>NW_024038657.1:1310280-2620561 GCF_016077235.1 Cyprinodon tularosa | reverse complement strand
TGGAAACATTTCTGTGAGTTTGCACCTGATCTTTAGAATTGCTAAATAGGATTTCATTCTTTTTTTGGTGCATGCATAATGGACCTCTGTCTCTGTACTGGGATTTGAAATCTACAGGCAATTATTACCACAAGGATTAAATATGGATAGAAAACAAATGCGTTGATAAATTAGCAAGGCAAAGAGTTGTGAATTAACCTTTTTTCAGTTGATATAACGGCTAATTAAATAAGCTATTCCTAATCGGATTAAATTAGATGACTTGACATGGCGATTGAAAGTTACAATAATATTTGATATATTATTAACCATTGAAATGGGAGCAGATTTAATAGAAGCTATAAATATCCCCAAAACAGAACCTGTTGGCATACCAAAGGCATGAGAAGCAGAAGAGGGAACCAGCTTAAAAGCAGTCACAAAGAAAAATAGAAAAATGTGAAAAGTTTATAAATGCAAAAACAACTTTGAAATTTCAACAAATTATCGTAGCCTACTGTGCATTATACGATTTCCAGAAAGTACAAAAGTTTTAGTAGCAATTGAAAAGAACACTAACTTTTCTAATTAATGTTTAAAAAGTTATTTTAGATCTATATATTTCTATATCTGCCCACACAACACTGTCTATTACATGTGGTTTCATCTAAATAATACATTAATTGGTTGTCAATCTTTTTTTTAGTGGGTGTTCTTTATCAAGCAGCATTCACCTTGAACTATGTACATATGTGATGAGTATATTGCTAAAGCAATTTAGAATAACAAGCATAGTTCACTTGTGAAAAAAAGGAAAATAGCCTTTAGATTTAGCTGAGAGAAGAAACTATTGATTAATTTATTCAAGAGAGTCTAGTAAAAAATGCAAAAACTCCATCAGCAGTCCAAAACAGTGTTAGAGTTTTCATGGGAGCCCCTCCTTGATTGAGGCCACTTTGTTCTGAGATCAAGGCGTTCCCCCTCTGCCCAGCATGTGGTCAGGTTTTGCATTTAGCATCTCGTTATCAGAGCCTTCTTCGAGTACTCTGGCACCCAAAGTGCTGATCTCTTGCTCTGTGTGACGTATCCTTGGATAAAGAAAGTATAACCTTTGCATTATTTATGTGCCTGGTGTTTGGTATGGAAATACTGAACGCTGTTATTTTTCTCCCCCACATGACCTGCTCTCATACTGGCATAATATACTCCCAACTGACTTAGACCATTGGTGACACAGTCAATGCAGAAAGGGCAACTTATCTTCTTTGCTGAAAGCAAAACTTTCCCACTCTACTTAAATACAATAAAAAAAAGGTACAAAAGGAGAAGGTCTTTCAGACTGACATCTGAAAAATACTTCAAATGATTATTTGGTATATATATATATATATATATATATATATATATATATATATATATATATAATATATATATATATATATATATAATCATGCTTCAGTAACAAAAGCATTATTGTTTTCACTTGGTTCGTGTACTTATTAGTTGTTTTTGGTTCTTTGCAATATCTATATAGGTTTGTTTTTTATTTGAGTCATGACGGCTTAATATTGTATTCACGCCATCAAATCAAGGTTGAGTGAAATAAATTAGCTTTACTCACCCAACTTCCTGTTTGTTTCCATTTTTGGTTCACAAAACCTTTTCATACTGAAACCATCTAAAACAACTTGTTGAAGAAACCCACATAGGTTACAATATAATTTAATTTCATTAGGTATTTTTTTTAAATGAACCATATCCCAATCAAACTGTGTAGCATGGAATAACACCATCATCATAAGACTTAAGAAGGAGACACATTCGGTCTTAAAAAATACAAAATATGTAAGAAAAATGTCTAATCAAATGCCAGATTACTTAGATGGCGTCAAAGGGAAATAAAATTGCATGTGGATAATATGAGCTAGGGTGTAAAACATGGGTAATAGGGCCAGCAAATAGATAATGGCCCCAAGCAATATTTGAAATAAAATGACTTTTCAACACAGACAATCAAGATAAAAAAAGGACCAATCACAAAGATGTCTGAACTCCAAATCTGTAGATTTAATTGAAATTGTGTGTGGACCCTAACACATGCATTAAAACATTGCCTGGTCACTCCAGTATACTACAATTTAGAAATATATTAGACTTTTCATCTGAAAAGCTGTCCATTCTGAAATGCCGTTCCCCATTTACACACATAAATGAACAAATGTTTGAATGCATAAACCTAACAGGAAAGCACATTCATGCGTTAGCATTTGGGCTGGAGCATAGTAGGATAACAACAGAGATGCCTAAACCAAATCTGTTACTGATCAAACATGAACAGATTTAACCACTGGAGGCAAATAAATGAGCACATTTTCCAATGTGTGTCGAAAAGGGGTTGGAAACATGGCCAATGCCCAAAGCTAGAACAGCAGCTGTCAGACTAATTAATTTATAACATTAGAGAATTGACCACAAAGCTTGATCCTTTTCTGTTAATTTCAGTATTAGTTATAAAATGGTGCCTCGTAATTCTTTATATTGCAATTCTTTTGTAGAAAAAAAACATCCTCATGTGGCCTTATTAACAGACAACAATACTAAATCCCATATCAGAAAATTCAATAACACTTCGATAAATCTTACCCAGAAATAAGTTTATTACACCATCGGAAGTCATTTATGAATAACGGACAAGAGGAAATATTTACAACCCAAAGGAGATTGCAGAGCAGATCTCAGGAAGCAAATTTGACTTTGAATCAATTCTTAAAAGACACTATTCAGGGAAATTGTTCAGTCTCTGATGAGAAAGGTTATTCTAAAACAATATTATTTAAGGTATGAAAAACATCCTAACAAGTAATTTGTTGTTGATTTATTAACAGTATGTCAAACAAAGGAACATGAAAGCATTTTCCTTCTCAGAAGTATGTAGGAGAATTAATATCTTCTTTCAGATGTTGGAGATCTAACAGATGTTTGAAAGCAAGCAGCATGTGATCAGGAATGTGGATGCTCAAAAAGCAGGGGAAAATGTCAGAAATGTTGTTTTTTTTCTGATAGCCTTCTTTTTAGGGTCTTGAGTTTTAGCTGTGATATACAACACAGCATCAGAGCTTATATTAGCATTCTTCGCCAGACCGTTACTGTCTCAGCAGTAGCTTAATCAAGCAGTAAAAAAAACAGTGTTTTACATAGAGGTCAGTTCTAAACCATACCTGGGTTAGACACCATACGCGGTACTGCTGTCCAGTCAGTCTCCATATATCTCGTCTCTTTGCTTTTCAGTGGTTCTTGGAACACGTCCTGAATAACGACCCATTATTTATCTTTGTACATCCTTGAATGTTATTCTAATCAAACCATGCTTGGACAAACTAGGTACTGACAGCAGCATCATCATAACTATTTGAAGTAATAAGCTGCGTCTTAATTCACAGGCCGCGTCCTTAGAAGGATGCATTTTAAGGTCGGTTGCGTCAAAGCTGCGCGGAGGCTGTCCCATTTGGCAAAAATTATGAGGATGCTTAAAATGCAGCCTTCGAATGTGTCCTCCTTTTCGCCGAACTTCTGAGGATGCACTGCTACCATCCTTAGTGGTCTCGCCTGCCATAGTGTGCCGCCTCAAACTCATGATTGTGCATTTTGCAAGCCTTAATTTTTTCTGGAGAGACCTGAAAATGGCTGTCCACCAACACTCACCATTCAACCTTACAGAATTGGAGAGGATCTGCAAGGAAGAATGGCAGAGGATCCCGAAATCCAGGTGTGAAAAATTTGTTGCATCATTTCCAAGAAGACTCATGGCTGTACTAGCTCAAAAGGCTGCTTCTACTCAATACTCAGCAAAGGGTCTGAATACTTATGACCATTTGATATTTCAGTTTTCATTTTTAATAAGTTTGCAAAAATTTCTACATTTTTTCTGTCAAGATGGGTGCTAGGTGTACATTAATGAGAAGAAAAATTAACTTTATTGATTTTAGTAAATGGCTGCAATGAAACAAAGAGTAAACAATTTAAAGGGGTCTGAATACTTTCCGTACCCACTGTATATTATGATATCAGATTTTTCTTCATACACCCAGCCATATGTTGCCTATCCCTATCTAGAGTATGCTACCATTTAAAAATACCTTGCTAGAATATCATTACATCCTTATATTATTACGAGGATGATTATTTTGCTACAGCATCGATTACTGTCCACTCAAAGCTTATTCTTCCTTCTTGATGCTATAGACACCAGTCTATTAAAGCAGTGACTTTGCAGAAGCTATGCATCAGAATCACATTTTAGATTTCTCCGGTGATGTATTTGAGCGCCACTGATGCAGCAGATCTCAGCCCTGACAGCAGTCTTCGGTTGGTGATAACCTCTCACCAAATGCTACTTGTGTGGGGGTGTGTGTGTGTGTGTGCTTGCATGTTATAGTACAGTTGGCCTGACAGCAGTGGGATGGCCATGTGTGATGGAGTGCCCACAGTAGACTGACCAGAGTAATGAAAAAGTGCATGATGGCAGCTGATACCCAGTGGCCTGGCTCACCTGAGTGGGTGTCGACATACACCAAAAGCAATGAATACATTTCCAATCTGATTGATGGTTGATACCAACAAGGTTTGAAAGATCTAAGCATGTATAGAGCTTGTCAGTGATACTGACCAAAATTTCATAGATTATACTGTTGACAACTGACCAGCTGAAGCCAACTGGGGCCCAACAGTATTGGTATTTCTAATGCTCCCCCCCTCCTTTCTTGTAGGTAAAGGCGGTGGTGGGGGATTCAACTTAAGACACTATGTCACTGCCAGATCAATAAGATGTGTAGAGCTGTCTCCTGGGTGTTGTCCTCTGTAAAGCCTTTGGCAGACATTTGATCAGAGAGGGTTTGTCGTTTGTACAAGGGCACATAGAGGGGTTGAGTGTGGCAGATTGACAAAGTGATGCAAGTGTGCAGCATTGTCAGCATGGTTGCTGTTAACCGGAAGGGAAATGTCAAAGAAGACACAAAGAAAAAATGTTTGCCTCGGCTGTATACCAAGGCAAGAAAAAGAGATGGTTTGAAAAATAATCTTTGCAAGTGGAAAGTATTGATGAAATTAATCTTAACTTTATTTTGAAACTTCTTAACAGTAATGACAAAACATCCATATTTGATTTAGAAAAGCAAACAAACCAATACATTTACAGTTATCCACAAATAGAGATGAATATACAGTATAAGCCGTGAAAAAATACAAGGCTTAAATATCATCATATATAAGAAATCTAGCCCAATTTAAACCAAAATCTATTGATCTCTTAGGCCATAAAATCTAAAGAAAAACATTTTCTACCCATATGGCCATCCTAAGACAGGAAACATTAGTCTTTAGATGCAAAACCCCATCATGCATCGCAACATATTTTTGCCAAATATTCGAACATGAATTCCCTAAATGTAAGAGGAACATCGTAGTTTGGTTTAAAGAAAGCATTTTATTTTTATTATAATTTAGTTACATTACTTTAGTTGCATTACTTTTCACTGGTCCATCTCAGATAGTCCAATAAGACACACTGAAATGTTTCTTTGCAACGTGAAAAGTTAGGATGTTTTTGAATGGTAGGAATGGCAAGTCACTGAGAGAAGGCACTTTTTTGCAGAACAAAACATTAAGTTACATTTTGAAACAATTCTCTTTAGTATGGCATGCCAAAAGTTTGCAGAAGTGATGCTTTGTCTTTGTCTTCAAATAAGGCATGATGTTTTTGATGTTGTGACATCAGTCATTAAAAAAAATCACAACTGTATAATAAAATTTAGCAGACTACTGTTTTGATTTTTTTCTTTAATTTTAAGTAAATAAGCCATATATAATTACTAAATAAAAGCTAAATCAATTAATAACAATTTTATTAGGCTATATAAGATCTTGAGTGTTCCCATTTTACAGTGTTGAATAAATGTGGTGGCTAGTTTCCAATACAAATATTGCACTGCTTCAAAATTATACAAAACAGTCTGTAAAGCTCCACACTAGTACATTTTTCTTTCTGAATGTGCTGTAATTGTTCTGTTAAATCTGTTTTTATTGCTTGTTTGTTTTGCAGCAGAATGATTGGGATTACTTATTTATCAGTTTAATCTTTGTTCCTGTTGTTACTGATCAGCATGACGTCTGTACGCTGCCTTGATTGTTGTCAGAAATTTACAGTCTTTGTCTTTCTGTGTCTTCTGCAGTCTTTTCTCAGGTGGCAGCTTGCAGAGTCTGCTGTCACTGACACAATCCACACATGTTTTGAGAGAAATGTATAAACAGATTAATTGGTTAGAATATAACTGTAAATTTGTTTTTTGCTGTCTAATTATTTGAGAATTTAAAGCAATTAATTTATCCTATGAACTTTTATACTCGAAAGCATCCATCTGGGACTGAGGTTGTTTGTATCTATTTTGGCTTTTACACCTCTACAGTATTTCTATGTGCTTTACAACAATAATTTTTCGACTGTTTTGTCACAGTGCCACAGAAGTAGATACTGTTTTTATTAAGGAACATCTGAAGCTTTCATATATGTATGACATGATGGATTTTGAGATATGATATATAATATATAAATTATATATATAATATGATGCAAAACAGTAAAATAATGTGATCATAGATAAGATGTAAACTACATTCCTATTAGATGAGAATTTTGTTGCAATTTATGTTTTAGGTTAAATTATGTGTTTTTAAAAAAAAATACAAACAAGTACAAAATGTTTATACAAGGTACACATTTAGATTTATTTTCCTTATACAATGCAACAATCTATATGTAAGACTAATTTGAGATTCACCTTCCAAGTAATTATTTTGTTTCTGCAGCTGGTCCCATATGAGTTAGTGGACAACCCCCAAACACCCATGGTCACTTCGGTTATGCAGAGATTGGTTTGCAGGTTCCTTAAGCCGGACATACACTGTAAGGTTTTTTTAATTGTTGCACGCAGCTACAGCTCCACACTGTACGATAAAACTGCAGGGTTTCGTTAAACAGTGTGAGTTCACAGCTCATGATGTATTTTCTCAAACTGTGCAAACCGATGCTCTGATGCAATCTACCTGCTCACACTGTACGTCTAAAAACCACGTCGGACTCAGCTCTGCAGTGAGATGGGGCTACTCCGATTTATCTATCCGGAAGCCAAACCAGTAGAAGAGGAATATAAAGCTCATTAGAGTGAAATGCGCTTTCCTTGGCTATTTGTGCAATTTTGTGTGCTAAAAGCCCTAAAAGAAAAGGTGATGACATATTGGACCAAGATACGGCTGAGCAAATGTGCACTGCATGAAAAGTGGGATTTTCGTCAATATACGGCACTGTAGATTGTCGTGGAACTTCAGGTTAGCGGCAGTTTACGGCAATTTGCAGGCTTCGCCGAAAACTCCCGTAAATTGTCAGAAATGAGTGGAATTTCTTAGGCAGTGTTCCCCCCCTGCCTCCCCCCCATGGAATTCTAGGGGAGGCTTTAACATGTAAATGAACATGCTGTGAGCTATACAAATGCAAACCAGGGTTGCAGGGGGGGTTTTTACCCCCAAGTGACATCTTTCTGGGTAAGAACATCTCTGATACAAAGAAAACGGGTATAGCCTCTTACATTTTAGTTTGAATTGATTTTTTTAAATTTAAAGTATAGAGCCCCAAAACAGATCTTTAGCTGACAGAGCAATACATTTAGAGCAGAAATTTAAATTTTTTTTTTTTAATTAATTTAAATTTAAGAAAAAAAAAAAAAAGTTGTTGTCAAAAAGGTTTAAATTTCAAAATTACTTAAGTGGAAAAGTTTCAAAAATGTTTCTGAGATGATTCACTTTAAAAACATGGCGCTTTACCCCTTTTGGGAAAAGGAGCCATCAGAAGTTGGGTTTAAAACTGTGGTAAATAAGGACATAGGCCCAAGCATGCTAAATTGGTAAAAAAGGGGGCCCAAAGTTTGGCAAAAAATTTACCCCCCAAATTAATGGTAGTAGATCGGGCTCGTATAACCCCAATTATAGACTCTTCCCTTTTTACCCTTGAATTGATTTATTTAATTAAAGTACGCTAGATTTTGTATGCAAAGTTATGTAAAAAAAAAAATAAACAAAAAATTTACTTCAAAAATTATTTTTAATCAGAATCAGTTGGCTGAATGGTTAATTTTTTTTTTTTTAGATTTCCATTTTTTTTTTTTTTTGGTTATTAAAATATAAAAAAACCCAATAACAATCTCAAAAAACAAGTCAATAACAAATTTCAATAAAAGAAGAAATATCACAACTCCTGCTTTTGAAAAAAAAAATTAAAATGCACGGGCTGGAAAAAAAGTATAAAATAAAAAAAATAAATAAAAAAAAATTAAAAAAATAATAGTTTTTAAAGTAAAATAATCAGTGGGGATACCAACTGAAATTCTTCAATTAGCCAAAAAAATTTAAATTTGGAAAATTTAAATTCTGCTCTTTCTCAGAACTTTAAAAGGGAAATTTCATTTTTGAGAGCAGAGTTTGGGGAGGGAGAAATTTTGCATAGCGACATTTATGGTTTAATACTTTGTTAAAAAGGGGGGGGGGGGGGGGGGGGGGGGGGGGGGGGGGGGGTTAAAAATTTATTGTTTAAAAAATTTCCAAATTTTTTTTTTTTAAATTTGGAAAAACCGAATTGAATGTTTTTCCCAGGAAATAAAATCTAAATTTATTTTTTTTAAAAAGGGACAAAAAGGGTTGGGAAAAGTTGACCCCTTTAATTTTAATATTTCTTTACTTCATAAAAAAATGTTTAGTTGTTTCCAATTGAGTTGTCCCAAAAAGCCCCCAATTCTCAACATTAAATTTAAAATCTCTGCCCTTAAAAAAACTAATTTGAAGGATTTATTTTTATTTATTATTTTAAATTGAAATTTCCCTTTAAATTTTTAGGGGGAATTTGGGGGAAATTTTTCAAATAATTTTGTCCCAAAAATTTTGACTATCATAGATTTTTAAAATTTTTGGGAAAAGGAGACCCGGGGGTTTTTTTGTTTTTCCCTGGGTCCCAATTATTTAAAAAAAATTTATTGATTCAAAAATTTGTTGTTGCATTTTTTAAACTCAAATGTCCACCTGTTTCAAATTCAATCTTATGGAGAAAAAACAATTAAAAATTCCCAAAAATTTTATGGGGCATTCCCCCAAATTTTCCAAAATGGAGCGACGGAGCTCTTTCGCGGGGTCCTTCCGTAAAACAATGAGGGCCCGTATGGGGAAGGGAGGAACCCGATGAGCCTTGGGCCCCATCGTCCAATCCCCGTGGGGCTTTTGTGCATTTAGGGATTTCTCCCCAAACCCCACCCATATTAGCAGACATGTTTGTGTTACCTTTTTTTGGGGTATCAATGTCAAAAGAGCTTCACTCCATTACCGGGGTTTGTTTTTTGGGGTTTGTTGACTTTAAAAAGGGGCTGAAACGAAACCCCCGCGTTAACTCGCCCCCAACGTTTCTTAGTCCAAAAATTTTTCGGCCACCCCGCAATTTACAGAAGAAACTGCGATTGCTATCAGCGGACTGTTCGCCCGCTTTGCGAGACAACTTTGGGGGGATATACGAACCCCGAGGAAAGAAAAAGGGGTCCCACAACCCCCAAACGCTGGGGGTTTAAAATTTAAATGTTCGAAAACGGGTAGCTATCTAAAAGCACCCCAGTTGGGCTAGGAAAAAGTTTAAAGAAAAAACCCTAGCCTAGTTTAGGTAAGCTAAAAAGCAGCCTACCCAAAAAAGTTTTTTTAAATTGTTTTTTTTTGTGTTTCAAAAGGAAGCATATCCGTCTTAACAACACGGGGGAAAATTTTGCGGGCGTTTTGAACCGGAGCAGGGGAAAAGGTTTAAAAAATTATGCTTTCTTTCGGGGTTAAAAGGGACATGGTTACGGGGAGGATACAAACCCAAAAGCGAAATTTTTTTTTTTTTTTTTTTTTTTTTCACGGGATTTAAGGGTCCCCCCCCCCCTCAAAATTGACCCGGGTGACCTCCATTTGCTCGGTTTTTTTGCCCGATGTTAAAAGACGGACATTGTGTGAAGTGCTTTTTTAAGGGTTTTCCCTCCTTCCTTTTTTACTGTGACTTGCTTTTTGGATTTTTTTTTTTTTTCAAAACCAAACTTTTCATTTATTTTTTTTCCAGCTCCCGTAAACGTTTTATGGGGAACGGTACCGGACTTCAGTACACGCGGGCTGCCGGGGCTATCTCTCGGGGTGGGGCCCAAGAAGAAAGGGGGTAAGACTTTTTTTTGGTGACAAATTTTTTCAGGTGCATTAATGGGTTGTGTTGTGTCCATATGCAGTGCGCTATTCATTGTTTTTTTTTCAGCTGCTGGGGGCGGGGGCAAGTGTGCTGGCAGATGAGGAAGGGAAATCTGAAAAGTCCGCCCCCCGTCGCCTAAATGTCCGACAAAAGAAGATGGCGCGCCCGGGGGTGTCTTTTGGATGGATTGAAACGGTTGCCCCCCATTTCGTAGGCCGGATCTCACTGAACTCTGTGTTAAGCTGCAGCCCCGGAAAAAAAGCGTTTCCGGGGGGAAAGTACAGGGCCACGCACGATGCGTCGCACATCGGGCCTGCCTCGGAGGGAATGCTGCCTTAACCCCCCAAACCCCCAGGAAAACAAAAAGGACCTTTTCGGGGTTTTAATTTTTTAAAATACGCTGTGTTTTTGGTTCGGGGTTGTATTTTGTGTGGTTTTAAAAAAAGCCCCTTTCCTTTTTCATAAACAGCTTTTCCCGGGAAATCTTCATTTCCTGTATTAAAATTTATTTTTAAAGGCCTTGGGGGTGGTAGCATAATAATTGTGTGTATTTTTGGATTAAAATAAATTAAAACAGGATATGAATGAATAAATATTTTTGAATTTTTATATATATATATGAATGAAAAATTTTATATATATGAAAAAAAATATATATGTTAAAAATATTTATATTTCCCAAACCCAACAGAGCGGGCTTTACTTGGGTTTTAAAAAAAAGTGGGTTCCCCCAATACTCATAAGGGAAAAATTTAAAACCTGGCGTTTGGCCCCCGTTTGGGGGTTTTGCTGCCAAAAAAAGAGCGATTTTCCCTTTGTTTGAGAATAGTGGTTTTAGGGCCCAAAAATGAGTAGGGTTAAAAAAAGCCCGACCTGGCCAGGCCGGCGGGTTTTTCTGCATTCAAAAGCTTTAAATTTGGGCCCTTAGTTGCTGAACGGGTCTCCACAAACGCACGGTCGTTTTCCCACAATTTGTGGGATGCCCAAAAGCGGACAAGCAGGGTTGCAAATTTTCGGAAAAAATGACGGAAAAAACAGGGAGAACCCGCGGGAGTTTTTCGGGGGGGTTACGGGGGCCCAAAAACTCCCTTTTTTTTCGTGGGAGCTATACGTCTGGTTTAATTTTACAGAAAGAACTCCATTTCACCCACACCCCCGCCATGCTTCTTTGTTTTCGTCTGAGATTTCAGACATGCTTGATTTTCTCCCGACCTCACAATTCCTGATCGGAGGGTGGTTATGAGTGGCTGATCACCCTTTGTTACCCCCTGTACTCTACACAATGCACGATCAAGCTGAAAGTCGGCCCAATCATAACATTCTTGCACGACTAGAAAGTCGGCCCGCTGGCTGGCGTCGGGGCTCACCGGTGCACTGGTGGAGCTGGGGGTGGATGCCCGGGGGACTGCTGGCTCATTCCTGGCGGCCTCTCCACTGGCCCCGGCCGGCCGGGGCTTTGCTGGGGCTCCTGTCTGGGGGTGGGGTGCCCTTGGGGCCTCGGATCCCTGGGGCCTGGGACTGGATCCGCTTCGGGGTGGGGCTGGGTGTTGTTCGGGGATTTTCGGGGTCGGTGCCGGTGCCTTCGCTACGATGCCGGTTCCTGGGCGGTGTTTCTTTCCTATGCCGGTTCTGTGGTATCGGTTCGGGGAGGGGGGGAGCTGCGCGGCATGGTGGGGTGCGGGTCTTGGGTCCTGTTTTGGGCTCCGGTTTTTCCGCTCGCACTTCTCCTCTTGCCTATTTATTTTAATTGTAATTATTAATTAATTTATTTATTTACCTATTTATTTTTTATTTTTTATTTTATTATTTTTTTTTTTTTTTTTCTCTTCCTCGGTGGGGGGGAGCGGTTGCGGGCGGGTCGGTGTCTGGTGTCCGCTGTCGCATTGTGGGGGCCCCTTTTTTTTTTTTTTTTTTTTCTCTTTTTTTCTTTGGGGGGTTTGGCATGTCTGTTTTCTCGGGGGGCAGGCGGGCCTGCTGGGTGGGGGTCCTGCTGGCGGCGCGCCGCTGGTGTGTGGGGGTCCGGGCGGCTCCGGCGGGGGTAGTGTTGGGGGGCCGGTCTGGGCGGGCTGGCTGCGCTGGCTGGGTATTCGGGTGGGTTTTCCCTCCTGGAGGCATGGCGGGGCTGCTCTGTTCCCACTGATCGCGGCGGGTGGGGCTGCGGGGCGGGTGTGGGCCTGGGGTGGCTATGACCGGCGCGTGGTGGGGGGCCGGGGCGGCGGAGCTGCTCTGGCCGCGTGTCGGGGCCTGGTGCGGGCTGCGGGGGGGGTGGCGGACGTGGCTGGGCTGCTTTGGCATCGTCCGGTGGGGGGGCGGCGCGGTTCGCTCCGCTCTGGCTTTGTGCTGCCCCTCGGGCTGCTGGGGGGGGTGGTTGCGCCGGCTGCGGTCTGCTCCTCTTGCGGTTTTGCGCCGGGCGGCTTTTCTGCTCTCGGGCTGATTCTGTGCGCGGTGTGTTTCGTTGCGCGCTGTTGGCATCGGTCTTGGTGGGGTGGGGCTGCGCTTTTGGCCGGGGGGGGCGTTTTGGGGGGGGGTCCCGCGGCGCTCGTGGCCGGTTCGCGGCGGATGCGCATGGGCCCCGGCCGGGGGCGGGGCCGTCTTAGTGTTTTCCTGGGTGGTGCGGTCGCGGTGGGTGTTGCGGCCGGTCGTCGGGGCTTGGTGCGGGGGGGCGGGGCGTGTTTCGGTGCTCTGTGGGGCTGGGGCGTTTCGGTCGGCGCCGTGGGGGGGCTGGTGTTCGGCGCCCGGCCCTACTTCGGGGTGGCCGGCTGCCGGCGGGGCCCGCGGACTCGTCCCCGCGGCTCCCCGGGGCGCCGGCATGGCGGTGGCTGGGGGGCTTCCTCGTGGCTGTCTCTCCTCCTGCCTTGGTGGGGTCTGATTTCCGGGGCTGGCCCCGCCTTGGTGCCTTCGCTTCTGGGGTCCCCTTGGGCGCCTGGGGCTTTGGGTCTCCCGGCGCTGGACTCAGTGCTCTGGGGGGTGTGCCTCTCCGGCTCTCCACAACCACTATTGAGCATTTTTTTCTATGGTTAAAACTTTACATGCACAAGTTCACCCTCACAAACAACTACAGGTGCTAGGCTTCAGGTACTTAGAGATTCACTTCCAAACAGAAACCCCACATTCATATCTTCAGGTAACACAGAGTACATGTCAGACTTAATAATATTACTTTAGTGATAGTTTCAAGGTGCTTGCTTTATTGTATATCTCGTACCATGTTTTTTGGTTGTGCTGTTCTTTTTTCTTTTTTTTTTTTTTTTTCTCCATCTCATTACAGGTGTTGAAGCAGACTGAAAATGTTTTGTCATTGTCTCCTTCCTATCTCCTCTTTCTTTCATCTTTTGTCCTGTTTTTTTCTTTTTCTTTTTCCTTCTTCTTCTGTTTTTCTGCTCTACTTACATTGCAGTGTCCATATGAACTGTAAAACTCCCTGCATAATTATAATAAAGCAATTTATATACATGAAACAAGTGGAGCGGTATGGCAATTGCGATACCGCTACACTTGTGAAAGTAAAATCTGTTGGGCTCCTTTTGGCATCAAGACAATTATTCTTATTGCCACCTTGCCAGACAGGACACTGTTAAAAAAAAAAAAAAAAAAAAAAAAAAAAAAAAGAAAGTCGGCCCGAAAAGGGCAAAACATTGTACGGTGTATACCCGGCCTTAATTTGCAGTTGCTTCTACTGTTTTGTCTGTTTGCATCATTACGTGTTTTCAGGGTTTTGCACCTCTCTGCCAGGATTACAGTATAAAGTCCAACAGTCAAATTTAAAATGGGCCAATTAAAGTCAATTTTAAGATGGGTGTGAAACTAAAAATAATCAAATAATTTGTCAATGACTGTCTAAACCATGTTGTAGTGCTGAATTTGGTGAGCCTGGTTCTGCTAGAGCATAACTGCAGCGTCACCGATAGAAGCAAACAAATATCTACTGTCACTACATACCTATCCAGGAGGAGTGAATGCAGAGAGCTGTTTAATAAATAATTTCATGGTAAAGTCCAATTATCTTTTTGTCATGTTTCATAACCTGGCTCACCCTGAGTCTGACTTAGTTACTACAGAAATTGACTTAGTGAACTTCGACTGGGTGGGACCAGGTTTAGACCCAACTAAACCCAAGTCCAAATTATGATTCCAGTATTAGGCCCTCATGTGGCTCATTTGTATGCAGCCATCAAAATGGCAAAAAGTTATAAGTAATATATCATGAACTGAATTCTATGCTATTAAATATTATATAGATTTTTTTTTTTACCTTAATAACATGTGATTTAAAATCTAAATATTATAATTTTTTATTTTGTGAAAAGAACAATGACATGGCCCAAAAAGACATCTCCACTCATCCGTGTGTGTCAAAGATGGCCTGCCCATTTTATTATTATTATTAGTTATCTGGCCCAGATTTTAAGTGCCTTTAAGCAGCCATGTTGAAATATAAAAAAAGTGTGGTACTACTGACAGACCTAAATGTGGGAAAAATTAAGTTAAAAATGATTAAATATACTAATTAATTTGAATATGTCTCTGGAAATAATGTGGAAATATAATATGAAAGGGGACAATTTAATAATTTAATCGATCATATTTGGCCTGCAATCCCCTTTCAGTTTTTTTACGATGTCAGCACTATTTTATTTTTCAATAAAATGAACCATAAGGATATAAAAAAAGGCAATAATAAGAATTTGTGTAAGCCAGATACAGTAGACAAACACTTATGGCCTGACATTCAAGGATATCAAATAGGAGTTGCTAACTTTTATATTCATTTTCTTTAGCACCTGCAGTAAGTGGCCGTGTTGCGGGTAATGTACAGAGATTGCTACGTAAATATTAAGACATGCAAACCAGTTTGGTTCTGCCCATAAAACAAGCTCTCCATCCCCTGGCATCGTACCAATGGAAACCTCCTTTGTGGCAAAGATAACAATATTTTTGCCAGTTTGCACCTAACTTTCTGACGTGCTGCTGACACATTGGGATAATCAATACACAGGGTAAATGTTTATGTTTTCATATTGTCCACCCATAATTTTGCGGTGTTTGTTCTTTAGCATATGATCTGCATTTTGATGAAGGCGTAAACCAAGGTTTGCACATCCTTTCTGCTAAATTGCAATTATAAATCAATTTTTCACCTTTTTTAAAGATCTTCTCTCCAAGTACAAACTTGTACCTGTTTTAAGACACACAAACCTTCTAAAGATTAGATCCTTAGAGACTAATTTCTCTGAGTAGCTGTGAATAGCAAACTCTAAATCCTTTAGTGGTGAAAGTCTTTACGGGATTTGCTTGTAACCTCAGTATTTAGAGAGCGATTTGAAGACTGTAAAATGATTGCCCTGGAACAAAATAAAATTGGAATAAGGTCTCTTCATCATTATAAATTGTGAAATAAATCTTATGACTTTGAGTTTGTGTCCATATTCACAGGCTTCTATATGTCAAATTCTATTTTCTGTTTTACTTATATGGAAAAGTTTCTTGAGGACACTGCCTATTAGTTTATGATCAACATAAGTTGAGTTTATTATGAGACACAAGGACACTATTAATGTTCACTGTCCCTGTCATCTGGCCCTAAGTTTGGCTGTGACTCTTTTCTCCTTAGGCAAAGTCTCAGGGCCATGTGATTCAGAAACGCTGTCACACAACAGAAGATAATGAGCAGACTGCACTACTTTAGTATGACAGCATTCTGCTTTAATACAATACATTGCAGCATAAGATACTTGAGCAAGGACATTGCTTTGGGCCGGATCTATTGTGAAGCAGTTATGCTCTATTAACATTCCATTTGGGTTGTGTATTTATATTAAAAAAATCTAAATGCAGGTTTTTTGTTTCTGTGAGTAATGCAATTTTTAGTTCATTTGTAGAAAGCTTGGTCTGCTTGGTGGTTCTTTGAATGTGTAGATTCTCTGCCTTGCCCTCATTTGGGAGGGTCACCCTCGATGTCTTCAAACTTGACTCTGGAAGCATCACTTAATGGGTGGGACTGTTGTGATCATAGACATCGATAGACCCCCCATCATTGGGTGAGAGGCGTGCCAACAAAGCGGCCATCTTAGGCACAAAACATGTCAATTGCAGCAAATGGGATTTATGACTTCAGACTCTCTGAATCCGGTGAACTTTTATCCGATTTCTAGATAAATTGGCTGTCTGAAATCAAAAACATTTCCTACGCTACATTGGACCAACTGTTTGTTATGATTCTGTAAATTAATATCTAAGTTCTATGTTATATTGACAATTAACTTCCAGAGCTATTTTTCAGGATGCCCGTCTTTTACCCCCCTGTAGTTACACAAATAAAAGGTGCCTAAAAACCAGGTACAGTGGAATTATCTTTCATAAGTAGGATTTAATGACATGCTTTACAGTTACTATTTTTCCTGTGTCAAAACAAGAGGTGCCAATGGGTAGCAGTGATGTAAGAAGAGAAAAGTGATTATATGTGCATTTAACTATAAATATGTAGACATAACTATAGATCTTATTTTATATATAATTGTACTTGTGTATATAGGGTAGTCATTACAATGTTTATGAAGAGAGAGAGAGAGAGCAAGAGAGAGTGCAAGAGAGATGATAGACAGATAGAGAGACAGATGGAATAGCATGCCGATGCAAGATGCTTCACTCATCCATGCTTCACGGTGGGAACCAGGCATGTAGAGTCCATCCGTTCACCTTTTCTGCCTCACACAAAGATGCGGTGGTTGGAACCAAAGATCTCAAATTTGGGCTCATTAGACCAAATCACAGATTCCATGGGTCTAATGTCCATTCTTTGTGTTCTTCAGCCAAAGAAAGCCTCTTCTGCTTGTTGCCTGTCCTTAGCAGTGGTTTCCTAGCAGCTATTGTGCCATTAAGGTCTGATTCACCTCTTAACAGTTGTTCCAGAGATGTGTCTTCTGCTAGAACTCTGTGTGGCATTGACTTGGTCTCTAATCTGAGGTGCTATAAACCTGCGATTTCTGGCTGGTGACTCAGATGAACTTAACCTCCACAGCAGAGGTGACTCTTGGTCTTCCTTTCCTGTGCTGGTCCTCATTTGAGCCAGTTTCTTTGTAGCGTTTGATGGTTTTTGCGACAGCACTATTTTTCGGACTGACTGACCTTCATTTCTTAAAGTAATGATGGCCACTAATTTTTTTCTTTACTTGGCGGCTTTTGTCTTGCCATAATTCAAATTCTAAGAGTCTGTTCAGTAGGACTATCAACTGTGTATCCACCTGACTTCTGCACAACACAACTGATGGTCCCAACTTATTAAACCTGACAGGGGACACCTTTGAAGTGAAAACATTTTAGGTGACTACCTCTTGAAGCTCATCAAGAGAATGACAAGAGTGTGCAAAGCAGTAATTAAAGCAAAAGGTGGCTACTTTGAGGAACCCATAATATAAGAAATATTTTCAGTTGTTTCACACTTTGTTGTTAAGTATATGATTCCACAGGTTTTAATTCATACTTTTGATGCCTTTAGTGTGAATCTACAATTTTCATAGTCATGAAATGAAAAAAAAAAATGAAAACCCTTTAGTTCAAACACAACATAAATTTACCATTCAATGCAATATGACTATGACAATAAATAATTAAAAAACCAAACATTAAATTAATAAAAAATACTAAATAATAACTTAATTCACTTTTTTAAGTCACATTACAAGAAAGTTTCCAATATAGACCATAATATTCATTATCACAGTACAATCCTTAAAAATATAATATGATAAATTAATATAACAAATATAGCATATTGCAAAATATATAACTATTTGTATATATTTCATATTTCATCCAGACTGAGTTAAGTTTAAATTATTTGGATGTGAATAAATATGTGTGATCTAACTAAATGGTTATTCTAAAATTTGTCTTTAGGTCTTTCAAGTGGTTGTGACATGTAAGATATATTATCTTTGCCTCGTTTTACGTGGAATTAAAATGGGATGAGAGGTGCCTGATGTCCAATATCCAATGAGGCGTCTACCTTCTAATTTCTATGGTAATCTAGGCAAGTCACTTAGCTAGGCAAGTTGTCTTGGGCTGTGAGAAGGTGGTTGGCTGTTGGAGAGATTAGATTATTTTCAATTTTTTTATTATTATTATTTCATTATTTTCGCTGTTGGCATATTTTTTGTGGAAAAATATAAAGTTTTCATATTTAGATGATATAATAGCCATGGCCTGACCTGCTGTATAAACCAAATATGGTAGGTAATACACAAACAAAGTATACCCTCCCCCCCCCCCCCCCCCCCCCCAAAAAAAATAAAAAATAAAAATGAACGATACTCGTTTATGACAGATTGTTTTGGAGGGTTATCGTGATTGTCTGTTCTGTGCATTTTATTAAGCCCACTCTTTGGTTAATCATCTCCAGAGACCCTAGAGCAGTTCCCTGAAAGGAATCTGCCTTCTTTATCATCTTATTGAGCTTCATACAGCACTAGTTTTGATGCTTCTACCCCATATGCTGCCACAGATTTTTAGAAGATAGGAAGCTCATTGCTATAAACACTGGAAAATATATTGTTGTCTAAATGTACATCCTTTTCCAATTTCTCCATTTCTGCTGAGATTTTATTTTTTCTAAATTAGACTTCATTATCAATTATTTAAAATGCTTTTATTAGGCCTTTCATCTAAAACACATAGGAGTATAAAGTATAAAGAATATAAAGTTGTAGGGTGCCATGATTCTTTCCCGGACTACGTATTTTTATTTTTAGACTTGTTTGGCTAATTCATGGTAGTATTTTTTAAAACTATGAAGTATAATGTCCACCTTAATTTTTCATCAATAATTCATGATATTTTGACAAGCTAAGTCCTGCCTGTGACTGGTGAAGTGCTCTCTTTTATCCGTCTGTGTTTGTCCCCATCATGTAGGCTGCCTTTTCCCTCTTCTGAGCTCAAGTTTCAAAATTTATGACCACTCAACTTCATGCAACTCAACTTAAGCAATATCATGGCACACAGCGTTAATCTTTAAAATGCTAGACTTCTTTCAGTCAGTTTTTGTATCCCAGAAGAAATAACTAACCCTAAATAATCTACAGAAGTAATGTCTACAGTAGAGAACAATACTACCAGTTCAGCAGCAAAAGGCCATGCACTGTGGTCTTTTTTCATATTTACTAATGCTCCACTGAACCCTCAGAGAAACCATTGGCTCATGTTCTCATTAATGTACAGTACATTTCTGTGTTCATTGTGTTTTTCAGCAAAGAAAGAGCTAGGGAGGGATCGGCCTGACCACTCATGTGTATTCAAGCAGAAGGAACAAGAGCCAGGCGCTTTCTATAGCGACTGTTGTGGCCTCTACCCCCACCCCTTCTAAAAGCCATCAGCAAATAACGTGCCTGCATCAGACTGAAGCAAATCTCCTGTAGTCGCATTAACAACCAGTATTCGCGCACATATTTACAATATTTGCACAGTGTGAGTGCAACACAAGCATTGCACATACACTTCACTTAAGCCATCCCATCGTGAATATTAATAGCAATGAGCTTTTCATTTGTATCTGGGTTCCTACTACAAAGAAGGGATTGTCCCTTGTGGCAGTGGCGGTGCTGTCACCAAATGAAGATGTGCAGTTCATCTAATATTGAATATCATCTTGACTGGGATTCATATTTTATTATCTAAGTGAAGATGTGACTCTTGTGAAGAGAATGAGATATAAAGGCTCAGTAGGAAGGGAGGGTAGAGCAACAGACCAGTCCAGGTGACCCTCATTCATTTGGCAACTAAGGTCACTCCTTATGTCTCTCCCTTGATCCCACTGAGAGGTGAACTTCAGAGCTTGTTATTGGAAGAAGTTTGTTCTGTCTTATAAAGAGTGGAAAGATCTCCTGACAATTATTTCTTTACCAGCAAGCCTTTGAAATTTCTTAGACTAAACAAATACCGAAATTGTTTCTCTTGATTAAGGCATACCAAATGTATATCAAATATTTTTTTTTTTACTAAAGAAAGTACTCAACCATGTGCTTAGTGGGCCTGAGTTTATTGGAAAAAAAGTTTTCATGACCTTTAAATTAAAGAAAAAATTGCTTTTAGGTTTGCTATTGATTATTGGTTGTACAATCTATACACTGTATAAATAGTAACATTTATTGTGCTTCACAAGTTGGCTGCAGTAGCTCTGCAAGCTTGAATAATTTACAGTTTATTAGTTGATAGTTTAAAAGAACATATTAAGGTGCCAGCACAAGTCATCTAAAAACAGTGTGTAGTATGACCTTATGTAGTGTCTTGGTCAAAGTTGGCCCATAAAGTCCACAACATTAAGGGAGGTAAAACAAATGGAATAAAGATGTTTAAATGATCCAGTCAAACACAGCACATATATCCACTGTATAGCCTATGCTGTGGTGTGACCCTAAAGCCTGTGTATGAATAAACATTTATAATCTTTAAATTTAAAATCATTGTTCCTGAGGTGGTTCCCTGAAATAGTTCATCAGCGGGCTCAGGGGTTTCTGGAGAGGTGTCACTGAGATACTCTAAATCAGGAGAGGTTTCACTAAGGGACTCTCTCAACTGATTGGGAGCAAGTGTGGACAGAAGGATCTAGAAGGGAGCTAGGGGAAAGGAGTCTGGTAAAATGGGGCAACAGAGAGTAAACAGGAAATACATAAGAACTATAACACTTAGAAATGAAAATGAAACCAATGACCTAGAAAACACAGAATGACATAAATCAAAGTGTAACTGAAAACTCGAAAACAAAAACTTAAACAGAACCGAAAAGTCCAGAAAGGGCAGAATCATGACAATTGCTAGGAAGAGAGGCTAAATTCTCTATAATAGCGGAGAATGAAAAAAAGCCATGCAAAAAGCATATTTCTTTTCAAAGAACATTCAGCATCATTTACAGGTAATAGACGGAAATTACAAATCAACATCATACCACTGTAATAGTACCCATCAATCCGTTTCTCTTTCCTTTATTTACTAAGGTATTTGCTCTTTGCCAGGAGATTTGTGTGAGGCTTTTCACTGTGTTTGGCTTATGCTTTGTTTGTTGTTCTAATTTCCTGTTCACTTTGATGTTTTAGGATTTTGAGCTCTGCAATTCTTTGTGCCTGGTATTGTCAAATTAGTCAATAAAGACTTTGTTTTCACATGTGGCTGGATCTAATAAGAATTTCTCACAAAACATGTCTACATGAGAAACTCACTTTTTTACAGTACTATCTGAACCATTCAAACTCAGTCAATTATGCCAGCTTAAATTAATGGTAAAGACACATGTGCAGCATTAGAAAGCTATTATAAAAAAATGAAAGCTATAAAATAAATTGGAGAATTATCTGTTGTCATGACAAGAATCAGTTAATTTGACTTGTTCAATAAAAAGTCTTTCTTGTAAACTATTCAATTTTGTGTCAATATTTTCAGTGTTTATTGAAAGTGCAGTGCTGTGTCAACACTTCTGTGGTCTAATTCAGCTACAGTATGTGAGAGTCGGTGCTCTGCAATCTGAGGGTTGGTTGTTCGATACTAGATTAGTTGTTGTGTCTTTGGGCAATACACCTCACTTGCCTATTGATGGTGTTTAGAGGGCCCAATGGTTTCTGTGTACAGCAGCCTCACTTCTGCCATTGTGCCCAGGGACAGTCCAATCCTTTTTGGATGCGAATAGATAAATGATTAGCAATAATGTGTGATCTTAACTTTTGACACTACACACTAGTGTTGGATGAATTAAACCTGGATAAGTGTTGAATTACAGCTATTTAGAGTGTTGTTACAACTGTGACACATTGTAAACCCTTTACCACCTCAAACTGTTATTTTAACTTGTATGGACCAATATACGTAGACACTTTAAAATTGTTAAATTTAACTATCCGTTATGTTGGTTTGTTGCTTTCTGACCCACATGCAGAATCACACAGAACCAGGGATACTTAACATCTTTCTTTACAAAAAGCAAACAAGAAGGGACACTTCAGGTACTCGGTTATCAATATTCTGGTTGGTTTGATTGTTGATGAAGTGAAAGTACGGATTGGCTAAGGGATTTGATTCAGAGGGTTTCACTGACTGTAACCACAGAGGTCCTTTAGGGTGAGAGTGAAATATTAGAGGATTGGTGCTTGTAAGTGGCAGGTGAAGGAGACTGAGATCAGCTGCACACTGGTTCTGTCTTTCCATGAAGATCTGAGACGAACTAAGGATCACGTTATGTCTGGAAACAGTGACAGAGTCCACGTTAAAGGGACTCACAAAAGATACATTTTTAGGAGAGAGAGAAATAGTTCAATTTTTCTGATGATCCAACTGATAGTTGACTGTGGAATATTTGGGAGTGAGGAAATTTTACTACTTAATTTGTTGCATTGGCAGCCTCCCATCACAGATCCACACAGAAATTCACTGAACCACTGAGAGCGACTCATTCTTACGTTCGATCATCTGTTTGATCAACCGGCTCTAATCCGAGAAGGAATGTTTCTCAAAAAGTGTACAAAAGAAAAAAAAAGTATTAACAGAATTTATTCCAGTCATGTTTCACAAAATCATTAAGCACAAATTACAGAGGAAGTCTTTACCATCTATGTGTTAGGCCTAGCTTCTTGACCATAGAAGATCATCATAGGTCAAGCATTGGAATGTCCCTTTCACGGACTTGCTACCATACACAAACACAAGCAGTAACAGAAAATAATACATTGAAATGAAATTAATCTTCAACACTTGTTAGTAAAAATGGTCAGCATGCCTAGGTGATTAATTTCATTCAGCTGTAAAGTTATCTTACTTCTTTCTGTATTACTAATATGCCATCTATCTTCTATCTCTGATCATGTTTGTTTTGTATGCAAAATAACTAGATAATTCCTATTGAAACTGTGCTTTATTTATGTAAAAGGTTAAAAATAATAGAGTTTACTTTAAATTTTTAAACTCACTGTGGTACAACGTTTGGTTAAGCAGTTAACTCAACAGCTAATAGTGCATTTTATTAAGTTTAAGACAGTGCTGTTGCCTTGAAGGAGCTTATAAAACTGATTTCACTCATGTCTCTAAATGCTTTTCCTCAACTACAGTTAATTAACTACAATTCACCACTTTAGTAAGTCAAATTGAGCAATCTATCTGACTTTAACTCAGAGAGGCTCACTTGCCCTGTAGTAGCAGCTGCATCCAGTTTACCATAATGAATAATTCAAATGATACACAAGGCCACTTTTAATTTAGATATTCAGAGGAGCTATGTTTACTGCATCATCCCTCTCTTCGTCAGCACATTTTCCTTTTTTTTTCAGTGTTGTGCTCACATTGAAGGGAGGGTGAGAGAAAGACAACGGGATAAAAGAGGTGGAGAGCATGAGGAAGCATTTATGCAGCAGCAGCAGCAGAGTTGCTTTTGGGTGAGGATGAATGCATCCCACTGCAGCACTCGCACAGATTTTTGTGTGACGTGCTTTATTTACAGTGGCATAAAACCACTGTAAATAAAGCACTGTTGTTCAAGCTCGAATATATGTCACAACTGCTCGATTGTTGAATATCACGTCACAACTGCTTATAGTAACACAAACAGGTTTTTAGCATTTAAAGGTACATCTGAGATGACTACAATATTGTGAAAATGGCAAATCCAGTGGGAGGGATCAAAGCCACTTTTTTCCCCCAAAAAAAATCTTTGTTACACAAACAGTATATTAACCTCAGTGCTGGCCACATGAATTAGAACTGAAGAAGCCTATTGGATGAAAGGTGAAACGTCTTCTAGAAAACTTCACGTCCAGTTGCCTAGACTGAATTTTTTCAAACTATGCAGGTAATGAAAACTTAAAATTCACTGTCTCAGAGAATTAAAAATAATGGTGATATACGCTTCTAATCTAATTAACTTGCGACAGTGAACTCCTGCAAAGGTTTTTATGGTCCCTAAATAGCTTGTCAGACTAGGTCAGTGGGCTACACATGACTTCAATTGACACATCTTGAAAGGATAGTTGTTAACCTCTTTCGAGTAATGTAAGCCATGAAAGGTCATTAGTTAAGAAGCTGAGTTCTGTTTCCAAGCATAGTCATGGAAAGTTTAGAGGAAAACATGTTTCGGTGTGTGGCCTTAGTCAGGGTCAGTGTGAGGTGAGTTGCCTCTCCAAACTGCCTGAAAATTTACTTATGCTCCTATGTGCAATCATCTCTCCCAGCAGGACATTGCTATTTGCAATAACATGTTTGATTTTACAGAAAGGAGGCTTTGCTGATCACTTCATACAGATTACATGTTGGTTACACATAGTCGCAGACCTCTTAGAAACCACTTTTCTCATACTGTGTTGAAAACTACAGGCTGGTCCTGAAAAGTCAGGAGAACAATGCATCTTTTTCTGTGGCCTCGTCTTCTCAGTAGGCTATAAATATCATGGGAATAAAAAAGGAAACAGAGTGTCCAGTTTCATTTTACAGATGCCTAAAATAAGATTGGCTGACTCATGTGAGCACTGTTTGCACTTAAAGAATAAAAGCATAATGGTCTAAAGCCACTTACTGTGAAATATTTTCCTCTCGTTTGATTCAGCCCTTTTAGTTTAGAGAATACTTTAGACTGTGATTATTTTGGGGAGTGATAAGAAAAGCCTATTCAGTGAATAATTGATATGTAACTGGCTTTCACTCAACAGTTTCATCATCGGTAATGTCAACAACCAGTGCCTCACTCAGAGGTATTCATACCCCTGCAGTTAAAACCCAGTCATTGATTTTTTGTTTTTGCTGTTTATTGATTAGATTAAAACAAAGGAGGTTTTAATTATGGAATTAATAGGAAATGATACATGGTTTTATAATTTTATTTAGATGTATATCCTAAAAGTTTAGCCTGAATTTTTTGTCAGCCACATCAGAAGCTACTTACACCTCCCATTCCAGTTATAGTTGCAAATTTGGTGTATATCTATAAAGCCATCGCTACAGCATGCAGCTATTACCAGCATGCTACCTGTCAACAGATTATCCCTCCTTAGCAGTGAATATCTGTAACTCTTCCAGAGTTACAGATAACATCAGAAGGTAACATCAGAAGGCAGTTGGTTGATCTGACGTTTCTTTAAAATTTTACTTAAAATGTAAACCAAAAAATTTTTTTTCGTAAAATTAGTGCAATGTTGATGATCTATTTTGAAAAATCATTCTTCAAACCCAGAAGTTTTTTCTAATCCAACCGACAAATGCAAAAATGTTAAAGTTTGCACAGTGCCTATTTTTTATAATCAATACACTATTTAAAGCTCAAAATTAAAGATAAAGACATATTGTGTCCTGTTGTAACTAGTTTTTTTTTTTCTTTTTTCTTTTTTCGTAGCCCTCTTTTCTGGAGAGAGTAATCATTTCCTAATAAATATGAGAGTATTGACTGCTACCGCTCATGGCTGCTAATTAACACCAATTGACACCAGTTCAATGAAGCCTGTGACCTGAAAGACATACTGTGGAACTGCACAGCAGGGCCAATGTGTCAGTGCAGATGTCCATTCGCACCTATTTCTGTCCTCTCATGTCACATCTCTCAAGTAAAACTATAAGAGTTTCACAGACTTTCAGATCAATAGTATCAGTTTAACTGTTTAGATGTAGAATTAAGGTTTTCATGGCCTTAAAAAAAAGAAATGTTAGACAAATTTCACGTAAATGCTTCAGAAAAAGGACCAACATGCTGTTGATAAATCAGCCATGTCCTCTAACACTACACTGCCACTTGTGATAGAGTTCCACTTTAGCATAGTGATGCGAACTGACAAAAGGAGACTTGGGAATTCAGGGCTCTCTGGGTTTGTCACATTTTGACACTTGATTTGCTCCAGTAACCCATGACAAACTAGGTCATTGTAATCTGCCTTATTTCTATAGAGCAATGTTTCTCTGAGTAGAAAGGAGAGTACAGGCATGACGTGCACTTTTTGTCCAAGCATCACGGTTAGCAGGGCAAGGCAAGGTGTTTGTAGCAAGACAGTTAAAAGTGCTGTACATAGCAAATACAATTAAAACATAGGAAAGGTGAATTGCTGTGGATTAAAGATAGGTGAATAATTAATTAATACAATTAAAGAGAACAAAAATGAAATTATAAAATAACACTTAACTACTGTCTTTATGTGCCTCTGAAGGTTCATGTCTGAGTCCTCAACCACACCAATATTTTGGGCCTGATTGGTGGTTTGTTGCTGTATTAGATGCGCTTTGAGCTAACCTTTAAACGTGTTTCCTTTGCTCCAAACTAATTATGTTTGTTTTGAGTTAGCTGAAGAAAATATTGGCACATCCATGCATTGATTTCTTCTTTGCATTTACACAGTGCTTGAATGGGTTCATAGTCATCTGTTTACATCATAATGTACAGCTGTGTGTCGTCTGCATAGTTACAGTGTTTAAATAAATAAATAAAAAGAAAGAAAGAGGGTTTTCAGTCACAGCAGGTGTAAACACAGGGAGGATCCATCACACTCACCTTCTCGCTCACCCTACAACTGGAACAGAGTCAAATTGATGAGATCATGCTGATGTTGGAGGACAGCTAGTATATATTCCCGTTGCAGCCTTGCAGGATCCTACATCTCTTGTGGCATGTCTAAAGTCTGGAGAAATACTGATGGTTTCCTCCTGTGAGCCCCTTTTAAACCAAAACGCTGCCAATACGCCACTATACAGTAGCTGTAAGTTATAAACATGTTCAGCGGTCGTCTGGAACGCATCGAATACATTGATACGCATTGGAGATAAGTTCTTGATAAAGTACACATAAGTTATGCATAAGTTACTAATAGGTTTTGGATAAGCTAGATGCCACGACTTATGAGTAACTTACACTTTACGTATGTCAACGATCAGATAACTT
The DNA here is from genome assembly GCF_016077235.1 of Cyprinodon tularosa. Taxonomy (NCBI): domain Eukaryota; kingdom Metazoa; phylum Chordata; class Actinopteri; order Cyprinodontiformes; family Cyprinodontidae; genus Cyprinodon; species Cyprinodon tularosa. The sequence continues at coordinate 2,593,403 of NW_024038657.1, read as the reverse complement.
ATCTGTAACTTATGGTTCACGTATGAGCATGCGCTGGCATATGTCAAGATCTCAACGTGCTTGCCGTATGTCAACTTGTGCCAGCGTGCTTCAGCATACTCAAAACTTATATAAAACTGTCCCATAACTTATCCAACGTATGCCAGCGTTTTTGTCATATTTTTCGTAGGTCAGGCACACGTAGGCTAAATAGTCAAGGTGTGACAGGTGCTTAATGTTTTTGCAGCCAAAGCAAGTAAGGCTGGATATATTAGGGGGTATAATGTTCTAAAGTTTTTCTCAGCTAGAAAAAACAAACCAAATTTTGTTTATATCTTGTTTTAATCAATCCACCCATTGTCTACCCTTGCAGGACTGTTGAGGGGGTTGGCCCTTTCTCTAGGGGTGATTGGACAAGAGCTGATGGTCTAGCAAACCTTGACCTACAGTTTGCTGGGCCATTACATAACACAGTGACATGCAGGACAAACAGAATGCATGAAATGATCACATTTACAGGCATGATTTTAATGTATGCAAGTAACTATCCCACAGGGGCACCTCAGGCCAGAACTTTAATTGAGGATCTGCTTGCTGCAAGGCAGTAGCACTACCACCTGCACTATCATGCATCCATAACTTTTTTAAAGTGTTAAAAATAGTGTTAAAATAGCATAACTGTTGACAATATTAATGTTTTACAGAAAAACTAATTGGCCATTAAAAAAAAAACTTGGTACATGATTTCTGTATGATTAAATATTATCATATGGAAATGTGTAATTGGTTCCTCTCTTTCACATGGAATTTGAGCACTCAAATTGGGTTGCATTTCAGAAGAACAGCAAAAAGCAAATATGTTTACCCTAAACACATGCAACAACTTCCAAGGGCATGAAAATAACCAAGTAGCTCCTTCAGCTGCTAACTGTTGTATTCTAATCTTCCCCTGGGATAATCTAATTAACTATTCCTAGCAACTGAGACTTCTGTGTCATTTCCTTTACACAATTCCTTATCTTTGTTGTCATGAATAATTTATGCCAACTGGAAAAGTTAGACAAAATTGTGTTTGAAAATGAAGAGCAATTAGTGGGGATATGTCTCTCCGTATTTGCCAAAACTACTGTATGCAACCTAAAGGAAATGCCAGATGAACAAGAGCAGATTTTTTTTCCTCAACTGAAAAGAAAAAAAATAAATATGAAACAGTTTTCTCTAAGAATCATAATTTGGTCCCCACAAGCACCTGTAAGTACAGTACTTGTGAAGTACCCCATCATTCTTTTGGGGGACTTCAATGCCCATGTGGAAAACAACACGAAACCTGGATGGGCGTGATTGGACGGAACAGAACCCCCCAGCTAAGAACCCCAATGGTGTTTCATTATTGGACTTCTGTGCAAGTCACAGATTGTCTACAATGAACACCATGTTCAAGCATAAGGATGTCCATCAGTGCACTTGAGACCAGCACACCCTTGGTTAATGATCGACTTTGTAGTCCTATCTTCTGACCTTAGTGCTCTGGATGTTGTCAGGCTGTTGCTGCTGACTCACCTCTTCAACATTGCGTGGAGGTCATGGACAGTGCCCCTGCATAATAAGGGGGACAGTAGGGTGTGTTCCAACTCTAGGGGGATCTTGGCCTCCCTGGAATAGCCTATGCCAGGGTCCTGGAGAGGAGAGTCTGGCTGATTGGAGTTTAGGGCCCTTTATTAGGGGCTATCTGCTCTCTGTACAAATGGAGCAGGAGTTTGGTCGGCATTACAAGCTGTAAGTCTGGTGCATAAGGGTCTTGTTTGGGGATGTGGTTGTGGTTGCTCACTGCTCCCTAGACCTACAGCATGCATTGGGGTGGTATCTGGGGAGAAGGAAGTCTGGTTGTCTCTACTGAGACTGCTGCTCCCACAACCCAGTCCCAATTGAAGCGGAAGACAACGAGTACGAGTGATCACAGGAAGAATGGTTATAAGAAATAAAACCATTCATTTCTATAGAGCTATTTAGTTTTAGCTCTCACAAAGAAAAAAATAATCAGCCATAAATCCCAGACCTGTCCATCCAATAATATCAAATAGGTGCTAATAGTCTTTGTACCCTGCATCTGTATCTACCATTATACAGCACCTGAAAATATTACCTTTTGTAATGACCAAAGGGCTGATGTCCTACACATTTTAAATTTGTCTGATTCACTACAATTAAACCAGATATTAGCGTTAGTCTGATATCTTATTCAAGTACGTTGGACAATAGACAGTTCTAAAAATTGTAGGTCAACAGATAGTGAGAAAGAAAGCTGGACACTCCTGCTGTAGAAAATGTTTCCATCTGATGTAAACTGATCATTTTATTGAATAGAATAGAATAAAAAATGCCTTTATTGTCCCACAATGAGGAGGGAAATTGTGGCGTTACAGCAGCAAAACCATTAGAGCAAATGTGGTCACATAAATGTGGACCTTAAAAAGTGTATAAAAATAAGTGGCAAGTAAAAAATAAATGAATAAATAAATAAAATAAAATACTATACAGTCATTTGAATAATCTTTATCCTATCTTTCTTATGTTGCTTTTTGGGTCGTATTCAATTATCCTAAACTAAAGCCTTGGAGATGCTGTGATTGGAGCTTTGTTGCATTCATGCAGCTGATCTGCTGCCTGCAATTGTTTTTTACATTTGTAGTATTACCTAAAGTTGTGTTTTTATTGCCCTCTCACCCAGCTGTGTTGCTTTTCATGATGCAATGTTGTAGATGTTTGAGAAGAATCTGAAAACACTAAATAAATAAAAGAATTAAAGATTATATAGATTTTTCACCTTGACCTAAATCATTTTATGGACAAAAGAAATTTGGACAAAATAGTGCCTACTTTGCACCAAAGATTTGAAATACTGTATTGCATATTTAAATATTCCCTGTCTTACTTCTAATCCACCTGAACCATTTTTAAGCTTCTCTGCTTACTTTCATCTTCTATCTCCCATTAAGGTTCTTGTATGTTAAAAAATAAAGCCACATGTTCAGGGTGGGAGCTAAGGCTTCAATTTCCTTTCTGCATTTTTAATCGAACCACTAAATCTTTTAAATGAACTTCTTTTCTCTCAGTTCTGTTTCACTTCTTTCCTGTCTGATTCTTTATTTCTTCCAGCGCTGCACTGAAAATACCTTTACTTGGCCCTTGTTGCAGAGAAAATGTCTATGCAAAAGGAGAAAAAAGAAAATAACTTTGCTGTGTGGCTAACTTAAGGGCCTAATCACATATACGATCACCAAACGTTCATTAAAGTCTCCTGCATTTAATGTGATTGTGTTAAATCCCCTTACGTTAAACAGACCATTAACAGCTTTCAAATGACTATCTCTTTTTGTCACTGTTATGTGCACTTTAGTTTTATGCCATTATGGTATATGAGATGTAAAATCCTTACTGCCACCAATTCCCACAACAGAGAATTACTAAAGTAAAGGAGTATGCTGAGATCAAGCTAAATTAAATTAGACCCCCTTCATAATACATTCACCACATTTAAAATGAGCATTTTATACATATAAGCTCACAGTATACTTGATGTATTGTAATACATGTTAACAGGGGAACTGATTGCTCAAGTCCCCTACAATCTGCCTCCAAGTAAATGTTAGAAATACCCTCTGATCTGTGAACTAGGTGGGTTTTTGAAGGTCCTTTAGAAAAACTGTAAATGTGAAATAAACTTTGCATCATTAGATGCAAATAAAGAATAAATGAAAGACAGAGTCCATCGCTTAAAAAAATTCTGATTCCCAATAAGATAAAGAGGAGGTCAATTTTGTCAATGTACATAACAGACTCAAATTAAAAGTTAAAATGAACAGAGTGGATTAAGCTAATTATAGATTTTGATATGAGGTAATATTTTTATATATACTTTATTCAATCAACTTAAAAGGCATGAGCACCACTAAGTGCTACTAGGACAACAGAATCATAGTAGGATGCCACCACCACCATGCTTAGTAATTGAACATTTAAAAACGCCCCCCTACTTCTATCAACACTTTTGTCATTTTTGGCAAAAAGTTCATTTTTTGTCTCATCTGACCATAAATCCTCTGTTCAGAAGACGTGAAGAAAAAGAAACCAACATCTTTTCGATTTATTTTCCCATTGACCATTAAAAGCTCTAAAAGTAAAGAGTAAAATATTCAAATTAAATAAAAATTTTACTGATAGCCAATGCTGAGAGGAGAAAACCACTGAGATGTGGGCCTCATCTTATTCAGCCATCTGGACCAACCGCAGACATTTGTCAGAAGATTTGTTAAAACAGATATAAAAAAGAGAATGGCAATGAAATAAATAACAGGCAATAAAAGCATTAATTATCACCTATAGATAAGATCTGGATGAAATTGTCCTTTGTTTACAAATATTTTTTAAATGATATAAGCAACTTTCTTACTAAGAGTCTTCCATGTGTCCAGCAACACTGATTGGTCAAATTGATCACCAAGATTTCCAAAGCTGGTCTTGGAAGAGGATCCCAGAAATTCTAGGTGTTGTTAATTCCAGGGATCATTCTATTTACTAGAAATGATCAAGGTTTCAGTCTAACTAGAGTCTTACAGGTCGACAAGTGTTGATGTTTGAACAGGTAATATTTAATCCATTATTTTCTTTGTACGATGGGTAGAGGCTTCTCTGTCTTCAAGTTGTTTCCTGTGTGTAACATTGTAATTAATGTCGGTTTTCAAGGGGTGACCATTTTTATTATATCTTTTTAAAAAAGGTTGGTGCCTGAAAGGGTAATAATCCAAAAAACACATTAATACAGGCAGTTTTAATGTCCTTTTTTAATGTGTGATGAGATGTGTAAAGTAGCAACTAGGCTTACAAGTTGCCAGGAAACCTACCAATCTTAAATGAAGACTTGTTAAAGCAAAATTGAGTCTGAGTAAGATGAAGGAATGATCTGGTTGAGAGACACAAGTCCTTTCAACACAACAAAGATGCAGTTATTTAACAGCTGAGATATTTCTGACTTCAACTGAAGCTGCAGCGAAGGCCTTCATTTGAAAGACTTTTATCAGGAACAGATTAAAGATACAAACCCAATTCGTATCTGTAAGTTTCACTGTACATTTAATTACGATACGAAATAGACTAACCTTTGATCTGTCAGACCAGAGGCACAAATGAAGTACGGCTAGAAACGTAGATACGGGTGATGAGGCTCCGTGTTGTAATGGCAAAGGTTTAGGTTACAGATATAAAAGAGGGATGATCTCCAAGCGGCTCTTTCTTTAGCTGGTTGATGAAGAGGCTTGGGTTGATGGAGCTGTCCAGGGTCCTGATCTGTGAAGCCACTGAGGGAATACAAAGGTCTGCTCAGTCTTTCTAAGCTGATTGCCATCAGGCATACAGTACTTGGTTTGATTAAAATGAGTTTGGCTTGATTTTTTGTTAAGATAGAAATATTTCAGGATATGTTATCCTCTGTGTAAGGGAATTGCATTTATTCTCAATGGAAGCACATGCAGTGGCTAACTGATAAATCACCTTAAAGCATTTAAAATATAATCTTTAATTAATTTACAACTAAAGAGCATAAATGTTTATAATCTTTGTTCTGTTGGATGATGAAACTCCTCCCCATACTAAAGTCTTTAGGAACCGTCCCTATATTTAGCCTCACTTATACTTTTGTTAAGTCTGACCAGCTTACCCATCCCAAAGCATCCCAAACATAATAATGACACTAACATGCTGTGTTCATGTTGGTATACATTATTAGCTTTTCATCACAGTTAGCTTTCTGAAGCTGAAAATCTCAATTATGTTCTCTTCTGAAACCGTCCATAAGTTTGTCCTGACTGGTTCATTATGTGTGGCCAAGCACAAACTTAGACTTAGATTTAGACCGATTTTATTTGTCATTTTGTTTACACAAGTGTAAAACAAAAAGAAATTTTGTTTGGAACAGCTTTCTGGACAATTTCATCTTTTTAAAAGTGTGGCCTTGAAAAATAGTAAAAACTAAATGAATAAATTAATAAATAAATAAATAAAATACAATAAATAAATATATAAAAACGGTCATATAAAACATATGACTGTAAAATAAGAGTTCTAAGGTATTTTTGATCCATTTTTGATCTGTTTTGTACTTATTTTAGCTTCTCTTAAACATATATCAATAAGTCTAGAATGGAACTTCCCACCTTCCAAATGCAGGCCATTTTCATTTGTGAAATACGATTGTTTTGCGTGGTCATTCACATTTCCAAAGATACATGACTGTATGTAATCTGCTGTTTCACTTCATTCATAAAGCTTATGTCCTGCATGTTCAGCAGAAAATGCAATGACATCATAAATCGCAAGTGTGGATGAATGGATGATAAGAGCTATCCCCCAAAATATTAATCAAATCAGAAACCTCACTTTCTCTGTGCTGCTCTCTACATTACTGGCTATCATTTTTTTTTTCTTCCATTTTCCATGTAGCAGCATGCAGAGTAGTGATGTTTATCGAGTATGAATGATGTACAGATCAGTTTAATGCCACCTGCCCCTAAAGACAGGTCACATTTGAGGAGATCAAATACTTATTGGATTTAGGACCGCCGAGCCAAGTGGCCTGTGTCAGAGTCCTGCACGGGTCTGATTTTTTAAAACTGTATCCGCCCACTCCCGTAGAGTTCAGAACCCAGACCCGAGCCATTACCTGCAATTTTACACATTTAAAGAGTTCAGAACTGAGACCCGAGCCATTAGCCTCAATTATCCCCATTTAAAACCTGTCTGGAACGGCTTGGACCCATAAATAATGATAAAGTGCGACCTGACCTATGATCACAAAGTGTACACACAGCCGTTTACACATCCAGTGCATGCTGCATTCACAGATTAACAGCTGTAAATTGGCCAAAGTACATAGGTTTGCCTCGTTGCTTAAAAAATTACTCTTATCTGGATATTCTTGAACCATTTTATTTATTAAGATGTAGAGTTAATGTATGAGAAAATATAAATAAGTTTCATTGATGTTGTAACTAGTGTTGCACCGATACCATTATCGGGCAGGGCCACAATACTGCACTAAAATGATGGAATCGTATCAGCGATTACCGACAAATAGGGCACTGATACCATTTTGAGAGCCAAAAGTTTATTCAACTATTGTCACCCATTCCAGGTAGGCAATACAAAGTTCTACTGGATTCACTTTCTATTTATCTTTTTCCTGCTTCACAAAGCTAGGCAACAGCTTGACAAAGCCATGATGGCAATTATTTTACATCCAATTAGTATGCAATTCTTCATACATACACACACACACATCAATTTCAAACAGATGGCATCAGTATGGTATTGGTATCGGCCGATACTGCACAGCCAGGTATCGTATCGGTGTGAAAAATTGGCATTAGCGCAACACTAGATGTAACTATGATTCGCACATTTTGTTCATTTATACCGTGAAATAATACAGGAGGTTTTTCTATCCGGAGATGTACGTTTCATACTGGTCTTTGTTGTTCAGACTTTCATAAAAAGATCAGATACAGTTCCCATATGGGCAAGAACATTTAATTAGGCTTTAGGCTCCAGTGTAAACAAAGCCTAATAGTTATCCTGTGTATAGATTATCCCACTCTAGCTGAGGCTCTTTTCAGCTCCTCCAGAAATATTTAAGGCACTTGGCTGCTTCTTGCATCTATTAGTTCTTTGTAAGGCCTGTCAGTCTGCGTCACAGATGTCAAAATCTGTTTCCTGAAGGAGTCCTGTAATTTTTCAATGTGCCTCTCTGTCAACACACCTGCCTAACATGATAATATTATTAGCAGGGCTCTGTAGAACTTGAGTGCACAAGAAGGTAATTTGGTCCTTTAAATTCAGCTGTGCTGGACTTGAGACTGAAACTTTTAGGATGGTCTTCCCAAGGACTGGATTTGGGCACCACTGAGCCAGGGTCTGCCGGACAAATTGGAGTAAATGTAAAGGACATTTTTCAGAACTTAGACTTAGAATGCTTTTATTGTCATTTTGTATACACAGAGTCTATACAAAACAAAATTTTGTTTAGTACAGCTTTCCAGGCAGTAAATGAACACTACAACTTCACTTAGATTTCAGCTTTAATTTGGTCTCAAAATCTCAGTAAAATACATTGAAGATTGTGATTGCATTATTACAAAAGGTTCAGATGAGTGCTTTTCAAGGCATTGTAAACAACCAGAACTACCTAAGACACCTGGCTGTTTATGTTGTGTGCTTTTAAGCAACAAAAGGACAATCTTCTGTATTCCAAGCTATAATGCTTTGTTGATTGTACACTGGTTTTATATTTGAATTTCTGGTCTGACAACAAAGGCAGCTCATTCTGCATAAACAGCAGCAGCATGGACTTGAGAGAATAGAGCCTGCACTGCTGCCTCCTCTGAGGATTGTCTATTCATCAGAAAGCCATTTGTTATACTGCATTAAATTCTTACTTGTCCAAAATATAACAAATGATGAATCCAAAATATAACAAATGATGAATACCATAGGGAAATCGATGATGGTTGCCATACAATTAATAGTCCCTCTGCAGGAATAGCCTTCCACTGACATACAATTTTGAGAAATATGACTCAAAAAAACCCAGCTCTAATTTAGAGGTACCTTTTTGTTTTGTTTGTTTGAGCTCAGTGTATGAGGGCTTTGGATTATAAAATAAACAGTGGTCACATCATCCTCCTCTTGCCAGCTGTTTTTAGCCATCAAACAGATTGAGCAAAAAGATAACAAAACACGCATTGTCTTCTGCTGGCAGCCTGAATGCAGTCGCTGTGTTTTGTGAGGGTGGCTGGTAAGCTGGACTGTGTGGGTTAGCAGATAGAAAAGGTAGCAAGAATGGGGAGGGGAAAGGATGGACACTGTTTTATAGTGAGTGTACTTATGGTCAAAAGCATACTCACTCATCACTTTACTGCCCTTGGTGGTCTCAGGTCAATGAGGGACAATGAGCTCAGTGGCATGCCTTGCAGCACCTTTGCTGCTTTGTGTTTGTCATTCATCTTTAGGGTATTTACCACCTTCTTTAAATATATATATATATATTGTTTGCTGCATACTTACTTTTTTTTAATGGAACAAGAGGGTATTAGTTTGGTTCTGGAGATAATGAAATCAAGTGTACACCAAAGTACTAAGGTCTGGGGTGGGCCTTATTTATGCATGAAATGGCAGTTTTCCAGATGATCAGTGATATGATTTTCCATCAATTTGGAGAAGTGTCACTGCTGTAATAAAGCAGAAATAATAACAATCTCATGCCTTTAAAGTAACAGTCTGCCTATTCCTTTGTCTCCTATGTTTTTTTATTGGTCCTCTCGCTCATCTATGAATAAATAGCAACAACCTGGTCTTTAAACTTAAAGGGTAAATTTCTCCCTGCTAAAAAATTTTATACTTTAATTTGCTGATGAGATTTGATGTGGTCGTTTTGCACGACCCAAAGTTACAACATATTATAGAATACAATAGTTGCTGCTATTGAAAATAACTAAGTTACCTTCTCTCAATAACAACTTAAAAGGTTGGTTGTTAGGTTATTTTCTTAAATTTTCAATCTTTGGGTTCCTTTACCAGTCCAATGAATGCAGGGTTGCAAGTGCCTGGGTTTTCTCTCATAGTCAGTAGAAAAGGACTAGCTGGTACCCTGCACAGGTGTCCTGTCTTTACAACCGTTTGCACAGACATTTACACCAGAAGACAATTTAGATTGGAAAGTTAACCTAGCATGCATGTTTTTAAATAAAGGGAAGAAGGTAAGACAAGAGATGTATATATTGCATATATAAAATAATGGAATTAAGAGGAGTTATTCAAGTAAGACCATGCATTATACAGAACTATAAGCTGATATTAAAACATGTAGCAATTTTTCTTCCTGTTGTGTTTGTGACTGAATACAGGAAAAGTGGTAAAGAGGTCAATTTGGACACAGAGGGCATAAAAGGCATTGTGTTTGTGCTTGCAACAAAGGAGGAAAGCCAGGATGAGGAAAGGAGCTGATAAAATGAGAAATAGGTATGATAGAGATGGGGAGAAGCACTTAGTTTATGAAGGAAATTAGCAAATGGTTGATCTGTGGGTCACGCTGCACATGGCACCATATTTACTCTGAGGATGGAGTAATGGCAGTGTATGGTGCTTCATACTGCTCAGTTGGCTGAACATGTGATCATTTATTGAGATTTTCATTAATTGTAGTCTGGATACATAGACTAATTTCCAGTCTGATTGAAATTCACCTCTATTGGATTAATTTCTTTGTTGTTGTTCTTATTACTTCTGCTAATGTACTAATATTTTGTGTAAAGTATACAATGAAATCCAAAGGTGGGTACATATTTTTTGTTGTTTATTGGTCATCTGTTTGGTCACTGGAATCATGTTGAGTCTGCTTGTGTAATTTATTTTAAATAAGTTAAACTAAAGATCTCAACAACCCAGGGGAATGATTGGGGTTTACTTGGTTGATTGATATCTAACTTGGAAAGTGTGAGGAGGACGGCCCTCTGTGTCGTTTAAAGCATTAGTGCTCCATTTACAGTTTGCTCTGGGGAAACCGACATAATTGACAAAGATTCTTGGATAGGTGTTGAAACATCTTTAGAAAAACTGAGCGAAAGTCTAATTGCCTCCAATTTAAGCTTGTTTTGTGGTCGCCATGACTCACCTGACTGAGAATTTACACAGTCCTGCTTCTTTAAAACAGAAATGAACCAGAGAGACACACACCTATTACTTTTTTATACTCATGTCTTATTGGCTTAATGTTATTTTCCATCTGCTGTGTCTGCCGTGTCATTTGGAGGTCAGGTGAAAATAAAATTATATTTGACCATATTCTAAAATATTCTAACTATAGATCTTTAAAAATGTTATAACTCAAATAATATTTTTAAGGAGTGTTCCGTCCACATAAATTATTATTGTTTAGTTACTGTTTGTACATTGTTTGTACATTTTTATCTAATTCTTTGAAATACCAGAGGTTGCATGTAATTTGTTCATCTTTACAGTATTTTAAAGACATTAAATCAGTTATTATGATCATGACTTGTCAGTAGATCATTTACTCAGTACCTGAGAAGCAATTTTACTAAATACTTTTTATCCTTACTTGAGTCATTTCTTGGATGGCTATTTTGTACTTTTACTTAAGTGAAAAATACAATGAAGTAGTGCTGCTCCGTTTAAAGTACACTTTTTGGGTACTCTACCCACCTCTGATAAGATCTGAAATGACTGTCAGAATTGTCAAATTCTTAGTAGAAATGGATCCCCAGTGAAGATCTTGATTAAATTAGAAAATTGTTCAGGAGCTACTTTTATATGATCAATAAAACATCTAAATGATCCAGGAGAAAATGGTTCCAAACATTATCTTCTTATTCTAATCTTCCATTTAGCTCCTTGGAGCTTTAAGTGCTTCATTTTTCACTTTAATGCATTTGATACTGCTTTCTGAGATTACCTGTATCAATTAAACGTTTATCTAGCTGCAAAAAATGGTATGGAAAAAGGAATCCATCCATCCATCCATCCATCCATCCATCCATCCATCCATCCATCCATCCATCCATCCATCCATCCATCCATCCATCCATCCATCCATCCATCCATCCATCCATCTTCCCTGCTATCTGTTTTCTTTCTGTTCTCTTAAAGCCTTGCTCTCTCTCACTTCATCACAGCCTGAATGAACCACATACACGTTTAACATGTCTAAGAAAATATAGTTTCCTTTTTTATACTTTCATACATCTTTCATGTGCTTTTAATGACTTCAGTTTCTCTCATCTCACTATAAATGCTGGGTTAGACTGTTCTTGCACAGGTACAGCCTCCACCCTGAGCAGTATTGTTGTGAGTGTCCAACTTAGCTGATAACTTTCCAGTTAAAGTCATCTGGCATTACTCATTTTTTCTCCCTTAATAAGGATCATTTATTTTCATGAGGGCCATTTTTGTCTGATTTTCGCGCTCCATGTTACCTTAAAGACATGAATGGTTTTACCAAACAAAAGTACATCATCACTAACAGGTACATTTCTAGCAAAGTGATGTATTTCTGTCAGCCATTGAGTCTGAGAATTTCCAATCATTTTATTTATTTTTTATCAAGCAGCTGAAATAAAAACAATAGAAAAAACAGTAGCTGTAATTAAAAAAGACCCCCTCAAAAAATCTGATTCCATCATATCCAACCTACCAAAATAAGATGTAAAAACGAGATAACAAAAAAAAAATGCTTTCAAAGAACGTTATATATAGAGTAGGAATTAGATTAAAGACATTTAGTAAAAATGAATGGGTCAAATTATTTTTAAATATCATCCCCAAAATAATACAACTTACACTGTGGTGGAAGAATGCCTCAAAAGGAGCGCTGTTCACAAATGAAGGGAGACTGGATCAGGAGATCAACAGATGGATCAGTGCATCTGCCACACTGATGCAAACGCTGCACCAGTCTGAAGTGTTGAAGAGGGAGCTGAGCCAAAAGGCAAAGCTCTAGATTTACCCGTCGGTTTACATTCCCACCCTCATATATGTTCATGAAATCTGTATCATGTCTGGAAAAACAAGATCCCTTACAGATAGGGTGAGGAGCTTGGCCATCCAAGAGAGGCTCTGAATGGAGTCACTTCCACTCCCCTTTGAGATGTGAGGTGTATCGGACATCTGTTTCAGATGATCCTGAAGGTCTCTCAGGTGTGTCTGACAAGGGGGAGGCCCATAGGATGGCAAAGGACACGATGGGAGTTCTATGTCAGTGGCTGGCTGTGGTACACCTTTGGCTTCTCTAAGAGAAGCTGGAGGAAGTGTCTGGGAAGAGGGAAATCTGAGAGTCTCTGCTGAGACTACTGCCCATGCAACCCTGTCCCAGATAAACAGAAGATTTTCAGTACAAGTATTAGTACCAGCTCATTGTACTGGGTCTGCTTTATTTCTCTACTTAAAGAAAAAATTTAGGGCATTAAAAAAAAACATTAACCAGAACTTAATCATGACCTTTAAGAATTTGTTTGAATTTAATTCACTAAAAATTCAACCAAGAGTGATTGAAGAATTTTAATTCAGTAGTTGAAAATTACAACAAAAAAACAATTTTTTTGGAATAAATAAATTGAGGGAAAGAGCTCACTTAGTTGGGTATTTAGCATTTGCACTGGTCCATTGCCAAATTAATTATTTTTATTTCTGTATTTTTTTTTGTCCTCTTGAGCCTTCAAGTGAAATTATCTTGTTTGCATTCACGAGAATCTGATTAAGGTTTATAAAACTTGTTTGTGTTAGTGACTTCATGAAGGGTAGTGACTGGAATATGACCACAAACTATAAGTCGAGCTTGTATTCCTCTTTGTGATTGTCCCTATTTTAATCCACAAGTAAGAGATGCTTTCATGGCACATTTAGCTAATTTCAAATTACTTTCCTTGATGAATAAAATGTTCCACACATTAAGAAACTTTTAGTAATTCTTTTTTATATCTGGACCAAAAGCTTGTTTGTTATTCATTGAAGTTATTCAACATGAATGATCAGCCAAACATTTTACTAATGTAAGAGTACCAACACTTTACTTAGATATTACTCAAGAGAAATTGATAAAGATGGTGCAGTAAAACTACTTCTAAAAGCATATTTTTTCACTCAAGTATCTGTAACTGAGTCAATGTAGCTAGTCCATTTAACATCGAAATCTAATGGTAAAATTAGAAAAAAGCACACAGGAAGCAATGATCTGATCTGTTAATTTAAATGAAAAGACTGAAAATAAAAGCAACTCAAGAAGGACATCCAGCAGCATGTCTAAATGTGGATCTACTCCCCTCCCAATAAATAAATTTACTTCTCTTTAGGTTGAATAGCTCTACCATTTTTCAGCTTTAAAACATCCAGCTGTAGTAGATCTACTCAGTGCTGTATTTCCTCTAAATAATGTTGAAAAAAGCCCTCCTATTCTGGAACTTCCTATTGGTGCTTAGTTTGATGGATCCAGTCAAGTCTTGCTAAAATGAAAGTTGTATAATCTGGACAACGGATAAACACACTGAGCCAGGAAGCATCATTGAGCCATAGATAGTCAAATGTAACCTAAATTTGTGCTAAAGCTTTTGCGTTTATCTCATGAACATAAATCCATGTCTCATCCTCAGGAAACAAATGTTTAATCACATTACAGCTAAAGTCACATTGGAGGCCAGATAGCTAATTGGCTGCCCAGCAGCAGCAGATTAAATGTTATGTAAATGTATGCAAATTTTACTTGCAATTTAGAATGCTTTGGTTCTGGTTTGTTACTCAAAATGGTTGAAAAACATTAGAAAAAATGACAATACGCTTCACTGCTTACTTTGTGACAGCACACATCTTGTTCTGACCTAATCTCTAACGCTCATGTTCTGTTTTTTATGAGAGCTGTTTAAAAAAATAGTAAAAAGCAAAAACACAATGTGTCAATTCGAAAGTTTTAACTTAGTAATGATTTAATTTTAATACGTTTTTACAATTACATATATAAAACCAAAATGTTATTCTATAGGTCATTATTAACTAGTTGTAATACCAACATTATTTATATATCTGGGTCTATTAGGTTTAAATTTAATCTTTTGGTTTTAAACATGTTATGATTCAAAACTGTAAAAGAAGTGAAATATTATGGTAATATGAATTTGGCCTTCCATTTTCAAAGACTTGAAGTGAATCACAGGAAGTAAATCCTAAATATCCCATTTGCTCAGCAAGGACAAGAAAGGTTTAATTGCCGTAATGCAAGAGAAAGATTTTTTATAAATTATTGAGAATACTGTGAATTATTTTTTATTATATTTCTTAAGTTCAAATAGAAATATAGATACAGCTTTTTTAAAGCTAATACTTCTTTCACATTGTTTAATACCGGTACTTTTAAAAAAAAAAAGATTCCTGGTCCATTTCCTATAAAAAGTTTTTTTTATTTTGTTTTTGTTTTTTTCCCCTTGTTGTTCTGAATTTGAACAAATCATCCTTATTGCATAATGTCATTTTGAAGTGATTTCTAATATTTCAATAAGGTTTCATATACAAATATTAAGCGGAGCCTTATGGCAAAAGTCATAATGATCTGCTTGTGAAACAAAATCTGTTGGGCTGTCATCTAGCTCAGTGACATTTATTTTCAGAGCTACATGTATATTGACACAACAGGGCGCAAAAAAAAGGGAATTGAAAAGATGCCTGATTAATATGCTTAACAAAAACTTTCAACTTATTTAGCCGCTGTCGTTAAGGGGAGATCAGACAGCTGAACTGGCACTCTGAGTCACTAATACTTGGGTCAAAACATTCACGGTGTTGTATATATAAGACTGCTGTTGTTTCGTTTTGTTTTGTTTTTTTTCTTTGGTATTGCAGTGTTTTGTTACAGTTTGAGAAATTTCTTTCTCATATCCTAAACAAAATTTTATTTCTCAATTAAACAGAAAGTACTTCAAACCTAATTCTGCCAACTTATGAATAAATATGGTATATATTATATCTCATGTATGGTGATGTATATATAATGGAGGATTTATTACACTAAGTATTATTAGTTCAGTCATTTTTATGCCGTTTTTTTCCTGGGTCTGTATCTATCTAGATTACCTTGCAGGAATTTAGAATTAAAAAATCAATAAAGAAACACCCTAAAAAAGAAATAAAGCGTGGCCATTTTTTATTTCTTTTCTTATCTTGAAACTGTAATTAAAGAAGGATTTTCACTGTCTAGGTTTAATGTCCCCTTTCCTGTCTTCCTTTCTTTGCAGAGAAAGTTAAATGCATAGATTTACTGTACTTTAATCTCAGTGTGTTGGCAAGCACATTATGAGCTGAGCCAATGCATATACAGTAGCACGTCTTGGCAATAAAAATGAGTCAAGCTGGTGTGAGACACAGTGAAGATTACACTTCAAGTCCCATTTTTCAGCTGTTACCAGGGCCTCTGGTTTAAACGTGGGGTAATTTGTTTAAAAGGAACGTATAGCTGGAAGCTATGAGTGGATCATCTAAGCTTGCAGGCACATGTTCTATTTTCACTTTTCCTACCCTGAAGGCTTAGTCCCTCATCTCCTCTCCAAGATAACAACATAGTCAAGAATAAATGACTTTGACACTGCACTGGCGAGAACGCTGCCCGTTGTTCCCTGACTTAAATCACGTGTTCTGCAAACCGCATTCATTGTGCAATCGCTTTCTTACAATTTTATAACCAAGGAAAATTGTTTTATCAGACCATCAATGGTTCTACACCTAATTAACACTTTGTGCATGTTTCATTTCCAATTCTAGGGACACCTAAGAGCCCAAATGTGAACCGTTGGCACTAGGATGCCCAAGTTTAACTGGAAGTTTGAATGCCATTTTTTCCACTTTTGGTCTTTTGTAAAAGGGAAAAAGTGTTTTAAAATGATTCAGCATGTGCCCTTTAACAGTAATCCAACTTGGAGATAAACTATGAAATATCGCTCTAGAAGTTTAGAGCACCACTGAACAAAGACATCATGTTAGGGACAACACAAGACGTGATTCTATAGCTGTATGTCTGCTTGCTTCGCCTTCAGCCGTCAAGATGAATCTGGTCTCATTAGATGGTAAAACATAAATAAAATGACCAACAAGGTTTCAGTTGCCACAAGCTCTGGTGCAGCCTTGACATTAGTCATTGTTTGCCTCAGACATTTTCTAAGCTGAAATTCTATTTCTTTGACAAACTGCTTCCCTTAAACCTCCTTCTTGTGCAGAAGAGTGTCGATGCCTGTAAGCACAGAAGAATGTGTGGCCCCGGCCTTCACCACCGAGTGTCTCTTTCTTTTATCTCCGGCTTATCTTCAGTTTGAACCCAGCCTTGATGGCAGAATCAGCTTTCTCTGTGACCGAGACTTCTTCGACTGAATCACTGTTGTCTTCCGTGTCACTATGCAAACTTGCAGCATCATGACAGCAGCTAGGGTGTAGAACAGGTTTACTTAACCCTGGTCCTCAGGGTCCACTGTCCTTTATGTTTCCAATGTATCTCTACTCAAGCACACATAATTCAAATGATTCCATGAAATCCTCAGAAGCCATCAAATGCTGCCAAAAGCCTGTTGATCACCTTTTCATTCAGGTCAGGTGTGTGGAATCAGGGAAACACCTAAGATGTAGGACGGTGCACTCTGAGGACCAGAGCTAAGCAACCCTGGTTTTAAACCTCCTATATCCTGTTAAGCAAACAATTTTTGCAGGATTTGGAATGAACATGGGACGGCAGCATTTCCAACTGGGATGCAGGAGTTTGCCCTGCAACCAAATGGTTATTGGTTGAAGCCCTGACTCCAGTTATCAACCGTGTTGTGTTCTTGGGAAAGACACTTCACCCATATTACCCACTGATGGTGGAAATAATGAAGCTTGCCACTCTTGTGTGTGAATAATTGAATAGTGTAAAGCACTGGTCAAGTATTGTGATAAAATACACACACACACACATATATATATATATATATATATATATATATATATATATATATATATATATATATATATATATATATATATATATATATATATATATATATATATATATATATATATATATATATATATATATATATATATATATATATATACATGCCATTCAAAAGAAAGAGAGTGAGGTTGAAAATCCTTGAGTCTAAAGCAGTTTTATCCCTTTTCCAAACATCCAACACAAACAAAAGCAACTCCTCATATGCAGTCATTGTTCAACCCTGCAGATGTGTGACAGGATGAGTGAAAACTTTGGTGTAGAAACTCAAATAAAAGGATACTTGTCATTAATAAATGGAGGGACAAAACAATAAATATTTTTTCACACCATACAGGACAGCTTTATGAAGGACGCAACTAGTAGATGTCTGGTTACTAGAATTTTCCACCCAACAGGGATCTATGCTGCTGATATCTCATGGCTGCTTTTCTGATTATGTTTTCACTCTAATTAAGAGTGAAAACAATTGCCACAGTAAACAGAGAACAACAAAAATGCTGAAGAAGACAAGCAAAAAGGCAGGATTGTAGTGGCTTGTACAGTTGTTGTGTACTTGGGCAAGGAAGTCAGTCCCTCACAGAACAGCTGTGACTACAATGTGGTTTTATCCCCACTGGTCAGGGTGTAGTGATGTTTTATATATATATATATATATATATATATATATATATATATATATATATATATATATATATATATATATATATATATTTTTTTTTTTTTTTTTTTTTCTGTTTTTTTTTTTTTGTTATAGTGTGGTGTAATTTCCTTTCACTTTTTTATGTATCACTTAAAATTGAAAGTAAAATGCTAATGATTTGGCTGTTTTAGTAAGACGATTTATATTTATTTGAGATATTGCAACTGTTTTTCAAGGTGCTACTTAAAGAATTAAACCAAATCTAAAATCTGATCTGATCATTTCTACCTGGAGTATTCGTATGACTGTAAAGTACTCGCATAGCGTTCCAAATGGTTTCCTGTGGATTTTTCCTCCATTTTGCCCAAACTGTGGATTTTTCCTCCATTTTGCCCAAACTTGATGTTTCTATTTATTTATTAAAACACCACACTGCGGTGGTTTTCAAACATAAGTGTATCAGCGCATTTTTAAATGCCCTTGTTGTAATCTTCTCAACAGTCTCAGCTGCGGTTTAAGTGTGGCTGTTAATGACCAGATATGCTCCTCCTCCTTGAGCACTCTGCTCTGCTTTACAACATTCTGACTGCTTGCACTTGACCCTCTTGCTCTGGTCATGTGCAGAACTCACTGAATCCTAAATCCTGCAGCTCTAATCCGCACTAGAGAGAAAAAACAGCATATTAATTTCAACTTGTTTCCAGTCCTGGAGCCAATTTGAGTTGCTCGAGACAGCTGCTGCTCAGATGGCCAGAGCTTACATCCCATAGGATTTACGTGGGACTATCTCTGAGAAATCCGTTTAATGTGACACCCTAGAGCTGTCCTCGGTTGTAGCTGGAGCTGTTGTCATCTTTTTTGGATAATGAGAGTTAAAATCCCATATGCTGCAATGTGTTACAGTAGGTCAGATATCTAAAATGTGAAACTAATATTGAATGTTTTTAATCTATTCAAGATAATTAAAATTGTTAAGATCCACTTGGCTTCAAATAATACTTGAATTTAGTCAATCTAAATAAGCAAGAGTTTTTTTTTTCCAGGTGATTGGATCATTTGAGGTCACTGTCCTTCTGTATGTTGGAGAAGGTCCAGCCCTACATGCATAGATAACAGGGAGCTTATACTCAAATTAGTGGATTGCATCCAGGCTGCAAAGTACTGAAATCAGTTTAAAAATAGGTAATAATCCAGCAGACTATTAAAGTAATCCTGCAGCGGTGGGTGCCAAGCAGCAGATTTAAAAACTTAAACAAAGCCCCAACAAAGCCATTATGCTGCTGTCTCCTCTTCCTTTTCCTTACTCAGAGTAGACCTAAGCCCAGTCTCTCAGAGCCTAACCCTCTGGGACTATTAAAGCTCTGCCAGGGCTGTTAACAAGCACCATTGGAGGATTCACCCTGCCAGCCACCAACCAATAGCATGCAATAATTCCCCAAGGCCCGAGCTCTGTCCTGAATTTATGGGTGGTTGGTTTTAGTTGTCAGCACGCTGGGCTGTGTATGTTTAAAATGCGTTACACAACTGTACATGACTGCAGAGGTTAACACGTGCAGCCTTATGGGTTCTTTGTCTTGTTTTTGCCTTAAACCAATATTGCATCAAAGTCAATTTGACAGAGAAAAAAAAAATCACATTTTGTAACAAAATCCCTACAGCTTATAATACAGAGTGGGTTTATAGAATGGCAGAGATGAGCACATTTAATTTTTTTCTCCATCATATTCCTTTTATTAAAATATGCAAAATATTGACTCCCCTTTTCCACATTGTCATGTATACACACGAGGAAGAAGGAAAAACTCATGATTTTTTTTTTACTTTTTTTTTTACGAATATATATATATATATATATATATATATATGTATATATATATATATATATGTATATATATATATATATATATATATATATATATATATATATATATATATATATATATATATATATATATATATATATATATATATATATATATATATATATGTATATATATATATATATATATATGTATATATATATATATATATATATGTATATATATATATATATATATATATATATATATGTATATATATATATATGTATGTATATATGTATATATATATATATATATATATATATATATATATATATATATATATATATATATATATATATATATATATATATATATATATATGTATGTATATATGTATATATATATATATATATATATATATATATATATATATATATATATATATATATATATATATATATATATATATATATGTATGTATATATGTATATATATATATATATATATATATATATATATGTATGTATATATGTATGTATATATATATATATATATATATATATATATATATATATATATATATATATATGTATGTATATATGTATGTATATATATATATATGTATATATATATATATATATATATATATATATATATATATATATATATGTATGTATATATATATATATATATATATATATATATATACATATGTATGTATATATATATATATATATATATATATATATATATATGTATATATATATATATATGTATATATACACTATATTGCCAAAAGTATTTGCTCACCCATCCAAATTATTGGAATCAGGTGTTCCAATCACTTCCATGGCCACAGGTGTATAAATTCAAGCACCTAGGCATGCAGACTGTTTTTACAAACATTTGTGAAAGAATGGGTCGCTCTCAGGAGCTCAGTGAATTCCAGCGTGGAACTGTGATAGGATGCCACCTGTGCAACAAATCCAGTCGTGAAATTTCCTCGCTCCTAAATATTCCACAGTCAACTGTCAGCTGTATTATAAGAAAATGGAAGTGTTTGGGAACGACAGCAACTCAGCCACGAAGTGGTAGGCCACGTAAACTGACGGAGCGGGGTCAGCGGATGCTGACGCGCATAGTGCGAAGAGGTCGCCAACTTTCTGCAGAGTCAATCACTACAGACCTCCAAACTTAATGTGGCCTTCAGATTAGCTCAAGAACAGTGCGCAGAGAGCTTCATGGAATGGGTTTCCATGGTCGAGCAGCTGCATCCAAGCCATACATCACCAAGTGCAATGCAAAGCGTCGGATGCGGTGGTGTAAAGCACGCCGCCACTGGACTCTAGAGCAGTGGAGACGCGTTCTCTGGAGTGACGAATCGCGCTTCTCCATCTGGCAATCTGATGGACGGGTCTGGGTTTGGCGGTTGCCAGGAGAACGGTACTTGTCTGACTGCATTGTGCCAAGTGTAAAGTTTGGTGGAGGGGGGATTATGGTGTGGGGTTGTTTTTCAGGAGCTGGGCTTGGCCCCTTAGTTCCAGTGAAAGGAACTCTGAATGCTTCAGCATACCAAGACATTTTGGACAATTCCATGCTCCCAACTTTGTGGGAACAGTTTGGAGCTGGCCCCTTCCTCTTCCAACATGACTGTGCACCAGTGCACAAAGCAAGGTCCATAAAGACATGGATGACAGAGTCTGGTGTGGATGAACTTGACTGGCCTGCACAGAGTCCTGACCTCAACCCGATAGAACACCTTTGGGATGAATTAGAGCGGAGACTGAGAGCCAGGCCTTCTCGTCCAACATCAGTGTGCGACCTCACAAATGCGCTTCTGGAAGAATGGTCAAAAATTCCCATAAACACACTCCTAAACCTTGTGGACAGCCTTCCCAGAAGAGTTGAAGCTGTTCTAGCTGCAAAGGGTGGACCGATGTCATATTGAACCCTATGGATTAGGAACGGGATGTCACTTAAGCTCATATGTGAGTCAAGGCAGGTGAGCAAATACTTTTGGCAATATAGTGTATATATATATATATATATATGTATATATATATATATATATATGTATATGTATATAGACTACTATTCAATCAATACATCTTTTGGTGTATGTTGACAGGCTTTATATATCTACAGAGACTAACAATGTGGGTTATTTGTGTAATATAGATATTTTAGTTCTAGACTGATATCAGTCCAATCTCATACATTAACAGGCTATAATTTAAATCAGTGATCCTAATGGTGGAATACCTTCAACTTTAGATGTGTCTGTGCTTCAACACACCTGAGTCAAATATTGCCTCATTAGCAGAGCTCACCAGAGTTCAGTCCTGCTCAACCTGAGCAAAACAAATGAATACTACTAGCTGTCCAGTCAGCAGATTCACAACTGATCTACACATCCCCGAAACTCTGCCAGAACTATAGAGGGACTTATCCAGAGTTTTATCCCTACTCTTTCTGGGTCATTCCTTCTTGTTGGTTAACTAACCTCCTGAAACAAAAGTTTGACATTAGATCATGTTGATAGGCTTATAGGTAAGTGAATTCAGCTGGTTACAAATCATAAACCTTTCTGTCACAAGAATTGCGGAGTTGAATGTTTTTGCTAAAGTTGTAAAGATATGCTGGTAGGACCGTGAACATGGAGCAAAGGGTTAAGGGTAGGGCTGGGTAAAAAAATCGATTTCATCGATTTTGAATCAATTCCTTTACATTTTTGAAAAATCGATGTGTAGGGAACGAGATCGATTAGTTTTATGGTGACGCACGTGACGTTCACATTCAAATGAAGTCTGATGTCTGGAACCATTTTGGATTTAAAACAGCTAAAGATAAGGTGCAGGATATGTGACATTAAGGGGACTTCCCACTACATATGAGTGGCGCCTCGCATCTTGTGCTACAGACCACACAGATTGCTTCAAGCCAGACAGCTGTAAATATAGCAGGTTGACTGAAGACATTAACAAATGGGGGCTGACCAACAAGCACCCTGTAGTTGTTACAGACAACGCTGCAAATATGGTTTGTGCATTGAAGATAATGCAGCTCAAGCATGTCTGCTGTGTCACGTCTGCTTGCTCGAGTGAGGCTTAAACTTTTCACTTTTCACAAACAAGTTTGCACTTTTGAGACAGTTTTGTTCACATCTGAAGTTTAAACTGTCCGATTTACAAGTTTGCACTTTGTGTTTAATATGACGGGAAAAAATAAAATACATGAGTATTTTGAAACATAGTTGAACCACTTTTATTATTGTAAAAACAGATTGAATCGAAATTAATTGATCTAGAACTGTATGAATCGAAATCGAATCGATTCAGGACTTTGACGAAAATACCCAGCCCTAGTCAAGAGCGTGACCCTTGTTTGAAGGGTTTGGTCCTGGATGTGGTTGTCGCAGGTTCGATTCCTGGCCTGTTGACCTTTGCCGCATGTCTTCCTCCTCTGTCTGAATTCATTCACTCTCTGCCTACTTTCAAAATAATAAATTAAACCCACTACAGCCTAAAAATTGTCTTAATAATATGCTGGCAGAAGACAGAATCTCGAAGAAGAAGGCAGTAAATGGCTAAGGGTAGAACTTTAAATAGTTTGATCAGATTTTGTGGGGGTGCAAAAAATACAGTACTTCAGAATTCCTTTAATAAAAAAATTACAGGTACCTCCTTTGTGACCTGTCAGCTCACCTTGCTATGGCTGTTTCAGCAGGGGCCATAGAAAAGAGGTGACACTCATGTCAGACACTGTGACAAGCTTTCACATTTGAAAGTGCAAGTTCACTCTTCCTGACATGTGCATCCGTGAAAGAACTAAACAGGTGCTCCACACAGCTTCTGTAAATACAGAAGTTGCAGCACGGAAGCTGTCAGTTGCTCTTGCTGGTGCTGTGACATGAAACAGCCCATCTGCCTGACTGTCTTTCCCATCATTTCCCCACAGTACCAGTGACTTACCCATAACATGACAAGCTCCACAGCAACAGCCTGATCTTCAGGTCTTATCTGGACCAGATGGCTTGTGCTTAACAGGGCCACCAGCTTAAAACACGACCATGACAAATTCTAGTGTGGTCCCAGAAATAAAAGAAAAAAAATTACCTGTTACTGCAACAGGTCCAGTTATAAGCTGCTTGTTTTGCTTTGTTTGGGGATGCAATAGGTTATACTTCTTTTTAAATGACTGAGCATTGGAAGGCTTCTCTACAGGGATTTTATCTGTTTTCTAGCCCCTGAAATTAAAGCAATGCCTAAAACAAATGTGTTTTCTTCCCTGTTATCGCTGCACTGTTTGAATGTTCAAGGTATATTCCTATGTTTCATGCATTTAGATGGACATGCAGTTGTAATGACAATCCTTGCAGTTTGAAATCAGCAGTAAATCAAAAAACTACTTTTTTTATTCATAGTTGTTTATTCACAGCTTTAGGGTGGCTCCTCTGCTGTTTTATTCTTCTTTTGTTTTGCCTTTCCATGCTTTTCATGGGTGCACACACACACACACACACACACCCACACACACACACACACACACACACATACAGCTGCTTCTCATTCAGTTACTTAGGGTAAATTCACACCAGCCCTGTTTAGTCCGCTTTAATCAAGCCATAGTTTGATTGGCCAGAAAGTTTGGTTAATTTAGGTAGGTTTGAATCTACAATCGAACTCTGATGTGGACCAAAAAAACAAACTCGGGTCCACCTGAAATTCTAGGTCTAGGCTCGTTTGAAGGGAAGTATGGAGTGGTGCGATTACCTAATTTTCTTGTAAATGCTCTTTCCTGTTCAGCGTTGTCAATCTTTAACATTTTATATATATATATATATATATATATATATATATATATATATATATATATATATATATATATATATATATATATATATATATATATATATATATATAAAATCATATATATATCTCTTTTTGACAAGGAAATCTACAGAAAAGTGATTAATAAAAATAATTTAAAGTCTCTGCAAGTCACTTTAGCAAGGTATTTTACTGTTGCTTGGTTTTATCACTATTAAAAATAACCAGACAAAGAGACAGATAAACAGTCTGCTAAGCCCGAAATCTACTGATAGATGAATGCATAAAAATAAGTTGAGATTATTTTTAATTAAGTTTAATGTTTGACATTAATTTTGATTTTAATTTCTCATAAATAAGCATTTGGTTGCTGGAGCAGAAGAGAATAGCAGTTACTTTATCCACAGGAAGCACAGATGACATAATTTCCCAAGTGCAACAAGCTATTAGTGTATTCTCACTAGACAGGGGGAATAGCGAATGGCACCATCTTATGTGTTATTACTGAAAGCATGCACTTTGTACTTGTGGAAGCCTTGAAGAAGACAGACACGTTCACGAAAAGTCACAGCATTTGATTCAACTCCTGTTTGTTAAGTCTGGCTATCAAACTGGAATAAAAAAGGAGCCACTAAGATTACTTACAGCACTACAGCTCATGATCACGGTCAGTTACTCCAGTTGACTGTTGTGTAAAAGTGTTGGACATGTGGGTAAAGGAAACTGAATGGCCTGGAGAAACAATAAGAGGAGAGAGATGATT
The DNA here is from genome assembly GCF_016077235.1 of Cyprinodon tularosa. NCBI lineage: Eukaryota > Metazoa > Chordata > Actinopteri > Cyprinodontiformes > Cyprinodontidae > Cyprinodon > Cyprinodon tularosa. Next base: position 2,567,806 of record NW_024038657.1, on the reverse strand, counting down.
ACTGCTGGAGACTGAGAACCAATAGCCAGCAGCTGTATATTCACCCTTAGAACAAGGAACAAGAATGGATCGATAATTCTCGCGGCTCCCCCTCTGCTCATCACTGCAGGCTACAGGGGAAGTGCAAAGTAACAAGAAACATTTATTACCGGCCTGGCTGGTGGCTCTGTGGGACACAAACCAGCAGCCCTTGCTTCTGCCTATTAACAGGTCTGACGAGAGAATTAACCAGAGCCATACTTCAGAGTCAGGCACCGAGTTGTGACCTCTCAGTGGAGCAAGTAATGAAGGTTTGACGAAGTAGCAGCTTTTTCCACTGACCCTAGAGATATTGTGATTGCATCAAAGTTCATTAAGTGTTCGTTTAGAGTTTGAATTTCTGTTCCTTAACTAAAAGTAGTATTTTTGCCTTCCTTTTTTAGTTTATTAAAAGAGCCCCTTACCTTTGTATATATATATAAAAGTAAGCTGTCTTACAAGTATGATCAGAACTGACTTCACTTTGACATCTGACTATAAAGTGCTGATTTTTGCTAAGTTAATGCTCAGCTTCAGTGAGCACTCATGTGTTTTACACTCCTAATTTAAAAAAAAAAAAAAAAAAAGCTTCCTTATTTGCCAAATTCAGTAAGCTTTTATTGACTTTGGTTTTAATTTGTTATTATGGACTGTAAGGTCAAACAATTTCATGGTTTTTGATCACAAAGACCATTATTACTGATGTAATCAATTTTACAGTTCATTCATGCTACAAGGCTCATTTTATTTTCAGGCAGAATTCCCAAATGTTTGAAACTTCCAAAATGCATGAAAATGAAGTTTATTGGGAACAAGAGTACATTTAAGAATCTGCAGGCTTAGGCATCTTTCAATAGTTAGTGTTATGACTAAACAATATTATTTGACAGATGTGCTTTATTTGTCATCGGTCCTTCTGACCATTAGAATTTCAGTCAAATGGGTTTCAAGCTTGACATGATCATAAAGTGCTCTACAAATCATGGTTATCCCTGTCTTTCTATCACGTGTTATGTTAAAACTCCATCCATTTATTTTCTGGAATCAATTTAATTAGGATTTTATGTGATAGACAAACACAGAGTATAATCGTGAAGTGAAGTGACAGGAAAGTAATACATGGTTTTCACTTATTTAAAAAACAAAATCTGAAAATGGTGCCATGCATTTGTATTTAGTTTTCTTTGAGCTCAATCCACTTGAACGATGTCATCAGAAGTCACCCAAAGAAAAAATAGACATCTTTATGTAATTTAGTCTCAGTTTACAAAGTTGTGTTCTATGAAGATCTTAAAGGTTTTATAGAGAACTTAACCAAACTAATCCTCCCTTAGTCCTAGTTTGAACACTTAAACAGAGTGAGCCGGACATCACAAGAGGGTGTCAGAAAGACCCAACCTCGTAAATGTGTTTACTCACACAAGGCAAAAGGCAAAGGTGATCCAGGTGATCCCGTTAAGACAGTCAGGAGGGTGGTAAACAGGGAGTAAAGAGAAACGACTGCAAAAACATGTGTGACTCATTTACGACATTGGAAAAGGTAGAGGATTGGGGAACAACAAGGGAAGACAGAGAGGGGTGGACTCTATTTATTATCTGTCTCTCTCTCTCTTTGGTACACAACAACAACACAAATTCAGTGAGGTCCAGGCGACCCCTGTAGGAGGGTGGCGATGCAAATGATGCAGGACTGCAGCATTTCAGGGTCACTGAGCTATCACCTGCCTTAATGATTCAGGTTCTGTTGCTGTGACCCCAGGTACCATGAAGGGCTTCGAGAGGATCATCCTAAAGTACATTAAGAATGCCGTATTTTTTTTTCATTTCAGATATGATCCCAATAATGCAGCTTTGACTATTGACCTATTCCAATTTTGAACCAATACAATAACAGCATGAATTATACACACTTTTATTGCTCGTTTTGTCGGGTGGAATTTTAAAATATTCTTCATCAAATAATATTTCCTCAAACATAGAACAGTAGTCAAAAACAATAGGTGTGAATACAACTGACCCATTTATTAATAACCTATTGGTCGCACAAACTTTACACAGAAGCAGAGTGTTTCTATCTGCCTGCTTATATTGGAGATTTTAAATGCAGGTTGATATATTATGATATGTTTCTTTTTGCTGATTGGCTAATTTTCGCTATAGTTATTGGACTGGGACATCCCTATTCACATATCTAACCATGATACAACCTCCTAACCAACATGTGGTAGAATGATGTGGTAGATTTGGTAGAGTGAAAGGACAGCATTAAATTCCTGTGCATTGACATTACCCCTCTCAACATTATATACTGGACTGTCCTCTGAGCTGCTTACAGATTTCTACACAGCTAAAACTGAAAGTATCCTGTGTCTCAACTTGACAACAAAAAAATATAAGAGCTGCACAGAATAGAAGGGACTTATGCCAGGTGGTGATGACCATTTTTGTCCTGCCAGTCATCATGAAAACAATGCAGAAGCATTTAATCACAAGAGAAAGTAAAGTTAATCGCCCTGCATGAAGTCAGGCATTCACATCCCCTCCTCTAGAGGAAGTCCCATACAAGCATTCTCGTCCCTTCAGCCACACACTCCCACACATACTTAGACACACTTATACTCCTCAAAAACACCCAAACAAAATCAGATGGACACAAAAACATCCCAGCTGACAACCAAAAACACTGTCAGCATGTTTTAATAGTCTAGACTGGTACTAGTAGCACTGCAAGATGTCATTAGGGTTTCCTAATGGAAACTAAATTTGTTATTTTTTGACAAAGTCATCATCAAATCTTAGAACACACGAAATAGATCAGGGTTAAAGGTGGTGGAAGGTTTAAAGCAGGATTAGGTTCTGAAACAAATTCCCAAGTCTCACAGAGTGCTGTTTAATCCATAATCTGAAAATTGAATTGGTATGGGATAACCATTAAGAAATGTCCATCCACCTGAAAAAAACAGCTTGGTATGAAGGGAAAATTATTAGAGAGGCACACAAGAAGCCCACAGTTACTCTTGAGGAGCTTTAAGAGCACAACTAAAAGTTTCCAAAAGATTTGATTGGAGCACATATAATCATAATTTAAAATAATTTGGCACTCATTAAAAACATGCCAATATAAAGCTAACTGCATATTCTCCCTGGTATGACACAAGGTGGTGGCAGCATTAGGTTGTGAAACAGAAAAGCTGGTAAAAGTTCATTGGAGGAGGGATTATGCTAAATACAGCCTTATCAATGTAAAAAAAAAAAAAAAATAGAAAGAAAAAAAAGAGAAGTCTTTATCTCTAAAAGACATGAACGTTTGGTAGAGGTTATCCTTCCGACAGATAACAACCAAGAAAATGGGGGCAAAGTCAGATGAAAAAGTTTGGATGAAAGACTTTCTATGTGTGAAAATATACCAAGACCTGAGATTCAGTCAGGAAAACATGAAAAAATATGTTCCCAGATGATCTCCTTGCAATTTAACTGCATCAGAATCCAAAAAAAGTCTTGCATTTTAAGGTGACTAAAGAGATGCAGAACACAAATGCGTAGTAAACCTTTCAGATTTTATTTCTGAAAATAACATTATTTAATTTTCCTTTCACTTCCCAATAATGCCCTATTTTGTAAATAAGTAGCCAAAATGTTAGTGGAGTTATCATACATTCAGGCAGCCATGTCCAACACTTCAGACGAGCCACCAGGGGAAACAATCACAGCGGTGTGCAGGGCTGTATGGAAGCATGATTGAATGGAGGTTGTTTCCTGCCCAGATTGCATGAGCACGTAATAAACTGGGCAGTAAAGATGTCTCTGAGAAGACATACTAGCTATTCCCATATGTTCCCTCAATGTAACAATAGTAACTTGTGATTTTTTTATACTGGTAAGTCTATTCAGTTCACTAACAGAAAATATAGGAATGTTAATGTACATCTATTAAGAAGTAAAACCATATTGTAAGTAATAAATATAAGAGTTTTTTGTATTATTTTTTGAGTGTCTTGTTGGTTGTATCATCCATGCAAAAAAAAGTAAGTAAGTCCTAAAACTAAAAAAATGAGGATTTGAAGTTGCACATTTTAAAGGCTGCCTTTATTTCTTTCTGCTTGTTTCATACAGTAACTCTGGTGTTGGGCTGTTTGGTATTTAAACCAACTGCAGTCAATATTTTTGCAGACTAATCTGAATCATTATGTTTAATGTGAACGAGCTACTGGTAGTAATGAAGCCAGAGAGAATCATTACCCCACTGTGCAGCTCCCCTCAGATCACACTCACCGCTCATCATTTTGTGTTGTTATTTTCCACTGCAGCACATGGCTGTTTACAGTAACAAAAGAAGTGCTCTAAAACCCACTTTGCATTAAATTTCTGGCATCAGACACAGTTAGCAACAGCTGGTACATGCATTTAGTGAGATGTTTCCCTCAGGAACAATTTGACATTTAATAGACATAGAAGGAGTGAGAGTACTGCACCTAAATGCGTTATTAGGCCAGGGGCTCAACTTTATCCTTAGTGTTTATACAGAAAGCTTTTTGCAATAAAAAAATAAAGACTAAGAGAAGGTATAATTTATTTGCAGATCGTATGTCAATCTGAGGTTTGCAGTTTATTTCCATTGTCTCCAGTGGCCGAAAAGGAAAACAGAAATTTTCAGTAGGTTCTGCCAGCTGAGGGATGTTGTGTGTTTTACTGATCTTTGCATGCACAGGAATCCAGCTTTAATAACTGAGCAGAAACCAGATTATAGTGCAATTGTAAAAACTCTTCTTTTTCTCAAAGGACAGAAGATTTCCACTGTGTCTTGCTTGTCCTTATGGACTTAAAATATCTTTTGAAGCAGTTATCAGAAAGTAACAAGAATTTGCTCTTTTTACTCTATTAAAACTTTGGTTAAGTATAATATTAGGAGAGCAAGCAGTGATGGCTATATACTCAACCAGACTACTTAGTGAAATAGCATGGACAAAATTTATTGTTATTATCAGAGTGTGAATTATTATTGTTATTTGTTTATATTTGCATATTGCTTTAGGTAAGTGGCTGGTTTAAAAAAAATGCAAAATTCAAGTAGATGATCCTTTTATTTTTCTTAATGTCTTAAATAGGTTTGCTATATTTAGTTTATTTTGGATTTATAAATGACATACAATAATCCATCATGTTTAAATCAATACCCATCCATGTGTTTAATATATACAGTGTGAGAATATACTCTTACTGTAGAAATTACATTTAATCTTAAAGCTTTTTGCAGTTAGAGCACACTGAGGCCAACATTGGCGTGAGTATTTTACAATGTATATGAAAAGAAAGACCGCCCTGTGTTGTAGAGACCCTATTAATAAATCCCTTTGAAGTCATTAATTATCAGAGAAATACATACCTATTGTAGAATCACATTGTGCTGCTATCACGTCGGATTTGTTACATATTTTAATAATTAAAATTTCTGTAAGATCTCGGTCATTGTTGCCAAAGATACAATTAATTTTTCCTTTGCAGAGCATATGTGGGTGCACACACTGTTAAAAGACTGCTGAGAATCAATAAATCTACACACCTCTTTGAAGCATGGAGACATGCTTTGTTTGCTAACATATCCTACACTTACCTTGTAATTACACATGAGCCCGCTGGCCTCCATTAAACCTACAGACTGATACTAAACCTTTGATGGAATAAGATGAACTGTGAACATTATTACTTCTTCATCTCACCCCTGTGATGCTCAACACTTGTCAGCGTTTCATTTGTGCATGAGATGGGTGGGAGGGCAGCTTAACACATGCATGTGTGTGTCAGTGCGTGTTGGTGTGTCACTGTGTAGGTGTGTGTCAGTTTGTCAGCAGTGGCGCCTACAGGATGCGAAAGAGTTGGGCTGCAGTCAGTTTTTTTGTGGGTGAATTATGCCAGGCTGTACTGTCGTAAGGCGCTGGTGTATTTGTGAGCAACCATGAGCACTGACTCAGATAAGGGGCTGCTCTCTCACTTTAGATTGTATGGGAGGTCAGAGAGCTGTAAAAAGGGGCAAAAGAGCACACTGGAATAAAAATGTATGCTGTTAACATTCCATATTCAGCTTCTAGGCAAGATTTCATGTCTACTGTTGGAGAGGGCTCTCACCATTGACTGATCTGTTAGTCATTCCACTCAGATACAGACAGCATCTGTTAAGCTGAATTTAATCCAGCATGAATTACCGCTCCGTGAAATGTACGTTTTCATAACCTTGATAAAATTTACCGTCTGCTCAAAGTTAGCTTTGACAGTGAGCAAACCTGTTGTAGAGCGTTGCGTTGAAGTTCCGCTTTATACTCACACTTGTACATGTTTTTTTCTCTTAATGTATGAATGTGTTGCCAACTTTTATATTTTTAACTATGCCTGTGTTTAATATAGCATTAGAAATACTGAAAATGTTTGATAAAAGTATTTGAAGTAATAATTAAAAAGTAATATCATTCGAAAAGGTTAGCCTCAGTTCTTCAGCCTCCTGCTCACTTTGCACGGTCCCAAGGCCTCATCCAGCTTAGTCTGGCACATTTAAACCAGATGGTTTAATTGTTTTATAAAAAATCTACATGTACAACAAAATTTGTATATCTACATAAATAAAGCACAAATAAAAATTGAATACAAAAATTACTCCTAATCTTTTAATCATATGCTAGATCGATTTGTTTTGATTGAAAAATCATGTATCTATTTCATACATTTTCAATATATCTTGTATACTTACATTTTCCTGCTATAGAATTGCACCATGGAACATTTTCTGAAGACCTTCCATCAGTTCTTACTCCCCACGAGGACATTTCTTACCTGATTAACAGCAAACTGTTTGAAGTAATTTATCAGATTTTACTCAGTAAACACCAGACATATGTGGTTCTATGACTCCGTTATATAATATGACACAGCAAGAGGTCCAAGAGATGATTACGTTTGATACAGGGGAAAAAATGTATTCCATATTTGAAAGAACAGTCGGCGAGAGCTTAACTACAATCAAAAAGTAACTGTTGTGCCATGGTTTAAATATTTGCAAAGCGAGAAAACTGCAAAGTGAAGGTTTGTAATTAGGGTTGGTCTTTAGCAAAAACAGACAAATTGATTCAAGGCTGACAGGATGTTCTTTTTCTTCTAACAAAATATTTTTCACAGAGTTTACTTTCTAAGTGGTCGGTAGGATCTTAAAATAGCAATTGGCATAATTAGCACAGTTTGCAGTACTAACAGCATAACAGGAGTCGCTGTGTGTACTTTGTAAAGCAATTAGACTCTCACCTTTCTTTAAAGGAATAGTACACCCAAAACATGATTAGCCTTCATTTTCTACTCACCCCCATGCTGAACAACACTGTGGAGTACTTTTTTGATATCTCAAATGCATCTGGAGATCTGGGAGGCTTCTTGCTGTCTGCTGACATTCAAATAATGGAGGTCTATGGTGCCCGAGGCAGAAAGGTCCATAAAAGTCCACAAAAAACGTGTCAATATTCCTCCATACTGCTCGTCCAATGTATTCCAAGTGTCCTGAGTGGGTAGCATCCAGAATTTACTCGAAACGAAGTCATTTAGAATGTTTTTAGAGCATAAACAGTAGTGTATAGGATTTCCTGAAAGCGCGCACATGCGCGATCCCGACGCTACGGAAGCCGGCAGACCTTATATATATATATATATATATATATATATATATATATATATATATATATATATATATATATATATATATATATATATATTGGAGACCTCCTTCAGTGACATAATGCTGCACCCTAAATTCACCAGGGGGCCTTATCACAAATCTTTCCTCTGTAAAACTTTATAATGTCACTGTTCCCAACAACCTCGTCAAGTTTTCACATGCATGCTGATTTATGGCTTGGTTAAATAACATGCTGCTGTCATTTTTGGTGTTGCTGCCTTTTTTTTCACATATCGACTACTGTAAAAATATCCACAGCTATATATAGGATTTTATTCTCTAGATGCACAGTATTTATATTGTAAAACCACTGTACAGTACAGTATTTGTTTGTTTATTTTCTTAACTTTGTCACTTATTCTGTTATTTCTATACACTTTCTAAGGTCCACATTGTGTAACCACTTGTGCTATAACATTTTACTGCTGCTGTAACACCACAATTTCTCCATTGTGGGACAATAAAGGGGTTTTCTATTCAATTTGTTGCATTGAATGATTGATAACATCTTATAGTTATTCTGAGGAATCACCGATCAGGACAACTCGCTGGTTTAGACTTCTGATTCCATATTTTATAATCTCCAATACATACAACACTCTTTTTTTGCCAGGAGTGCCAACTGAGGTGGAGGCTGAAATAAACAGTACATGCTGACAGAAAATAATTCAGTTTAAAACAAATAGACCTATATTCTCCCATAGTACTGAAATGAAAGTAAAAGTATAAAGCTTTTATCTAAGGAATGATGCCTTTGTCCTTTTGGTTGAAAAGAAAATAATCAAAATCATGCTGCAGTTAGTGGATTCAGGAAGCTGGCAAAGACTCCAAATAAGATTCGTAGAAATGAGGAACCTGTTCCTGCTCCTACTGTGGAACAAATAGCGGCTTTTGAATATTAATCTCATTTCCATGTATGAGTCATAAAAAGTTCTGTGCATTGTTAGTGTGATACCTCATCATGATGTTTTAGACTAAGCCTCTGTATGCCTAGTAGGAACAATTTATACCATAATAAGCTGAATAAGCTATCCTGTTTCCTGAGAATAACAAATCAGGTTTTGGTTGGATGTGTTTAGTGGCAGAATGAAACAGATTGTGACTGAAAGCAAAAAAAAAAGATAAGCATCCCAGGAAAAAAGGGTGGTAAATGGGGTGAAAAATGTAACCAAGTCTTAGCCATTTTATTTGATAATCGTTTTGACGTGCTTTTTTTGATTTAATCTTTATGTGACTTTGTTAGAAAAGCCTTTTATTTCTTCATTACTCTCAGAGCAGACATTGAAGAGAACAGAACAAAGAACTGTAAAAGGTTCAATTAGACTCACACCTTTCTTTAACTGCAAAAGTTCCACAGGTCTACCAAACTTTTCCTGGTCCAGTACATCCTTTAGAAAAAAATTAATATATATATATATATATATATATATATATATATATATATATATATATATATATATATATATATATATATATATATATATATATATATATATATATACATATATGTGAATGAACATTGACTTGAACATATAGGAGACCTCTTTCAGTGACCGACTGCTGCACCCTATAAGAAGTCTTTTATTTCTTCATTACTCTCAGAGCAGACATCGAAGAGAACAGAACAAAGAACTGTAAAAGGTTCATTTTGGATATCCAAACAAATTGCTGAGGTTTTAAGGATAAAATTAGATATTTAAGAATTGAATGAAATATATCATTCAAAGTATAATAAAACATTTCTCCCAGTTGTAGTATTTAACTGTCATCTTTAAACCTCCAACTAAATACGATGTCATTGGGTTGCAGTACTGTAGCTGTTAGTGGGTGCAGTAACACTCAGATGTGGCTGTATTGCTTTCTTTTGTTGTCAAAAACACATGTCTTGACTAATATGTTGAAAGCAGTGGTGGGATTGCAAAAGAAAGGTTTGCCTGGGTTGCTTATTTGCATGTCTATTTAAGGAGCTAATTTGAACAGTTTTATTAAGTTTGGACTCCATTTCATCATCTTCAGTTCAAAGTTGCACACATTTAGGGTATTTAGTTCTCAAATGGATTATTCTACAATGAACAATGATTAAAAATACAACCTGGGAATTAACTAAATTATCTGCTCTCTATCCGAAATTCATTTTGGGGCTTTTTGGGTTGTGGGACCTACTTAGATTGAGAGAAATGTTAACGATACTGGTCAATCCTGGACTGAATTATTTTCTACTATCTGTTTATATCAAATTTAGAGATTATGTCTGTCTAACAACCATCCTTCTTGTAAGATCCATAAAAGGTAGATATTTTTTTTAGGTCTTTCTCTACATTTCAGATCATATGTTTTATTTATTTATTTTTGCAGGATGCAACTTTTATTGGAATGGTTGTAGGGGCTTAGGCTGTGAGTTGGTGGGCAGGAGCTTGGGCATACAAAATAATTTCTTTATTTAAAGTCTTGGGGAAAAACATTATAACAACAAATTTGAGTTTCAGACGTTTTTAGAACATTGGATGACTTTTCTAAGGCCATAAATGCTTAAGTCAACCCTATCATTGTTGCTCAACACATCTATAATGCTGCGTTCACACCGGGGGCAGCAAAAGCAGCAAAATCGCGTCTGCTGCTTCATTTTTGCTGCTTGTACCAGTGAATTCTGACGCGCGTCTGAAGCAGCTTTGCTGCTCTCGCTGCGCGTTCCAAAAGTGGCTCTGACGCGCGTTGGGCGGAGCTTCACTATCCTTTCTCTGCCTTGCAGCTATATTTGCTGTGATCAGTGGGAATAAAGTAGTTTTAATATGTTTTTAAGTGAGAAAATACACCTGAAAACTTCATCAGTGGAGTCAGTTCATCCAGATTACAATCCTGCCTCCCACTGTTATTTCTGTCGGAGCCGCTCAGACCCCCACATACCGGCGGTGCGCCGACAGAAGGAATCCATTAATCAGCAGCCTCTGGTCGGGTCGCCTCCTCGCGGTTTACCGCGGTGGCTGGTAGGTGTTTTTCATCTAAATAATCCGATCTGCAGGCACCAGAATAATAAAAGCGAACATATTCTGCCGGCAGATGTATATATTTTAAATTAATTATGCTTTAATAAACTGTTTAAGAGAAGTGATCAGAGCAGTCTTTGTCATCAGCGCTGTGTCTCTCTCCCAGCCAGCTCCCAGATCAGCTTCTCTGATTGGTTGACGCGGCGCGTCGAGCAGCAAAAATTCAATTTTTCCATCTCGAGCAGCAACGCGTTTGCGGCGCGTCACGCGCGTCAGATGCCAAAACGCGCCCGACGCGCTGCTTCAGCTGCTCAGACGCGCTGCGCTTGCTGCTCGAAACGCGCCGCGGGACCTTTTGCTGCGCCTTGACGCGCGTCAACCATTGACTTTGCATGTAAACTCGCTGCTTCTGTCGCGCCAGCTGCCCCCGGTGTGAACGCAGCATAAGATGTAATTGAAGATTGCTTCTTCATCTGAAAATTACATGTAATTGAAGCATATGGTTAAAACTAAGATTTAAAAAGAAACAAACTCAAAAAAGGGAAAGATTATTAATATTCAACAATATTTAATAAATATTACTGAGACACTTATTTTTTTTTTACCTTCTGCACTTATCTATTTTAGTTCTTTAGAGATTAAGAATGATTTTCACAAGTTATAGACGACCAATCATTTATTTTAGATGATGTGTGCAAACTTTTTGTGTAATTGCTACTATTGCACCACCTGCTGGTTATCTCTATTAAAAGACCTCACTTAGTAGATAGTTGGTTTAGAGGACTGGTGTCTTTGTAATGCAATAAAAGATCTACAAACAACATCATGCTGCAGAGATTATAGTTTCTTTTATTGTTCTTAATTAGTTTTCAGGAAAAGTGGGTGATCCAAGAAAAAGCACCTAAAAAGCTTTAAGAGTAAATGTCTCTATTTGTTGTGCATAGTTAATTACAGTTACTATAAAGGTAGAATTGCTGCTACAAACAGTTAAACTGAAAAATAGATAGATTGCTCAAATTAACACAAGTTTTACTGTTTTGTGTTAATATATCTCTGTATATCTCTGACACTGAACCCTAAAATATCTAAGCTTCAAATAACGTATTTATTTTGTTGTGTTTTCTATCTTTCCTAACTGCAGGTGAAGCCAACTCAGGTCAGTGGACCCAAACTGATTGGAGACATGTTCTAAGCTTTATCCATCTGTTACCATGAAAGGGTTAGGAGCCAGCCGCAGTCGCCACCTGTCTGACTCATGTGAACCGGCGGGGTGCCCTCAGAAGCCTTTGTGCCCTCTTACGTCGGATCCCCACAGCTCCTTTCTATTGAGCCCTACAGTAAACCACTATGGCACTTTGGACCCACATCTCCATCACTACACCCCTACCAGCCCCACCTCCATAACCCCTGACTGTCTGCTGCCTTTCGGTCCCATTCCCAACAGCAGCACTTTCCCTCGTCTGCATTTTACACCTCAGGCTGACCAGCTCGATTGCCCCCAAAGCTGCATTCCTGGTGGTGGAGTCGGGCAAGGGGGCAGGACAGGTACTCTGTCCACCTCCTTGTCTATGGGTATGGGGTTAGGTCTGGGTCTGACTGGTGCTCCCATGATCACCAGCGGATCAGCCACCATTTCCTCTGCAGCAGCAGCTAAGATGAACCGATTGCCCTCAAGCCTTTTGGATCAGCTTGAGAGGCACCTGCCCCTGCAGCGCGATGGCTTCAGTACACTGCAGTTTCACAGAGGACGAATGTCCAAGCAGCGCAGTGAGAGTCCAGGTCGGATCCGCCACATCATGCATTCTGTGCAGAAACTGTTTGCCAAGTCTCAGTCTCTAGAGAACTCTGGGCAGAAAGGCAGCTTAAATTCAACAGGAAGTGGCGAGGAAAGTGGCAGGCCAAGCCGCAGGAGCAAGAGCAAGGACAGAGCTAAGACTGAGGGATCAAAACAAAGACCTAGACCTACTACACTAGGCCTTTGGGGCTCAGATGATGCTCTGGACACTGACACCAAAGCTGGCACTATTGCTGTAGGTTACCGCAACCCACTGAGCATGATGACTCTTGGCAGAGCAGTGTCAGACAGCCAGACTGCTCTCCGACATATTCCACAGGGCTATAATACAATTTATACACATTCTCTCAAAACCTCAAAAAGCAGCAGTGACCTCAAGTTCCTGGCATGCCCGGCAATGCAGGTTGGACCCAAGGAAGAGGAGCTAAGAAACATTGGGAGTAAGGATGACATGGCGGTCAAAAGGGGCACCTGGTCCACTCTCACCTTAAACCAGGCCAGGCAAGTGTTGCAAAAAGGCTCTGGTACAGTCAACAGGACCCTGCTAAAGACAAAGTCATGCCACCAGGATCTGGCACAGCAATTTCTTCAGGTAGCTGTCCAATTTTTAATTTTGTCAACCAAAATGTTTAATTCCCTACTGAATTCATTGTTCATACGGTCTTGTAGGAAAGTTTGCATATACATGTTGCAAGTTTCAACTTCGACTCTTGCCATCATACAGTCATGATGAGAACTATTAGACGACCCTTGTTTACTATTTTTGTCCATTCCATTCTTTTTTAATATACCTTTAGAACAAGCTATAAAAAAGACAAGGGTTGTCTAATATCCATTACTATATCTATTTTAGCACTATTGTTGCTTCATTTGATATCATTTAGAAATTAATGTAGTAAATATCTGAAAAAAAGAGCAAAACCCCACATTGTTTGAATAAGAAAAACATGCAAGTAATTTGTCACTGTTATCTAGGTTCCCCTGGATGACTGGACGGGAAGTTTGGGACATGGAAGATCCAAGGGAACAGAGATCCCATGCCGAAGGATGCGTAGTGGCAGCTATGTGAAAGCCATGGGAGATCCAGAAGACAGCGAGGAATCCGAGGGAAGCCCCAAGCCTTCCCCAAAGTCTGCAGCACGTCGCCAGAGCTACCTGAAGGCCACCCAGTCCTCCCTGAGCGAGCAGCAGCCACCGCCACCCCCTCGCAAGTGAGCAGCTTTTGCAGTCGCCAAATACTCACCACATAGCTTTATGTTTTGACCCAGTTTAATTTCATTATTTCGAATTAAAATTCATGAAAATATAATTTGGCTTTATATGATTTTGTTAACATTGTTTTCTCATAATTAGACAGCAGGTGGCAGCATCTCTTCACAAATAAACGTCCCATTATTATCCCATTATTTAAAAGATGCAGAATGGTTAGATAATAGGGGAAGGGACAGCATCGCTCTGTATTTGGTGGAAAGAGGAATAGCAGGTGAATTTCTGCCATGTCCTCTACTCCCACACCCACATGGACAGGTCCCGCTGCTACGCTCTCATGCGGGAGGATTTTCTGTGGTCTCCTCTGCAGAGTGCATGCTCTATGCAGCATCTGAGGTCAGTGTGATTCACATGCAGGGAGTGTGGCCTTCCCTCCACCCACACCTGCCCTACCTCTACTCCCCACCACCTGCCTTTTGCCCACACTTGCCTAATATTTTTCCTCTTAGTGCCACAAGAGACCCAAAAGTGCCACAGTGCAATAAGTAAACACAATATATATGTTTAATAAAAATATATATGGTCAAATAAAACATATGTTCTATTATGAAAAAAACTAAGTATCTATGTTATACTCAAGACGAAATGACTCGGTTAAAATGATTAATTAATAAATTATGAACTGGCTGCTTATATTACTCATATAATTGAAAAGAATAAATATTGGGAATCAATTGAAAAGTTGTTCAAATAAACTTGCATCAATAAAAAAAAACAAAAACATGATTCATTATTTCAGCTGTAGCAACAAAATAAACATTCTTACATCAGTTTTATCATTTTTTTAATCATTTATACAGATATGTTAAAAATTTACATGAATAAATGTTTTGTATTTCAAGTTTATGAAATGTGATCATTAAAACAACTTCTCCATTGTGGTATTTTTGGTTCTCGATAACCCTGTGCCATCTCTCACCTTGCAGGTACCTTGCACCACATGTTGGTCCAAACTTTTAACTTGCTTCCTCAAGACCTTGATGTCATAACATGGAAATTAGCTTCATGTAAATGACTTCAGTGCCCACTGTTGCTTAGTGCACACATTGTCACTAACAGCACTGACCAACCTTGCAAGCCCAGGACAGAGGAAACTGATTTCTAAGAAAATATGAAAGAAAGCATTGTGAAACTCTTAACTGGCCTGCTTACAGATTTTTGTTTCCTCTGTGCTGCTATGTATATGCAACTACAATATCCATCCACATATTTCAGCATATTTAACCTTTTAAATCACAAGTATTTTTTACTCAGAGCCTGAATTAAAATATATTCCCTGCGTATCATCAATTAAATAAAACCTACACTTCTTCTACTCTCAGACTCACAATATGCTAAAATCATGATTCCCTACCCACAGCTCCCTGCCGTCCCTCAAAGAGCTGTCCACAAATCGGAGCCTTGATAACCTGGACTGCCTGGTCAGCCCCCTGGAGCCTCCTCCACGTCACAGGAACAATGATTTCAACCAATGCTCCGGCACACTGGGCAGAGGCTTAGGCACTCAGGTAGGTCTGAAATCCAAACAAATGTGTTGCACTCTTGGACATTATCTCCCCCCAGTACCTGCTTAGAAAGTAAGATGTCTGAGTAATTATAAGTTTGAAGTTTGCATTTCATCCAGTCATCCAAAATGTTTAAATGGATGTTTCTAGGTAATTAGATAAATGGTATTTTTTGGAAATATTCAGAATCTTAAATGTTGCATAATAATATTAATATTGTAGAATATGTTGTTCTACAAAACTGACAGCAAACTTTACCCTAAGGAAACTGCTCTAACTGCTGATGTGGGGATGCTTTTATTAGAGGGGACAGGGCATATATTATGGAGATAATGGAAAATGACACAAGTTAGCATCTGCAAAAGACTGGAGAGGTACGGTACTTGAAAACGTTCTGATAAGTAAAACAGGAAAATATTTCAGTTTCAAAGTTTTTCAAATGGAAGCATAAACCATTACTAACTGCTGCAAAAGGTGGTTCTACAAAGTGTTGCCTCAGGGTGATAACACAAATGCATGCCGCATTTTTCAAAATCAAAAACTAAAAAATTTTCATGTGACCTCACACTTCAAAGGTCTGCATTACTTTGTTTTGTTCTTGTGCATAAAATGAACATACAGTATTTTGAAAGCTGTGATCATATTGTGTCAAAACAAAAGTGTTAAAGTTGTATGAATAGGTTTCCTGCACATTTTATATTTGCTCTAATTGTAAAAGTGCTCCGAGAGATTGCATACTGTCAAAATGTATTAACTAGATAGCGCTAGATAGAGAGCCTGTTGTAGAACTTCATCCCGAATTTGGCTTGGATGCTACACAGCCCACCGTGATCAGCTGAAATAAAAATAGAAAAGCAGAGAACAAAAGATGTTACTATATTTGGACATGTTTTACATAAACCAAGCAATGACTGAGAGAATCAGCTTCTCCTGAGATGAAGGTAAAGTCATTTCAAGTATAGATTTTTTTTTTTCTGTTTGAGTAAAGATCATGTGTATTTGCTCCATTGACTCCACAACTTATGATGGAAATTATATTTTTCAAGCCTTAGCTATAAGCCACCTAGATATTCATTTCATTGTCGTTATAAAACAAAATCTATTAATAGATCATAAAATGAAATTGTACTTATTTTCAATCTTTACCCTGACTGAGAACAAAGTAACTGATTTTATTTTGAGTTAAACAAATTATTTCAATTATTCAAATGCAGTAAGTAGGCTAATATCTTTCAGCACCCAGATAGGTCTCATCATGTATTAATTTTGCAAATCAGCTACTTTTGGGAGACTAAGGACTGAAGTAGACTTTTTGGATCTTAAAAACAAGCTTAAATTTAAAAATGCC
The DNA here is from genome assembly GCF_016077235.1 of Cyprinodon tularosa. NCBI lineage: Eukaryota > Metazoa > Chordata > Actinopteri > Cyprinodontiformes > Cyprinodontidae > Cyprinodon > Cyprinodon tularosa. The sequence goes on along the minus strand of NW_024038657.1, from coordinate 2,551,176 downwards.
ATCGTGTTTCATGCTAATGTTACATTATGAAGCTTTTAGCCTTTCTCAGTTTCAATTGATGGGATATTTACATAGAATCTAAAAGAAATTGGAAGCGCATTAACACGTATCTCAGTAAAATGCATACTACGAACAGAACATGTAGAGAATTTCCAGTCAGAGTAACTTTCTGTTATAAAGATTCACCCAAACTGCTCAAATATATTTGCATTATACTCTGCTCTACCTGTTTATTTCTTTTATCAGACAACTATTTTGACCAGAAATCATTTACATGTTCCACTGCACTGTGTTTCACATAGGAAACTTATCAATGTAGCACTACCTCTTTCCTTAATAAATAGTATTTAAATCCCTGTAAAATTCAAATTTTACGTTTTAAAACTTGCTTAAATTTCATATCAAAACCTCTTTTTAAAAGCTCTGCATTTTCCTATCACATTTTAAATGTGAGACAGTTTAATCTATATTAAATAGACCACACCAAGTTGAGCTTAGATATTGACTTTTAGCAACGGGAAGTAGTTTAAAGATATTATGTGTTTAAGAGTTTATCGGTTCTGTTCTTCATTAGTTTTATACTGAACTCTTAGATTTGTTTTTGACTCATGCTAATAAAGGAATGAGTCATATCTTCAGAACCATATATTTTTATTTCACCAATATAAACTTTGAAATCAAGCTTAAATTATAAACTCTATTTAACTGCAAATATGAAAAGGGTGAAGCTTCCCTATGTCACATGCTGATTCTGCTTCACTTATTACAATAAAGGATTTTTTTTTTCACTGACACCGTCCCCATGTGAGCATAGATCTGTCAATGTGTGTTTATGGGTCTGAACTCAGTGCGTCAGTCTGCACACGTTCTTTCAGGTATTCGCTCAGGGCTGTGGACACTCATTACCATACTGTGAGGGGGAATCAAAGGCAGTCGAGGCTCTGGATCTGCCTGCACCCACGTGCTTCCGTTCTCGCAGTCACAGTTACCTGCGGGCAATCCAGGCAGGTTGTTCACAGGATGAAGACACTGCTTCTGTGGATTCGGAGACACCCCCACCCACCACTGTAGGCTTCAGCTACAGCTCCAACTCAAGTGAGTACCAATTATAGGAGGCTGTTTGAGTGAATTTGCCCCAGGAAAAAAAAAATGAACTAGCATTTAGTAATTTACCCAGTAACTTGTTATTTAAATAGTTGATAAATAAAAGAGAAAGAAATAAGGCTACACAGCAGTGCAGTTTGTAGTTTGTTGCCATGCAGAAACAAGGTCCTAGGTTTCATTCCTGTCCTGCATGAAGCTGAATGTTCTCCACATACATGTGTGAACTTTCTCCAGGTACCCCAGCCTTCAACCTCACTCCAAAAATATGATCGAAACTGCCCTGGGGTTTGTGTGTGGGGGTTTGTGCGTGCATGGTTGTGTGTCTCTTTGTTACCCTGCGATGGACCTGTCCAGGGTGTAACCCAACTTCTGCCCATAGACTGCTGGAGGTAGGCACCAGACCCCTGGGACCCTGATGAACAAACAGTAGAAGATGGATGAATGACTGGAACTGCACAATAGAAAATGTGTTCTGCTGAAGGAGCAATGAAAGACCAGTTTAACTTATTAAATCCTGGAGTCCGCTCTACTGCAGAGAAATAATGCATAAAAAACTAGAATGCCTTATAGGTCAATAAAGGTTTATTACATTGTCTTAAAAAAGTTCCTCAATAGAACAGGGAAACGGTGGCCACTCTCATTTAGTGCATCTGTTTCAGTTTATATATCTATATATAATTAAAAGCTAGCTGGACTGAAATTGTTACTGAAGTTGCTGTTTGCTACGCTGAACACCAATTTATTCCCTACTAAGATATAAGAAACAAACAAACTGTCTGAATTAATTAAATTAAATGCTCAAATTTGGGAAAATGTTACTCAGGCACAGTTGGTCATTCTATATATAAAGGGTAAAAATGTATCCTTTGATAGAGCTATTTTTGAATAATAGTTTCCTGAATTCAGTTAGCTATATTAAAAGGGTACTTACTTACACCTTTTATTGAATCTAGGTTTATAATAATATTAATTTTACATGCAGCTAAGGTCAGTGAGGGGGGGACTCAAACCTGGGACAGCTGCACTAAGGACTGAGGCCTTGCATAGCTTGGGGTTAGTATACATATGCCCACCATCGGACAATGGACAAGTTGAATTCATGGACCACTGATCTGATATAATCATTAATGAATGATTGTGACTTTTTACCAAGGCCAGGTAATAAGGAAACCTACTTGTTGAAGCATCACACTTGACATTGATGACATCAGGATGTATTTAAATAAGCGATCCAACAAACAGGATATACAACTTGTACATTGGAATATAATTTTAATCTGATTCTATAAGTGTGACTAAATGAGACATGTAAGATGATTTTAACAGAAAAAGCTTAACGACCAGAAATGAATATTGCAAAGGCTCAACATACCGGATGTGAATGGACACCCTGATAGGGTCACATGTAAATTAAGAAACTGCAGCAAGTAAGCAAAGGTCAGCTAAATGCTAAGAAATCAGCAAATAAACCCTGGCCGTTTCACTATACATGATATGATGGGTTTTACTCAAAGTTCAACATCCTGGCTCTGCATGGAGGACGGCAGACGACTAGTGAGTGCCAAGCCACCATCCAGGTTAAGAAGGAAAATATCCTGAAGTATGTGAGAGAAATGGCCCTAATGTGAAACCCAATCTAAAAGATAACAAGGCTTTGGAAAATAATTTGAAATTGAAAATGACACAAAGGATTTCCCTTTGTAAAAAATAAAGGATACATCTGCCTCCTCTCTCTCTCTATCTATATATATAGATCTATATATAGATAGATCTATATATAGATATATATGTATGTATATATGTATGTATGAATAGATAGATAGATAGATAGATAGATAGATAGATAGATAGATAGATAGATAGATAGATAGATAGATAGATAGATAGATAAATAGTTATGAAAAAATAAAACTTTATTTTTATTACCCTTGTAATTTATGTTTAAATCATTTCCTATATTAACACAATGAGACGAGGTCAATTTCATTGGAAATATACAATTGAAATAGCTCTAACCAAGAGTTGCTCCATTGTTCGTATTAACAGCAGATCACAATAGACTGGATAAGAACATGTTTTTCTTATGTCTAGACGGGATTCAGTTCCCGCGGCGTCGTTCTCGAAACGGAACGCGCACACAGCACGCTCTCGAGAAACGTCAGGCTGACGTTTAAACCAATCAGCTCAATCTTCGATAACCTCGAGCTTCACAGCTAACCAATCGTCGTCGAGCATCAGTTACCCAGAGTGTGGACTCCAATCGTCTGCGTGAAGGGCGTGCACCACAAATCTTTTTCTTCACCGTCGTTTTGTATCCTACAGCGGAGCACCGTTTAGTCTGTCTGCTGCTGATGAATGAACTGAAAATAAGGACCCCAGAGCTACCGAGAGCACAGTAAGGTTCTATTTAATTGAACACCACTGACCGCCGCTGCTTGGACTGCTTCTCGGCTGTTTAGCGACAGAAAGCTAATGTGAGCTAATGTTAATGGTAGCTAGCTTCTGTGGATAAAGAAAGCGGTTAGGATTACTAAAAATGAGGAGCGATTGAGGGAGACAGGCGAGGACTTGAATGCGGTGTTGTGGCTTTTACTGACAAATTGGTTGTAATGGGGCTCAAAGCGTTTGCTCTTTGTTGATTCCTCCGCCGTATCATATCACATTATGCCTCGGGCCAGACACCGTTAAATGCCCCGGCCGGCGGTGCGGTAGCACGCTGCTGCCTCAATCCTCCGGCTAACAGCAGAAGCTAACCGAAGCTATGGTGACAACTGTCCAGGTTTGGACACGGCAAATCAATCAGTTAATCTATGAATCAAAGCGTTTATTAAAGCAAACACGTTGCACCAGCTGGTGTAAATAGCTGAGATAAATAATGATCTCCATTCAGACAGTGCTCAGTTATGAGCAAACTACCATCCAAAGTAACGGGGGAAAGAAGCAGCTTCTGGTTCCTCTCACTGGATATTTTTTCTATTCTAGGTTCCTCTCGCTGGATATTTCTTCTATTCTAGGTTTATCCACTTGAATAAAAGTGTTTACTATTATATGATCTTATATTTAGGTGTACGCAGTGCTTCCAAAGGCACAAAAAACCCAGAAATGCGTTATTTTGTCAGTCATTTAATTGCAGAAGATGATGTCCATGGTTATCTTTCTAATTAATAAGTGGAATTCTTTTTTAACCTTTTTTTTTCTGAGTTTGTTTTTAAATTTAACGAGTATTTTGTTTCTTGGTGTGCTAATTCAGTTTACTATAAAATGTCGTTCTTAGTGTTTTCTGTCACTGATGGAGCCTTGACATTTTGTAGTTCTACCAAATCATATTTTTTCCTGACCAGTTGTGCCCTTTTGACCTGCCTGTTCTCATTTTGACCATATCTTATGTTTTTTTCCCCCCTTCATAAATATAACTCTTATAAAACAACTGTATGGTCTTTAACAGAGGAAGTAACACTGAATCCTAATTGGACTCAATTGATAATTTATTAGATCACTGTTCTATAATCAGTTCAGAGCTTTCAGTGAGCTTTGAGTTAAAAAAAATCCCATAGCTAAAGTAAAATTGGAATATTTACTTTAATGGAAACCAGTTAAAAAGATATTCTGAAGAAGTGTGGTGAGCTTCCCCAGGTTTGGAGTTTACAAAGGGTGTTCATGTTAATCCTGAGCCTGCCAGTGTATTACCATGGACAGACTGTGAGTCATCCTCCAAACTATTACACCCTCTTCCTCCCAGACTCATTGATGAGGTAATCTCTGAACTGAATGGGCAAACCAACTGTAGTTTCAGCTGCAGATGTCTTAGTGATGAGCACCATGCCATTAGCCATGCTCCGGAAAGAGTCATCCTTTTCCAGCACTAAGAGCCTCTACAAGAATGATCCTATTAAAGGCAATATGTTATTTTTAGATCCAAACATGGCTTTTAGTTGTTATTATGTTTATTGAACCAGGAAACAATTGTCATAGTTACTATGCAGGAAAGCTCAATATAGTGTATTTGTGCAACATCTGTTTGACCTTTTTAGCTAAATAAATTCCAAGCATGGACTGCTATGTGCATTTCACAATATGATTATCTGTTTATACATAATATTTATTCAGCTATATTTACTAGACTTGGTAGTTTAGAATTCTTGAAGTTAAGTTTCTGTATTTAAATGTTTAAATGTTAATGTTAGGTTTTTTTCATTAAAAGTATTTATACTCTAAAAATAGTATTTTTGTTGGCTTTTTTTATTTCCCTTCTTGCTTCAACAATTTCCCACCTAATAAAGGATATAAATACTCTTTTCTGCAATGAAAATAATACAATATAGTTGTATTTACTTCAAAACAAAACCCTAAACTATTTAATTTGATATTTTAGCTGTCATTACTAATGGACGAGAGGGAACAGCTTTAACTAAAATATTGTATAGTGCTACACTTGAGTTGTATTTTAAAGTGTGTGTTTCTAACAAATGATATTTTGCTTATAGATTAATTTGGTCATGTTTTTTATTAATAATCGGATACAGAATTAAAGCATTGTATTATTGGAATCTAATCTAGGGCTGCAACTAACTATTATTTTGCAAATCTATTAATCTGTCGATTGTTTTTTCGATTAATTGATTAATAATCGGACAGCAAAAGTTCCTTAAAGAAGATTTTTTACGAAATTAAACCAGGTGAAACTGAAGTGTTTCGTTTTTATCTTAAATGCAAAATGTGTGTGTATATGTGTGTGTGCAGCGAGGAATGCTCTGATCTTTATATTGGCGAAACAAAACAACCTCTCCACAGACGCATGGCCCAACACAGAAGAGCGGCCGCCTCTGGACAAGACTCCGCAGTACACCTACACCTTATGGACAAAGGACATTCTTTTGAGGACCAGAATGTCCATATTCTGGATAAAGAAAATAGGTGGTTTGAGAGGGGCGTGAAGGAAGCCATCTATGTTAAGAGAGAAAAACCAACTTTAAACAGAGGTGGTGGACTCAGATTCCAGCTTCCAAAAACATACAATTCAATCATAGACATGATCCCTTCCAGATATCACCAAACCCCACACCCCATCACAGAGGAACGAGGGACCTACCCGCCCCAGCCGGTGAACAATACCTCCTTAACGACCAACCCTTAACAATCATAGACAGGTTTCAGGTATTACAGGATACAATCCCCCCCTTAATGGCAATCCCCCCTTTAACGACCGACCCCTAGAATCATAGACAGGTTCAGATATTACAGGCTAACGATGGAACTAACGACCCATTCTTCGGTTACCATTGCATGTTTCCAAGCGATACAAGGCGTTGTCTATATAAGACTCAAACTCACTGCGGATCCAGACATTTGAATTGAGAAAGCTTCCTGGAAAGGTGGCGAAACGTCTTCAAATCTTGAAAACCAAGTCCAGTGGATATTTTTTGAATTTTTACGGAATGTGTGTGTATATATATATATATATATATATATATATATATATATATATATACTTTTTTTTTTTTTTTTACAATTTTTATATAATTGATGCTCTAATTGGGTTGCTCTGTCAGCTAAAGGCATGATTGAGAGTCTCTATACTCCAATTAATTGATTACTACATTAGTTGATGATTATTTCAATAATCGATTAATACTATTAATCCCATTAATTGTTTCAGCCCTAGATCAGACTGCAACAATCAAATAATTTTGTGTAATCCATTGCTTATTTGATATTTGATAAGTTCAGCTTATTTGTTACGCAAGAGGTTTTAAAAAAGTCCATGGGAAAAAGATTGTGGTAGTTTAACACCTTGGTTTACCTCAATGCAGGAAGCTGGCCTTTTTATGATTTGTGATGCAAAATATCTTAAGCAAAAGTACAAACATTGAAAGGACAAGTGGGACCTGTTTGTAACACATCTACAGCATTTATAATCTTTCTCATAGTTCACTCTAAATTACTCTGTTATATTTCGTCATAGAGAAATTGCTGTTCTTTCACTTGACAAGATTGAAAAGCTAGCCATCGCTTTGAGAGTGTGTTTAAAGGAATAGTACACCCAAAACATGATTAGCCTTCATTTTCTACTCACCTCCATGCTGAACAACACTCTGGAGTACTTTTTTGATATCTCAAATGCATCTGGAGATCTGGGAGGCTTCTTGCTGTCTGCTGACATTCAAATAATGGAGGTCCATGGCGCCCGAGACAAAGGTCCATAAAAGTCCACAAAAACGTGTCAATATTCCTCCATACTGCTCGTCCAATGTAATCCAAGTGTCCTGAGTGGGTAGCATCCAGAATTTACTCGAAACGAAGTCATTTAGAATGTTTTTAGAGCATAAACAGTAGTGTATAGGATTTCCTAATAGCGCCCCCATGCGCGCTCACGATTCTACGGAAGCCGGCAGACCAAACCGGAAGAAAGTGCGCATTCAGCGTCTGGTCTGCCGATAATGCAAGCGTAGAAGAAGAAATGTGCTGTTTACCTGTGCAAAGAAAGAAACAACGAAAGAAAAATGTCTGAGGACTTCAGTGTTGAGGAAGAGCATGAGTTCTTTGCCGAGCTGAATGCGCTGGTTTGGTCTGCCGGCTTCCGTAGAATCGTGAGCGCGCATGGGGGCGCTATTAGGAAATCCTATACACTACTGTTTAGGCTCTAAAACGTTCTAAATGACTTCGTTTCGAGTAAATTCTGGATGCTACCCACTCAGGACACTTGGATTACATTGGACGAGCAGTATGGAGGAATATTGACAAGTTTTTGTGGACTTTTGTGGACCTTTCTGTCTCGGGCGCCATAGACCTCCATTATTTGAATGTCAGCAGACAGCAAGAAGCCTCCCAGATCTCCAGATGCATTTGAGATATCAAAAAAGTACTCCAGAGTTTTGTTCAGCATGGGGGTGAGTAGAAAATGAAGGCTAATCATGTTTTGGGTGTACTATTCCTTTAAGGCAAACTAGGAAACCTGTTATAGTGTTAGATGTCTGATCAAATACCTTTTTGCTTGTATTCAATAATTTAATCCCAACTAGTCACATGAATAGGTATAGCAAAGCAAATTTCAGTCTGCCTTTTGTTCCTTGATAGGATTTGGTTTTTATCAGACTTTGTGTATCTGTTCAGGTGGTTTGAGATCCTTTTGGAGCTGAAGCCTTTGAACATGTTTGTTTCTAAAGCAAGCTTTAGCAGTTAACTACTTAGAAAAGACAGTATTTTTTTTTTTTTGTGTGATGCCTCTTTTGTCCTTAATGTAGCTTTGGTCTGCAGGTGTCCTTGTTTTAATCTTTCAAAGTGTCTCCCATGGTCTTGTTAGCCTGCTGAGTAAAACCGAATAATGGTGAAAGGGCATATATATATATATATATATATATATATATATATATATATATATATATATATATATATATATATATATATATAATTTTTTTTTTTTGTTCTAGTCCTATTCAAATTTTTACATTGTCATTTACATAAGTCATTTCAACAATAATCCATTTGATTCTTCAATGGAAGTTCAGATTCAGATCCTTTGCCTTTAAATTGCTTGATTAATCGCGTTAAAAAGTTGATAATGATAAAGTAATTTATTATGAGTTTAAAAGGAAAATCCATTAATGGCAATGACAGAAGCACATTACTCCATTAGTAATAAATCATGTCCACTTAGTGTTAGGTTAATGATGGGGATCCATTAGTGGTCATCGGATATTCTGTAGACATACCTGCTTATGGACTGAAAGTATTTTGAGGCTATGGAGACTGTGGAGCTGAAATATGAAGCAGGCCAATGATCATAGTATTTTTATATGTATGAAGGAAAAGACAGTGGAGGCTGTCAATATGAAGTTTAAAATTGTAGAAAGCACCAATAGAATTAAAGATTCATTTTAGATAGAATACAGCAAATTGATCAGAAAAGTAGCTGGTGATGTAGGCCTACGAGTGTCTCCTTATGTCTTAAGTGAGGGGAATCATGTTACATGTCCAATAAGTTACTCAGGGGTTGATCCTGATGATTCATGCTGAGATGTCTCTCAGTGTGCTTATCCACGCCAAATCTAACAGAGCCATTGAAAGTTACTCTCTCACATTCTTTATCATGGGGAATGTTATCCATCTGCGCTCTGACTTCTGCATGAAGTGCCCCATTCATTTGGAATAAATGTTATCATCTGTCCTTGCGATGTCGGGGTTTTGTGAGGCTAGGCTGTGTCTGCAGAACATAGAGAAACTTGAAGTACTTGAATTGCATGACCTGGATTCCAAAGTGGTGTTTGTGTATGTTAGTGGGATTTAATGAGGGCCTTACTGGTTCTTTACGTCACTTGCTGCTGATGGAATTGCAGTGCGCTCAGAATTACAGGGTGTTGGTTTGCTATTCAGATGGAAGCTGTTGCCGGAGAAAATTACCACAGAATCTCCGCTATTTAGCAAAAGTGTTAAGCTTTAGATTACTTGCTGGGATATTTTAAAAGACGTGTTTTATCTGATATGTTTGTCTTTAGGTCCTCCATTCTGAAAGATAATTTTTGCCACAGTTTGTTTCCTTAATGTCTTCATAATGTTTAATAAGTTGTCCCTCAACTACTTAGATGTTACCAAACAGTATTGAAATCTGTAGCATCCACCCATCCATCCTGTTAGGATTGTTTTTCTTCCCCTGAATGCAACTTGTCTTTCCTCAGTGGGAATTTGCTGTTGGCCCTTGTTTATTTGTGCTAAAAAAAAAAAAAGTGAATTCTTTACTCTAATACCTGTATTTAGATGTCAGACTGCATTATAAAGGAACTACATTTTGTAACAATGTTTTTTTTATTGGATAATTGAAGTCGTTTAACAGATAAAACACCTGACTGTATCTTAGTGATTTAGATCATACTAGCAGATTAGGATGGTGTTCATTAACTTTGAAAATATAAAAACAAGGAAATGAAGAAACTTTTCTTTTTGATTCAAGAAAGAGGGAGCTGTACAAAACAAAGTTTTGTTTTACACAGCTTTCAGACAGTGAATGAGCAGCAGCTTAGCAGGGAAATGAACATTTCCATGTCATAAAGTGCAGCAGTGATCAAATGTAAACAGTGAGAGAAGAAAGACTTGGTGCAAAACGCATTGATGTGGACACTTATTCATATTGTAACTAGGGTTTAATACGGCTTTGCCTAAAGATATTCATGGGTGGCAGTCCTATAGTGTCTGAGTGTATAGCATCCGAGCTCACGCATCTGAAAATGTATCCATAGAGTAGAGTTTAACAAATGCAAGTGCATCAATATCATAACGATACGTTTGATATGAAAATTAACTACAGTAACTCATCTGCCTTAAATTCACTATAGATCAACCCATTTGTCCCCAAGTTTCTGCCCTTTGTTGTCCAGTAATACTGTAACAACACACCCACCCTTTCTATTCCTGTTTCCGTTCACCTAAATATGTATTACTCAGTATAAAAACATTTAGCTGCTACTGGACGTTTCAAAGTACCTCTAACATGGAAAGTACTTTGGCTGATGATGGTAGACAAAAAAGTATTTCTTAAAAACACTTTTGGACAGAAGAAATGGAAAAGCTGAAGGATGCTATTTGTGCTTATGCTTGTAAAAGTAAATCTAATTACAGGAAAAAAAATCAAAGGCCAGTGGAGCGTGTATATCTGCAACAGTACATTATAAACCTCCCAGCCGACACAAACTAATGCTATCTGTTTTAATCTCACTTAAACACAATCCACGGCAAGGAAGAGGCTGTGTGATGTTTGTCAGTTGCAAAGCCTGCAGAACGAAATGTATGATTATTGCAGGAAATATCCCTAACCGGGTGCATTAGCTATTAGTTATGTCACTACCCCTGTTTCATCCATCAGAGGGATGATTGAGGTGTATCAGCAGCATAATGACAGGCAAATAGAGCTATAAGCAGAAGAGATAAGCTATGATAATTAGTCATTTGAATATACTTTCGTACACGCAATGAACTTTTTGAATGTTTTATTGTCTACTTCTTTTTCACCCAGAAAAGAAACAGTTTAAATTCTATTTCTTTTTTTCAGTAAGGACTATATTGTATCGTTTTTGCCAAAATTACTGGAAATGAAATATTCTCATTAGTTGGCAATATTTTTTCCTTTGTTAGACACAACCCTGTGGCTGACCAGATACAACTTTCACTCAAACTTGCATACATTTGAACAGGATGACACCTTGCAGTTAAAGTAAAGGGGGGAAAAATGTTTTGTTTTGCTGATTATTCAGTTCTTATCTGAGGCAGCGATAAGCAGAATTTTGCTGACCGGGTTTTTTTTCATTTAATTTATTCTTTGTTTATACTTTTTAACAAAACATTTCATGCTCTAGTAGATGCACAAGCCAATGGGATGACCGCATTTCTTGGGTGAATTCACATAGACCATAGAAGCCTGTATTTGTCTATGGTCATAAACGAGGGCTGTTAACACAGATAGAAGAGACTCCCTAGAGCTTAAAACACATAAAGGTGTGGCTTGGAAGAGAAGTTGCCAAGAGAAAGGCTGACGTCAGTGGAAGACAACTACTGGCACAAGCTCCTCAGAGGCACAGAGGTTGCAACCGATACAGCGTAATAGATGCAGCAATAAGGGCAAAGTACAGGTGTTTCTTAGATAAGATATGGTTTGAGTTTTTGGCTCTTCATATGCTCCATATAACCCAAGTGTAATTATTTTTGCTCACCCTTTTGTTTTAAATACGAAAAGGAGTTGACTGTGTTCTTCCTGTTCTTGTCCTCTGCTGTAAACAGTCAGCAATAGGAAGGCTCCTCCTCCAGTCCCACCCCGGTCTGCATCCAAGCCTCTCATCTCAGTGACTTTGCAAAGCAGCACAGAGTCAGCCCAAGACACATACCTAGACCAACAAGACCGGAGTAGTGAGGTCAACAGCCAGTCGGGGCGCAGCAACTCGTCTGACAGTCTCTGTAGCATACGTACAGGCAGCCTGTTGAAGAGGACCCAGCCTCCTAAAGCCCCCGTCTCCATCATAAGCCTTGCACCAGCTGCAGGCTCTGGACCCCCTGTCCCAGCCCCACGTGACTTCTCCTCCACCACTGTTGCGACCACTTCAACATCTGCTCAATGCCAAAATGATGCGGTGAATACTGGTGCCACCCTAGAGCAGCCCCCAACAGCCACCAAGAGGAAACTTTCCTCTATTGGAATCCAGGTAAGCCTTTTTTTTTTTTTTTTTTTTTTTTTTTACTCACAATCTTGCAAGTTAAACAGTTGCAACCCTCTAAACCTTTTAATGTTGCTGTTCTATTAGGTGGATTGCCTTCTTCCAGTTCCAAGGGAAGAGCCATTACCCCTGACTGCACCATTAAAGTTTCAGTCCATTGGTGTTCAAGTTGAAAACGGCAGGCCGTAAGTGCTGTTGCATATTTGATAGACAAACACCAATTTTTAAAAATGAAATAAAGTCAAACATGCATGCGTCCCTCCATGCTGGATTTCTGTTCACTGACAAGATGTTCCAGCTGTGTGATATTTTATAGGATCTCATTTGGCCTCACATCTGCACTCCAGTCTGGAAAATGATTTAGGATGCTGCATCTGCTTTTGGTTCTATTGGCAATGAAGCATGTTTGCTGCTCTTGCCTTTAATGGAGGCCCACCATATGGTGCTCTGGGTCCAATCTGATTATATTCTCATTATTTCACACTTAATGAAAACAGAAAATTTTATGTTACCAATGCAACTATCCATGTGAAACACATGTATGCGTTAATAAAAAGTAAAGAATCTAGATCAGACGTCTTGTTCTCATTAATTAAAATTGTCTATTTATTACTAATTAGCACCCAAAATTCCTCAGTATTTTAAAAAAATTTCTTAAATAGATCTGACATTATGTGCTTCCTCTTTTATTTAAAGTCTCAATCAATAGTCTGATTCCTAGTGAAAATTGGTCTCTTGGTTTAAATGGTGTCCTAGAAACATGACTGATCAACAGTCCTAACTCCCATTTAGCTTTTTGCTGATTGTTGGAAAAATCTCTGCACTGAGCACCTCTCAGCTGTCATTGTTTAAAGCAGCGTTTTGGAACTCTGCTCCTCCAGGCACAGTGCTCTACAGGTTATAGATGTTTATCTGCTAAAACATCTGATTACGAAAGCCAGCAGTTGAAATCTGGTGTGAAGAAGCTGGGAAACATTTAAAACATGCTGTATAGCTTGTTTTAAGGACAGGGTTTTAAATAACATTGGTTTAAAGTATGCTATATTTTCTTATTTCTCCATAAATTCTATAAGTGTTTGATCCTGTTTCCTTCCATAACTGCAAGGGTTTACCGATGTTAGTTTATTCTTGTTAGTGAGTCTGCATTGAGTTTTTTTTATTTACTAGTTTTGCAACAGACAAAAAACCCCTGATTGATGTCCTTTTCCTCTTGCTTTGGCTTACTGTATCTGAGCTAACCCTTGCATGGAGCTGCCCATTCAAATATGTTCTGTGCAGGAGGATTACTGTGTAGTCCTATCTATTTTCCTGACTGCTGCTTTTTCTCCTTTTTTTTTAATTGGAGCCCAATAGTTTATGAAGCATTTATTCTCTGTTGTAAACATTCCTGTTTTTCTTTTGCATGTTAACAATGTCATGTCTTCTGGGAACTCTCAATGCCTCATTACCTTGGATTATAATTCTATTGTCCTCAAAGTTGTACTATAGAAGAGTTTGAATCATAGTCCAAATATCTTCTCTCAGTAGGTCAGAAGCTGATGTTTCATCTTATCTCTGCAGTCTCAGCCGGGATAGCAGCATGGCTTCCAGACAAAATACAGAGACTGAGCCTCAGCTACAGGATGCTGCACCCACAGAAAATGCTACTACCAATTGCACCAACAGCCAGACACTAAACAGCACCACAACTAATGGACAGGACAAAGCCATGGAACAGCATCATCTTAAACACTTAACTCCATCAAGGATATCAAACTCACCTCCTGAGACTCTGGACCCAGCTTTAGACCCCTCTTCTCTGCCTCCTCCGGATCCCAGCCTCGAATCTGGAAACTACACCTCTTCGGGAGATGCGGTGCACCCAGGTACTCCAGCATGCCTCAGAGATGGAAACTGGTTTCTGAAGCTGCTGCAGGCAGAAACAGGCCGCATGGAGGGCTGGTGTCAGCAGATGGAGCAGGAGACCAAAGACAACAAGCTCTCAGAGGAGGGTAAGTCGGTATCAAAATTATTATGCTTGTTTTTAGTTCTGGAGCGTTTGTTTTGATTAGAACAAATCCATTACAAATGGAATCATAAATTGAGTAAATACATCTTCTTAGCAGTATCAGTGTTCATATTTATTGGAATATTCACATGGATTTAAATGTTCTATCACTGCAACAATGGGTGTGACCAACCAGGAATCTCCTTGTGATTTGTCATCAAGAAGTATTAAGAACACAAAGAAGAGTAACGCTCTAGCTCAGGCTAATTTAGCATTAATGCTTTTTCTTCAAGAAGGGTTGGATTTACGGTTGATGGTGGCGTTAAGAATAAATGGAGCTGGGCTTGGCTGAGATAAATCAATAAGAATGGGGAAAATTTCTGGGTAAGGTTGCAAAAAGCAGAACCTGTCAGGTATGTAGGAGTGCAAAAAGTTACCTACAGAAGTAATAGCAACAAAGAAAAACAGAAAGCCTTTTTGTGTTTTCTAAAGCACACCTGCTCTTTACCTGGTGCAGCAGCAACAACTGAGGCACTTGTATCCATGGGTTGACTGCAGAACCAGAACATTTGCATATGTGCATTTATAGCTTAGCATGACTTGTCCGTCATGATGTCTCAACTTCATGGATAGAAATGAACTATATAAGAAAATAAAAATATAAAGATCTTGGCTAATGATGAGAAAATAAAGGAATGAATATAAAACTACATATCGACTGTAAAGATGCTATCTAGACTGCCATAGATAGAAGGCAGGCCAGTAAGTGGGTTTCCAGCTTTGACCTAAAGTAGAGAAGTGAACTTGCATTTGGATCAATATAAAAGTCAGAAATGTACTAAAGGAAATGCTTGTGGTTGGCTCTGTATGCTCATAGGACTCATTTGATAAGGAGTTAATGTAGCACTAGTGTAAAGTGGGAAGTAAGTCACGTAATGATGTAAGCATGGCCTCCACACAAAGCTTATTGGTTTGCTCCCAAACTGAATATGGGAGTGTGAAGGCAAACTAACGATGAGCCATCCCATCTGCAATAAACACATGCTTTTTTTTTTTGGACTTGATGTACAGTACAGCAGGGG
The DNA here is from genome assembly GCF_016077235.1 of Cyprinodon tularosa. NCBI lineage: Eukaryota > Metazoa > Chordata > Actinopteri > Cyprinodontiformes > Cyprinodontidae > Cyprinodon > Cyprinodon tularosa. The sequence continues at coordinate 2,535,808 of NW_024038657.1, read as the reverse complement.
CCGTACTGGTGGTTAATGTACAACCTATGCCGGATCTGATTTTATTTATTTTTCTGTTGCTTGGCATTGCAATTGTGGGGCTGCAAGGAAGATTTTCTGGGTTCTTCCATGGTCTAGAGCAGGCATCCCCAAACTCATTCCTCAAGGCCCCCTGTCCTGCAAGTTTTAGAGGTTTCTCTGCTTCAGCACAGCTGGTTATAATGATTGCAGTAGACCAAAAGCCTGTTAATCAGGTTTCAATTAAAATCAGCTGTGCTGGAGCAAGGAAACCTCTAAAACCTGCAGGAGAGGGGCCCTTGTGGACCGAGTTTGGGGATGCCTGGTCTAAAGCTTCTACTTTATACAGATAATTGATTACATCAACATGGGCTTTAATAAATAGCTTTAAACTACAAACATGTTCTGTTTGTGCTGAAGATATCTGAGATTTACTTGATTATAATAACAAAAGAGTATGTCAGTGTTTTTAGTGGTTATTTTAAATGAATCATGCAGTTAAAATGCAACTCTGGACAGATGCAGGTTGATTAAAAAGAACAAAAATGTAATGTCAACCTTTTTAGCTGATGCCCTCTTCTGGCCTAAAGGTGTAGTGCACTTTATCCCAGGTTGATCATCATAGGGCCTCTAGAGTATTGGGAAAGTATGCTGATGAACTACTTGGAATTCCTGTTACCTGGTAATAGAAATCTCAAGCCTTTTAAAGGGGAATAATAACTCATCCCTGGTGTTTGTGGTTGAAGAGTTAAAGCAATACACCATTTACTGAATCTACTGAATCAACTACTGTAAATCATTAAAGTGGTTTTAAGGTCTGTTTTAGCTGTTTTAACTCCACCACCGTCATCAGACATTTTCATCTTTTACAGTATGCACCAGACTCTTAGGCAAGTCAATCTTAGCAGACTGAACAATAGATGAGTGAAGACATCAGGCAGTAAAGAATCTTTCAGATAAACACTCTTGCTGCCCAGACTTCTCCAGTAATGAGTTTCCACTTATAGGCAAGTGGTTGGAATAAAATGTTAATGGATGTTTTTAAAAAAAATAAATGAATACAAACTTTTAGTGTGACAAAAGATAAAATTGTGACTTGTTAAACATCTCGAACTTGTCACTTCTTTGTCTTTGCAGTGTTGGGGACCATCCGTAGTGCAGTGGGAAGTGCTCAGCTCCTCATTTCACAGAAGTTTGAGCAGTTTAGAGGCCTCTGTAAGGAGAATCTGGTGAGTAGCTACTTTACATCCCTCAGTAATTCATGGACGTTAAAGTATTTCTGCACATTGATGCTACCCTTTTCATAAGGGCTAATGCATATTTTTTCTTTAAAGTAGTTTCTCTTCTGGTTCTTACCAGCATTGTTTTGCTGATATATCCAGGCATGTTAGTACCTTTCTTAAATGCTTAACTCTCTGCAGATCACTGCAGGAAGAGAGTATGCTTGTTGATTAAAAAAAAAAAAAAAAAAAAAAAAAGGAATTGCTGCTAAAGCCAGATTAGCAGCAGATAAGGAGTTGGCAAAGAGAGACAAATTTTATCGGGCTTCTGGTTTGAGAGAAAGGCAATAGCTACTTATTGTGGAGGCACACTGCTCCCTGCAGGATGTGTTAAATACAGTGGACAAGTTCTCAAATGTGGGACTAGAATGTTAGGCTCAGGCTGACTATTGTGTTGCTGTAGTCCGGATCCATGTTTTCCCAATGCAAAAGGCCACTTTTGCTGGAGCTTGGTCCATCTATGGCTGTGGGTGCAGAAAAGATGAAGAAAGATCAGAGTTTTGTCTTTCATCTTCTTTTCTGGAGTACCAAAGCAAAGCTTGTCGTCTTTTTCATCCTCCAGTAGTGGATAAATGTCATGCCCAATGTCTGAATTGTGCAGTCCTACAATAAGAAGGACGTCTTTCACTTGACCAGATTATTTTATAAGATGGCTCTTCTTGGCACTGCGGTGTAAATCTATTGTGGAAATTTGCTGCTGTTATTGAAAGACGTTGGATAAAGTTTTAGGAAAAAGTTGCTTCTTACACCCTGTGATATCAACTGATTATATTCTCCTCTAAATCCTTTTGTCCCAACTTGCCTGCTTTCTGTTAAGTTTAGATACTGCAACAGTTATTGGGCAAGTTGACAAAGAAACATGTGCTGTGGAATTTCATTTCTTTTCTTATGTAATAAAACAGTTTTTTAATGTGATATGTTTTTTTTGTTTGTTTTTTTTTACTAGAACGTTAATGCCAACCCAAGACCAACAGCACAGGACCTTGCAGGCTTCTGGGATCTGCTGCAACTATCAATAGAAGACATCAGCATGAAGTTTGACGAGCTCTACCAACTAAAAGCAAATAACTGGCAACTTCCAGAAAAGCCGGAGAAGAAGGTGATTGCTATTAGTAGATTTTATATAGGGCTGTAACAATCAAGAGGATTAATCTCGATTACTCGTGATAAATTGATTATTGAAATAATCATCAACTAATTTAGTAATCAATTAATTGTTAACTGGAGTATAGAGACTGTAAAATATGCTTTTAGCTGTCAGAGCAACCCACATCGACCTCTAATTATATCAAAATTGTTATATCAAATAAGATGAAGAAATGTTTTTCATTTGTCAATATGCTCCATCCAGAACCCCTCAAGTGGAAAATTGTTAGTTTCAGCTGGTTTCATTTCATAAAAAAATCTTCTAAAAAAAAAAAAAAAAAAAAAAACGTGGATGGTTCATTTAAAAAGCCCCCTTAATTCCTACACATCGTTAAAGCCTTTCTAAAAGACTAGTGGGATCATATGTATGAAATGCAGCACTGGGATCTAACAAGATAAGTACAGATACAAGTCCATTATCTGAGGCCATGATAAAATCATTTTGGACTTTCACCAGAGCTGTTTCAGTTTCAGTGTTAGGATAAGCTCTAAAATCTGACTGAAACTCTTCAAATAGTTCATTATTGTTTAAGTCCTTACACACCTGTTTAGCAACTGCATATTCTCAAGAATTCTAGATAAGAAATGAAACTTGAATATAGTTCTATAACTGACCAAGCCATAAAGAACGAGAGAAAATTTCCTAAGTCAAGTTTTACTTACAGCTACCTTAATAGCCTGCAGTACATATCCCTGCATTAGGGATACATTAATCATAGGTGGAAATCTTGGAGAATATATCCTTAATAACCTGGTTGGAACTGGATCTAAAGTACAAGTAAACTGGATCAATCTAATTTATGAAGAATACCATAAAATCATCACTGCTATGGTTCAACATAGCCTGGAACTGTATTATAAAGTAATCAAGGCTAATTCTTATTCTCCTCTATAAATCAAGAAGAATATGCTGCTCCTGTGTTACAGTGGTTCATTTTATAAGGTAGTAGACTGTTTTCCAGATTAGTTATGATTCCTGTAGAATACAATCAATGTCATTTGTTAGCGTAAGGTCAAAAGTATGAAGATGAGAATGCATTGGACCGTACACATTTTGAACAAAGCCAATCCACTAATGTTATTTTTTTCACTGGCTGTCTATTTCTCATTTTTTGTTATAAGTTACTGATATATTATGATGCAACTTTTACTAATAAAATTGTTTGCAGTTTAAAGGTACACTATGCAACGGGTGTTGATTTTCCAGCGAGGCTCCCCCCAGAGGGCGAAAGTAAAAGTGCACTGTCGTAAATATGCACAGCTGTTCTCCTGGTTTCTCCGTCAAGCCAGGCGCGGTTGTTTTGAGCTTAGCAGACAGGAGAACGCAACGAATGCACACACTGGACGCAGCTGGCGCGACAGAAGCAGCAAGTTTACATGCAAAGTCAATGGTTGACGCACAGCAAAAGGTCCCGCGGCGCGTTTTGAGCAGCAGGCGCAGCGCGTCTGAGCAGCTGAAGGAAGCAGCGCGTCGGGCGCGTTTAATCATCTAACGCAGGGAGAGAGACACAGCGCTGATGATCACTCCTCTTAAACAGTTTATTGACGCCTAAATTAACTTAAAATGCAGAAATCTGCCGGCAGAATATGTTGGCTTTTATTATCCTGCTGCCTGCAGTTTGGATTATTTAGATGAAAAACACCTACCAGCTGCCCCGGTGAACCGCGAGGAGTTGACCCGGCCAGAGGCTGCTGATGAAGGGATTCCTACTGTCGGCGCACCGCTGGTATGTGGGGGTCTGAGCGGCTCCAACAGAAATAATATTGAAGGCAGGATGATAATCTGAATGAACTGACTGCACTGATTACGTTTTCAGGTGTATTTTCTCACTTAAACACATATTAAAACTACTTTATTCCCACTGATCACAGCAAATATAGCTGCAAGGCAGAGAAAGGATAGTGAAGCTCCGCCCAACGCGCGTCAGACACACTTTTGCACCACGCAGCCAGAGCAGCAAAGCTGCTTCAGCCGCGCTTCAGAACTAACTGGTACAAGCAGCAAAAAGGAAGCAGCAGACGCGATTTTGCTGCGTCCGATGTGAACGTAGCATTACTGCACAAAGATCGCCACTGTGCTAGCAACGAGAATTCTTTTAACTGGGGCGTGTAGCAGTTCTCGCCGTAAAGCAAGACTGACTCTCGTGAGACTTCTGAGCCCGTGGGTGCGGGTTGGTGCTCCTGCAATTGCAAGTGCAGTATTTCCCCCACAGACCACCAGGGCGGCCGAGAATACCTTTGTTCAACCTGAAATGACTCATTTAATCATCCAAAACGTTATGGAACACATTCATTAACTGAAAAATGTTGCATAGTGTGCCTTTAAAGGTTATTGAAACTTGTTTAATTATATGAACATTTCCTAACATTTAAGCATCATACCAACTTCATGGGTCTTTATTTTGTCTCATATTCTTCAATATGTGACATAATTTCCTCAGGATGAAAACAAGCAGCTTCCATCATCTGTGCCAAAGAAGCAGTCCAAACCCCGACTGTCAACAGGGAAAGACAAAAGTGTAGACTCTGCGGTGGACAAGCAGCGACAAGAAGCCAGAAAGCGGTTGATGGCAGCCAAAAAGGCGGCATCAGTACGACAGAACTCTGCCACAGAAAGTGCTGACAGCATTGAAATCTACGTCCCCGAGGCCCAGACCCGCCTCTGAGAACAAGCCACCATCGATGATAAAACACTCACTTTCAGTTACTCGTTGCCACAGACACACAATTCTGAAATGAACACACAGATGTGTATAACTGATGCACAGAGGCTGATCTTTTAGCAACGCAGCTGATGAAGATGTGAGGATCACAGAGCACCGTAATATTCCAGATAGTGATCCTGCCACCTTTGGACAGAAAAACCTTCACAGATGTTTAATACTATTGTTATTATGTTATTGTTATTATAACTATCTCCTAAAATATTTCAAGACTGTCTTTAATTGTGAAAGTATCTTGAATTAGGACATTCTGTACCTTGTGAACTGAAATATCTTGGCATCCCAAAAGTTTACTTTCTAGGGAAAAAAAAAAAAAATCCCCTCACTGCTGAGTCGACAGGCGAATTGTGGCTGTGCGGTTTACGAGCTGAGCTACCATCCACACACACTCAGGACACACATGCAGGTGTACTCACTGTCCAGAGTCTTCCTGTTCTCTCTCTTTATATTGGCGTATGGTGCAAGCTCTTTACTGTGTTAGGAATACAAGATGGTGTTTGAACCGAAGAGAACCATAGGAAGGCAGTAGCATATATTATAAAAAAACACACTATTACAATGTTAATTTTGTAAATGCTGTATACCAGAATAATTGTTAGAAAGAGGTCAGTGTTAAGCACCAAGTTAGTTTTATATAAAGTACATTTACTGTCATGATATATTTGCACTTGATGCAATCATTCACATAGTCCTTTTCCTCTATTATTCCCTTTCACAAACATTCATCACAAGCTGTCAATATCCAATCTTATGTTCATTTCTTTTGCTTTTGAGTAATGGATTCAAGGGAGACTTGCTTAATCAGTGAGCTACAGTGGAATGTATGAAATGCAACTTGATCACTGCACTTTCAGTTCACCTCAGATCAAGTTTGGCCACCTTTATTTTCTTAATCATTCTAACTTTTCACTGCATCCTGATTGGATGTGGGGGACCAAGACATTCACCTCTCAATGTGGTATTCCTTTTCAACCAGACGGGGGTGGAGGGGGAGGGGACTTTTTCTCACTCCTGAGGAGAATCCTAATAGAAAAGCAATAATTTAGACATTTCGGACCAATCGAAGATGTAGGTATCCATTCTTCAAAATTTATTTTGTTTTGTTTTTTTATGTGAAGGACAAATAAGTTTATTGATGAGCTGCGTTGTTGGAATAAAATAAATCTCAGGTTAAACACCTTGATAGATGAACCATTTTTGAATAAAGATTTCCTATATAAGCTTAAATCAAATGGCCAAAACCCCTGAGCTTTAGAAAATGCTCTTCATGCATCAAGGCATGATCAGTGTTCCTCTAACCCCTCCCCCAGTGGATAGTTCTGTGCAGTCTTAAGGTGACTAATGGCATGTCTTTATTTTCAGTTATTGCATTGTGATACATTTTTTTGGTTGAGACTCAAAGTCTAAGGTACAATTAAGTTTTTATGTAATTTCACATATTTTTGACTTTCAACATTAATAAAAAAGTTACATAAACATGTAATTTTGATAGATATTTGAAATGCAAGAATTTTTCGCCAACTCCATTTCAGTTTCATTTGCTCACTTTTATATAAAAAATTATTTAAATGTGTTTTGAGTTCAGCTGCATTATTTTCCATGTGCTTTACCTCTGTATGTGACATCCCTCGTCAAATAGTGGTTTGAGTCGGAGGAATTTCTGAAGCAAAATATTTGATTTGAGGATTTCGCACCTTTGCAAGTAACCTGTTAAAACTTAGGGCCTAAAGTGCTACATCCAGCAAATATAAAGAAAGGCTGGTTTTGCATATACGTGGTTGTTTAAATACGCTTGATACATTAAAAATAAATGTTAAAAATACATTTTATAAATTCCATATTTATGTATCAAATCAATTCCAATATTAACATAATTATAGATAATGTACAGTAACATGCTGTTCCAGTTGTATTTAAATGACCATGTATATTAATATTTCAACATTTGTTGATAGAACTGTGGCACCTTTGGCCCTCAATTTGTTTTTTGTCAATTTACATGGCTTTTTCTTAGAGCTTCCCCTACTGGTGAGTGAATAGAACACTTAGAACATGTGGTTATCCTTTTAGTTAGGAAAAAGGATCAAGCAAATAATGTTGAACTGGGAATACTGATACAACCCTGCAAAATCACTTCTCTTATTTGTACAACATTCAACATTGGACATGCTCACCTCATTGTCCTGAAAAATCATTAAACATCCCTTTGCCACATTTCCTGGTCATCATTCCTGTAGTCTTTCCTTATAGCATTCATTATCCAACGGTAATATTAGCTACCAAGTTAATATTACACCAATAGTAAAATTATAGGCATTACAGCATATTTTTTATTACTGTGTAATCTCTGAAAGCATGGCATTTCTTTAATATAACATATACAAAGATTCTTACCAGTGAACTTATAGTATTCCTTTCAATAGGTCTTGCAAATTATCTGTGTGAGGCATTCAGGGTATGTACTGTTTGTTGGCATTCATAAATGGGACAGTTTGTGGAAAGCATTCTCTTTATTTCAAATCATCTTAGAGCCGGATCCCTTTACTTGCCCATACACTGAGAGCAAGACCTCCGATCAGGGATCTTTAGACAGTTTACCAGTACTTCCCGAGTTCCAAAGGGCTACAAAATGGACAAACCGGAAGGTGCAACTCTGGAGGTTCACTTTGCTGATGTGCTTTTCAACCACCGTGTAAGCAAGGCAATACTTTTCCGGCTATGTGATGAATTTATTTATTCTGCCTGCTTGATAGACAGAAACTGAATCATAATTACAGTGCATTCTTACTGCAGAAGCTATCCTTAGTGGCCTCTATTCCATTGGCTGCATATCTGTCCTCAGAGACCCAGTTAGTCAAATAAGCAAAAACTCTAGTTCCAGTTTCCGCTGTCCTGAATAATTTTACACTAGAAGCACATATCATACACATGAAGGGTTGTTTAACGTTACTGTGTATTAGTTAGACACTGTGAGCCTAGTTTCTTTCAAAGATAAAGATTTTGTGATTGCAATGATTTATGTGGCACATTTTATGTATAACATAAGATGTAGTATTAAAAAGGAATGCCACCGAATTTTTGTAATGCATATTCTTATTTATGATGTTTCAAGCTAATGAATTGTCTCAATTCTATCAATTATACTTAAACCTGTTGCAGAAAAAACAATCTAGCAAAACAAATCTTTGTGTTTCTAAACTGCTTTGTGTTTCGTTGTTACACTTGCTTTAAAACCAAAAATAAAACAAGGATCAGTAACTGATTTATTTTCTTCACGTTAGCTTATAGAAAATAAAGGGTTTAGTGCACAGATTAGGCCTCTGTGCATTTATATTTTTTTACATAATGTAATCAAGACTGCAGCGGGGAACATTTGGGGAATATCTAATATGACTTGTATTTTAACTTTATAGATTAGTTAAGTTTTTACCTTATTTTGACAAACCTTTGATTGTTTATTCATATTTAATTCATCTGTGAAGTCAAAGGAAAGTATGACTTTTTAGAACAAGATAGAACATTGTAATTGAAAGGGTCAGTTATGTAATAGAGTAAAACAAATTAAATCATGAAACTCTAAATCTGGAAATATATTCTAATTGTATATAGGGCAAAATATGATGAAAATCAAATGAGATATATAATTATTGCAGCCGTCCAACTCACATTTTAGTTATAGTGATCATACCAGTTATTTTGTAAGTGTGTTTCATCCAGCTAAAATATATACATGTTATGATGCAGTGTGAAATTTAATTATGATTTTTTTTTATATATTTTGTTATAGTTTGTTGCGTTATTGTTATTTTTACTATTTCTGTTTCTAACAATAATAATAATGTGTATTGTGTTTAATTATCATCAGTGTTTCATCAGATCCAGAGATTCGTCTGGCTTTAGTATTAAATTGATATCAATGAATTTAATCTGAAAGAAAATATACGTATATGAACAAGTTTTATGGCCGTGAAATTACACCTCCAATATGGCAGTTATGATAACGTAAGGCTTTGTTCAATACGTATTCGAATTACTTTATTTTGAAACATTCACCGGAAGAACTACTTTCACTGAAAAGTTCAACTTCCTGTATCAGAAAGGAGGCGGACCTGAAGCCGAGGGGGAAGAAGGGGATGTCAGCGTAGCCGCTTCAGGTCAAATAATAGCATCACTCACAAAAGTGGAGGACACCCCGGCACAATTTACACTTTGGCTCGTCTTGGTATGTTGCTGGTTTCATCTCAGTTGTTATGCTGCGCAGTTGCTTTCTATTTGTAAACGCAGAAGTTTTCAGGTCATGTTCGCCTTCATGTACAGTAGAAGCTCCGGTTGTTCGGTACAGTGTGTAACAGGTTGAAAAATGGCAAGAATAGATTCTGCTTTTAGGCTTAGATTCAGACATTTGATTCTTTTCATATTGAAATGATAGAAATTAAAACACCTAGTCTTTACAGTGCTGTTAACACCGCAGCTTTAAACTGTAAATACTCATATATTTACAGTTACATGGGGAAGTTGTAGCTAACACTCAACCGTTGAAGATCACTTTAATTAAGCTTGCTGAGAAGGAACATCTATATATATATATATATATATATATATATATATATATATATATATATATATATATATATATATATATATATATATATATATAATTTTAATTCTGTATAAATACGATTACATATATTTATACAGAATTAAAATTATATATAGATATATATAATTTTAATTATGCATATTATAATTTAGTTATGTACAGGTTTTAAGTGCATATATATTATTCTGGTGACATAAGTGTTGATTTTCTTAAAGTTATTGTTTAACTAAACATTTTATTTTAAGAGAGTTCCCACTTTAGGAATTGTTAACCATTGTTGTTAGCCATTTTTTTTTTAGACAGATTTATTTTGCATAAACAAGTGTAAACAAAAAGAAATTTCAATTAAAACAGCTCTAGACAATTTCATATTTTTAAGTGCAGCCTTGAAAACAGTAATAAATACATTAAAAAATAGTAATATAAACATATGACTGTATATTTACAGTTCTAACATTCATTTTTTTTATAAATAAAATGAGCATTTATGAAGAATATAATAAATAGCAATTTCAGTTACAAATTGTTTATCTGTGACAATGTAGGCATTGTTTTGCATTTTATTTAACAGAAATAATTATCTCTTGTTTTAATGTTCCCTTAGATCTAATATTATGCCAGCATCACGCTGCATGTGACATGTTACAGCACATTTCCCCGTGACCAGAGATCACTGTCCCTCCACCTGCTGTAACATTGGGGCGCAGCTCAAGCCCAGTCATGGCTGCCAGAAACCAGAAACCTCCTGCCGATTTAAAAAGCTCAGCTGAAGCCAAAAGGACGGACCAAAAGAACAATGAGAAGAAGTGCTGTGAGTGATTTGTTCCTCTGTTTACCAAAGGCAGAATGCATAACTAAAACTTCTAACCTATTCTTTGTTAAAGGTTGAACTCTAGGTGCCCCCTAGTTGGTGTATTATTTAGCAGGTTCTCTTATGATTTGGAAGTAAATTTCAAAATGCTTGCTTGATAAAGAGTCCCAGCTCTGTGTGCAATGTGTAACAGGATATAATACCATTTCAACCAGTGTGCAATGCTAAATGTCAACTGTGACGCACCATCTCCCATTATTGGTATGTGCACAGTGTGAGTGTATTGGAAAAAAGCATGCACAGATGCATTCACTCAAAGGGGCTGTAAATATTACAATGTCATCAGGACCGTTGTTTCAATGCATTATCCAGACTTTTTTTCCCCCATCAGGAATGTATGGCAGCTCTAACTTTCAACATCAAGCTTTTTCAAGTTCCTGCGTTTCAGTTCTGAGAATCTTGTGTCAAGTCTGTTCTCGTCAGCTCCTTGTCTGGATAGATTTATCTTTCCCTGTACACTGTAGAGCAGAGAAGGAAAAAAAAAAAGTAACAATATCCACTCCTTGTTCAAGCGTGGAAAGGTTGGAACATTGAACCAAGCCACTGTGCTTTGGAATACAGGGTACAATTAATCATAAACTGCTTCCTAAAAGATACGATATAATAAACATTACCCAGTTCAAAGACGTGCAGAGGTGACACTGGATCATTACATAACACTCCCACGTCTTGCTTCTAGTGTACGTGCTGTAATTCTTTCATAGTTGTTTATAAAATAAAACAGTTTGGCCTCCACACCTCTGAGCCTGGGCGTTAAAAAATGTCACACAGATCATGAAATGTTTTTTCCATGATTAAAAGACTAAATACTGTAATTTATGTCTCTGAACTGCAGCTTGGGCCTCCTATATGACCAATTCTCCACTTATGATAGTGATGATTGGATTACCTGCTAGGGGGAAAACCTACATGTCTAAGAAGCTGACACGCTACCTCAACTGGATCGGAGTTCCTACAAAGGGTCAGTACTGAGAAAAAACATGTCTGATCTTCATTCAGAGAAGAACATTTCATTTAAAAAATAAAGCAAATAAATACAACTAAAACATGATGACATTAGCTCTAATGGTGGTGGTCTACATTGTTTATTTGCCTTCAAGAAATCTTTCGCTTCAGGCTAAAAGGTTTCGGCTATTAGCATGCTCTAGCACTGCTGTGTTGATACTGTAGTTGTACCCTCTGTTTTCAGCTTTAAGGAATGCAGAAGAACCTGTGTAGCCGAGGCAGTTTAAACAAAGATCACTGCCTAGAGAGCGCACAGACTTTAATCCTCATCTCTTCCTCTCTATCTCCTTTTTTTCCTTTTTAAATATCTTGCAGTCTTTAATCTGGGAGCTTACAGGAGAGAAGCAGTGCAGTCATACAAGTCCTATGATTTCTTCAGACATGACAATGAAGAGGCGATGGAAATTAGAAAGTGAGTCAAAAGATCTTTATTGTGCCCACCTCTTAAACCATTACACGTTTATGCTGTTACAACTAGCCTTAATGCATTTTATAGGTATTTTATGTGATAGATAAACACAAACTGATGCTCATTTAGAAGGAGAAAGATACACAGTGACAAAACCATTTGCAAATAAAAATGTATTCTGCTGTAATATCCCTGCATAAAATTGTCACTCTGATTTATGTACCTTGTTAGTGTGGCGCCAGCTGCCATTAGATGTAATCCAATCAGTGAATAAAGTCCACCTGGTGTCATTTAATTGCATAGTACATAGAGTTATTCACAGGTTTGTTAGAGAACATTATAGAACTAAAAGAAGTCAAAAGAACAGTCCACACAGGTCGGATGTCTTTTTAGTCAGTGACTAGTTAATTAAACAACATCCAACAGAGCCCCAAATTTATAATGCCTCATGCCAAACCATAGTCATTCAGCTAAATTGTCAGAGTAAGCCTAAGAAAGAGTAGGATCAGGGTTACATTGGAGGAGCTGCAGAGATCCACTGGACGGGACTGGGACAGGTTGCTTAGGAGAGAACAAAATGAAACTTTTGTAGGTTTGAAAAGCTAGTGAGAGAAGAAAGGAAGAGATTAGTAGAAGGAAATTAAGGAAGATAGTCTGTCAGATGGTGTGAAATACCTGAGACTAGATAGACCATTTAATTTGTTTGTCTGATAAAAGCACAGAAGTGAAGGTCTGTGACCAGATTTGATGACTGATATCCCCTGAGGTAAAACGAAAGTAAAAGAAAAATCTCAATCTCTAAATTTGCCAAATACATGGTAAACAGGTTAAAAATATAATCGCAGCACAGTTGGAGTACTGACCCGGTGCTGAATTTAAATAACCTAGATTTTTATTTTTATTTTAAAGATCGTGCATAAATAATTGTGTATTTTTTAATTTCCCCTTCACAATTACCACTTTGTAATTTAAAGCATATTTATATGTGTTCAGACATAAAGCGACGCCTAAATCAAGGAATAAACTAACATTAAGCTATTATTGCATCATATCTTGCAAGTGGTAGAGGGTCAGGTTTAAATTATATACCGGTATGTATTAAAGGTTCTAACCTTTCGTTTTGATCAGCTTTCTATAAAGACACAATTTATTCCAATGTCTTTTAATTGCATCACCTAAAAGGAATAGTTAAAAAGTAAAAAAAATATATATAGACACATTTTTTGGGCTGGAGTTTCAGATGCTGCTCTACTGCTCTTAACCTTCAGATCTTTCAAAGGCATACAACACACAATGCTTAGATATATAGTTTAAGATCCATTAAAGAGACTGGATTTCTATTCAGGACTTGGAAAAAACACAGAGAAGTAATGTTTATGCTGGCTTGGAGATATTATTAGACTGTGTGACCTGTTCAAAAGAAGCAAATGCTGGTGTTTTTTCTAATGTGTTTCTCTTTTTGTGCTTCCATAGACAGTGCGCCTTGGTGGCACTGCAGGATGTTAAGACCTATCTGAATGAGGAAGGAGGCCAGATTGTTGTAAGGAGCTCGTCATATTAATGTTTTGCTTTTTGGTTGTTTGTTTGTGAATAAATATCAAGTTCAGTCCGAGTTAAATCTGATTATTCCTGCTGTTGGTCAGGTTTTCGATGCCACAAACACAACCCGAGAAAGGAGGACACTCATCCTTGATTTTGCAAAGGAAAATTCATACAAGGTCAGAACTACGCTCATGAATGGCGAATAAATACCCACACACTGCTCAGAGTTTATTGTAGCTCCTTTGAATAGTTAACAGACTTTACTGATGAAAAACTCTCAGCTGTCCTAGTTTATGGACAATCTGAAGCTTCGCTGGGTTTGTGCTGTGTCCCTTATTCACAGCTTATTTATTAATCCCATTCACAGTATGCCACACAGCAGGGATAAGATTTTTTACGCTTGCTTTGTTTCAGGTGTTTTTTGTGGAATCATTATGCGATGATCCAGATGTCATTGCTGAAAACATTCTGGTAAATATATTATTCTTTGTTTATCCAGTTAAAGGCCGAATCTGTAAATGTTAAAACATCGCTCTGAATCATCTTTTCAAATATAGGAAGTAAAGGTGTCCAGCCCTGATTACCCTGAACGGGACAGAGAAAGCGTCATGGACGATTTTCTAAAGAGAATCGAATGTTATAAAGTGACCTACCAGCCTTTGGATCCAGACGAACACGACAAGTGAGATCTTATTCTCTTTTTATCATTGTTATTCTTGTGGAAGAAGTTTTGGTTTTTCAGTATTTCATTCATGTAATTTACCTGAACCTTTTTTTTTTTTTTTATCATTTGTAGATTTTAGATGTTTTTTGTGTTTTAAAAAAAAAAACATAACAGGTTTGTTCTTGTTGCCATTGTTTAAAAAAAAAAAAAAGTGTGTTTTTCCTACTTTGTCCAACAGGGGGAAACAGCAGCTCGGTTAAAGAGTAAATGTCCTAACCTGTCCAACTTCTGGCAAATGGTTTACATTCTTTTATGCTTAAATTCTTTATTAAAAACTAAAATTGTGAGTTTTAATGTATGTTTTTCATCTAACTAAAATAACACCTTAGTTTTTAATTTGAAAATATAAGTGAGTTTGTGTGGTATCTTACATCTTGTTTACGTTGGAGCCTTCGAAGACTTTTAGACAACACAGGAAGGAAAGATATCTACTTTTTAACCTTGGTGGTGTCCCTGTGTCCTGTCTTGTCTTGTGTTTCTGTAAATATTTATGTTTGACTGCTATTTTTTTTATCTATGCCCTGCAGGAACCTGTCCTTCATCCAGGTCATAAATGTCGGTCGCCGTTTCCTGGTGAACAGGGTGCAGGATTACATCCAAAGTAAGATAGTCTATTATCTGATGAACATCCATGTCCACTCCCACTCCATCTACCTTTGCCGGCACGGAGAGAGCCAGCACAATCTGGAAGGACTCATTGGAGGCGACTCCGGTCTGTCAGAGAGAGGAAAGAAGGTGCTTTTTTTACTTCATGCTTTTTTTTTTAACTAAAGGAATTGCAGTTATCACCCATATAAATCTCTGAAATATGAAGGAAAGACAAGAGAGGTGTTTGCCAGATATAAACCGATACATTGGCCAATATTAGCATTTTTATTTCTTTATCCGCACCGGCCGATACATGCATCATTTGCCTATTTCTTAGTGACACCATACTCTAAGATCACATAAGGAGCAGGTTTAAAATTGTTTTTGATTGTGTAATTTTGTTAATATTAATTCCTTCATAGTCTGGAAAAGAACAGAATTTTAAGTAAAAAGATGAAATAAGATTTCCGTTTCAAGACTTTCATAGTGTGTTTGTTCCATACCTTGTTCCATCCATCCATCCATCCATCCATCCATCCATCCATCCATCCATCCATCCATCCATCCATCCATCCATCCATCCATCCATCCATCCATCCATCCATCCATCCATCCATCCATCCATCCATCCATTTATTTTAAAGCCTAACCCTGGGGATTCATGTGCTGTATATGTATCACCTGAAGCCATAATTATAACCTTATTGCTGACATGTTTTGCTGTCAGTCTAACTGTTCTTGTATCCTTTCTTTCACAGTTTGCTGTGGAGCTGAAAGCTTTTGTGAAAGAACACAAGCTGTCTGATCTGAAAGTCTGGACCAGTCAGCTGAAGCGCACCATTCAGACTGCAGAAGAGCTGGGTGTTCCCTATGAGCAGTGGAAGATTCTGAATGAAATTGATGCTGTGTGTGTCCTTAGAAACCTTCTGAAGTCACCGATCCACATAGAAAGACGCACCTGATTGATGCTTTCTGTGTTTCAGGGAGTGTGCGAGGAGATGACCTATGCTATGATTGAGAAGAAGTATCCAGAGGAGTTTGCTATGAGAGACCAGGACAAGTATCATTACCGATACCCTGGTGGAGAGGTAACAGCCTTTTATTTTCTCCTGAAGGAGCTTTAAATAATAATATTCTACTGGTCATGCTGCTTTTAGCAAAAT
Source organism: Cyprinodon tularosa (assembly GCF_016077235.1). Lineage (NCBI taxonomy): Eukaryota > Metazoa > Chordata > Actinopteri > Cyprinodontiformes > Cyprinodontidae > Cyprinodon > Cyprinodon tularosa. The sequence continues at coordinate 2,519,760 of NW_024038657.1, read as the reverse complement.
ATCTGCTGCTCATGTCTTTTCAGTCCTACCAAGACCTGGTCCAGCGTCTGGAGCCGGTTATCATGGAGCTGGAACGGCAAGGCAACGTTCTGGTCATCTGTCATCAGGCTGTCATGCGCTGTTTGCTCGCCTACTTCTTGGACAAGGGCGCAGGTTACATGCATTAAGAAATGGCTCTGCCTTACATTACATGTGTTAAGTTTAAAATGGGAGTTTCATATGGTAAACCAACACAAAGGAAGGCAAATGAAAATCATAAATAGCTTTATTTGTTTTGGATAAAAGCTGAAAAGTGTGTAGTAAATTTTATATTTAGTCCTCCTTTGACTCCATGCTTTGTAGAACCACCCTCTTCTTACGGCTTTAAATCTCTTTGGATCTCTACCAGCTTTTCAGATAAGTACTAGAATCATGTTCTCAAACAAGGTCAGACTGAATGAAGAGTTTATTTCAACATCAATTACAAGTTCTGCCAAAGCCCCTTAATGTGATTGACTGCTGGAATTTGATTTTGACCCTTTTAAAGTCCTGCATTTGTCTTGAACCTTTGCCTCAGTCTTCTAAATCTTTTGCATTCATTTGGAGGTTTCATCATCCGTTGCCCTAGACTTGAGCTCCATCAAAAATAAACCATCAACTCTTAAGTAGCTGCAGAATATTTTTCAAACCACCTGTTATTTTCCATCCAGCCTACAATAATGTGCTACCTTGTGCTGTCCAGTAAAAAGTGAAACATTTCCAGGTTGTATAATAAGCTCTGCAAGGCACTGCAACAGATGAAAAGCCAAACATCTGTGTAAAAAGAGGGGCTGAATATCATTACATCACCAGACATTTTGTGGTTTAAGAGCTGCACCTTAATGACGTGGACGTAGTTTTAGAAAAGTCTGTAACTTGCTAAAAACAGCTTTTAACAGCTCCATTGTGCGATTTAATAGAGATGTTTTTTATTTTACTGAGGTCATGTGCAGACTTCACCAGACTGCTGCAGAACAATAACACTGGGTGGTGTTTTGATATATTACAGGCAGGAACATACTGTTTTTTTTATTTTTTTATTTTTTTTTTGTAGTTAACCCATTACTTCTAAATTGATTATAAACAGGCTTTAGTGATTGGGTTATCAGGTAGTTAAGTCTTTCTATCTTGGGATTGTTTGCAAAAAGCTCAAGAATGCAGAGAAAATAATACTTTCTCCATAATATTTGAGTTTTTCTGTTTTTTTTTTATCATTTGTTTTTACTAGACTCCCTGAATCTGTTTTATTTTATTTCTTGAAATATGAAAACCTTTTGTTTGCGTCTTTGCGTATACATACTTCTATTTGATGTAGTGATTTAGTTATTACATTTGAATCTACATTATTTTTTAAAACGTAACCCTATAAATGAACACCCAAGGGGCAATAATCAGGAAACTTCGAAATAAAAGGTTTAAAGTCAGGGGATTTTCATAGAAAAATAAACATAATTCTTTGTATAAACTGGCTCTAATGTCCACATTCTTCACACCAGAAACAAAAAAGTCACACCAGTCTGTGAAGCAAAGCATTGATTTGTATATGATTAAATAATGACAATTCTCTGTTCTTACATAGCAACAACAAACTCAACACTTAGGTAAAAAGAATGTGTCGTGAATACTGTAAAAACAAGGAAAAACTAAACAAAGGGAAATATCAGGATTATTCCATACAGTTTCTTTTTGTGAGTAGAGCTTAAATGCATGTGTTGTCATCATCACAGCTTTATTTCTGTGCTCGGTTAGATGAGTGTGCAAACCAAAGATTGTGCTCTGCTCTGACTGGTATTTTGTCTAAATATACTCCCACCAGTGGGCATGTCGCCCTGCAGACTTAGTCACAGCAGTGTGTTGCTCAGAGCAGCAGAGCATGGGTGTGCCTTCCTAAGGAAGAGAGAAAAAATAAACATTTATAAGATGAGAAACTGAATAATAATAATAATTAAAAAAAACAAAGCCTGACCTTACAAGTCTCTTTTTTTTTACTACTTTCTCTGGCTTAGACGATTTACCCTACATGAAATGTCCGCTGCACACTGTCCTCAAACTCACCCCAGTGGCCTATGGTAAGTCATCATTTGGCTTGTAAGGAAATCAAACATCATCTTTCCTTGTTTTCATTGTGATACATTTTTGCTCTCTCTGCCTCTACTAGGATGTAAAGTGGAGATGTTCGATCTAAAAGTGGAAGCTGTTAACACTCACAGGGACAGACCTCTGGTAAGTTATTTTAACTAAAGCAGTCAGGCAGGAGCCTCACTTCAAGGAAAATGTGGGCTGCTGCAGAGGGCAGCTTGCTGACACAGGAGAACTATTGTTATAAATCCAACCAAAATAATACCCTGCAGTATCTTATCTGCTAAAAGAAGACAGATATCCAGCCAGCCAGGCTAAGGTACCATCCAATTGAAATATTTTATAGGGCTTGATATTTATGGAAGTATTTGTATTTCCAGACTTCATTCTCCATCCATCCATCCATCCAACCATCCATCGATTCATCCATCCATCCATCCATCCATCTCCATACACGAAGTTGGTGTTTTTCTGCATTTATCCATCTCTCCATCATCTCTTTCATAGACTCATATTACCACACAGCATCCATACTTTAAAACTGGGATAGTACATTAAGACTTATAGCGTGGAATTTTAGAATAAAAAATAAAGTACATTTTAAGTAATTTTAGTCAGTCAAGACTAAATCTTCTACCAACATATGGGTCTGTGGCCAGTGTGAAGGTCTTCTTATATTTTTCATCTTACTGCCTTTATTGAGTTTATTTTAAACATCAGCTTATGCTTTGTTTAAATAATATATTATTGAACATTAGCAGTGATTTGGATGAGTGTATCCCAGAATAAGTTTGGGTTTTATCAAGATTAGACAATTCCAAACAAAAACTTTTTTGATTGTAATGAATCCGATCATTCCTCTGACATACGTCTGTCTGCCTTCTTTTACTGATAAACGACAAGCAGACATTTTCACTGCTTCTGAAGTTTGTTGTGATTGGCTGCTAAGTGTTAGACAGAGTGGGTGTTAACCCAGAAGCACATTAACTGAGAAACCTCTTGTTAATTGCAGTGAGGAATATCCTGTCTACTGAAACCCATATGGCAGTGACCTTTCTATTTCTGACTGTTTTAGCCACAAAAACAAATGACTGATTTACCCAATCTCATCTTTGTGCTCCTGTTTCAACAGAACAAAGTGAAAACAAACACCATGCCGGCACCTTTGTTCCGTAGGAACAGCTTCGATCCGCTGTCCAGCCAAGACCAAATTAAACGGCCGCGTCTGTTCAGCATGGGAAGCCTCACACACTCACACATGTTCCCTTCTTTTCCTGCCTCACTCTTTTCTGATGTGTCTGAGGGAGCTGAACTGCTGCAAAATGAGGTCAGTGTCTATCACAGATGTTACTGTTGTCTTTCAGCGTGCAAAGGTGGACTTTATTTAAACCAGCAAAATGTCAGCCACATAGACTAGTAAACTAGCCCCACCCAATCATTTTTGCCTGCAAGTTTCGGGGTTTGAGTGCGTGACAACAAAGCTGTGCGACGCTGGAGAACGCACAACAAGGAAGATGGCAACATCTATTGAACAGTAGCATTCACTGCGGCAGCAGCAGCTTTCAATGGAGCGCTCCATTGAAAGTTAAAACTTCTCTTTTCTGATGCTGCTGTTCAATAAAAGTATATTTTAAGATCATTATACTTCAAAGCGTCACTATATGTTCCATTTACCGATTTAATGCCTAATTAAAAAAACTATTTCCCAAGTTGAGAGGACCGCGTCAACCAGCGGACCTCCGAGGCTAACGTCAGCCAGGGCTAACCACAGCCCGTCTGCAGCCGCCCTCTCTTGGCATATTCGTGTGTGAAGGACCGCTGGCTCTGATGGCGATTTTTGACTCAGCTTTGGAATCAGTTTTGGAAGGATTAGACTAGGGGTTTTCATTGAAACGTAAACAGGAAGAGGTTCTACACTCATTCATTTTTGAGAAGGACGTATTTGCCGTTTTACTGACAGGCTGTTTGTTTACACCCCCCCACCAGCTTCCTGCTGCGCTTACTGCATCACAGTCAGTTGCGCTCATTGGTCAGAGCGTTGGCCAATACACACAGACATGGTTTGAAAAACAACGGGTTGTTCTTATCAACAATCTTCCGATCTCTCAATCATCGGGGCCAGACTAAATTACACTAATCTCACATTTAGTCTGCTTTATTAGGCTATCCTACACAGTGTTTTAGAGTATATTTGTAAAATGGCTATAAGAATTAATTTGAAGAAGAACAACATAAAAAAAAAATCACATATGACCTATATAATTACATTTGCATGTATAGAAACATTTGATAACGCACACAAAGCTGCTCTAATTATCAGGTATACTCTACAATGAGTGGAACATTGGACACAAACTTTTTGATCATCAGAAGATGAAAAACATTAGGTAGATATGCAAATGTGATCACTTACCATCAGCAATTTGAAAGAGATAGCAGCTGAGATTTCTGCATCTACATTTAGTGTACAAAAATGTCTGGTGTCATTGATATGAGAAGGAGGCATTTAGGGTGATGACTAGATAGAGAAAGTCCTCCATTTGCTGTCATTTGACTGTCAGGAATTAAATAGTAGAATATATATTATCTTTTGGGCCTTGGGTGTTTTGCGTGTCCTTGAATTTTTTGTTTATACTTTAATCATTTGTTAGATCAAGTTGTATAGTGGCTTGCAACAAAAAAAAAGGAAATAATGATTTATGGAAATACCTACAGAATTTGCTCCTTTATCACAGGAAATTTTGTTTGTGTGAACTGTGGTATAAGGAGTTAAAATTTTGTCATGAAATAAACAGCTTCTCTCTGGATGTCGCCACATAATTGCTGCTTTCCAATAAACTGTGGTGCTGAAAGAAATCTGCAGCAGCTACTTCTCACCTGCCTTTGTCTTCATCAGGTTATGCATCAACACAATAATCAGTGGTTGAAGCAAATAAACACATAACATACATCTTCCATCCATTAAAATAAAGAGGTTTTTGTCCATAAGGTGTGTGTAGAAAAACAGGGAGACAGAAGCATCCTTCTGCAATGCATTTCTTACAGTGGGAAATGCATCTTCTCCACCTACTAATTATACCTGCCATCTGTGCACAGTGCTGTTACAAAATGTGGCTGTCTTTTAGACGCACAAAATGAATTTAACCTGCTCTCGCTGTGACAGTGAGTAGCACCCCCAAAAACCACAGTTAAATAGAGCAGTCCAGACCACTTATCCATGACCCACACAATCGTGGTGGATCACTTTCAAAACACCCACTATTTGCAAGGGATTTTTTTGTTTTGTCTGGAAAAACAGTTTAGGTTTTTATTTGGGATCTTAGTTGATCAGGCCCTATGCATTGAAACATCACACCAAACATTCCAATTTTATAGCCACACAAGGCTCTTTGGCCATCAGAGTTGACCTAAACAGTCTTTAAAATGTTATTTTTTTACTCTGACAGGGCTTACTACTGTATTCCTTGTGGTTTCCTGTGGGTGTTTGTGTAGGAGTTAACCGCAGTCAATTCAGTTCTTGTGTAGCTGAAGTAATGGCAGATTTATTTTTTTATTTTTTGTGGAAGTCCGTGAGAGCAGAATTCCTGCAGGAGTTTATTTTGCCACTCACTTTGTTCAGACAAATCATGGGCTAAATCTCCTGGAACACTGAACTGCTTATATAGTTTTAGACTTTAGGTTTGCTTTTTGGAAATTAGAGAAATTGGGCAGAAACCTTCAGCAGCTATAGACATATGTGAGGTTAGATTTCCAATTGTGTTTATAATGCAAAGAAGAGGGATTGGATGGTATCATCATTAACCAGTTTGTTTAAAGATCAATCTGAGGCCAGAAGTATATCAGTTGATGGATCATTGCATATTTTGCATATCTTTAAGGGACCACCTTAGAAAACTGAAAGAGGGACCTGATCAGCTGCAGGTTGTTGGATCCAGATACTGTCTGGTCCCATTAAAGTAGTTTGCAAAAGTTTAATACACCTAAAACTGTATCCAACTTTTGTCAAATTAAAACCCTGATTTAGAAAACCATATTGTGGGCCTGCAGCGTAAACTCCCAACAGAATACATAAATATTTGTTGTTGCGACGTGAAAAAGATGAGAAAAACTGAGGAGTAAGTCAGCCTGCACAGAATGTTACCTAAAGTTTGTGAATCAAGTTTTTGAAGTGAATAATTCAATATTCAGGCTATTTCAGGATAAATGACATGAGTGTTTCCAGTGTTATTGCATGTGTCGTTGCCCACAAAGTGACCTTTATTAACATGGCTGCACTTCTAAACCCCTGAAAGTGCCAGGAAATATGTCTTACTCTGGCTACAACCCTCAGAGTTCAAATATTAACTCCTGTTCAGTGCCAGTCAAAACAAATACTGTTTCCCTGTTTGGTTCTGTTGCTTGATTTAATGCTTTCCACTCTTCTACCTTCTCTTTTCAATCTGGCAGGACCCTGTGAATGGCTGTAGCACTCCAGATACAGAAGAAAAAAACACATAAGGAGGTAGTTTAATCTAATCTACCTCAAGAAACACCCGTCTCCTTCACATCAGCGTTTCCATGCCTTCCTTCTACCAACCAAGGCTGGTTCCTGTGTGAATGTCCAAGTTTCGTGGATCATCGGTTAAATTTTCAGCTTTCATATTCCTCTCCTGTATTAAGAGCATGTATTTGTTGAGTTAAACCTTTGTGTTATTTTGGGTGTGTTTGTTTAAGCATGGTTTTGCACATATATGTACGAGCTCACAGCTTCTGAATGATATTTTATCTGCACTGTGATCGTGCCAAATGCGCAAAAAGATTTTTAGACTAAACTTGGAATGTCATAATCTTTAACTGAGTCAGTATAAAAGGGAAGAAAACGGCCTCTGCAGAAACAGCCTTGATTTGTCCTCTGATAGCTTTTCTATTTTAACTTTCATTTGTAAACATTCCATTGCATTGTGTATCCTTCCTTATTGTAATCTGACTGTGAAGTAATTATTCTCTTTTAACCGTGATTGAAGCTCATGCAGCTGCTTTTGTTAGATTCAGCACACAGACACAAGCTCTAAAAAAGGATTAAACACTGTCTGACCCTTTAAAAGTGCAAGAGGTACTTTAACTTTGCTTTAGTCAGAAAACAATTCAGTTATTTCTATCTGTGTTGTGTTTGAATGTATCCTTCATTTTATATTAAGACTCCAAAGATATAAACCCTTTCAGGGACTTCAGATTGATTCAAAGAAGTGTCAAAATGTTCATTAATGCTGGAGTTTTGTTGATGTTTGTAAATTCCATTTTGCAGCAAATCTGTAAATTGAAACAGTGCCTTTATTTAATTGAGTAAGAGTCTGTTAAGAATAGCAATTACTTGGATTTAAAGGTCTACAATTAGCTAAATTGAATTTATGAATGAAAACAATAGTAATATATTTGTAAATTTTTAAAAAGAGCTTTAAATTTTGCACACAATTATTTTAAAAAAAGGGAATTTTATTGTAATTGCACACTGACTGCCGATTTTGAAATAAAAAAATCAAGTTATCCTGAAAAGCTGAACTCATTGGGTGTAACTTGAAATCCAGACACGCATCACCAGGTTCAAACCAAAGAGTGTCGTTTCTGTGTGTTTATAGCATCTGCAGACAAATCTGGTTCCCTCAGGAAAGAAAACACCAAATGACCTCAGAACAATCAGTGGTTTGCCCATTTCCTGTGAAGAACAAATGATGCAAGTTATATGCAACTGTATCACCTCTAAGTCTATAAAAAACAACAAATTTAGACCGCAAAGCTGCCCCATAAAAAAAAAAAAAATTATTTAAATGAAGTACTTTGATCAAAGCATTTGAGTCACAATGGAAATGTAAAAGAAAACATAAATTATCAGTTTTCCTGGAAGTTCATCTTAGATTATTTTGACTCCTGGGATTGTCCTTGAACAAATGGATCTTGATTAAGAGATGTAAACAGTTCTCCCTCTTATATCCGTCATGGTCATTTGAATACTCTGATGGTAAGCATATAAGTGTATTTTACATTGGCTAAGCATCATGGTTTATCTAAGATGGCAGTAATTGGGCTAGTTAAAATATATGCTGTAGGACTATTTTGTGGTAAAATGTCATGACAAATAAGAAAAGGAAATAAAGAATTTACTGTGCAGAGCTGTTAAGCTTTATATCAAGCAACCCAATCCATCTGTTTAGATCAGTATGATATATTAACCAGCTCTTGAAGCATGAATGCCCTGTAGCTCTCTTTGTCTGATAGTCATGGGGTGGTTATTACTATAGATAAAGATTATTTATAGTGTTGATATAAAGCACTAAGGACCAATGTGTTCCCCTGAAAGGACCTTCAACTTTCAAATACCATTTAATCTTTTAGCCAAGTGTAACCAAGTAGTGTAAAATGTTCAGGTAAAAGAGCTTGAATGGTCTAAAAGGCTAAAACTGAAAGATACCTCAGCAACAGTGAACATATTTTTGCCATTTATGGCTACCTAAAGTAAAATAACACATCCTTTTTCTTATTTTGTCACATTACTACTATCAGCTCCAGGGATGTATAGGTATTTCATCATCATGGGATGAAACACAAACCATGTATCGTCTTCCTTCCACTTCATAGTTGTTTACTAATTTGTGCTATTCTATGATCTGCTGGTGAAGGTTCACAGTCATCCAGGTCATAGCAAATTGGAACAATCGAAACGAAGATGGTTCCTATAATCTGCAAGTTTCATAACCAACATCTCATCTTCCAATTTGCATGTTATCAAAACAAAAACAAGGCTTTGTTGGGCTACTGTATGAAAACTCGAACTCAACGCTATTTCTGTCATTTTGAAATTAAAAAGCTTCCTGGATGGGAAGCGAAACTTCTTCAAACTTGGAACCAATGTCCAGTGAATTCTATTTCTTAATTTTCTTTTTTTTTTCTTTCTTTTTTTTTTTTATGTCTATTCTATGATATAAAACTCCCATTGAAATATGTTCACATTTTTAGTTGCAACTTGAAAAAAATCTTAAAAAAAAAAAAAAAAAAAAAGGATTTAGGCATGAGAATCTTTTTAAACGTGCTGTTTATGAAGGTATAAAATAATAATTATAATAATTTTATGAAAGGCTAGGCAGTGTCATTGTGGTTCAGTACAATAAATTCAAATTTTACTGTCAATCACTGATCCTGCTGCTATGATCTTTTGGGGTTTGCATTTAGTTTTCATTAGGGTTTTATTTTCTGATTACTACCATGCTCTGTACTATTTGTCACTATTCATTAACAAATGACCCTGTGTTCCTTATAATGATCACGTCATTAATTATAATTAGCTCTGGCTTCCACTGGTGATGCGTGTTGTGTACTTTTCAGTGATGGTGCTTTTTTTTTTTTACTGTGATACTTTTCCTGTTTGTGATGTTGTACTTTATCTTCTTCTCACTTACTGTAGAAGAAGCAGCCTACTAGGGTTTACCTTTTATTCTTTTTCTCTATTCTTATCTTTTGTTTTTCCTCATCTCTTTCTCTTCCTTTTTTCTCTTGTTCCATTTTGTTTCTGTCTCTGTTCATTGCATTTGAAATTATCTCCATATAGTGCTTAGAATTATATCCATTTATCAAGTGCAGCATTATATTGTAGCCATAATACTCCACTGGCGAAATCTGTTAAGCCCCACCTTGGCATGAAGGAAACATTTTTGAATGCTACTCTGACGGACAGGACATGAGGATTTGTGCTCCTGTCTTGACATCAGAGTGAGGACCATTTTCTTAAAGTCTCCATTAGATGGAAAAACCTTTGAAATAAAGTTAGGACATGTTTCTGGTCCTCCCCTCTTATTTTGGTAACAGTTAGGTTTAGAGTTTTATATATATATTTATATATATATATATATATATATATATATATATATATATATATATATATATATATATATATATATATATATGTAACTGTATATATATAACTAAAAACAAAGGAATGATTCATTGTTTGAAATGCTACGTGAACCAAAAATCCATTCGCATCTGAAAACCTCAGTTATCAGATAAACCTATGATCATAGCAGATAAACCTATGATCATAGCAGATAAACCTATGATCATATCTCAGTATGACTTAAGTTAAAAGTGCAACAACTTAATTTTTCAAGCACTGTTGAAATAAAACTGTAAATAGAAAAAAGAATAAAGCCGGTCCAAGAGATCCTGTATATCTTTTATGGTTTCAGTGGCACCATATATAATTTATTTCTTATAAATGTATTTAGTATTATGACTGTGGGGCCACAACGGGGACCATTTCTAAAGGTGCATTGGCTCCTATTGGCCCCTGTATAGAACCGCCCCTGTATACAACTCCTAGTACATTATATCATAAGTTAAATAAATATATGCAGATACTGCCCATGTCTGTCGACATAATTCATTGATCTATATATAAAAAAAGCATTTTGATGTGCAACCTTTTAACTTTCAAATATATAAAAAAAATAATTATCAAGACTAAAAAGATCTGTTAGTACATTTTAAACAACATGTATCCTATCTGCTTTTATTAAAATAATCATAAACATGTAGTTTTACAAACGTTTCTTTAAATATATCAGTAAAGTTGATGTCTTTTGTCTCTGCCTTGCCTCCTTCTGTCTTCTTGTGTCTAGTTATTTTTTTCTTCCAGAGGCTGCTGCCTTCAGCAGGCTACTGTAGTCCCTCCCTTCCTCTATAAATCCCTCCATCTGAGCCTCCAGGGACTGTTTATATCTTTAAGGTGGAGAGGACAAACATGAGGACCACAGCTTGGACCTTTGTTGTTTTATCGTTTGCTTTGTTAGCAGCAGGTAAAATCTATTAGATCAGTTGTTTTTTGATTTTTTTTTTCTTGTTTTTGTGTTAATTAAACAAATGAAACGTGTGTTTTTAAATGGAACAACTAAACAGCAAAGGTGGCAGAGAAATGCTCCGCTCCGCTGGAATACCCGCACACCCGACTGAGTGAGAAATTCAGCTCCAGACAGGAGTTCAGCAGCGGGGAGAAGGTCTACTACAGCTGCGCAGAGGACTTCACTCCATCCAAGGGGAGCAGATCTGTAGAGTGTCACAATGGGAAGTGGAGCCGGCTGACTCTAAAATGCGAGAGTAAGAGTCAAATATAGTTTTCCTTTTGAAAGTAAAGCATAAATGTATCATTAAAAGCAGTAATATGCTATGTGAACAATTTTCATCAGCGTTTAACGCCCTCTGCTGGACATATAGCGCAAAATATACTCTTACAAAATTCAAACTCTTAACTTATACTGTGGAACATTTTATTTATTCCCTAATTCAATTGTACAGAAGAAGATTAGGTCCTCTGAAAAAAAAAAAAATTAACTGATTTTAAAATTTTATTTCAGTATAATATGAGGAAAAAAGTCTGAATTCAGACTTTAATCTCAGAATTCTGACTTTTGTTTCAGAATTCTCACTTTAATCTCAGAATTCTGACTTGGATCCCAGAATTTTGACTTTTTTTCCTCACAATTCTGACTTTTTTCTCAGAATTCTCACTTTAATCTCAGAATTCTGACTTGGATCCCAGAATTTTGACTTTTTTCCTCACAATTCTGACTTTTTTCTCAGAATTCTCACTTTAATCTCAGAATTCTGACTTTTTTCTTAGAAGTCTGACTTTAATCTCAGTATTCTGACTTTTATTTTCAAAATTCTGATTTTAATATTTGTTCTCCTATAGCAACCACAAATTTTATACCTAAACAATATGAAATAATTGTGAAGTGGAATAAAAAAAAAAAAAATCTTAAAGTGTGGCATGTGTTGTAGTTAGTATTTAAAAAGCCCAAAGTAAATTAATTTTCATTCCATGCAACCATGCAATTTTTTTAAAACTTATTTTATTACATTTCATTATTCTCATAAATACTTCTTCAAAGTATTGTACTCTATTTTTCAAAGATTTGACAAGACCACCATAGGCCACTTCTTAAAGTATTTGGAAATACTCTTTGGAACAAAGTTTGTTATATGACTAAGCGTTTAATGCTTTAAGAATCAGTCATATACCTTTGTTAATGCTAAATGATGTCAGAAATAATGTATTATTTTCTTGTGTAATGCCAGCCTCACCCATCCTTTTATCTCACATAAACCCGATACTTCCAACAGAAATATCATGTGGCAGTGCCGGGGATCTCCCCAATGGAAACTTCCGTTATGAAGGGCAAACATACGTGGGGGAAAAAGTTTTTGCCGAATGCAACAAAGGGTAAGCTTTGCCTAAACAAACCCCTTAAATATAATAAATAATGATTTATATATTTAAATGTGTTCCCATGTTGACAGATATATTCTGAAGGGGATGAGCTATATGATATGTAAGAAGTCTGGATGGACTGGAGAATTCCCGTCCTGTGAAGGTACAGTAGGCAGATCTTCATTAAAGCTGCAGGATTATAAAGCACCACCCTTAAATTGCAACATAATGAAAGACAACTTTAACTGGGTGGTATGTCGCCTCATCTAATCCCTGAATTGTTTTCTGGATATCCAACATCTTTGTTATCCCCTTTGTCATCTCACCAGTCATGTGTCATTCTTTTTAATCTACTTGTGCACCATACATATTTCCCCACTTAGAAACAAGAGTTTCACCTGAAATCACAAAAAGCAAAAAAAAAAAGTTGCTTTGAAAAGTGTTAAATCGTTTATCCTTATAGCATTTTGTCATGTTATGAACACAAAGTGTATTGTAGCATGTTTCAATATCATTCACCAGAGCAATGTGACCTATAATGCTCGGTCACTAGACAAAAGTTTCAGGTTTATGGATTTTCGAACTGTGTGGTATTGTTTTCATGTCGAAACCCATCAGTAGTGAGACATTGATCAAGGTGAGCCTATTGCAGCCGTCCGATTGTTAGAATTTGCCCTATGGTTAACCTGTCTATTACAGAGCTAGTTTAGTTTCACAATGAATTTGAATTGAACGTGTCCAAAACATGTTAATCTCCAAACTTAGTGCTTGAGCAATATTTAATCCCCAGTTTAATATCTGAATACAGTCTCTTCAGGAAAGGAAATAACTTGCTCCAGTCCTATGGTGGAAAACTCGGTGCAGAAAGGCGGAGAAGCTTTGGTGCACCGGGTTGGGGACACCATGAGCATCACCTGCAACACCGGATTCAGGCTGGATGGAGCAGAGAAGATCATCTGTGAGGCTAATGGCCAGTGGCAGCCTAAGCCCCCCCAGTGTTTACCCTCCCCTGAAAAAGCTCAAATGTCATTAAGCAGACCAAGTAAGCATGTATGCTACTTCTTAACCAGTTATTACTTTTCTTTTATTTTTGTTATTAGAAATCTTTCATTTCTGTTTATCTACAAGATTTTCCTCTAAAATTTACCCTTTTAAAAAAGGAAGTAACACTTTTTTGATACTTATAATGGTTATGAGGACATACATGTATTTATTCATACATTATTTATACATTTATTTATATGTTTTTACCGTTTTGGACAAGAAGGCTTGGTTCACATTTTTCCCTTGATGTGTCCTGGTTAAAGTCAGGATTTTGTGGTCGTACCAAGGACCAAGGAGCCAGGCCTAACAACCAGCTCCAAACCATTAATTCATTTCTGAGCCAAACCTTACATTGAATTGGTACAGTTAGAAAACTGCTGTTTTCGCAAAGTACAAATCCACTGATCCATTGGCATGTCAGCAAGAGAAGCATGATTTGCCTCTCTAGATAAGACTGCATTACACCTGGTTATGTAAGGCTTGGATACAGCTGCTCAGCCGTAGAAACTCATGATATGAAGCTCCTTATGCCTGGTTCTGGAGCTCATCTGAAAACCACAATACGTTTGAAGGTCTGTACTTTAGTTGTTTACTCTACAGAAACTTTGTACATCATACACCTCACCCAAGGTCTACCTCTTTCTCAGTGAATTTTGTAATTAATCTACATTGTCATATTACCACTAATAGTTGACTATTGACTATTTAAAAGTATTTAGATATTTTGGCTGCTCCCCACAGCTAGTCATCACAACCTGCACACAGATTTTGCAGAATACCAGATGTCCTTTCTGCTGCAACAGGAATTCCAATCAGGGTTCCTCGAATTAAATCAAAAAAACTTTAGCAACTACATGTGAGAGGAAGGAGTCCAGTAGGGAAATCTGAAGCCTGGGCTTATTTCACATGTGGCTTATTATCCCAGTCCAGCGCTGGCATTGACTAGGCTCCTGGGAGGGATCCTTTCTTTAAAAATGCTGCAGAAAATTTGGGTTAATTAAGGATATTTCTATTGCATCGTTCAGCTTTATCCTCACACATACTGTCCCTCTTAGATTGAACTTAATGCTTTAACAAGCCTACATCACCAGTCCTCCACCCACATGCTTGTATAAGGTGTTTGACCTGCTATATGTTTGCTTCCTACTTTGGTCTCATCTGTAACAAGAAGACTAGTAAAGAGACTGATTGTAAAGCTGCATCTGGTCCAATTGTTTTTCAAGGAAACAGATTTTATTCGGAGAAGCCCAAACAAGTCACAGTCTTCTGTCTTTTAATAAGTGTATTGCGTGGTGTTATAACATTTAATATACTTCCTGAAGTCTTAAGTGTTATTAAGATGTGAACTTTCTCCCCCTCTCCTTTTTGAAATACACAGCTGGTGGCTGCGGTCCACCACCCACGGTCAGCAGCTCCAATGCCAACCTTATTGACAGGTACATCACAATGACATCGTTTTCCTCTGGCGACAAAGTCTACTACACCTGTAATGTGGGATATACTCCAGTGGGTGGCAGCAGGACTCGGATATGTGCCAGTGGAAAATGGACGCCGTTGAAGCTCAAGTGTGAACGTAGGAAAATTTACAGTCAATGCCAAAGGCTTTTTTTTTTTTTTTCGTAAAGGGCTAGGAATGATTCCGGATCATATAAAGCTGTGAAACAATTAACCGTGCTTTTTAAACATGGTAAAGCAGCATACAGTGATGTAGCTCTTTAAAAGACCATTTCAAGTTGTAGACTTGAACTAACACAGGCTTTTAGAAATGATTAAAAGTCATTTTACAGATAATTTTACTTATTAGTTGGATTTCTGCTTTGGCAGAAATTTACCGTGAAGTTTTGGCCTTTCACTTAAAGGCGTAGTAGAGGATGTTCTTTTCCTGGGTGGATCATCTAAATAAGTGGTCCTCCTAATTGTCAATCATTCTGCACTAGAAAAACGATCTAGCAACAAATAAAAAAAATCCTTAAATTAAGCGTATTTACCCTTAATTTGAGTAGGTAAATGAGATAGTTTGCCAATGGAATTAGTATTTTTACTCTTAAAATAAGATAATTAGATAATATGCACTTGAAATAAGACAATGCAATGTTTTCTTATTTTAAGTGTAAATTGTCTTGTTCCATTGGCAAAATGTCTATTTTACCTTCTTAATCCAAGAACAAATGCTCTTAGTTTAAGAAAAAATGATCTAGATTTCGATTTTTTCCAGTGTGGTGATATGTTTACGTAAGGCCGTGTGTACTTCCTGTACATCCTGTACACTTAGAATTTGTCAGATCATTCTTGAAATAAACATTAATGTAATATCTTGTGTCTAAAAGGGAAGCTGTGTGGCCATGCAGGAGAGATTTTAAACGGACAGTTTGTTTACACTGGTGTAGAGTTTGGAGACACAGCCACAGCTGTGTGTGATGAGGGGTAAGCCAAACAGTCCCTTACATGCTATCGGGATTTTACAGTCACTGAAAATTTTACTCTTTGTTTAATCTTTATCAGGTATATACTGGTAGGAAGGGCTACAAGGCGCTGCTTGAGCGACGGCTGGGATGGTCGTCCTGCTGTCTGTGAAGGTGAGGTCAGCCTACACACCTATCCATTTGCTACCTCTGTATTTTCTAATACCTGAACCTTTCTGCCATCCTGTAGCTGTTGAATGTCAGGAACCAACAGAGACAAACGCGGTAAGGAAAAACTATGATGAGCCGCCGTACACGTACAGGAATGTGATCCTCTATGGGTGTCAAGTGGGAACCCTTCTGGGGTCGAGAGAGATATGGTGCACCAAGAATGGAACATGGAGCTCACCTCCTCCTCAGTGCAAAGGTTTTAACCTCCTCATAACCTAAGCCACAGTCAGATAAGTCTTTCTGCACTATGTGCCTTATTCTAAAATGACAAAAGCTCTTTTATATACACAGTTATAACATGTCCACCACCAAATATTCCAAACGCCTACTGGATTAACTCCAACAAGCAGACCTATCGTCCAAGGGAGACAATTGATTCGTTTCGATGCAGACGTGGCTACATTCTCACTGGATCAAAGCTCATCACCTGTAGCATGGGGGGGCAGTGGTTTCCCAGCCCTCCCCAGTGTCAGCCCAGTGAGTAGCCTTTGCTGTACAAATTACTAATATTAAGTTCACCTTAATGATTAGAAAATATTTAAAGAATAGATTTTATTTTTGTATTCCTGTTTGAAAAAGAGAAACTTATTGATTCTTTACATGCAGCGGCATATTTTTTCAAGGATTGAGTTATGTAATTTTTGATTGTGGTTCATAACTAATACAAATAAATTAATAAATTTTTAAAGAAGAAAACCAATAAAAAAAACGTTTTTCTTGTCCTTTGGAATGAATTATTGAATCATTGGGAGGAGACAAAGGGAGCCGAGGTTGTTCTGATAATGGCCTTCTACTCATCTGCATTCTTGGGTTTGGAATCTCACATATTTTCCTCTTAAAAGTAGTCCATAGATTATGTCTGAGGTTTCCTGGCCAATAACACAGTGATGCCATATTCATTAAGCCAGATGCTGGTTGTCTGCCCAGGTGGCAAATCCTGCAGGAAAAAAGAAATCAGCATCTCCTAATAGCTCAATAGTAGAATGATGTTTAGGGAATAAGTGACACATGTCTCACTAAAGGTTACTCATCTATTTGTATTGAAAAGCATGCAAGTTTCATTCGTTTAAAAAAATAATAATAACATAATTGGCTTTTTCTGTTTCCCTAAAAACATTTTGACACTTATTTCCGGAGTCTGTCGATTCTGGCGGCTCAATTTTAAGTACATAGAGCGTCATCCTGTAGACACATTCCAAGTCAGATGCAAATGAATTACCCACTAATAATCCTGTGCCGTTGGTGTCTGTTTGGTGTGAGTTGTGTACTGAACCTCATCAGAGTACTTATGTAATTTCTTTAGAATATGTCTTAAGAAAGATACTGTATATACGTACTCTGGAGATGAACCCACAATCCTACTCTCTACCTCGCAACCTCACTCCACTCAGCTGGCTTTCCCAGCGTTTCTGTTGTTTGTTTTTTTTCTGCTGGGCCCTCTTTATTGCACCTGCTCAGAAAAGTGATACTAGAGCAGCTGACTTAGGCTAAAAGATGCCAGTCAGTGAACAGACTGCTGTCTCTCATATAAGGTTGCAACTAAGGATACTTTCGTTAATTGATTAATCTGTCAATACATTCTTTTTAATTAATCACATAAAATTCTTAAAGTTAAAAGTGCTTTATAGGTCTTTTACTGAATTTAATTCAGGTAAAGTCACTTTCGTTATGGATAGATTATTTCAATAATTAATTAATCCCAATTAATACAATGACGCTTCAGGAGTGGCTTAACAGAAGAGCAAAAACTTTTTTGTTATGTCATTTGCACAGATTTTCTTGAAGATTTTTTTTCAACTCCTCTTTCCATCCATGTTTAATGCAGTGGTCTGTGAACAGCCAGTTTCTTTTTCTTTCCTTCTTGGCAATTTTTTGGTTAAATAGTCGGGTTCATTTACAAGGAATATGCTACATTTTGGGGACTTATATGTACTTGTGGGGACCAATGACTGAGGATTAGGTGTAGGTCTAAGGTATGAATTGAGTTTAGGTTAGGTTCATGGTTAGACCATAGAAATGAGTGAGAAAATAATGGAAGTCAGAGAAAGTCCAGCAAAGATAGTGCGACACAAAAGGTATGTGTGTGTATTTGTTCATGTTACCTATTTAAGCATTTTTTGGTATATTTACAAACCTTTTGAGGAATAGCACATCTTTTGGGGCCCAAAGGCTGGTCCTAATGTAGTGGAACACATTTGTAATATTAAGGGGTAAATTTGGATGTTTGGTGGGAATTAACTAGGTTAAGGTTAGGGTTGGGAAAAACCCTAAAATAAATGTAAGTCAATGGAAAGTCTTGGATATAAATACGAACATGTGTGTTATATAAAATTAGTTTTTTTTTACATTGTTTTGTTTATATAACAATTGCATTTGTTACAACACAGACAATAAAAACTGCCAGAATAAGATGGCGTGTCTATATATATATATATATATATATATATATATATACACCGGTATGTTGATATTGAGATGGATCTTTACTATAATGGGTTTAGAACATTTTGCACTGATTAGTTCAATGTCTTTTATGTTCCAGGAATGTGGAGGGGCTAATCTGCTGCAACAACTTCGATACTGCAATCTGTAATGCTGCTGGCAAACACTTTTTCCTAAAAACGATAATACAAGTATTTTCTCTAAAACTCACAATGCAAAGCTTTCAACGTAATTATTGTTAAAATCAACCTTTAATAATGCACTGTTTAATATTTTGTCCTGTGTACAATCATTTATAAACACATTAAATACATTGAAAAGTAAGCTGAAGTACAGTATGTTTATTTTTATAAGTGTCTTGGGCAGAAACAAGTGTAAACCTATTTGATTCCCCTCTGTACAAAGTTCTTTTTTCTCCCTCTTTTTATCCAAACGGCTGACACTGTATCATCTCTACAGACTAAACGATGAGTGAGCATCTCATGAACAAACAAGCTACAAGAAAAAAAAAAAAGAAACACCAGTTGCATTCATTAAAAAAACAATACAAAAACCAGACATTTCTTTACATGAGCAATAATATTTCAAGTGCAAATATCATTATCCAACTCCAATACATCATAGCAAACTCTCGCTTTAAAGGCAACACCTCAGTAAAACCAACAACAACAATAACAGGATGCATGAAAGAAGCTTGTTCTGGTGGAGAGAGAGGGTGCATATGATCATAAATTGATAACAATGTCTAATGTGAAACTGAAATGTCTTAAGAAGCAATTAAAACTGATAAGATAAGAATACCCTCAGATTTGAAGGTGAGGACTTATTCCCCTTTTGTCCTCAGTGTGGTTTAGGGTGTCTTAATAAGCTGATGTTTATGTACAGCAATGGAAACAATACATACATAGAGGAGGGTATGTTTTATTTATCTTGTATCTATCTACGGTGTCTTGGTCACCTCTTTGCCTACCAATCTTTATTTCATTGTAAACACTTTAAAGAAAATTATGCTGACTGACTAAATCCAGCTGTGAGGAGCTCAGGGAGTGCCTGAACAAGGTTTATGTGAGCTTCAAATAGTGTTATTTTTTTTATACAATCCCACAAAATCTGAAAAATTTGGGATTATGTAAATATGTTTCTCTAGTTTATTTCAAAGGTCTAAACTTCATTCTCTATCTCATTCACTGAGATTTGTTTCAGATTTTTTCAATCCACTTATCCATCAACAGGTCCTTCCATCTTCTTACAGATAAAGAAAACATCTTGCATAAATCTGTAATAACTTGTATATAAATGTTGAAACTGGGCCAAAAATAAAAGAAACAGAAATCTGGATAAGTATAACATTTGGCAATAAAAATGCGCAGTAACCGAGTGCACAGTACCACCAAACCCTTTCTTATTCTTAAGCTTAAAATCTCATGTAAATACGTAAATGAACAAATTTAGAGAAACAATCGCTCTGACTGAGGCTGATATGAGCCAGAAATATTAGATTTTCTCTACACTTAAATTATTTTACCCTGTTTTATCACTCTTAAAATTTGTTTTGCTGTACACACAAATCCTTTCTTTTGTTCACATTTAATTAGTTTTAGTTATTACTAATTCTTTGAAGCCTAAGTAGCATCTACCCTTGGTGAATTGAAGAACGTTTTAAAACAAAAGAGTTTCAGCAAGACCACCACAGCCCAAAGCACAGTTTGCAAATTCCTTGTGGGTCTCAACATGACAAAACAATTTTTTTCTTTCATTGCACTTTAATAAAAACAGAAAGGGTGATCAGTTCCAGACCTAGTGCATGAAACTACTCGAGCCGCCATATCTGAGCGGTCTTTGGAAGAGCTGTCTTTATTGGGACAGGAAACGGATTGAGTGGGGGGGTTGTTGGGTGTCTTTGGATTTGAGACTAGCGGGAACTCAAGGGCAAAGAAACGATTGGATCTGGGAAGAGGTGAAGGGGATATTTGAATCAGGAATTAAGATATTAACCCTCGTCTAGTTTATTTGCACTATTTACAAAACTAAAATAAAAACACAAGATAACCGATAAAATCCACAGAAAAATAATGAGAGATTATCAATTATTGGATGTAAAAACAGAACTATTACAGATTCTGGGCTTCCCTTTGTTTAAAAAAATTATAAAGACACTGAAGCGGAAGAATTAAAGTGACCTTTTTAAAAAGAAGCAGCAAACATAATGTCTTGCAGAGACATTACTCTCACTCTCTGAAACATGTTTCCACCAGACATCACAACATCCCTTCTCTCGCTATCATTACTCCCCCGAACGTCCGCTGGGTTCCATGGAATGACGAAACCACACATGCGTGTTTGCTTTGTAGTTGGTGTCGATAAAACAACCATAAGGAATAACCCTGAAGGCTGAGAAACACGGGTGCCGCCAAAACAGACGGAGCAAAACCCAGATGAACTGTTTTAACAGTAGAAAATGGCTCTAAGAGCTCATGAATACAGCCGGAGCTTCAAAGGAGCTGGAAATCGCAGGATTTAAGCTACTGCTCCTCCTTGAGGACAGCACTCAGACACCAAAAGATGGGACCAGAGTTATACAACACTTTTACACAACACAAACAGTCACACTTAATGGAAGGAACGGGAGCAAACACAATAACAAGCTCTATCAGGCTCAAACCACACACACAAAACATCACTCCTACTGTTTGAAATAGGCTTTTTTTTTTCTCTGATGCGAGGGTTTCATTGTACAACACAGAAACAACTCACATACTCGCCATTCCCACTAAATGCTAGAGGCGCAGGAATGCAGACCTTGAGACAGATAGAATAAACCAAAAGAGCAAATAGGGCTATGAATGGTAGGGTATTTCTCAAGTCTGCTGAGCGAAGTGTCTAATAAGGTTTGTGTTAAGAAGTCCTGGAAGAGCTGTGGGCTAAAATTTGGCGGGGAATGTTAAGGGAGAGGCAGGGAGAAGGCGTGGGCCTGGTCGGGTGGGTGTTGCAATCAGGTTCCTTGGCAGTTGCTGGGTTTTACTTGTATGGCCGCAGGAATGCTGACACTTTGCTGCTTATGAGACGAATGAAGGAGCGTGGAAGCATCTCATTGGACTCCCGAGGGGTGTACCTAAAGTAGTGGTTTGGGTTGGCTAGCACATCAAAAAGAGTCTTTATCAATTTTTTGTCCTGCAAAAAAAAAAAGGAATCAGGTCTCAAATACTCATTTTGCCAAAATCCATCAAAAAAGTATCACTTTAAAATTGTCGACTGGAAAGAAAATGATCCATTATATACTAATTATCTATGATGTAAGGGATTATATCATATGGGACAGAGAAGCTGCTCAGATTTTAGTCTCCAGATTTGCTGATAGTGACACACCTGAAATGACCTGCAGTAATTATTGCTACTGAGAAAGAGTTTCTGCAAAGGACTTGTTTTTACATTTAGACTTATATAAAATATATATATATATATATATATATATATATATATATATATATATATATATATATATATATATATATATATATATATATATATATATATATATATATATATCTTTTTTCTGCAACATTACAGCTGTGTGCTACTATGATCCTAATAAAATAGGCTTAAAATGCAAATAAATGTGAACAAATGTAAAGAATGATTATTATTTTGTCAATTCTTTAGAAAACAAAGCTATTAATGCAATGTGGCAATGTTAACATAGTTTCTTCAGTCTCAGGCAACAGTTGTCTAGAAAAAAATGGCACTGACCTTCAGGATTTCCTGATGGTTTTCTGAGGCATAGAGTCTTCCATCTCGCACAATGTCTTCTACCAGTTGCTCATAGTCCTCTGAAAACACAGAAGCAACACAGATAAAGAAACCTTTGCAGCACCAAAAAGAGGAATACACAACTAAAGAGTAAGGTGTATAAATAATATAACACAAAGTTCAACAAGACGTTGCTTTTGGTCAAGTTACCACTGTGTGATGAAAACCTGCTCAGATTGATAAAAAGTATGTGCTGAATCACATCAAACAAGCCTTAGTCCATTTAACTGCTCTAAATCACCCGTTTTCACCATATAGCAGCTGTTTCTAGGTATGGATAATTAAGTGATTTATTTTATATTAATAAATCACAACAGACCTTTACTTTATTCCATTTTGAAACAGTAAGCTGTACAGTGAAAATGCTCCTCTACTGAAGCTAAGCGTCCAGTATCAGTTAGGATACAGGAAGTTAAGTGATGGGGTCCATGCTGTTGTAATACTTCACTACCAACAACAGCAAAATAATTACCATGAAGCTTGAGAGCAGGAAAATTATTTTTTATTTTTTTTTTGTAAAAGTTGCCAATGCAAACTTCGAGATTTAGTTTTTCTATTTAAAATTATATACACAAACTCTGGCAAGGATTAAAAGACTGAGTTAATTTCTTAGATTACATATACCCCTGGCAGATTAGATTTTAAATCATATTTATTCAACTAAGAGGTTTAATGCTGAGAAAAGAGTTTCTCTTCCTATTTCCCAAATGATGGATTTTGGAGAAAATAATTTCAGTGTGTGAAAATAATTATATCTATTCTTTGCTGCTATTACAGCAATCATTCTGTTGTCATAGGCTTTAATGGGTTTATGCATGTTTCCACTGCTATTTGACCATTTATCTTTGTTGATGAGCTCCAATTATTTAAAGATGAAAAGCTTCCTTACCATCATCCTAATTTTTAGATGTTTTCAAATGTCCTTAATTAGATTCAAGTCTGGATCATGTCTAATCAACTCTAAGGGCCTCATCTTCAAAAGGTTTGTGCCCAGACTGCATTAGATCTAAATCTCAACAAATGACCAAGGAGCTAAAGGATTAGGGAGCTCCATGCTTTCATAATGTTTGGTTATTTCTCATCTGTATTTTAAGTATTTTTTTCTGCTTAGATTGTTAGTTTTTAATTATTGTAAATATGTAATACAGAAAGAACATAATTTGAAGCCTTATCTTTAAAGTAGAACTTTATATTTTTTTCCTTCATAAGTCAACGTTTCAGGTCTAATGTTAGATTTTGGTGATGATACTTTTCTTTATTTTGTTTGTTGTTTCTTTTAATGAGCCGAAAAAAATATATATATATATATAACAAAAAAGAGGGTGGATATTAAGACATGTGTAACTTAGTTTGCAAGTGCAGAGCAAATATTCAATAAAGCCCAAAGTCATTTGTGTTTCAAACTCAAGCAGCTCATGCCAATTTTTCATTGCAAGTTTTGGTGGGTGAAAATAATTGTTACCTTCATCTGTATGACTTAGAACCTCATCTTTCTTTTACAGCCATTCTCAAACTGCTAGTAGCACATGCAATCGGCTAAACTAAATAGGACTGAACCAAACTGGCTTGCAAGTCTTATCATTTGTGCTACCAAACTTTGTAGATTGCTTGCACAGGATGTGCTAGCAATGATGGCATGATGTGGCATGATGTAGATCCGCCACATCATGCCAGAGATAACTGTCTGCTAAGATGAGTTAGGATGCTACATACCGTCATAGGTAACATAAGGGATCTGGAAACCTCTGGCACTGTTGGCCTCATTAGACTTGAAGTTAATCCACAGACGTCTGGAGCGAGCTGTGAAGGCGATGGGACGCTCATATGTCTGGCAGGTCTCATAGGTGGTGATTGATGTAGCGGACCCTTGCACAGGCACAGATAAATCATATATTTGTAATCAGTCTCTCATGATATGACATTTGTTAATTCCAATGAATCTGCAGGTTTTAATAGAGAAAACTAACAGTTTTTCCTCATAACCAGAACGTCTCCGCACTCGTCCTCTGAGGGCAGGAAAATCTCCGGGACCACTATCAGGATCTTACGCTTGCTTGGTGGGTTGATGTTCCAAATACACTCCACATTTGCAGGGTAGTTACCAGGATAATTAGGTGACTCAATATATCCCATTAATTCGCCCATCTCACCGCCACATTGCCTGTCTAGACAGACACAAGCAGGCCAGGTAAAGCTGAAGTTCAGGATTAACAAAAATAACTCTGACACATTATGCGTTGATGATTCAGCTCACTTTTGCACTGTGAGACACTTGTGGCTCCATCAAAGTCAGTGGTGGTGTTTCCCGGACAGGTGATGCAGTAATTCTGTCTGAACTCAGTCTGATAGGTCCCCACTGGGCAGCGAATACAGCGGTGGACTGTGGTGTTGTAGTAATGACCTGGAGAACACTGGACTGGAGCATGGAGTTAAAAAAACAAAAACAAAACTAGGATTTAATATGATATAATTTAATACATTTTAATTTGTATGCAGTAATTGTTTAAATTTTGTTAAAACTTTCAATTTACTTTGATACCATATAATGGGGAAGAAAGCCACAAACTAATATTTAACTGGTAGTTATAAATAGTAAATTGGTATTCAACCTCCTTCAGGTTCAATAATTATGCATCAGCTTGGAACAGAAGGCTTCTAGGAAATATATCTGTCAGCTTAAAAAGATAAATATGAGCCATTTTAAATAGTTTAAATTCAGTCTAACCAGATGGAGAATATCGGCGAACATGAATTGTCAGGTTTGTGATGTTTTCTTAAGAAGCTTCTATTTTGACTGATCAGAGAACCAGTGCTTTGTACTGACAGAGAGCCGAACGTCTCCTATATCTTTCACAATTTTATTTGAGGTTTGAAAAAGTTTAAGAATTATGTATTCTATTTTTTGTTTTTATCAAATGAAATAATAAAAAAAAACTAGTTCAATTAGTTTGTGGTTGTACTCTAAACAACAAATTGAATAGTTTTACAGATATGGAAGCTTGTATGATAAATTATTGTATTAGTGTATAGAGGGCATCTCAGGGTACAATCTAGAAATGGTAAGCTGGTCATGTTAGTTTAGTCCAATATAATATTTGTGATTTTTTTATGTTAATCTGACCTTTGACTTCACAGTCATGAAAGGAGCTGGCCCCTTCCCGCTTCGTGCTCAGGCCTCCACCACAGGGGAAACAAAGGGTCCTTCCTAAATCTGACTGGTATGTTCCCTGGGGACATGGCTGGCAGGGTTTGAAGCCGTCGCTGGAAAAGTAACCAGTTGGGCACTGGCCTGCATTTGATATAGCCCACAGAAGAAGATCATTAAGATACATTGATAGGCTGGGTCAGCGATGGATGCTCAGCCTAATTTACCTGCACAGGAGGAGATGTTCCGGGCTCCAACAGGCCCATGGCCATCGCTGCCAGGGCAGAGGTCACAGGCCAGCTGCCCCTCCTTCTCCTGGAAAGTCCCGGGTGGACACTGGACACAGCGTTCCTGTCCCCCATGGTAGTAGGACCCTGGTAGGCATATAACTGAAAAAAAAAACAATATCCAGAATAGCAGAGGTCACAGTTGTGCCAACGTCTAACTAAATTAATTTAAGTTACTAATCCAGCTTTACCACATCTGCCATTGACCCTCTCCCAGCCTGGAGCACAGTGGTCCTGGATCGGTGCAGCCTGAGCAAGTTTTTGGGCCACTTCATATTCCAAACCAGCAACCCGGATCAGAAAGCGCTCTTGGTTGATGGACTTCTTGAGAGCCTTGATATAAGTTTTCACTTGCATCTCCATACGCTGTCGCAAGCAGCTCAGATTGCAGCTCCCTGATCAATAGATGGTTTTCAGTTCAGAAAAATCATTTTCAAAACATGTTGTCTAACACTTCGAGTGACATTCACCACAGAAGGAGGGTCTGAGATGGCCTACCTGTGGTGTCTCCAGGTTTAACCTCAGCTTCCAGCTCCAAAGTGATGCGGGTAATTCCTTTGTTGGAGGGATTGCGAGCATGCCGCCCTTTAGCTTTCTTGGAGGAGTCGCATGTAAGGTTAACAAATGTTACCTGGCAGTTGCTGCAAGGCTGCCCCCCTCCTGCAGAGATGTGCCATGACAAAGCATGAAGCGGCACGTCAGATTTTCAATATCCAATAAACCATTCTGACTTTTGCTTTTTTTGGGGGGAGATTTTCTATAGCTAGATGGTAAAAAGGACAGAAGTCAAAGCGAGGCCATAGCCTCGCATTTCAAATAAATCTTGAAAATATCAGCTATGCATGAGTTAGTGAAAGCTGTAGCTGTATGCCTGTCAGATATATCAGTGGAAGCAAATAGTGAAGCTATAAAAGTTCCTGCTGATGGTTGGTCAGAACCTAACTGAGAAAACATACAGAAGCAGCACCGGAAGGCTGTTCAGCAGAAACTCTTATTGGGACAAAATAAAATAAATGTTATTTGTGGATAAACTAAGAGGGACACAGTCAAGTAAAAATGAAACATGCTGAATGAATGGGCTCTTATTTTACTACATTTTGAAACTAACATTTTAGACACAAACTAGGGATGGAACGGTTTTTGAAAACCTTCCGAACCGTTCGGTTCTACTGTCTCGGTTCGGTTCGCGTGTGTTTCATTCGGTTCATGCGCTGCTCCTTTTTCTCATAGGTGAAGCGTTTACACTCCAGAGCAGAATGTGGCGGTACTGCGACCAAAGCCAACCACCAGTAGTAAACAAGGAGAAGAAGAAGCGCAGCAGCGTAGCAGGGTGTAGCAGAAAAAAATCAGTTGTTGTGGAGAATTGTGTGGGTATGGCGAGTGGGAAAGAACAGGACTTGGAAGACGCGCCAGCAGCACTTTATAGGTCTGCTGTATGGGACCACTTTGCATTTAGAGTGACCTACGATGACGGCGGAAAGAAAGTTGTGGATAAAATTGCAACAGTGTGCAAGCATTGTGCAACACGTTTTGTTTATGCTAACAGCAACATGACCAACATGTCATGCTAACCCCGAAATCCCACATACTCTGTTAGCGCTCCGCCCCGCTGCGCCCCAGACCGCCTGCACAAAGCAAAGCCTGCAGCCTCCTCTGTGGCTCCCGTCCCCCCCTGCTCTGAGTTCCTTGGAGATCGTAGAGAGCATACGCCAGATGATTAAATTCAAAGCAGCAAAACATGCGGAAATTATCCATGGTTTCCGCAAATCATTAAAAACAATTACAATTCATTAATTTTTTTTTTTCATTAATTTCATTAAAAAAATTTAATTAATTTTTCTAATTTTTTATTTATTTTTTTATTTTTCGGTGTAACAATAAACATATACCGAACCGAACTGAAAACCGTGACCACGAAACCGAAAACCGTGACCACGAAACCGAAAACCGTGACCACGAAACCGTGAACCGAACCGAACCGTGGATTTTGTGAACCGTTCCACCCCTAACACAAACTCATGCAACAATTGTCATTAACCTTATTGTATCATCTGATATGCTCTCTATAGCTGGAACTACCATTTTTGGCTGTTTAATGTTCATGTAAACCAAATTCTTCAATGTTGAGAAGAAAAAAAAAGAAAGAAGAGGAAGTAATTTTTCATGAGTGGGCTTTGTAAGGTCTGAATATACTGCACTTAGAAATAACATACTGTATGTATGAAGGGAAAAACAGGAAGGAAGACTGACCTGGTCCCAGCATTCGTCCCCTGTCTTCAGTCCTGCCGGTCAGCTTTGGGTGCAGGTGACATTTGGCATTTTTTATCTTGAAAGAAGTCTTCTGTTTCACTGGAGGCGCCAAAGTCTCTACAGACAAACACAGCCTAGTGGGTGGGAGGACACTGAAGCATGGTAACACTACCAGTAATCCAATCCAGTTCTTGATAAAGGTTTGAATTTAAACAAAAACTGACAGATAACAAACCTACGCAGCCTTGAATGATGCTGGAATTGATCCTGGCTGGAGATTTTCCTGTGAGAATTGGGATGCCGCAGCTGACTGAATAGCTGTTATTTGCCCCTGAAAGAGTTTGCACCACAGTAAACAGCTGATAATAAGTTTCTTGTTTGCTGGTAGTTGGTTTGTGTCCTGACTCAAGATGAATTACCTGCCAGATAGTAGGCCTTGGAAGCACAGGTAAGAGAACAACTCTCCTTTTTGCCCGTCCTGCTGCAGGTTAAGGTGGCCTTCGGGGCCACAAGTCCAGGAGGACATTTCACCAGTTCTGAGGAAGAAAGATGAAAGGTTAATTCGCCAAACTGCACATTTGTTATCTAGGCAAGAACCAGGTTATTATTTATCAAAGCAACATTTAAAGGATTTTATTCAAGTTCAACACACAATCCGACTTTCACTAATATTTCCAATCTTGAAATGATGAAATCCCCTGCTTTATATATTTTATAGGAGCAGACATTTCTTAGTAGCTTGTGGCTTTATTAGTTATATGGGGTGTTTTTGAGGTAAGACTTCAAACACTTAGACTTGAAATGAAAACATTTCACTGTATATCCAAAAAGCGCATATAGGAAAACTGACAAAGAAACGGACCAAAAAGTCTAAATATGAGAATATCACAGGTTTAGTCAAAGGAACAGCAGCTGCCTGGTGGCAGCAAGAGAAAGCCATTATCAGCTTCAAGAGCTTCAAGACAAATTAATAAAAGTATGTACTGAAGTTTTAGTTCCCAAAGTTAGACTTAGAAAAAGATAAAGGGCTCTGTGTCTGAACTTAAAGGCACCACATGCATCCCTACTGACTCACAGGCACGAGTAAAGCCAGCACCATTTTTTCCACAACTTTGAGAGTAAGACAAAAAAAAAGGCTTCTGTTATATGCAGCATTGCATTGGACTCAGATAAAAACATTCATGTTGCTCCAGAACTGCTTCCTCTTACTCTGGACACCTGCAGCATGTGGAAGAAATGATGGAGCCCATCAGGTATCAGGAGATCCTGAGATGTAATGTGACCTGAGAGGAAGCTTAAGCTTAGGTGTAAATAAAGAGCTTTAAAGAGTTAAAATAGCCCAAGCATAGCTCAAGATCGACCAAGGCTTGGCAGCACAAAACATCCTGGTAGATATAAGGGAGGCTATATTAACTACCAATTCACAAGGAATACTAGAAAAACACTCAGAGGGCGCAGACTTCTGCCAAGCAGCAAACTTTGCCCCGAATTGTGACTTAGACCTAAAGACTCGAACATGATCTGGATCATCTGGATCACACCTCTGGTAAAAAAAAAAAAATAAATAAATAAAAAATCTTCAAAGTCTGTTAATACGTTTTCTATTGATCTTGCTGACAAACCAACAATGTCCCTTTTCGTGTGTCTTTGTCTTCAGTAAAATAGCTCCAGACTTTCTGAGGCCAATGCACGGGCCGTCAATAGTCACTGCTGATACCCTCTGGTTTATTGGGGAGCTGCTTGTTCCACCTATTATCCCTATCTCACAATTTTAGAGAGTCTTTAAAAAAAACCCTGCATCCAGATCATAATCTGGATATTTACTTTACATGAGGGACACCTCTGACAAACATTTAATTAAAATCAGTCCATAATGTTTTTAGTTATTTTGCAAACAGACAGGTTAACAGACAGGCTGATGCCTCTGAAAGCATAACCTCCTTGGTAAGGTAATAATGAATTGGAGAAACATTGGCATGAAATGTGGTCTATGAATCACATTATAACTGCAATGATCAGCAGTGCTAAATCAAAGCATACATATTTTGAAGGGGTTAAGCAATTTAGAAATGCCAGTAGTCATTAAGAGTGTTCTTTTTTGTTAATTGTAAATGTAATTTTGGAGAAACCATTTGTGATGAGTCAAGCTTAGTTAATTTGCAGAAAACTGCAAGCTTGGATGATCTATGAATAAGCTTAAGTTGCAGTGAGGTTTGGAAAATTTCAGGTGAAAGTAAACAGTAGATGCACACTGTGTAGATGAGTGTGTTGCTACACAGGCCACATGGGGGCACTGTTGTCACATACCAATGCAATCCTTCTTGTTCCAGTGAAGCTTGTATCCAGGAGGACAGGTACATTCATAGCTCCCCAGGGTGTTAATGCAGCCATATTTACAGCCTCCACGATTTATACTGCACTCATCAATATCTGTGAAAAACCATTTGGACAAAAACATCTTATGATCAAACTTGACAGATTTGACTTAATAGACACCACCGGCAAAGAGAGTTGAAGGCATAAAATGAGCAGGAAAAGAGTGATGAGAAGTGTTGCAAATAACATAGGAAGAGCAGTAGATCTTGTATAAATTGAGGCTTATTACAGTTTTAAGGATTTCTTCTAATTTTCCTACAGTTCTCCTTGATGGTTATGCATGCAGGGCAGATTAATGTGTTTGCGTGTAAACAGAAGTGAATTCTTGTTTTGATGTCACCCACATTCAATTTCATGGTCAGAAGTTTTCAGGCTCTTTGGGGAGGAAGACTTGTGGTAAGCAGTAAATTATAATCACCTTTTCAAACACATGCTGAGCTAAAACCGCAAAAAGCACCCGGGATCCAGATGGAGTCTGGCTGCAATCAGGATCTGACAGAGAATAAGCTCGCAGAGCAAAGCCGAGTTCTTGAAGCAGGCCACGGACAAGTGGCGCACACACAAGGAAAGAGACGGAGATAATAGTGGTGATTGATGATCTAGCTTGCTGATATGAAAAGCTCTTCCTTGTCTCATTGATTTATTTACTATAGGAAGATAAAAACAGCCTGATTTGCTGCCTTCCTCTCTGAAGGAGATGATGACTTCATCAACAGGCAGAGCTGCTGGAAAACATTGAGGATTTCTCTGTTCATCCTTCGCATCAAAGCACTCAATTTAAAGGACAAAGACCTTTAATGAATATCTGATGGAGAAGAGCTCAACTGACACCACCTGATTTCTTTTGTCCTCTCATGTTCTACTCTAACATTTCTCCAGACGGTCATCAGTGTTTAAACGAGTAAATAGATGAAACATGTCAGCGTAAAAAAAAAAAAAATGCAAAAAGACATTTAGACACCAAAGTAAAAGGCATGGTATTATGGAATCAGAAAGGGGTCAAAATGTATGTAAATTTCTAAATCTTAGTTTAAACTGAAAAAATATAAGTTGATATTTAATGTGCAATTTTTACCTAATAATATGAGAAACTAAAAAGCAAAAAAGAAATAATTAGAATTGAATCTAAATTCAGTTTAGCATTTCAATTAAACTTTTTCTTTTCTTTATTGCAGTTGTAGATGTTATATTTTCAAATTCAAATCCATTACTTTCACTTCCTTTTTACACTTTCAAATCTTTTTTTTTCACATTCAGATTTTGACCCCAATCTGACAGGAGTGGGCGGGGAAACGTGATTGACAGCTTGCAGCAGCGCTGGAGAGACGTCCCGATCCATGTTGCATTCATGGACTGTGGGAACTCAACTACTTAGTGAACACGTTCTCTGCAGTATTTATTTGCCTTTATGGCAAAATCCTGTGAAAATATTACATTAAAGACACTTACACTGGAACTGTCACTAATCATCCCCAGCATGCAGCATGCTGTGGCTAACCCATAAATAGTACCTGTTGATGAAATCGGCTACAACTGCCATGTCTGCCAGCATTCATTTCCAATGATCAACGTATCAAATAAGTGGGTTTCTGCTTATAGTGGCTCATTTTTTGGACAGTAGGCTGATAGGAAAGGGGGAACAAGAGAGGGGTAGAGACATGTGGCAAAGGACCACGGGCCGGACTCAAACCCAGGTCGGCCGCATCAAGAACCATGGCATCCTCACATGGGTCATGCGCGCCTACCACTGCAACATTTTATATATATTTTTCTGTTCCAACTTTTATTTTTATTTTTTGTTTCAAATAATATTTATAAGTTTAAAAACATTTGACCCCTTTCTGACTCCATATGGGAGCTTCTGGTTAAGTAGCTGAAGTTCATCAGGATGTCATCCTATTCAGACTTCAATAAAATGTCCTGTTTTTTTTTTTTTATACCGTATATAAACCTCAAGAACACAAATTTAAGGATGAAACATTCTCAGCAATATCTACATCCATTAATTATTAGCTAGGCCTTACAGAACTATTTATTTCAGTAAACGTTTTAAATAACTTTGCAGTATAACAACGAAATGAGACATTTCATGATTTAAAATGCTACATTGATAACCCTAAAGAAGATATTAAGGGCAACTAGTACATGAAACCCACCTGTGTGTAGTTTCATATTGGTGTAAGTATGGCTGTTCTGTAAATAATGATTTAGGAAAATATTAGAGAACGATTACCATAAAAAGTACAATGGAAGCCACTCAACAGGTCAAGAAAGCAGGGTTAAATCAGGACACGAGTGAAATATTTTATACCTTTCATCAGGAACTGCTCAATCCATCATTTAAAAACAAATGCTGCAACTTTGAACAAAATAATTCATGGCCATCAACCAATACTGACAGGCAGGGGCAGGGAGAGTGTTAATTAGAGAAACAGTGGACGGGTTTTAATCATAACCCTGAAAGGAGCTGCAGGAGACACTGATATGGGGAAGAAGTTGTTCAAATCTGATTAAAGCAAAATGTAACCTCCTTTTTGGCCTGAATTCAAAGCAGACTTGTGATAGAAAACTAAAACTCTCCCTAAAGACAAGATTTCCAAGCTAAAAGCTGGTGGTGGCAGTATCATCCTGGGTGAATGTTTTTCTTTAGCAGAAAAAAAGAAGCGATAAATAAAGAAAGCAATACTGGAAGGAATCCAGTTAGTGATTATAAAATATTATAGATTATGACAACATTAAATATACCAGTTCAGCTAAAACAGGATGATATAGATTAAAGCAGAATTATATTTTAAATGGAAAAGTCAAAGTTAAGTCTTATATCCAAGTGAGAATCTGTGGCAAAGCTTATGAATGCCTTTTAACAGAGTCAATCAATACAATGTGTCTAAGCTTGAACTGCTGTGAAAAGAGAAACTTGACAAGCTTAAAAAAATGCTAGATAGGGGATTGCTGACACATTGGGATTTTGTTAATGGTGCCTCTATTGTTAAACACATATTGCAGCTCCTCTCGGCGGCTATATTTCAGCTCATAAATTGCAAAGGGAACAACATAACCTTAGCTTTGGCGAGGAACGAGGAAAGTACAACAGGGAGTGCCATAAATCTCTGGGGTTATCTAACAGTTCGGACAGCAGCACTGAAAAGTTGGGGGAAATCATTCATCAACCGCTCGCTCAAGAATGGGATGGAGAGTCATTTACGGCAGACCATCTTCACTCCTCTCAGCCCTGATTGCCGTCCATCAGGTGAGAAAAAGCCTCACAAATCCAATTCAGGGGCATTTATTCCCAGAGTTGACAGCTAATACAGCTTACGGTCTGTGGAACGGATCTCATGAACCTAATAAACCTGAAAAACTGAATACAGCATTGTGTGTGAATACAAAGAAAACCTCTTCTTATTACAAGGCAATCCAGCTGCAGCTGAAGAGGCACTTCAAACTCTGTGAAAACTATTAAAAAACCTGACCTTTACTATTAGATTTCCTACTATTTTGAAATATTTTCATCACTGCTTGAACCCAAGTTTTCTGTGGTCCTCTAAAACTCTGAAAAAATCTAATACCAATTTGTTCAACTGTCCAAAATTATTAAAAACGATTTACCGTATGTTTAACAAAGCTGGTGTATAAATTGTATGTGATTCCTTGACAAGCAGGGAACTTTAGCAGTAGTAATATATAAAATATGATGTTTCAGCTCATTTCAATGTCAGCCTTCTTTATAAAACCTTAAAGTGCTCTGTCATGGCTCTGCCTCATTGGCATGCAGACTTTAAGGCAAAAAGGGAGACCATGATGCCATTTATTCTGTCGAATTTCTCTCATCCTGTTCACCTGTCCAGATTTTCAAAGGTAAGAGTTAAACTTGCTCCACCTTATGTGAGAATTTCTGCAACACACAAAAGGCTTCAAGATATAAATTGAAGTGTGTGAATGAGGCTCTACCATTAATTAGAAAATAGACTGTTCTTCAGGTGAAGTGTTGAAATCTTTTCAAATGCAGCCAGGGCGATGATGTGACATGATGCACATAACAGCGCTACAGATGAATCATGTTTTGCAACATTCATGCTTTTGCCTTCTGGTTTTAAAGGTTGTCGGTTGCAGCATCGCAGCTCTGCAGCTGATTCTCTCTTTGTCCACACCTGCTGGCTATGCTTTAAGCAGACTCTTTTATTTTCTCTGTTTCAGATCATTTGTAGCCCTTCCAGCCAAGCTTATTTATGTTTAAAGAACCCTTCTTTTCAAGACACTTTTTCTGTTACTGCTACTCTCAGCCTCTCGACCCTTTTAGATTCTGTTTTTTCTTCCAGTACCCAGCAGATTAGCAGCTGTTCTGCCAACCTTTATTCTGTCTCCAATCTTGCCATAAGCACTATAGTAAGTGAATGATTGCTCTCTGATCAGCCCCAGTCTCTCCTCTTTATGGAGACTTTGGTTCTAAATTCAGGATTGCTCCTCCAACCCCTAACCATGGACATCTACATGCAGCATCATGTTTGTGAGGTTAAATCTAAATATATACCTTTTGTGAATAGTTTTTTTCCCCCGAAACATTTATGAAGTAAACAGAAAAAAAATAAAAGACAGGAGGTTTTCACTCCCAGAAAGTCCTGGCTCACCTCCACAGTGTGCTAGGCCATAGAGAACGTAGCCTTTATTGCAAATACACTGAAAGCTGCCAGCGGAGTTGACACAAAAGTGGTCACAGGCCCGGTCAAAAGAACATTCATCTATATCTGCAAAAACAGAAAGACATAGCAATAAAAGATTATTAAAAGACAATTAAATCTCATTTTACGGTATATTATGAGAATCAGCTTTATACAGCATATTTCATTCAAACAAGGAATTTGACTTCAATTGAAGGCATGGCAAGTTTGTTTGTACAGAGCAATTCAGTACAAGGACATTCAGGGTTCCTTACATGAATTAAACTATAAAATAGAAAAATAAAAACAGAATAAAAGCAAATAAAAAAAGAACATAAAAACAGTTAGTAGAGCAGATAAAACAGTTCAACCACAACCATAGACTAATAATACCTCAATTAAATGTTAACTTCAACAGTCAAAGGCAGCTGTAAACAAATTGGTTTTTAATTTTGACTTAAAAGAACTCAGGCTTTCAGCACCTTTACAGTCTTCTCTGAGTTTGTTCCACTGGAGCATAGAAACTAAATGCTGCTTCCCCATGTTTGGTTCTAAATCTGAGTGTACAGAGTAGGCTTTGACTAGAAGACCTGAGTGTTCTGAGAGGTTGATACACTGACAGCAAATCTATTATGTATTGAGGTGCTGATCTTTTTAGCGATTTCTAAACGAACAGAAGGATTTTAAAGTCTATTCTCTGAGTTACAGGGAGCCAGCGTGAAGACCGGGCCGATGGGTTCTACTTTCTTAGTTCTAGTGACAACATGAGCAGCAGCGATTTGTATAAGCTGCAGCTGTCTGATTTTTTAGGCAAATCTATGAAGACACTGCTGCAGTAATCAATTCTACTAAGGATAAATGCATGTATGAGTTTTTCTATATCCTGTTTGGACATTAGTTACTTCATTTCATATTTATATAGACATTTTCTACAGAAATATGTATAAAGGACAAAAAAAAAAACACTAGTTAGTTGTACATTTTCTTATGGCTCTTGTGTGGGAGAAGATTCCAAGTCCCAACATTCTGCTAACAGTAAATCAGGGTGTTGTTCTCTTCAAAGGTTTGCACATATAAAAACATATTGCAAACTGGGTACTTGTCAAAAGCTGATCAGCAAACCAGGTTCATGAATGGCACAATCTGTGCAAACTTTTGAGTGTGTTTCTTTGCTGATGATCTTAACATAAACATACAAATGTATGGATGGAAGATGTGCAAATGGCAGTCTTGATCAAATCCTTACCACTCAAAAAGCCATTAGCAGGTGAAGATTTTTTGTTTTAATCGACATGTCTGACGGTCAGCTGCACTCGCAGGCAAAAATGGCTGCAATCATTGTGGCCAAAAGAAGGCATTGCTACAAGGAAGAATTATTATATTATCCAGTGGAAATCATCAAAAATTAGAAAAATAAAGAACATTCCCTATGATTCCAGGTTTTTGACTGATATATGGCTTAGAACTTCATCTTTCTTTTATAGCCACTTCCAGACTGCCAGTAGGACACGAAACCCCCTCAATTAAATTATCAGGAACTGACTCTGGTTTGCATCTCTTAACCATTGCAGCCATTTTTAAGAAACGATGATGGGAAGCTGGTTGTTTTTTCCTCGATGCCTGTTATGAGATAACCAGGCTGTTTTGTTTATATTATGTTATTCTGACTTTATATCCACAGTAGAAGTCAAAAGAATATTTCTTCCTGAAGCTGAACAGGTTTCTCTATTTTCCCATGTTAGGTATGCTTAAATACAAGTGATCAATCTATTGGACTAAGATCACATATGATTTAAATGGTTTATACCATAACATGCAGTAAAGAATGACATTCTTTTGGGGTTTCAGAGCTAGAAATGTACACTATAGCAGCATCTTCCTTTGAGTATGCTTTCAGAGAAATACATGCTACTATACTTTTTTGATTACATTCTCTTTCTGTTAGTATCAGTCTTACAGAGCTCAGACAGCACATGCTGGGAAGAAATAAAGGTTTCCTGCAACTTTCTGTGATGTATAATTATTTTTTCTTTTATTACAAAAGACTCAGGATTTTTCAACTATATTATGCTTTTATCTGAACCGCCTCTAGGTTTTTAGATTGCTCCATGTTCCATCAACCAGATCACAAAAGTATTTACCAGCAGTCGCAGTATCTATATCTGATAGCTTTCCTATATTTTGTAGGATTATGACCACAAACTTCACTGCACACAAACAAAAAAAGAATGGACAATCCCAATAATTGTCAAGGCTGATAGAGACATGCTCTAAAGGAGTCAGCAGCTGTAATAACACAATCATACTTAGAAACCATATTGATTTGCTCTCAATGAAATGATTACCAAACTGTTTTAAATAGTAATTTAAATAATTCAGTAGACTTCTCTTTTTACTGCAGCACATAGGTGTGGTGTAGTTGGGTGAATTCTGTCTGGAATTCTAATGCTGATTCACATTGGTTTTAGAAAAGTGTCTGTTTTTGGCAAATTAAGGGTGTACTTTAATCTAAACCCCAATGGAAAATAATCATAATGACTGAGTTTATCCTTAAAAGGTTTCTTCTTGCAACATGGACGCCACAAGTGAATCTGTAACTTATTATTACAGAGTTTAGTTTTTTCCAAAGTGAGGAGTGTAATTCCTAAAACTCATATTTACAGGGCTGCAAAAAAAACTCACCAATTAAAGCTTTCTTCTTATTCTTACCATTTTAAAGGCCTGGTTTGAACGGAAATAAATTCATTTGACTTGAGTAACAAAAATACTTCCCTTGTCTAGACAACTTAAGGTCCAATAACCATTTTCTTCAGTCTTTTTAGCAAATA
Organism: Cyprinodon tularosa; assembly: GCF_016077235.1. NCBI lineage: Eukaryota > Metazoa > Chordata > Actinopteri > Cyprinodontiformes > Cyprinodontidae > Cyprinodon > Cyprinodon tularosa. Next base: position 2,481,956 of record NW_024038657.1, on the reverse strand, counting down.
AATGCTGAAAAGAGCCTCACATGCAGGTCAGAAAAACTGACAGAAGAGAAACAAAGCGACGGGTTAACACTAAGAAAAAAAAAAGTTACATTTTTACTCCTTCATAATTTAAGGTGATAGCGAATGCATGTCTTAACATCTCATTAGATAACCAAACAACAACGACTGAATAAAATAAGAGTCATGTGGTTGTAAAAGATTTTTTTCCCCCTTAATTTTCACAAGGGCTTGGAATAGCATTTGTGGCAAACCGTTTAGAGAAGCTGATGGTCTACATGAACCAAAGCAGTTTTGCATCAAACAAGGATATCTCAAGACAATATCCCAATTGTCTGATTGTGTGATAAATTTGGCTACTTTTGTCAATCAGTTTTAATGGAAATTTAATGGAGGATGTTATTTTTCTGGGTTGATCATTAAAACAAGTGTCCTTCTAATTGTCAATAATTCTGGTGTTTACGTAAAGCTGTCCAACATGCTTGTGCCCATTTTCACTTACTGGTGGTGAGGCTGACATAGTGAAAAAAATTGACGATCTTGTTTTGGAAAGTTAGCTTGTATGAGCGATGTAAACAGCAACTTTTAAACAGAGCATGAATGGGCAGAAATGGGATTGTGCATGCTTTTAATAGGTGTTCCCTCTCATGCTGCGTTCACACCAACAGCAGCAGAGGCAGCAGGAGCAGCTAGTCTACAAGCAAAGTCACTGGTTGATGCGCAACAAGGTGCAGTAAAATGTTTATTATCCTGGTGCCTGCAGTTTGGATTACGTACATGGAAACCACTTAACAGCCGCCGCGGCCAACTGCGAGGAGGCAACCGGGCCATAGGCTGCTGTTGAATGGGATTTCCAATGACAGAGCACCGCCGGTATGTGGGGGTCTGAGCGGCTCCGACAGAAATAATATTTGAAGGCACGATGGTAATCTGGATGAACTGACTGCACAGATGAAGTTTTCAGGTGTTAAAACTACTTTATTCCCACTGATCACAGCAAATATAGCTGCCAGGCAAAGAAAGGATATGGTAGCTCCGACCAACGCGCATCAGACCCACTTTTCCACCGCGCAGCTGAAGCAGCTCTGCTGCTCCTGCTGCCTTTGGTGTGAACGCAGCATCAGAAGCAGGTACAGGGTTGTCCATGTGCATTTCTTTTTAAAAGTGGAGAGGGCGGTTCTATTTAAAAAATTCGCAAAAATCCTCCACTATACCTTTAATTCTAACATTCACTATTTGATTTTGTACTTAGCATTAAATACTTATATTTCTTTACCAACCAGTTTATCTTGCAAGATTTGAAATTACCATTTTCCCCAAAGCAGATGTGTTTTACTTTCTTTATATCTCTTCCTTTTTGACTAATAACATTCCAGTCAAATTGCGGCAAAGGTCCAACCAAAATAAACCATGGCTGTACCATGGTCAGAACTAAGTAAGCATAGCTGCAGAGAATCACAAGCAGTGTGAAAAGATTCACACATTTCAATGAGGCGTAGTTTCAACACCCTCATATGATCCGATTTTCGAGCAGATTAAATGGTAAAACTGAATCGGGGAACAAAAAATTGGTGGTTCCTGCTTTCATTGGCATCTAAAGTCAGAACTTAAATGTTCACAGAGTCCAAAATTGTAGCCAGCGGAAATCAGTTACTAGAATAATAGCTGTCGGCAAAAAAAAGGTAATAACACGTTTTTATTACCAAGTTTTTCAAATTTATAATAAATGGTCTTCTCTTAACTGTATCTATCACTAAGTTTTACATTCAAATTGACACTTTGGTTTTTAAGTTAAAGAATACATACATTTCTGTATAGTTTTCTCATTTGGAAAGTTTACCATTGAACCAATAAGACAACACCAGTGTATTTGGAAGATTTAGGCAGTAACATTTTTAGAACATCTCAACTGCAATAAGATGTAGTGCAATTAGGGTTGTCACGATACTAAACTTTTCAACTCGATACCGATACAAAGGAAAATATTGGATACTCGATACCATTTTCGATACCACAAGGATAAAAACTCCAAATTTCAACATAAATATTATGATTAATAATTAAAATACAATAAATCAATAAATACAATAAACAATAAGAACAACATTTTGAGGTTGTTTGCTGTGCACAGTATTAAGCAAGCTTGATAAAAAACTTACAAAATTAAAATTAAGTTTTCCTTACTTGGCTATGCTTTGCACACATAACAATGACACTAGCCAATCCGGTTAAGAAACAAAAATAATTCTCAGCAGCTGCACCTGTTACAAAAAAAGTCTGAAACTGAAAAGTGCACGGAATTATTCAATCACACAGTGTTCTGAAAGTGCATTTTCCTCTATTCTGCACTTTAGATGAATGACTGTTTAGGTGCCACTGGTGGTAGCACTGTATCGGTACTTTTGAAAATGAGTATTGTATCCGGATACAAAGTTTCAGTATCTATACTTTTCTTTAATATCGAAATTTTTTGACAACCCTAAGTGCAATAAACCATGATATTAATTTTCGACATTGATAACTAGTGTCCCTACTGATATTTAACATAACCATTTAGTTAGGAGGATTAATGTTTGCCTGCTGTTTGGACACTCAAGATACTGCAAACTTCGACCCAGCACAAGTCATTATCACAAGACACACAAGCCTGCTTCTTTTTCACTGGGCACTGCTCTCTGGTCACCATCATGGTCCAATGACCAGAAGCTGCAAACTGACCAAAGGCTAAGTGGACCTGATGGCTGTGAAACCAACTGTTTGCAACATTTCTCTCTGATTTTCAGGAATTTCAGATGTCTATGAAGTGCCTCAGAACAAACTTCCCTCCTGTGAACCTGCAATGCTAAGGTGCTAATATTGGATACTGAGAAACCCAAGCCTTCAAAATTGAGATCAACAGATATTTGCAGATCTGGCGCACAAGTCAAAGCGTGTTTCTAGCTAAACTATTAGTTTCTTTTATGATTTTTAACCATTTCATGTGTTTACTGTTGGGTAAAGACACTAACAGGTAGAACCAAATGGTACGCCATGCTGATATGCTCAAAGCTGTTATTTTGTAAAGCTAAAACAAGCTTTATTTCACTAAGTTTAAACAGAAATATAACTTTAACATCCATGAGTTTTGTCATATGCTCATTCCATTTCGATTACCAAATTATGACTAAAAGTCCTCATGTTTTGTTAGCTAGCTCAATCAAAGAACATTAATAATCAATCAACTAAAGGTTGTTGATTTCTGATTAAGCAAATCATTTAATAAAACATTAATTTCCCAGTAGTGCTTTGTTTGCCTCTTGGAATTGCATTGTGAATTGGTTTGAGCATACCGGTATTTCAATTAATGTAAATTGGCTGGGTGCTGGTCAGACCACATTCCAAATTCTTCAAGATAAACTTTGGTTCTCAAGCATAAAATCCCTGCTGAACGGTGGTAGCATTGCTTCATTTTATCAAATAGGGTTTCAACCATGTTATTCCTTCTTCATTGTGTACATAGTAGGTTAGCTTAATCGAGTCAAGAGTTTTAACTGTAATATGTTAGACTTGGACCTGAATGATTTTTGTTAATAAACTCGTATTTTGAATGGAAGTTGTTGTGAATTTATTCTATACTTGCAGAGTTATCATTTGTTGCTCTAACACACAACCAGTAGGCTGCATGTTCACAAACACTACATGACTATCTGAATATCATTTAAATAAATAACATATTTATCACACCTAATCTGGTGGGCAATAAATATATTTGTCTTGCATACCAACTTTAGCTTAAAATAGTGGCCATTTTTTTCATCCTTGACGGTAAAGTCAGCTTCTAACATTTGGTATCATAATTTGTAAGCAGCTAAAATGAAACTCCTATCTTTGAAGGCTGGGCTTAATTAAAGAGATAACAAAAAGATGCAAAAAGGTTTATTTAATAAGAATGTCCCTTTAAAGCCTCATTTATAGGTTTTCCAAGTATATCCAAAGTGAAGAAAATCCTGAACAGACCCAGAACTTTACAATATCTGCCAAAGAACACCTAGAGACGAGAGATGTAGGGGTAAGGGTTTCCATTTTAGCTCTACAAATGGATGGATGGAAGATTTTTATAGGATTCTTTTTCTTTTATTAAAACAAAGGCAAAGCCACAGGGCTGACCTCTCACATGTTTTCTATTTCTTTGTTTCTTCAAAGGATGAGATAAAAGGTTTCACTGGACAGTTTTTAATTTTCCAGAAAACCCCAGGGTTTTAGAATATTTTTAAAAGAAAGAAAGCCTGAAGTCTGAATGCGTTAATGGACCTTACAGGACATGGCAACTGCTCTAATGCTCTCTGAAACCCACCGTTTCAAATGACTTACAACATGTGGTGATGGTTTGTGACTGCACAGAACATGCCTTTCTGGGATTCTGAGCTGCCTCTGTGACAAATGCAGCAGCCACCAACAGAAATGAGCCAAGCAGCCAAGCAAGAAAGGTAAAATAAAATTAAATGTCTGAATTCCCTGAAATATAGGAAAAGTTTGCATTACTTTTTAAAACCACATGAGGAAATGGGTAAAGTGGAATTGGTTTGTCAAATATGATTTAGAGGCAGGTTACCCTGTTGTTGAAAAGCAATATGCAATGTGAGGTGTCAATGTGTTTTGGACAGAACAACTAAATGCGTTTAAGAGTTCGGTTTTGCTCTGTCCTTCATAACTGACATAATGTCTCTATTGGCATCACGTATTTAAATTACAGTAATTACAGCTTTTAAAATAAATTTATATTTGAAAAGAAAATACTGCAGCCTTGATTTTTTTTCACATTTACTGTTTACTTGTGATATGGATGGAAAATGGTGTATAATTTTCAGAAAGGTTTTTGTGGAAAAAAAAAAAACAACTTAAAAAGTGTGTCTTTGTATTCATGTCCCTGAGTCAACAATTAATCCACCAACCTTTCACTGAAATTAGAGCAGCTTTTACCTTGTAGAAACTATGATACATTCAAACTTGCCACATTTGGTCCATTTTAAACAGATACAGAATTTGTGTCCCCTTTGGTCTTGACCCATTGTGCTGATGTGAATACACTCAAGCTGACCGTGGTCCAGACAAAACTACATGACCGAGATATTGTGCTGTTCACTACTGGCCTGAATGCAAATTCATTGGATCTCCTTCACCTTGCATGATGCATTCTCAGATGCATCATGATGTTTTTCAGGTATGTATCTATGTCCAGTGATGGAGGGGCCCTCTTGGTCAGTGACAAGCATTTGGGCAAGGTGGGCACCAGCATAGAATGAAAATACAATCTTTGGACCGTTTAATTTTATTTTGCAATATAAAATTTCGGTGGGTTCACAGAAAAAAGAAGGAAACACACCCTCATAATATATGGATGCTTTTGCAAGGCCATGACCTCTAGTTACTAGTTTGAAAAAGCATAGTTTTTTCAAGCATCAGAATAGTTTTAGAGTAAAAAACTAGAAATATGAAAAATTTTCAGTTACAGTGCTTCTCAAAATGTCCCAACCTTAAAAACCTCTGCTGTTTACATTTAATGATATTCTTTTTCAATCTGTCAGTCATTCATAAAGTCAATCAGTCAATCATAAATATGTAATATCCCGATACCATGAAATCCTGTGGTATCTGCAATAATCAGGACAGAACCAACAGGAATAAAATGTAATCTTTACCGAGATGCCTGCCCTCTTTTTCCTTTTTTTCTCTATCTTTCTGAGAAGAGAGCAATGATAGGAATAAAAAAAAAGATAGTAAGAGGCTGCCAGGTGACTCAGTGCATAAAGCTAACAGCACCACACTCAACACAAGGTGAACTTTATCACAACCTCTGTCTCCAGACAAAACACGCAGCATCAAACAAGAACAACAGTGTACCAACACTGACCCTCTGCACTCAAACAGCACATGGCTGACTCCTTTGTGACACAATGCCTAACACAAGCTGTGATTTACATTCCTTCTAAGAAAGGGCCACATTTTCTCACTTATCTGTGTTATTGTGGCTAAACAAACTTTACATTGCTTGGCACCAAATAATGACAGAAAGGCATTCAACCAAAATGTGACGCAGTTTTTTTTTCCACTGACCACATGAGATGTTAGAGTAGTGTGTGGAGAGTGGTGTGATTGAGAGCACCAGCTGTAATACCACTGCATGACACTGATGCAAACCATGCTGCGTACTGATTGACCACATCAATGAGGACAAAAGAAACATATTTAATGTAATCTGTTTTTCCACATGGAGAGAAGCTGAGATCAGCTCCATGTTTCAAGTCTTGCAGGTTTTTTTTTTTTTTTTTTTCAGCTCTAACATTTCTAGTGACTGAATACATCCAAGACTCCACGGAGCCATAGTGTAACAAACTTTTGTGCAGCCATGAAAAACTCATATTTCCTGCAAGTTAACTAATCTTCCGTTTAGAAATGATCACAATTAAAAGTAAGAAAAATAGCCAGATAGCCAGGAAAAAAATATAATGATGGTAGACCGAGCCAAGATCCTGTGGTTTGCCAACAAACCAGACATTGTGGTGGTTGACATAGCAATACCAAATGACTGCAACATCAGAAAAAAGAACATGAAAAACTAGAGAAATGCCAGGGTCTCAGAGAAGAGCTGGAGAAAACCTGGAAGGTCAAGGCATCAGTGGTGCCCGTGGTCATTGGGGCACTCAAGGCAGTGAGCCCCCAAACTTGAGAAGAGGCTACAGCAGATCCCTGGAAATACATCAGAAATCTCTGGCCAGAAGAGTGCAGTTCTAGGAACAGCAAACATACAGCACAGAACCCTCAAGCTACCAGGCCCAAGTTGAGCTTTGAGGAAAAAAAGGGAGACCACCTGCAGTGGGTGAGGGCGTTTTTTATTTTTTATGTTATTTGATTGACCTGAATCAATTAATAGGTCATAACCAAGAGTTGCTAAAGGCTAGGCAAAGAGCTGTTGCAAAAGCAGAACATGTTTAGTCTGTCTTCATGAAATATATAACAAAAATCCAAACAACAAGTGTTGATAGCTCTCTAAGAACAATCAATGCAGTCCTTATCCGGGATAGTAAGCTTCCATTCTGACATTAACAAGCTAGTCCCCTTAGGGCAACCGTATTTAAAGATGGCAATGGCATATCTCGACGTCCTTTCGTGTGCACCGACAACGTTATTTGTCATTTTAGCACGACGTCGCAGCTTGCTCAGCTTAGCCATATTGAAGAATGGACACAAGCAGTGGAATGCTAGCTATTCTACAGATATATATCTTCCTTTGCAGGGTATCATAGAGGTTTAGTATGTACAAGTGAAATGTACTTAGGGTCAAACATGAGTCTTTGGTGAACGCTATTTGAACCAATAAGAAAATTCAACTACAACAAACCCTTGTCATTTTAGGACAATATTGAGTCAGTTGGAGAATAATAGGAGCAGAAAATCTTACATATAGATGTAATGCAATGTACACTAACATTAAAATAACACCTATAGATCCAGTTTACACAGTTTTAATAAAAAGGTGGATTGTGGGGTGAGTTACACTTTAAATTCAATTAACAGATCTAATCTTGTTTTTGAAATTTCACTCAAGTTTACCAGAACATGAAGAGAAGAGGAATGGAGTGAAGCAAGCTACACACCTTGACAAGTTCTTTCGTTGGTAAGCAGCTTGTAGCCTTTCTTGCAGCTGCACTCGAAGCTGCCCACAGTGTTTCGGCATACATGATCACAACCTCCATTGTTCAGACGGCACTCATCAATGTCTGCAAGGAGAAAACCCCAATGAGGAGTGGGTCATCTAAATCACTCATCACAACAGTAAGGGAGAGATAAATGTGCAAAGGAAAACCGAACTATTCCCTCTTTTAGTAGAAAACTAGTTGTTTAATTTGTTTTTGTTATTTTTAACAATGTTCATTTGAGCACTGTGTTTTAGAAGTAAAAATCTGGCAAAGTTTGATGGCAACTTGGTGACAAAGAGGAATTCAAAAGTGGTATCCAGGGTGTTGGAGATACAACTTAAGGAAAAGTGAATTATTGCCTCTATGTGTTGCTCAGTTTTCCAGAAAATGCTGAATTATAATAGGATTTTGTTACTGGTCTCAAAAGAAAAAAGAAATAAACTGTTTGCATGTGACTTAAATTAATTACAAGTCTCACATAAAAAGCCCCCTAGCAGTAAATTTAAAATAAGTACTGTCCATCTCCTTTAGATTTTAACATTCTTTATGACAGCAAGTTCTAAAGCAGCTCAGATTAATCATTGTTGAAAATAACCCTTGTTTTTCTCAAGGGATCCTTCATCATCTGGATAAAATTAAGTTCATAAGAAATTGCAATAATGTATCAGTCTCCTGCTTGCCCTATTCATCTCTGTCTGTTTAGAAGTGCATTGTCTCAAGCAAGTTCTCTTTCTATTTCTGCCAATGCCACCTGGCTTGTTTTCTCCATCTTGTTTTTTTAACAACAACCAACTAATACAAGTCAAAGTGGATTTATCACAGTTTGCCTAATCATACAGGTAAAAAATACAAAAAACAAAAAACAGTCAAATGTTTATACTGTTCCTCTTTGAAAATATCAAAAATTAAATGACAATAAAATTCTTTACATTCAAATGTCAGATATTTCCCTTTTTAAAAAAATAAATTTTAGTCTTCTTTTCTATACAGTCCTTTTGATCAATGCAAGGGCTATATTATTAATAATCCCAATATGCTTGTTTTTGTCTGTCAAGTGGTGGTCCCAAAAGATTAACATTAACTTGAGGTTTCTGAAAAAGAAAAAAAAAGGAGAATGAATTCAAAGTATAATTTCCTCCTGTAGACATTAAGAATAGAATAGAAAGAATACAAAGAATGCCAATAAAAGCACTCTCACTCTAGGACTGAAGTAGACATAGTGTTTGAGTTTGTGGTTATATTTTTGTATCAAATCTCAAGATATTTATCAGGCCTTCTTAAAGACAAATGCTTTAGGCAAAATCTCTTGTTTTGTTCTGGGGAGTCGCTGAATTGCTAGATTCAAGGAAATGGGGGCAGACCCGAGTACTGGATCAACTTAGGATGACCAGATTAAAAAAAAGGGAACAACAAAAAAACAAAACAAAAAACAAATGTGGGAAAACTAGGATGCTTATGAGGGACAACATGGGACCAATGCATCTTTTCCAACTCACTTTTACCATGTTTTTCTTTACGTTCCGTTCCCATTGTATCTAATTAAAAAATAACTTTGACAAACTTCACAAAAAAAAACAATCCTTTCACTCCTCAGTAAAAATAGAGATTCACCGTCTTTGTTGTGGCTCCGATTTTTTGTTTTTCTTTAAACATAATTTTAATTGCATTTCATCTTAAAATCCTTTGCCTGATCTGTTTTAGGAGGATGGTGCACAGGCTTGTCATGAAGTGGGGCACTGGTTGAGCTCTGGGACAATCACTGCATCCTTGCTTATTTTTCAATTAGAAAAAAAGCCTGTGTGAAGTTTTTCTTATTTTGTTGCACATTTGACACAGATGAATGGGGGACATTGTATCAATTTGTTGGACAGTGGGACAGAAGTGAAAAGTCTGGCACTGTTCTAAGCAAATTGTCAAATCTGGTTACTCTAGATCAACTAATCAGAAGTGGATTTCGGGAAACACGAGCATTTTAAGCCAATAAGTAACGCCCATTTGTTTATCCCCTTATCCATATATGGTCATCTGGGGCTTGTCTTTTGTGGTCAGTGGGTTTAAGATTCTGGACTGAGCCCAAGTCTGTAGCAAGGAAAAGATTTTACTTCTATTTTTCATGAGATGAACCCAATAATCTTGTAGCCTTTTTCCCTTAAATATTTAAAAAAAAAATTGTGTTAATGAGCTCTCTTCCTTGGCTATTATAATCCTTCATCCCACAGGTGTGGCATGTTAAGATACCCATTAGACAGCCTGATTATTCTACATGGTATTACCGCGTGTTTATAGAGAAAGTAATAGATCTTTAGATCCAGGTCATTAAAAGTGGGAGCAAAACGAACGTGCTGGATTCATATTCTGTGTCAGTAAATACAGTATATAATATTTAAGACTGCATTGGCGTAAAATGAACGGTTGAAGCAATATCTATATTCAGAAAGGGTTTTTTAAAGGTTTTTAAATGTTTAAATCTACCTGAAGGTTCATAACTAGTGAGTTTGAATGTTCATGCTATAACGTAATTGATAAAGCATATTAATACCAAAAAGGAATACTATAATATTGAATTATCAAAATTCACAGCCACAACTGCACATATGCTGTAAAACATTCTACAAGAGAAGCAGAAGACATGTTGATAGTTATTAAATCATATCATTTAATTGTAGGACTATTCTGCCTGGCAACAGGACAAGCAGGAAATTATTTTCATGACAGCAGGGTAGGTGCAGAGTGAATGCCGCGCTGATGCGGGGCTGATGGGCGATTTACCTTTGCAGGTCTTGCGGTCTGGCTGCAGAGTGAAGCCAACAGGGCAGCTGCAGCGGACCCCCGTCACTGAATCGTGACATGTGCTGTCACAGCCGCCGTTATTTACTGCACAGGTCTCTGCAAGGAAATAGGTAGAGAGATGAAAATACCAAGTCATTTGTTGTCCTGACCTACTTATTCAAACAGTATGCATGTGTACTGGCATCACAGCAAAAAAAAAAAAATTAGGAGCCAAGCTATCATCTACAGCTATAAAGAGAAAACAGGAGGGGGTGATGAGAACAGGGTTTTAGAGTAGAAAGAGAACAAGATGGTAGTAGTCTTGAATACAGCAGATGGAGTTAGAATATTAACTTGAAAACATGTAGAAAAGAAGATTTCAACATGAAGATATAGTTAACACAGCTTAAAAGGATTACATATATTAGTAGGTGTATATGTATTCTTTTAAATAATTCCTAATCTTGTATATGAGGAACAAGTATTCACTTTACTACCAACTTTACTGTTCACCATGGGCAAGCAAATCCATTTCTGTGAAAGCCATCATCAGCATCATTTGAACAAGGGTTTACTTTTTCTATGGCATTAGATTTTGTACTTGAAAATGAGAAAAATGATAATTGATTGTTTGAATTGCACAGCAAACAGTAAATAGACAAAGTTGCCCCTAAATGAAATATTAATCATTTAAAGGAGGCTGACTTTTTGTTTTAATGTTCAGCTGCATATTCTGTAAACAATCACTTGGAAGATAGAAAAAATGAAACCAGGATTGCAAATTAGTATTGAAAAATATTTTAGAATCTTTAACGCTTTCCAAGGCTATGTATTATTATCATTATCAACGAATAAGAGGTTTATTTGCAATAGACAGACTAATATAGATGAAAGATCCTAGCTCTCAAAGGAGAGTTTATGGTTTTCTTCACAAATAAACCTGACTCTACCAACATAGACACTAGATCTACACAGATTAAGGTAGTTGTAGAAATGTCTATAGATTCTGATCAGTGTTGGGACTATAATGATCCACTTGAGGTTTCTGAGTTATCAAAAACAGCATCTCAATCTAAATCTGCAACTTTATGGCAGGCTGGCCTAGTGGTTGGAGATGCTAACCTAGTGGTTAGCATTTGTGTCCTGGAAAGACCACAAGATCATTGGTCTGAAGGTCACCCTGTCAGTCAGGGTCCTTGAGAAGCTCAGTAATGCCGGATTGCTCCATAGATGCTACTCAGCACCAGCAGTACAATTCTCCTTTAAGGATGGTTTACATGCAAAGGGCACATTTCCCCACTTCCACACTACTATAAAAGAATATTTCCTTCCTTGATGATATTAGATCCCATCTAAACATTCGGCTTTAATTGCTAAATACTTGCTTATTAATTTACCCAAAAATATTCCTCAATCAGGGCACCCTCATTTTTCATCTTTTTTGTTTAAACTGTCTTCTTAAACGCCCAGCTGGTGATTTACACTTGGCCTGGTGCTACTAGAGGTCTCTACCTCTTAAATGAGTTTTCTTTTAAACTGTCTTTACATGCATGCTCAGTATGAGGGATTGATGCAAAGTCAACAGCTCCATGCAAGGGACAGTTGCACTGTTGCTACATGGATGCCAGGATGAAATAAATAGTTTTTTTTATTTGACTTTAAATCTTTTCAATTATGAAAGAACTCAATTCCCTTTTTGGAATCTACACTGAAAATTGATTCCAGTTACATAAAAAGGCTTTTAAGATTGTTATACCTAAACCTAAAGTCCTTTATCCTCCTTTCCTTCCAATAATTTATAAAAAAAAAATTGTGCCTATCAATTGTATAGCATTTACACACATATGATCGGTTCGAACAGTATCAAATTTTGAAACCTCACCACCGTTACACCACAATACCTGTCTGCACCTTCATGTTTTCCAAAACACAAAAAAGAGAAATCTTGTATTTATTTATTTGTAAAAGGTTATATAATACCTTCATCTTTAAAATAAAAAAAAGTTGTACTTTTTCTTGCACACTAAAGAGCAATGCTCAGATTTCAGGATTTGGCAGGTTATACAAACTTGCTGTTCTTGTTAAAAAAGGCAGATTTCTTTAATGTCCTTTTGTTTTAATATCCTTCTGGCAAATACTTTCTTTTGGAATATGTGTAGTATGTAATACTGTACCATCTACAGTACTACCCTTTCATTTGAAGACTCAAAAACAATTTACTCTGAAACCATGTGGCCAAGGGGTGTGTCTTCTAGAGTTATGATCACTGAGTTAGAATAGAATTGTTTGGTTATTCATTCATTTGGCCTTCTATACAAATTAACCTTGGTATCATTTTTAACCAGAAAATCATATTAAAATCCAATATTAAGCAAAACCGTGGTCATTTTATCTACAGCATTATGCCAAAGCTAGAAATTATTAATCTCAAACTGATGCAAAAAAAAACGACATTATGTACTTTTTACGTTAATTCAGGGCTGCCTAAAGTCAGCCTTCGAGGGCCACTATCCTGCAGGTCTTAGAGGTTTCCCTGCTTCAACAACTTTCCATAAATAGTTTATTAACTAGCTTTTGCTGAACTGCAATCATCAGAATTAGCTGTGCTGAAGCAGGGACCCTTAAAGCCTGCAGGACAGTGGCCCACGAGGGAAGACTTAGGACAGCCCTGTTTAAGGCTTAACATTTTAAAAGCTTTTTTTTCCCCATGAAACCTAAAATAGTCTATGAAATACCTTTAGCCTTTTCAGCTTGAAGCTCGGACTGAAAAGCAAAACAAAAAAACTCCAATGTTAACTTTTCCTCATTGACCACCTCTTTTAACCAGATTCACATTTAGCTTTCTTTAAGTTCAGTCCCACAAAAGTAAAGTACCTTTTATGTTTAAAAATCTGATTTTAACTTAAGTTCCCAAAGGACATTTAGCTCTAGGGGTGAAGGTTTATTCATGTTTCCTTTAGTAAGAAGAGGTTAACAAACATTTCAGTTATCAGTTTAATTTATATACTAGTTTTAATTATTTCAATTTTCTGGTCCGTTTTTTCCATCCATAGAAGGTAGTGAGGCTTCAGCAATTCCTGACCCATTTTTAAGCCAATAAGCAATTGTTTTTTTTTTTTTTTTTTTTTTTTTACCACTAGACCAATACTACAAAGGCCTGTAACACGAAGCAAGCTCAATGTACTGGAGTTTCTCCCAGCCTATCCTGTTCAACCAATCCACAACAAAAGCAACCATGACCAGCAGTACCACAAAGTTGGTTCTCAACTTGCTAACTCAATCCAGATTTAATTGATCATGAATCTGCAGGCACACATATAAAGGGGCGGGTTCAAGGTAGCAGAACAATCCCAATCAAGAGTGCAGAATAAAAGTGCCGCATTTCTTCTGTGAGGAACAAAAACTAATCTTACAGAAATACGAAGAAGAAAAAAAAGGTCTCAATGGAAAGTCAAACATGGTGGCAGTATGAAAGATATGCCGAATGACATGGCAAATGATTGCAGACTATATAAATGTGCAGTCAGGAAAGGTTAAACATCAGTGATAGTTAACACCGACTGTATCCTAGCCTGTACTACATATTAATCGCGTGCCCTTTGGGACTGAAGAGGAATTGATGGAGGAGTTGATAAAATAAAACCCTAAAACATAATTTCATCAAAATCTACTCTGCTTTTAAAAAAAGTCATCAAATGCAACCCCAAATGTACAGAAATAGAAAGCTAGCCTGCCCCGGAGCAGGTTTGCAGTTGAGAGTCAGAGGCGGCTGGTTGAGTTTTCTCCAGGTGGGGCTATAACTGTAAAACAGACGTAAAAATAGGATTAAATTGGATAAAAATGACACACAGTAAATTGATCTGAGATTAATTTGGATATAAAGGAAACCGAATAATTTCTTTGGAAAACTTTGAAAACATAATTTAATTATTGTGGCTGAATTCTTTATGCTCCTTTAAAAATTACTTTTTTGAGCCTTTATTTTGTATTTAATACAGTAATAAAAAAAATCACGGTTTTGTATACACTGATGCTATCAAAATATACATCAATGTCATTAATTTCAAGACCTTGTATGACCTTGTTGTTTTGAATGTCTGTGTTTACATGGGATGTGGTAGGAATGTTTCTATTTGGGTCAGTTGTTTGTTACCATGGCAGTCTGTGTTGGTGAATCTGGGAGGAGTAGCTTCTGAAGGAGCTGCTCTGCGTGGATCAGGATGGGTGTGTTTGTTTGGCTGATGAGTTAAAAAATCAACAGTTTTTCTTGGGAATGAGTTGCTCCACCCTGAAGTGATGTCTTCTTTGATAGAGGTTTTCATTTATCTGTCTGCCGTGGAGACATATTTTTCATTTAAAATTTGCCAGTGTTTTTCATCAAGATAAACATTCAAGACACAGAGATTTAGTGTGAATGGCCATTTGAGGGGGAAAAAGCTCATGATGCTGCATCACACCCCAGTCTTTACACAGACTTTAGAGCATAGTACTGTGGGTTCAAAAATTGCAGAGATATTTTGCAGATCAGACAACGGAACAAAGTTGGGACATGCTTTCAAACTGCTTAGTCAGACAGCTGTCTCATCAAATTGTAATTATTGTGTGTTAAAAAGAGTTAAGAAACATTCAAACAGGGTTCTGAAAAGGCAGGAGACAGACACATGGTCTGGGTTTTGCTTTTGTTTGTGTATTCTGGAAGCACACCAGCCACATCGGCGCATCTACTGGGCTGGGACGCACAATTACAGCAAGAGCAGGCCGACTTCTGCAAATATTCTCCATAAAATGTGCAGAGGTTTGGTCTAAAGCTGATCCGCAGTAATATACGAGATGTTAGGACAGTGATCATAATCTCAGAAAAACCACATGATTTCTAGTTGCAGTAACTCTTGACTTACATCAGAGATGATGACAATCATCTTGTCATCAGTTATTTGTGACAACCGCAAGTAAAATATACAACAGGGTGAGCACGCAGAATACCCAAAAAAGGCTAAAATCAGAGTCTTGCTGGGACTGGATGGCCTTGGGGCAAAAGAGGTTATTTCCTAGAAAACTCTGGAGTTGCTTGACCAAACAGCAAGCATGCAGCTCTACTGAATTTATTCAGACAGGATGGTTTTTGTAAGATCTACAATGCTTTGGTTAAAAATTCATCCTTGTTGAACCTTTTTTTGTGTTGTCGTATTACAACCACAAAAGTATATTCAATTAGATTTTTATGATATAGACCAATACATATTTACATACCTTAACCCTGTCTTATAGTTGCAGACTAGATTTTTGTCTGTTTCCACTGGCAATTTTGTAATTTAGCTTTGGTAATGATCTCCAGTTTTATGTGCTTAGAGGGTTTTTTTAGCAAGTTTCCAAAAAAATTTGTCAGATACAAGTCGAGACTCCTGCAGGGTCTCATTAAAACATAACCTTCTAATAGGAGGCTAACTTGCTAACAGAAAAAAAAAACAAGTTTGTAAAATAAATCATAACTTTAAATCTTTATCAGTCAAAGTTAAAGTAAAGATGGGCTCACATGTCTCTCAGTAGATCTTAAAAATGTTGCACATTTTCATCTTTAAAATACATCAATCTCCATCAGAGTGGATGGACTGTTTCTGTAAAGATAGTTTTTAAAATATTTCTATTAAATCTTAACTGAATTTAGCTCTGGACTTAATAAAGGTCATTCTAACATATGTATATAAGACCCAGATTTAAACCATCTTTAGCTCTGGCTATATCTTTAGTGTTCAGCACTGTCATGGATACAACCCACCCTATTTTTCTCAGCTTTCCTGTCCCTTGAAGAAAAGCATCCTCACTGCATGGTGCTGCCACTACCATGTGCTGTTCAATGTTACTTCAACTCAACCCATCGCTTTATATGTAGACAAGAATGCTTGATATCCATCTAAGCTGACTGCAGAAGAGATCCCAAACTACTGAGTCATGTACCACATAGTGTGGGCTGCATAAAAGCAATTTCTATCTGGAAAATGATCACCTTGTGAGAGAAACCTATTTCTGTTTGTGGTATTCATTTTTAAAAGTTGTCCCTTTAACAGACACCACTGCCTAAGCACAGCATCTCTGAAGCTCCTCCAGAGCCAGCATGGACCTCTTAACTACTTTAACCCTCCTGTTATGTTCATTTGTTAGGAACAGCCGTGCTGTTCCTGGGTCAGTTTGACCCGGTGCATGTTTAATTATCCAAAAGATGTCTGAAACCCAAAAAAATCCTAACAAGCATTGTTAATATTTCATTACTAACTCCATTACTAACTATTCTATCAATATTTAGTGCAATGGTGTTCCTTACCTCTAACAGGTAATGATCCAATTATGATAAATCACTCGTTTTTCAAAAAAAAAAAAGCTGCATGTTCAAACTTTTTTTAATGTTTCACCACTTTATTACTTTTGAAAGACCAACATATAAAACACCTTAGTTTTACACAACATTGAAACTTAACATTTAAATTTTGTTTTACATACATGCACTGTTTGTGCACCAGAAATGAACAAAATCGCAATACAACAATACAACAAACAAGCAATTGCAATATGAACAAGGTGTATGTGCATGTGTGTCTGTCTGTCTGTACATCTACACAGCACACGAGTGACATGTCATCACACTGTGCTTTGTGCAAGTGAATTTTGCACATTTTGCGCATGTCATGCTTGTCTTGACATTGTCAGATGGCTTGCAGAACTGGCACCTCTTCCTCTTTCTTTTCCCCTCATGTGCAACCTATAAACAAGAGGACCATGATTACTTTACTATGGTCTCTTTTTGCTGATCCCAAAACACACACAACTCACCCTCATACACTTATACACACACAATAACACACACACACACCCACTTACGTATTTACTTACGTAACTCACGCATTGGTGTTCTTGATGCAGTCCTCTCCTGGATCTCCCTCACCGTGGCTGCAGCAGCTAGGGTCCTTGGCAGGTGCTGCCTCCGTTGGATGTGTGGTGTCACAAGCGCCTTCCGCAGCTCCTCGAGAAAGATGCGCCTCTTGTACAGCTTGTACAGATTCCAGTCATGAAATATCTCCGTCCAGATGATAAGTGCATTGTAGGCTGATACATCGATCGTGTTATAAAAGATGACCAATGGCCAGCTCGCAGTCATCCGTTTGGTGCTGTAGGACCCTGTCACTTTGTCAAAATTGTCTACCCCCCCTTTGGTGCCATGTCGAGCACGACCCTTGTGCCCTGATTCTTCACTGGGGCTCCTCCAACCGGCTTTCCAGTGTAAACCTGCATGTTCAATGCATAGCTGGTGTTTGCATCACATGCTGCACTGATTTTTATCCCATATTTAGCTGGTTTGGAAGGCATGTATTGCCTAAATGGGCAACGACCTCTAAATGCCACCAGCCTTTCATCCACTGTGACATTAGGGCCTGGGTTATAGAGTAGTGGAAGTTGCTCTACCAACTTGTCCCACACTGTCCTAATAGCTGCCAGCTTATATCTCTCTCGTCTACCAGCCCTTGTCTCTTGATTATCAAAGGTGTCTGTTGTGTGTATGCATGTGTGTGTGTGTGTGTGTGTGTGTGTGTGTGTGTGTGTGTGTGTGTGTGTGTGTGTGTGTGTGTGTGTGTGTGTGTGTGTGTGTGTGTGTGTGTGTGTGTGTGTGTGTGTGAGATTGGGGTAAAACATGTCTCACAGTTGCAAAGAAAGAAATAGTCTGACATTTCTGACACCCTTTTACCTCCAGTTTGACTGCTGGGTCAAATTGACCCGAACAGTATCTATGTGATATAAGCACGCAGGGGGTGGTTGCAAATATGTGAGATGAACCATTTTCATATTATATGTCAATTACAATATTTAAGGCAAGCAGAAGAAGTTTCATACTGAAAAAAATACTTTATCTTTAAACTTTAAACTCTTTAAACTTTAAAACGGGTCAATTTGACCCGCAACATAACAGGAGGGTTAAATAATGCTGTCTTTGGTAGGCCAGTCAGTTTAGGTGGATGGTCATTTTTTGTTAGGGTTGTTATTGTGACTAATATTTTTTGTTTCTAAATTATGAAATGTTTAAAGATGCCCAATGAGGGGCACCAACCGAGTTACTAACTCAGTTAGTTTTTTTGGAGAAGTACCTATTACTAGTTACCAAGTCATTGTGTCCTTGGGCAAGACACTTAACCTGCATTGTCCACTGATGGTGGTCAGAGGGCCGGGTGGCACCTGTGTAAGGCGGCCTTGCTCCGGCCAGTGAGCCACAGGGCAGCTGTGGCTGCAGTGCAGCTTGCCTCCATCAGTGTGTGAATGTGTGCATGAATCATTCATACGGATACTAAATCAGCTACACCCTGTACAATCGCTAAATTGGTTGACTTCTTAAAAGGATGCACTGAATTCTATTTAGGGATACCAGTGTTAAAAAGGGCTAAATACAAATGCCAGAATCTTCATTTAATATTAAAAAAACAACAACATTCCTTTCATTTTCCAAATATTTCCTGCTATGTAAAATGCATTGCATAAATTCAAATAAAAGACATTCAGCTATCTGACAGTAATGAGGTAGAATGTGGAACAAATCAAAAGAGATATGAACACTATCGCATAGTTATGCAACTTCTGCTTTGACAGAACAAGAAACCAACATAGAAGAATAGGCTACAAATAGATGTGGAGCTTTTGGTAAAACAAAGAACATCAGAAGACAACCCTGTAGGACTGCGTGCAAAACATGTCTTCCTATGTTTCTTTACAAAGAAAAGGCACAAAAACTAGGACACCAAATATTAAAATAGGTCAGACTGTAGCATGGATGTAGGGAAATAAGTCATCAAGTAGACACAGTTGCAACAAATGATACCTTAATTCTCTCATGTACTCTCCTTGTTCTTCCTCTGAATGGGGTGCTCCTCTGAGACCAAACCTACTCTGTAAGTTTCTTACATAGTATCATTAAATCGTAAATCTCTTTGATGTATCAGGGTTTTATAGGTCTTCACAGATTTATGAGTTAATCTTTCTGCTGCCTTTGCTATTTCATTGAAAACACATCTCATCCTGAAAATTGGGTTGAACTGGTCAACTGATATAATCAGGTTTCAGTGCTCTCGGTGAAGGAAATCACTTTTCGCCCCACAACGATGGATGAATCCCCTCAAATGTATTACATTTCGGAGTTTTGGACATGGTATTACATGTGGATGAAAAGTGGAGGCCAGCTCAGTTCTGTGATTTATCTTTTGCATATAGTAGATCTGAACTATGGGTACATCATTGGCTTTCTCATTGCAGCTAATAGGCCGTGATGATGGAGTTTAGAAAAGCCGCAGCGGAGTGTTTAAAATGGTGCAAGCGTAATTTCACTCATATCAGTCAAATCAAAACACGCATAAAGTCTTTGGTCCGACTCATAAAAACAGCCCAATTAATCTTGTTATGTTTTGCACTTCTGGTAATCTGATTCACTTAAAGTTCTAATGCATCCATAAACAGCACACCAATGTGTGCAGTGGTAAGCTATGCATAAGATTTAATTCAAGTTACTTCATGTAAAAGTTTAATGTACAATGATCACCTGGAAAATAGAAAAGTTGTTGTACAACTACGTCGTCCTAAAAAGACTTAATCAGAACAAAATATGCTAAAGTTAGATTTAAAGAAAATGAAAGTTGTTGTTTTTGGCTTTTATTAAACTTCATGCTAAAGCTGAACAAGAGCATGTTACATAAAAAAAACAACAACTAACTAACCAAATAACTAACAAAACACTATAACTATATATAGCAAAACTCCCTGGAAGCCATTATGGTTTAATGAAAATAAAGCCTAGTTTAATTAATTGTGTAATCCTCTTTAACCTTTCAAAATTTAGTAGGATTTATCATTAGAGCCTAAAAATGGAAGCTAAAATATATAGAGAGGGATTTTATTTTTCTTTCAATCAAATTGCTCATGAAAATGATGGACACACATATAAAGGATGGTTTCTTGTTTGCGTAGAGGAAAATCTGTCTTTAAAGAATATTGTATATGCAGGGCTCTTTCAAATGACTGTACAGATGTGCAGGGCTCTTCAAGTAAATGGATTTCTCAGCAGGAAAAATGTCATGCTTTTAAATATAAAATAATTGCCACCTTAAGAAAATATTCCGCATTGAGATGTATTTGTTTTCAGGAAAATCGCCCATGCTGAAATGAATAGCACCCCTCACTATTCCTACAAAAACATGTCATGGCATTTTCATGTATGTATTACTTTTTAGGCTGATTCGTTTCTGTCAATTAACAGGATCTATGGGGTAAATTTGTCCAATATTTCATGTTTAATCACAAATTGTTAATCCTTTCACTGACAATAGACACTGCATTCCCCATAAGCATATCTGGGTTTGTCAGAGTTAAAAAAAAAAAATAATTAAAATATCATGGTCAGTTAATCTACCTTCTTAAGGTGGCGTAAAGGTCATTAAAGTTCTCAAAGTTTCTTATAAAGTTTGAGCAAAGAAAATGTTTTCATTCATCGGTGAAAGCAACTAAAGTGATCTGACTTTTATAACACTATTTTTAAATATTACTTCAAGGCTGCAAAGCACTCAAATAATCTCTGACACCTTTAACTTGTGATTTAAAAAAAAATGGGTAGGAGACTTTCTGATCTCTAAGTTCTTTCCTCATAGAACAAGCTTCTTAAATCTTGGAACTAAACTCTAAGATCATATCAAAACAAGAACAGTTTCACCTGCTTTTAAGAGGCCTTCACATAAAAAGTCCACACTGTGCTCTTTGGTTTGATCCATTTCCTTTTGGAAAACCAGGATCTTTGCTTCCACTCTAAGCACCTTCAAGTAAGCACTTCAAACTTTATTGTAGTTTTAACTGTATTAAAAATCAAGGAGAAACACAAAACTTTGTGGCATTCACAGCTGTATTCAAGACTAGCCAGTAAAATAGCTTGAATGTGAAAATGTGTCACCTTTAGCTTTTACAACTTAACTGAGAAAGAAAACAAAAACGGGCAAAAATGAATGGATCAAATGAAATAAAGACAAAGTCTGAATCACTGGTATAAGTGTATAATAAAGTTTTGCAGCATAATACAACAGTACAGTGTTATGAAAATTAAAACTATGTGCCTCCTAATCACCTTCATGTTGTTATTCTGGAGCCATTAAGCAGTTTTACCTTAGAACTCCCACATAGATGACATTCAGTCAGTTTGTTATTAGAAAGTCATGAGCAATGACCTTAACTTGCATAAGAGACTCCTGCAATGCTTTAGATGTTGCTCTTAGTTCCTTTGTGTCCTCTAGGAGTTACAAATGCAGCCCTTGAGTAATTTCTAATAGGCTGGTCATTCCTGGGAAGGATAATCACTGTTACATGTTTGCATAATTTGTGGATGATGCATTACATTACTGAAGTTCTGAATCCTTAAAATGGTTTTGTACCTGGTTTTCATCTATGTAACACTATCCAGATTGTTAGGTGAGAATCTTGTTGTTTCGAATGTTCCAAAATTTCTTAACAGATATTGTTTTTTGAAATCCTTTGACATATAGTAGGCTGTTAGAAAAGTTGTTTTAAGAGAGTCAATTCATGATTATACAAGCAGGGTCTTAATTTCTCAAGAAATTTAATAATTATAAATCTACATTTTGTTTTATACTCTTTCAACTATACCTTGTTTTCAATCTGCTATGAATGCTTAACCTAATTAAATACCTCAATACAAACATATCTATAAACACATCACCAATAAAGAATCTTTTTTGTAATAAGGAATTTTGTTGAGACACTGCCTCAGTGTGCACATCTATTAAGACACAAATAAAAAACAAACGTATAGAAAAACAAAAGTGAGCGTCCCTACAGCAGACTCTGTAAATGTTAAACACACCATGAAAAAAACACAAAGCAGTAAATTTGTGCCATTCATGGACAAAAGCATATGCACACGGATATGTGAAACGGACATGTTAAACAGTTTATGAAATGGGCTGGTGTTTGATCTGATTGTCAGCGGGGGGGGATTGTTTGTGTACTGTATGTGATCCTGTTGTGTCTGTGTAATGGGCCGAGTATTTCTTACACTGTGGCGACCATTTTCCATAAATCATAGCACATAATGGGACAACCAGCTCCTGTGGGTACCAATGTATGTTCCCTATGGGTATAAATGACTAAGAAGACTAAGGAGTGAATTGAGTTTAGATATTAGGGTTAGGTATGAACTTTTAGGGCAAGGGTCTGCAACCTGTGGCTCGGGAGCCACATGCGGCTCTTTGGACCCTCTTCAATGAATCTTAATAGTGGCCAAAAATGATATGAAGAACTAAATAATGTTCTATACGAACAAATTCTTTTGTGGTTTTTATAAAACATTTAGGAAAGTACAACAAATATGATTTAGAGCTATTTTCCTTTAATTAGCTTGGAAAACAGGTGTTTTATTGTTACCATTTTTTTTTTATAATTTTTGTTTACTTCAAATAATACCTACAGAAAAAATCCATGCTTCAGTTTTATGAAACATTTTATGTCTTTCCTTATTTTAAAACAAAAAATACAAATAAGCTCTTGGTTGTCTGAAATAGCAACAGATCCTTATAGCAGATATTTAACAAAAATAATAGGATGTGTTTTTTATTTAAAAAATCATGTTGTATTTTGTGGCTCTAAAGTTTTAGTTAGCTGGATTCAGGGCGAAATGGCACTTTATATATGAAAGGTTTCAGAGTCCTGGTTTAGGGTAAGGGTCACGTTTAGGCTGCAGACAAGGGTAATAAATGAATGAAAGTCACAGGAAAGTCCCCACAACACTAGGAAAATATGATTGTGGTTGAGTCTCTGTTAGGGTAAGATGGGCCTTTAGTGTCTGAATGGAGGGGTTGATCGTCTTTACAGTTGGGAAAAGGATTAACTCACTAAGCCAGCTATTGACAAGTTTTCGGTAAATGATATTCCAGTTATACCACATTCAGTTTCCCCTATGAATGAACATAAGAAAGGATTACATGTAAAGGGATATGTGAGTGAGTCAACATTTCTGTCACAGCAGTGTATATATCGGTAATACTTATTAATAAATAAAAATAAAAAAATCTGGCACCTAAGATTACGTTGTAGCCCAAACTTCCTGTATTACAACATTGATTTCCGAGGCACAGAACAGATTGACACCCAGAGCTGCGAAAACACTTTTTTTAGCATCAGAGTGAATTGAAGTCGTCATCCTTTTACCATGTAGTGTGTCAGTATCAAATGCAGCATTGCTGAAACAGCTCTGTTATATAACTTCTCTGCAGCAGGTCACAGACTCCCTGTTTGCAGCTGTGTCTGGAAAAGGTGTGGTTTAACGCAGGCAGTGGCTCTTGCTGAGAGGGCGTTCACAGAAGGAAAAGAAAGCTGAACGGGGGCAGCCAGAGGTTAAAGGTCAGATGATGATGCCCCCCAACCCCCTGTAGACAACATTGTCCAAGGAGAGGGACTTCATCGGTATCTGCTCAGTTAGATTGCTCTATTCCCCACACCCAGAGACCCCCAGAGAGAGAGGGGAGCCAGATAAACACATATTTACCATTAGGGAACAGCTGTGGGGCTGCCTTGGACTGGACACTCCTCTCTCCTGCATGCACACATACACACATGCACACACACTTTAGTTCTCAGCACACTTGAACTGTACAGGGCAAATGTGAGGTAACAATATTTCCTCCCTGTAAATCATTTTGTTGAAGTTTACGTTTGTAGATCTTCAATAACCTAATTGGTTATATATGTTTTGGCTATATTTATAGAACAAAGGATGTACTCACACAGGGTCTTTAGTAACTTTTCATACCCCAAGAACTCTTCACATAAACAAAACCATAATATGTCTGGTATTTTGCATTTGGATTTTTATGTGGTGATCCATCACAACATAGGGCATAATTGTAAGGTGAAAGAAAATTTTGTTTTCTACATCAAAATAAACAAGTATGGAATATGTGGCCTATATTTGTTTTACCTCTCTCTACTTCAATAACCCCCCCAAAAAAACTAGTTACTTTACGAATTAATAGAGAACATTGCTTAAACAGTATGATTACATTATGATTAGAAGTCCAATGAATACAGCAGACAGCTCAGAGATAGAGGTGTGTGCTGATTTAGGTTGTAAAGCAATATATTTATGTAAGCAGCCCTGTTCAAACCATAATCTTATAATGGAGTACAGCACTACTGCACACCTAAGAAAACATGGCAGTCAGATGACACCTCTGGAGGAGCTGCAGTGATGGACAGCCCAGTGGGGAGAGTCTATTGACACATTCTGACAGGCCCGAGTTTACAAATCTGACATTTATTGCCATGGGCTATAGGGACATATGAAGCATTTAAAGGAAAGATCCCTGTTATGATAAGTAGGTCCAAAAAGTCTGTTTTTAATGCATGCTTTGACTACTGAAAAATTAACTCTGATGTAGACAGAACTCAAAGGACAGAGTTATTATAAAAAGTGCAAATACAAATTGATGATTTTTTTAAAATTATGTGACCTATTTTAAAAAAGAAAAGTGAGTAAAGTTTTTCTTTCTAGATGTGTGAAGCTAAACCTTGCACTGAATTGTAAAACTAAAAAAGTAAAAATAGCAATTTTCTTTCACTTCACAAATCTGCACCATGTGTACTGGTCTATCAAATAAAATCATAATAAAATGCATAGAGTTTATAGTTAAAAAAAAACAAAGTTTACAGGGTATGAATACATTCTAAAACACTGCATGTGATGCTTGGTGAAAAATCGTCAATTATTGTAAGGAATAATTGACGTTTAACAACAGTGCTGTGATCTAATGCTCTCCTTATAGATGCTGAACATCAACTATGAATTTACTAGCCTACGGCATGTAACTGAAAACCGAGCATTTTTAGCTGTTTCAACTTTGTTTTGTTTTAATGTATGATAAAATACTTACCACAAGCTGTCATCAAGCTAGCTAACCAGAACCAAATTTTACCTAAGCTTTGTTGCTGGTGCTGCCATGACCAGTATTCAGCTTTCCTTGAACTACATCTATTTCAGTTCAGTTCAGAATAATAATATTTTGATTGTTAAAAAAATCTACTTCACAGTTTTTTCATCAATAGTAACAAAATAACAGCTCCAGCACACCTGACAACTCTTGCTGATATTGATTTAATCAAAATAAAAAAAGCTTCAAATGGAATTTCTGATAGATTAATATCAGAAAAGTAATTAAAAATTTTTTTCAGTAAATTATTTATTTTTAATCTTTGTTAACCCCATCAGGAGATGACAAAGACATGACAGGAATAAGGTGATTTTCTGCAAGAAATTAGATACAGCCTGTCTTCTGTCATAACTCAACAGACATCAGCTATATGCTAAATCCTGAGAACAAAGTGATAATGACAGTTTTTCTTTCCCTAAAGTGACAGAAAAGGTGACATTTCAAGGCAAAAGTGTTACCTCGCAACATGCAGCCATGCAAATAAATGTTCCCAAACCCTGCAGACAAAAAGCCATTTTTGTTGTTTGCGTGTGAGAAAAGGCTTCTGCTGGTTAGTATTAGTCTTGACAGACAGACCAAGTGGTTAGTGCTGCAAAAGCTGAAATTCAGGGACAGCCAGAGTCAATTCTGTACATCATGATGTCTTTTATGTTTTTTTATGGTCATATTATATATGAATATATTTTTGTTTGACCTGACAGAGCTTGTGTTGCCAGTAAAAGCTTCTAATTTATCTTAATTTATCCAATTTATTTAATTGAACTGTACACCTGTCCTGTGCAGAGTTCTGAGTATCCTCTGAGCTCAACTCAATTAACTTCAATTAACTTATTTTATTTAGGATCAACTTTGACAGTGCTGATGTATTTGCAGCCCTCTAACTTGACACTTTTTGTCACATTACAAGCAAAAGCTTTAAAGTAGTGAGTTTTTTCTGCAATGGGAGGGAGCAATGCTTTATTTATTCTTTTTATCTAAGAATTATGCCATTAAATTGTAGTGAATCCCCACGGAGTCAATATATTTGCAAATCTTTTGGGCTGTCATTACAAGTTTTGGACATTGAAAAACAGACATGTTCTTTTCAAGACAACTCAAACAGCATATGATGTGATCAAGATTTTAATCACTTTCAGTCTTGCCATATCTCATCTACTAGATTTATATCTAGACTATGATTGGATCATTTCAACAGATGATTGCTTTACCAAATCATTCTATTGTAGCTATAGCTGAAAGCTTTATGTCACCATGTTGAAAAATTTAATTTCTATTTCGCCTTACAAAATAACTATCTGACTATCTTTGGTAGAGCATCACCACAGCATAATGCTGCTACCACCTTGTATTGCCATAGAGATAGCTTGTTTAGGGTGGTGTGTAGAGTTAGTTTTCAATCTCACATAGCATTTATCATGTCCGCAGAAAAGGTTTGGTACCTTCTGACTAGAGCACCTTCTTCCACATGTATAATGTGTCCTTTCAAAATGGCTTGATCTTTTTGTAAGTGATTTACTGTGACAGTTAATCAGCTTCTCTTTGGTCTCTATGATGCTGTTTTGGTATATTTATTTATTTATTAAACTTCTGAGGCTTTAACAGATAAGCTGTTATAATGAGGAGACTGAAAAAAAATGAGATCAACATTGTTTACTTCTAAAGCCATTTGGTTGCACTGGACTTTATTAAGGGTAGCAAAATAAGGGAATATATATATATATATATATATATATATATATATATATATATATATATATAGATATATATATATATATATATATATATATAGATATATATATATATATATAGATATATATATATATATATATATATATATATATATATATATATATATATATATATATATAGATATAGATATAGATATTTATATATATATATTCAGGCGAATTATTGGACTACTTTTGTAAAACATTGTTAGAAAAATATATCTATATAAGGAATTTACATTTTCTACAATTGCCGCCTAAAACACTTTTAGGTGGCAATTGTAGGGCTGCATGATATCAGGAAAAAAAAAATGCCATATGGTGAACGCTATGACAAAAATATGACTTTTAATGAAATAATTAAACCATGTTAATCTCATTCTCTACTAAGTTTATAGTTTAACAACACAGCTTGATTGTACAAGCTGCTTCTCGCTGTCTTGAGAGAGAAAAAAAACAAATTTAGTTGCAGTGTTTTCATGAAGTGACCACCTTACCAGTTCTTTACTCTATGTTGTGTTAAACATGGCTGGCATCAAGGGCCTGAGGGCATGGTACATATAAAAATATAACATTTATTGCAAACTGAGCAGGCCTCTCTGATATGAATCCTGCATACAGAAACACTAGCATAATGTCAGATAACATGGTTTGTAAATTTGGTCTATAAATTATAATTTCATTGTTATTGCTATTTTATTCCTGAAAACTTTTTTTTACAAGATATAATTATGACCAAATAAACAAGAGTGTTTCTCATCATGGCATCTACAGTTGGCCCTTTTCAGGTTAAATAAATAACACCAAGAAGCATGCGTGGTAGAGGACATTTCCCTGATCCAACATGCAGCATCCAGAAACAGTTTTGCAAACACAGACTGGAATATGGACAACCCAAAATGAGAGCAAAGCATTTACCTTTAGGACCTAAGGATGTGTGCTGCATGAGTTAACATACATGCCATGTGTGCATGCATGATATGTTCTGCAGGTTTGTGTGCCAGTTGTTTTTATGGTTTTCATTTATAAAATGCATCTTCCATGAACTTTGTGCTTTGCGTGGTGTTCCCTACTCTTCAGATGACTGAACTCCTGAGCCGGTCTGCATCTGCCTGCTATTTGTGAGTGTTTATTCTTTGCTGTGCTAACGACATAAATACTTCCACAACATGGCTTTTCATCTCTGATATCTGAACTTTCTTGATACACACACCATGAATAAAGCAGTACAGAAAAAAAAAAAACAATCTTCAAAGAGTTTGCATTCGTGCATGTTTGGTCTGAGGGATGACAGTGTATGTTCTCCACTCATACAAGCCTTCTAACTGCAGTATGCATGGCACAGAAGTGAAATAGGTAGGATTAAAAACAGGGAGTAATCAAACTGAGCAACGTGTAATGAATTGTTAGAAAATGCCTGAGCAATCTTTGTTTTAGGAGAACCGCAACAAACCAAATGATTAAAAATGTGACAGAATACCGATAAAATCTCTTGAAAAATTGACTGATGATCTGCAGCATACCGAAGAATCCACCAGCTGAACAGCAAAGGCTGAAAAAGCAAATCAGGAATTTCTGTGGGATTTAATATGCTAAATGAACTAGCTTACAAGAAAGCATAACATATATTATTTTGAGAGTATGTAACATAAAGGCCTGTATTAAGTTTTCAGCATTTCTAACTGTAAGCTTTGCCCAGGAATAAAATCAGATCTCATGATTAAATATGAAGGGAATTCTTACCTTCTGATTTTTTATTTCATACAACTAAGGAAAATAAACTAAAATGGGTATGTACGCTATGATTTGGATTTTTAAAATCTTTCAGCTTCTGGGACATAAAAAAAAAAAACTTTTTAAAACTGAAAACCCTATAAAGCTTTAACAGTGCAGAAATCCCTTATTTAGAAAACACCATCATTCTTGCCATTCCATTTTTTTTCTTCAGCAGTTTATGTGTGTTTGTTTTAATTGAGACTTTATTAAGTAATACAAAAAATAAGAACAAAATGCCCACGAGTCAGCCACAAAGAATGGCTCCCTCACCACTGCAACCCCAGACTCTGTGGGGATATCCGAGATTTTAACTGGCTGACTGCTTCCTAATCTGGCACAACAAACATGAATTTGCTCTTCCTCCAAAACGGCTGGCAAAGATATATAATTTGGTTGAGGTCAACTTTGTGGTATCGTTCTGGCATACGAGGATACAACAATAATGACAGGTTGGCTGACCAGACATGGACATGGGTCTGGCTCTCATCAGAGCTGCGGCTGTGAAAGGGATCCTGAAACACTGAGCTAATCAGGCCCTACTCAAGCTATGCTCTCAAACTTAACAGCCACCGAAACCGAGCACACACGTCACTACGGCTGTGCTGCAAACACACTTTCCAAAATCAATACTGTGTTCATTCTGGTTCAAAATAGCTCTCATCCAGCCTATTAAAGCTCTAATTTTAACGTTGTAGAACTGCAGTAACACACTGCTTTATCTAAAATACTTCTCCCTTTGATTACAAATCGTGCAATGAAAAGTTTGCATTTGCATACCCATGAAACCTCTTCACATTGTCTTGGAATATACCAAAGACTTAAACATGTCATTTTGTGTTGTTTTGCATGTTAGACAAAAAATAAAATCAATGTGTGATAGTCATCTCTACCTCTATATTCTTTTATTACCTTTTTTCAGCATTTGGCTCACCCTGATGGTTTCCTTTCTCATGAAAAAGAGCATTATCATAGCCAGGATGCATTTTAAAGCAAACATCTGTATACATCAAATTTGTCATGATCACTGCCGTGATAGCCGACCTCTTTGCTCATTCACTCACCTGCCTAACTCTGCCTGGTTACCCATTATCATTCATCTCATCCACCTGCTTCTACTGCTTTATATACAGCTCAGTCCCAGCTATCAGGACCAGATCATTGTTTTGAGTTTGAGTCTTTTGAGTTCATAACTGATGTTTTTTGCCCATGTTCCCATTCTCCGAGGCCAGTGGTGAGAGAGGTTTTTAGTCTTGTCATAGTATTTCTGATCATGTCAAGTTTTAGCGTACTGTAGTTTTAGCGTTCCTGTTCATGTCAAGTTTTAACATACCATAGTTTTCCTGTTATCATGCCTTGTACTGCCTCTCAACTACTGAGCTTGCCTGTTCCCATCTGAAGGTTCTGCCTGAACTCTCTCTTGGACTCATGGAACCCTGAACCTACCTGAACTGTCTGTGGATTCCTGGAACCCCATAACTGCCTGTTCCTGATCTGATTGGAACCCCTATGAACTCCTGGATCTCCCAGCCTATCGGTCCTGAACTGCTTGGACTCCTGCCTGTTCATCTGGTTTTAATCTGGGCTGCATCCGCCGAATCTCGTTGGTTATCCATCAGCTGGATTCTGCCTCGCTCTGAGAGGATGGACTGAAGTGTTAAACCAGATAAGTGACTCACATGGATAATCATCTTACGTCAGATTATCATGTCTCCCGCCTCCCCACCCGCAGCTGCAGTAGATCCACAGCCCCGCGTTCTGTTTGTTTTAATAAATGCTTTGAATCTTCCCATTGTCTGTCTCGCCTCGAATATTGGGTCCTAAGTTCTGAGCTTATGACAAAATCTTGATATATAAATATTTTTAGATATTCCAGAGAAACTTTTTAAAGTCCACAGAAAGCAATTCTGCTGTTTAAAAAATGTTGTAATTCTTTCTGTAATTTCTTTCTATGTCAATGGGACATTGTGGATAGATGAGAATTAATTCTTACAAGAAGAAACTCTCATTCTTTGCATTTATTTTTATGCCAATGGTGTGTTTTTTATAGATTAAATAAAGTATTTTGCTCACTGCTCATAATTCTCTTTCTTTGGGAAATTCAACCAAGTCCTGTGAACTACCCTGATGTGAAAGCAGTCTGAGTTTTGAATGAGCCATTATAATATATTCATCTGCTTGTTTACAGTCACTGTCATGCAGTCTCACCTTTCAGAACAGGTCTCCCTCCCTTATTTTCATGTATCTGTCTCCATCTATGTTTTACTTAGCTCTGACCCTATCCCTAGTGCATGACATCCCTGCCTCCATGTTTCGTGATGGAGACAGGACCGCTAAACATTGTTTTAATTGAGGTTTAAAAATGTAATGCTATGTCCTATGCTGATGATGGAACCTCTAACACCTATCTTTCAATATTAGCTGCCTCTTTGCCAGATAAATGCACTGAAGGTTGTTCGTCTTTCTCCACAGTTACTTTGGGCCCCAATCCCAACCCCCCACTATGCACTAAACCTTCACCATCGAGTGCAACTCCTGATGAAGTCACAATTGCAGCAAAGTAAGGCTCCTTGATTGAAGCTGAATGCTATAAATGAGAATGGGACACCCTCTACACTGTATGGATGTGTAGAGGATGGGTATCGCTTTCTATGAATATTGTCCTTCTAATACAAATAATGCATGAGAAACTGGTGCTGCAACCCCCCCACCCTCCACTACTTCGAATGGGGTGTTTGAGTAATTTCACAAATCTGTCAGCTCCATTTTTCAAACAAACACAATAAAACCTGTAATCAAACATTTGCCCCTTTCTTGAAAATAAATGTAAACAGTCAAATAAAACTTTCAAATAATCATTTTTTTAAATCAATGGCATCATTTTGCTTTGATTTTCTGTCAGTGTGACAAAGATGCAGTAAACCTGTGGAACTTGTATTTTAATGCAGGTGTTTCCTGCGTCATTAGGTCACCGTTACGCCCACTGCCAAATTCGGGTTAGCCTGCACTGATGCAGATCGCTATGGGCTGAACAGTCCACTCACCCTACCCACTACATGGTTTGGGGTGGCTCTTAATATGGTAAAGCCAAAGATGCAAAGGGAAGGTTAGTGATCAGGGCTATTCTTAAGGGGCCGATGCTCTGTCAGATCAGCATACCCCGTCAGACCAGCATACCAATAGTCAATATGCATGCGCAAGACGTCAGATTTGCAAACGTCTAACACTATAAGTGGAAGGAAGTCTACTAGGCTACATTATTTATGCATGATATGATAAACAAAAAGTTGTAGTTGTATGTAAAGCATACTGAAAGTCAGGTTGGCTAGTTAATTTATAAAAGTTAAAAGTTTTAGCCTGAGGTAAACAGAATTTAAAGCTATAAGGCTTTAAACACAGACAGCCTCGCTTTCTTTGTTCGCTATTTAACACTCTGACGTAGCAGCTAACCTGTCAGATTGTCATACAAAGTTTAAGTGCATGTTGATTTTGACAGGCTGATCTGCAAATGTAACAGAATTAATTTAAATATTTCTTTCTGCATGTGTGCGCATACGTATTACCATGGCTATGCTGGTCTGATGGCGTATGTTGTGGCAGACCTGACAGAACACTGGTATGGGGTTGGACCTGGGTCTCTGCTGCACCTCTGATGACTAACCTTGTTGCCTCTTGCATGTCATTTAGATGCTAGGGCCATTTTTTGTAGAGTTACAATTGCATTTATCTGTTTTGGTTTGTTTTTATTGTGATTTTTGTGGGGGAGTTGGGGAAAAGCGTTAAGTACTGTCCATTAAATTCGGCCTAACTTTACCCCTAGCCTTTCTTAGATGACTTCTGAAGGCAGAAGGTTAACTTTTGCAAGTTGGGGGTATTAAAGTGTAGGGAGGCTCAATACGAATGCATGCCATTTTTATTTATATGAAATAAAGCATCAAATACTTATGTCCATTTCACAATTCTACAATACTATGTGTTGGTGTATCACATGAAGTTCATTAAAACAAATAGACTAACTGTAATTAGTAAAAGTTAAAAGTGTATAAAGATTTCTGCAAGGTACTAGAGATAAAAAATGGGTAACACTGCTACATTGGTCCTAAATTGGCACCAGTTTTATTTCTTTTTCTCTATCACCCTGTGCGGAATACCAGCAGTTCTCTGCATGGCTAAACACATCCATCAAGCACTGTGCTTTTACTCTTCAGCACAGACTCTGTCTGGTTAAAGAGTGCCCTTCAGAACAGCTCGATGTGACCAAGTAGCCAATAGATTTTCCCTCAACTCAAGTCAACTGAAGCAAACACTGATACATGCCAGCAGAAGGTTAGATCAGGTGTATGAGTTAATTCCGGACAGGAAGCAGTGAAGGAAATGACCCACAGGTTGATAGAGGGTGTGTGTTTCTGACATGACTGCAGAAAAGTATTAGAAAAAGGCAAAGTCCAGCATAAAGTCAGAGAAAGAAAGGCGAACGCAGATGCAGGAGCAGGAATGTCACATTGAGGGAGCAGTAGAAGACCAAAGTTAACGGTAGCCCTTTGACCTTGCATGTCACGGATCATTAGAAAAGCTAAAAAATATATCTTTAAATGTAACAAAGCTGGTTTTCCAGCTTGCATTTTATCACTTAAAAAAACAGAAAAACTTTGAAATGCTAATTAAAATTGCTCTTGGAAGTGCAGAGGTTGATGTGTTGCAATTTCCTCATTCAACAAACATATTTCCTGCCATTTGGGTTTTTTTCGGGATGAGATGACTCACCTACACAAGTCTTTCCATCGCTGTGGAGGACAAACTTCATGTGGCAGGAACATTTGGGGCCATGGTCCGTCTCCTCGCAGATGTGCTGGCAGCCTCCATTGCCGTAGTTGCACGTCACTATCAAAGGAGGCAGGAGTAAACACGAGCTAATTAAAGAGGAGCATACACACAAGTTTTTGTTGAATTTTTAACAGTCAGCAAGGAGGTGTCAGGAAGTGGAGACCGAGTAAATAACATGCAACTCTTTCACTGGGCCATATGCTGTATCGTGTAAACACTGAACTTCAGCTGCACCCAGTCGCTCCCGTGGCATCAAAGCCCCATACAGTAAGGTTTGTTGCAGAAGGAGGACTTAAATCACAGCAAAGATCATGACAAGCTAGCAATTGCAGAGGCACTGAATGTTAACAAAATTCCCTGTGTTTTAGAAACTAAACTTCAGCCCTATTTAAACAATGCTAAAATCATGAATTTTGTTGCTTAGTAAACCTTATTAAAGCTCTTTATGTGATAAACAGAAGAAAATCTGTTCCTGATGTTTTATTTCTCGTGATAATACGTAACCCTCTCACTCAATAGAAATAAAGTTTTAAATATAGGTAAAACTGTAATGTAAAGCATGTATTTAAGCAGTGCATACAAGAAAAGAAACATCTAGTGTTTATACTGAGTAGTGCATATTTAATTAAAAAGGAAATTCTTTATAGTAAAAAAGCAAAGACAAAAAATCAACAGGAATTGTGAATGATTGGCGTTTGTTAAAAGGGGGCATTTTCACAAGGTTTAGGCACATAAAGGTAGATATATTATGAGTCTTCCTCTGTTTGCTATGTTTTACACTTCTCTGCAATAAATGTATCATCATTTCCGTTGAATTTACCTCAACTCTGGCAAATTTTTTAATTTTACTGAATAAATGAATTGTCCATAAATGTAGTGTTCAGGTCTAACAGAATGCTAGTCTGAACAAAAGTGCCTTCAAGCTACTTTTCAAAACAACATAATAAATCCTATTCTCATGTGAAGGAGTACACAGAACTAGTCAGAAGTCCCAGAAGTTTTATGCAACTTTCACAGGTTCACCTTTGTGTTGTTTGTATCAAAAAACAATTTTTATCGTCTCTAAAACAATTGCTTGCAAGTAGATTGCATCTTATGGTTGAGACTCTTTTATAACCAATTGCAAACTTTTGTAGCAGTTCTCTAACATTTAAGTCCAGAGATGATCTGATTAAATGTTTTATGAGTACATGGACATCATCTGGAAACTTAATGTCTCACTGCATTCATTTCAAGGTAAGATTCATCCAAGATCATTCACAGATCTTTTCATATCTGACCTTTGGCAGTTTTTATCTTTCTAGAGATCAATACTACACACAGTAATAGTATATAAAACCTATAAACTTAACAGATCTGTGTCTGTCTAGAATCATGCTGTACTTAGAGAATTAATTGCCAATACAGTCCTAAGATTTGATATAAACAATTCAAACAGATCATTATCTGTATAGAACCACACTAAAACTACTTAAGATGTCATTATTTTATGTTAAGAGCAAGCCTTCCCTTTTAAGTGAGATGTGAGGTTTGGGAAAACCTATCCTCAAAATCCTGCTTTATCAGGAAAACGGGGGCAGCAATCTCAGTAGAGATGACAACACTTAGCTCTCCATAGACACCTTCTTAGATGTCTGGGAAGAGGGAATGTCTCTTGTGTTTTCTCTAGATGAAGCCTGAGACATTCCTAGGCTAGCAGTGAGACATACCGCCTCCAGCATTGCCTCAGCTATCCCCTGAGCTTCCATTTAGTTGGACATTCCTAGAACACCTCCCGAGGGAAGTCTACGGGGGTGACCAGAAAGAGATGCCTGAGCCACCTCGGCAGACTGATTTAAATTTGGAGGAACAGCAGCTCTAAATCGAGTCTTTCCCCGATAACTGAGCTCCACATATTATCTCTAAGGATGAAAGCAGCAGACACCCATTTTTTTTTAGCCTTTTTACATCTGAGATTTTGTTCTTTTATGACCACAGCTGTGGGTGGTGACATATACTGTAGAGTAAATTTAGAGCCAAAGAACAAAAAGGCTCAGCTCCCTGATCACCAGAAAGGATCTGTGCCGCGTCTATGTTACTCCAGCAGGCGTACAGGTCCTACTGTTGATCTCCCACTTCTTTCTCTCCCTCACAAGAGATACTTGATCTCCTTCTCTAGAGGCAGCAGCTGTCTCCTGACCTGGAGAGGACACAATAGTCTTTTCTTATCACAAACCCTGGGTTCAGACTTGGAGAAGCTGATTTTTAACCATGCCAATTCCCAGTTGGTTATGAACCGACCCAGAGGATGCTCTGGGTCTTGGCTAGGGGTGAGCCAACAATGTAATTTGCATAAAGATAAGCAATCCACCAGTCTCCTAACATAATCCCCTCCGGTCCATAACTGTGCCTAGAAATCCTGTCTGTTAAAGTTCTGAACAGGACCAGTAACAGGATGAGGTCTGACTTAGGAACCAGACTCCTACTCTGCTTAACAGTGGTAATGGGGCCCCTGACTCCTTAATCTTGGAGTGCCCCCCACTGGGAACCAAAAGGGACATGGTCCAATGCCTTCTAAAGATCCATAAACTTATGTGGACTTCCTGGGCAAGTTTGAATGAAACCTAAAGCTCCCTGCAAAGCTACAGAGCTGATCCCGTGTTTTACAGCCAAGAATAAAAACCACACTGTTCCTCCTGAGAATAAGTCAGACTCGTCTCTGCAGCCCTCTGACGAAACAGAAGCCTCCACAACTATTTCTTGATGTCAGTGCATTCATGTTTTTTATAATACATTGTGAAGTAACTCAAATTTATTTTAATGTTTGCAAAACCACATATTTCACCATGACATTATCTATGAAAAAAAATGATTATTTAAGAATGGGATAGTGTCCAAGGACTCCAAAATCTCTCCCTAAATAAACAAAATACTGGTTTATATAGACAGAAGATTAGCTAAAGACAAATGAGGAATTCTTTTTTTTTTAATTACAAGAAAAACCCTTCTGTGTTCCGCACTAGATTTCAGTCTGTTCTGTAAGATTAAAAGTTACATTTAACTAGCATAATACATTTTGGAATTTAAATGTTTTAAATTTATTACCAGTATCTTCTGAATAAATAAAGAAAAAAAAACCACTTGATTTCTACTGCAACTATGCTTGTTTCTGTGAAGCACATTTTTGTAACGGACCATATGAAGAGTTTAACCTTTCGAACAAACCTGCGATGACAGAGTGAAAAAGAGCACGACAGAGCCAAGGCTTCCATCGTCATCCTGTCTGCACTCTCCCATCCCGACACCTTTTGCCTTTTTCCTGAGCTGTCACTGAAAAACCATAGAATAACACTTCTCCAATCCTTATCCAAACACAGACAAATCCCCCCACCCTGTCAGGTCTCCAACTCTGTCAGGATGATCTCTGCTGCACAGCAACAGGAAGTGTTCTTCGTCCATCCGAGCAGTCCCCTTTGACTGACCTTCAAACTTGCCCTGGTTGTGTAAATGATTCCTTTTTATTTGAAAAACATGTCTGGCGTTTGCTTTTTAACGAATCAATGACAAGATTAGTCAGAGTTTGGTAATGCTGCATAGACGTCAACTTCAACATTTTTTTGGAAGACATTTGTGCGGTGAGCGTGATTATCCATCATCAGTCGGCTTCCAAACCCCAATCCCTTTCTTCCCGAGGAGTGTGTAAAGCAGCCGTGCTGATGTTTGTGCATGTTTGCATGCAACCCTTGGAGTTGGGATGACTTACATTTGCAGTCCTTCATGTTACGGGTGAGCTGGAATCCAGGTCGGCATTCACAGGAGATGCCACCCTTCTGTGCTTCCCTGCAAATGTGCGCGCAGCCGTGGTTCTTGTCCATGCAGGTGGGCCCCTCCTTTGTGCCTTCTGGCTGCACTGTGAAGAAAACAGCAGTATATATAGGGAGAAAGTTTATCTCTCAGCTGCCATGAAGATTAGACACTGTTGTTAAATCACTGAGCATTCAGTAAACAGAGAGTTTGGTTTATATTAAATATCACAAAGATGTTAAGTGGACTACAAAAATTCAGATGCCTGTCACGCATTCTGACCCAAGGAGTTTCATATGCCTGCTGGTGATTGACATACTCAGCATCCCTTCACAAAGATGTAAGTTCTTGTTGGAGCATGCTTACTGTTTCCAGGCAATAAAAAGAAAGGCTGCCAAGAGAAATGGATAAAAATCCCAGTAGGATATAATCCCAAAAACCTGTAATTTTAATTGGAGTATTCCCCATATGAAGAAAAGAGACATGGAGCACAAAAAAACCCCGCAGCCAGCAGTATGAGACCAAAACTCATTCCAGTAAATTAAGGTTGTCAGTGCACTCTTTAAAGACTCATAAAGGATGACCTACATCTTTAAGTATTTGACTGAACTGTTGCAACACAGATTTCAGAAAGAATGTAGAGTCATTATTCCATTGCTGAGTACCTGAAGCCATCCAAGGCCTTAAAACAAATTACATAAGAATCTACGCAATCATTTACTACCACTTTAAAACATCAGTATAAAATCCTTAAAAAAATGTTTCTTATGAAGACTCCCTGACTGGACAGTGCAGTAGCACTAAAAGGTCATAAAAGGTCCTCTGTGCAGTCCTCTAATAGTAACCATCTGTGATTTGATTTTTTTCACCTTTGTTACCATCTTCCTTGCTGTGCATGGTGTCAAACTGAGTTGGATATTTGTCAAGAATTGTAATTTGAGGTTCAATTTCATGCATTTATTTTTGTTAAAGCTCTGACTGTAATTGTTAAGTGTTTAGGAAATTACCTTTGCATTTAACCCATCCCCTTGGGGAGCAGTGGGCTGCCATTGTGCGACGTCTGGGGAGCATTGTGGGAGTTAAGGGTTTTGCTCAGAGACCCAGAGTGCTGGCTGTGGGGATCCTAGCAGGTACTAGAACCCTCTCAGAGCACAAGTGCACTGGTCTAACCACTAAGCCAACACTCCCCCAATTTTAAGTAATTCCCCTAAATGTGTATCGTTAACTAGACCTAGATTCTTATATGGCTTTTTGTCAAAAGCTGCTTTTTTGCCACTTCCCATGAAGGGCAGACTTTACTTGCATGACAGTTCTCCTTGTCAAGTTGGGATCGCTGCAACAGCCAAGGAGATAATGAACTCCTTGGCTGGACTATCAGTCAAGATGGACAGCCACATCTTTCCAGAGTTGTACTTGTGCAATGCTTTTTTAATGTTCTAATTACAGATTAAATGGTGATTAAATGATGTTACATATGGTGGACTCTCCCAACTTTATCCTGACTGCTGTGATCCTTGCATTTCATGATGCTGTTTTTAAATAATATTCTCTACTCTACCTTTGACACATGAGATTATACTGAGATTAAATTACCAAAAAGGTAGACTCTACAACTACGAAAGACTTTGGCTGCATTTGATTTCCTTTAAAGGGTAGCAGACCAAAATAGGCTGACTACAACTGAACACCACAAGTTTGATATTATGTTGGAAAAGTTTTATAATGTTGAAGTGTGATAAACTATATGTCCATTCATACTGATAGCATGAATATTGAGTTGATTTTTTCAGGTAATGCCAATCTAATCAAGAATGCTGACCTTCTGGCTAAGGTGCTTTCAATCACTTTAAGTCTGTCAACAAGCATCAGAAAGTTATGCAAATGCCCCCCATTTTCCTGCCAGAGATGTTTACATCCTGACAAGAGGCTAAGCTCTCAGACATGAACACTGAAAGGAAAAGGCCACGCTCAACTGAAAGTGCTTTAATGTTTCTGATGCTTTAAAGAATGACATTTCTGACAGTAAGCCACCAGAAAGCCTTAATTAATTATGGAGACTCTGGTTTCTTTTCTCTGCTTCTATCTGCAACCAGAGCAGAAAATATTTCTCTATTTAGACCAGAGTAAATTTCCTGCTGCATGAAGCGCTTTATGATTACTGCTCAAGGTGGATATCAGAATCCATAACCTCATATGAACATGAATGTAACACACCCTTCAATTTATAACACGCCAGACTGAGGCCTTCATCTCTCAGTGGACCGATTTAAACCCAAGTGTTGACATGATGGGGCCAGATTCAGCCATCATCTGCCAGCAGCACATCCCAGTAATATGTATCCAAGAAGCTTGTTTTTATTTCAACGCCAGAAAAGAGAAACTGGTATTTTGTTGCAATAAAACAAGCTATCAGTCAATCAAAGTTTCTGCTAAGCAGAGAGTCAAATTTTATACATGTTAAAGAACAGATCTTATTCAGAAATCTGGACAGGAAGTAGAGTTGGAGCTGAGTGAAGTCAATTTGAATGTCATTTAAAGAGCAAATCAGAAGGGATATGGGTTTAAAACTGAGAGGAGCAAATCCTGCGCACTAGAAATGCTACTGCACACCCAATAATTAGATATGTTTCTAGGCGGGGGTTTCGTGAATCCCTTTTTGATTAGCTGTGAGTCAAATCTAACAGATTGTATCCTAGGTTGCATTTAGGGAACGGCTTATTTGCTAGAATATCAGGCAAAAATAATTAAATATGTTTGATATCCCCCGATTTGGGGTCAAATCAATTGCACTGTCCTTTCAGACCAGATCACTCTTAACACACCACAAACGACATCTCATAAGAGTTTTGAGCCAAAACAATCACTGAGATGTTTCAGAAGGGGGATAGTAGAGCAAAAATTGGGATAGACATCTTGCAATGTGCAGCAGGCATTGGTGAACTGAGTAGCAGAAATAAATAAATAAAAATAAATGACCAGGAAGAAATTTTAAGGTGCATCCTTAAAATACCTCGCTCGTTGTTCATTAAGTTGAATCAAAAGTCTTGATTTAATATATTATAATCATCTGGGCTTCTATGAACCATTGAAAGGCATGGTAATTGTATCTTATGGTAAACATCTTAACAGCAAAAAAACAAAAATGTTTTTCCGCTTATTATCTGTCTAATATATTTAGATGTTGAATATTTCTTCAGCTTTTCCCCCTTTTAGATTTAAACATATTACATGAATAAATTACAATTTTAGCAACATTATTGTTTATTTCTTTCTGTAGTTGTGTTCATTTAAAGGAAGAAAAAAACTATAACAGCTGTGTGTTATCTTTGTCATTAATTTAAGTGTTTAAAAGAATTGTTTTTTCTAGCAACACTTAAGAAAATGCAAGTAACTCATGGTGCAAACTCCTTAAAGTTTTCACATGGAGGCCATTTGAGTGCTATTTATATAACAACTTCTTTTAGCTAAATAAAAAGGTTTACTTAAGAGACACTTGTACTATAGAGCGCATTTTTTGTTAGTTCACAAGAAAAAAATTGCTCTTTGAATATCCTGATACTACAAGAAACTATTTAATAAGGTAAGATAACATACTTTTCATTCCTCTTTGGAAGCTCAGCTTTATCATCAGAGGTAACTTTAGGACATGACATGACTTGAGTCCTTAAACATTGCAGTTCTGACTTTTTTTGGTAGCATTTTTTGACATTCATTATGCATGTTTCCCAACCGGAATTTGCCCTTGAATGCCTCAAGGGCTGAGAAACCACACTTCTTAACTGTGATTATCATCCCAACATCTGAACCAGAACCTCCATTTACTTCAGGAATTAAACAGACAATCCAGCAAAATTATGTGATAATTTTAAAGGCATTTTATGTGCTGTGATGAGGTCTGAAAAAAAAAAAAATAAATAATAAAAAAAAAAAAAAAAAAAAAAAAAATATATATATATATATATATATATATATATATATATATATATATATATATATATATATAATTAAACAAAGGGTCTAGGGACAATCATCTCAGGGAGAGTGTGAAAGTAAATAACAGCTTTTAAAAAAGCTCATTTTAAAAAGTTTACATTACTCTCAAAGTCTCGGGAGGAATAAACAGCTCTTGGGGTAAATAAGCTCTGTTTGCAGATGACTGAAGAAAGGCAGTGACTTATTTCCTCTGTGCATTTGTGCTGCACCACAGTAAAAAATAGGCTCTCCTGTAAAATGCTGAAGGAGAGCGAAGGTGAAAAATCTGTGTTTGGAACGTGCGGTCAGCCTCGCTCCAAAAAGTGCTATGTTTCTTTTTTCAAAGTTAGAGTCAACAGTCCCTAAAATAAAAATAAAAAAATGATCACTGATCATTCAATAATTAGAGGAACAGGTATTTTGCCAATCGGAAAACTGAGAGGAGCAGGGTTAAACTCACATTTCATGAACATGTTCTTCAGTTCTTTAAATTCTTTTTAAATTCCTGTACTTTAAGTTGCAGCTTATTATATATCATACATTTTATAACATGGTATAAATATTATGTTTGTAATCTTTGATCATTTAGTGGATAATGTCATGAAAATACTTCAGGTCAGAATCGAGGGATAAATATTAAAAAAATTAATTTTAAAAATGCAGAAGTTGTACCTGTTTATCTGCTCCGAATTCACCCCTTTTTATTACAACTACCATCACAAAAATAATGGATCTATTTTCATTCTTTATAAATGCCTTTTTATTAATTCTTTTGGAAATTCATCTCTAGATTTACACCATCTTGACTATTCAGTTTCCCAATAGGATAACTGAAGACAACTCTGTAAATAATAGGAATAATAGGAATTGCCACCAAGCAGGAGCTGCCTAGGTAAGTAAAAAAACAGTATTGTTTTCTGTAGTCT
Source organism: Cyprinodon tularosa (assembly GCF_016077235.1). Lineage (NCBI taxonomy): Eukaryota > Metazoa > Chordata > Actinopteri > Cyprinodontiformes > Cyprinodontidae > Cyprinodon > Cyprinodon tularosa. Next base: position 2,439,495 of record NW_024038657.1, on the reverse strand, counting down.
GGAGTTTTCAGAACAGTGTGCTTCTAAGTAACTTATCCCTAACTCTAACTAAATTAATTTTTCAACTAAAAAAAAAATGTGTTTTCTCTTAATTTGTCAGAACAATTCCATTCTATATTGAGATGTTGTTCTTCAAGCTATATTATTATTATTATACTGAAGCATCTCTCTCTCTTGTCAGATTAATTTAGCTGAAATTAATGTTTCATGCTGGAGCTACAGGCTCTATCTAAATCCTCCTCTTAGATGAAACCTGCATATGAAGATAAAAACTACCAACAGAGAAGCATCAAGGCAGAAGTTCGAACATTCCACTAAAAAAAAAACAACAAAAAAAAAACAGAAAAAAAAACAACTTACAAAATAAGAAAATATATGAAAAAGATGGAATCATGTCAAGAGAATCAATGAAGCCAAAAGTTCTTGGGCCCAAACATGCAAGATCTTCTAAATGTGAGAACCACATAAAGGGGAAATGGAAACAATGGAGCTTGAGTGCTGGAAGGCATGTCAAGGGTTAGTATTCTGCTGTTGAGTGCAAGGACTAGTGAAAGGATGGGTCATTGTCTAAGCCGGCCTGCTGTCATGCACCTTAAAGCAGAGACGGTACCCTCTTTGCAGAAGAACTCTAAGCCGCCACCAAGAGTTGGGTGGATACACCCTGAAAAAAGGGGGCCCAAGAAAGGAGCCACCACACTATTAAAGCAGCATTCCTTCCTCTTAGATAATAGGCTCTTAAAAGTTTTAATGGGAGGATAAAAATGTCAGCGCATGGAAAAGAGAAAGGGGAAAATAACTGGACTGTTTTGAGCTACACCGCAAAGCAGATGATCAGACAGGGTAATAAGCTGGTCAAGGTATTAGCTCTTCCCCAAAGAGTCAGTTCATAGAGCAGATAAAAGCCTTCCTGGTGCTACCGTTTGGTTTTGGTGGTGGGATTTTCTGAAGGTCCCAAAGGCTTTGTTGAGGCAGCTCATTCTCACCACTTTTTCCGGAGAGGAGCCATTAAAGTCATAAACAACCAGAGAATGGAAAAGACAGCTGCTGTAGTTCTAAACTAATATATGCCACTGCCAAAAAGCTTTATTTTTCAAAGAATCTAACTTTAAAGACAGCGCCTTGCAGCCAGTTGAAGTTTTCCACATTTCATTCACATTACAACCACACCCTCCAGGAACCTTGATTTGGAATAATTTGTTATAGACCAAAAAAGCAGTGTGAAATTTTTATGTGGAAGGAAAAGAGATATATGACGGTCAACATGTTTGACAACCAAACATCAGGAAAACAAGTGTTGTGCAGTTGATGTTAGTTCTATTAACTCTATAAAATTCAGGTTAACCAATCCTCTTTACTTGTCTTAATATGAACTTTGTGTTTTTCTTTTCTTCTCTAAAGGTCTAAGGTGACTTTTATAGAACATCCAGAAAAAACTCCAAGATGAAGATCAAGGACCATACTAGAAAAGTCAACAATAAACTTTTGGGTACCTGGGAAGTCAAACCCAGACTTAAGTAATACGGTAAGACAAGCTGTTCAACACATCTTCTGAACATGAAGGGAATGGCACAAACTCAAACCTTGAAAAGTATGGCTTTCTAGGCAGGATGAAATCAACCAAGAGAAGGAGCCATCAGTCCCAAGTTATGAACCTACCGGTACATAGTTTAGCAGGAAATGGGCAACCATTTTTCATGTATTTGAATGTCTCATTTATGAGTGTTTAGAACAAACTGTCAAAAGGAAGAATGTTTGCTACAAGCAGTGTTAGAAGACAGGAGTAAAGCTATCCCTACATCATCCTCCTTGGTTTCCCATGCTCTGTGGGTCCTTTAGATGTCTGGGGCTTCAATCTTAGATATCAAAAGGGCAGCTCTTTGGCTTCTCATGAACACTATTAAGCATTTTTTTAGGCAAAATCTTACATATACCAGTACAGTCCCACATAAACCCACAGGTGTTTAGTTTCTGGTGTTTAATGACACATTGATATACAGGAAATTCCTATATTCAGCTGCAGCTGTCACCAATTGGATTGAGCCTGATCTTCAAATATTCCAAATAAGGGCTGTAAAATGGCACATGGAATCTTTTTTACTACATGCAATAAGTCGGCATGTTGCAAGTGATGTACAAAGATTGCTGTGCAAATTTTAAGACACGCAAATGGTTTTGGTTGAGCAGAGTGCGGGTTCTACTGGCAGTTTGAGAGTGGCCATAAAAGAAAGATGAGGTTCAAAGCCATGTAGTTGGACGCAATAATGACGACTAATAAAATTTAATACGGATAATACTAAATAATATTTTATAGTGGATCCCAAACAGGTAGCTTATCTCAATGTGCTACAAACAAAATTAAAAAAATTTAAAACACATCAAATATCAGCTAAAAATACCTGACAACCAAGAGATGCACAATTACACTCCCTCCCAACACTCTTTGTGTCATATTCAATTTTTTTTTTATAAACCTAAAATGTTGCTGTAATATTTAAGTTCAGTCATGTTTTTCGATTTGGTTTAACTACATAAAGATCGTCTGCTCTACCAGACGGGACAAATAAAAACCAAAGAAAAGAATACAAACAAGACAAAATACAACGGAAAAGTTGAAAATCAAATTTGAAATACTTCTACATTCAAGTGTGCTTCAACAGCCTTAAGTCTTCAACAGTTTAAATATACACTTACATAGTCTAAATTTGGTATACATGTAGATTTAACTCCGTTAGCTCTAAACATGCATACATTTGAATAAAAAAACTCACTAACTTAGTAAACATGTCCACTGTTTTTCTTTCAGAAAAGCATTAAGGTCTAGATGTATGCAAAAGAGCATTAACATATGTGTATGAATAGCTACCCTGTTGTATTTACATAATGTATACGTGTTGCAAAGACCGTCCATCTGTTTCATTGACTGAATAGTTATGCAGCACCTGCTGGGTAGATGTCAAACCTTAGCATCACTCATCTTCCCATTCTGTCAAGGTGACTTTACTGTGAAATCCCAAAGGGCCCTGGCCCCCTCTCAACACAAAAGACAGCAGAACTTAACGAGGATCCTCACCTTTTACATACGGTACCACTTGAGACTTTGTCAGGTTTTGCAAAGTATGCTTCTTAAAAAAAAAAAAAAACGAAAAAGAAAAAGAAATTATTAGATGGAAGCCACGGTAGCCAATTATTAATTATAATACCCCTTCTGCCCTCTTTAAGTTAGATAGTCCATGTAGGTCAAGCTTAAGGATGTCCTTGAAGAAAGCCAAGAAAAAAAGGGATGCCCATCTGAAATGAGGTGTGGAGAATTCAGCAACAAGTCTGTAAACATTAGCAAAACCTCCAGCCACTGAGGTATATTTGTTTAAGATGAGAGTGAGAGTAATGGGGGCACATGAACTGATCAAAGGCTGCACAAAGAGGGAGGGTGAGGGCAGAACATTTTGAAGACACATATACAATGAAAAAATAAGGACTCGTCCAAAGGGAACAGAAATAAAATGCTCCTGTCATTTCTGTATCTACAGCTCAAAGCATTTACCCCACTATCCCAGAGTAGAAAAAAAGACCTGGTTATACGGTTGAGCTGCAGAGCAATGGAGCAGTGACTTCTGCACTTGTAAAAACAGTTCTGTGGCCAATGCACAGAGAGGCAGGCAGGAGGGCAGGCTTATTGACAACCAACAGGGGGAAACATATGAGAACCCTACTGGCTCCAGCGCAATGGGAAACAAGACTGCAAGATACGTAGAAAAACTAAATCAAATAACCCTGCAGACATTTTATTTGGCAGCCATCAGTTCAAAACATTGCATCACTGGAATAATTTAAAGTGCGCATTTATCAGCACATTACCTCATGACTTTAAAACGTAAAACTGTCTGCTTCACGGACATTACATTTTTTAGACAGGAGAAATAGAAATAAAGAATGGTTCTGAGACGCTAGGCATGATTTTACACAGGAAGAATGTTGCGCCTGGAGAGCAACACTAATTTAGAATATAATGTGCCCATGAGTTATGGATTTGATCACATTTAATGGAAAACTTCTTAACTCACCAGCCAACAAGGAACCAATGTGCTCTGAAGTCAACCCACTAGAGCCTTCATCTAAATGTCAATGAAAAGCATGTCAGTGTGCCTCCAGCAGGATTAAACTAGAAATGAAATTACTGAGGTGTGCTTATATAGATGATGTTGGCTGTGTGAGTGTAATTATATCCATTGTGTTGAGAGATTTGTTGCACTAAAGGGGGTAAATACCTCTGGAAAGCAATTCAAAGTAGCAAGAGAAGCTGCAGTGTTTTACTTCCCGTTGAGAGGAGTATCAAATGGACACAAAGGAAACATTTGAGTGAAAATCAGACAATAAGGCAAGCAGGGACATATCTCCTCTGGCTAAAAGGTAGGCATTCAGATAAAATGTTTTTAGATCATAAATATTTCTGAGTCATCTCTCTAGCCGTTAAGTTTATGCAAAGAAGATTATTTTAACACCTAGAATATCCAATGATATCGAAGGATCAAATCTTTATAAAACATATCTTGTTATTTCAGAGAGCCCATGATGCCATACAGTCAAATAAGGCTCCAGGGGCCTGTTTTTTTTTTTCTTTTATAGAAAAACAATCACAGCATAACATCACAGATCCTCCAATAAAAGCATTTTTTTATCAAATGCCACACATTTACCGTAGGAATTGTGTCTTAGATGTTAAAGGGCAGACTGTAACCACTATAGTCTGCTGTCTGAACAGAGAATGGCTACCTCTGGTAGTCCTAGGTTAAAAATTACAGGTGATTTGATCAATATAAAAAGGAGATGTATACATCAGAGAGGGATAATCACTTTTATTGTATTTAAAACCAACTATTTTTATATCAGGTTTTATTTTCCACACTGAATAAATGTATTCAAAATAAAAATGGAATTCAAAGGTGGTGAGGGTTGAATTAAAGTGCCATCTAAAATACATAATGGGGGGAATATTGCGAGTAAACAGAGCAAAGCTGTGACGGTGGAGAAATGGAGAGACAGGTACAGAAAGAAAGAGCTGAATACATAAGAAGCAAACAATTTTGAAACTAATTTGGAGTTTGCTTGAAATAAAACTATCATTTTTTGTAGTTTCTGATTCAGATGTTAACAGTTAACTTATGTTATTATTTTTTAATGGCAAATTCTGAAAATTAACATCATTAGTAGGATAGCTATTTACTACAATTTCCATGCAATTTCATCAAGTTTAACTATTATTCAGTGTGATGGTTTAAAGCGCTGATCAGAATCCATCTACACATTTTGAAAATTGCAGTTTCCCTTTATTTTTGCTGACTCCAAAAATTCTCTCTTTAGAAATCTCTTGCTTATTATCCCCCTCCAAAAAATAAGGAATTTCCAGCCTTGTTGTACAAGGTATTAAATTACATCCTTTTTTCTAAACTAGAAAATCTGCTTTCTCTTAATGCATGTTCATCTGAACTTTAAGGACATAAGTGCAGTGACCCATTAAAGCTTCCTGTAGCAACAAAAGCTGAAAGTAAGGCCTTAGGCCCATGCAATTACCTTTTTTTTCTCCCCAAATTAGTTTAGACCAGCCTGATTATTACCCAACAGGGTCCATGTAGCTACTCTATAGCATTGCTCCCACACAAGCCTTTCCTTTTTTTTTTACTGATAAGTTGTGAGTGCAAATTTAATCCAAGGTGCTGAACATCTTCATATGTAGTTATTTCTTAGATTTCTTTCTGCTGATCAGTTTTACTATTTAATCTGTACAAAGAGAAGTTACGTTTTGTAACCATTCACTTATTAAAGAAATATTAGGTGTCAATTAACCCTTATCTTCTTTTAATTTTGAGCAATGTTCTTTTTTTCCTACACAAGGCCAAAGCATTGGCCTTCATTTGAAGTTATTGCACTACTGCAAACTGCAAATTATCACGTAACATCATAGTAAAATATCAGAAACTTTTTTAGAAGTAATACAATGAAATATCAAAATAGTTCGAATGAGTTGTAAAACGATACCGTGTAGCAGAACAAACCCAGATTAAATCCAATCTGCAAAAAGGCCTCAGCAAACAGGAACCCTTTTACAATATAAGGCATGTGTTTTTTATGGTACAGCTAACCTGCCCATGTTTCCCTTTTCAGCGTTCACAACTGAAGGCAAATAAACAGAACACATAAGTCAGTATAAGTGACTTGCATCAGTGCACACTTAAAGTTATTGCCTGTTTTGGAGGCTTTCAAAAAGAAACAGGACTGACGTTATGGACGTGTTGGTTGACTAAAACTAAAATCTCTGAGTCTCAGTGTTCTGGATTTCATCTCAGGCACAAATGTTTCTGTCGTCTTTCTAAATAAAAGAGAAAATAAATCAAATGTAAAGCGGGGGGAACCCTCCTTGATCTAAAAAAGGCATTCCTTTCAACCACTAAGCACCTTGAATTTCCTGAAAAGCATAACTTCTAGGTTGGAAATGTTTGAAGCTAATAAATGAACTGTTACATTTTTTGGGCAGCTAAACTGTAGAGAAACTAATTTGGCCAAAGTTCCTCCTGCAGAGGGGAGGAGGAGGGGGTGGTATAATAAGGGACAGGCCAGCAGCAGCCTTGTCATTAGCCGGGAGCCTGGAAGACCCCTGCTGCCTAATTGGCATCGGCTCTGCGCGAGCAGAGGCTTAGTATCAGCAGGGGAAACAGAAGTGAAGCAGCAAGGGGCTCCTATGATCAGCCTTAAACTGAACTCAAAAAGACCTGTACAAGTCGCCGATGGAACACCTGAACTATTAATGCAAGAAATGGAAAGCTGATGTCTTTTTAATGATGACAATAAACTTGTGGTTCAGCTGCAGACCAGGCTTACCTGTTCAAGAGGTGGGCTGGCAGGATGCACTAAGGGTCCCATTTAAAAGTGACCTGAGTGATTAAATAGACTTACATCTTTTTGAGATTTTTCCTGCTATCTAGAGCAATTCTGCTGAGGCTTTTCGCAATAACTCTGCAAAGTCACTTCCTAACCACTTCCATTATCCTTTAGGCACACACTGTTGTAATAAGAGTGGTAATAATAAGCAGATGAGTGGCTGTTCTGTCTGTGAGTCTTTCAAAAATAAGGAAACAATAAATGGGCGCCTATCTGATGAGTGCAGGAAGTTTGCAGATTTATGGTAGCTTTAATCTTCTGAAATCAATGGCTGTCATCTGGGAACAATAAGGACGAAATGAATATTAAAATGGAACTGCAAAATGGAATATCAACAGGAACTGGGGACATTTATCACCAAAACAAACAAAAGAAAGAAACTTGGCAAAATCACACTACAGCTCTTAGTCTATTTCTGAGAGCAGTGATGTGTAGTAAAGCCGGAAAACTCACAGTGGAGCTTATTACTCTTTAGAAAAAAAAACTCCCCGTCATTTATGAAATGTAAACATTGACACTTCTGACACCCAGATGGAGATCATGAATTAAACTACCAAGGTCCTCAGTTCATCATACAGTTGGGTCATGAGCATCACATTTTATTAAATCCCTGCTCGAGGAGTTAACCTAAAAAACATACAAAAGAGGTGAGAAGACTGAAATGAGAGGACACTCAGATCTTGCTGCGTAAGTCTGGGTTTTAAAGAATAGGAAGAATGGTGTCAAATTCAGAAGAAGGATCCGCAACAAAGCTTAGCCTGGTGAAACTGAAGAGCTTGTAAAAGCCTGCGCTGGATAATTACTCCTCGAATGAATACGTTGTCTGACGGCGATAACAGCTGTTTATTCTGTCTGCTACTGCTGTACAGAATTACTGTAATCCCCCCAAATCAACCAGAATGAGTCAAAATGCAAACGCAGCATTTCTAGAGCCTTACATTTAGGGGCAGTATCTCTTCTATTGGCTGTTGAAAGCTATAAACTTCCTTGCTGTTCACCATGGCAGATTTACTGAAATATTATTTTTCATTATGGTCTTTGTATTTATATTACAAAGACTGGCAAGATCAGTGAGGATTTTGCAAGCAAATAAATCCTAATGAGAAAGAAATCAAATCCTCCACAAAGCAACCATATCATATACTTACACCCCTGTTCTGAACCATCCACATCAATGCCTTTTGCACCATATCTTTCCTACACTGTTAACATTTTGATCACTGCTGCACTTATTGAAAAGAAATTTTCATCTTCACTGCCAAGCTGCTACTCATTCATTGTCGAAAAGCTGTATGTAACAAAATATTGTTTTGTAAATACTTTGTGTACAAAATGATAAAGGTTGATGTCTAAGTCTAAGTCTTTATAGCCACTGAAGAACTTTCCTGACAACTTAGCTTAACAATGGATATGTCTGCATGTCTGTGGAGCTGTTGTAGAGTGAGCCTTCAAGCAGGTTGGCTCTTTTCCTGTCACGTCTCCATCCCACACTAATGCTCCATCAACCATAGGTGTGTCTGCCCCAGGCTACACCTTTAATTGTTTTCACTGTTCGGAGTCCCCCCACAGGCCACTTAATACCACAGATAACTTTAAATCCTGCCAACTGCTTGATAGTTTCAATCTGAAAGGGTCGGATGAAAAAAAGATCCCTCCTCACTCCCCCTTTTTATTTCTTCTCTTAGAAGACCAACTTTTTCAACCTTCACTTTAGGCCTATTAGGGTTAATCCCATCCTCCATGTATATCTGCAGAATATCTGCTTCTTACATAAAAACTGGACAGCATTATTAGTTTAAAGGTGATATGATCATGTTTAAGATGACTGGTTACAGCTATCGGCTAACACTCAACTCAACAATGAAATCACAGTGTTGTAAAAATAATGTATATTCTAACTCCCTGCTTTATTCTGTTTTTGTCAAATGTAAAAATTACAGACCAAAAAACTACTCCTAATATTGAAATAAAACACCACTAAAGATATATATATATATATATATATATATATATATATATATATATATATATATATATATATATATATATATATATATATATATATATATATATATATATATATATATATATATATACTATTTATAAGGAAAAGACAGCTATTTAAGCAAACTTGGGTCTATATGACAAAAGCAAGGAAAACAGTACGAGACCATCATACTATCAAAGCCATGTTTTGCTGAAGATCTTTCTCTGTAACACTTTGTGTGCTTTACACCAAAGGTAAAACATAGAGCTTACAAAAAACAACATAGTTTGAAGTCTTGGGAACCATCAAGATGCTTTTGTATTATGTTAGGCAGCAGTTGTCTTCATCATGAAACTGTCTAAGCAAGTGGGGGGAGGTGATGGCCTAGTGGTTAGAGCAGTGTGCCTGTGCTCTGAGAAGGTTGCGAATACGCGGTTAAATCCACACAGCCTCCACTCTGGCTCCCTCAGCAGGACCCTTAACCCCACACTGTGCCACAGATTGGCAGCCCACTGCTCCCCAAGGGGATAGATTAAATGCAGAGGCAAATTTTTCCAGTGTGAGATCAATAAAGTTCAATTACGGGCATTCAGAAGGTTTGCTCTCTGGGCTACAAACAGAGTATTTGATTTCTCATAACTTTGCCCATGGTAAAGTCCCCGGAACCATGGTAGAAAGTGCTCTGGTTGAAACCAGTGTTGACTTGCATTAATCTAGCAGCGGCTAAGACATTCATGTGAACAGAGCCCTGAGATCGCTTGTCGACTTTGTCAGAGTTAATAGTAATGCAAACGTTCTGCATGTAACTCTTCAATAGAACAGGGCCTATTCTACAAATTAGCATTTTTAGGGGAATGTGGCCTAGTGGTTAGCGCACTGCACTTCGAATCCAGAGGTTCTGAGTTCAAGCCCCACTCCCATATTATGACCCTGAGCAAGTCCCGTAACCCCACACTGTTCCCGGGCGCCACACAATCAAAGCCCACATTGAAATATGAAAAAAAAATAAGTAAAACAAAAAAAAGCTATTAAGGAACGAATACTTTTTTCCAGCACTTTATAATCCATCTCAGGTATGTGTGCACCTACAACTCTAATCATTACTATTATTCTTTGTAGTGGATCGTGAAATTACACAAGTGCAGTCCTTATTTTCTGCTTATTGCTGCACTTTTTATACTTTAGAGTACATATTTTTTACAACAGTATTTCTCTATTTTATGTCGATTCAATGTCAAATAAGATTTATTCTTTAGTAGGTGCATGTAAATGTGAATAACCTTTTGGTCTCTGAATGCAGGTATGCTGGTTGTCACTCAGTAGGAATCCTTCTCTGCAGCGACACTCATAGCTGCCCATCATGTTGACACAAATCTGTTGGCATCCACCGTTGCCTTCTGAACATTCGTCCACATCTGCCAGAAAAAACAAAGACACACCAATTAACAATAATAGTTCAAAACAGAATAAAAATTCCATAAATATTATTTGCAGGGTTTGACAAAATGCAATGATGTGATATATGTGTTATTTACTCCAAATTGTTAAAAACCAGTTTAATGAAATGCTTAGAAACTTCAAGTTGTAATTTGAAATCAAAAGCAAAATTAAGAGCAATTAATAAACAAATCAACAGCAAGAGATAAAAAAATAGAAATATTTGGTCTTAAAGTGTCAGATACCAGAGCTCCATTTAAAATCCCCAACCATGTAGCACTAAGCTATAAAAATGCAAATGCAGCACAATCCTTCAAAAGACACGAAACCTGACCCACCGGGGCCAGAGTACCTGCTGATGACGAGTGTCTGCCCTGTGACGGGAGGAACGCAAGGGATGGGTGCGGGGGATAGTGAGAGAAGAATGGAGTTTTTTATTTTTTTTTTTTAGTTGTGCTTTTCTTTTTCAAAGTAAGTGGGAGAGTGAATCTACTTCTAGTATTCGAGTATTTAGGATGGTGTTGCATGGAGCTTGCTTGTACCCCAAGGCAAGAAACTGACACTCACTATGTGACTCCTGACTCAAAGACTGACTCAAATCCTTAATAAAACTCCTCTCTACCTAAAATATCCCAAAAGCAAAAAAGAAAAAAAAAAAAATACTCAAATGAACAGACATTTAAAATCTTAAAGGTTTAATACATTTTGTAGTTTCAAATAAGAATGCAAAGTTTGGCTTGTTTTTGTCTGAAACCTACAGGATTATTGATCATACACATTGAACACAGTATTACCACAATATTAAATACCACAGTTTTTCAACACATGATTAACTACTATTTATAGGATTTTTTTTTTTCAGATTTAAAACTAAAACCAGATAGAACAGTAATGTAAAAGGAAAACCGTGCATTGCTTCCAACAAATAAAAGCCTAAAATTTGCGGTTGTCATTTATGTTCAGCCTTCTTTTTAGGTATTCTGCAAACAGTGGTGAGCATCTTGAAAACCTAATCTTTGCTCATGTTTTTTGTAGAAAAAAAGCTCAGGCTCAGTCAGATCAAAATGCTTGTGAAATGTAACTTCAGGTCCTCACAGGAACTCTGTTTCTTTTAAGTCTGGACTTCGACAGAGAAATTCTAATACATGAACATGCTTTGATCTGGATCATTCTTTTTAGTTTACCTCAATGTTTAGGTTGCTGGAACAGAAACCTTCACCCCTGTCTTAAATCTGCACATTTAGGCAATAGTGTCTTCTAACATTATCCTGTTTAGTTCCATCCACCTTACCCACTAAGCTGACTGCTTTCCCTGCTGGAGAAACTTCTCTCCAGCAGCATCCTAGGGGAGTGGTGGCCTAGTGGTTAGAACAGTGCGCTCTGAGAAGGTTGCAAGTACCCTATTTGATCCCAACAGCCTCCACTCTGGGTTCCTGAACAAGACCCTTAACCCCACACTGCTCCCTGGATGCTGCACAGTGGCAGCCCACTGCTCCCAAAGGGGATAGGTTAAATGCAGAGAGTTAATTTGTCCATTGTGAGATCATTAAGGTTCTATTTCTATTATATTTTCTATTTCTATAATACTGCCACCACCATGTGTCACAGTGGAGCTCGTCCAGAGTTAAGAGAGACATCTTTACTGTTTTTTCTGAATTATGCTCTTCATGCAATTTGTGGCTGTCCTTTTTGTTTGCTTCAAAATTTAACTTTAACGTTTTATACATCTTTAACTATTACCTCTTGGTCAAGTTTACCAAATTACCAGCAAACCTATAGAGAAAGATTATTTCAGCTGCTTGCATCTGGGTTCCTATAATCTCAAGACAATAGACATTAAATTAAAAGCTTCACTTTTTGGTTAAGCTCTTTTTTTCACCATGACAGACCAGATATCAGAGTTACAGCAGAAACAGTAATCAGTGTACAGCAGGGCTGAACGATTTGGCCATAAATGAAAAGGGCAAAAAAATTTTACCAATATTGTGAATGCAATTTTATTTTGATATTCCTTTTGAAATAACCACAAGCGTGTAAATGTTTTATTTTTGGGTTTCAGTTTTTCATGATCTTGAAATTTTGCTTGTCCAGAGTCCATTCTTGCAGGACTGTACTGTAACCTTTATGTGAAAAAGATCTAACTTCTACTGGCATGCATGAATCTTCAAGTTAGCTGCAACTCTCTCTACATTTCTGTCTGGAGGCAAACATACTTCAAGCATACTGCAGTGAGAGATTACTGTCTTTCTCTTGCTAAATGTAACTTTACCAAAATTGAGCACCTCCGTGATTTGAAAATTATGGTTTTTTTAAATTGTGACTATATTGCAAATGCATTTAATTGCCAAGCCCCAAAAATTTCTAATCTATCTATCATTCTCCTGCTCCATCCTGCAATAAGAGATACTTCAACTGTATGACTAACTAAAATAAAATCTCTGTTGTATACACAAGCTTTTTTGCTTTATGAATATTATTATTAAAGGGTCATCCAAAACTAATCCACTGTCTATTTGTCCAGTCAGATTAGGTTTAAGTTTCCTTTCTGGGGAATTTTAAGAAATGAAACATTATTCCTCATGTTTTCTTTTTCCGTTTAACAGCTCAATAATCATTGTATTATTCTAAGTAATAAGAGTTGAGTAGAAAGTCAATGGGGGTAGCATTCTAGTCTTCTGTCATGTTCTTCCAAACCCTCACCAAATCTGTCTCTTTTCCACAAAGCGCAATGTGATATGTATGTTGAGGCTGATATGAAAAGTGTTCATCTACAGCTCGGTGAGGGAGAGCCCTCTAGAAAATAAATACAGTGAGACTGACATAAATGCAAAGAGGAGAAGAATGATAGAAGTGGTGTCCTCATAGTGCAGACACTGCTGCAACTGTATATTTGCAGATAAACTGTGAGCAGGTACCAAGAAACCTCCACAGTCAAAGAAAAATATCCTTACCTATATGCATAGAATCGCTCCCCGCTCAAAGAAGATATAAACACAGAACAAAAACAGCAAGGTTTTACACCCAAATTGTCCACAAGTTACCCAAAGTGCCACATAGTGCCCATGGGGAATTCTGTTTCCATACCATCAGTGCATCAATGAAGGTTTAATTTCCTGATTCTTTCATCCCTCCAAATGAGGCGTTGGCTGTCAGTAGATCTTCCTTGTTCAAATAGCTCCCATAATTGCCTGTGTTTTGTGCTGGGAAAGGCTGGCGTCCAAAGCAAATATTTCCAAGCGGAAAGGGGTTTTGGCATGGCTTGAAGAAGTGCTCATGTTATTTAGGCTTAAAACTGTTTTTTAAAAATTCTCTAGAGGATGAGAGGGAGAAAGAAACAAGTTTTAATCAAGTGAAAATGGCTGTCTCACCCCTGAAAAATGAGACACACCGATGCTCATATCTTACTTCACTTAAGAAGATGAGGGGGGAAAGGAGCATTCAAACTGAGAGAGATTAAGGGATTGGTTGTATTTGCGGAGGCCATGTCCGCTGGTTTCTCAGATAGCCTTGACTGTATATATAACATTTGGTCTTGCGCAGAGCCTTAGAGCCATGTAAACATGGCGGGCGCCTTACAAAAACTCCTGAACTCTTATTTGGAGAAATACTCAACTCTTTCACTCTCTCTCCCTTTTTTTAAGGATTCACTGACTTTGAGGGAGTTTATAGCTGACTCTGACTTTTTTTTTCTGAGGCCAGAAATGAAAAACTGCAGCTATCTGTCATCTAAGCTGTCTATGCATCCGTCCCAATGCAGGGTCGCTGTCTGCATTAAACTTAACTTTTTTCTGTGGTTCAGACAGACCAGAGACAAGGAGGTGGGTTGACACACACTAGCCTCCCCTAGTTTTTTTATTTGCAAAAGGTAAAGAAATGCATGGAATTGAAATGTAACAAAACAGTTTTTTTGTTTTTTTTTTAAGTCTTCATTCTTTATTTTAGTTTCCCGTTGCTATAAGGCAAGGGCTACAAAAAATAATCTAATTATTTTCGGTTTTAAAACTGCAAAAATGTTTGATTTCTATGATTAAAAGCCAGAGAACATGTTACAGTGTCCAGAGTTCTCTACAGTTGTATACATGGAGAAATGGTTTCTGACCGTCTCTAATTGGTTGCTGCACACTTCCAGCCAGTTTTCCTGAAAGGTGCTTCTACACTTAACAAGAAAGACACATTTGAATGTTTGAAACAAGTAACTGAAAATCAGGTAGTGAAATTAATGGGTGCAGAACATCACTCTTACTAAGGTTTATTAACCTTAACCCCAGACTGCTCCCCAGGCGCCGCACAATGGCAGCCCACTGCTCTCCAAGGGGATGGGTTAAATGCACAAAGTACTTGTACTTGTGACAGTGTAATGACAATAAATTTCTATTCTTCTCTATCTGTGAGCATAGAGATGATGTACCTTGGCAAAAAGTTCAATTTCTGTCTCATCTTTCCATAGGACATTCTCTCAGAAGCTTTTTCACTTAACATGTATTTTGGAAAATTCCAGTCTGGCTTTTCATGATCTGCTTTCAACAATGGTGTACCACTTGGTTGTCTCCTATTAATTCCACTTTGCACCAAACGATGACTGATGGTTCGATCTGAAACTGATGTTCCTTGAGCTTGAAGATCACTTTTAATCACTTTAGAAGTTTTTCTGAGCTCTTTTGTTACCAATCATATTTACTGTCTCTTTGATATGTCATATATTTTCCTGCTGCGGCCAAATCCAGGAAGATTGGCTAAAGTCCTATGGACCTTAAAATATCTGAATGTCTTCAACTGTAGTTACAAGGACATCAAGCTGCTTGGAGATGGTCTCATAGCGTTTTCTTTTAATGCTTTTCTATAATTTTCTTTCTAATCTCCTAAGACAACTATTTCCTTCACTTCCTCTGGTCCATGTTGAGGGTGACACACACTATGCACTGAACCACTGCAACTTGCACACTGTCTCTTATCCTCTGCACTGTTCACACTTTGACCACTGCTGCACTTTTTGTATAACTCGTGCCATTTGAAATATCAATGCAATGTTCATAAGCTGTATGTAACGCAATTTCGTTCTGTATGCACTCTGTGCATTCAAAATGACAAATAAAGAAGTCTAAGTCTAAGTCTATGTTACCAAACAGCACTGTGACTACATCTAGTCCTATGTATAGGCCCACTGACTGATTACAAGATTGTAAAAACCTGTGACAATAATTAGAGGACACATCTTTAGACATTCAGTTTTTCAAATAATTTTTTTGAAAAGCATCCATGCTTTCAAAAATATGTGTTTAGAAATACTTTTGTCAGATTCAAGCTATTTCTCTGACCATTATGGATTTTACTTTTATTAAAGGGGTTTGCACATTTAAAATGCTCAGAAAATTTCTTTAACACTGTAAAGCACAGGTGTCAAACTGGTTCCAGAAAGGGCCGTGTGGCTGCAGGTTTTCTTTCCAACCAAGCAATAGCACACCAGACTCCATTCATATCATCAAGTCATAATGTTCAGATTGGACTCCCTTGATGAGATGACTGGAGTCTGGTGTGCTATTGCTTGGTTGGAAAGAAAACCTGCAGCCACACGGCCCTTTCTGGAACCAGTTTGACACGCCTGCGTAAGTCCTGTAAAATGTAATACCGGTAATTGTCAGAAAAATATATTTTCTACTAGTCTCTACTGAAAATTCTGACTAATTAAAATATTATATATATATTTGTGATGCATTAGACATTCCTGTGCCATTTAGTATTCATTTCCTGTTTTCTACATAAGTCTGATTGTATACATCGGGTTTTTTAAAGAAAATATCATCACATTGATATTGTGAAAAACATCACGCTGATGTTGTAGAGGTCTCAAAACTTGAGTATCAAAATTAATACACTTGCTGTTAAAGAGTTCAAACTGTTTGTCTTCAAACCTACTTGGATCCAAAGGGGGAAACGATCCTACGAGCTGGGCTAAATAAGTCTGACAGTTCTTCCCTTTCACTGAATGCACGTAAAGTCAAAACCACACCATATCAATATATTCCCTGCCAGCTGATCGGGGAGGTAGGAGCGTTGCACCTAGCATTGCACAAAGCTGCTTTTATAGAAAAAAAAAAAAAAAAACTGATATGATACAAAAAAAAAACTGACATGATACATGCTTTTGAACTAAGTCAGACCTATCAGCTGTTATACATGTCTGATTGTCATGAGCACATTTGTCAAGCAGATAGATCAAAGGAGCACATTTGTCCTTTTTTTCCCCCCTCAAAATTTCACCTCAAATTACTGTGAGCCTAAGTTAGGCTATGCACAAAATCCCTTTCCTCAAACCTTTACTAATTGATCAAGTTATAACCAGCTATAACAAGATTATCAGCATTCTGTTTCTATTTAATATTTTCCTCTTTTGGTAGTTGTGAGATTTCATTTGTATTATTCTATGTTCTCCCTGTTTCTTTGTTCAGTAAAATAAAAATGGAATGATTATCTGTGATTGTTAATATGTGATTACTGATTCCTTTTATGGTCCTTGTATGGTTGTATGGTGTATTCCTTGCATGGTCGGTATTAATGTAAATTCATTCTAACTGCAAATACTGTTGACTTTAAATACATACCTTTTTACAATTATTTAAAACTTGCTTCAGACAAATGAGCTAAAAGACAACATAATCAGACTGATCTTATTTATTCACGATGCTGTTAAATAATTGTTAAATCAGTGTCACATTCTCTTAAGCCCCAATTTTTTCATACTGTACTCCTAGCAGACTCTTTCTTGATAAAAGTAATGTTAACATACCCCAGCATGATCCCTCTCTTTAATCTTTACTTTATTTTTTATTTTTTTGAAGGAACTAAAGATAAGGATCCTGCTGGTAAGCCTTCTAACTTCATAAACTAGTGTTTTATTATAGAAGAGATACTTCCCTAATGTATTAACTGATAGTGTTTTGAAGTAATATTCTTATGTTGTATTTTATTTTAGATGCCTGTCTAATTTAATATTTAAAGGAGAAGTTCGGTTTTTTACACTTTAAGCCCATTTTCTGTAGTGTCCAGGATGAAATCGAATGATCGACACCAAAAGTTTGACAATTGGTCCTGTCTCTGCTTTTTGGCTCATTTAGAATCACCCCCTGGCTGCTTTAGAATGGCTTGCATAGAGCATGTCCGATAATGTCCTTAAAACAACCTTAAACGTTCTTTTTTTAAAATATGCTACTCACCGTGTCGTCAGCGCTGTTCAATGACGTTCCAAAAAAAGTTTCGTGAAGAAAAAACGTTCCTGTAGTGTTTTATTTAGCATTTTGTAAATCCCATTGAGTTCTGTAGGAATAGTCAATTTTCCGCTGCCACCGGAAACGGAAATGGGGCCTGTTTACACAGTTGTAGTCTTTTCGCTTCACTCTGTGTACTCCGACGTCGAGAATCAAGAATCCACCTTTCGTATTCCATTTTCAGAGTTTTTTAAAGTGTTTAACAGAGACGTTAGCACCTCGACGTCGGAGTACACAGAGTGAAGCGAAAAGACTACAACTGTGTAAACAGGCCCCATTTCCGTTTCCGGTGGCAGCGGAAAATTGACTATTCCTACAGAACTCAATGGGATTTACAAAATGCTAAATAAAACAAGACAGGAACGGTTTTTCTTCACGAAACTTTTTTTGGAACGTCATTGAACAGCGCTGACGACACGGTGAGTAGCATATTTTAAAAAAAGAACGTTTAAGGTTGTTTTAAGGACATTATCGGACATGCTCTATGCAAGCCATTCTAAAGCAGCCAGGGGGTGATTCTAAATGAGCCAAAAAGCAGAGACAGGAGCAATTGTCAAACTTTTGGTGTCGATCATTCGATTTCATCCTGGACACTACAGAAAATGGGCTTAAAGTGTAAAAAACCGAACTTCTCCTTTAAAATAAATGTATTGAAATAACCAGCAATAGCTTTAAAACCTTTGTTAGTTTCCGTGTTTTGCATCTGCCTCATTTCACACCAACTTTACTCAAATCTGCTATGCCATTGTTAATGCCATTTAGATAAATAAAAAGTAAAACAGAGATTTGATTCAACTTAACTTCTTTTTGCTCTACAACCAAGGAACTGTCACAGGTACCCAACTTGATAAGTTGGAGCAAACTTTCTAAGTCTAAACTATTTCCTAAATATTCAGACTTGTATTTTTCTGATTATCCAAAGCATGTCTGCAAGCATTTTATCAACAACAACCGTGGATCAGTATTTGGTTGGACATTGCCTTTTTCAAGAGGACAAGAGGCCCTGCCTTGACATCTGATGGCTTCCAGTCTGCAGCATGCTTACACCCTTAAGCCCTGTCTCAGGCTTGAGTTCCCCTTCCTAAAGCCCTGCCGGTGGGCTCAGCTGGAATTGTTAATTTCATGGTGCATGGGGTTGAGCAATACTGCAAGAGTTGATAGCCTTCAGGAGCCACCAATTACACTAATCTCAAATGTATCCTTTAACTTGTAACTTTAGTCCTTTTCCTCTGAGCTGTGGAGAGTTAGCAGATCTTCTGCATGTCACAACAAACACAAAGTGACTCCTTGCTGGAAAGCAAGTTGTTGGTAGCAATTGGATTTAAATATCTGGGTTTGATAGGAAACAGTCTATATCTTTAAGTTGGACCAAAGTTTTCGCTTGTCCAGTAGTGGAAAACAATAACAAATAAAAGATTATAAACTTTTTCTGATGGAATCATTTAGTGGTGTTAATGTTGAACTGTTTGTGAATTTCACTTATTTGTGGCGGGGAGGATGGGTTGCACTGTAGTCGACCGAAATCCCGAACGATTTTGAAATTCCTCCTGGACATTTTTTTAGGTATGAAAAGTATGACATGTCCGGGAAAAAGAGGACGTCTGGTCACCCTACCCATATCAGCAATTTCGACGTTTCAGTGAGTGCGTGCTTGATGCTATGATGCATCTTTGCTCGGCAGCTTCACTCGTTGTAAACCAACCAATCAGAGCACAGCTCATCTAAATATTCATCAGCATACCATAAAAGGAAGAAAACCTGTCGTTTCATTCTAGGGCTCTTAACCAGGCTTGCATTAGGGCTCATAGAACAGCAAATATGCCTTTTTCAGCCCAACCAATATTACACACCCTATTCAGAGACCTTAAGGACCAGCACCAAACACCATATATAACCAATCTATGACCCCTTTAAGCTTAAAAACAAAGAAAGAAGGAACCCAGAAAGAATCTCAACCCAAAGGCTACACAACCTCAGTTGATTTCTTTCAACTTAGAGGAAAAGCCTTTTTATTCATCCTAAGAAGAAAGTTTTTTTGGCTGGCATGCCGATATCATTTTAATTGGCATAATCCACATACTATAAGCATAGACGAGTTTTGAAACATTAATGGATTCATGAATTGAGAGAGTGCTTCCTACATCATACAGTGGCAGTGTTTTGAACTCTTGCTCTTGATTGAGATAACCCCCCCAATGTGAAGGGACCATTACATCACTGCCTAACTGCTTAATTTTTTTACAACACTATACAATGTAAATTTCAAACAGTAGTTCTTCCATTATCATGTTATATTGAATATGAGTTCCTGTCAGAGGTGTGCAGCTTTTGCTCACTCATCAGGGGAGAAGCAAATGGATGTAAAAGCTTGCAGAGGAAATCAGCATGAAGGTCACTGATCTTTTTGCTGTCAGGACTTGTTCACTGATACATCAGTAGGCTGCTTCCTGTTTGATATAATCACTGGGGATTATAGATGCTGCAACAAAACCCATGCAGGGAAAGTAATTGAAAAGAGAAAAATCCAGATTTTCTAAAAAAATACAATGTCTAGGTACAATAACAGTCATTAACAGAAGAGTGTTCAATGTGGTGACATTTTTTTTCTTGCCTGCTAATTCAGTGCCACACCTCAGAAGCTTCTCCCACAGCATAGCTTTTTGTAATAGATCATATTTCGTGTTTGCGGAAGGTTAAAGTAAGAGCGCATTAATTTCCCTGTAGATTGCAGAAGGAGTTGAAGCCTTTGCAATCCATACAAATCAGTGTTGGTCGATAAAAATCAAAAGAAACTGGCCTACCGAGGTGTGTGTGTTTATTCCTGTGTGACAGGGGACCAACTCGAGAGAAAGCAAAATGATGAATGCAAGTAAACAAGGTGGAGACACAGGTCTAGTGGTGCTCTTGTCAAACATCTATAATTTCTATTTCAAGCCTGCCTTTGCTTTCCCAAGTGAGTCACTCTTAGGCTGTACGCCACCGTGGCATTTCTTTTTACGGCACTGAAAGAAACATATCTTTATTTGTACCTTTTAGCTCCAGATAGAAGCAGAAATGCATCTTTTTATATGAGGAAAGCACTGCCTGTGCAGATGCTTATGATATCAAGGCTTGACTGACAAGCTAGCAATAATACTGTAACAGTACATTTTGGTTTCTGTGGGACCCTAACCAAAACACACAGGCCATAAAAGTGTAGATTTTGTGTTATGGTGCGGAACAGGTCAGACTTCCTGCAGCTGGTTTTGATTGTTAAGAAGACGTGTGGTTTGGTTTTAAACTAAGATATACTTTTTTTGGAGCCTATGGGATAAAATTTGTCTAATTATTAATTTACTTATGTTTTCCTTTTCTATTGTAACCATGCTTATAGCTCAATATACCAATATAAACAGACTAAATTAACAAAAAACTCAAAGTAAAGTCTAAAGCTCCAGTTAGAGATTTACATGGCGATCAATTGAGGCGGTGTAAGTCAAGAGAAATCCTCTTTAAGTGATACTGCTGTTTCAAAGAGACTTGATAAACCCTTTGGAACAATTTAAAAGAACTACATGGCAACCTGAATCTTTTTTGTACCACACCCCAGTTGGGAAAAACTGCTTGGGAAATTCAAAAAACATTAATCTCTGATGCACACAGGTGTCACCCCTGCTACTACCTCAAAACAACCATGTTAGGCCCTAAAGGGCTTTATGTCGAGGAGCAGGGCACTGATTGTGTATCTTATTTACCTCCACAATAATGTTGATAGAAAAATATATTGCACCATGAAAATAATAGGAGCAAGTCAGCCCAAACTGCAAAACATTACAAAAACCCTCAGATTTAAGAGAAAAGAGCAATTTTCTGTTATAGCAAAAAATGCAAGTTGATTATTTAAACTAACTACTTGGTTCTCTAAATAACAGTTTAAGAGGTTCTAAAACTGTAAACTTTGTGTTTAAGTTTAGCGTGTTTTTTAGTGAAATTTCAACCTACTGCATCTGCATATTGGGATGGCACAAACCTGCTGCTCATTTATATAGTTGCTTCGTTTGGCTCAAAGCAGGCTTTTGAAATGTGTGTTGGCCAATAAGCTTTACGCCAGCAAGTAAGAAACACCAGCTGCTGGAGGGGCAATGTCTGCTACTTTTTGTGTGTGCACTCACTGCACCACCAGAGAGAATAGAGAGTTTCTCCAATATTCATATTGATCCCAATGTGGGAACGATTGGGATATCAGTAGTACCTCAGTCCCTCTGAGGGAAAAAGTTTCATTCATTTCAGCATCATTCAGCAGAGATCGAGGCCCCCAAAAAAGCAATATTTGACCAGATAGCTTAACTACCACACTAGCAGCAGTTAAGCTCTGCTAATGAGCTCATATTGGAATCAGGTGTGTGGGAGCAGAGAGAAATCTAGAAGTTGTTGGACACCAGCCCACCAGGAGTGTAAGAGCTCTGCTCTAGATTAACACCTCTTCAAACGGCTGCCTTTTAGCATATTGTCCTTCCTATTCAATGATCCAATCCAAAAAACATTTAAGAATGTAACCAACATGATTGCAGTCATGATGCAACATGCAGTAACCAAAAGCAGATAAAAATCTTAAACAACTGATATCTAGCAGTTTTCTAAATATCGTTAAGTTTTTCACTAAGTTTTTGTGTGTGGGTGTGTGTGTACTTGTATAAAAGCCAGTGTGAGGACCATTTCTCTAATTTTACAGTCACTATGAGGACAAGTTGTCTAATGTTTGGTTTAGGGCTAAGGTATCAATTGGGTTAGGGTTAGTGTTAGGGTGAGGTGTAAATTGGTAATGGTTATGTAAAGGGTACATTTAAGGATTAGGGCATAGAAAGGGCTAAAAATGACTGAAAATGAATGTAAGTCAATACATGGTCCTCACTACAACAAACACATATGTGTTTTTTCTGATAAAATTGGTTTCTTAATATTGGACATCTGAAAGATGTTTGTTTGTGCAATGCACAGATGTAAAAAAAAAAAAAACTATTGTAGCGCAGTGCTGCAAATTACCTTTACACAAAATAAAAAATACTTTATGCAGCTTGCTGACATGAACCCTTTGTTGACAGGTACTGCTCGGGGAGGAAGGGTATGCAAAGGTTTTCAGATTAACAGATTTTGCTACCATCCAGCTGGCTTCCAGGGTATTTTGACGTAATCTACAAGGACTGATTTCCCCTTAAAGTGCTGTGAAGAATGTCAACATTAAAATGGTCATATCTTTTTTTAATTCTCCTTTTAAGTGTGACATAAAATAAAAGCTTGTATTTCACTCTGTAAATATCTCAAAATGTCCCCGGGTGGACTTGTTCCTAATTTTTCCAAAGCCTGTCATAAATGTTACTCCAAGGTCACGGTCAGTAATGCTTCCCAAACTCTGTAAGTCTGCATACATTGAGTGGTTTTCTCAAAGCATGTCATTTTACTCCTGAAAATTCACTTCAAGCTAATGATACATAAGCTTGGGTAAAAATAAAGTTTGACACTGGCAGTCAAACAATACTTTCACTCATGAATTAAGATTTATGTAAAGAAAAGGGTATCTACTCAAGCAACATCCTTCCTGTTATGAGACATTTGAGGGGAGTTCTGTTTCATAAGCTTTATCGCTATCTGAATATAGTAGTAGTTTCCTGTTTTATGGGCTGCAACTGTAAAGGCTCTCACTCTCTTTTTAAAAAGTATGTCTTGAAATTATTGACCTACCTCAAAAACATTAAAAGAACAAATTGTATTTTTTTTAATACATTTTCTAAGTTTTTAAAATATATAGTTGTTTGCTCGTTACAGCTTTCTATGCTTCATATCAATTGTTCTATGTAGGGTACAATTCTGAAGCTCTGTGTGAAATAAATTATACAGTGAGTGACATCTCTCTCCACTCTGACAGAGGCAGTCTTCTGTGATATTGGATTGTTTCCACCTTGCTGACTTTCTGACATCTTTGTGGGGGTTCAAGCCCGACACAGGGAAGACCTCAGAAACCAGAGTGTCCCCAAGTGAGCCACATAGCGTCACATTCTGCTTCATGCTTCAATGCCTTCTGCCACCGCCCATTGTTATTACTCTTCCAACCCATCCAATTTTCAAAAGCTACAAGGCACATGCAGCAGGACAAAGTGGAGAGGTAGGAATTTATGCTGTCCCAACATCAATTAATGAACAATCACGAAAAATGTCCTCTCAAACAGAAAATCCTGGTCCCTCTTTCTGAAATCAAACTGCACTAAAACTGTAAAGAGACAAACAAAGTAGTTATTCAATCAATGTGGCTCGGTGGAAGATCTACAGGGGCAATGGACTTTAAATATTGCAAAATTGAAACTGATTTAACTTTTAGCATTTTGGTGAGTCTCCTGATTTGGATTTTGAAAAGGAAACCTATAAATAACAGGGTTACAACACCAGAACACTTATTCTTTTTTAAATTGATGCATTGACATTAAATTACAATGTGAAGATGTGAATGGATGGATGGATGGATGGATGGATGGATGGATGGATGGATGGATGGATGGATGGATGGATGGATGGATGGATGGATGGATGGATGGATGGATGGATGGATGGATGGACAGAAGAAAAAAAAAGATCAAAGTTTAAGGTTCAAACAGATGCTTAAGTAAAATAATGTATATATAATGCAGGCCACAAACATTGTAAAGAAAAGATGCATGTCCCGGTGGACAGACCATCAGTGGTCAATATTATTGATAGATGGATAGACAGATGGATGGAAGGTGGGCAAACAGATGGATCAACAAATGACAGAGGGATGGACTGTGGGCATAAAAAATAACTGCATAGTCAGTTTCCAAAGCATTTATCATGTCTCAAGGAAATATATATATATTTTTTTCTCAACAATGCTCCATTTATGAATAAAAAAAAAAAACCTCATGACCTTAACAAATGAGGTGACATTTAGTTTGACTTGAATCACTTAGTTATGATCGTGTAGGTTTTAGGCAGTAAACCTACACAATTATGTTCATACTCTTCAGAATATTTCAAAAATACTATAATTATTGGGACAGTCTATTTAAGCAGTAAAGAATCCAGCTGCACTTTGCATTCTGATTCGCTGCTTTCTGCTGCTTCTGCTTTTGCCAGGTTCTGTTAGGTTGTCTTTAGACCTCCCACCACCTCAGCACTCCTGTTGGGCTCTGAGGACAGAAACCTTTTCATCACTTCCTGACATGCAAAAGACATGGTCAGCAGGGTAGAGATGCACTCCTAATGAAATGTTGGGGAGCAATATGAGATCCTACGCCCAAACTTACATTATATTGGCTAACACAGATTAACATTTGTCTGAATGAAATCTCTTTTATATTAAAATGAACATTGCGTGACGAAATACCTTGTTTCATTTTTCAAAACTATCAAAGTGCTTGATGGATGCAACCCCGACACAATAGCGGTGGCCATACAACCATGGATGGCGATCACACACCTGCACGCAAGCAGCAGCTGATCCATGGCAAGACAAATGATCCATGAGGAGCTGGACGCTGCTGTTAAATGACTTGGAAAATAGTCCCACGTTACACAGTAGATAAAGGCAATGAAGAAGCAGAATGAGAAAGGCGAAAGTACAAGGCAGCGGTTAACAGTCAAGTCAGGACAAGATTATTACTAATCTAAAAATGCATTTTCCATTTCAGTCTACCTTAATCCCGGCCTTACATGCAGCTTGTTGAGTAAATGTGGGAGCAATACAAATGTGTTTCCAGAGCACCCACATGTTAAGTCTTTTTACCCTGATAACCGTTGATACATTTTTCAATCATCAGTTCAACTCAAAGCTAAACCTGCTGTAACAAGACAGCTTTTTCCTTCACAAAGAAATCAAAGAAGTAGCTTCATGCTGAAATAGTAGCCTGGAGAGAGATGATTTCTGAGGAGCAGCGGGGTCTGACTGGGGGGTTTCAAAGCAAAACAAAAGGAATGCAGGGTGGGGGAATGGTGAAGGAGCAAAACAGAGGAGGAGGATGGGGGTGGGTGGACGATGTCTATGTTAAGGTACTCCCAGCAGCAAGGGTGCTGTATTTCCTTTAATTTCAAAACAGTTTAAGCGTTGCAGGTCCAGTGTGAGGCCAGTTTGAATGGCTCACAGGTGAAATTTTACACCATGGGAAAAATTGGCAAATCACGGCTTGCTCTGAGCTCTCAGCTAAGAGTAAAGGTATCATAATTTTTTGTCCCTTTGATGCTGCTTTTATAAAAAAAAAGGTTTCAATTTTCTTTTTGTAAAAAGCATCTGTAGAATATCTGCTTTGTGAGCATAGAAATAGTTAATATCTGAAGCAGCATCTACTAAGAGACAAAACTAACATTCAGAAATGCCTCACTATTCTTGATATGACCATAGGCGTATTGTACAAAAAGGTTATTCAGCTTCAAAGCCAGAATCAGATCAAGTTTGAGACATATTTTAAATATACAGTACATCCTCATTTTATATAACAAGCTTTAGCTCTACAGGTAAGTAACTTGACAAAAAAATGTGCAGGAGAAATGCATACCGGAACTACGTATGCAAACAGATTTACTCACCGAGACAGTTGTGTCCATCATGGGCCAAACGAAAACCATCGTAGCAGGTGCACCTGTAATTTCCAGGGATGTTGATGCACTCATGGACACACCCTCCATTGTACTCAGTCGCACACTCATCAACGTCTAAAAGGAAATCAAAGGTTTACAGTTAGGTTCAAAGTTATTTTTTAAAAACCTTCATATTTGGCTCTAAAATTTGTTTCATTTGACCAAAAATATATTTCTAAACTGAAATTAGACAGAAAAGCTGCATTTCAATTTTTTAAAATAGAATTTTTAAATGCATTTGTCTTTCTAAATTACTCATAAAAGAACATGAACTGGAAATATAAGAAATGGAATTATAAAATGAATTGGCAAGGCAAAACTTCAAAGTTGCTACGTGAAAAAAAGAACAAATATAAAGATTTGCATAACTAAAACAATGGCTTGAAACAGTCAGCAAAAATTATTATTATTATTACATTAATAAATGTAAATTAAAATTGAGATTTTGTTTCATTATTTTAAGGAAAAAAAACAGATATAACTACTGTACATTGGGGGAGCTGGAAAAATATAAGCACAAGTTTAAATTCTGCAGAAGCGCTTTTTGCAGTGTAAATCCCAACCTCCTATCTATTTACTGGGAAATTAATTAGTAAGAGTGCACTACAGCTGCTTTAAAGAACTGCAGAAAAAAATAAAAATCTGAAGACAAAATTATCTTTTGATTTAGAAAGGATGGGGGAGTTGCTCAAAAGCTGAAGGCCATAATGAAAGGTGTTTTGAAAGCTTTCTCAATTTTAATTCTGATAGAAGCTTTGGAATCTGCATCTTCATCTGTGTCATAAAAAGACTGAGCAAGTGTTGATCTTATTCCCCAAATTAGATTTGATCAAGCCCAACACCATGCTTTCTCTTTAAAGGATGCTTTACATTTATTGGTACTCTTGGTAAATATATTTTAGATATTTTAGCAACAAGGACTTAGTATTTGTTTTGTTGTGAAACAAAGGAATAAACAGTCCAGAGGCATATCATGCCACTGCCGAGTAAGGTAGAGGTTCTGTGATGTTTACTCCTGAAAGTGTGCACAGCATGGAGAACTCTGTTATAAAACAGGTAATTTAAAACGTTGCTGGGGGCAGACAAAGTCAGCTTTTCTTGTTTTTATGATTTATAGTTTATGTATTATCTGTAACCTCATGCAGTTTCTTCATTTAATCTGCTTTAAACCAGTTATCCACTGCATATGCATTTTTTTAACAAACAATTGTGCAAAAAAAATAAATAAATAAATACAGTTTCTTACTGAGATTAGTGTTCCTTAGTGAGAATCTTAAGCGAACAGGCCCTAAGTGTTTTACTTGTACTACTTTGTATTTTAAAAGGTATAGTAGAGGATTTTCGTGAATAAAAAAAAACAAAAAAAAACTCCACTTAACAAAAGAAATGCACATCCACAACCCTGTACCCACTCTCGATACTAGGGGTTTGGGAAATAATCGTTTTGGCGATATATCGTGATATTCGGCTGCCCAATATAATATCGATCTCTCACTTCTTAGTATCGATTTATAAAAAACAATGGTTATATAAAACATTGATGGGAAAATGGGCTACCTCTGCACCACCACTCTGGCAGAAAGCGCTGTGGAGCCCTTTAACTGTGCGTGCAGCACCAAATCTGTATTGGAGGCAGTCACAGTGGAAGAAAACCCCAAACAACATGGATAATAATACCTAATCAATATTTTCTGATGAAAATATACAGCACTTGCTGTTTTATCTCATCATTTGATTTTGATAGCTGGGGAAAATATGGCAATATATAGTGATACTGCAATATCGTGATAATATCGTATCGTGACCCAAGTATCGCGACATGTATCGAATCGCAACACTCATGCCAATACTCACCTCTACTCAATACATGGTACAGGAGGGGTATGTACCTATTAAACGTGTGCAAATGCATTAAAAGTTGCTGTTTGCATCACTCATACAAGCTTACTTTCCAAAAAAAGATTTGCAATTTTTCTACTGAGTCAGACTCACCACCGGAAATTGAAAATGAGGACGAGCACGTAGGACGGCCATACGTAAACATATCACCAGAATGATTGACAATTAAGAGGACCAGTTATTCTGATGATCCACATGGAAAAAGAACATCCGCCACTATACATTTAAGCTTATTGTTAAAAGGTTACTACTGGTTTTTCAAAGAGAAGAAAGAGGTAGAGTCTAGACTGAATGCAGGGCTTAATTAAAGTGATGAGTAGAGAAATTATGAGTCTTCAGTGAAGCACTGTGCTTGTGTGTTAACCATGTCCTTCACTTATTCACTTTGCCAAAGTGATGCGACTGATATAGCTCCAAGTGTGGAAAAAAAATACTCAGCTGAAAATCTGTCTAAAACTCGATGCCCTAGCATTGACTTCAGTATTGACTAAAAGAAAACTGCATTTGATTGTGCCAATAGGTTCCAAATTATCCATTTTAGGGCCATAACTATGATAATAAATCTAAAACAAATACATCCATGTATTTAAAAATGTTAAGCAGCTCCATTAAAATGTAGTTCTTTTGATACTAAAGAGCACAAATTACCCCATTTTACTTTGAACTTCCCAAATCAGTACATCAGTCGACAAACAAGCTGGGGCGAAAAGCTGATTCACCTGCTACTGATGTAACTTGGACACCCGCCACTGTTTTTCAGGCTTTTATAGTTTAGTTTTTAAAGCCTTATAATGACAGCCAAGGTTTTATGCTACATTTATTCTCTAAGGTTTTGATCAAATTCATGCCAAGACATTCCTATTTCCCCACTTGGAATTTTATTACAGGCAGCATCTGCAAGTATCAACAGCATTTTACTTAGCACAGGACATAAAAAAAACCTCTGCACCATTACGCAGAGAACAAAGTCAGTGGCAAAATATGCAGCTAGTCATACGAAACATATTTTTGGCCAGGACACAAAAGACACAGCGCTTTTAAAGCAAACAAAATAATTTCACGAGCATGTATGCAGTCAGAAAGGAATCTGGTACAAAATTAGTCCTGACATTATTTACAATGATGGCATTACAAACACACTATAAATCACGGACATAATACACATAATGGAAGTTTTGTGAGCTTAAGTAGATAAAACTGGAGAAATAGGGTTAATAAAAGAAAAAAAAGATGTGTTGGAAAGCTGGTAAGAAAGTAGATTGTTATGACAACCTAAGTGGAGTTATGATTAGTGTTAAGAGGCCAATATAGGAAACCCAAACAAGGTCTGAGAATTTAGATTACCTCCACTTATTACTAGCAACCGTTTCCACAAAAAACAACAACAACAAATCCCTGGTGTTAGTCTCCTTTTAAAGGCCAGTTCTTTAATGGATGAATCAAAAAAGACAGCTGTTAACATCAGATTATTGTAATTGTGCACTATTTTAGAGAATGATATTAAAATGACTTAACTTTCTGCTATGTTACTCAGATTTTTTTATGTTTAGAATAATTCAAAATAGAATCTTATAAAAAGATAACCTGTAGTAATTTTATTTAAAAAAGATTTCCAGAATCCAGTGAATGATTTTTCTTCCTTCAAGCTTGATTAGATCAGGTTGTCTTGTTGGCATTGACCATAACTATTCAGGAGGCAGTATCATTAGAAACCTCTGTAATGCCTCTTTAAGGCTGCTCTGTCATCCTGTTGTCATCAGGAAGAAGCACCCTATGATCTCACATCATGTACTCTCACATGAGGAATTTCTTTAAAACGCTGAAAAATGACGGGGTGCGCAGTGCTGGTTTCTACACATATCTTGCAAATAAACAGTATTGTGCAAAATGATTCCTTCTTTCTAGACTTTACAATAAACAAAATATTTCTTTGTTAGTTTTTGTGATCGAGCAGCACAAAGCAATGTTTAACTGTAAATTAGAGGAAATATAATAGACACTTTTCTAGCTATGCCACAAAGAACAATGCATTTTATGAGTACATTTTTAATGACGTACCTTCTAAAGTCAAAATGTTAGCAAGAAGAGTCCAGATGAGTTCAAGTAAATATTAGTATAAATAGAGCTGCTATGCATTTATGCTGAGATAAAAGCCTCACAGGCCATAACATTGCCCTCAAAGATTAGAGAGTGTTAAGAAACAAAGAGCATCCTTAAAACCAAACAACACACCAGACAGGATTTTTTTTCAGTCAAGTCAAAAGCAGGGTTAAATTACCTAACAGTATCCCAAGATTTCAAAATCTAATAAAGATCTGTTACAGTCCAGATGATCAAGGCGCAACTGCAAAACTATCATTTAAATCCTTTACTGTTACTCAGGGATGGAGTTTCTTTACAATACTAGAATGAAAAATATACAAGCACAATGCACAATACAATGAAATATAATACATACTATCTGATCAAACTGTATAAGTATTAAATCATATTTGCAAAACTGTTCAGAGGTTTGCAGTGAGTAGAAAATATGGAGAATTATGCAGCTAAAAAAAGATGAAGTTATTCGGCATGTTCACCAAAACTCTTTATGGAGGTAAGGTAAGAAGAACAAAATAAGTCAGTCTAAAATATTTAAGAAGAAATAAAGTGGACAAGGCAAACATTGTGGTTTGTGCTTTGGTTTGGTTGAATGACACAAAAAATGTTGGAATAAAGGTTACACTTTGTGTCAGGAAGATATCACAGAAAATTACCTTAGACACATCATTGTGTTTAAGGTAATGGGGTGGGAAGCATGTTGGTGGCAGCACCATGTTTTATCTCAGTTTCTAAAGCTGCAAGAAAAATATCTACATGGACTTGGAGCTGTAGCGTCTATGAAGCTATTGGCGAAGTAGTGAATAAGTAAAATACAAAGCCTTATAAAATACATTAAGACTTAAAAAAATACCCAAAGGTTTAAGGAGTCACCTAAAGTTACATTAATTTAGTCTTTAAACAACACTAAATGTCAAATGTGTTGTCTTAAAACAAGACTAAAATAAAAAATTATTTTTAGCTAAAAATAAATAACATTTTTTACCATTCAATTAGTGAAAATTGAATTATTCCATAATGCCTTTTTACAAGCTTATACAAAAGATTATATGTTATACATAGTCTGAGCTTTAGTTGTTAAAGCCTCAATGACAAAAGTATAGTTAAAATTACATTTAATTTAAAAAAAAGCTGATCGCCTGGAGGACTGCCCCCATTAATGCTCTCATACAAAAAGTTTAAGATAAAACAAATAGTGGGTCAGCCTATCTCTGCAGAACAATCAAAAACCTCAGTGCAAGGTGACTGCAGTCAGCCAAAAAGTTTGTTCATGGGTTGTAACAACATTCACCATAATACTTTGATATATTTTAATTTGATGAATGTTGGTTTTGAATTTAGCTTATCTCATCCTTCAGAAGCTAAACTAACCTGCACTTCAATGAAAGCTGAAATATTTTACAACAGACTGAAACTTTTATGACCTGAGGCCGAAAGCCACGAAAAGCACCCTGTCAAACACATGAAAGAGTAATGTAGGTTTAAAACAAACAGTATTGTGAAATATGGTTGTTATACTGGCAGTAATAAAAATTGTTGGGTATAATGATCTGAGGGCTTTGCGCAAAACTAAAAAGGCTAGAAAAACAACTATTTGGGGGTAAAAAAATACTGCTGCTGGCAGTGCGTATATCCCTGACAGCTTGGCAGGCCTTCAAACTGCTGTTTCAGCTGCTATCTTAATTTTCTCCTCAAACATATGTAGGAAATTTACTGCTTCATTTCATCTTGTCACAAAGGAGCACTCTGCACCTGGATTCCACTTTCTTCTGGTTGTAGCTCTTTCAGTTATTCCTTCTCCCTTGTGGAAAAATAGTAAACCTAATGAATTATTTCAGCTGAGACAGAACCTCGTATCCAGACTGTCACCGGCCTTAAAAGCGTATATAAAGCTGTACAAGGCAATATATTGCAGTGTAATGAACATTGCACCCAGGCTTGCACAGAAAGTTACAGTGTTTTAAACTCAGACTCCAAACGTAGTGGGACTTACCTTCACAGTGTTTACCATCTCCTTTGTAGCCTGACTTGCAGATGCATTTATAAGATTTTGGGGTGTTTTGACAGATGGCATCAATACTGCAGTTGTCAAGAGCCTCGGCACATTCGTCCACATCTAGGTAAGAATAGAGAGAAGAGATAAGTTGTTACCAGTTAGCACTGATTTGCAATGGATCCAGCAGACTTGTTGAACACTAGAAGAGAAGACACTACCTGGAAGATTGATAATAAACACAAACAACCTTCAATGCACATAAATCTAGTGCATGTGCTATGTCTACAAAATTATTTCAGTCAAGCAGAATCCTAAAAATATAAATCACAAGAAAATGCCAGCTTCTAACCTAACCACTTGAGGCGTTTTTGGATGGCAAAAAAAAAGAAAAAGGTGAAAGCAGTAGACTAGTTGGTTTCAAAACTTGGAGCATTTTGAGAGGTGTTGCTAATTTAAATTCAAGTGAAGATGAGGCTCCTGACTAAAAATAGTTCACCTCTTCCAAAGGGCCATATGTCAGTTAATGTGTTCAGCATCTAGTTATGACGCCATTAGCTAGATTAAATCTGTCTAATCAGTGGGAAGACCTTGTTCAACAATCTTTTCCAATTCAATAACTTTTATCTTCTAAGAAAATGTAACAGCCAGAGGTGAAAATGAAGAACTTCTCAGTAAAGCTGATGAGAATAAACTGCAGTCTTTTTCTACTCATGTAAGAACCTAGATTCTGAGAAGTAGTCATCTCTTAAGACACACATTTATTGGCCCTGTAAAAGTCTCACTGTATAATAAACTTAATTACGCTATAATTTTAACATGTTTGCTTAATAAATAAATAAATAGAAAAGTACTTTTTATATCTTATTGCTTTTATTCAAAATAAAAACGACGCAATTTCCTAGTGCTCAAATCACATAGAACAGATAGAACATAGAACTCAAAGCACATTTTTTACAGCTATAGCTATACCTTGCACTTAGACCAGGGGTGGGCAACTCCAGTCCTGGAGGGTCTGTATCCTGTAACTTTTAGATGTGTCCTTGACTTAACACACCTGAATTAAGTAAATAGATAATTAAAAGGACTCTGGAGAAATTTTTTGCATACTGGGGAGGTAATGGGCTCTATGCACAGCTCCACTACTTCCTGAATTTAAAGCAGCTCCTTTGTTTCCTGTCTTTCATTACTGGACGAACTGATTGATCCAGGTGTGTCTGGCCAGTTACTTAGGTCATACACACCTGGATTAATCAGTGCATCCAATCATGAAAGACAGGAAACAAAGGAGCTGCTTTAAATTCAGGAAGTAGTGGAGCTGTGCATAGAGCCCATTCAACCATTTCCTGGTCCAACACACCTGAATCAGGTGTGTTGGACTAGGGATGCATCTAAATGTTGCAGGAAACCGGCCCTCAAGGACTAGAGTTCCCCACCCCTGACTTAAACAGACAGATGTTTTGTCCCAATAGGAAAATTTTGCTTACTGACTAGAATGCATGTCTGTGGCTTTTTATATATACTTATAAGAAAGAAAAACATGAACAAGGAGATAATCAGCTTAGAACTAACATGTATATATGTATATATATATATATATATATATATATAT
Source organism: Cyprinodon tularosa (assembly GCF_016077235.1). NCBI lineage: Eukaryota > Metazoa > Chordata > Actinopteri > Cyprinodontiformes > Cyprinodontidae > Cyprinodon > Cyprinodon tularosa. The sequence continues at coordinate 2,405,650 of NW_024038657.1, read as the reverse complement.
ATATATATATATATATATATATATATATATATATATATATATATATATATATATATATATATATATATTAGTGCTGTCAATCGATTAAATTTTTTTAATCGCGATTAATCGCATCAATGCCTGAGTTAACTCGCGATTAATCGCATTTTAATCGCAAATTTTTTTTCTGATTGAAAATCATTTAAATACTCTCGATGACATACAAAAAATGCATACAGGCTAGGTTTGTGCCAATGTTCTTTTTTTTAAATGAGAACAGGTCACAGATACTGATTTATGCCATAGAAACATATGGCAAGAAGATGGGGAGGCATGTAGCAAAAAATAACAAATATGTAGCCAAAAAAAAGGCCCTGAAAACAGGCTGATGTAAAAGACAGTCTTTACAGTTAATACAGTCTTTTGAACAAAGACAAGCATTTTACCCTACTGCTATAAAATGCAGTACAGTTAACATTAGATGTTAATTAACCAAGATAATAATGAACAATTTTCAATCAATACATCAAAATCAATAGACCGACATCACTAGATGGAGGTAGTCTATGAAAGTTACTTTTCAGACTCTTAACAAAAATGAGAACACACACCCACCCACCCACACACAGACACACCCACCCACCCACACACAGACACACCCATCCACCCACCCACAGACACACAGGATACCGACCTGTGACAGCAAGAGTGCCGTAGCAGATTCCATTTCACCTCAGTAATCTGTTTTCTCAGCGTATTTCAGGTTGCTACTAGTTACCAGACACTCAACTTGTTTGTTGGTGGTGGGGCTTAAAGAAAAGGCACTAGCGCTACCCAGTGTATGAGCGTCTTTTTTCCTTGAGGAGCTCCGCTCTCGAAGCCTATGAGAAATGCATAGACTGGGGGAAAATAGCCCCGCCTCCCCGCAGGCTGCAGCGGGATGTACTTGGAAAATTGTACCATAAAACCACATAGCGTTAATCTCACGTTAAAAAAATTATCGCCGTTAAAATGGCCTCGCGTTAACGCGATAATAACGCGATAATTTTGACAGCACTAATATATATACATGCAAATTTCTGCAGATTCATCAATCAAACTATGACTAAAACATGTTATCAAAGAAACATAAAGGTTTGCCATGTTAAGACCTGTTTTATATAAGAAATAGTAATGTAAAATCAATTAAACCTTTTGAATCCGTCTGAATGTTTGTTTTGACTGGGCGCGTAGCAATGCCTTCTACCAGATGGTATAAGTTAAAAAGTAGAAATTAAAGGATGTAGTTGAGACAAGAGCCTTGTTTCAACCGCTGACTGACAGTGTAGAGCAATAGTTGGGGGAGGGGCAAGATGGTGTTATTCTATTATCTAAGTGGCTGAGGTAAATTTACATCAATCCAGCACTTTCTCAGACTCACTAAAAGGGGTTAAGCTGCAGGGATTATGAGACACACAATTTTACCCATTTTAAAATCCAACTTGTTTTTACATTTTCAAGGCTTGACAACAGTAATTAACCTTTGTGAAGGTATATATTGCACTTGTCACTCATAATAACAAACATAAATTTGTATAAAAACATTTTTTTTATGAATAAGTTCTTAAAAACTCTTTATTCACATCTAGTGTCAAATACATCGTTGGGAAATTTTCTGGGAATAAACACCAAGCTACAGACCAACTTGTACATTCTTGTCGACTAAAGGCTAAAATCTTTATATAATTCCTAAAATGGTCTTTGGCCAGCGCCCTAAGAGACATTAAGTGTACTGTAGTATAATCTTTAATCAAAGAGGAATGTTTAACCAATATCTAGTCAGAAAGAAAAAATGCTCAGGAGAAAAAGAAAATGTTCAAACTCTGGACTAAGCTTAAATTACAAAGAAGCCAATGCTAAAAGACAAGAATGGAAATGGATTTAACCAGAAGCAAGATCAGGTTTGCCTGTGCAGAGCTCCTAATCTCCCCAAATCCCAGTTAACTAGCCCAGGTGTTTAGGATTACCCCCCTACACACATGGGAAGGACGGCCTAATAGGGTTTACAAAGCTCTCGAAATTCACTCTTATCACAAGCCCTGCACAGGAACTCCCTGAGCCCAATGGGAAATGACCTCCAACCTAAACCCCTGAGCTTAGGACATCAGCTATATCTGCCTATAGACTGCAGGCAGTAGGAAATGACAGGAAAACAGCAGCAGAATATCAAGTATTTTTGAAGTTTATATCAAAATACCTAAAATATTAATCAACAGAATACATATACCGGTAGATATATATTTCTAGAGATAGAGTTAGCGAGAGAGAAGTCCATCTGTACTGGTTGTACCAAGACAAGAGCTGACAGAAACAAAGACAGTTTGGACATAATTCAATACATATAACCCAGCTTTTTTTTTTTTGTTGAAGGGGTACAAAGTAATACCTCCACCCACCAGCCAAATATGCAACACCAAACGAAACGATCCTATTACCTGTATTAGACAAAAAAAAAAAAAAAAATGAAATAGTTTACCCAACTGATTCTGAACTCTTATCACGGCTTCTTGACCTCTTTCATTTAAATGACCCAGCAACAAACAGGACTGCCTTGCAGAACTACCAGAGGTCAATAAACCCAGCATTTTTATGAGCACAGGATGTTCCTGCTTAGGGCTGTAACTGTACATGTATTCATAGCCATGGTTTTCACGATGGGCTTTTCGTTTCAGAATGAATGTGTACTGAACTGATGCTGGACTTTTCAAACTTACACAGTCTTCAAGTTTGTAAGCTTGATATTTTTCCACACTATTGCAAAGGAAGTGACACCACAACAAAAGAGCAAGCAAATAGACAACTATTTTAGTCACTATTTTAATTAACTTTTCTTTTTGCCAACATGCTTGGTGGCAAGAGCTGCCATTAAGTGATTTCAAAAACTAACAAACGGTTTAAAAGCATGAAAAGGCTGTTAAATGTAGAGCACAATATTTTGCCACTAATATTGGTAATGGTCGATGTTGGCCAGTTTTAAGCATATTGGTATTGGTCCGATATGGAAAACTTATTTTCATGTAGTTGCTTTTTTTGTTCTAGGAGGGAGAGTGGAGAAGATTGATCATTTGGTATTTGTTTGTGCATGCAGTAGTGGTTGTTAATCAGCTCAGGATTGCGTTTAAATAAAGCAGACAAGCATTGTCAGCATTATAGTGAAAAATATTTATATCAGGAAATATAGGTTGTCAGCCATAACGGCCAATATGAGATATTGATATCAGCCCAGACTTTAGTAACAGTGCATCCCTAGTTAAAGGAATAGTACACCCAAAACATGATTAGCCTTCATTTTCTACTCACCCCCCTGCTGAACAACACTCTGGAGTACTTTTTTGATATTTCAAATGCATCTGGAGATCTGGGAGGCTTCTTGCTGTCTGCTGACATTCAAATAATGGAGGTCTATGGTGCCCGAGGCAGAAAGGTCCATAAAAGTCCACAAAAAACGTGTCAATATTCCTCCATACTGCTCGTCCAATGTATTCCAAATGTCCTGAGTGGGTAGCGTCCATAATTTACTCGAAACGAAGTCATTTAGAATGTTTTTAGAGCATAAACAGTAGTGTATAGGATTTCCTAAAACCGCGTTCACGAGTCTACGGAAAACGCGGCAGACCAAACCAGACGAAAGTGCGCATTCAGCTCGGCAAAGAACTCATGCTCTTCCTCAACACTGAAGTCCTCAGACATTTTTCTTTCGTTGTTTCTTTCTTTGCACAGGTAAACAGCACATTTCTTCTTCTACGCTTGCATTATCGGCAGAGCAGACGCTGAATGCGCACTTTCATCTGGTTTGGTCTGCCACGGTTTCCGTAGCGTCGTGAACGCGCAGGCGTGCGCTTTTAGGAAATCCTATACACTACTGTTTAGGCTCTAAAAACATTCTAAATGACTTAGTTTCGAGTAAATTCTGGATGCTACCCACTCAGGACACTTGGAATACATTGGACGAGCAGTATGGAGGAATATTGAAACGTTTTTTGTGGACTTTTATGGACCTTTCTGCCTCGGGCACCATAGACCTCCATTATTTGAATGTCAGCAGACAGCAAGAAGCCTCCCAGATCTCCAGATGCATTTGAAATATCAAAAAAGTACTCTAGAGTGTTGTTCAGCATGGGGGTGAGTAGAAAATGAAGGCTAATCATGTTTTGGGTGTACTATTCCTTTAAAGGTTATGCCAATACGCATCATCCTTTTAGTCCAGTCACTTATTAGGATGTTTGAACTTTGGTTTCTTGAATTAGGGGTACATTGACTTAAACATTTTGTACACTTGATTTATAGTACTTAGATTGGTGATAGCAACATAGTAAATAGCAGTAGACCCAGGTAATGATTCAAATTTCAAGAATCAAATAATAAATCCAATATATAAATCAAATTCTCAAGATTTAAAATTGATTTCTTTTCGATCTTATCTGAGCTGATTAAACCCCAGATTTGATCTGAAAAATGTCTCTGGCAGTAACCTGAAATTATGTACCTGTTTAGTTATGCAATGTATTGATACTAATTAAAAGCAAATCAATAAAATAATGGTAGTAAACTTAAATGTTTGAGTTAGAAATAGCCTGTCAAAAAATTATATAATCAGAAGTCAAAATACATTTTTTTTTTTATCAATCTTTGGTTATACAAATCAATCTTAAGGAAATTATATAAGAATCAGTTAGCATTGGAAAATGTATCTTTTTAAGTGGCACATTTATCTTGAATTTGGTGAGATGCCCTACAATAGAGCTTTAGAAATTCTCTATAAAAGTATGTTTTCTCCTTTAGCAAGAGGTTCCTCGGTTTGAAAAAAAAGGGCATGAAAGAGGAATCAGTTTTCTTCATGCTTTTACTTCTTGACCCGAGAACATTATATACAACAACCACTGAAGTAAACTTTATGATCTCCAAAGTGTGGGAATTATTATTATTTTTTTTTTTTTACTTTTCTTGAAGCAAAAATTCAGGTATTACAAAATAAATCATTATTCAGCAGCATGAAAATTTTAAACAAAGAGAATTCATGGTTTTTACAGAACTCAAACTTTAGAGTATAAAAGGCTATTTTTTTTAAAGAGTTTATGGATCTCCCTTTTACAACATTAATCTAGGGAAAGTTTGTTTTATGGCCGTAGTAAAAGCTCTCAATGCACTATAGTAAGAAGGAGCCATGGGGAAGAGAGTTAGTCGTTATCAATTTTCTTAACAATATTCTAGACAAAAGTGGCACAGATAGCATTATACACCAGCATTAAACCTAATAATCTGAACACTGAATAATGACTGATATAAAAAAAATTGGAATTGATTAAAAAAAATGAAGTCAAAACTGAAAAATCAATACATTGAACACACCTGAAATCAGTACATAAATATATAGAGCATGGTGACCATATATTAAATCTTTATATAAAATTAAAGCAATTAGGCTCAGTCATGCTTAAATACATAGGTGAGTGTTTTCACTAGATAAACCCATTTTTCTAAGAGCAAAGTTAATTTCCTTTGATATTCTTAAGATATTGAGCTCTTGTGTCTCATTCGTTGATTAACGTTTTTAAGTTGAAACCAACAATTAAAAAAAGAAAATGCAATTTTTTTACTTTTATTTCATAAAATAATAAAATAAAATGGGAAACAGTTCCTATTTACAGTTCGCATATGTTGATTTGCAAACTCAACAATCAGCTATTCAGTGTTTCATTTTGAAAATGTATTTTTACAGACCAGAAAGCACCTTTGCAAACAGTAAATAAGTACATAAACCAGCTGACATTAACCCCTATGTGTCTGTCCCAAACTCTAAAAACAACCTCCTTAGAGCCTGAAACAATAGAATAAAATAAACATTAAAAATATCAAGAAACAAATTGCTCAAAGCTTTTGGGTCAAAAAAATCATCTTGTTTTTTGCCTTTTTTATTTTCCATGGTCTGCCTATATGAGCCTGTGGTGTTTTTTTTACCAAGTAACATTGTTTATGAGAAGGTGGTTCATGCTTTGCAAGTTTCCATTAAACTATTTAAGGTCACAGAAGCTCCTTCAACCTAATATTGATTATTTTTGGAAGAAAAACAACAGCTCCCCACAGAAGGAGGGTCTTTGATTCTGTTTTCTAAGGTAGGCGCAATGGAGTTCAGGTCAGGAAACGTTTTCTAATAGAGGAGGTATTAATCACAGCAGAGTATCTGTCTTACTGTCAGGGTTCTTAGTGCCAAATCTCTGTGATAAGATTTATTGCTGTAGAAGCTGAAATAATTCCTCTTTTCATCATGTTATTAATGTTCCTCTCTCAAGCACTTGTTCATTTAATCTTTCTGGTCAGCAAGGAATATTAACACGTTCAGATGCATACAAAATCTGAATTTGGGATAGGAATTTCACAAAAACAGAGATGGAGGACTTACCTGGAGAGCAGTCTCATTTTTAGAATGAATACTGCAATAATCCAATAGATATCACAAACTTACAACATACATTATTAAGTATTCAGAACAGTTCTCACCTTTTCTGTTTCTATATTTTCTAAATCAGGTTTGGTACTTTTACTGGCTGCTGGCTGCAAAATAGCTAGACTGTTCCCTGGCTTATGAGTCTTGGATGTTATATAACTTCCATTTTGATACTTAGCTTCAATGAACTTGCATGGCAGAGAGGAGCCAGTTCCCTATGTAGGGCATTAAATAATACAGCTTCTGTTTTTGCCGACTCCACCTGAGCTAATAAAATCATACAGTTAAACCCTCCATTTATACTTCTTTCCTTTTTTATGTTTGAAATGTGTATTTGCAGGACTTAAGAGGTACAATTTGGGGTCAACCCTTAACAGCTTACTTGTTCAGGCAGGAACAATAAAGACAAATGCAACTTCTATGCACACTATTCTCTAGGGTCAATTTATAGCTACAAAAATGTAACTTAAAAAACAAAACAAAAAATGTCTGCAGTGAAAAGGAAAACAAACTCAGCACAGAGATTTGATACCTAGATTTAATCCAACTACACTGACAACCATTTTTCAAAGTGCATCCTGTCTATAAATCTCTTTCACTAAAAATGCAGGAGCCCAAAACCAAATGTATAGTGTTGTATATAAATCTTTAAGCTTTCAGGTTTCTTCTGTGATTGATTCTTCTTTTGAAAAAACATGTCTACATCTTAAAAGGGATATTAATTCCAGACTAAATTAATTCATAAAGCAATGTAAAAGAACTGCATTAAAAAAATCTGACAGAAATCTTACAAAAGATTTAAAGGAGAAGTTCGGTTTTTAACACTTTTAGCCCATTTTCTGTAGTGTCCAGGATGAAATCGAATGATCGACACCAAAATTTTGACAATTGGTCCTGTCTCTGCTTTTTGGCTCATTTAGAATCCACCTCTGGCTGCTTCAGAATGGCTTCCTTAAACGTTCTTTTTTTTTAATATGCTACTCACCGGGTCGTCAGCGCTGTTCAATGACGTTCCAAAAAAAGTTTCGTGAAGAAAAAACGTTCCTGTAGTGTTTTATTTAGCATTTTGTAAATCCCATTGAGTTCTGTTGGAATAGTCAATATTCCCCTGCCACCGGAAACGGAAATGGGGCCTGTTTACACAGTTGTAGTCTTTTCGCTTCACTCTGTGTACTCCGACGTCGAGAATCAAGAATCCACCTTTCGTATTCCATTTTCAGAGTTTTTTAAAGTGTTTAACAGAGACGTTAGCATCTCGACGTCGGAGTACACAGAGTGAAGCCAAAAGACTACAACTGTGTAAACAGGCCCCATTTCCGTTTCCGGTGGCAGGGGAATATTGACTATTCCAACAGAACTCAATGGGATTTACAAAATGCTAAATAAAACACTACAGGAACGTTTTTTCTTCACGAAACTTTTTTTGGAACGTCATTGAACAGCGCTGACGACACGGTGAGTAGCATATTTAAAAAAAAGAACGTTTAAGGTTGTTTTAAGGACATTATTGGACATGCTCTATGGAAGCCATTCTGAAGCAGCCAGGGGTGGATTCTAAATGAGCCAAAAAGCAGAGACAGGACCAATTGTCAAACTTTTGGTGTCGATCATTCGATTTCATCCTGGACACTACAGAAAATGGGCTAAAAGTGTTAAAAACCGAACTTCTCCTTTAATAAAATTAAAACAATAATTGGCAAATCCTTGTTGATCTTCTATAGTTAAATAAAAAAAAATAGGTTTTTAGAGGAGTTTTAAAAGCTGGCTGTTGTGGAGCCTCTCTAATGTGCATGGACAGACCATTTCACTGCTGAGGAGCAGCAACACAGAATGCCCTTCTCTCTCTGAGCTTTCTCCTAGTATAATCTAAGCAAATGTCTTGCCATACATTCTACTTTGTGATCTTTGGTTAGTCAGCAGCATTCATAGGTCCATAAATTCTCTCCCTTTAACAAGAGGTACTTTAAGTAAATATGAAAGCAGCCTTTGTGTTCTTGCCACCGCTACTTTACTTTAAACTGTCCCATGGATGCACCTGTCTCAGATGCACCTACCTCCTTTGAATAATGAACACTCACCTTAACTAGGAAAAGGTATGCCCACAGTAACTGTATTCTAGGTACTTTAATGACCTATAAAGGAAATTATCAACACCCTCTTGATAGGACACTGCTAACAAGGTTATTTACATGTAACTGTTTTCTGATGTTTGGATAATGGCTCTCCATGTGATTTGTTTGTGTCCCAAAGCCTTTCAAATGGCTTATATAACTTTCCAGACTAATAAATGTAAAAGACTGATCATACAATTCTGTATATCTTAGCATAATCTGTTAGTTTTTAAAACATTTAGCCTAAAAACGTCATCAGACAGGCTTAATAAACAGGTAAATTACACCTGTATGATGATGTTAAAATGTTACCTTAAAGCAAGATGAATTGCTGCAAGATTTGTGAATTCACAAACTTCCGAAAATACATGTTGCCAGAAGCCAACAGATGCATTTGGCCTCGATACGGTCAATGAAATTCAGTAACGTATGTGATGTCAAGGAGTTCACCAGAGGCGGAAGGCTGAAGCGAAAAAAAAACATGGCTCTTGAGATGTGTATTTAATAATTCTAGATCTTTTACTTAAGAAGGGTAGTTATATATAATGTTGAAAAATGATCTCTTTTTCTTCTACTTGTCTTTGAACAGGAATAAAAACAGAGTATTTCATACTGCTGCAATGTTTGATTTTATTTTTAATTTTTTTGTCCACATAATGCTAGAAGGAAAATTTGTTTAAAAAATAATTTCTTTCAATAATTTCTTTTCAATTCTCTTTTAATTTTTTTTTTCAAAACGTCAAAACTTTTATATAGTACATTGTAAGTTTTCTAAATGAACAAGTGGTCCAGGAGTTCGAACATCCTGTCTATTCTGTGCAATTATAACATCTGTTGTCTACATGTGGTCAGCAAAGGAGGGGCCTAGGCAATCTCTGTGTACTGATGCTGACAACCAAACTTATCCTTAAAATCATTAGAAAATTATTTGAAGTTGTTCAATCCCAACATATTTTCTATTAACATCATTTTTTTATTAGCCTAAGCTTCCATTCATATAAATTATACAAAAACAAAACAATAGCTTACTAATACTGCTCACTTTGCAATAGGAAAGCAATTAGCAACAATACATGAAACAATAGGCATCATTCTATTCTACTTGATTCTATTCTGCTCTAAATCCTGGATTTTCTATTTGAGATAGTGTATTCCTTAAATTTAAGAAAGGCCATTATCTGTTGTCATTGTTCAGATTTCTTTAATGAAACTGCAATGTAGAACAACTTTGTTGTAAAACACATTTTATCCACTATTTGCATTTCTTAAAAGTTGCAATGTATAAATAATTAACAAATCAAACGTTATTCTGTTCAGTGCAATTCTAGTGAAGTAGTAACTACCTGAAAAAAGCTAATAAAAAGCAATACATTAGTCACATTTGGAACATTTCGCTAGAGGCAAGTGGATGTATTAACATTGGCAACCCTAGGTATCAAACCCGATACCAAGAGTATTATATTTTATTATATTCCTCGTACGTATAACAACATGGGACAAATCGCATTCCTAAATGGTTCAACACAGAATGCAATATTTAAATGAAAAATAAAGAACAGTTGTGTATTTTACAGGATTTGCCATAAATCTGCTCTAAAATTAAAGAACACAAAAGAGCGTCATTTTCCCTCAGTTGGCCCGTATCAGTGTACACACAAATACTCCGACCCTGTAAGTGGTGGGAAGACAGCATAAAATGAAGAGACGCCACAAAAAAAGCAGTTTGAGTGGCAGTGAGAGGAGCACTGGCAGTGACCTAACCGATGTATATTTGCTCCTCTACTCGGAAAATTAGCTTAAAAGCAGGCTTATTCTTGATAAAGGCTGCCCACAAATTGTGTTCAGCAAAGTTGTCAAAAGAAAAAACAAAACAAAAAAAGAACTGCATTTCAACTTTGCCAGATTCAAGTCAAATGTCTCTCTGTTTGCTTAGAATATCAGGGAGTATGATCAAAACTTCATCATGACAAAGGTTAATGTAGTATTCAGATCTTTACTGAAATAGAAGTACTTATACTTGTGCTTGGATAGGAGAAACCTAGAATAACTGCATGCCTATTCCCACACTGTTACTTTTTAGAGATCTCAAAAACTGCAATTAGTGCTGCCATTAACTCCCCCCTCTCCCTTTTCTCTGCATAGAAACTAAACCTTGCACATTGTGTTTGTTTGGCTACATTCCATGTATAGGAAGGGAGCAAAAGTGAGGTCCTAAGACCAATAACAAATGATGCTGTCTTTTCATCCCACAGGTTGGAGTACTGACTTAGAGATTTTCTCTTTCACCACAGCAAAAAACCGAAACATAGGAAGTCCCCCTGGCCCAGTGCTTCCAGACTGTGTGTCTTCCCAACCTCAAGCCTAGGTTAACGTCTCAATTGCTGAATTTCATAGAAAGATAACATTTCACTCTTTGCATTTAAAAAATGTGTTGAATTACAACTAGAATGGATAGAAGAAACGAAAATAATATTTAAAGTAAAACATTTTGATTCAGGTAACTGCCAATATAATAAATACACTTGGAAAGATGACACTTCCAATTACGCCAAGGTCTTTAATAAATCCATTTGCTGTACTCCATCTGTTTATTTGTAGTGTCTGTGTTGTGTGCACAGCTGCATGTTACATTTACTGCCACGTAGTCATCTCTAAAAAAAAAAAAACTAGAGCCATACAAGCATCATGGTTTGATGGCAATCATTTGAAAAAAACTCATTTGGTTGCTTGTACTTTTTGTTCGTAATTGAATCATCTGCATCATTCTCATCTGTATATTCATTGTAAAAGCCACACAGGAATAAGATCCTTTGCATAGTTGTGTCAACTTTAAAGCTTCCAATCTCACTTCTTTATAAGATGCCAGTCGAGGTGTTTCTAATCGCCTATTTAAAGATTAATGATGACAAATAAAAGACTAAATGTGTTGATTTGCAAATAAATCTGTTTTAAAGAGTTTAAACTATTTCCTTAAGAGCAAAAACAAGAAAAGGAAGTTATTTAACACTTTTCAGTAAGAATCGATGAGTTAATATCATTTTTTTAACATGTAGATCATTCTTTAGCTCTTCATTGTATGCAAACAAGAATATTTCTTCTACTTCAGAAGGATGTGAACACTCTTTGATTCAAACCAAATTCAAGAGCTCCAGTTACCTAATTTATGATTAAACATTTAAAATATCATAAATAAATATCATCTTGCACACTCTCTTGCCATCTTTGATTACAGCGGCACAAACTGAAATAAATATAACTGAAGAAAAGCTGGCCCCATAAACTAAAATAATCCCCCTCTCTCAGAGATCTGTTTAAAAATCAAACCATGAAGGCAACTGGGAGCCTTCCAGCAGACACATGGACAACAAAAGCTACATGTGTTGGTACTGCCGGAAAGCCAAAGAGGCTTTGCCATGGAAATAAACATGTCAGAACCAATACAGCTTTTGCTCCAGTCCGGGAGAGGTACCTCGGAGTACAACGTGTTCAGTTGTGTTGTTTGGTAATTGACTCATGCTTTGAGATGAAAAGATTGTGTTTTTCATTGAGAGTTTAATTCTTTTGTGTTGAGGAATCACAGTTGTTGGGAACAAGTTAGTGCGGTAAAAAAAAGAAGTCTGTGCTTTGAGAGAAGGATGGATAAACAACGTCAAAACAACTAAAGTAGAAAGACATGTTGGGCAACGGCTCAGATGTTTAAGCACTTTTCTCCAGGGAGAGTGTCATTTTGAATATTGCTTCTCTTGATGTTCTCCTCTTGGTGAGGCACTCAGGCACATTAAAGCCACAAATGGTGCGAGTCTTTGTTTAAACTCACTGACATCCTCGGAATATTGAATTTAATGATTTTGTTGAATGAGAGGAAGTTATAGAATAATGAAAAACATTTAGTGTGGAAGTGATTCACACATGTTGTAGTAGTTGCTCAATAAAATTTTAAATTTTATTGTTACACTCTTAAACCCCTGAACGAACTGTCACAACTTCTTACTTAGCAAAGCTGATTGTTGACAGATGGCGGCAGGGTTGGGATTTATTGTACAGGGTTGGGATTTATTGTACAGTCATGAAAAATAAAACACCTTGTGTGTGGTTTGGATACATTTGGACATACGAATATATAGTATACTTTTTGCCATATTAGAATTTTAAGATATCAAGTTGAATGAAAACCAAAAGAAAAGACCCTTCATGTTTCTGAATGTAATTAAAAGGCAATTTCATTTCTGAAAAACGAATTAGTTTGCCACTTTTTACCCATGATGGCTAATGTAATACCAGCACACATGAGCATATCACAATGTGTGCAGAGCATTGCAACTTTTTATGCCTCAGACATTTGGCTTATGCCCGACTGGCCGTTGAAAAGTGACCACCAAAAATAACTTTCAAAGAATATTCTCAAGGTGTTCAGAAATAGAACCTCAGCAGCTTTGGAATATAATGTGAGCCTCAATAGGCCTCAAAATAATCTAAGTGAAAAATGTCTAAAAATTCAACTTAATTCAATTAAAAGGCACTCGCTTAATCCCAGAGGGAAATTTAATAAATGAGGATATTCAAAACAATTGGTCTGGCTGTCCTACCAAGTTAACTTCGCAAGATACAAAAAAATGAATGTACAACTGCCCTTTTGCTACTGCTAAATCACATTCCTGCATTCTCAGAAAGATACAGCAACTGGAGTGAAAAAAATCTACTAAAAAGTCCTTTTTGAACAGATGAGTCTGAAATCTAATGTAGTTGTATATTTGATAAACACCAAGTACAACATCCCCTAGAATAATCTAATACAACTGGAAATTTCATGGCTATATACTCTGCTTCATTACAACATGACCAGCTTCATATCAGATAGTCCACCATAAATTCTACACACGAGGTACTATAAATAAAAAAAAAAAAAACAGAAGCAGAACCTCCAAGACCCTACAAAAAGAATGGACATAAATAGATCTCATATTGCAAAGGGAAGTCATTTTTCAAAATTCCTGACCCAACAAAAGATGCAACTGTGTGAGAACAAGCAGCAGCATGGCAGCATTTTACCAGCAAAGGATTCACAGTTGATACTGTGTTTTTTGAGGACATGCCTATAAATATGGGTTGTGCCACCAACAGAACACCCCGGTAAATAGAGACACTGTTTCCATGGACCATTCAAACACTGTTGTGCATAGATATGGCTAACACAGCAGTGGTCGTGCTAAGTGGTTCTCTAAATACAAGGGAGAAAAAGAGAAACAGGTGAGCGAATGGTTATTTCATGAATGTAAATGGTTAAAAGCGCTATGATGACAATTACGCCAAGCATTGACCAGCGCACCAGCACTGCCAATCTGCAGACTTCTTCGGCTCGTTGTTGCTGTCACTTGCATATTCTAACTTCCTAGAATCATTTTGAGGCTTGAACATATATGGCAGTGTGTCATTAATCATTTTTGCACATAAAATTTAAGGACTTTTTGAAATAAATGCTTTTCAAAAATGGTGACTGATTGACAGCTAGCAGTATGGAAATGGGTATTTACACTTAGGGCAGTGCTTATGTAAACTCATTATGGTGACAGAACATAAGCTGAGAGGTAATTGATAAGCTTCAAAAAGAGGTTGGATCCTGAAAATAATTGATGAACGACTAAAGTAAGAGTAAATCACCAATTAACTACCCTAGCTATTAGGGTTGGGAATTGAAAAGATTTTCACGATTCCGATTCCCTTTTCGATTCTATGAAACGATTCGATTCTTAATCGATTCTTTTTTCGATTCCAATTTGGGGGAAAAAGGAGAACAAACAGTTTGATTATCAGAATCAACTTTGTTTACTTAACTATTGCACAATCTTACAAACTCAAAAAGATCAAGATGTCCACAGGAAATGTGAAACTGGAGTAACATCTGTGTTTAAATGAAAAATGAATACAAGAACAAACTTAATAACCAACAATGTCTAATAACAAATGATGGGATAATAACCTATTTTAAATAACAAAAAATACTAATTATAAAACAGTAGTAGGGAAAATTAACAGTTCTTTTGCAGAAAGATGAGCATATCTGCTTTTTCTGGAAGGATACGGGATCTTTCAGCGCTTATGGTGTCTCCAGCCGTGGAGAACACCCTCTCAGATGGGGTGGAGGAAGCCTGCACACAGAGGTAGTTTTCAGCCAGTCCAGATAGCAAGGGCAGCGTATCTTGCTTGTTCCACCACCACAGTGTGGCGCTATCCCTGCAGGGGATGGAGGGCAAGCTTTTATAGAGCTGGATTTCCTGATCTACCCTCTGGGCTAAGGAAAGACGGGGCTTTGATTCACAAAGTGACCGCAGCACGTTGTCTTCCTCCTCGAATAGTTCTTCCAACTTGCGTAACTTGCGTAACTTGCGTAAAAAACGTGACGTAAGTCGTGCTCCCCAGAGCCGGCGCTCTCGGCTCTGGTGCTGCGGGAATCGAAAAAAGAATCATTCAGCGAGCTGCCAAACGATGCCATGGAATCGAAAAATACGGAACCGGTTCTGAACAGGAACCGGTTTTCGATTCCCATCCCTACTAGCTATTGCTAGCTAGAGGTGAGTATTGGCATGAGTGTTGCGATTCGATACCTGTCGCGATACTTGGGTCACGATACGATATTATCACGATATTGCAGTATCACTATATATTGCCATATTTTCCCCAGCTATCAAAATCAAATGATGAGATAAAACAGGAAGTGCTGTATATTTTCATCAGAAAATATTGATTAGGTATTATTATCCATGTTGTTTGGGGTTTTCTTCCACTGTGACTGCCTCAAATACAGATTTGGTGCTGCAAGCACAGTTAAGGGGCTCCACAGCGCTTTCTGCCAGAGTGGTGGTGCAGTGGTAGCCCATTTTCCCATCAATGTTTTAAGTAACCATTTTTTTTTTTAAAGTGAAAGATCAATATTATATTGGGCAGCCGAATATCACGATATATCGCCAAAACGATTATTTCCCACACCCCTAGTGCTAGCCAATATTGCTGGGACTGAGGGGACAGTAGACAAAATTCTACTTTTTAAATAATAATGGTGAGAAAATATTTAAACATTGTAGAGACTCAGATATAGAACTGAAGCTCTTTATGAAACTTTAATTTTATTTGCATGACAGATCACCTCAGCAGTTCAAGCATATTTATCAAACCATTTTTCTGTGATATAATAAAATGGATTCATGATAAAGTTTTATATGAGGTGAAATTAAATCTTTTTTTTTTTTTTTTTTTTACAGATCTAAATAAATTAGCGTGAAAGTCAGTATAAGCCAGTTTTAGGCCCATTTTGTGTCCACCTTAACTTTATAAATTAGATCAAAGATTTTATTCTCATTAAGATTCAGAAAAAGTCCTCTGAAATCATTTGAACCAAAGGAGACATCTAACTAGCTACTGGGGGGGTGAAACTTTTTCACTAGCATGAAAAAAAAATGTTTCGGTGAATATCTATTATCTAATGAGTAACAAAAAATGTTGAATGGATGGAGTTATTCTGTAATTTATTTATGTCCTTTTTCAGAGACAATTAATAAAAAAGAAAGATTAGATAAGGATATGATAAGCCTTTTTAAGATAAATGTTCTGCCTAATTGTAGCTGATTCTAGTTGGTAGAATAAAAACATGTCTTTTAAGAACATTTCTTTGCAAACCTATAATTATTTTGTCTTTCAAAAGCAGGCCCCGGATTAGAGTCAGAAGTGTGAAAGAGGGCTGCTGGCTGTGGAGGTGAGACCTTGTCAGAGGTGTGTTTCCTCCCTGATTTATGGAAGGCCCCAGGATAAGCAGTGCATTTAACTGGGCTGGCTGAAGGGGGTGTAAGCAGTAACAAGACTGCAGAAGCTGGAGCATAAGTGTGAGTGTGTGGGAGAATTGCAGGCCCAAAGGTGTGCAGTTCATACACAGGGTAATGTTTACTTGGAGTTTTGAGACCCGCACTGTTTGCTTTGCCCCAAACGTGCTCCCCTTTCAACCCCTTGGACCGTGCTTTGGATACAAAAATAGACTGATAGTGTCCCAAGCATTGTAGCTGAACGTACGCTGCCTGTAACTAGTTGGTAGGTATAGCCAAAGACCATATAGTTTACAAATGTCTATTAGGGATACAAGGAGTAGTGATATAAATTATATATATTAGTGATTTATATCAGGGGAGTGTTAGCCTAGTGGTTAGAGCAGTGCTCTTCTGCCCTGAGAAGGTTGGAAGTACCTGGTCGATCGCCACAGCCTGCAATCTGGGTCCCTAAACAAGATCCTTAACCCCACACTGCTCCCTGGCTGCAGTACAATGGCAGCCCACTGCTCCCCAAGGGGATGGGCTAAATGAAGAGGTAAATTTCTCCAGTGTAAGATCAATAAAGTTCAATTATTATTATACGACTTGAAGAGTTCTGGACAGAGTACTCATCTTGAATGTATGTGTAAATTAGGGGTGAAACAGTTAATCAGATTATTCATGAGTAATCAATTATTGAAATAATAGTAAACTAATTAAGTAATTGAATAATCGTTAGCTGTGGTATAGACACTGTAAAACATGCCTTTAACTGTCAGAAGAAACCACTTAGAGCAGTAATTATACCAAAATTGTGAAAAACTTATCCACATTTTGCATTTAAGATTAAAAAAAAATGTCTGACATTATACTCTATCCAGAACTCCTCAAGTGGAAAAGTTGTAATTTTACCCAGTTTAAATAATAATAAAAAAAACCTTTGGCTATCCAATTACTAATCGATTAATGGAAGAAAAAAAATAAATAAATAATCGACATATGAAATGATTGGCAAAATAATCATTAGTTGCAGCCCTAGTATATATATATATATATATATATATATATATATATATATATATATATATATATATATATATATATATATGTATATAATTATATATGTGTATATATATTTATTCCAAAAAAGTGACAGAAACCCTATGAGAGATTTTCGTCTTCATTTTATTCTTCTCTGTCAGCGAACAATACTGCCCCTGAAGAAACCTGTTGCAAATGCGAGATGTAGTTTGACCTCGCCTAAATATCTCTGTGTAAAAGCAATATGCACCAACTGAAGTTGTGAATTTTCTCACTTTAAGCATTTCCTGAACCAATCCCTGGACCAGGCCAGCAATGTTAATGCACTCTGGTTTCCAGGTTTTCCTTCCTCCGTGTTGTTTTTTTTATGTTGTGAATGACTAAGAAAACTCTGATCTTGGAATCTGTACTAAAAGTTATTTCTCCATCAAATGGTGACAATTTGTTTAGGACGCTTCTGAAAGATAATCACCTTGTCACCTACATTTCTAAAACAGTAAAAAAGTTTGTTGTTAAATTTGGATCTGAGAAGACCCTGTTAGAGCAGGCCAGGGCATTTTTAGGTCATTCAGGGCAGCATACTGACCAACCTCCACCCACAAAGAAGAAAAAAAGATTTAGATGAAATGCAGACGTCAACATGAGACAAGATTTAGCTTCTTACCAGAGCTACTGCCCATATTCCTCTCTAATAAAGGCACGCACTGTTGGCCGTCCAGCAAGCCTCTAAAAGGTTTTGAATAAAAATATCCACCGCTTCCATTCGGGATATTTACACTCATCCTTCACACACTCTAAAACGTTTAGGAGTCTTAACCACTGACTGATCCTGGGCTTTCAAATACTGTGATTAGAACCTCACAAGTCTTGGGTTCCTCCCTGCTTGGACAACTGAGCCTCAGAGCAATCCAAGGACAACAGGGGCATGGACAGGGACATGCAAGATCTGATTCAGGACATGTTAACCAGCTAAAAAAACAGTATAAATGAATTAATTTGTGCCCCTATATAAAAAACAAGCATATATTATGAGATGTAAGCATTCTTTTAGCTGCTTACTTCTCAGTTTTTTATGGAAAATATTTGATTAAAAATGTATTTGATTGAAAACATTTATTTAAGAAAACGGGATAAATGTCTCATAACCTAAAATGTCCATATAAGAGCTTGTTTTTTGGGGAATACTGTAAGGAATACAGTAAAATGAAAAAAATTACTGTAAGGAATACAGTAAAGTGAAAAAAATTGGGTGTAGAAATGTATTGAGTATTTAAAAGCATCCTCTTTTCAATACTAAAATATTGAGGAAAACGAAAAAGCATACATTCTAAAAATTTGTTCTAGGGTGAAGAGAGAAAAAACATTTTATGTGGATAATTACCAGGTACGAAGGACAACATTCAATAGATTTTAAAAAGTCAAATATGTAGGAACAAAATGCAATTCCAGCATAAATATAGTAAAAAAAAAAAAAGAAAAAAAACACTTACTACTGAAACTTCTTCCAAGCATGTTTATTTTGCAATTGGATATCATATGTGTGGACTTTGGATCCACAGGATGTTAAATGCAATGTTTTTGTTGTGATTATGTCCTGTTATAAAAATATAAAGTTTAAGGCTCATTCTATTTATTTTAAAACCACACAATAAGAAACACAAATTTTCTAACTCCTTTTGAAATAAATATTTGTTTCAATGTCAGTCTTTAGAGACACTGATACAGCTCCCTCCACAGTAAGGAAATACCCTTAAACAACATAATAAAATCAAAGCTAATTTGATCTTTTTTTATGCTGAGAAAAAACAATGCCATTTTGTAACTCCTGACAATTAATGTAAATCAAATAAAACTGAAAATCTTTTTGGGATAAATCTTGAATGTGCAAAGCCAAGCAAAATGGCAGGAAACCTTTATTTAGAAAGTTAAACTTTCCTGCTCCACTGCAAAATAAATATGGCAGAAAGGCCCATTCTGATTGAGATAAAAAAAAAATCAACATTTTATTTATGTTGTCAAGTTCTTGTGGCTATGAGAAAATAGCTCATTTTGACTTTCATTTATCCATAATACATGATCTACAGTAAGTGTTAACCACATAAAATGTGTAGAATATAAATATAAAGACTTTATTAGATACTATTAGAACTAACTGATCAAATATGATTAAAATTAGGCATTTAGGTATAATCTGGGTCTGCCTGTTTTCCATAAGCCCAGGGAACCTTGGACATAATATCTTAAAATGTTTTGAATGAACAGGGAATTTTGACTAGATCAAGAAGTAGTCAATTAAAGCCAGCAAATAGAAAATAGGCTGTAGAGGATGCTGTATACACTGGAGCTGCATCATTGTGTCAACTGTGGGAAACAGTCCACACCAGCATACACTAAATCTTTGTACCAGCGTCTTCAATCTGTCAGCACCTTCGTAAGCATTTCATAGACCTCTCAATGAAATAGAGAGAGCCAAATATGGGCTTGAAAACATCAAAGTAAATGGCATGGCATTTGCCAAACATTTCACTAGGTAGCTTGAGCTGTGAGTGAATAGTGGCCATTCTGTGATTTTGAATGGACCAGGCATCTGGTGCCTTTCCTTTAGCATGTGTGGCTTTAATAGACTATGACTCACAGAACTCCAGACCACCTCCTGAAGGAAAACACTTATTACAGTAATTAAGTGAATCTTAGAGTAATAATAAGACTCTACAAACAGAGCAGGCCTAACATGACAGCATTGTTATTAGAAGTGTTGTCATATGAATGAACATGACTATTGAACACCTTTTAAAAGAAAAAGCATACTGGCATAAAACTTCATTGTTTCTTTAAGACATTTTTTTATCTTCATGGCAGGTCTCCTCAACTGCCTGAGGCATATTTTATACGGAGGAAGGGTGGTACTTAGTCCAGCTGTGTAACATATATAAATCTAAGCAGAGCTAACTGACATGACACTCTCCACTCTGCACACAGCAATTACATTCATTGGTGGCTGCTTTGGCCAGATACAGTACCAACTATAAAGACAGCAGAGTAGTAATTACTGCACGGGTGTGATATTTTTAGTTGTTTCCTGTCAAACGAACCTATAAAGTGAATGGTTGTCTGTCTAAGCTGTAAAGCAGCTATTAACTACTGCTACTTGCAAAGGTGGAGCTCAGTGACCTGGAAGTGCAGCTCGTTACTGAGCCAACACACTAACCTTTTGCTTGTAAAATGCTAAATTTCCTTTGAGTTCATTTTACTAACAGATCTGAAATCAGATACCAGCTAATGTTCACATAAGACTCATGGGAGAAAGGATTGCTGGCCAGAGTTTACAACAGGTGACACAGACCTTAGAGCTGCTGTAGGAAAAGCTTTATGAGAAACTCAAACTTAACATGGTGTTATATATTTTCACCTTTTTATTTTTTTGAAACAAGTTGCTTTTTTTCTCTAGTTATAATATATATATACATAAATGTTCAGCTAATCTTGCAGTTCTTAATAGTAATTGAATAGAAATAAATACATACATATAAAAACAATGTTTTATTATATGTATGTATTTATTAACGACAGGTGTAGAAGTTACTTAAGCCATAGTTCATGACTGAGACCCTTTAGTGGTATTAAATGTTAAATATATATATCACAAAGTTCGCAAGCCGGTCTACCAGGAGAGAACCCAAACATACAAGGAAAATACTTGCAAACACCTGCAGAAAGACCCCGGTTCAGGAATCGAACCAAGAGCCTTCTTGTTGCAAAGCAACACTGCTACCCATTGCCTGTCCTTATATAGAGCTTTTTCAAGTCAGGGGGCTCCAAAGGGCTTTACACTACATTCAGTCATTCATCCATTTATGCACTTTTTTAATGCACTGATAACGGCAAGTTACTGTACACTGTAGCTACAACTGCATTCGGCCTCACTGACTCAAGTGAGACTGCCGTACACAGGTGCAGCTGTGTCCTCTGACCACCATTAGTGGGCAATGGGGGGGGACACAACAAAAGAGATGTTGTGGAGTTTAAACCGGCGACCCTCCGGTTGCAGGCGAACTTCTGCATCCTGCACCACTGCCACCCCTTGATGAAAATAAGTGATGAAATATATGCAGAGATGGGAAGTAACGAAGTACAAATACTTCGTTACTGTACTCAAGTAGATTTTTCTGATATTTTTACTTTACTTTACTACTTATTTTTATGGCGACTTTTTACTTCTACTCCTTACATTTTTACACAAATATCTGTACTTTCTACTCCTTACATTTAAAAAAATTGGCTCGTTACTTTAGTTTTGAATCATTTCAATGGAGTTACCAAATTCAAAATTCAATCTAATTAGATGGGAATCTACGTTGCATTTGACGCACCACTACAAGATGAATCGACAGATTCGGTGGTATTCATTCGCGGCAAATCATTGCAGCTTGGTGGCGGTGGCGTTAGCATAGTAGTATGGACGACGAGATGATTGAAAATGAACACAACAGACATCTAGTCCTATTGGCAGACATCCATTTAAAATGTAGGCAACGGCATGAAAAAAGTGGTTTCTACCTTTACTTTCATACTTTAAGTAAATTTACAAGCCTGTACTTTGTTACTTTTACTTGAGTAAAGAAGTTTAATCAGTACTTCCACTTTTACCAGAGTATTTTTTAACACAAGTATCTGTACTTTTACTCAAGTATGGAAAGTCAGTACTTTTGCCATCTCTGAATATATGTCATGATCTGGCCTGTTTGCTCTACTTTAATTGGTTATTTTTTTCACCTGCCGTTCTCCCTCCCTGCCTCAATTATCATTATTCCTCTCACCTGTTTCCTTTGGTTTATATTCTGTTCAGCCTGAGCATTCGTGGGCCAGATCATTATTTGTTTTCTGTTAGTTTGCGTAGTTCTCTTCATTCCTAGTTTCATGTCCTGGTGGCCTGTGGAAAGAGGTTTTTGTGTAATTCTCGTCTCCTGCTCGTCCACTGTTCCTCCCCTGCTAAGCCCTCTGGGTTTTTGGCTCTGTACGCGGGGAGGTTCGGGTTTTATTCCAGTAAGCCTGGCTCCAAGGTGGAGACCAGTTTAAAGGTCCTGCATCAAGTTCTGGTTCCACATCCTGTCTCATCTACCCTCTTCCACTGAGCCTGCCCGTCTGCACCTGATCCTGTCTGCTCCTGTGCATGACCACCTAGTCACGCTTCTGGACTCAGTCAGACTCTGAACCTGCCTGGCAGCTGGTGGATTACCTGGAAGTCTGGATCCTGTCACCTGTCTGTTCCTGCCTGATCTGTAACCCTGTCCAGGATCAACTTCCTTTGGGTCCTCCGGGACTGCAGCCCCGGGGACACTCTGGGTGACGCGCGCCGTGTCAGTCTTCAGTCCTGCGGCTGGATTTTGCCCCTTTTCAGGGAGATGGACTAGACTGTTAAACCACGTAAGTGACCAACTCAGATAATCATCTTCTGTTAGATTATCGTGGTCACTTACCTGTGTTTCTCCCTTGAACAGAGTGTTTGAGATTGGGCGGTGCCCCCGCCCCCCACCTGCAGTAGCCGCTCGCCACAGTTCCCACAGCTCCACTTTAGTTTCCGCTTGTTCGTGTTTTTGTTTGAAGAAACGTACTGCACTTTCCTACTGGATGTCTCTCCTTGAATACTGGGTCCATATTTCTCGCTTCATGGAAAAAAAATAAAAAAATAAATAATATATATATATATATATATATATATATATATATATATATATATATATATATATATATATATATATATATATATAAATACTTTCCTCTGCTTCCATCCTTGCTGCCCATTAGGACCTCTTGTTTTGACACCAGAAAAACAGTAACTATGAAAGAGAGGATAATCTGTTATTAAATCCTACTAATGCGAGGTAATTCCTCTGGATGTTGTTTGTAGTCTCCTTTTATTTGTCTTCATTAAAATGCATTTATAAGCTTTTAAACAAAATGCACTATGCAATATAAACCACAAATGAAAGTGAGGTGTAAACTAGCAAACAAAAATCTCTGTGTGCATGTGAACAGATTTTGTCTAAATAACAATATTATAGTAGTTTAAGTCAGGGGGGAAAAAACATCTGCACAGGACAATTAATGCAATGGGGGTTCAAAAATTAAATCTGTTTGGACCAAAACCAAAATACATGGCTGAATCTAAATTTTTGCGGCCGGTAAATAAACAAACATAAACTAAACAACCTTAGCCACCCCAGAACACGAAAGCATGACAAAAACTGCAAAGGGACTTTAACATGCCTGTCACACGGTTTTTCATCAAATGAAATAAATAGAAAGAAAGCATATTATCACTGAAAAATGGGGCAGTATTTTATATATTCCACTGTGAATATATATAACATAGAAGCGACAAAGAATCTGGGTCCATTCCCTCCATGAATGTAATTTACAAACAGTCCAAGATGACAACAGGCTGTGAAAAAACAGCGTTAATATGGTAAAACGGAGCACTGCTGCCTGGTTGCAGGAGTAATGGATAATACGTTTATATCACTATCCTGGAGTGAAAAAAGCAAACGCGCTACCTTAAACTGAGCTATAAAACTAACCAGATATAGCTGGGTTGGTCCGACCAAGCACAGCCTGTGATCTTAGGATTTTTAGGCAATCTCCCTCGAACAAAAATCATCTAAATTTATTGGAGAAGTTATGTCAGAAGGCCTGATAATTTTACAAATATAGGAGCTTGAAGGGAGAAGCTATTTCTATGCATTTTAGTGCATCTAATATGTAAAGCTCACTAAAGAAAATGTTGTCCCCACACTGCTCAAGGTTTAGCAGGTAAGAATATTTCCTTATCACAAAAGTAACTTTATATATCGGTACTTTCAATTCATTTTATTTTTATAGCGCCAATTCACAACACATGTCATCTCAAGGCACTTTAAAGTTGCAATTTCCCCATGGCTGCTTCATAAACTACTCTCTGTCAGAAGGGGTAGTGGTAAAACTGACACAAACGGCTTTTCAAGGATTTATGCTAATTTCTTTACTATTTCCATCATTTTTTAAATGTTGGGACACTTTTTTAACAACTCTGTGAAATATATGTAAAGTGCAATAAAAAAATATTTTTAATAATTATTATAAAAATTATTACCGGTATTAAAAGTAGAAGTAGCAGTAGTAATATTGTCACTATCATTCTTATTGTATTCTATTACCTTAAATTCCATGGCTTTAAGCTTCCTCTGTCATACAGCCACTCTGCTGCCCATAAACGCCACAAGCATATGGAATTTACTCATTTAATTTGACAGTCCGGACCGCGTTTGCAGCTGTTTTCCGTTGCCTAATATTTGTGCGATAAATTGTTTTCTTTTTTAAGCACAAGTAATTTAGTGCTTCTTATTTGGTATTTCTCAAGTTATTCTTAGTGTGGAATAAATCCGTATCACTACAAAAAAAAAACGGTTTGAAAAAAGCCTATTTGTAGTTCACAGTGATATACCAAAAATGATCCCTAGTTATTTAATGAATACATCACATAAAATATTCAAACAAAAAATGTTGTTAGATAAGAATCTTTACACTACAGAATAATTTTTTGCACGTAACCTTCTAACCATTTTGGATGAAAACAATATTTCTCAAAGTTTGTAAACCAAAACCTGCGCAATAACATGAACACAAGCATCATTTTGATTCTTTAGTCAGCAAAGATGCGTCTTTAATACCTACATTCAATACTATTTATATTGTGAATCACAAACAAAACACGCCCCGGTGAGTGCTAACAAGCAATATCTTGTTTTCCCTCACCTATGGGTGCTTGCCAATGCCATCAATGTGCAAGTAATTACATGATTATGATCCCATATTTAATACAAAGCATGACAGTGTGTGGAAAAAAATAAAGTGAAACCCTATTTATGGATTATATTTAAGCTCTGTTGAGCAAGTCTTCCCTTTTTGATTTTCCTGGCAGGTGTGCAAAAAGCTGTTGAGAAATGTATAGTTGGAGTACTAATTGCTGCCACATACACGCAGAGCTAACAGATGGCAAACCAAAAATTGCTTTAGTGATTGGCCAAAAAAACTAATGATGCTTCAAAGGCAAATAGTCCATAGGAAACACATAAAAGATAAAACCTTAAAAAAAAAAAACTACTATATATATTGAAGGACTGGTGACTATTTCAGAGACTAGACGTAGGTGACAGAAAGATAGCAGAAAAAAAACCTAGATTAAATCAAGCCAAGAAGTGTTTACATAGAGATTTAAAAAAATTTACAGTATTAGGAACAGAAGCAATTACCACGCCTTTGTGTAATATTGAAATTACAAAATCAATTTTGATTAACTAGCACTCTCTTTCAGGCCATGAGGAGAGAGCTTTACCACTTCTGTTGAGCCTTATTATCTTGGTTGCCAAGAGTTGGCATAGACACCTGAAAAATTCTTGCCTAAATAATATTATATCCTAGCACTCCTTAAAGGCAAAAAGAGACAAAGAGTTGGAATGTAAATGCCCATATACATCCATAATCAAAGGAAAAACATTAAAAATCGCTGAAAGAAAGAATAAAACCACAATCAACAAAGACCTACATACTATAAAACATATTCCAAAAGTAATTACAAAGCCTGCAACAATGTTTATCTTACAACTTGAGGTTTTACGCAGTTTTCTCCCTTTACAACCACTAAATTAGCTTTGTTTCTATTGGGATTTAATGTACACACATACAGCCGCCACATGTGCACATTTGGTGCTATTTTGCTCTTGTCTGTTTGGTGCCCTCCTTGTGTTTGATGGTAAACTGCATCTGATTGTAAATCGGTACTGATATTAACATTATCCTCTCCTGTAACGTCACCAAGAAAAACTGGCGCGACCATCTCTGACACTAGGGGTAAAAAACATCTCTGTATCCCATAAGCCTCCTTAGAGAGTTGGAGAGAGTCTCCATACAGACAGTAGTTTTTACAGTTTACTCTAAACTACATCTAACCTATCACCTGAAATACTAAAACTGACTTAACACACAGAAATTGTCCTCATTTTATGGTGTGATCCCTTGAGAGGGTCTTCCACACCTGTAAGGATCTGGGTCACTGCCTCCTCCAGAGGTGGAGAGAAATCCACCTCATATGGCTGCTCCGTTGCAAAGGTATCAACACTGCGATCATTTCCCATGTTTCTGTCATTGTTACTACTAGCAATCTTTCAGCTGTGAATCCATCAGTGACCAAACCTGCCCTCACTGCTTACTTTTGGTCCTCCAGGCACTGCCTGCATAAGGAGCATGATTTTTTTTAAATACTAGATGTGGGAAGGGTATGGTTCTGAAACTGTTAGGTTGCTCTTTAATTTAAACTTTGGACTGTGTAGGAGGCAAACTCTGAGTGAACAGAGCATTTCACTGCAATGAAGCTGCATGTCTTTGGGGCTTTTGTTTTGCTACAGTACATTTCTCTATCAGTTTTAGATATCTGGAGGCCAGATATTTGTATATTTGCAAACTGGCTGATCCTCAGCCAGATAAGATGCATCGCCTCGGTTTTTCCAAAAAAATTAAAAAGACATTGAAGATAGTTTTCCTAGCAACAGATTCTCTCACCTAAGCTGTGGATATTTGCAGCTCCTCAAAAGTTATACCAAACTATCCTTGGTTTAACTTAACCTTTAAAAATACAGTAGGTCAGTCCTACTACCAGCTTTGCTTAATGTGGCTGTGAGAGGTTGAGAGGCTGAATTCTTTCCTTTTCCTATATCCCAGAGAATGCTTTGCAGCTCTGGATCGTAGTTCATTGAAGGTATTAGAAATCCTATCTGAAGTGTTTTATATTTGTGTTTTATTTAATAGCTGTCTATCTTGATATATACTGATATTGATTTACTGCCCAACCCTAATAGGTAAATAGTGTCTGGGTTTGATGTGGTTTGACCTTTATGACTTAAAAAATATCTAAATACCTTCTATTTGTGGTAAAACTTTTGCATTATCAGGAAAAGTTCAACCTTAGAAGGCCCTGCTTTGAACCATTACAACAATTGTGTTGTTCTATTATTACAAAATAGTGTTACATTACATTTGAACAACATTCTGCACAGCTTCTATAATAGTATGGTAATTTCAATATATACCACACTATAGGTAATCCTAAAAATAAAGAGGAGGTTTCTATACACAATTACTATATATGAGAAAATGTATTCAGTTAACAAGAATTCAATTTAGAAGATAGGAAAACATGCAAATTGAAAAACAATTAGCATGCTTCATAGGTACTATAGATGTTTATTAATTCCTATTTGATACTAATAATAAACCAATTTTAATTTTGTTATTAATAAAAAAGATAGAAGGAACTAATGAGGAATGAATAAATTAGAAATAATATGTAAAAATAAATGGCTGCATGATGGATGGCAAGCACAAAATGCAAGATTTACCCTTCTAGTATTACAAAAACAGCCTGCATTCAATTTACATGCAGAGTTTAGTGGGGCTGACAAATTACTGCAGGGGATCGTATCATTTTTCCCAGGCCCTTGTCCATTTAGAAGTGTCAGATTAAACAGTGAAGTAAATCCTTGTTTTGCCTGTAATGCACAGGGAAGAGCCCACCAAATAACTTTTCTGATTCATCTGGATTCCTGGATGTATTGAGGCTGGATTTTTCCATTACTAAGCAGAATAAGAGCATTTCCTTTCACATTCAGCAGTCTCTAAAACTGGCGCTCACCATTAGGAATGTAAACATGCACAGTCTGTAAACAAGGATCTTTCTCCAGCCCCCAACCCCCATTTAAACAAGGCTGACCAACACAGACTGGCCCTAATAATGATGCCCTTCCACGACCCCACAGAACTCTCAAAGACAGACACAGTCCAATTATTCAACCAAGAGGTCACAAAGAAGAATAAGTTGGCAGGCAAAAGAAGGAAGGGCTGATAGGGAAACAGCTGAGATCTTCTCAGAAATACTCTAATCAACAATTAATAAAACAAATAACAAATGCAAGCTATGTGATGCAACCTCAGGATTCATAATCTGACCTGCTGCATCTGGATGAGGGGCTTTAAGTTCTCTCACTGAGTCATCAGCACTTCATATGAGTTTCAGACTTGAGAAAGGTCAGGGTACAAAACTTCACTACTGATTCAATCTTCCACAAGATATAAACAGGGATTTTTTTCAGCACACATCTGCATTTACACATGAAGTAAAGGCAATGAACTGAAAATAATTTCCTATATTCAACCTCAATACCAAACAAGGAGATCCACAGTGATTGTATTGACTAATCTATGCTTGTTTTGCATTCTGCATTCCTAATTTTAAAACCTTGAGATTTGGTTACTAGGCAGTGAATCCAATACCCTTTTTAGACATAGCCCCATGAAAGTTGCTCCTGAAAGCTTTACAACTCTTGTAAAGCTTCCAAGTGAAGTGACAAATAACGGTCACAGAGGACTGCTGATAAAGGTGTTTTCTGTTCAAGGAAGGGAGTAAAGGTACCATGACAGAAGCTTTCAACAGCTGAGAGGTTCAACAGTTATCAGCAAATAATCTGCTTTGTCCTGGGCTTATAGTTTTGTTTGGCATTGGCTTGACGGAAAATGTTTATGTGTGTATAGATAACAAGAAGCAGAAGAGACTGTAGGAGGTTATTGTGAGAATTTTTCCATGCCATTTTGTCTAAAAGGGTTAGGGTTTGGATCTGGGAATAATGTCAGATCAAAAAAAGATCTGTCAACTATTGGAAACTGAAACTGGTTTATTGTCAGCTACTGTATGTATTTCATAAAGGAAGCAAAAATTTTCAGTAAAGAAGTAATCTAATATTTATATTAGATTGGAGTGGCGGCCTAGTGGTTAGGGCATAGAGCTTAGAAGCCTGAGGTTCTGAGTTCAAGCTCCACTCCCACAGACTGCCACTCTGGATCCCTGAGCAAGACCCTTAACCCCAAACTGTTACCCAATGGCAGCCCTCTGCTCCCCAAGGAGAGTTAATTTTGTTGCTCTGTATCTGTGATGGTGTAATGACAATAAAATCTGGAGGGAAAAAATAAATAAAAAATATGAATTTGCTCAAACTCTACTCCTAACAAAACGCTGCAGATAGATAGATAGATAGATAGATAGATAGATAGATAGATAGATAGATAGATAGATAGATAGATAGATAGATAGATAGATAGATAGATAGATAGATAGATAGATAGATAGATAGATAGATAGATAGATAGATAGATAGATAGATAGATAGATAGATAGATAGATAGATAGATAGATAGATAGATAGATAGATAGATAGATAGATAGATAGATAGATAGATTAATTAATAAATAAAGCATTTAAGCAAGCCTGATGGAGATTTTATTTTTCTAAATGATAATTTAGTACACTTTTTTTCAGTTTTTTGTTTTATTTAAATGACTAGTGGGAATTTATCATTTTCTTTCATGGGAGGGTAGGAAAAGCACAACTATACATGTGACAATGACAGCAGATATTCTAGTCTGCAAGTTTTTACCTGATCTACAATCATGCAAAGACTGAAACCTGCAATCTGTTTCAGTTTTGATAAATCGCATACTTTGCATATCCTCCTCTTAGCTTTTAGTACATTTTATTGATTAGCATGTGTCCCCCCTTTTCACAAATGCAAAAAAAACTAGATTACACCTTCTATTTTGCTCATTTCATAAACCCAATTTGATTTGCACCTGGTTGGCAGATTAGCTTTGCACATGTCAACTTTGTAGACGTTTTTATGCACGCAAACCTTTTGAAGATCAGTCCATTAATGTATTAAATAATGACCAATCACAGCAGCAGAACTACACAGCAAAAATTTTAAATGGGATCAAATGGGTTTGGTTTTCAGGAAAATCAAAAACAGATTGTTTTAATATAACATTGTAATGATAAATGAGTGTTTGTATTCGCAACAGAAATAACGATTGAAAAAAGCTGTAAGGCACTTACAAATACAATGGATCATTATTCTAACTGTTTAAAAGCAGGGCTTAGAAAGACAAAACAAAAAGAACAAAAGCACCTGAATAGCTAAAGTGTCTGTCATGTATTGTATAATCAAGTATGAAGATATCTTTTGTGTAAAAGTACAGTACATACCAACGGGCATAACTGAGTTGAAAAAAGATGACATCCTTTTAAAATAGCTGATTCATAAGAACATCTTTGTTAATGCATATCAGAGTCATTGGTTGTTTTGGGCATTTATTACCATACATCCTTTCTGGTGATCAATCCTCGCAGTGTGGGACCTTTCTCTCCATCAACAGCCACTCCCCACTCCTCTTGGCTGGGTCTGACATAGATCTAGTGATTTCATGTTGGCTTAGGCCTCAGACTCCCAAGTCTTTCAGCAACCTCATTGTAGTCACTGTTAAAAACCCTCAGCACCCCACTTTCACCGGGGGACTTCAGGGTTCCAGCCCTGTCAAGTTACAGCTGTTAAGCCTTTGCTGAAATTTGGGCATAGCCCAGCTGTTTACATTCATAGGCTTCATCCACTGAGTCCTCCAAGGGCACATGCAGTTAAATAATGAAAACTTCAGGGATGGAGTACAGAGCTCTATGTCAGGTCTGAGGGTTGAGGCTGCCTAGACACTGGCAAACATCCATTAGCATTTTCTTGTTTGGAATACACTTTTAAAACACTTGTAGGTGTTCTGATTGTTTCAAGCATTAGAATCTAATTTTTTCTCTTAATGTTTCAGGATGGCATTAACCATTACTGATAATAGATGATAGAATGCTAGCATGATGAAGTTAATAAAACACTAAAAAATAAAAAACACTTTAAAACCTTGGTCCATAACTGATCAGTAATAGCCTGCTTACTCTTCATCCTGTTTACTACAGCCAAGCACAAAATCAACATATAATGATGTCATACTTTATATCACCTCATTAATTCACTCCAGTGGACAGAAAGGATAGATTTTTTTCACTTTTCAACAGTTTTCTTCAAATTTGCATCAAATATGTATGGAAATACTGCTTATGTCAACTTTTGAAGGAGAAAACATAGCGCTGAGTTAACTTTAAACACAAGAGGCACCTTTTAAGGTACCTCATCACTGTTACTCAACAACAAAAACAGTGATACACAATGCATTGATAATAGAGAATATGCAATGTAGCATACCAAAGTAAACAGCGGAATCTGAGCTATAATCCAGCATAAACCTATTTAAAATGTGCAAAATCAAACTTAAGTAATATCCAATTGAAATAATAGATATAAAACGTAAATACACAGCACAATAGTAACCTATAAACAAAATATATGTCCACAGCCACAGTCATGCATCAAACCAGCAAAACATAAATATCAAATGAAAGCAGGCGCTCTGTAGAACTGAGCCATGTGCTTCACTTTACTCCACACCAAAGCATTGCTGAGATGCAAGCCAATACACATCAACGGATGAAACCACTCAGTCAGAAACTACTTTCAAAAATATCTCTTACCTTTCCCTGTTTCACCAAATATATTTAAATTAAGCCAGTGGTTGCAGAGATAGAGTTGTTTTAATTGGAGTATGTAATAAAAAAAAAAAAATGAACTTAGAGTTCAAAGAAGCTACTATCCACCCACCACCCATTTATATGCTTAGACAATAAACCTCCATCACAGTTATAAGGGCCAGTCATTAGATTATGTATTCTGCAATAATGCAAACTTCATAATGCTACCATGAAGTGTTAAACGTTTCTGTGCTACAGCATAACTAAGTCCTAACAATGCCATGTGACCATATAACCTCTCTCTACAGTAGAATGTCTTTTACATTTCTAAATATATATTAGATTATGTAAAAAACACAATGAAGTAAATACATGAAATAAAGTATGTGTGTAATCTATCTGTCATTGGTTAACTTGACAAAATGGTCAAGTTAACCAATGAATCATCGACTCAGGCCTCATCCTCAGATCTGTTCGCCGATTCTGTCATGGCTTTTGCTATTGCCATCCAATCTCTCCCCTTCTTCACCTGCAGTGACAACATCACCTTGCCGTCAGCTCTCACTGAGGTACCAAAACAAAGAATTCATATCTCAACCAAAAGTCATGAGATCGGGTTCCTGTTCCCGATAGTGTGCTGTCACCCAGATATTTGTAACAAATTTTAAACGTACACATTGTGTCTGGCTGAATTCTGGGGTCCTTAGTCATTTCAAAGAAATCTGGCTGAACATGGACCTATCACCAGCGCAATTGTAGTGTTCTAATGTAAATAACTCTACTGAAAATAACTACTAACTTTTGCCAGATTAGAGGCAGGCATGAAAGAAAGCATTTCTTTTTTACATAATATGTGACAATATCTGACTTTTTTGCACCACGTCTGACAACCCCGGAGCTGTTTAAAGGAGACCCCCAACAATGTTGCTCCTTTTTGACCCAGGGTGAGCTATAATTTGAGCTACAACGTTTGTCCTTCCTGACTGAAAGATCTAAAGTAGCTTTCATAATTTATCGTCTTTTTGGCAATGTAAGTCAGTAACTGAGCACAACTGAGAGGCAAAAAACTCCCGCCCATGTTTATCTTACACAGCCTTCTCTAAGGAACTTATTAGAGTTTTTGATCCTATTTTAACCAACAGAGAAGATACCAGGGGTTCGCTTTCTCTGAAGCAAGGCAATAAATCTGACACAGTATGGATTGATTTTCATTTGTTGTCAGCCAATAGCAGCTGGAAACAGAAAACTCTAATTGTTGTGTTCAAACATAAAGGATAAGTAGGGTACCCGAGACTATGCAGTTGCCCTGAAAGAGCTTGTAGATTTAACTACTAGGATAGATATTCAAATGAGTTTAGAAGGGAGAAAAATGTCAAGAGATTAATCTTCCCAATCTTTAAAGTTATGTATCAGTTCAGAAAGCTAGCAACCCTCTGCCCTTAATTGCTTGACCCTGAACCACTGCAACTAGCGAGAACCAAGATCTTGTTAGAAGAAAGATCAAGGGAAGAAAACACAACCTCTGTTTTTACTGTGGGGTGAGGGTCACATGGTTTCTATTTGACCCTTAAAAGGTCATAGGAGAACTCTTTTGAGTTTAACTCGTCACCATCTCCATCTCTCTTCTCTCTTCCTGCAAAATAATTATATTTCTGCTGTGGAGAGTGTGATCCCTTCCTTCATCCTCTGAGCATCAGAGCAAATGACTTAAAAAAGCTCAACAAGCTAATAAAGAAGGCAATCTCTCTCTTCTAGGAACTCCACTAGAACCTTTGGACATTATCCTACAATGAAGAATTCTTCATAAACTGAAGAACATTATGGAGAACAGTTAGTATCCTCTTCATCAGATTGTTAAACGACCAATGAGTGTCTTCAGTTAGAGGCCTTTCCAGATCTGGTGGAAAACAGACCACTACAGAAGCTATTTACACCAATAACAACTGGTTATACAAAAGAAAAAAACTTTGATTTACCACAAAATTGAATTTTCCTTTGGAAGTATTAAAGTATTTCTTAATTGAATTGAATTGAATTTTCAACCAACTTGTAACTATGCACAACCAGTACTGGTTTATCAAATAAAGTTCCACTGAAATAGGTTGAGATGGTGACATGTCACTATGAGGAAAGGTTAAAAATGTATTAACAATTTAATGACTAACTGACTAATCACACTTACCGAAATTGTAAGTGCAACACCTTGAGTCGAAAAGTCAAGTTTCCTAAAGGCAGAATCTTTAATATTGTTGTACGCCACTATAGTTGATTTTTTTTCCCACTATGCTCATGATGCCAAAATAATATGAATAGGGCATCCACTCTTAGTTATTAGCACCCACAGCAACTGCAGAATACCAGTTCTAGACAAGAGGCTTAGATTTCATTATACCGAGTGGAAAAGAGAGTCGGGACCTCCACCCACTCATCCACCGGGGGCTGTCTCAAGACTAAAATGCCTCAAACTCTCTGATAATAAGAACTATTTTGGTGTGCAGTCACTATAGAAATAGACCAAGACACTTTTCTCTATCACCAGAGGTTACTATTTGTTAGAAGAAAAAAATTGTCATACCTTAAAAGCTATTTTAATTAGCCTTAGGGGGCAAAGAAAGCTGTCTCAACAAGCGGTCCAGACACTAAAGTATCTTCCTGTTGCAGGTGGAAAAAAGTGAGGTCAAAAGAAATTTTTTTTCTTGTAAGTAGACTAAATAAGGAGCATCTTCAGTTCTTCATCTGCATACAGCACCTTGGAGGACTAATAGGGCATTTCAAGTGATTTTAAAGGCAATATCTGTCCCTGAGGAAGGTGTGGCCATTACAGGCAACCCTGTACAGACAGAGTTGTACAGACTCAGGGGCAAAGTAGACATTGTGCACCCTTAGAAATAAAAAGTGACTGTGATAAGAGAGAGATCCTAAGATGGTTTTCAAATGTCAAAGCATTATGACTGGGTATGTTGATGGAAGAAAGTCTCTCGCCTCCTGTCCTGCATTCTCTGGTTTTGTTAAACATTACACTCCACAGAGTTCCAAGGCTTCAGCAATATGCAGAAATAAAATCTCTGTCTAAGTCATTCTTTCATTTTGTTTCACATAAAGTTCCAAAGACCTGAAAAAAAAATCACCAAAATTTCAGTTTAAACATTTATCTTATTATTTGACCATGCCCTGCTAATCTGTACCCTCTAAGCTTTTCTAATGACAAAGGCAAACTCAAACTTATCTTGAGTGGACCTTCACTTTCAAATGAAAAGAGTTGTATATATTTGTTTTTAGGCCCCTAAGACAATACTATTATAGACATTTCAGTTTTTCTTTGGTTAGAAGCTTCAAGTCGGTTGGTGGAGTTCTCATCAGTTTCATACATCAGGAGATCAACATTTCTAACCATTCTTCTTTGCAAAATAGTTCACAAAGACTAATTTGGTAGCATCTCTTAATGTATTTTTTACAGTATTGCAATAGATTCTTAATTTGATTTAGCTAAAGCCAGGAACCAACAGGACTGCCAACTACTTTTGATTATCAAACATGTAAAATAAAATTTAAAATACATATAAAAAAATTGAATTGCTTTATAGATTTTGTTTCTTTTGGTTGGTATGGCAGAAACAGCATCATTCTCTAGTGAGAAAGCAAGTATTCTGTTTAAAAAAGTGTTGAGTGTTTGTGTCATGTGATGTGAACAAAACTGTTCTAACACAAATGCTAGCCACCAGGGGTCCAGTTTATGAAGCAGTTTTAACAAACTCAGATTCAAATCTTGAAATTGATCTAGCCTAAGGTCGGGAACTCTGAGTTTTCGGTTTCCCAACGGCTGCTATTAGTTCAATCAACTCTAAGTAGGTCCACTAAGAGTTAAGCACGTGCGTGACAAGTTTAAAAAGTCAGCATCAGCGGAGCCCCGAATCGAAGAGTCAGCATCACAACAAGTGCCTATTTCAACCCACTGGAACTGGATATTTTAATGAAGAAATGGAAAAAAAGGGAGAATATGTTTAAAAGACAAACAGCGCTACAGCTGCAAAACACAGGGAGATGGCAAAGGATAAGATTGCTGCTCGAGTTAATGCGTAAGTTTATATCAGGTGGGCTATGGCAAACTGTTTTTACATTTATTAAAAGCACTCTCCTCTCTGATTTTGATCAGGAAGAATATCATGCTAGTGATCTACAAATGGAACCACAAACTCCTAGACTGAACTATAATATATTTTCTTAATTACATTTTTGCAACAGACACAGGGTTTTCAAAATATATATATACAATTCAAACTTCTGAAAGAACTTTAAATATAAAATTATTTCACACTGTTCAATAAATGATAAGTGTTTTTAGTTAAGAGTCATTTTCATTTGAATGTTCTTTACTGAAGGTATCCATGTTCGTCAAAGAAAACTACTACCACATACCGGTTTTTGACATCATGGTGTGGTATCGGCTGTTGAGCAAGTCCCAATGCCTTATCTCGTGTTTGTCACAACACGCTAGTATCCAAGTCATCTTGAAAACATTCATCCAACAACGAACCCGTGGTGAAAGGTGAAATAACTTTTTTTTTTCTCTTTTACCCAGTGTTTTGCAACATACAACTGCCATGCATGTAGGCATTGTCACTTGAACTATAGCTCTCACAAATTTATGGTGAAGTCCCCTTAAATTCTAAAACTGTTGTTGATTACAGGTGTGTATAATAGTTCTCATTGATTTTGCTTGTAAAGCGAGGAGAATGGCTCTAGGCTTACCGCACTGTGACGACACTGCCGGAAGATGTCAGGAGTGAGGTGTTACTACATAGACTTAAGGGCTGGTTATATTCCCGCAGCAGTGCATCACAGTGAGCTTGTCGTAGATATTTTTGATTTTGCCCAATATTGAAGCGTGGTCTGCGCTATGTTATTCAATGCCACATTGCAATCACGAACTAGCTGTGGGTCTAGTAGTAGAAGTAGAGGCAAGTTTGTGTGACCATAGAGGGACATGATGGCGAGAAAGAGCGGAGATCCAGGTGGATAAAGGGTCGGGGCGTTCCTGCACACCTCGTTCTTCTAGCGTCACGAGTCCTCACGGGTCGCTTTCCACAATGGTGGTCATACAAACAAAACAAGCCGGTAAGGTACCAAACAGGAAATATGGATAGTTTAGAGCAGATGTAGATTTGACCAATCAGAGGTGCACCAGAGTGTCTGCGGAAGGGGCAGGGGCACATTTGCGTTCACTGCGACACACACGCAGACGACCTGGTTTTTGAGTATAAATCAGCCTTCAGTGATCGCAACAAAAATTTTTATTTTTATTTTTTTACTGATCTATGCTAAATTCATTAAATCACAGCGAACATATTAGTGTTAGGTATAGCTAATGATCCAGTAATTATTCCTTGCTGACCGGACTTTTCCTTTAAGTGGCTGTTCTTACATATATAAGCTTGACTGAAAATGTATTTATAATATCTGAAATATATTTCTTCATAGTCAAAATAAAAAGAAAATGCTGACCACTAACAAGAGGAACATGGAGATCTGAAATTAATTTCTAGACATCCAAAAAGTTTATTATCCATTACACAAAGCAGAATTTAACTCAAGTGCACGACACTTAAGTTGTATGAATACAGTTAACACAGGAGATCACATACAAGTCGCTTATATTTGGATGTGAACAACCAAGAATTGGATTTCACAAAAAAATCACAATTGAGCATTAAGGCCTGCAGTGTGAACATAGCTTAAGTTTCAGCAGCCATTGTGAAACCAAAAACTCAAGTTTCCAACCTTAGGCTGGATCAATTTACATTTGAGGATTTAAATCTGAGTTTGTTAAACCTGCTTTGTGAAACGGACCCTGGATTCGGCTTATGAGCTATTTGGTTAGTTTTGTTAGCAGTAAAGTGTTAGTGACAATGAAAAGAAAAAGAAGAAACAAAAAGATTTTTGGGGCGAAATTAAAGCAAAAGTTGAGGTTAACTGCAGCCATGATCACTTCACCTGAGGGTAGCTACAAAGGTATCACAGCCTATATAATACAAACATACCTCCAGTGAAATATCAGCATGTATGATATTCATATACCAAGGGACTGTTAGTGGTACAATAATGCTCAGCTAAAATATATACACATACATTTTAAACTTGATCCTCATGAACTTTTTCACCAGTTTGACATATTTTCTTGGCAGCAGAAGCTCACACTGACATTGGCCAAGATGCCAAAGGTCACAGATAAGAAAAGCACTGATGACAAAGAAATGATAATTTCACCATTGTGTGATTTTGAAATGTTGTACAATCCTAAATCCTTTTTTTTTTTACCAATGTTTTTCTTGTCACTTATCTTGTGGACAGATATGATGAATTCATGACTATTAGTTGTCTTTTATGCAGATTCTCACACCTGGATCTTTGCAACTCCTAGAGATTTATAGT
Source organism: Cyprinodon tularosa (assembly GCF_016077235.1). NCBI lineage: Eukaryota > Metazoa > Chordata > Actinopteri > Cyprinodontiformes > Cyprinodontidae > Cyprinodon > Cyprinodon tularosa. The sequence continues at coordinate 2,367,327 of NW_024038657.1, read as the reverse complement.
AGTAGGCTATAGACCCTGGATTGCCTTAGAATAAAATACTTGCATTACCAGGCCTGTTAGTTTGGGTTTCTTGCTTGGTATAAAGAACTCCTAAGCTCTGTTACTTTGTGAATAATGAATTAAGACAGTGGCATAGTGATTGCTAACAACTCAGGGAGTTTTGCAATATCACAGTAATGAGCATAGAATTGCAAATGAAAAGCAATGAATTGGCACTTTCACCTTGTTTCCAAAGACATTGTGAAGTATTTGTGATTTATTTATTACTGCTGTGGGTTTTTAACTCTACAACAGTTTAATGGCAAAAACTGACTTGAGTTTACATACTCAAACATCCCACATTATGCTAAATTTGAAAATAAATAAATATTAACAAATGAGGCCCCCAGAGCATGTTTTTGCTGATTGTGAAGCAAAATTCATTTCAAATAGGCAGACAGCCTTTACCAAAAATCTCCACATTCAGCCCTTCTCTAGACAAGCTGTTTTGCTCCCATCCTCAACAAGGCCTGACCTCCACAATCCACAACCACTACAACCAGTCTGAGTTCATAAAGATAGCGCACAGAACCGTTTTGAATTCTACTAAAAGGATAGGGCCTTTTTGTGTCAGTAGGTAACATTACATCAGAGAATCTTGGCGTAGTGATAAACTAAGACTGTCACATGTTCGGCATTCTTTCACCCAAAGAACATCTAACAGATAAAAGGAATAATGTAGCAGCAGGATCTTGAAAAATTAATACAAATGTTCACCTTTATTAGAATTGCTTACTGTAATGGTGTCTTTTCAAGTACTGCTCCTTAAATGTTAAAACGGAGCCTCGTTATCCTTTTGAAACTAGCTAAAACTAAATTTCAGATAGGCATTATTAAAATTTAGATATCTGGAATTCTAATTTAAGTAGTCATAAAATAAGTAGTTGACATCTGCAATTATATTTCTACTAGCAGAAATATATTTTACACATCAAGAATTGGATTTCTGGATATCTGTAGTTTTATATTTATTTTTAATATCTGAAATAGAAATTATGACTAGCAGTAACTCTATTATGGAGATCTAAAATTAGAGTTCATCCTCATCAGAATTCAGTTTTAGATAGGAAGAATGTTATTTTAGATATCTGAAAGTAAAAGCCCAATACACATGAATGTGAAACGTTACATCACTTGTACTAGTTAAAATTACATTTCAGATCTCTGAAATGTTTATTTTAGATAGGAAGAATGTTTTTTTTTAATATCTGAAATGTTCATTTTGACTAGGAAGAAATGCGTTTGAGACATTTGGATTACATATTCAGTCAAGCTAATAAATGTCAAATCGGACTGCCATAAGCTGCTGGCTGGGAATTCCCAAAGAGAAAACACTGGTCAGATCAGCATACCCCGTCAGACCAGCATACCCATAGTAAATACACATCTGCAAGACGTCAGATTTGCATATGCGTATGCTAGTGACTTTTATCCCTTTGGTTTATCCCAGTTTATCCCTTTAGTTTTGTACAAAAAATACAATTTAAACTACCTCAGTATGGCTTTAGTCATGTGCAAAAAAATTATTTAAGGTCAGATCACTATACGCTTTATAAAACACCAGAAAGTAAGTGATAAAAATGTTTTTTAGCTACTTTTACCAGCTTATCACAGCAAACATTAGACACACTTTAGTGGACAAGCTTCAGGAACATCAAAAATGCTTTTGACACGCGTCTGACCTTAATGTAGGCTCTTTTTGCTGCCCAAAGCTTGTCTGGTGTGAACGTGGCATAAGCATGGAGCTGGACGGAGAGGGAATAGGCAAAGCCATTAACTTCATAGTAAGCTGTGATTTTGTAAAACAACACTTTAGTGCTCCATGACAACAAGCATTCTCATGGAAACTTTCTGTTAGGGCGCTTTAAGGAGAGCCAACGATTTTCATATGCGTTAGTTTTGAGAAAATATATTAGCATTTTTGCTCTGTGTAAGTTTTAGCTCTTTGTGAAATAATCATAAATTTAAAAGGAACATTAGCTTATTCTATTGTGTCCAACTACACTTCATGCTGACATGCAGGCTGTAATGTGGCTCATAAATTCATACGTTAATTAGAACGGTAAACTAATAAAAAAACAACAAACATGTATTTAGTTGTAATCCTGTTTGGATGTTTTAAAAAAAGGAAAATTTTCTACTTAAATCTAATTTAGTCCCTTGTGTTCAGTGGAGGAGGGAACTTATTAGTGTGTTGTGAATGTGAAATTTATAGTCCTGACTTGAGGCAATTTAAATCAGCACCACAAAAATTGACTGTATATATAGGTTTATTTTGACACTGCTCAATTAAAAATAACTATTTAAATTGTATATTTTTTTATGTTTCTTTGTCTTGAATAATATTACGTTTGGTTGTTATGAAACTTTGAGTTGGAATATAGTTGGACAGTGCATATCCTGTTTATGTCCATGTTCATTTTCTTTATATTCTAGCCGATGTGTGTGTCAAGAACAGCTCTTTGAATTGTTTTGTCACTGAAATGTGCTATATAAACAAACTTACCTTCCCTAATCAGGCAGGATTTACTTACTCTATCACGTCGGCTAGTATTTGCAATCATTAATGTCCTCTGGAGACATTGAGAAAGAAATTGGATCCGCAAGTTGGATTCAGGATGCCATGAAAAGAGTAAACAGCTAATCGGTCATGTGAGGTTAATATTCGCTACGTCAGAAGCCATTGGTAAAATGTTTCCATCTCCAGTTTAGCTTATTTATGCTTTTTTTTTCATCAAAAACCAGCTTGAGTTTTGTGAAAACATTTTCTGAAAGATGAATAATTTTATTCAGATTGCCTCCTTTCGTTAAGCTCTTCCAATGTGATTGTTCAAAAAGTCTACAGTGTAAGCAATATGTGGGTGAGGGGAATTCATCCATCTTCTCCTGCTTATTCCGTCAGGATTGTGGAACAGTCTATGGGAGTAAGACTGGACACCCCCGGACAGGTCGCCTGTCTGTCCCAGGGATAGCAGCAGTATATCTCTCAAAAGTAACTTCAAACAATAGCATTGGAATGGAAGACGTTATTACGATTTAACTCTGTTAAATCTTGGTACCAGAAAACAACTCATATTTTTTCCCAAATGTTGAAAATGTCACTGTACAAACACTCTTGCAGTCTTTCACTGACCTGCTCCACATCTCAGAAGATACAAAAGTATTACTCTGAATGGGGAAACATGGTAAAATGGGGGCTGTGCTAATCATTTTCAGCTGCAAAATACAATTATCACACTGGCTGACAGGGTACTCGATGAAGCAGGGGGTGTTAAGCAGTCGTTGCTTATGTTTGACTAAGAAAAAGCACAGCTCCTTCATTAAGTGCAAAGGAAAGGAAGCGAGGACAAAGCAAACAAAGCAAGAGGAGAAGGGTGAGTAAGTTGGGGGATTTCTTCTTCCTTTCCATCCTGCCCAGTTAGAGGAGACTCAGTTAGCATCTCAAGGTAAGCCTCCCCGTCACTTGGGCCTCATATTGCTAAGGCCGCTCGGTTCCCACAGTGTGTCAGGGCCTGCATGTGGCCCTACCCTACTCCGGCAGCGCCGCGTCTTTAGACCCCCAGGGCCCCGGAGCAGAGGTTACACCAACACAGCCAGCCACAGCAGCATGTCAGCCCCACACCAACCGTTGCCTTGGTGCCACCGCAAGAGATCCTGACTCCTTTCGAGGGGAAAGTGATTTGCCATGACGTGTACAGCTCCTTTTTTTTCTTTGCTCACTTGTAGCTCTTCTCTCTGTGCATTTAATCTCCCCTGCTCTCATTTTTCCCCTTCTTTGTCATTCTCAAATCTTCTTCAAATCTTGCCTCACTCTCTTTCTGCTCTCCAACTTCATTCTTTTTCTTTGAGTAATGGCTGATGCCAAAAACAGTGTCATGATTAGTCTGAGTATGATCAAAGACAACATCTGCACTGAATAAATAGTCATCTGACAAATTACTGTTTTTTTTAGTTATTGTTCGTCTTCCTTTCTGGGTTTTTTTTTCTTTAAACCACTTCCATTTTTACAAACTTTTCAGTGCCCCAGAGTTGTCATCAGCATCAAAATACAATATTTTTTGTCAGCCTTAAACATACTCACAAATCACTTCAGAGACATAGAAAAAGAGCTGCCTTTGCACTGGTAAACACGAACTGGAGGAGCAGTCGATCAAGTGGGTTGTCCAAAGCATTTCTTGGTGACCAACAAACAGGTGCATACCATTATAGCCCCACTCGCTCCCAAGCAGCATTCCAAGCAACAAGGAAGTGTGTAATCGATGTTGTGGAGAATAAAGTGAGAAAAAAGTAGTTCTAATTGCAAAATGTAAATATTGAGTTTTCCCACAAGTGGGGGCAGACCACCCAGGATGCAAAATAGTCACCCACCCCCTTTCTCTCTCTTTTTTTTCTTTTTTGCCTTGTCGACCGCCCGAGAGATGTCTTTTTGTGAGTGCAAAACATCGCTGACCACAATCAACCACTCACACACAACCATGATGTGTCTTTGCATGCAAATACTCTGGAAGCCTTGCTCGGCTTTGTATTGTGGGAAAATTAAGTGATGAAAACCTGTGAGGGGGTGGAGGGAGAAAGGAGTGAAAAATCAGAGTGCTGATGGTTTGAAACTCAGTCTTTTCTTGTTCCTGTAAGGTGGTCTGGTCTGTCTGGTCTGAATGAATTCTCAAAAGATGAGAGAGCAGGACAGCACTGTAGCTGCAGTGTCTGACAGACAGAGACTCCACCGTGTGTGTGCATGTGTGTGTGTGTGTGTGTGTGTGTGTGTGTGTATCTTGCAGGCTGGTGTCAAATACTTGTCTAGACCGTGACAAATACCTCCTGGTATTCTCGCTATGATTACCTCCAGGATTACCAATGAAACAGAACTGTTCACACAACTGATGTTGTCTAAAGATCAAAGGCAAGCCATTTCGTTTCCAACATCAGCAGCTTTACAGAAAATCTTTATTTCATTCTCATTGGGATGTTTTTCTGCTTTCTTGTTCTGGCAAGTGTAAATATAAGCAACTTTGCAGACTGGCAACAACTATAAAAGGCAAACAAATGATTGCAAAATAAGGCACAGAATAAACAGGAAAAATCTGCTTCAGTAAACTGAAATGTTAAAAATCTAAATATCTGTAATCTATCAATCAAGGTTTGACTGATTCTGATTTGTGGTACCTTCAAACGATGGGGAGCAGGACAATAGCCACACTTATGTTTAACATGTAATTGAATCTTTTATCTAAATCTTTAATTTTTCACTATATTATTCCAAAGTTGAAACTTATTTAGAGCTTTTCTCACTTTATATTTTTAAACTTCTGAATGCACTTTCTATATTAAAAGTTTTACATGATTTTTTGGTTATTCATAAAAGTGCATAAAACGATACTAATAAAAATAAACCAACTTTACAGCTGATGGCTGTCAGTCTGCTTGTTTCTTTCTATACAGGAACACTTTGTTACTTATAATTGCATGAAATTAATCTTTATATAAGTTATTCATATTTATATAATGACTGGGTCCTGTGCTGATATTTTTATCTTATTTTGATAATATAAAATTAAAATAGCAATGTATATAAGGTTTTGTTTTTCCATTCTGGGGCACAATATTTAAGCAATATCTAAAGATGCCCTGATTAGGCTTTTCCTGTCTAGAGGGGATTTCCAGTTTATTATTATTTTATTTTTTTAGGATTTATCTGCTGATATTGATTAGAATTGATAGAAGATAAAAACGAAACATCAAAAGATATCTGATTTGATTTCAGTTCAAGTCAATAAAGGGAAATGCTTTGGTTTATGTGTTTAAAAATCTTAATTTGTTTTGTAATCAATGCATTTAATGAATATAAAAAAATAAAACACTGATTCCATGAATGACAAAGTGGTTGAATTAATTGGTGCATCTATAATAAATCCAGCCTCCCCCCTTATCCACCTTTCCATATACAATGACAGAAGAACTTCTCTTGTTCTTTTTTATTTATTTTTTTAAACGTGCCAACCCACCCCCCCTTAGATTATTAGGCCCCCCTCCCCAGAAAAGAAAAAAATCTGGCCACCCGTTTTGCAAACTTTCTGGAGGCGCCCCTGATTGGGATTCCTCACTGTTTGGACAGCTTTGCTTTCAAACTGATTAATTCAAGCCCAGAACAAGCCACAATTAGTAAAAGCAAAGACATTTGGAGGAGACAACTTACCTTGAGTGGTTTTACTTCCTGAAGCTGAGTGTTGGACAAAGGCGACCAAAAGGAAACCTACAAATCCAAGGCTTGCGCGTATCAAAGCATGCAGATACATGTTAACTTTTCCTCTAGTTCAACACAAGGCGAGCACTTTGTGGGGTCTGCGATGCGTAAGAGCACTAAATCTAAGGGTGTGTGTGGCAGAAATATAGTCTCTTGCTCCTCCGCCTGAGCCCCCGCTGACAGGATACGGTGCGATTATTTTCTCCCCCCTCTCTCCCTCTCTCTCTCTCCTCTTTACGCGTCTTATTTCAGCTGAAGGTGATCGGAGTGGAGGATAACCCTGCAACGCGGAGCGCAATAAGCCTGTTCTCTTATCATGGTTCGAGCCCAGAGACGGTGTCAATTTAAGAAAGAGAGAGAGAGAGGGGAAAGGAGCGAGAGATGGAGTCCTCGACGGGGTCTAAAGGGGGAGGAGAAAGGAAAGAGCGTCCGATCGGCGCTCCTGACTCCTCCGACGCTCCAGCTCCTACATCACTGCTTTATTTTCCTGCAAAACATTTACAGGTGCTGGATGGACTCTAGGTAAGCAGGGGGTAACCATGTGCGCAAAGGTGCGCGTCGGGCTCGTGCACCTGCACAAAAACTGGTGCATGCTGCAGTTTGATAAATAAAAAAAAAAGAAGAGGCAATTGTTGTAAGGAGGAGGGGGGACAGGGTTAATGGGTTTATAAACACACACATGAAAAAAATAAATAGCCATGAGATTGCCTTCTGCAGAAACCCAATAAAAATGAAAATACTTAGAACCTGAGATGAAATTCTTCCCAAATGTCCAAAACAACCTGTCTGCATGTAGAGAGGAGTCAATCCATACATGTCAACTTGTTTAATAAAATGGAATGAGGAAAGAAACAAATTGATTAAATGAAAAAAGGGAGGTAGAAAAAGGCATGAAAGGATGCCAGTAATCTACAAGTGATTAGATAACAAACCTCCCACATGTTATATTTCTAAAAAAAAAAAAGAAAAAAAAGGTAGGTAAAAAAGTGTCTAATGATCAAGGTCTCACACAAGAAACATCTAATAATGGGAAAAACAGTTATCTCTCCCAAGAACTCTGTAACTTTTTGTTGTGAAACCTACTCATAGTTACAGCAAAATCTCTAAACCACTCGCAGCCCATTATCCAGAAGTGGAAGGAGTTATTTCACCATAAACTGGCAATGATGTGGTCCTCCGCCTCAAAAGAACCTGGAGGGAAGTGAAAAAAAATATCAGAAGCTCCCAAGTCTCCACTAGAGCCAAGGGCCTCTGGTGAAGAGCTTCAAGAATTAGCAGGTACAATCGTTTCAAAGAAAACAGTAATTAAAACAGCCAGCTGTCACGACCTTTTCCGTTTGATGCCATCCTTCAAAAAAAGGCAGTTAAAAACACACAAGTGGGGTATCATGCAGTTTTCATCATTAATCACTGACAGACTTTATCTAATTCTAAATATTAGTAAAATTACTCATGCAATGTGTGACAATAATGAAGAAGAAACTAGGGTTGACATTTTAGATAAATCAATGACCCCAGCCTTATAAACAAGCAAAGTATTATTTATTTTCAGAGAAAAAAAGGGTACAGTAATTCACCTGAATCGTATTGAAAATATACTGAAAGCGCTACAGCTTAAGGTTCATAAAAGGCGGTTCTGTGGAGGCGTCAGAATTTAAGGACTGTTTGAGGGAATGGGCTAAAATCATATTAGTGAGACACACCATTTCTGCTAAAGAGAAGCTGTTTTTAAGCCTTATTAAGTTCTTTTTTTTAAAGTGTCCAATATATTTGGGTCAATCCATTTAACACATAATCACTCCATCTATATCTATTGTTTGAATGGGATTTAATGGGCTGTTATCAACACCCGAGAGGATTTTCAGTCATTTGCTGCTAAGTAATATATAAACCGTTAATGTTTTTAAATAGCTATTTGCCTACTTTCAATCTGTTTTTTTAAAGCAAAGTGCTTTATTTATCTGCAGTTAATGTGCTTAAGGGGCAACAGCAGTTGTTTAAAATGCAGGCAAGAATGAAATGCTTCCTCAGCTAATAAGTCATAATCAGTAATTATTTGCAGGAGCCTTGGTGAAGGCTTTATGCGAATCATCTGGTCACCAAACAACCTGAATGCTGAAACTGTTTGTCTTCATCTTGCTCCAAAACCATAACCAGCACCATAAAACTGTGTAGCGTCCTTCTGAGCAGAATATTTAGCTTGGCAATATTTTTTTTACATTTATTAGATGAGCTCTGGTGTTACTTATATAAGGAATCTCATACATATTTCAAAGAAACAACACGCAAAGTCCTTGTTTTAAAATAGGACAGCTGAAGGACATTAAAGTTTTTGAAGTATAAATTACAGAGCTGAAGATGCTTCACATCCATCAATCCTGCAAATCCCTGATTATGAGTTACACCGTGCACACGATTAGCCCCAAAATCAGAGAATGATGCTTGACAAATTTCATTCTCATCATTTTTCTTTCATACACTTTCAGACCATCTGCATCCCGCACCTGCCGCCTCTTTCACACCTGAGTTATTCAGCTGTGTTAATGCATTTATGTTTGCATTTTATGGTGCATGCAGACTTCTGCACTATAATTATCCTCCCTACTCTCATGTGTAATTTCTTTTACTCAATCAAATATAATTAGGGCTTCACAATGACGCTGATTGGAGATAAGAGCTCTGCCTTGCTGAGAATTAAAGACACACACACACAAGCTTAAATGTCTCAAGGCAGAAATGCGGGAGGGGAGATTATTTTTCATTATCTTTCATTCAATCTGAGTGTTTTCATCACCTTTACTTTAAAGATGACTTGTGATAACGTAATTAACTTAAATTAAAAGCCTTGATACGTGATGCTATTTAATATGGTTTTAGACGCTATGCAGTGTTTTGCCAAAAATAGAAAGAAACTTGCTACAGATAAACCTTAGGAAGAGTCTTTAAAGAAGAAAGAAACCATATAAATCAGCTGCAAAAAAATGTGAGCATCGATGTAATTAAAATAACATCCAAAAGGGATATGGAAATATCCCTTGTCCAAATCTCTTGGTGATTATGAACACTTGTGTAACCAAATGAGCTCACAGCCACTCTGGGAGTTTGAGAAAGTCAACACATACCGTTTCAGTGGAGCCCCTGCAGAAGCTGCTGTGGAGGATCAGAACACTTTTCCCAGCAACACATCATAAAAGACAGAGGACTGTACACGGGCCACACAATATTCACTGAGATGAGCTTTGTTCTACACCAACAAACACACAAGGGAAATCTGGGTGATGTTTAGGTATTAGGTAAAGAGCAAAGGGAGAATATAGGAGGTTTCAAGAGAGCAGCAAAGGTATTTCATGGTTAGGAAATAAATTAGACTAAAATTTACCAGGACAGAGATTTATGCTATACCTACCTGAGACCTGACATAAAAAGGCTGTATGAGAAACTGGAGCATGGTACTATTTAAAGAGCTTTGCATAATCGTTTCTGTTTCCAGTTAACTTTTTCACATTGTGATACATTATAATCTTAAACTACAATGTAGTTTTGGTAACTTTATCGAGAGGGTGAGGCAAAGTAGTCATTTATACTTCAGTAAAGTTTTTTCCCCTCTACTCTGATACCCCCAAAAAAGATACAGCCGACTTGGCTGCATTCAAATTAACAAACAGAGTCTATCTGTGTATAGATTTTTCAATACTTTCTGACTAAAATAATAGGTGGGACACTCTTTTGGCAGGATAGCTATAAGCCATATACATCTGATAAACATCGCTTTCATGGAGGAGGAGCAACATGAAGCCACTTTTAGGAAAGTTCTTTGCAGTTTGCCACAAGTCAAGTTCTTTGAGCAACAGGTGGAGTTAAATACGAACAATCCCTGGAGAAAAATCTTCTCTAGGCAACAAGAGACAAGAAACCAAGTTGGAGGTTTACTTCCAAGCAGGATGCCACTAAACATACATATCAAACAAAAGAGAACTAAATGGTTAAGCTCATTATATATCTCAAGTTATTACAATAAAATCCAGGGATTCAAACTATTTATTTGTGGGGCCGAATATTTTTTTTAAATGACAAATTCTAAAGGAAATTTTGGTCTTAACAGAGTTGTAGTTGGGATGTTTGTTTGTACAAGAGACACACACCAGTATTTCTTCCAAATCAAAGGAAAACTTTACCCACCCCCCTTAAGAGAACAGATATTTACTTACTGTAAGTAAAAGATTTCGAATTGAATTTTGACATCAGATCAATCTATGCTAGTAGGCAACATTTACTACAGTATATGCTAATAATGTTATGTTCTCCAAGTGTGATCTGATCATGTGAAAGGTTTATGCATTAAACTGCTCGGCACCAAAGCACAGAGCTTTAGCCTTCTTTCCCCTCTTTATATGCGAGGTTACCAACACCACCGCAGGCTCAGCGGGATGCCTTGGTACTCACTAGGCCAGCTCCGCAGGGGAACAGAGTGGCTTGCTGAGTTCAACACTTTAGTGCAATCATCACACAAGCGCTGTGGGCTTGCCCCTGGAATGCCACGCCACCACAGCCTCGGTCACTGGCACCAACAGGGAGCAAAGAGTTCAAGAGGAAATCCAGTTATCAAGAGCAAAGGAGCAGAGGTTTAAGTCAACTGCCAGCCTCTAAGCATGAGAATCTCAAAGCATGATAACACTGAGTAATAACACAGCAGCTTCACAGTATTTCCATTAAAATGTCAAATAAAAATGTATGACATAATTCAATTGATTTTTCCTTTAAAAAACAGCAGCTGTTATTCTAAAGCCGATCAATTTCTGCTAAATAATGTACAACATTGGTATTTCAGTTATGCTGATATTTATTTCTTCTAGTCTTTATTATGTTGGATTTCTTTCTTATAGATTATTTTGCACAAAATACTAATAAAAATGCTAAAGAGCAAAAAAATAAACAATAAACAAAAAATAAACAAAAAATAAACGTTAAATTTCAAAATTTTACATGACATTTTAAAGAGCATTGTATTATTCAGAATGATATGTTTCCAGACAGCTTTAAGTTGTTGTATCTGCTGGTTTTGTGATTATAAATATATTTAAAGATTCATTTTGTCTTATTGTTAATCAGTATAAAAAATTGTGGTGCTGCTATACTGACTACAAAGCACAGAAGAAAAAAATCGGATCACCTAACGCTTTGTCTGGCTTCTCTCAAAAACAACTTTATACTTCAGGGACAGTATGGGAGGACATGTTTCTATTTCAAAACGTTCTTTAGTGAAACCTTTGTATACTTGTATAGTAGTCTCTTTCCAAAGCCTGTCAGATGCCTATTACTACTTTGGGCCCCAGCCAGTAGGAGGCCTCTAAGGGTAACTTGAATTATCAAGCAATTACTTAGCTCCCAAAGATAGATTGAAATAAGTGAAAGCTTTATTATTAGCAAACATACAAAGAGAAATGTCGTTTAAGAGTTGTATTAACTGTGAAAGGTAAATTTTGTTTACATCTTTAAGTTTTCACTCCTCCAAATTTTTCCTGAGAAGAGATCACTTGGAACAAAAACTTTAAATAACACTTTATAAGGTTTATGTATTAAATGACTAGAAAACCTGATAACAGTTTTGACAGAATTGTAATCTTACTCAGAAAGATTGGAAGGATACGATGAGCTTTGTCAGAGAGTCAGCAGCAGCCCCGAATAACAGTTAAAAAAATCATTTTATACATCTCCAGGGTCACACCCTGCCACATTATCACATCATTACATCATACACGTTTTTAAATGCAGAGACTTCCCTGGCTCTATCCATATCAGGACAGTACACAGTTGCCTCTGATCAAGGACAATGCTCCTATTTCAATCCCAAATCTTTGTTACATACATAATGAAGATGATATATATTATATATCTTGACAGAAGACCTGTCCTAATTAGATAAACTGCTTGGGAAAACATTAGTTTTAACACTTAACAGGCAGGTAGTATTAGGGTTTAACAAGAACATACATGAATGATAAAAAAATATTCCTAACAAAAAGAGTCCCCATATATTAGCTAAGATATGTTATCTAATTTTGATTATTTTCTCTTATATTATAAAATATCAACAAAATGAAAACTGAGTGCTTTATGATGCATACGGCTAATTAAACAAAATACTCCTGTATCTTCATTTGCATTGTGCAGCAGGAGTACCCAAATAATACAGAACTAACCTCATAACCACACATAGGGTCTATGGCAGGCCTTTCCAATATAGTTTAATTTATACAGTAAAGCAACCTGTTTAGTAATATAAAAGAAGGAGGAAAGAGGCCTTTAGGTTCTGTTACAAGGTTTCTAAAGAGTCTGTAGGTATGCCTACTTTGTTCCCACTGCTGTGCTACCTGATGTTACTGTTGCTGCAGCTGCAGGTAGTTAAAACTGATGCCCTTGTGTGCTGCACTGCATGTGTCTACCAGAGCACCTATAATAAACAGGACTAGTCAAGTTAAAATAAGATAAATTTATGTTTTTTCTGTCTATCATCATCACTAAGCTTACCTTTACTGTGTTTAAAGTGTGTCTGCAGGCAGACATAACCGCAAACAGCAGAGGTTATAGACATTTATTCTCAGTTAACTTTTAATGATGCAGGACTTGGCTGGGCATGCTCAAACCTGAGCCCGCTCAGCAGTGGCTCTGCTTCACTTTGTCCTGGCTAATCCTCCATGATCAACTCATGTGTGGGGGAAAGGTCAAAGGGGTGGGGGGTGGGGGGTCTTGTTTCAGACAGACAATATGTAAAAGGTAGGTGAGTACAGAACAGGGCCAAGATGGTGGGGAAGTCCCATGAGCTCACTGTCTAGCCAGATATTCCAGCAGCTATGAATGCCTCCTCCAGCTCCTACCTCGAGGGGAATGTTTCCAAGGAGCCTTAAAGAGGTTTGGCTTATCTGAAAAACAGAGAACTACACTCAGGTTTTATCAAACCTCATAGTTTCATTAAACCCCCTGATGGACCTCTAAGCTTAAGGCTTTCGGTGATAGACGCTCAGCGGTCAAGGTGACACTTCACTTAGTAAATCCTTTCTTCAATTCAGCCACATTCCTTTTTTATTTTTGTATTTTTTTAACATTGTTTTCTGTCTATGTCCAAACCTGAATCAATTCATCTACAAAGAAATATACAAATAAATTGTTAAGAAAATGCTGTTCAAGACATAAAGGTTGATGTCCAGGATGAGCTTTTAACCACAAAAGAAGCTTAAATAATTAAACGCAAATCAGCCACATTCCTTTTTTTATTTTTATATTTTTTAACATTGTTTTCTGTCTATGCCCAAACCTGAATAAATTAATCTACAAATAAATTGTTGTTAAGAAAATGCTGTTCAAGACATAAAGGCTGATGTCCAGGATGAGCTTTTAACCACAAAAGAAGCTTAAAGAGTTAAACATCTCCCAGATGGTTTGCTGTTCGTAAAATTCAAAGGTGATCTTCAAAAAGTCTTGAAGTTCCAGTTTTAATCAAGCTAAGTGGAAAATTCATTCTTGCATTTAATCAATTATAAACTCATTTAAACATAAGAAGAAAATGCCATCTTGTCGTCACTCCATGAGAACTCAGTAAAGTAAGGTAATTATAATTTTGATAATAAAACTAACAAAGAAAAAATTATGAACAATGTATAGGAAAAGCAAAATTTGCTAAATTAGGGCATATAGTTTGAATTGTAATTTATAATAATATGACAAATTATGTTGATATTCTTTCTCCTTGAAATGACTTCCAAAGGATCTTTCTCTGTAATTTTCCCACTTTAGCAAATTCACTATAAAGGAAAACAACCAGAAAATGTGCTTGTTTATTAGTTTGAGGCAACAGCAGGAAATATATAAAGAGTTAGCAGAAGGTTAGTGTTTTAGGTATTACTATTGTCTACATAAAAACTAAATAATTTAGATACATGGAAAATATTTCCGTATTCATATGATTCTACTAGGATTCTGAGTTCAATTGTCAATAGCTACACTAGTTGATGAATCTAGACTGCCCTCTAGTGGAGAATAAGTTCATAGCTTAAATACAGCAGGCCCTTTCTAAAAGGGCATTTAGATGCCAAATATAGGAAATGAGTAAAATCTTTACAGATGAAGTTACAAATACACATATTTTTTAAATTGAATAAATAAATAGAACTGTCTTATTGACTTTATCTAGCTGTGTCGTCTGCCCTGGGTGGGTGAGGAAAGCAGACAATACATACCTGGTTACCGCCGTCAAGGATATTCCCACTATATTCTCACTGGGTCTTCCATACTTTTGAGTGACGCTGATTTAAAATTTGATTCTATATAATCAAATATTAATTAAAACAAAATCTTCCTTGTCTCTAGGAGAGAGTTAAGCACATAAAACAGGGCTAGGAGGAGCATCTAGATAAGTATATTTTATCTAATGAATATCACTCTTTAAACTTGTATTCCTTGTTTTGATTTAAGCTATAATTATTTGAGAATTTTTTTTCTATGATGATTGTTACCGTGATTAGGTAAAATCATACAAATTAAAAGATGTAATAATAATACATCAACATTGCTAAGTTTATATATATTGAGAAATTTGCTTTCGGATCACAAGTTGTGTAAGAATGCATTTCTTGATACATAGAAAGAAAAGACAATAACAGATTTGTTTTCAGACCAGATCAGGAGCCTTAAAGCTAGTTTTACTAAACTAGTTTTAGTTTTAATAAAAATTAAATAAAAAAAAAAACAACACAGAGCACAAAATAAACGGAGTATAACACTGAGAACTTGTGAGAATTTGCAACGGCAACACTGGAGAGATTAAAGTAAACTTTGGTTCATTTCTGCAGCTCCATTCTCTGACATGCATGGCATGTTGTAATGCAGACTTTTTGGGTTATTGTCAGATAAAGGACACCTTTCCTTGAAGATTCAACTGCAAATTTGAGGCAGTAGCCTGTTTTTTATAAAGAAAATTAAATCAATATTAGCTGGTTCAGTCACAAATGATGGCCTATAAAGGGGTGTCTCTGGTATCACACAGGAATCATCTCATGATGGGTAAAATTAAAAAGCTTTTTCAAGACCTTCACTGCCTTAATGATGGCATTGTTTACAGAAGGATTTCTAAACTTCTGAATGTTCCAGTGAGCACTGTTGGGGCCATAATCTGGATGTGGAAAGAACCTCATTATACCATAAAGATACCACAGCCAGGTGCTCCTCGCAACATTTCTGACAGAGGAGAGAAAACAATTATCTGAAGAGTTTTCCAGGAGCCAAAGACCACTTGTGGAGAGCTCCAGAAAGACCTGGAATTAGCAGGTCCAATTGTTTCAAAGAAAACAATAAGTAAAGCACAGCAAAGGAAAATCATAAATGGTTTCAGAGCAAGAAAATAAAGTAGCCAGTCACCTGACCTGAATCCAAAAGAAAATCTATAGAGAGAACTAAACCTTAGAGTTCATAGAAGAAGCTCATGAAACCTACAAGATTTGAAGACTGTTTGTGTGGAAGAATTGGCCAAAGTCACACCTAAGCAATGGATGCAACTAATTTCTTCATACAGGAGGCATCTTGAAGCTCTCACTGCCAACAAAGAAATAGAATCCAGAATAGAATATAAAATCCTCCTTCTCACATATAAAGCCTTAAATGACCAAGCTCTATCTTATATCAGAGATCTGGTTGTTCCTTATGTTCCTAACAGAGCACTGTGCTCTCAATCTGCAGGTTTACTAGTGGTTCGTCGAATTTCTGAAAGTAGAATGGGAGGCAGATCTTTTAGTTATCAGGCTCCTCTCCTGTGGAACCAACTACCAGTTTTAGTCCGTGAGGCAGACACCCTGTCTACTTTTAAGGGTAGGCTTAAAACTTTAATTTTTGCTAAAGCTTATAGTTAGAGTGGCTCAGGTTATCCTGAGCTATCTCTATAGTTATGCTGCTATAGGCTTAGACTTCTGGAGGACATCGGGGCCCCCATTTTATCACTCAGCTTCATTCTATCTCTTTTCTCCCAATCTGCAAAATCTGTTAGTTCAATCTCTAACATTATGCTCTCTCTGCCTTTTCTCATAGTAGCCTCATCTGTTCCTGTTTGGCTGTGATGCCACCCTGGAGAGAAATATCAGCTGTGCTGCTGCCATCAACACCCTTGTTTATAGATGTTGACTGGCTGGATATGCTCTCTTCATCCTGGCTCGGAGCTCGTCTGCCTTGCTGTCCGTTTCCTGGACAGACCGCCTTTTACAGTTGCTTTTTGTATTTCTGCTTGTCTCCTTGAACCCCAGTCGGCCTCGGCAGATGGTCGCTCACACCGAGCCTGGTTCTGGTGGAGGTTTCTTCCTGTTAAGAGGGAAATTTTCCTCTCCGCTGTCGCTACAAGCATGCTTTATGTTAGGGATTGCATCCCAGTCAATGAGTCGATGCAACCAACTGGTTTTCCTTAGATAGAAAACTTTTAATCAATTTGACTGTATGATCTGGTGAACTGTAAAGTGCCTTGAGATGACTTGTGTTGTAAATTGGTGCTATATAAATAAACTGAATTTAATTTAATTAAAATATATGGTTGATTCCTTTGTATGTGTGGATTGCATGGATTGTACCGACATCTGGTGAAAATGTCGTGTCTATAGCACCTCTATAAATATACTTACTGAGGAAATGGTGGCATGTTCAATACTTATTTCACCCACTGTATAACTGAGTATCATCAGCATAACAGTGGAAATTAATCTCATGCTGTCTCATTGTTCTACCAATTGGGAGTATATATATAGTAAAGAAAAAAGAAAATTGGCCCTAGCTCTGATCCCTTTAATACCCCACAGGTAACCCTGGAGCATGTTGAAAATTTATCATTAACACAAACAAAATGAAATCTGTTAGCTAAATAAGATTTGAACTAACCTTGTTCTGTTCCTTTAATTCATACAAAATATTCAAGTCTTTCTGAAAGGATATTATTATCATCTGTATCAAATGCAGCACTAAGTTGTCAAGTACAGCAACAACTCTATTATCTGAGGCCATGAGAAAATAATTAGTGACTTTCCCCAGAGATTCTTTAAAAAATCAAACGAAACAACTCGTAGCTTTATCAACATGTTATATGTGGTACTTTGATGCAGTTCAACAAACATCCATCCATCAATCCCACTTTTTCGACTTATCAGTCAGGATCACATGGGGCTGGTTTTTATCTCTCCAGCAGTCTACAGGTCAGAGCAGCTACACTCTGGACAGGTTACTAGTCTATTGCAGGGCAGAACCAAATATTTGTTAATAGTCAAAGTAATATTTAAATCCACTTTTTACCTTCTTGCTGAATGTTTCGCTGACAGTTAGTCTTTTGTGCAAGATGTATAAAAATAAACACATCAAGATATGAAAATATCCTGTCTACAAATAATGCAAATGGGGAGCGGGATTGAACTAATGTTAAAAAAAACGCTCATTGACTAAAAGAAAAACCACACCTTTAATATAATGCGAAATTATGAAATTAAACATAATCCTCTGTTCTCAGTCTTGCTAGGTTTAAAGACATCTTCCACACAATGCTTAAGTTTATGGGCTTCTATGAGATGGAGTAGATCACAGAAAGTACTACATAGTTGGTAATGTTTTAATGTGATGTGTATATATAGTACATGTGGAAGAATGTGTTAACGGGAGATTCTAAATCAATTCTGAAGCTCGACCAATAAAGAGGAAACAAGATTAGATAAAAATGTAACATATGAGTATAAAAATAAAAGCTATTTGTGGCCGAAATCAAACACATCACTTTTTATCTCACTTTTTTACCTCATTATCGTAAAACATTGTTCTGCTAACATGTTTTTATTCAAAAGAAGCAGGAAAGCCTGATAAGGACAGCAGGTTATTCTGATTTATTGTTATCATTATATGAAATATCAGTATCTCAACTTCAAAAGATATTAACCAATTATATACAGATCATGCACTTTGGATTTTTGTGCCAGTATTGTTAAGTAATTCTTGTCTTTACAAAAAAAATAAAAAATTATTTGGTAGGCATTTATATGTTCCTGCTACGAAAACTAAAACAAGGCTCTCTGCCAATTATTATTCTACCAGATAGATGCAGCTTTCTCAAAACAGTATGTATTTATCTAAGTCAAATTATCTTTGAAACACTCCGAAACTTTATCACTTATTATCGTATGTTTTCAAAATATTGTGAAGCTGACTGTTGCTGGGAAGCTGGATGAAGCTTAATGCAAGCAGAATCTAGTAGAAACCCCTCCTAAAGGCTGCAAAGACTATGGTTGAATACAAATGTATTCCACACTTTTCTTTATTTATATATAAGATTTTCAAAAACTGCATCTTTAAACCAAATGCTATCACATAAAATCCAAGATAAATACATCTAGGATAGTAGCTGTAAGGTAAAAAAAAATAGAAGAAAAAAAAGGTTCAAGGTATACATTTTATTCTATTTATTTTATTTTTATTTCTTATCAACTATTTTTATATTCTACAGAACTACATTTCTAGGTTTGGAACAAATGTGATTCATTTTATTGAAATAGTTACTTTGCATGTTTCACATTTTTAGGTTAATTTTCAAAAAAGAGCTTGAAGTGAAAAGAAAATGTGAGAAAAAGAACAGATCCACCTGTCCTTGATATTTTTCAGCTGTGAACAAGTTCCTCAGACGAGTTACTGTAATCAACGACAATGTTCCATCAGGGCTGAGAAACAGGTGCAACCTGTTTTTCCACCATCACAACAACAACAACAAAAAAGTGGAGAAACCAAACGTGAGAACCTGCGCGTCAGTGTCTGCTTTGACATGACACATGGGGCAGACGCTTCGTTTACAATAAATAAGACACTTTATAAATGCTGGTTATATTATCTTCAGATAAAGACACAGATACCTGTGACTTCCACACTGACTCCACATTGTAGCTAAAGTGTCATATAGTTGTGATTCTTCATATATGTGTCAAACAAAGCAGCTGTATCAGATTTCGAACAAGAAATTTTTTTTCTTCTAGTTACAGAAAGAAAGGATTCAGCTGAATCAGAAATTACCATCTTCACAACTAAGAATGTACTACACAACAACCTCCATACAGTTAACTTAAGAGAAAATCAGATGGATTGTTAATTATAAAGTATTTAAAGTATCTAAAAACAAAACTATATTGACTCCAGTCTGGATGCATTTGTTTACTTTCACCCCTATTTCAGATCCACATCACAGCTCAGTTATGAAAGGTGGGGACAAATTGGCACAAGGGCCTTAAAAAAGATCTGGTGGGAGGTGACTCCTGCCTGCACCCAAAAAAACTCTGCTGTGAAACAACCAACAGCTGAAGTAGAAAATGGTGAATGGTCGAAACATGCAGTATCCTATGGGATTAAGTCAAACAAATCAGCAGAAAAAACAACAAAGATTGTTAAGGTTTCCAAAGGCAAAAGGATTTTTTTCTAATATATATATATATATATATATATATATAACTATATAACTTACAGCTATCATAAGTCTGATATGAGAGAACTAACGAACTGTTCATGTGTCATGCCAGTCCCCTCGATTCCAATTCCTTAGAAGCTCATTCTGTGGAAAACAGAAGCAAAAACATGTGGCTAAGGCACTCTGTAAGAGTTTTAAATCCAGATATAGTCTGTCTTATTCTTTTTTATAGTATATAAAAGAGGTCTTGACTCAGTCCCTGAGCAGTCCTAGTTTCTTTAGGGCTTCACGTCGGTCATCTTCATTCTCTGAGCGAGGGCAGATCAGCACACTGATGCCTTGTGATCTAGGCAGTTTGGAAGACTGTCTCTGGTGGGAAGCTTGTGTGGACTGGGGCTTCTGAGAGTGTGGCGATCCACTTGCCACCAAACCATCTCCCTTAGCGTGAGAAAAGTCTTTCCCACTTCCCAGAGAAGCAGGTCGAGGCCGAGTGTTGCGTAGGTGCTTTGAGTCTTTCTCGTCGCTGGCTCTCATGGATAAGTTTTGAGCGGACATCTGGCTGCTCAGACCTAAGCCTGATCTCTCCAAGGTTGCAGATTTCATACCAATCACCTTTGGTGGGGTAAGCTGATTAAGCGGTACAGATGGGGTATTAGAAGAGGTACTGAAACTTGTCTCAGTGTCTGCAGAAAGTTGGTTATCTACAGGCCCAGTGGGATCACAGAAAGCTGCTGGTGCTGGGAGGATTTCAGCATCCTGGATGGGAGGGGATGCAGAAGAGGCTGATGGTAACACAACCGGAGCAGGTGATGTTTGAGCGGTGAGTGCTGGAGGGGGGTTATTAACTGGGGTGAGAGATGGGGTTCTAGGTGGTGAATGAGGAGCACCAGGACTGACTGGTGGAGAGTGGCTCTGTGAGCCTCTGTTTGCAGCAGATTTCAGAGGAAGATTAGGGCTAACAACAGGGCTGGATTTCTCTTCGTTGTCTTTTAGCAATCCAAGCTTCCGGAGGGCCTCAATCCGAGTTTTCTGAGGGTCCAAAATCATCCGATCACTTTGGGCAGGCATCACATGCCCTGGGTTTCCATGTGACTGAGATGTTGGGGATTTTTGTGACTTTAACAAGATGTTTGTAGGAAGCTTCGTAGGTTTTGGGGCCACAGCAGGTGGACTTCTGGGCTCTGGAAAATCAGCAGGGGGACTCATTAGGGGAGTGAGGGGAACTTCTGAGTGTTTGCTTGGAGAATCTTCAGTAGCAGAGAAGGTTACAGGTTTTCTCAAAGAGGATCTCTGGTGCATCTGCTGCAAGTCAAGAGTTGTTTTTTGCTCTAAAGAGCCGTTTGCAGGTGGGGGGAGCACAGTCATTGTCTCTGGAGGAACAGCCAGGTCTGATTCATCCATGAAGTCTGTAGGAGGAGGGATTATTTCCAGATCAAGCTCTGAGGCCTCTGATGAATTTAACTTTGACCCCTCAGTTGTTTTTTCTGATGATGATGTGTAACCAGTAGCACCATCAGAGACGATAGTATCAGTTTCAACCCTCAGGTCCTTCTTTTCAGGATCTTTCATGTCAACTACAGAACTGGAAGCAGTTTGTGGTGTAGTATAACGCTGACTTTCACGTGCTCTGGTTAACCCAGTGAGTAGAGGATCTGTTGCTGGGTGGGTGGTTGGTGTGGAGATCTTGTGACTTCCTGACCCAAGCATTTCATATGGACAATCAAAGAAAGAAAAACCATTGAAGTTAAAACTTCAATCACTTTTTATCAAACAGTGCATGAAACATTCAACTGATGCAGACATCAAACAAAACAAATATTTGACAGAGCATACCATTTCTTCTTAACTGATTGTGTGGTTCTGCCCTTGACAACACGTCTGGTTCATCATTTGATAAGCCACTGTCTTCCTGAACTTCCAACGCTTCGATTGTTTCCTCCAGATACATCAGACATGCCTTCTCCTCTGCAGATAGGTGCTCCATACTATCCTGGCTCTGCAAAATAATATTAAACAAACTAAGCATTTACTTAATTCAGAATTCCATCGATCTTAAATATTTGTAAAGGACAAAAGGAACATTTTGAGTCCTAAAAACAAAAACATTAAGCCATATTGGTCAGATATCAATAGATTTTGTGTCCCATGTCTCAAAGAATGTCGTTCTCTGTGGCAGCAAATGCACAAATAAGCATTTTTTTTACAGGAGTATCACAGAAAATGGATAAAGGGGGCTCTTTTGTAGCTAAAAACATTTGCAGGACATGAGGGCAGGATCCGTAGAAGTAAACAGTTGGAGAAAATAGATTTTTCCTCACCAATTCCAAACACACTGTCCACTGTAAAGATGTTTCCCAGTGGATAATGAAAACAAATTGGATATTAAAACTAAGGGAAGCAACAAGCAAAATGCAACAAGCTTATGTGAAAATATGTTATTTTTGTGTAAGACCATCCTTTCTTGCTTCAGTAGCATATTTTGTTTCTTCTGTGTCCTCAGCTGTCCTTAGAAATGCAAATGCCATCTGGGTTTGGCGATGTCTCTTCAATCCAAAACATGTGGAACTTTAGCTCTAAGTGACTTCTTAGGGTCAAAGGATATATGTGTGAGGATATTGCTGTATGGAAACTAACTACAGATTTATTGCAGTTGAGATGAGATATAATCCGTTTTCTGTAATATTTGGCTGCATTTTTAGCTGTCATGTGGTTCCCTTTTTCCTTTTGAGTTTTTTAAATTAACAAAGCTATTGTAAGCATGTCTGAACGCAATGACATATGCCCTTTAATGTTTTCTCTGGTCTGAATAATATTAAAGGACAGTGGGTTAAACTTGAGTTGCTCCAGATTTTGCTCCATTTCTGTCTGTTAATGATAATTACAACCCTTAACACAAACTTTGTTTCTTCCTTTTATTTTATAACTGACCTTAAAGAAAAAGGCATTGAACAACAAATAAAAGACAGACATGATGGGACTTGCGGCGCCACTCACCCACACAGAGTTTGTGCTGATTACACTATCACAGCTCCCTGCACTGTCCACATTACTCAAGGACTCCATGGCAACATTGCCTGGCCATGTGCCACTCCTAGACATTGCACAAAGACGTGTATTACTGCTGGTTCTGTTTGTCGCTGTCCAGTCTTGCTTGTTTAAGTTTTACTTGTCACTCTGGGAGGTAATCTGTAAGGTTAAGAAAGAAAAGTTTGAAGACAACAACAAACAGGCGTTTGAGAGACCTTAAAGTCACTGTATTACAAAAGATTTCCTTCAAGTTGCAAAGCAGATATAAACATATTGTATTAATTGTTTTTTTATATATAACAGCTTACTTGTGCTGCAACATGAAAAATATAAAGAAAAAGAAAGAAAGTGACTTTTTAAGTGTATTTGAAATATTTAGGTGCATAAAGGTGATTGCATGTGAACAAATTAAAGTTGGGTTGAAGATATTAGACTAGAGTCATGTGTCTTTCAGATGGCCAATAAGGTTAGGTATACCAACTCATTTGTTGAAGAACATAGCTTAAAAAGCTAAAAAGAAGTCACTCATCTGGAGTTAACAATAGAAAGCCCTGATCTGGGCTGAGCACGAACAAAGTTATTCAATAAAATTCTGTTTAATTTATTTATATACCGCAAATTTAGAACACGTCATCGCGAGGTACTTTACAGAGACAATACGGTCAGAATGGCTTAAAGTTTCTGTCAATGAAAAAAAGTTGATTGCCTCCTATCATTGATTTGCTAGACATAGTTGCTGCATGCAACAACAATTTCGTTATCCCCCACACTGAGATGCATGTAGCAACAGTGGAGAGGAAGATTCCCTTTTAAGCCGGGCTTACACTGTGGGAATTCTTTTGCTCTTTTCGGGGCGATTTTCCAGTCATTCGAGAATTTTCCAATCAGGCCGACTTTTAGCCTGATCGTATGTCGTGTAGTGTACAGGAGGTAATGGATGGGGATCAGCCTCTCATGACTACCTGCCGATCAGGAATCCTGAGGTCGGAAGAAAAACAAACATTTTTGATTTTCATTTGACCGTTGTGGGCAAATCGCTCAGTTGGCATGCGCAAATAAGGACTCCCCTTCCTCTTCTTCCTTACAGATGAAAACACAGAAGCATGGTGGGGGTGCGAATGAATTGGGAGTTCTTTCTGTAAAATTGACAGACCATAGTTACCACATTTGCTCACCCATGTCTTTGTCCAAATACGTCGTTGCCTTTTCTTTTTAGGGCTTTCAGCAGACAAAATTGCACAAATTGCCAAGGCAGTGCGTTTCACTCTAATGAGCTTCATATTCCTCTTCTACTCATTTGGATTCCAGATAGACGAGTCTGAGTAGCGCCATCTCACTGCGGAGCTGAGTGCGACATGGTTTTTAGAAGTACAGTTTGAGCAGGTAGATCGCATCAGAGCATCGTGCTGAACATGCATCGTGAGCTGTGAACTCGCACTGTAAGACGAAACCCTATGTTTTGACTGACTGAACAAATCGCACAGTGTATGCCCGACTTTAACAGGAAGAAACCTCCGGCAGGACCAGCCTGCTCACTGTAGGGTTCAAGGAAAAATAAAATAGGAAATAGTTTGAAGGGTAGGAGCCCATTGCAAGCCAATATACTGTAGGAGACTTACGGCAGCTATAGATCAGCTTAGTAAGTTCACTTTCATTCAAATTAGATGCCCATCTGAAAGATAAACACTAGAGCCCAAGTTTGCATCAAGTATAGTTTACTAATATAAATGCTTTAAGACATTAAAAAGACAATTTGATTAGCTTGAAATGTGTAAGGTTGTCACTCTATATATTCTCATATTTTTTTAAAGAAATTTCAATAAGACCAAGGGATGTGTTTGAGTTCACTGTTTTGCTAAAAAAAAAAACCTTTGGAAAAAAATCTCATTAACATTATGTAAATTACTACACATTTTTCTTCTGGCCCATTTCAAGAAAACTTGAAATTCTAGCTCAAAACTGAACTAGAGGCTGAGGTGCACTCAAGAGGAACATATCAGAGAGCACAGGATGCAAAATGAACTGTAGCTATCAATGATCACAATCATTGAGGTTGCATGTTTCTTGCAGGAGGTTTACCTTTATTACTTTAAAAAGAAATACTTAGTATTTTTAAAATTTGCATCAAAAGAACCTGCTAATCTTGTTAAATCAAGTTAAAAGGATCTACCAGATTATAAAAAGCACTCTTCATTTCAAACACCAAAAAGAGTTTAGAAAAGTTGCAAATAACTGATAACATTAAAATTTATCTAAGATTACCGTTATTTAGCTTCCAACATTAAATTTGCATGATGCAAATAACAGCAGTGAAACCTAAAACTGTTTATAAGGATGTGGTACCTTCATTTATGCAGAGAAGCTGAATATAATTAGAATGTTTTGCTCCTCTTTTTGAGTGGTCTTTAGCCATTCTTCTTGCTCCAGCTGCACAGTCATTTATAAAGGTTACATAAACTTAAAAAAAAAAAAAAACATTTTTAAGCCTCTTTCTATGCACAGGTTGTTGACAGGAACATATGCAGTCCTCATGCATACACTGACCCATGCATACATATTTTTGAAAGAGGAAAATGGCAATGCAGATGATGAGGTGGGGAATTAAAGCAACACTGTCTCATGGTTGCTTAGAATATAATTTCACTCCATATCAAACTTTATTAATAAACTGACTTTATCATAACCATTAAAAACCACAGTATAATACATATGCTTGGGTTTGTGAGTCATTCTACATTTGATCTACAAGCCAACTTTAACCTTAAATCAGTCTTTAGATATTGAAATGCTTTCTCACTTTCACATTCCTCTTACCAATGTTCAGCAAGGTGATGTGTGCCACAGAGTAAGAAAGGAATTGTTACAAAACTTTGCAAATTGGAGAATCAGGAAGAAACACATTTTCAAAGTCACCAAAAATACCTAGCCCATGATTATGACTGGCTTGAGTTCATTACTTTCCTTAGAACAATGGTATCTATGTGCTTAACTGTATCAAATATTGGAGAGAAAGACCGCCTGGACTAACGCCACTAGAGATAGACATGGGCCTGCTGGTACTAGCATTTGTTTTTTTCCTTTTCCTAAATTGGTACTGGCTGATGTATGCAAGTATCTGCAGATTCATTAGTGCAACTGTCCAACCAATAGGTAGGACATACCATCTGCAAGAAATTGATGTGTTTCAGCTATAGTTCATGAGCGGTAGTCAGCTTAATAGATAATCCACATATCTATCAGGAAATACCTTAATCTAATGAGCAAATGCAACTAAGATCTGTCCATTTTTTTCCCATATTAAATCTTAAAGATACCACAGAGTTCTGGTTATACAGATTTTTGTGTTGTTTTTTTTTTGTTTGTTTGTTTTTTGTTTTTTTTACAATTACAGCTGTTATGAGCACCATAGCAAGAATTATCTCACAGGTGATCAACATAATCAGCAGTGAATTAACTCTTTGTCTGAAGCCACTTTTGGGAATAAATAATTCAGTGAAATTATCCACAGGTTTGAGATACTGCTCAATACTGCTATCCGTGTTGGATAGTACTCTTAATATGACCAGTCCACACATCACAAACACATCTATTTCAGCCTGGATTAAACTGCACTTTTCAAATACTCATTAACATTCATAAGGTCTTTAGCAAAAACCATTTTTGTTTTAATGTAAGCTTGTAGAGAGCAGAACCTGAGGTGGAACTCAAAATGTTGAGGTGCAGCAGGGATTTGCAAGGAAACTGCAAGGTGGTTAAGGCAAGTTAAAATTCTGAAATGTATTATATATCAAATGTTTCATAAATTAGACCCAAGATGACTGAGGGGACGGGGGGTCTGGGTACTACTCTATAAGGGACCAACAACAATGCAAAGCAAAATGTATACAGTGTTGAACTGAGGCGAAGATGACTAGTGAGCTGTGTGACATTACCGGTACATAGTTTTTCTCTGCTTCCTGGATGTCATGTCAGTCAAGAGGAAGGTATGCCTGGCTCAAACAATACACCCAATAACTCTTCTGATAAGGGGTTACAAGGATGTAAAACTTTCACAACCTCATTAGCAGCTTTTTTTTTTTCAAAAGGGGAAACAAAACCAGAAAAATACTTTGAACAGAGATAGGAAATACAATAAAAGTTATTTGAGATGTGTTGTTTCACTTAAAAAAATAAGATAAAATAGCTTGTAACCATACAAAAAAAAATAATAATAATTTACTCTTAATGACGAACAATCAGGTTTTTAATTTTGGGTGCACCAACATATAGTCTGTTTCAAATGGCTCACCACAGCAGAAAAGCATACCTTTATTGTTTTTTATCTCAGAAAATTTGAATAACCATATGAGATCAACTGAAATGAAAGTAGAACTATGTCAATAAGCTGTTCTGTTTGCAGGGTTATTAAAGTAGCACATCTCAGGTGTAAAGTTATGCGATACAAACGCATCCATATGTCGAAAGGTTTCAAATTAAGTTTCGGTAAATAAAAATAAAATTTTCATTAAAACAAATATCAAAAATGTCCAACTGAAAGATCACACACAAGCATATCTAACAACGCCTGCTTTAAACTGAGGGAGGAAACAGGGAGACAGTATCTCAGCTTCTCTAAATTCCCTCAGTATGTTGAAACAATCAAAGACTCAATGAAAATAATTCAGGTTAATGCTTATTGGGAACAATTTCAACCCCCATTATTTAAAATGAGACTTGATTGAGATTTAATTGCTGACAATAATATCAGAAGTTTAGCGTGGAATTTAAACAAATTTACAGAACAATATTAACTCATTTAATCAAATACTGAAAGTCTAATAAAACATCTACTGCACAAAGCAATATGTATTAAGCATTTATTTATATTCATTTAGAGGACTGCGACTTGCAGTTGATAAAAAACCCAAATCCTGTTTCTGGGCACGCATTCAACATTTGACCAATAAAGAAGATGACAAACACGCATATTTTGGCTATATTGCCGGCTAGAAGACCAGTCTTCCAAGGGACGGGGAACAGGATTGAGGTTGCCTGAGTTCAAGTGTGACATTTCCACAGTCAGAGTTTATTTAAGATGCCGTGACTGCTGCTGTTAGTCCTCTGTATTTTATATAGTCCAAGTTTACCATACTTACCAGGAAACATTAAAGCATTTCATGTTTCCCTTTGATTACGAGCTGGCTGGGGGATGCCAATTTCATTTTGGAGAAGGACTTGGGTCTTCCCCAATGGCGTAATGACACAACAATAGGCCCATAAGCCTCATATGAAGTACAACACGTGATAAAGGTTCAGGATACGGCAACAGTTCCATAAACTGGCCAAGAAGAAACTAATTTGTAATTCTCAGTAGTATATGATCACACATCACACACTGTAACTGCGCACCACCACATGTTACAGACATTCCCACTTTTAAAAACTAATTTCAGGTCAGGGAGATGCTTATCGAACATACTGAAACATATGAGTTTTTTTTTTTTTTTTTTTTTTTTTACCAACCGTCTAATGAACTATACACAGTTATTAACATAGTAATTAAAAGTACTACTGTCTGCTTTGCTATTGGTGTCGTGTTTAAACGGCTCACCATCATGTTGAAATCTGCCATATGTTGGGGTATAATACGGTCCGGTGCGGTCAGTCATTTCAGTATCAGTACCAGGTGGGTTTGAGACGAATTTTTTGCACCATTACATCTGTAAAGAGACGTCCTAGTCTATAATTGTAGGGGACCCACAGGGTGTCAGTGAAGGGGCCCCTAAGAGGTTGTGGGCCCCTAAGCAACTGCTGTAGCTGCTTACTGATATTTACGCCATTGGTCCTGCCCACACTGCCAAAGGTATTGCATGAAAAGGTATAGTTTAGGTCATTGTTAACTAACCAATTTCCAGGTATAGAGAATCTACAAACAACTGTCAAGATGAGCAGGAGAGGCATAAGACCAAGGAAAGCAAATCTGCTGAAGGTCTCAGTCAACCTCAGCTTTCATTAAAAATCCAGACTGATTCCCTTTATTTCTGTACTGCATTTATCGGTTTAATTAAAGCAAAACAAGTTCTGACCAAGTAAAGCATACCATATGGTTCACATATTAATATATGTTTCTTTGTATTTTTGTTCTTATGTGGAACTCTACTTCTTCTGAGAAGCAGGAAGCAGAGGATTGATTAGCTATAAGATGGAATGGTCAAAGGGGACATGATGAATCTCTAAAATATATATTTACCGGTATGTAATTAATCTATGCAATAGAGTTTTATTTCTAAATTACATACTGAAATTAAGTAACTTTTTAATATTATTCTATATACGCCTGTATAACAGAGATAATGGTGTTTACTTAATAAATAGGTAGGGCTTGCTCTAAAAGAAAGTAATAAGTACCAATTTTTATGATACACTAGAAACTAATTTGCAATCTTTTCATTTCACTTGCAAATCCAACAAAAGCATTCCTGGACACTGGAATGGCTGTTCATATTTTGGAAGTGCTGGGAATTGCTGACATAAACACTCAGCTAAGGCAGCTGGGAAAAAAACAAACAAACTGATCTTCAAAAACGCCCATATTAACAATAGTTTTTTCTAAAACAAAAGGTGGTTGACTAAACACACCTCCGTGCAAAAGCCTCAATAGCCACTAATTACTGTCCCTCCCATTAGGACATTCAGTTTTTAAAAAGCAAGATAGGAGCAACGAGCCAACACCTTCCAGGGTTGAACAAGACAAAAAAAAAAAAAACACCTGAAGTAGCACCCACAGCTGAATAAGATCTAATGATGACAGGAATGTCACTTTACTTGTTCTCTTGGCGCTGAGACAGATCTGATTGAGCTCTGATGTGACTGGGTATCACAGTTCACCTGCAGCAAAACTATTTGAACTAACATGGAATAATCACTAGTTTCCATCAGTACATTTTTTTCTGCCAGACTTGTAAAAAAAAAAAAAACAGAACATAATTTACTGTCTCCTTGGGCACAATTACAAGTGTGATAAAACACACAAGGTCCCAATAATAAGTATGTTTTCAACAGCAGAAGGTCTGCTTGATCTGGTTAATGATTTACTGTAGCCCATACAAAAGGTCATGGGCAGCATCATGTTGAGCAACCCTCAGCCTGGAGGGCTGAATGAAAATTGTTCATTAATGTTTAGCTTGGCAGCTTATCCCTGCTGAACAGCTTTTATTGACTTTAATGAACAAATATTAGCATTCCTCCCAAAGCAATGTCCACTAAAGTAGATATTCTCATTGGATCATTTTGGTTGAAAAAAAAAGTTTAAACTAATAAACATTTTCAACACTTAAAAAAAGAATCTTACATAAAAAAAAATAGAACATCATCTAAAACAAGGAAAATACTTTTCAATCAGCCAACACATATTATTATTTTAAATAATAGTAAATATTCAAGTAATTTATATTATATATATATATATATATATATATATATATATATATATATATATATATATATATATATATATATAATAGTTTAGGCGTTATTTTACTATCATTACATTTGGATAAGAAAGAGACGCGTGTGACGTCAGAGTGGTAGTTTTAAAATAACTCACTTGTGTTGAGAAAGCTTCTATATTTCCACAGATGTTTCGGTTCTTTCTCTCTTCATATGGACTCACATAGGCGCTGTCCGCTCTCAGTCCATAGCTGGCAATAAAACCTCAGAGCTCCGGGCTGTTCCTGGAAGTAAAGCTTCGCGAAGCGCTGCAGCAGACGCGGCAGGTACGAGACCTTCTTTAACAGCAGGCAGGTAAGGAAGCGACTTACACATATTGCCGATGGACCAATCAGAGCACAGCAGCCGGATCCGTTTCCAGGGAAACAGGAACGGCAGGCAAATGAGCGCAACCCAAAATTATAGCCGCATATATTTTCGTCGAATCAGACATTCTCTCGTACAACTGTGTAACTTAACTTACCGATAGTTAAACACCCTATGCAAATGTAGACTAAGACGTCTCCTTTCAGATAAAAATAGTGCGATAAATTCGTCTTTAACCCACCTGATGCCACAGCATTATTGACCGGACCATATTTATACACCCACATACGGCAGATTTCAACATGATGGTGCACACAGTGGTACTTTTAATTACTATGTTAATAACTGTGTAAAGTTCATTAGATGGATGGTAAAAAAAAAAAATAAAAAATAGCTTTAAAAAACTATGTTTTTGAGTATTTTATTGTTTACATTACAATTTGGAATTATGGGTAATCCAGAGGTAGTTCATATGGGGTCCACCCAGATAATGTTGCTTACGGGCCTATTATTGTGTCGACAAGGCAAACATATATAAAACATTGATGCACTACAATGGCATAAAATGACTTGCTACCTTATCTTTGCTGTTGGACCCAGCTTTACCTTTGGGACTGCCTTAATGCTCCATAAAATTTAACAAGGAGTCAGAAAAAGATTCACAGAAATTAAGGATTTGTGATCCATTTTAACATGACAGCATCCCAAAGTTGGGGTCGGGTTGTCAGATGTACGCATTTGATACAAATCTCTTTTCCCACCTGTAGTATCCTCAGTAATTTAATATGTAGTACTACACCCACGCCACCACAGGGATAGCATACCCATGTCACCTATAGAAATACATATAGACCAGAACATAGAACAACTAGATGATTAGACAGATAGGAGACACGTTATAATAGTTATGTGTCAGTGTGCACAATAAAGATAACTAAAAGGACATGCTTTGGATGGAAATTATGATTTATAATTATAAGTACATGTTATCACACCACTTCACCCGAAAAGCATTTTGTTGAATTTTGACTTGTTGGCTGTGTAGGACTAAAGTTAATGTTGCGCTTTGTGCCATTGGGTACACTTAGATAGGCAGTGGCATAAGGTTCTATAAACAGTAAGGTTTTTAAAAGTCTTTTACAGTCAACTAAAAACAAATTTGAGTAAATATTACCTTTGGCACTACAGCATAATCAATTTTATGAAATATGGTGGCTTTCTGGTGCTATTTTTAAAACCTTAAAGAAAGACCATTGCATTCACTCCCCCTGTGGTTGCTGCTCATGATGTCACCATAGAGCCATTGTAGCCTGGTTTCCTGGCACTGGAGATCAGGCTGAACTCCTCGCAGCTGAAAAACAAATTTTCATTAGTCAGTCATTAGCTAAAAAAGATCAATTTCTGTCACTGTGCAGATTTGATGCTAAAAGAGCCACTTCGTATTAATTCTGAGCAGCAATGATTCTGCCTTACACCACCCTGTGAGCAAGTTGTTTACTGGGCAGTCACAGCAGGGTCAAGGTAGGTACTTTCTGGAGGGGGTGGGTAATCATTGTTTTATAGATAATTATGGCCATTTGTTTTCCAGGGGAACTGCTGTCCAGAAAAAATTCCAGAAGATTACATTATGCATGGATCAAGCAAAAATACTACTTAAGGCATGATCTTGACAAAGGATTTACAATGTATTATTGTTAACACAAAAAAAATTATTTTGTTAGATATTATCCCTTTAAACAACAAACACTGTATATTACACCTCCACCAGCTTGAAGCACTAAAACAAGGCAGGAATGATTTGTTTTCATCTTGTTAATGCCAAATTGTGACCCTACCTACTGTATTTGCACCTGAAAGAGAGGCTGCATTTTTGGTAGGTTAACCTTTCCACACAGTTGCTCTGGTGACACTGAGTTATTACGATCTATAGTATTATCTGGCCGAGTGCCACAGGGGGCGTGTAAGACCTAATTCCAGAAGCAGAAGTACCAGTAAATGTACTCTTTTTCCAGAAACAAAGCCTCATGTTTGTGACGCAAATGCATGTTATGAAAATCCAAGCCTCCTTTGACTTTTTTTTTTTTTTTTTTTTTGTAGTTTTGTTTTGTCATTTCCCAGACTACTCACACTAACCTTTGTGGTCACTAAATAACTAAAGTGTTACTATCAACTGACACAAATTCTGGGTCCCTTTACTACTATACTTATGGTTACATTACTTTACAGGCAGAATTACATCAGTAGGCCAATTGATCATCAAACTGATGACTCAAAGGAAGCATATGACCCAAAATTTACCAACCAAAATTATTTCTGCTCTGATAGCATTAAAGCTCTTCCTTTATAAGCCTAGCTGTTGGATTTTAATATAACTAAAAATTATTGCATAAAGGGCTTATACCAACTTGCAACTTGGCCTTTTGTTGATAGGACTGAGGCCATTTAAAATACAGCTGCAGTAAATGCTGTAATTTCCTGCTATTGAATCAGAAAAAACCTTGTAAGGACAAGGCGATAATTTATAGCTGATAAATGCAAGCAGGTAGACAGAGTTGAAATAAAAAGCATTTAGTGAAACAGCTAAAAGACAAAGCTTGTAATTATGTTTCAGTTGTTTGTTCTCACAGCAACCTGAAGAGGAGGTTTTAAGCATATTGTTGTACATTTTGTCTTTTATCTTCACTTGCATCTTACTCTTGAACATTCTCAAATATTTGGTTTTCGGTCCCTCAACTGACACATTTCTAAGGAATGGAGATGAAGTGCCCAAATTCCCTCCTAGCATATCCTTCAACAGTGTTTACACAAAATAAACCCTGGTTATGTTATTAAACTGCATGCAGGGTTTATGCTGTTGAGAGATGGATACTGGGTCATTTAAACTGGGTCAAACTTAGTGACCCCATTCAATGGGTTGGAAAAGGTACTAGACACCGCATATTAAAATGTGCAGCAACATAATCAGACTAAACTAAAATATTTACCTTTTCAGGATGAAATAAGCAATAGTAAGATGGTAAAATAAAACTTTATAATGAAAGTATCAGTGTTTGGTGTTAATCATTTTAGTACATGCTAAAGAACACATTTATTCAACCAACACATAACACGAACATGTTTTAAAGCTAGTTATTTCTAAGGTCTAAACATTGCTGTTGTAGGTGTGACTGATCATTACTGTGTCCTCTTTCAAAGTCCTCTTTCAAAGAAACAGAACAGACGTGTTCAGATAAAGCTGCATTAATGATGACAATCTGTAACGTTTGCGTACTTCTTAACACCATCACCAGTTCTACCTCTACCTCTTCACAACCTTGTAGATAGTTTTAGTTCCACTGTAATAGCAGTTATAGATTGAATGGCTCTGATGCACACTAACTTTTTATTTTGGAGACAATTTCAGGGGCAATAAGTCTTAATCCTTTTCAGTGAGAGTTTCCCTTTGTCACCGATTCTGTACCTAATATTTATGGACAGAATATTTAGGGCCAGCCAAGTAGTTGACGGGAATTGGGTGTCTTCCTTTTGTGAATGACCTGTTTCTGTAGCCTTCTCAGGCCGTAATCTACAGCTCTTGCATAATAGAAATGGTAGACTACCTTCTCCAGGTCAGGGAAGATGTCCTGTCCTGGGGGAAACAATTTACGTTTCTAGAGGTTTTGATCCTGAATGGGGGAAAAAAATGGTGCAGGAATCAAGAGTTGGATTGGCGCTGCATCAGCGGGTGTTATACTGGTCTGTCACAGCAAAGAGAGAGCCAGGTCAACAGGCAAAGCTATCTATTTACTGGTCAATCTACGTTCTTATGCTCATTTATGTTCATGAGGTTCTGGTTTTTACTGAAATAAAGACATCATGAACACTGTTGCGCCGATGCCATTTTTTGGCCCTGATATCGATACCATACCGATACCATCTGTTTACAATTGGTGTGTGTGTGTGTATATATGAAGAACTGCATACTACTTGGGTGTAAAATAATTGTAATCATGGCTTTGTCAAGCTGCTGCCTACCCTTGAGAAGCAGGGTAAAGACTAATACAAAATGAATCCAGTAGAACTTTGTATTGCCTACCTGAAATGGGTGACAAGAGTTGAATAAACTTTTTGCTTTCAAAATGGTATCGGTGCCCTATTTGTCGGTACTTACCGACACTAGAGCAGTAACGGGGCCCTGTCCGATACTGGTATCGGTGCAACACTAATCATAGATATAAGCGACCAAAATTTGTTTTCTCCACAGGGTGTCTGGGTTCTCCCTTAGAGATAGGATGAGAAGCTCTGCCATCAGGGAGGGACTTTAAGTAGAGCCACTGTTTCTCCATGTAGAGAAGAGCCTGTTAAGGAGCCTCAGGCATCTGGTTAGAATGTCTCCCTGGAGAGGTGTTCCAGTCACATCCCACTGGGAGGAGACTAAGAAGAAGACCAAGGACACACTGGAGGAACTTCATTCCTCTGCTTACCTGGGAGAAAGTTCCCTTGGAGGAGCTGACCCAGATGACTGGGAAAACAGAGGTCTGCGTCTCCTTTTGTTGGCTGCTACCCTTGTGGAGCGTCCCTGGATTAGTGGAAGATGGATGAAAATACAGGTAATAATACAAGCAGTTAGTAGCTCCACCTGTTAAATTGGTAATTCATCCTGTCCCTGCAGAATCAACATGTGTTTAACCATGTTAAACTCCTGCTGAGTTTTAATTTTAATGATGTATCTTTAAAATAAACTGTGTGCAACCTGAAATCCACAAACTGCTACCTTTTATATGCAGCTTTTAAAAACTTTATTTAGCTGTGTTGAAAATAGCAAATACTTTTCTTCAGAGGTTATTTTTCCACAAGGCTTGACTAATCAAGAGATCAGATCTGTTTTGAGAGACCATCAGACAGTATTTCTTAGGAAAATCACATTTCGGAGTTGCTTGAAATTCAGAAATACAATATTAACAATTCCAGTCCTATTAAATTTTCTGACAGATTGAGAAATTGATTGTAGCCTGCAAAAAAGGTTACTAACCTTACACTTGCCTTCAAGCTGCATATCTTTTGGGCCCTG
Organism: Cyprinodon tularosa; assembly: GCF_016077235.1. NCBI lineage: Eukaryota > Metazoa > Chordata > Actinopteri > Cyprinodontiformes > Cyprinodontidae > Cyprinodon > Cyprinodon tularosa. Next base: position 2,331,720 of record NW_024038657.1, on the reverse strand, counting down.
TCCCTCCAGACTATGGGCCCTTGAGTTACAAGGGCCCATAGTCCTCAACAACTCCTTCCATTCAATGCTCGTAGCCAGTCAGTGCTTATACTCGACGTTCCCACATTAGTCTCTATTCACTCCTTACGAAAATCTCCTAAACTCTAAAATGGACCTTAATTAACAATCGTCTCAGAGATGTGGTCATTCCTGCTGCTGGAGCATCCAGTCCCACCAAACCTTTTCCTTTTTCTATTCCATGAAAATGATGCTTTTTACAGAAATGATCTTTTGTGCCTTACCCTGACCATTTTCTAGAGCAGTCAAGTCAGCAGTCTTCTTTACGTTTGTGTAGGTCATGAAATGAAGATTACAAAACACTTACTGGTTTAAAGTTTCCTTTTTTAATCTATGTGATATTATCTATCATTTATCTAATCGTTTTTCATTTTCGTTAAATTTTCATTATCTGTGATCTACAATAAATAAAAAAATTTAAATTATTTCACTAAGTGATCAATCTATAAAATATAGGTTTTCCCCAAGACAAAAAATATTGCACTTTTTCCACAATATATACATATTTTCTTTCTGAAAAGATGTACAGTTAAAGAAAACATAAAAGCTACTTACCTTGGTCTCACATGACTGCATTTACCCTGGCCTATCATATGTAGACAGTCTGTATCAACTTCTATCTTAAATCGAATAGTGTGTGTGTGTATGTATGTATATATATATATATATATATATATATATACACATATATACACATACATGTGTATATATATAGTATAATTTGTTTATAGATGTCTTAAGAATATATAAAACAAAAAAAATAAGACAAAATAAAATAACGATTCAGAAACACATGTAATTCTAATCCCAAGATTTATTAGTTTTACAATTATGAAAAATAACTATAAAAAAAGACTGGAAGCCCAAGATTATTTACAATCTTTTTTTATGAATTGAGGTCCCTCTGAGTCATTTCCTCAGCCTTTTTTCTGTTTTTAAAATCACAGGGCATTTATTCATGATATGTTTATTTCATAAGACATAGTCCTTTGTTTTGACAAAAACATCAAAATGATATACTTACATACATACATACATACACATATATAGATAACTATAAAAGCAAAAATCATTCAAGTATCAAAATACAGACAGCTCTAAAATCATGTACATTTTCATTCTCAACATATACGATTAGTTCCACAAAAAGTCTCCCGATCCTTGGCAATGTGCAAAAGCAGTACTGGATCAGGCCAATGGCTGAAAGGTGCCGGTACCGGCATGCTAAACAGGGCGTGCCAGTGTGTTGTCATATGACGTACCACAACAGTTAAATCAAAATGTTAAGTACTCAAACTCAATCTGATGCATTAAGCAGTACCATTACCAGTCTTGGTACTGGGAGTTACCTGGAGAAAACGTTCTTTACCCTATTGTTCTTTAGCTTAAAGAGTAAATTCGTACCAGCCTGCATGGCAGGTTATGGTGAATAACCTTGTTTGGATTAAACTGGGCAAAAGGACAGAGAAAAAAGGAGAGGGAGAGGGTCTTGATCCAGTTTCAGCATTAGGACACAAGATGTCCCATAAAATGAATAAAACCGCCAGAATAAGAACTAAATAAAATAAAGGGGGATTTTACTGAGAGATGGTCTTTGTAGTGTTGGTTTTAAGTTTCTCCCATGCACGATTACATTAGGCAGATGGTTTTGGAGAGAAGCTCCAATATTTGAAAACACAGTGAGTCTGTGCCAACAGCATGAGGTCTCTCTCTTAAAAAAAAAAAGCATAAAAAAATATCCTGTCCTTATCTTCCTTATCTGCAACTTCCTCTTTAGCTACAGGTTTTCTGCGTTGCAGAATGCAGGTAAGTTTACTCAAACAGCAAATAATAAGTCTCTGTGAGGGAGGCTGCCACTCGTTTACAGGCAAATGCACGGAGAACAGAGACACTGTGTCATACTCTGACAGCAAGATGTGTGCAGAGAGGTCAAATGAAAAGTGGCGAGTGAAATGGCATGGAACCTCATTTTGTCTCAGGGTCCAGATGTGTGCTGCGAGCATGATTGAACTGATTATATTAGCTGCTGCAGGGGTCACTTTTCAATCAAAAAACAAAATAAAAGGAAAAAAACAAAAAAACAGCCCGATGATCCCAATTACGTAACAAGGCTCATCCCGTCCTAACTCAATGAATGGGAGCAGCAGCAATGTTCAGCTAGAGGAAGGAAAGGACAAGTAGACACACGCACACAATAAGAGGGTTAAAATGAAGTAAAAACAACTGCAAAGACATGTACACACAAACCATCCCTCCATTTATGTAATTGGTAACCCTTTTTTTTCCCCCAGCAGCAGTGATGCACAAACCAAAAAGGTGTTGTTGGCAATATTACCAAAAGGCAATGCAGACAGAAAAAACATTGAAGGCATTTGTCATAAACAGAAGAAAAAAATGAAAGCTGGACACTTTGGCAGTTTTGTTTCTACGCAAAAATTAAGTAAAAGTGCTTAGTTGTTGTTAGCTCACTGTAGAAAAGCACGCCGTTTGCACCCTTTTGCTCCATTTCCACAAATCAAAGCAAGTCCAAATATACACTACCTTGCAAAAGTATTGATGCATATTGATGCTATGGTGGATGATCTGAAGAGATACGCAGAAATCCCACACAGAGTTTGATGAGGAAAAGAAGACAAAGGCCACCAAATTATTGAGGTCTGATGAGATCCAGATACATTTCTATGATTTGGGTGAAGTCAAGCATGTGTGGCAGATAAAAATTTCCTTTTTGTCTACTATAGCCAAGTTTGATGGTTGCAGTGTCATGGTTTGGGGGTGCATACTGCCAGTCGTGGGCACAATTTGGACATTTTTGCTTAGGGGTGTAATAACTTTTAGTGTTAGCGGTTTAAACAATGGTTGTGGTCGAGTTTTCTTAAGGGGACCACAAACTTACATTAAAATAAAAGCCATATGCTGATAATTGTAACTTCCAGGTGTCATATCTTCAGCATTGTTCTAGGAAAACAGAATACAATATTACAATAAAATATCAGGGGTGCACTCATTTTTTGTCAGATACTCTAGATTCACAAGACAAACGCACTGAAAAAATTAGAAAACTCAAAAGGCAGCAACACATGTGCAAGGCACCTTAATTTGGACTTATTTTCAATGTGATTTAATCTTTCCTAAAATAAAAAAAAATCCCCCTAAACAAGCTGCTCACAGTGCTTTAAGACTTTAGCACGGATAGCTAAAAGCAAGCAGTAAACAGTAGGAAACTTCCCCGCAACTCCCAAACACTTGCATTCAACTAAACGGCTAGTCTGCTAAAGCCTGATGGATGCATAGAATTAGAAGAGCAGATCCACAGTGTTCTTCCGGAAACATCCATCTGCGTATGGTGCGAGCGCAGCGGGTGGCTCTCGGATTTTTCTCAGAACTCTGAGAAGTCAGGAGGTGAAAGATCAGAAGGAAAAAGCTTCAGAGTGGCCGTCGCCTGATGTAGCGGAAAAGAAAGAGCTCATCACTGAGAGGAAACAGTATGGTTGCAGTTAGAGGGGGAAAAAAGGAAAGAAGTGAGTTAAAGGACAGTATGTGTTAGTGGCAGACTTGCAGAGTGACTGCAATAACAATCAATGCAAGGCGTACAAGCAATGGTGGCTCAACTTGGAGAAGGAGCTATGGAGATCAGTGAGTAACTGTAACGGACTGGGCTGTCAGGGGGTTTGTGGTGGTGGGGGCTGGGGGTGTCCAGCCAAACAAAGGGGCTAAGTCACAGTGAAAGGCACACAGAAGGAGGGAAGTAGTAACAGCGAGACCCAGGAGAAGGAGGAAGAGGAGGAGGAGCAGAGGGGGCCTCTCTCAGAATATGGTGGTCTCATACTTAGTGCTGATTGAGCGTTTCGATTCCTTTGGATCCACGAGCCATGTGGCACCGCTGTTGGCCGGTGAATCCCCCTCTTGCTCCAGTAAATCCCCCTGTAAACACAAAGAGAAAAATCATCTCAATCTTTATCTTGCAGCTGATTCTGTTTGCATACATACAAAACAGGACCATTTTAGATCTGTGTATATCAGCATCCAAACAAAACTAGTTTCTAACAACTTCACAGTTGTACTCTACATTAGTCCATCAAATAAATCCCTTTAAAATACATTAACTCTGTACACGGCTGTGAGTTTCGACATTATTCTCAGGTGAAAAAAGTCGAAGGCTCTGGATTGTTCTCTAGTCAAACGCTTTACCAATCTTAGAATTAGACTGGGTTTAGGATAATGACTTTTATTTGCAAAATTGAAAATTGCAATCTGAAAATGTATTTTAATAAAACATTCAAGATGGCTACCTTGATACTGTACAATTGCGGATGTAAACATAAATTCTCAAGCATCAGAGTTCTGCATGTTTTTAATGTGTCTAAGGCAAGGGACGCATCAAAAAGTCTCAGAACTCTTTCATTAGAGAAACTTTCATATGCAGAGCTCATATTCAGTATATTTCAGTCACATGTGAACAAGATATCTGCAAGTTGCATGACATCATCACTCGAAGAGTTTGAGAAGTACAGCCTTCAACAAGAACTTCAATTAATCATGTAAATTGCAATCATCCTGTCTGTCGTTTGCACATCTTTCAATGTGTGGCTTAAGCCATAAAACAAGAGGATGATCAGGGCTGAGCTTTGATACATCCAGGACTTGTACTCTCCAGTCAGTGCAATTAGCGAAAACCAGTCACCACAGAAAGTTTCTTTCCCAAGGCTGTTTACCTGATGTTCAAGGCTGTTTTTTTTTTAAGAAAGACATTAAGCTGTTCTAATATTCAAGGACAGACTGTTTCAGTCTCAGCTCGGCTGCAGCAAACGCTTGATCCCTTCTAGTTATTAGCTGTGATCTCAAGACAGCCAGAGTTACTTGATTGGCAGATCTTAATGATCGAATTGGAACATTTAAAGATAATAAATCTTTAAATGTTCCAATTCGATCATTAAGATCTGCAGCTTTTTGAACCAACTACAGGAGATGAAGGGAGGCCTGAGCCCACAATAGAAAGTTACAGTAGTTCATGAAGGCATGAATAGAGTGTTCTAGAGAAGCATGAGGCAGATAGAGCTTCTCTTTATTAAGCAGATCCAACTGGAAAAAGCTTAATTTCAACAACTGAGCTTATTTGCTTGTCAAATTTAAAAGAGCTGTCTAAAACAACACCAAGGTTTTTTTCGGCATGCTGCCCAAAGCAGTAACATCAAATGGATTTCCAAAAACTAAAATTTCAGTTTTAGGGTCACTGTGTGAAATCCACTGCTTGGTTTCTGTATGAAATTCAAAGAGAAATTGAACATTGAGTTTAAAGGGAAATAAATCTACAGGCAACCTGCAAAACAATTATATTTCATTTCAAGTTTTCTAAATGCTGAATTAAGGTTCATATATAAAAGAACAGTAAAGGGCTTATAATGCAACCCTACTACAATAAACTAATGTAGGATAGATGCCAACATGGTTCTCAAGGCATGAAAGCTAGATTTTATGAGCAAAATGAAACCAACGCCTAATTCCTTGTCTGTATGCACAATACTGGCAAAAAAACTGATTCTGAAATTCCATCTTTGGTAAAACTATTTCAAAATTGACCACAAATGACTTGTGATAGTAACTAATACGTAAACAAAAACAAAAAATAGCTCCCAAAATGATCCTGATCATCCATTTAATTAAAGCTTAAGTGTGTAATTTTCAGCGACATCTAACGTCCAGACTGCAGACCGCAGCAACATGAACATCTCCCCCCCACCGCTTCTCCCCCCCAACAGTACGGCGAGCGTTACGGGACAAGATGTCTTCCACGACGTCCACATCACCTACCTTCTCAAGTGATGAGGTTTGTTTACATAGATAATTTTACAGATAGTATTTCATTAGTCTGTGTAGGGTATAGATTTCATGTAGACTTAAGATAATAAATATACCCGTTATTTTTTCTACATCGTTGTGACATTTTGGCGATCTCGCAATCGCTAGTTTGTTGGCTCTGCGCTGCCGTAGCGCAAAGATGTCTGCCTCCATGGCTGCGAGACCCGCTCCTATGTAATTATAAATAACGAATTCTAAGGTAACGCAAATATTAAGGTTAAGAGGCTGAGGTCGTAGATGATGATAAATAACATAGTTATGTATAATATATTACATTTCTGACTGTATATCCCTGTAATTATTACACACTGTAGCTTTAAGCAGACTTTAAAACATTTGGGTTGTGGACATGAATGCAGTTTATTGTCCACAGATATATTTCCCATCAGCTTTGTTTGTCTTTATATTTCTTGTTCACTAGAGGGCAGCACAGCTAATATAATAGAAAGAAACCTGGGGAGGTGAGACAAAGTGGACAAGAAGGATGCAGCAATAGCAGAGAAAGACCTGTAGGTGGTGCTTGAGCAAGAGATACCTTCTTTTTTATAAAGCTGTTTTTATCTGCCCAGAGTGTATGACTAGCAAAAACAACTGTGTGTAATCATAAATGATATGTTTTAAAAGGATAAAACACCTGTTCAGTGGGTGTACATTAATAATGTGTTGAGTCATGATGAGTTTTATGTCTTACACACCCCCGACTTCCGAACACTCCCCCTTGGTTTGGGTACAGGTCGACTGGACTTGGTTTCATTGCCGTCTGAGCTGCTTCCCGCCGGGAGGCCCTGTTGTTGTTTGGTCCTCTGGGCCTGCAGTGCCAGCTGATAGGCCACCTCAAATGCCTGGCCCAGTGTCAGGATAATCTCATAGGTCAGGCTCTGAGCACAGAGAGCAAATAAAAAAAGTCAGTTTATGTTTTAGAGAGTCTTGACTCGAACACATCTGTGCAATGTCTTCATGTGCAATCTTGCATAATGGCATATGTTGAAAAATTTGGCATCAAGGTTAAACTGAGATAACAGAGAGGGGACAATGCTTTACAGCTCCACACTTTAAAATATACATATTAAAATACATTTTCTTTCATCATCATTCTTCTGTTTAATGAATCTCACATGATCTGCTCATCGTACACTCATCAGCTAAACCTGAGCAAAACAATGTAAGAATACAAGAGTTGGTATCAGCTGTTTAAATAAAAAACAGAATTACAAATGGAACCGTAATACAATATGCAGCTAACAGCAGTAACATTTAAAGCTCAAAGTAAACAAGTAGTTTCATGGTTTTACTTCTAGATACATTTTTATAGCAACCAAATTAGGATTTAAAAAGACATCTACAGAAAGCTTGGATAAAATTACAAATTGAAAATTCCAATAAACATAGGCTAAGTGACCAGGAAGTCTCCTCTCATTTTATTACATCTTGGTTAGTTTCCCATCAGGGTGTCATAAAATATTGTAGTCTGAAACAGGTCAAAGCTGAAGTGAATAAAACACAAACGTTTCCACAAAGTCAGTATTCATTCAGCAGAGATGAACCCTGACCTGTAAAGCTTCTTCCATTGAACCAGAAGGGTAAACAACTGTTCAATGTCCCAAATCAAAACATCCTAATTAACTCAGGAACAAAGGAGATCACGTGTGGAAAATCATGGTTTTTATGACAGTTTCTCAGTGGCCTCATGAATAAAGTGTGTCTGTGTTCAAACTGTGCTTCAATGTTTAACTTAAGGCTCTGGATGTATAAAAAAAATGTGGTGTAAACATGTATGGCAATGCACGCAAACTTTTGACCTGACGCGAGAACGTTTTAAATCCACAGCAACAACAAGCTAAAAGAAAAAAAAAACAGCAATACATTGTTGGTTAATATGCAGAGTAAACAGGTGGACAAGGTGTATACAATCACATGTCCGTAAAAAGCTGCGTAAAGCCGTGCAGATTTTTTAGTTTAGAAAGCTGCTGATTGATCCGTCCTGCAAACAGGAAGCCTGGGTGTGTATCCCAGCTGGGGGGAATTAGCCATAGGCAAGACCCTTCACGCTAATGCCTGCTTTGGGCGTTGCGCTTGGAATCCTTAGGTTCTACGTCCAAGCCCCACTCCCACGGACTGCCACTCTGGGTCCCTGAGCAAGACCCTTAACCCCACACTGCTCCCCGGGTGCTGCACAGCGGCAGCCCACTGCTCCCCAAGGGGTTAAATACAGAGAGTTAATTTCATTGCTCTGTAATTGTGACAATGACAATGAAACGCTGGATGGACAGGTTGGGTATTTAACTGTTAGTCACCCTGAGTATGTTCTCACATTTATAAAACTCCCTGAAAATTACTTTATATATACACATACATCAATGAGTTGATAACGAAAGTTACTGCCGTAACTACGGTTCTATGAATCCCGGATGACCGCCAGAGGCGGTGCTTCAAGCACTGAATGATCATTCATGCGCATGCGCAGGTCGAGTATTAATGACAACAAAGTCAGCTGTGACCTGCCGGGGACCCACGTGACTCTATATAGTCACGTGGCACCCGGCAATCAATCCCTCAATCTTCTCGCGAAAGCAGAGATTCCGAGGGACCAAGCACTCTGGCGGTCATCCGGGATTCATAGAACCGTAGTTACGGCAGTAACTTTCGTTCTATTTCATCCCTACTGACCGCCAGAGGCGGTGCTTCAAGCACTGGATGACTCATATCAACAAGGTCACGAGGAATCAGCAACATTCAAGGAACAACGACTACACCACCCACCTAATGTGATGTAGAGGCATGCTGCTCGAGGATTCCCTGAAGCGGATGGGGCGCAGCCACATTCACCCTGTAGAACCGAGTAAAGGTACTAGGTGATTTCCAGGAGGCCGCACGGCATATAACATCCAATGGCACCCCAGTCATAGCAGCAAACGATGTCGACATGCCCCTTGTAGAGTGGCATTTCACTCCCGCCGGCAGTGCCCGGTCCTGCAAGGCATAAGCCTTGGAGATCAAATCCACAACCCAGTGTGCAAGTCGCTGCTTAGAAAGTGCCTGACCCTTCCGTGAGCCAGCGTAGCAAACAAAAAGGCTATTCGTCTTTCGGAAGGATGCCGTGGCATTGATGTATGTCTCAAGGGCACGAACAGGACACAGTGGTTCAGAGGGACTTCCGGAGTCAAACCGGGCAAGATGGAGAGGCTGGGTGCTGCCTGCTGGCAGTGATACCTTAGGAATAAACGCTACGTCAGCCCACAGTGTAACGCCTGAGCCATCAGGATTCCACCGGCAGCAGGGTTCGGCTATCGAGAGAGCCTGTAACTCCCCTACACGTTTTGCGGAAACCATAGCTAAAAGAAACGCAGTCTTCAGTGAGAGCCATTTGAGGTCCGCCGACGCCAGGGGCTCAAATGGGAGGGACCGAAGAGCCTCAAGCACAAGAGAAAGGTCCCACGCCGGTGCCACAGGGCGGTTGGGTGGGTGCAAACGCCGAGCACCTCTTAAAAACAGTACAACATCCTTGTCTCGGCCCACAGAACAGCCATTCAGCCCAACATGCCAACAGGAAATGGCAGCCACATACACCTTTAAGGTAGATGGAGACCGTCCTTGATCCAGCAATGCCTGCAGGAAGGTCAGTATGTCAGAAACTGAACACTGCACCGGGTCCTGCCCTCTATCACGGCACCAGGTGGCAAAGACCGTCCACTTGTTAGCATAGACAGCTCGCGTGGACGGCGCCCATGCATTAGCCATTGTATGCCCTATGGACCCAGTGTATCTTGAGAAGGTGGACCCTGGCCTTGCAGGGGCCAAATCCAGAGCTGGAGCCGGTCCGGTTCGGGGTGCAAGATCTGACCCCCCATCTGGGAAAGAAGATCTCTCCTGGAGGGGAGACGCATTGGCGAGCCGGAGCTGAGCTCGCACAGTAGAGGAAACCAAGTCCTCGCTGGCCAGTAGGGGGCCACCAGCAGGACCCTGTGCCCCTCCTGACGTACCCTGAGGAGAGTCTGAAAAAGTAGGCTGAATGGCGGAAAGGCATAAAGGAGGGTCCGGGGCCAGTCGTGTGCCAGAGCATCGTGGCCCAGAGGGCTGCTGGTGTCCAACGAGAACCAAAGGGGACAGTGAAATGCGTCCCTTGAGGCAAAGAGGTCCACGTCCGCCCTGCCAAAGACCTTCCAGATGCGCTCCACCACCTCTTGGTGAAGCTTCCACTCCCCTGGAAGCGGCTTCTGACGGGATAGAAAATCTGCTGGCACGTTCTCCGGCCCTGGGATGTAGGCTGCTCTGAGGCTGGCTATGCGTGGAGCTGCCCAGGTCAGAAGCCGTCGAGTCAAGCACAACAGTTTCCTTGACCTCGTTCCCCCCTGGTGGTTGATGTGAAAGACCACTGCGGTGTTGTCTGACCTCACCAGCACGTGCTTCCCCCGCAAGCCTGGAAGAAAGCTCTGAAGAGCCAGAAGTACAGCCTGTAACTCCAGGACATTGATGTGTTCCCTGCCCTGCCGCTGGGACCATGTCCCCTGTGCCATTTGACCCCGCCAGGTTGCACCCCAGCCCGTGGAGGATGCATCTGTAAACACAACTTCCCGACGACACGGGAGGGAACCGAGCGGGACCCCTGTGGTCATAAACAACCTCACCCTCCATTGGGACAGAGACTGGAGACACTGAGGCCCCACCCGAAGTCTTCGGAGACGATGGGTGTTCCGTGTGGGATCCAGATTCAAGCTGTTCAACCACATCTGGAGGGGCCGCAATGACAGCAGCCCCAAGGGCACTACGGCGGACGCAGCTGTAAGCATGCCCAAGAGTCGAAGATACCGCACAAGAGGCAGCGCCATGCCGCGCCTGAATTCCGGGAGCACGCTCAATATACTGTCCACCCGCTGGGGTGACGGGCAAGCAGTCATTGAGATGGAATCCATGGCAACGCCCAGGAAGACAGTCTCCTGTGAGGGAGTCAGATTGCTTTTCTCCATGTTCACCTGCAAGCCCAAGCATCCCACATGATGGAGCACTAACCGAGTATCTCGAACCGCCTGGTCCCACGTCGCAGCACAAATGAGCCAGTCGTCCAGATATGGGAGGATCCTCAATCCCTGTGCCTGCAGAGGAGAGAGAGCCGCTGCAACACATCGGGTGAACACCCTGGGGGACAGTGAAAGTCCGAACGGGAGGACCCTGAACTGGAAATGTCTCCCTTGAAAAGCAAAACGAAGAAACCGCCAATGGGGCGGAGCGATCGGAACGTGAAAATAAGCATCCCTGAGATCTATGGAAGTGAACCAATCGCCCGGGGAAATCGCCTGCAACACTTCCCTGGTGGTCAGCATATGAAAGGGCATGGCCTTCAAGTACACGTTCAGGCCCCTGAGGTCCAAGACTGGACGCAGGCCCCCGGTCTTCTTCGGAACCAGAAAATACGTGGAATAAAAGCCCCCTGGATCCAGCAGGGGGTCCACAGGCACTATAGCACCCTTGGCCAGCAAGGTGCAGATTTCTTGGTTCAGTGCCTGTGCCTTCACCGGGTCGTGGATCACAGTCATCCTGACCCGGCCAGGGATAGGTGGCCGGCGGCGGAATTGAAGACGGTACCCCCGGGACAGGGTGGACAACACCCACAAGTCCGGGGTGTGGGCAGCCCAGAAGCTGAGCTGTCCCGGGGAAAAATAACCGACCGCCGGCCCTAAGGCATCATCTGCGGATCCCCCGGCCCTTCGAAGGCCCGGGAGGACGCCGGCCAGACTGCGCGGCTCGAAAGGGATGAAAGGACCTCGACCCAGCCTGGTCTCGAGCTCTGTTCCTCCGATCTAGAGCAGGTCTCTGGACCGATCTCTGACCTGGTAACAGACCCTGGGGCTCAGTGGGAGAAGGAGAAGGCACTAAGGACCTCCGTGAAGGACCCGCAGCTGCCCAGGTGCTTACTGGCTGGCGATCACGTCTGTGAAGCCCTGCCAGCTGTTGCCTCATTCTAGAGGCCTGAGCCGTACGGTCCAAGGCGTCCAGTGCCGCAGAACCAAAAAGCTCCCCCGGGACCACAGGCAGGGCCCGGAGGGTCCTCCTACAAGGCTCAGTTAGTGGTGACTGCGCCAACCAGACCTGGCGGCGAGCATGAACCAGTGTGGAGAGTGTGCGTCCAAGTTCCCTCGTCATAAGAGCAAAGGCCTGCAGAGATGCATCAACCAGGCCTTGCGTGGCATGATCCAGCGGAACAGATTCCAAGGAGGAAGACAGGGCCAGCATAAGATGGGAGAGAGAGTTCCCAATCCGGCCCATGCGGGCCCCAGAGTCATAGGCCTTACAGAGAAGGTCGTCGGTAATACGGCACTGAGGACGCGGACAACGGGCATTGGGCCGCAAGGCCTCATCAGGCGGGATTATAAGAGAGGCAATGCCCGGTTCCACCGCTGGCATCTGCCCCAAGCCAACCTTGGGTGCCTCCTGCATAGCTGCCAGGACCCTGCCATCCGTCGTCAGACGTGAAAACGCCTTGGTGTTCGACCAGCAAGCATGCAGTTCCCGCACATACTCCGCCGAGGGAGGAACCACAAAGGCAGTCTCTGACCTACTGCGCCTAAAGAAGGCGCTGGAAGCCGCAGGCTGGGCCTGAGGAACACTAATCTGTAAACGGGCAAGAGCCGTTCGAATAGCGGATGTCACAGACTCCCCCGCATCCTCCTGGGAGGCAATGGAGTCCGACCCGGAGGCCCCGGAGCCCAGCTCCGGAAGGTCCTCACAGAAATGGGTGCCAGAGGCCGCCACAGAAACCGCATCGTCGTCATTGACTGACGTTTCATCCTGCTCGGTAGGGAGAGCCGTGCCACGATCACCAGCAGTCTGAAAGGACTGGAGGAGGGCTTTCATTTGGGCCAGCTCAGTAGTGAGATGATCCACTCTGGTGGACAACCTCCCTGCGTCGGTCCGTCTAGCACGCTTCGTCGGTACCGAAGGTGCAGCCACAGTAGAGCGTTTGCACACCGCTTTCTCCATCGGCAAACGAGCACGCGGCGAAGCGCCCGCCCAGTCGGTAGGCTGCTCCAGTGCAGCCAACCGATCCAGTCTGACCGACCGGGGCATGACGCGACAGTTGGGGCAAGCGTCATCTGACAGCGCCTCCCGGAGATGTTCCACACCGAGGCAGGAGGGACACAAGTCATGCCCGTCGTCGGGCTGAAGTGGAGCCAGACAGGTCGAGCAACATAAATTATCCAGCATCATACTGCTGAAAGGCGTGATCAGCCCGCTACCAAGGACAAGTCAACACGAGCAGGAAACGCTACTGGCGACTCGATTATTAACCAAAGATGAACTCAGCACGAGCAGAGACGCCACTGGTGAGTCTAGGCAAACAAACTATAGAAGAACCCAACGCGAGCAGAAACGCCACTGGTGGGCTTAGGCAAACAAACTGAAAACAACTCAGCGCGAGCAGAAACGCCACTGGTGAGTGTAGATAAACTATAGAAGAACCCAACGCGAGCAGAAACGCTACTGGTGGGCTTAGGCAAACAAACTGAAAACAACTCAGCGCGAGCCGAAACGCCACTGGTGAGTGTAGATAAACAAACTATAGAAGAACCCAACGCGAGCATAAACGCTACTGGTGGGCTTAGGCAAACAAACTGAAAACAACTCAGCGCGAGCCGAAACGCCACTGGTGAGTGTAGATAAACAAACTATAGAAGAACCCAACGCGAGCAGAAACGCTACTGGTGGGCTTAGGCAAACAAACTGAAAACAACTCAGCGCGAGCAGAAACGCTACCGTGAGTCAAAAGAGCCACAAAATTAACGTGGCAAATCAAAGCGAACAGTAAACTACTGCTGAGAAAAGAACGAAAACTTACCAGTCACTGCAGATCTGGTAAGGTGAAAGCAGCTTGTGCAGCCCCTGGAGGGCGAGACTTACCCGCAGCTCCGACCAAACCCGGTCACGGGGCTACCAGCAACAAGCAGCCAGGAAACTAGTGGTATACACAGAAGCAACAAGCTTCACACGACCACACTCCTGTACTCAACACACCTGCGCGCGAGAAGAACAAAAGGGATTGATTGCCGGGTGCCACGTGACTATATAGAGTCACGTGGGTCCCCGGCAGGTCACAGCTGACTTTGTTGTCATTAATACTCGACCTGCGCATGCGCATGAATGATCATTCAGTGCTTGAAGCACCGCCTCTGGCGGTCAGTAGGGATGAAATAGAATTAAAGGAATCAGAATTTGACTAAAGCATGATCTTTAAATGTGCTGTTGTTTGGCTTTATGAATGGAAAGCATTTCAATTACAAAGCAGTGCAGGGATCGACATGTGCAAATGTGCCTCACTAAAGTAGTGGTTAGTCGCTCAACTCAGGGTTCCTTTGTTTCTAATATAATAATTGTAACCATTTTATTTGATAGTGCAGCTCCTGTGAACAAGGGGTGCCTTCTATGTATTTTCATCTATTTGATTTTTGGCAAATTCTGAATCATTTTGAACATTAATTATAGCCTTCATTTGTTTGTATGGTGATGGAGCTAATAAGAGAAACATAACAAATCATAACATAATGATTTGTTAAATATTACAATCAGCATTCAGCAATAATTGAGCTGAACTAAGCAACTAAGCAGCATCTTTTGGACTTTATACAAACTTTGTGTAAACCAGCCATTCATTTATAACTGAGCCAAGACTGAGTTTGATTTTCCGCAAATTGGGATGTAAAAAGGAAAGATGTGCGGTAACAAAGTTAGACCTGGTTTTATGCATCAGATTTATTTCAGCCTCAAGTTTGATTAATTTTCCCCACTGCCAACTTATTTCAAAGGGAGAAAAAAGCTGATAAGGTCATACAGGAAGCAATGTCATGATTTTAGTTCTGCTTTTTCAATATAAAAATTGCTCCAATACATCACTCTTTAAAAACAAAGCGATTCTTTAATCAGTGTTTTTACGTACCACATCTATTGTGCTGAAGACATGGCAGTAATGGTGGCTGGTCTGCAGGTCTTTAGTGATGTAGGCAAACGTACACAGGTCCTCTGGATCCTGGGCTGCACATGATATGTTACGGATCTCATGCTCTGCGATTATATTCTACAACAAGGAACATAAACGAGCTATTAAGGGTTGCAGTTAATCTAAACATGGAGCTGATCATCACAGTCTAATATGCATGAATGAAATTAAACCAGAAGGAGATGTGAAAGGTCTCAGCTGGTGAGTATGAACAGTTACCTTGTTCGCTGCATCTATGAACTTCACACCCTTGTAGGTGATTGACAGAACAATGGTTGGGACCTTTCTCATTTGTTCTGTGGACCTCTGCAGAATAAACACAGCAAGATGAGCTATTAGTTGCAGCATGTATGCCCTCTCTTGCATCCTCTGCTGCTGAAGAGGAGTAAAACTTACCCTTATTTTGGCACAAGCATCCTGCGTTGATTCGATACCCCTCAGATCTTTGATTTGCATAGAACCCAGATACTGCAAATAAACAGGTGATAACAGATTATTGGCTATATGAATCAAAAGCAGAAGCTGAGAAATAATGAGAAAGTCTTCAGCGTACACTAGCTTCATAGGCGCAGAATTCAAATATGAGTTTCTCCGGCTGGTGGTGCCAGTTCTGGACGGGGGCATACGCGGTTAGACTCGGTGGTCGCAAGGTCAGCCGAGGCTCTTGATGAATCTCTTCGTATCGCTCCTGGAAGGACAAAGAAACGGATCATCAAAGAAGCATAAAATATGGTTACTATAGTCACTACATGAAAGAGATTTAAGCTTTTACCTGAGGCTTCTGTCTTCCGCTTTGATATCTTTGGGCCAAATCATAATCTGATTCTGCTGCTGTTTTTCTGCCTGAATCTGCTGCAGGCAGCAGAGGGTCCATTGAGCGGCCGGCGTAGGGCTCCATCAGACTGAGAGGGGATGAGTTCTGGGATCCTGGCAGTTCCTGACACTGCAGACAGACGTTAGACACAGTTCT
This sequence comes from Cyprinodon tularosa, assembly GCF_016077235.1. Lineage (NCBI taxonomy): Eukaryota > Metazoa > Chordata > Actinopteri > Cyprinodontiformes > Cyprinodontidae > Cyprinodon > Cyprinodon tularosa. The sequence continues at coordinate 2,315,848 of NW_024038657.1, read as the reverse complement.
TCCGTTAGCTGAAGAGTTAGAGACGCGACTCCAGCGTGTCATCCGGTCTGCAGAGAAGGTGGCCAGGCGTCCTGCTATATATAAACGCACAGTCTACTGTGTGTATATAGTATATGGCTATTTACTATATAATGAAAATAGAATATTGTATTTTATATATTGTATATAGCTACAGATTCTGTACATATATCGAATTTATCTGCACCATCAACAGCAATTCAAATTCCTTGTAAGGGCAAACCTACTTGGCAATATATCTGCATCTGATTCTGATAATGACTTTTATTACTTAGTATACAAACACACAAAAATTTGTGTGCACCCTTGTAAATCTAGGTAGAAGTTTTTAAAATGTGGGTATTTTCATAGCTGTGTGGCATGATCTCACTTAAAAAAATACATTAATTAACACCCAGACTTTAATTTGGGTGTAAAAAAAAGTCAATGGAGAAATACTAGACTCCCTGCGTGCTTCACAGTCTTAAATCCTCTTTATTTGAAGAGGATTTAGCTGAAGTTTTCTATTCAGCTGACCGTACATTTCTCCTGCTGGATCTTGATCTGGGGAAAAACCTAAAAGGTTCATTTTTGCTCTTGTGAAGAATTTCTGTTTAAGTTTGTCAAAAAAATATAAAACAAGCCTCATTATAACAGTAATATAACATTAACGTTTCTGTGTTTCCTTGATATGCTCATTACATTTGATTATTAAAATATGACCAAAGAGTTTTTTTTAAAACAAGTGCCTCCGTGTCCAAAACTAAACCTTGCTAATGAAGCTAGGCTGTCCTCACGCTTAAATATTCCCTCAGGAACAATAACAAAAGGCTTTAAATTAATTACCTAATTGGTTATTGATTTCTTATATAGGCTAAAGATCCAGCAAACATTATTTTACCAAATAATGATTTATTTACATCTTGGATTTGCATTTTGAATTTTTTTGCAACACATTCCAATTATTGTAAATCAGTTTAAAAGCTGGATCTAATTCAAAACCCGTCAAGATAAACTGTGGTCCTCAAACATAAAATCTGTGATATTGTTGTATTATTTTATTAACTATGGTTTTATACACTCTTATTTCTTCTCCATGTGTACCGTACATAGTATCTTATTTAAGCTTAGTTTCACTAGTTTAGTCAAGACATTTTGAACTAAAATATGTTTGGCTTTTAGTTTAATGACTTTTGTTAATAAATTCTAATATTTTGAATGTACATTGTTGTTCCATATATGTGCTTTTTGACCACGATTCACAGTTATTTGATTAAATATGATAAATTACAACAGCATTTAATTGCACAACCCATTGTAATCTCCCTACTTGCTACATCTCAGTATTTATTGCAGAAAACGTATTTCTCATCTGAACCAATCCTAGTTAAGACCTGGCAGAGTTAGAGCAAAAACTCCAACATCTGGTTGGTGTTTTGATTATGTTTAATGGTTGTTGAAGACTACTGCATGTGGCGACATAAATTCATGTTGTTTTGCAGTACCAAAGAGAAATGGCTCTCCATTTCTTAATTATATAACTCCAAAAGAAGAAGTCATGGATAACTTCCCAAAAGCTTCAAGATACTTAACTCAAATAAAGAAAATACAGTACTTGAAAAAACATGATTTTAAACAGACTCTTGGCAACGCCTGAATAGGAATTCATTATATTTGTAAACATTTATTTCTGAACATGGTATTTGCTCCCAGTGATATATAAAGGGTTGGGTTTTTCCACAATGTTTAGTGCAAGTTTATCCTAATGCAATAAAAGGTTTCATAGTTTTAGGGCATTTTATATACCACATGTCTTTTAACATGTCTTTAGATTAAAGGAGAGTGAAGAAGACACGTATACAGATCAGACCTCATAGTTTAGAAGGTTGTTCTTACCCTGATTTGAGACAACCGAGGGGGTTTGACAGGAGGCTCCTCATAAGGCCTTTCAGCTAACGATGCTATGATGCGTTTCCTGTGACCGAGCAAAGAAATCTTAAGCACCTGTGGAGAAAACAAAGTGCGGTATTATTGAATGAAGAAAAAGCAAAACAGAGAAGAAAAGTTTAAATATTAATGAAAACTCCTCCGTCATTTAAAATGTTATTTTTAGAACCAACCAAGCAGTAATTATTTTGTTTCTTTACGGTTCTTGACATGGTCGGGGGTGTATTTGCAAAAATATTAACAGAAATGACAATAAAATGAGACAAGTGTTTCTCTCTGACGGTGGTTGAGATGGATGTAGATCCAACGGCCCAAAAAAACAACTTCTTTCTGTCAGTTTGCAGAAATAATGTACTGAAAATGTACTCCCCATATCAGAGCTTTCACCTTCAGAATTTCAACTATCAAACTGACTTTTAGGTGACATGCTTAGAAACTAATTTCACCGTCTGATACTTTGCACAATCCACATGTGACACAGTGCGACTCACATTGACGATTTCCAGCTCCCAAAGGTTTTTCACGCAGTCAAGGCTACGGCAGCCGCTGGACAGGAAGTTGGGTAGGTACTCATGCAGACCCAGGTTCTCCAGCCAGGCGGACAGAGAGCTGCTGCCATCACATCCCAGGGCTTTTACCTGTGGAGGGAAAACCTGGGGGTCACAGATGCTTTGGGCTTTTCAGGACGGTGGTTATGCCACCAGGCTCAAGTAGAGATTAATCATTAAAAATATTAATTGATGTCACAAGTTACTTTTCAAGTAGCAACTGATGTCACTGTATTAGTATAACTAGCAGGAATAGTACTTAAAAATACAAATATAACTAAAACAAATGAACACCCAGGTTCTAACTGGACTTGTGTGCAGTAAAATAATTTAACATCTTGGAGAAAACAGATACATTTTCAATGGTGAGTTAAAGTCACTAGTTAAAATCTGTGGAGCATACTGTACATACTCATAAGACAGTATATCAGACATACCTTAAGGGATTATTGGACTGGAAAACTATTATTGCATCTCAAGTTTCTTTTTCTTAATGTATTGAATGATTAGGGTTTCCCCTTTTTATTTTATTATCTGTTTGGTTTTGCATTAGTGAAATACAGGCCAGCAACTTCCACAGAAAATCTACCAGGGGAGCTTTAAATGCACCAGAATCTTTTTATCATTTGGCTAAAAATATATTAGAAATAATAGAAAACAGATCCAAAAAAGAAGAGTAAGGTAAAATTCTGAGAACAAATTTTAGTGCTTGGTCACCTTAGGAAAGGAGCGTGCTGCATGCAGGATCTTTTTTCTGTGGCTTGGATCTGTGATTCCAATCTCTCTCAAGTCTTGGTCCTCCATTACATTGCTTCCCTGCAGAACAGAAAACAGGCATCATTGTTGCTGCCATAACAAGAATATTGACCATTAATACAATTCTTAAAGGGACTTTGAGGACAAACATGCTACTTCTCAAAGAATAATCCAGTTTGCAAATATATAACCTAATCATCCTTTTTTAATGTAGAACAGACCACTTTTATCCAAGGTTAAATTTAACCTAGACAAATCCTCTCTGAGAAAAGACTTCACTGGTGTGTTATTGATTCCAAATATTCAGAGTCGCAGGAAAACATGAGTAATCGCTGAGGGATATTCTCCATAGACTGCTGTTGGAGGAACAGTTCGATACCTTCCTGCATGAGACCTCGCTTGGAAGGCTGGATTGATGCAGATGCAAGGAGTGATGCTAAAACCAGTCTTTGGTTACAATAAATATCACAGTGTAACTGATAATGCACGAAAGTCAATATCTGAATTGCAGAGATGCCAGCATTAGGGGATATCTATATCTATATATAGATATATATCTATATATATAGATAAAAGAGAAACAGATGTAGATCAAAGAAACGTTATCCTTTGAGCTTGAGATCATAAGAGATAAAAAAAAAACAGGCCATGCAATACATTGTTTATTCTACTGCCATGTTTGCTGATATCACAAAGTCTGACAAATATGTTTTTATGAAGTAAAAAATTACTTAAACTGGCCTGTAAGAAGTCAGGAGAAACTGCAGTTGGATATTGCTGCCATATATCGACAAGGTCAGCAACTAAATCTCATCTGTTGGAAGTGTAAAAACCTGCACTGAAGCTGCTGCATCAGGAACAAATTGCAATGCCTCAGTATCCATGAAGCTGACTCTCTGATATGGGCCTGAGGAGCTTTGGTGCTCACATATACACAGCAGGGTGTGCCAGGATGGAGGAGGGTTTCCAGCAGGTTAAACCAGAGGATCTGCTTTCCATGTAGATGTAAACAGAGTACTGCTGTCCCTGTCAGGCTTTATGCGGAATCACATTTTTAGGAGAATTATATCCAATGTTTGATAACAATGAGTGGCATAATCTTTTAGATGAAAAAGGAGCAAAATTAATCAGGAAAAAAACCCACTTAAAACTTTAAAATCTTTTAAATCCAAACTGGTGCTTCATGCAGCTGCCTCAAGCTCACATCCCGATGCGTCTTCTTTGCTTTCTTGATACCCGACACTCAGCTGACCTCATAAAGACCATCATCTTAAAGCAGCATCCCCACTGCATGCAGCCTCTTCTGCCAAGCATTGTTGGAAGCTGGATGGATACCAGCACTTAATTGAAGTGCTGTTAATAATCCAACAGTATGGATGATTGCATTATAACATGTGGAGTTTAAACAATAAAGGTACTAAGGGGGGAAAAATACATCCCAATTATACAGTACATGATTTTTGTGGAGTATCAATTTTTCCTTTGGCTCTAGGTAAAACACATGATCCTCCAAAGATTTGTTGGACAGAAAGTAAAATGTAATAAATATATAAGCTACTGGTGATGGGCAAAACAAAAAATAGAAAATATTGATTTTATCGACTGATTTTCGACTGAACAGGTTATATACTTAATCAAACAAAGCCCATAGAAATTTTTAATATTTCAGTTAATTAATACGATTTTGTGGGCATGACTCTATGGAACCAAACTATTAAGGTCCATCAACATGATGTGTGGTTAACATCCAAGGGAGGAAGGCTTTCTGCTGTGCATGAAGAAGTCTGGTCTCAAAAATCTCCAAATAGCAAAACAACAAAGAGAGAGATCAGTGACAGACATTCTTCTAACAACGCCCTCCTGTTCTTCAAAATGCTCCTCTATCCCTATTCTGTCCATCCAGAGATTCACTCTGAATTCAGGCTACCTTAAAGTTCCTTGAGTTCCAAACAACCCGCCCGTGACCCAAGAACAGCTTTTCAACTTTCAGTGCATGTACCTATGAGTATTTCAATGAGTATTTCAGCATGTCCACATTTGTACAGAAAGCTTTCGTTCTCCTCTTTCAATGATACCACACATGCTGAACCTCGACAAAAGCAGCAGCTGTTTTATCGAGAAAAAAGTAAAAGATACACAAAACTCAAAAAGTTCAAGAAAGCTCCAATATTTCCCTCCTCTTTCTGCTCCAAACAGCCAGAAAAAAGATAATACTGCAGGATAATTCTCATCTTCAGGGAAAAACACCACCACATTTTGTTATATTTAAAAAAAAAATTTCCAGCTAAAAGTTGCTAAAAACAATGCATTCCATGCTACCACCAGTTCAAACAGCAAGTCCTGGCTTGAATGTTTGACCAGTTACAGGACGATGGGGGCAGGCTAGGACAGCAGAAACCCATTGGGCGTCAATCATGGTTACAGTTAACTTCCTTGTCCAACCTTTCAACCAGTAAAAACTCACCTTCACATGAGTGATATTAATGTATTGCCAATGAATAGCTGTTTACGACAATATATGGATTATATATATATTTTTATATGTGGGTGGAGCCTAAATTTAAAAGATAGCTTACTGCTAGATGACTCACCTCATGTTATATATTCAGATTTTAAATATATATTTAATATAAAATATTTATTATATATAATATCTAAATATTTCACTAAATATTTTTCTTTGGAAAGTTATCTTTCCAAAGAAGTGTCATTGATGTTTCAATGTTGAAGTATGCAAAAGTGGTGGAATGGCTTAGTCCTAGATGAGCACTTCTAGAAATACCGTTTTTGCAGATAGTCCAATCTCATTTGGAAGGATGCTTGCCAGGATATAAGACAATGTTTCTATTAAATGATTCTTTCCTCGCCTGCTAGAGTACAATTCTAAATTATTTTCACATAGAAAATCCAGGCTAGAATAGTTTTTTTTTATATTCAGAGCTGTTTTATAAAGCATACCACATACACAGCAGTGCACTTACAGTAAATCAGAAAGCACAGGTGTAAACTAGAGAGTGTATTCTTTACATAGAGCCCAGAACTTTATTTATACTCCATATGACTCAAGACCTATAAAAGTTTGAATTTGGAGAGGCCTTTTTAGGCATTTTCAACTGAAAATCCTGGGAACTTTAAGAGTTAAAATTGAATGCCCAAAAACTATCCAGACCAAGGAGAAAAAGCTGAGGAAGTTGTGACTTATCACACAAAAGGGCCTTATTTATTAACTACAAATGCTTTTAAATATATAGAGTAAGAATCGCAAAGAAAGCAAAGGGATCAATTATTTAATTCAAGTTTGCTTAGAGCTTAATACACTATAAAATTACTGGATTTTTCTGAAGGTTTTGTTTGCATTGAAAGAAATCCAGTGAAAACCGTTTGGAGGGTATGTTAAGGCAGCATAATGAATGATGGCAACCATAGAAAAACTTGAGATTAGAGAAAGACAACATGGCAACATAAGTAAAGGGAATTTCCTCTCTTTTGGAAGACTGCAAATAAAAACTTTGCTCAGACACAGGGCCTTGGTTTAGACTATCAACCACCACAGGTTCAGGGTTCCAACACACGTTTGTTAAAGGTTACTGAGGTTTCCAGACTCACCTTAGTAGACTTAGACTTTAGACTTAGACAAATTTAATTGAAATTTCATTCAGTACAGCAATTAAAACATTTCCAATTCTAACATGCAGCAGTGATAGAGGTGCAGTGACAGAGTTACTAGTCATTTATGTTCTTTTAGAAATATTACAAAACAAAAGATTCCTATAAAACCACAGATAATTTAAGACTTTTCTTTCTGGCATTTCTTTTTATAACACTCTGAGAAATACAGAAATCTAATTCCATAATCTTGCAGACTTTCAACACTGTATAAAGAAACCCGCGAGATAGTTTTTGGAAGATTATTGCATAAAAAAAAGATGCTTCCTGTTTCCGGGAGCATTGCTTGCTGCTGTGAGGAGCCAATTTTGGGGGAGGATGTTTCACCAGGAGTCAATAAAAAGCCTCTAATAGGTTTCAGGAGATGAGCATAACACAATCAGAGCTCCTATTGATCCAAATCTTGAGGACTGACATCATGACGAGCCAAAATAGCAGAATAGAAGTTGTTCATGATCTCAACAAAACACCAAGTAGAGCAGACACAACTTATTCCTTTATTTTTAACCTAATTCTAAAACATTGAAAGATTGGAGATTTAGTCTGAATCTGTCAGGAAATTGGTTGGTCTCCAAAGCTGATCATAAACAGAATTATGCCAGCAGTCTGCTGAGAAGAAGAGAAGATTCAAGGTTGAGGAAGATGGGTGTGAGCTGCTTAAACCAGCAGTATGATTAAGCCCTGGGAGAAACTTCAGAGGCTTCAGCATCGACTTATACATGAATGCTAAGATGGAAAAAATGCATAAAGCTGAAATTCTATGTTCCATAAAACAGGGAGGATTGCTCCTTCTTGATCAGAGAAAACTGCACATTTTCTGCAAAAAAACAGCAATTCTTAGCAATCCTTTATTAATAATGCTTATTGTTTCCATGTGTCTGACGCTTATTGATGGAAACTATTTAAAACACCTTTGCCACACCTTCATATTGTGTGTAAATAATGACCTGTTTCTGAGAACACTTAGGTTAAAGAGTTAATGTTTTTTTATTGTCTTTTTTCAGAGTTGAACATGTTTGTTTTGTTTTTAACTTCTCCTTTCCCGCTTGGTCCCTAGTTCTCTCCTGCATCAGTCCTCATTAATCCCCACAGCACCTGAGCCGACTCGCAGTGGCATCACATGCTACAGGCCGGAGAGAGGTGTCGGCAAAGCAACGTGACATCAGCATCAAGGGATCCTGACAGAGTGACTAAAAGCACAGGACAGACCCGAGACAGGATACAACCAAGTATAAAAATATTAGGCAAAAAGCCTGATAGTTTCTGATTGCTTACTGTTGATATGCTTTGCATAAGTCTTTGAAATGTGTTTCATATTTATCCTGGTTAAAACTGCAACATCTTTAATTGGGATTTTTAGTGCTAGCCCAGAAGAAATTTTTGCATAAATGTAATTTGGAATTTCATTCAGCCAACGTCCATTAATGCCAGATTTAACTAAAAAAAATCCTCTTTTAGCAGATCCATTTGAGTTATGGGCTTTAGAAACTAATTTAAAGCTACTACACTGTTATGGATTCTCCATGTCTCATATGTTAATGTGGACAGTGATGCATTTATGACAATCACCCATGATGGACTGAGTATTGTCCCTGGGATGTTATTTTCTAACCTTTCTCCTTTTTAAACTTCACATCTTTATCTATCTCTAAACGTTTACTGCTGCTTTATCTATAAACGTTTTTCTGCTGCACACTAAAATACCAAAGCTTTTCCTCTATCACATAAAATCCTGGTAATTATAATTCAGCTGGGTGGTAATGGGCAGTAGATCAAAATGTAATAGACTTTTTGCAAGGCACAAAACACTGAGTTAATCACATTTTTGATAAGGCTGAGGGGATCTTGTCTCATCCAAAGCTAATATCAATTAGAGTAATGCACAACCTGGAATTCTGTTGGGATCAGTGGAAAACTGAAATGTAGCATATGAAAGAAAATTAGAAACACAGTACAGAAATAAAAGACAATATTTACCATATAGTGGAGGTCATCAAAGCCGTTCAGCAGCAATTTGCTCTCGTACTGCGGCAGCCCCACATGCTCCAGCCAGTCCCCCACAGGCTGCTCCAGCAGCCGGCCTGCAGCACCTGCTGACAGGGGAAAGCGCTTCAGCAGAGAGAAACCTTTCAGTCGGTAGCAGCGGCACTCTGAGGAGGAGACGTGGCATTGCCACATAATTCTCGGCCAGCAGAGCCGAGCGCACAAGCAGCAAGAGGCCGGTGGAGACAGTGTCCTACGTGGAGAGGGCGTCAGCTCCCGCTGGGAAGCGGGGGCCGGACTGCAGTTCGCCAAGATGGAGTATATCACCCCGTCCAAGGGGTCAAGGGAAAGAGATAAACTCTAAGGCGTCCTAGTGGGTGACCACAACGTTTTTACTCAGTTTGTTCTCAGGCTTGTTGGGAAGAGGTGAAAACATGTTTGATTTTTTAACAATAAAAAAAAAAAAGTTTGAGCATAAAATAGTCAAAGTACTTGTTTTGAGTTCATAACTTCCTTTCTTAAGTCAATTAAAGATATAATCCAAAGATTCCCATTTGCTTTTTTGAGATGCATAAAAATAAAACGAACACTAAAGGCAAAAAAGGGAGCAAACCTGTGACATGAATGCAATGACCTGAGATTGATCACAAAGCAGGGCTACAGTGACAGCTGTCAGCAGCCTGAGCTGAGAGCAGCCAGTCAGTACAAAGACAGGACTGCCTCTTATCCTGCAAACATAAGGATATCTGACCTATTTCAACAAAATAAGTATCTCAAATATTGTAAACATAGTATAGAAACACTTAAAATACCTCCAAGACTCAATTTTCACTTTTTACTTAATTACGAATAAATATCATAGGCTATAACTACATTTCTGCTAAATAAAATTGATATTCAGAAATCTTTGTTGTCCCACTCCAAGGTATTCCTCAGATCTACTCAATATGCAACAGATCCAACGCTCAACCAGATGGGATTTCCACATCTGTATATTTAATCCCCGTTTGGTCCAACAGAAAGTTTCAAAAAAAGAAAAAAGACAAAGATTGCTCAGAAAAAGAAAAAAAACTGAGCTAAAGACAAAAGTCCAAGACGAAAAAGCTGCAGAGCAGACTGCTTGATCCTGTATGCCGGAGTGTAGTCTGCCCGTTGTCCTGCCTGTTACTCCCTCTCTCCTCTCTTTCTCTCTCTACTTCCACACACTCTAACCTCCCCCTCCTCTTTGAAATACTGCAGGTGGCTTCTGTGTCGCTCTATGCTACCCTCCTTCACACCCCTCATTACTTGCATTTGTTTTTTTATGCTCCTGAATTTTTTCTCTCAGTCTTTGCCTTTCACCGACACCTCAGGTTTTTCTCCCCAGATATATCTTTCACTCTGATGAGCTAATCAGTAAAATGCTGGAAATAAAGAGAGGTTGCGGGCACGGAGCCAATCAAATCCGAGCATCGCTTTCAAACTGTAGAGTAATCAGAGAAGAGGAAAAAGTGACTCTGTCTCCCGTGTGCAAATTGAGCAGGGAGACTTTTCTTTAGCGAGTCCTCTGATGGTTTTCTGACAGCAGCAGCTCTGAGGCAGAGCCAAGGGCCCGGCAGCTTAAAGCTCTGTCGATGCAAACTCCACATCAGATCAGTCAGATGCAGTCTGTGAAGGAGCACTAACCTGATTAATACTCAAGTGTCAGCTTTCCTCAGAACTACACAGTAAAATGCACTCAGCCAACTGAAACACGTATTGCTTAATATTTAAGGAGCTCTTTCCAGTGCAGAACTTAAAAAAGCAGAAGGTTAGAATAAGAAGTCTGCATGGAGACACAGAGGAGTTGCTGCATTGATAAAATATATTGAAAAGTAGCTAATGCAGAGTCAAGGTGAATGTTGAGCGATGTGAGAGGGGAATGCTAAAGGGAAAGGAGTCGATCGCACAGGTTGCCGTTACAGTTCCGGTCATCCATCACTCCTGATGACAATGTTCAGAAAAGCCTGAACAGTAATAGGAGAGCAGGGACTTAAACCAAACACCAAATATAGTCAAGTATCTGATTTTCAAATTCGATATAAAAACTAATTTAGCTTTGAAAATTTTCTTAAGATAATAAAGTTAGAATCTATCAAAGCAGGTTATGGTACCCAGTCAATGGAAAAACCTAAGCAGAAACTTGGGGTTGGAGCCATTTTTACCTCCTTGGGACTTTACTCCCATTCATTTTAACCAAAAATTTAAGGTTTTAAAACCTGCATGTAGTTCCACACTTTTCTGAGCGGAAGGTAAGTCCTGCTGGGAAACTACCAAAATGTTTTCCGATTGGATAAGATCAGATATTACTTTATTGATCTCACAGAAATTAAAACATTCTTGCTGCAAATTTTTGGCATTTAGCTTATTTGAAAATGGCCTTAAACACATTTCTAGAGTCATGAGGAGCATCACTGGCTGCTCTGTTGCTTGTTGTCTCCCTCACTCGGTATTTCCCGCACGCTTACAGACCAGCAAACTGCAAAAACATCTTTTTTTACAGGTGTGGTCACACTTTGCTGATCTAGTGCTCTATTTGATTAACTGCACCAAGCAACTCCTTTTATTTTCATTTATCAATGAAAGCATTAAAAGCAGTAAAGGTCTACTTCGTTATTCCCTGTGACTGTACTGACAGAAAAGGCTAATTAATGGTCAGTGCATGAAAGAAACTTTTGGAGTCATATCTTACCTGGTGAAGCATAGTGCTGATCTCTGGAGAAATCAATGCCAGCTCCGATAAGAGTCATGATCTTCTCAATCTAGAGATAGAAAAGATAGAGGTGAAATGTAAGAAAAGGCATTCTATTAAACACACACCCTGAGCACTAATTGAACAGAAAATATCTTCTTTGCAACAACAGGGTCATTCCATGCACACAATCCGCCCGATTCTTCTAGTTCACAAACTGCATCCAATTAGTTTAAAGGCCTTCAGAGGTTTATAGCTGACCTAAGATTTCCCTTTTAGTCAGAATCAGAATGTCTTTATTATCATTGTAAAACAGCAAAACCATGGTAACACACTCACTAAAGTGTATTTTAAAGAAAAAAACAAACCGATAAAGATGTAAAGGTAGGAGATTCCTACCAAGTGAAAGGTTTTAACAGTTTTGTTAGAACTTTATTTACATTATTTTACTAAAGTGGAGGAGCAGCTTAAGCTGAGAGCAGCCACCCAGAATAAAAATAAGCTGCATAATAGCAAGACATTCATTTGGGAATCTGAATCAATGAGGGGAAGCATTTTCATAACTTGACTGGTAGATTAAGTTTTTAGAAAACAACGTAAAAACAAAAACAAAAAAACCCCAAAGTTAAAAATTTGGGGTAACTAGAATCTTGGTTTGAATCTGTTGGAACATTGTTCTCCTGTACAGTGTGAATATGGGCATGGTACATAAGCTAAATATAGCTTGGTTGCATTGACACAAAAAATTATTATCTAGTTTAAAGTTAACCAGCTCACATTCGTAATAATAATGTCAGGAGATCCTGAAATTACTGCTTCAGTAGCAGAAAACTGAGGGCTGTTTTGGGGTAAAAACCACAACTAACCAAACCTCACTGACTACAGTTGGAGAAAGAAGAAGTCTTTTTTTTTCAATTGTGTGCAGGGAACCATCAGTTTGTTGCAGGGCTGGTTAAAGTGTATTGGCAGTTTTTTCTTAACTTCTTTGTGGAGTTTACCTTTGGTGAATAATTAGGCTAAATTCCCCATATATCTATTCAAATCATTTTTTGATAAACATTTTAGAACCAGATAATCATTGTAAAACCTTAGCTAAAGAGCTGTATGCTTTAGCTTTTATGCTAAGCTTTAAAAGTTACAAAGCAGGTTATGTGTGCCAGTTTGCATGGAGTGACCCAGAATTGAAAAACAAAACCTAAAGTCCTACAGCAGAATAATTTTCCCAGTGAACAGGGTGTGACAGCGGTGGCTCCATCCTTTATTCTACATGCAGACATCAGGGAGCTGGAGCCTATTGCAACTGAAATTGGACCAGCAGAGGGATCCACCCTTGGGAAGTTGCTACTCCATCACACATTTAACACAAAGAGACAGAAACCCACAAACACTCCTTACATTATGACCTCACATGCATGGTCTTTACTGGGAGGAAATACTGAGCACATGGAAAAACCCTGCACAGACAGCTGAGAGCATGCACATAAACCCTCTGATAGGCAGCCAAAGGAACCAAGAAAAAGTTGAACACTCATCTTTATCCATCACAGTGTTTCAGTCCATCCTTTGGTTTTAAATTATTTGTAAAGTTAGTGGCATATTGCTGCAATGGAAACCTGTATTAGTACTTAATTAGCTAAACTCATCGTCATAGAAAAAACACACCAGGTTAATAAAACAGAGCATTAAATTTCACCTGAGAGAACCCCCCCAAAAAAACATGTTTCTAGCAATAGGTACATGCATCACCCTAGAAAAAATGTAAACATCACAAGTGTTCAATCTCCAAATAATCCCACAGACAATGAAGGATTGAACTGCTCCAATAAAACATGGGAACCCTCTGAGCCAACCTAGAGCTTATTATGCATTGACATCAGGAGTGAAGCAAATAAAAGCAAAGAAACGACAGGGTTGCTGTCACCGCTGCCAGATACAGTAACTTCAGATCCTGCAGCTAATACAGCAGCATAGCGGCTTTTTATGCGTTTTCTTGAGGGTCGTTGCAGCAGCGTCTGCAGTGCTTCTAGAGTTTTGCTTAAAAAGCCTCCAGACGGCTTCCCATTAGTGGAATTAAATATGAAAAGACCTGCCACAAGTGTGCAATTTAACGTCATCACTCATGGTGCAGAAGTCTAATGACCGAATAAAGAGAAATATCTCTCAGAGGGGTAGAGAAGGAAGTGTAACTTTAAAACTTACACTTCGATAAAAACATGCTGCCGTCATGCTATAATAAAGCATTTCGGCTTGAAGGAAGAAATAACTAATAGGCAACCAAGGGTTTATTTATAATAGAAGTAATAAAGGCTGAGAAGATCCCCTCTACCTGGATAAAAAGAAAGGACAGAGCCAAACCACCAGCAGATCGGCAGTATTCATATAAAAACAGGCATCTTACGCTTTCGGTGGAATTAGATCCTCCTTGTTTTGGGACAGAAGAAGACATCTGTGTCTGCCAACAGAGAATTCATGCTTTTTGTGCTGTTTTCTTATTTTATTTTTTTCATTTAAATTCGAGGCATGTGTCTTGTGAAAATGTTCTCATTTCCTTAACAAAAAACGGATTAAAAGTTTGTAAAGCTATGAAAAAACCCACTTATGAATCCAATATAGATTGCATGGGAAAGGAGTATGTAAAGCAGTGCATAACACTCTGGAAGGAAAGTAATACTATCCATTTTAAATTTACTAGGAAGCTTTTAAGACCTTTGAAATTTGTTAGATAAGTGTTATGGGTTTGAAATAAATTTGTGTGGCCTTGGAACCGTCCTCAGAAAAAAAAGAAAAAACTCTAATTGTAATGCATATTTAGATCATAAACCTTCATTTATCCAGATTAAACCCTCAGCTCTTTTCAAGAGCGACCTGACAAGAAAATAGAACCATTTACAAATAAAACAGAAACATGCACTTAGCTAACAGCAGGGTTAGTTCCTATTATTTATATTTTGGACATACAAATAAACATAACCATTGCGAACAATAGCTAGTAGTTTTGAACAACTAGACACCAAATTGTAAAAAAAAACGCAAAACAAAAATACTGCATTTGTAGAGTGGCTTCATAGTCTGTAAAATCCGACCCCTACAAAATGGTTGTAGCTTTTGCTTCACTTATGACAAAGCACGGCACTGGTAACATAAAGTAGCCAAGGGTTTGCAAAGGAGGGAGGCATAGCTCTGAGGAAAAGGCACACAATATATAACTATGGTACCACCCTGAAGCATAAAAACAATATCTTTTTAATTTCACTTAAGAGGAAATCCCAGAACTGAAGCAGAGGTTGTAACTTTGCAACATGTTCAGCAATTTTATAAGAATTCACTAGTCACTACTTGGTTTATAAAAAAAAAAAAAAAAAGCACTGTAACACCAGCCTGCATGTAGATGCGGGAGGAAAATGCACGGTTGTTTTTGTCTCACTTTTACTTGCATTTCATAATGGGAAAGGGAGTACTACCAAGGCCAATGAGATTCATAGGCAGCAGGCGTAAAAGACAGGTGTGATATAGTGTAAGAACTGAGAAAATATATCATTATCAGTGGGTGTGAGCAAGACAATTTCTTCAAGGTAAAATATCCATATTAGGAGGAAAAAAATGATGGTTTAGACGTAAGCTGGAAAGAAGCATGAGAAACAACAGATAGGGGAAGGTGTTTAAAAAAAAGAAAAAAACAAGGACTGAATTGGAGGGAGAAGAAATGGAGGGATCCATTGTTAGAGGAACTCCCTATAAATAGAGAAAAACAAAGAGAAAGGCCAGAAGTCACCAAAAAGGTGGAGGTCAACAGCTGAACAGCCAGCAACGATCAACCTATTTATCATTCTGCTCACAGCAGGCCTGCTGCTCCAGGATGACTGAGCACAATAACTTCACCGAACTGGGAGTTTAAAATATCTTTGCCTTAACAATCTGAAGAAAAAAAAACAACAAAAAGATCTGGCAAATGAATGAAGGAGAAGACGTCATATTGAGAGATGATAAAGGACACCTGGGACCGAGAGAGGCAAGGAGGGTCTAAAAATGATAAACTGGCAACAAAGCAGGAGTTGGCTGAAGACTAGAGGCATCAAAGGGAACACAAACAGCCCACTTTCGATGCAAGTTGCCAAAACCTCAATGCCACAGCGGGACAAAGCACCGTCAGCAATTGCACCAACCTCCTCCTTAAATAGCCCAATGTCACGGTTTCATTTTTGGAAGTACAGTACAATGACCAAAAATATATATATAAATATTATTTCATCCTGCATGTTTTATTATTTTGCTAATGACTAAAATGTGGGAGCTGCAGAGCAACAGAAAAAAACTTCAGCACCGACCAAGTGATCAGAAATCAGAATCAGTCAATTTCCCCATGATCGGTTCTGATCAATGATAAATAAATAATGGGTTACTAAATAAATCAGAGCTTTTTGGCATTATCACCTTAGACTCTGAAGAATGCGGTGGGTTTTTTAGGCTTTCTCACTGTTATAAAAAAGGCCTGAGCTGAATAAAAAAATGTATATATTATAAAAACTCAGCTAGTAAAGGAACAGGCAGCAAAGTGTCTCTTTTCTTTTAGCAAGCTGCAGAATTACACAAAATAAATGGACCTAAAAATGAAAATTACAGAAGAAACAATCAAATCTGGTGAAAGATCCTCTGATCTGTTGGTCAAACTTTCAAATCTTAGACCCTTCATTCAATAAATTCATTAAACATACGATATTTAGAATCAGATCACCATGTGAGACTTAACAGAAAACTGTAATTCATGAGTGACTGAAAAAAGGCTAATAGATGCATCACTGAATACAATTGAAGAACTTTCAAAGAAACTATTAGAAAACAAATCCTGGATTGTCCAGTGATGCTACTTAGCCTTTCTAGTGGATAACAACAGAAAAAGCTTTAATGGAAAACAATTACCCACAGAAATACTTTAATTTGAGCCATTTAGAACAGATTGACATGATTAATAACGCTGACAGAGCTGCTGTCTATAAGGGAATCAATACTCACAAAAGCCGGTTTCATAGTGGCCTGTGGGTCTGTAGAGTGCAAATCGAAAGGGAAGTTAAAAAGTGCTGTGTGGAAGCAGACAGTGGCCCTCTCTTCTCTGCCTCTGTCTGCAGTTCTAGGTCTTCCTTTCTCTAAGTGACGACCCACACAATGTGTCTCCATTGGATTGTCATCTCTCCAACCTGCATTAGCATGCGCTTTACACACCCACTGTGCAAAACACACATGAGGTCACACTCTGAGCTTCCTGATGGGGAAATGCATAGGCCGGGACCTCATGCAAGTCTAATCTGCTTGTCTTGAAACCAGAGGCAGAGCATCCATGGACCGTGTGTGGCGTTAAAAAAAGAACGGAGAGGGAGGTGGATGGGTACAGAAAAGAAAAGAGCTGGAATACTCAGCAAAGCAAATTAAAATGAGAAAAAAGATTTTTTTAAATGGATATGTAAATGCTTTATAGGGAGCTGTGGAGCAGGGAGTCGTGACCGGCGTTCCGGCTGTCGCAGCAGCTCGGGGGCTCGCTGTAGATGCAGTGATGAGGGCTGAAGAGAGGGCAGACAGAACAAATACAGAAAGGACTTTTCAAGTTTTAGAGCACTCGCCCAGCATCATGAAAGGGAGGGCAGGCAAGGCTATAACCCAATCAAACTTTTACAACTCTCCTCACGAATTCCTATGCACGAAAAATGAATATTAAAAAGGCTCCATCTCAAGCACGAGAGCTCGCTCTCAAATAAATGAGATAATCTTTGTGAATCTCAAGCCCAGACCTCAAATGCACCTAAATTGATGTTCAGGAGAAGAAACTTTATTCCTACTAAAGTTGTACTCAATCCATAATTCAGTCATCTCATTAAAAGGGTATTAAAAATGGGGTGGAAAAAATTCACGTATCTTCTCAAGCAGAAAGGACAGATTTTAGAGCTGTGGCTTGTTTCTTCAAATCCTCCTTTCAGAGAAAGCAGGCTTAAATTTTGTACGTCGCAGCTTAGTGCGCGTGCATTTTAAGGGGACTTGCTGCCATATGTGCAGCTGTGAAGCCGTCGTTGTATCTGACAGGCTGCAGGTTGCAGCAGACAGCATAGAAAGGAGCCTAGACATGCAAAGCATTTAATCACAGGAGAAGTCCAGCCTAATTTCTGTAAAGGATTGCTTCTCACTAACTGTAATCCCAAGATAATTTAGTTTTGCTGTTTATTGATTGGATAGCAAAAATAAAAAAAATTATAAAAACAGGTAGTAGAATAAATAATTAAGGTTTGAAATTTTTCTAAATGTATTGAAACTTGGAGGCCTGTAATGAGCATTAGGGGCGACAGTGGTGTCTGATACAGGAGTTCGACCTTCAACTGGAAGGTCTTCGGTTCAAGTGTTGTTGTGTCCTTGGGCAAGACACCTAACCTGCATTGTCTATTGATGGTGGTCAGTAGGTGCCAGTGTACGGAAGCCTTGCTTCTGTGAATGAGCCCCAGGGCAGCTGTGGCTACAATGCAGCTTGTCACCACTAGTGTTTGAGTGTGTGCGTAAATGGGTGAATGACTGAATGTAGTGTAAAGCGCTTTGGTCAAGTATCCTGACTTGAAAAAGCTCTTTATAAATACAGGCCATTTACCATTTACCATAAGGTATGTAAAACAGGACAGGCAAAGCCTATAGTTCTTCATGGGTTTATTTCATGTGTCTATGGGCTACCTTTATCATCAAACACTCTCCTAGGGTACTCTATTGTACTTCCATTTCTCTGTCATCAATTTAAGCTGGAATACCAAAAAGACTGGTGTACAAACGAGTCTACAATGGAAAAAATAAAAATTTTGATAAGTCATTTTTTTCTTAAAATAAGTGCATTTGTACTTAAATCAAGGAGATAAGAGATATTTTGCCAATGGAACGAGACAATATACTTTACAAATAAGAAAACACAATTGCATTGTCTTATTTCATATGCATATTATCCAATTATGTTATTTTAAGAGTGAAAATATTTATTCAGTTGGCAAATTATCTCATTTACCTATTCAAATCAAGGGTAAATACACTTAATTTAAGAATTTTTTACTTGATTATAGATTTTGTTTTTTCCAGTGTATTATTTGGGTGTTTCTTCTCTGGAACACAATAATCTGCAATATGTCAAGAAAAGTGACCATTTTATGGTTAGTTGAAACGTATCATTTAGTTAACTAACAAATTCTAAGAAAAATCATACAAAATCTCACTCATTAAAGAATGCTCAGGTTCTCTTACAGGTTATTTTCTCACTAATTGCAGCTTTAATTTTCCTAACTGTTGCTCTAACCTTAAATATGTCTCTATTGCTTCAATTTAAAGCAATATTTACAGCCCAGGGAAATAGGAGGTTAGGGAATGAAATTTCCTATCAGCATGAGATGATTTAAAATCAAACTTAAATTATATTACTGCAACCAATAAATGTGATGGTTACCACTAATGGAGTCATAGATGCAAAGTTTGCATATTAAAATATATGTGGGGACAACCCAGTTCACAATTTCAAAAATTAAACAAAGACAAATAGCAACAAAAGAATCATCAACTTAAAGTTGGATTTAAAAAATCTATTTTGAGGTTAAAAACATGTTTTTGAAAATATTGAAATAAACAAATATAATTAAATCAACAATTATAAAAAAAAGAGTGACTGACATATTTCTACTTGAGCATGGATCAGTAAGACTGCTAACTCTATTTTTCTTATATTAGAGATTATTTCAGCAGTCCTGCAAGGACAGTTAAGCCCCAAAATATTCATGTCTGAGAATCTGAAGGTTGCAAAAGATTAGGGTCATGGCAAGAGGCCCTTCAACCTCAAAAACATAGAAAAAAATATTAACTGCAAGAGGGGAAGAGTACAAATATTTTTGACACGCTAGTGTTGGAATAGAAAAGAAAAAATACATTTTTATTAATACTTCTTTTACTATGGGTTTAGCAACCTTTGCTGCATATTTGTCCAATTTCCTCTCAGAAACATAGCTGTAACAAAAAAAAGAAAACAGTTAAACTCCATTTAACCTAAAAAACTAACATTTAGCTCTATGTTATGAATAACACTGAGCTGAACTGTGGTTTGATGTTGACAATGACAAATGCGGTACATTTTAATAGAAAATTTAGAATTCCATAAGACTTCACACAGCACCACTGAAAACGCTGCAGTACATATACAGGTGCTGGTCATAAAATTAGAATATCATGAAAAAGTAGATTGATTTCAGTAATTCCATTTAAAAAGTGAAACTTGTATATTATATGCATACATTACATACAAACTCATATATTTCAGATGTTTATTTTGTTTAATTTTGATGATTACAAATGACAACAAATGAAAATCCCAAATTCATCATATCAGAAAATTAGAATATTACTGAAGACCAATAAAAACAAAGGATTTATAGAAATGTTGGCCAACTGAAAAGTATGAACATGAAAAGTATGAGCATGTACAGCACTCAGTATTTAGTTGGGCCTCCTTTGGCCTGTATTACTGCAGCAATGCGGCGTGGCATGGAGTCGATCAGTCTGTGGCACTGCTCAGGTGTTATGATAGCCCAGGTTGCTCTAATAGTGGCTTTTAGCTCTTCTGAATTGTTGGGTCTGGTGTATTGCATCTTCTTCTTCACAATACCCCATAGATTTTCTATGGGGTTAAGGTCAGGAGAGTTTGCTGGCCAATTAAGAACAGGGATACCATGGTCCTTCAACCAGGTACTGGTAGCTTTGGCACTGTGTGCAGGTGCCAAGTCCTGTTGGAAAATGAAATCTGCATCTCCAAAAAGTTGGTCAGCTGCAGGAAGCATGAAGTGCTCTAAAACTTCCTGGTATGTGGCTGCGTTGACCCTGGACCTCAGAAAACACAATGGACCAACACCAGCAGATGACATGGCACCCCAAACCATCACTGACTGTGGAAACTTTACACTGGACTTCAAGCAACGTGGATGAAGTGCCTCTCTTCTTTTCCTCCAGACTCTGGGACCTTGATTTCCAAAGGAAATGCAAAATTTACTTTCATCAGAGAACATGACTTTGGACCACTCACCAGCAGTCCAGTCCTGTTTCTCTTTAGACGCTTCTGACGCTGTCTGTGGTTCAAGAGTGGCTTGACACAAGGAATGCGACAGCAGAAACCCATGTCTTTCATACGTCTGTGTGTGGTGGTTCTTGAAGCACTCACTCCAGCTGCAGTCCACTCTTTGTGAATCTCCCCCACATTTTTGAAGGGGTTTTGTTTCACAATCCTCTCCAGGGTGCGGTTATCTCTCTTGCTTGTACACTTTTTTCGACCACATCTTTTCCTTCCCTTCGCCTCTCTATTAATGTGCTTGGACACTGAGCTCTGTGAACAGCCAGCCTCTTTAGCGATGACCTTTTGTGTCTTGCCCTCCTTGTGCAAGGTGTCGATGGTCGTCTTTTGGACAACTGTCAAGTCAGCAGTCTTCCCCATGATTGTGTAGCCTATAGAACTAGACTGAAAGACCATTTAAAGGCTTTTGCAGGTGGTTTGAGTTAATTAGCTGATTAGAGTGTGGCACCAGGGGCCATCAATTTTGAACCTTTTCACAATATTCTAATTTTCTGATATGATGAATTTGAGATTTTCATTTGTTGTCATTTGTAATCATCAAAATTAAACAAAATAAACATCTGAAATATATGAGTTTGTATGTAATGTATGAATATAATATACAAGTTTCACTTTTTAAATGGAATTACTGAAATCAATCTACTTTTTCATGATATTCTAATTTTATGACCAGCACCTGTACAGGGCCTGCTGGTGGCGCTCTGTATCATAACAGCTGGACATGTGCAGACAGCTTATGTTAGTAAACACAGAAACATGACAGCAAAGTGGTGCATGTGGTTCACAGAGAGAGAGAGATAGAGCCACGACTAAACGGCTGCTGAATTTATGTAACCAGTAAGGACTCTTCAGCAAAAACAGACGTGTGTCAGCTGTCATCATGACACATGTTGTCCAAACTGTGGTGGCAGTAAGGAAAAAGGTAGGAAAAACTTCATATTGCTGTTCCTTCTCCATAGGAATCCTAAAAAGGTTCCTCACCAGTGCAAAGAAGCTAGAAGGAATCCAACAATTCTTTGTGGCGCACAGAGAAACTTTTTTTTTTTTTTTTTTTTTTGCATGAAAATGCATAACTGCATCTGTGTGACACATGCCAATGAACTCACCTTCAAAGGACTTGGATTTTATAATGAAGAGTTTCAGCTATTTGCTGGATTTGAGCATCTCGTGGTTGCCATACTTTTTAAAAATGTCTTACATCTGCATCTAATAATTCATTTCTCTAGATTCACACAGCTATCAATTTGACAAAGCCACACATTTAATAGGGGGGGTTGATTTAATTTCCACTTCATCTCAATCCACTTCTTCGCTATTGCCAAATGGATTTCTGTTAGCTTCTCAGCTTGATTTCGTCTCTAGGTTGGAGTTCATAAAGTTCCCTGATAAACAAATTTCAGGGTCCAGCGGAATCTTAACTTCATGGATGTTTGATCAATTTAACACATCCGTTAGTAAAACCCCTGCATTTTAGAATAATGCCAGGTAGCATGGAGGAACAAAGAGGGAATATATTAGAGTTTATGGGGTGTAATATACAGCTAAAGCAAAAAACTGAATTTTACCAAACTAAATCGAACATTTAGAGTAGAGAAGATTCCTCTCTGTACACATTTCTCCATAACTCCTAATTATAATTATTCTCATGTCACAAACGAGTTTTTACTGTTGACCCGATAAAAGGTAAAGGAACGGGAGCTACCAGCTAAATGTATTTGGACAGAACCATCATTTAAGAAAATATTCATACAAATAGATGAACAGAGGACAGCCGCATGCCAAACTGAGACAGACTCACTGAGGTGTGCCTCTAATTTAAAACAATAATGCAACTAAAAGCCAACTAGAGAAAAATATCCATATGAAGCTTTTCAAACCAAATCTGCTCTTACAGGAGCAGTTATGTATTCACTCCAACTTTTCCTTCTCAAAGGAGACACGATGAAAATATATATTGTTCCATTTTGAAGACATCTTAGATGATTCTCAAGTAATGGCTATCCTTGCAGCCACTCTAAGAATGTGAGGCAAGTATTTTTCCTTGCATGATGCACCTTCCTTCAAACCATCCAGTGATAGAGCAGTTTGAGTGGAATGTCTATCAAAATACATTGAAGTGATTTTCCTCCACTCTGACAAAAGATCCTCACAAAAATAAAGAAAGAGGGAGGTTTCTTTTGGATTGGCGTGATGAAGATTCAAACGAGACTCTTCAGTCAAAACTCTCTCCAAAAAACTAATTTTCCTCTGGGATTATTAAAGTATGTCTGATTCTGGAAAAGGCACAAAATACATGCAGGATAGTGGTACTTGATGAGCAGAACTAGGAACCAATGCACGACCTAACTTCAAACCTCTCAAACTCTAAACAATGAAATATTTACACTGATTAAATCTGGTAAAACCTGAGATTCTTTAAAAAGATGTGAATTGAACAGTTTTCTGCTTCAGAAAACTGAAATCACACAGGAACAATATAACAATAAAACATGTATTTGCAGTTTTTTTTAAATTCTATTTTAACAAGACTTTTAAAGTGCCAACACTGAGTCAAGAAAATGTCCTCTAAAGTCCCTACAAATATATACTCTAAAACATGAGGTTACCTTGACAATGCAACAAGTCTGTTTGAGACACCCTGCCAAGATTTACATTTCACCTGCAGCCCAGATAAACATTTCTTGTAAAAAGCCTTCTGCTGGCCAGAGCCCATTCCATTCCAACTAAAGTGTTGACATGAGTATTTCCAGACAGTGCAAACACTGGCTCGAATTGCTGTCGTGCATAAATACCCCTCAAAGACCACCTTCTCCTCTTCAGCGACAGCCTGCTGCAGTGCGGCTGGATTCCAACTCAGACTAAAATCAGTCAGTCTGCAGGGAACTGCAGCTACAGCAATGGAGCATCTGGCAATTCATTAATAAACATACACTTAAAACCAAGTGATGTGTAAATCAGATATTTATAGGTTAACGTCTACAGTAAGGGGCCGTTAACAGTTCATTGGAAAACAATAAAAATGCTGCTGCAGCAACAGCAACACTAAAAGTATAACAATAAAAACCTCCAGTGATTGGAGTCTGCACTTTAGTCCACCAAGCAAAATATTATAATGAAAAATAGGGCTGGAAACAATTATCTTTTTGCTCATCAATTAATCCAGTGATTCATTTTTCAAATTAAAAGATTAATAATCAATTAGCAAAAGGTGCCTTAAAGAAGATCTTACATAGATTTATATCTAAAACTATGCCACTCAATGTATTCTGGATTGAGCTTATTCATGGTAAAATACTGGTAAAATATAAATTACTGCTCTGAGTCAGTTTTTCTCTCAGTCAGTGGCATGGGTTAGAGTCTGTATACCTCCAGTTAAAAATCTATCATTTACTAAAATTGTTGATTATTTAAATAATTGGTTGATCTGATTAAGTGTTTCAGCACTAATCCAAAGTATGTAATCCTCTTTAGCTGTGTCTGCCTACTGTAAAAGAACAAGTAATACAATTTTAGCACTAAAAAGTAAATCTGAACTTAAATTCTGCCTGACAAAGACAAACCGTAAAATACCGTAAAACGTTGGTTCTTCAAAGGGTTGACTCAGGGAGGGAGAATGCCACACCTGACAGTTTTGTTTTGTATGAAAATATAGAAAATCATCTGGTAAATCTAATATGTTTTCCACTTCACATTGATACACTCGTTGGTGTAGATCTTGGACATGAAACCAACGTTGGAATGTGACAAAAACATTAAACAAGTTCAAGGTGTTTAAATATTTTAGCGAGGCACGTGTTTCCAAAGATCAACCATGCAGAGTTTCATGTTTGGATATGAGGAACAGGGACTTCAGGAGGTATTTATGAGGCCACAGTAGACAGATTATGCAAAGAAGAAATCTGAGAAGCTTAAATCTTCATCAACAACTTAAAAAGATGGCTGCTTGAATGAGTCCAGGTATAGGTAGCATTTAACTAAAGCCTAACAACTAACTATTGTTGCCGTTTTTCATTTGGTTAATGCACTGTTATTAAAACCCCTTAAAGGGAGGGGGGGCATATACAGATAGGGAAAGACACACAAGTAAGGACTATCACAATGAAATTACATTATAGTTTAGGTTATGTCCCTGATTCAGAAGTAGAGGAAAATCTGAAACTTTATATAAACAAATATTAACAGTGTTAATTTCAATGTTTTAACTTTTACATGAACAAACGGATTTTCCATTAGCCACTGTGTTTGCAGAAGGTTTGAGCTTAAGATGTTTGAGCTCCCCTCCAAGCAGGACAGATTGTAAATCAAACTGCAGTCTGAATATAAATTCAGTCAGTACTGCAGTCTAAAAGAACCTGAGTTGGTACAACTTTGCAGGGCACAGACAGAAGAGGAATTACAAACACAACCTGCATCACAACCTTTAATTAAATTGAGATGGTGAGTTCTAAGCCTATTGATGTATATCGTGTTTTACTGCAGAATGTGTAGCATCATTTTAATGCTTGAATCGTGTTTCCTGAAAGCAGGTGCTTACCTCGTCCCATTCTGAGGTGAAGGAGGGAGATTTCTCAAGCCTCTTCTTGCCGGTGCTACAGTTGGAAACAGACTCGCTCCGGTTCCCCAGTCCCCCTTCCTCCTCGCCAGGAGGCGATACGAGCAAGTCAGAGTCGGATTTGGAGAGGCTCCGTGCGAGTTTCAGGTCACCAGGAGGGCGCATCCTAATGACAGATCCTGCCCCCGCGGCAGAGTCTCTGGGCTCCTTGTTCACAGTGGCATAAATTGCTTTTGGATCGCAGTCTGTCAGGATTGCGGCCATGCTGGGTCGGCTAGGAGAACCGGAAGCAGCTGGTGGCTTTTCTCCTGCTTTGTTCGATTTCCTCGTTTCTGGTTGGCCCTGGTTGGGTGGCAAAACACCTGGAAGTCTGAAGGCGTCGTCGTGGCTGTCGATGACGGGAGAGGAACCGTGCAAAAGGCCAGTAAACTGCTCTGGGACACCTGCTCCCTGATCCTGGTTGCCCTGCAAGTTATCTGAACAGAAGGAAAAAGACAAATGGTCTATGAAAGAGCAGCACCTTGAAAGGGAAGGACAGTGGACTTCCATCCGAAGAGCAGATTCAGAGAGGAAGGCTAATAAGACACCACCCACACAAACCCCTAAACAGATCTGCAATTGTTTCCTACCAGGAGTGACGGAGGGAAGAGGAGGGAGAGAGAAGAGACAGAGCAAGGAAAGGGCGTTTGTTGGCAGAAGAAATGAGTGAATTCCACAGCCAGCTTGCAGCCGCCTGACGGCAATCACAGGCTGCCTGTGTTCTGTAAGAGAGAGTTAAGGCAAGTCGTTCCAGTGAGCTGCTTCCCTTCAACTGAGACGATAGGTCAGCCTTTCCCAGCCAGGAATCTCTCCAAGCACTAAATAATCTCTTGTGCAACCTTAAAAACATCTAATGCAAAACCGGAATAAAGAAGTGGCAGTCCTCAAAGAAAAAACAAATTCTAAATGAGATTGAAGGTGAGGGCTACTAAAACAATTAGGTCTTTCTCTCCCTCCCTCTCCCAAAGGAATTACTGCTATGTAAGCTCCTTTTCTACAATCGAATCTACCGTAACTTAACTGTGCCCACTTTAAAAGAAAGCTAACCCCGAGAGAATAAAATCCGCCGGTCTGCAGCCGGTTTTTTGGTTGTCTTACTCTCCAGTGTAGCGCTGCATGTCGTCTGCTGAGTTTACCAGCCGCCCTCTGCGTTTTCCAGCTTCTAATTCTAGATCCTAAGGGTGGCTCAGGAATGGAAATTTGAATCACCCTATCCTCTAGCAGACAGACTCCTGATAATTAGTGCAATGACACATGCTGTGGGAGTGTGCATGCGTGTGGGCTCTTCTGGGGTGAAAGTATTGGGGTGTTTGGTGACAGCAGATCTAGGGCAGCAGAGCCACAGGAGAGCAACAACTCGGAGCAAACTCTGTCCTTCAGTCCTGTGCAATTAGCCTTTTAACATGCAACAATAGTAAGCTCAGACAATAACACCCAGGTTCTAACTGTGCTCACCAATGTTCATCTGTCAGGGAACATTTGCAGTGTGGGGGTTAACCAAACAACGCCCTGACGCAAAGAGAAACAGTTTACAGGCGAGTTTTGCACGTGACCATTATAAGCAGTAAGCCAGTGCTCTGTATACATGTTGAGATCACGACCAAACACCCACGCTCTCCTTGGCAGCTGGAGAAGCGTGAACGCCCAATGAGCACATCAGTGCGAATCCAACAGCCCCAGATTGTGTTAACCCCTGGCAGGGAGATAAACACGTGAACAATCAGATGGTAATGGAGGGTTTAGCACAGGGGTGAGGTCACCACAGAGGTGGAACATGCGTTTTACTTGGCAATGTCATATCCCTAAATATCCGACTAATGATGTCATGGTTGGAGGCAGCACTGGCCGTCACTCCTCCATCTCTGTCGTTCCAAAGTCAATCCATGGAAAAGTCTGCTCTTTTTTAGTTTAGGTTTAAAGACATTCATATATTTGTGAAAATCACTTCGGCACATTTAGAGGTTTCTATTAAAGCTAGTCTGCTTGTAATTCTTGCAAGAACAAAGTTGCCTTTTTGATGGTATTACATTCTTGAACTTGCTCAGATTTTTAAAATCTTTTTACTAAAACGCTAAGAGTATTAAAGTGAGTTTTTATGTAATGCACCAAGACAAAAGTACCCCTAAATAAATTCAGTGCAACTTGTTGCCTTCTTTCAGGTCATAAAAAGGAAGACATAAAAAGTTGTTCACAAGCTATGGAGGCGACACAGAAAGATGTCAGGGAGAGAAGAATATCCCCATTATGGAGTCTGGAGGTGAAGGCATCATGCTATTGGGATGTTTTTCACCACCTAAGATAAATAAGCAGCTCAGAGGTGACAGCATTAAATTCAGAGCAATGCTGGGCTCAATCTGAAAACCTCAGATTAGTAAGGACACTTAGGCCACAGTGGAAATGTGTCCTTGGTCACCATAATAAGTGCTACCTGAATAGTGCTGGCAGTTAGGAAGGAGCTAGGAACATGAAGTAGGATGCTTCCTAGCGCCAGTACAGTTAGCATACGGACCCCCTGATGTTCGAAGCTACAGCTAACTGCCCACTAGGATATGCACTTAAAATTGTATCATTATATTGGGTGATATTATCATAATAATGATAAAAGATTAAAAAAAAAAACATTACTTCTTCGCAGTCTTTCTCAGGTACCTCTATGGCTGTGACTGCTTACAACAGCCATCATAGCTAGCAATCACAAACAAGTCTCTTGAAGATAATACACATTGAAATTTTGTGGTTACGAGATGACTGAGCATCCCATAGTAACCGCATTTAATCATAGTCTTTATCATTGCCTCATTGGAAAAGAATGATAGAGAAAGTTCCAACAATTCATCACGTTTAGATGATAAATCAAATTCTTATAATGACTAGCAACTTATCACTATAACGATGAACATTGTGATAAATGCCCTCCCTACTGCCCACAATCCTTCACATGACTGGACGTATAGGCCCAGTCCACCTCAGGGAAGTGGACAAAAATTCATTATTTAGTGACACGTACTCTGTGTGACACATGCAGATGTACACACTTTGTTATGTTTTGGGCGAGCTTCAAGTGTTTCCTCTTTACCCCTGAAAATAGCGGCTGAACCCCTGTTTTTGCAAACATGGGTCGACTAACTAACAATCGGCATTTAGCTCCCTTCCCACTGGGAAAAAAAGCTGGGTCTAACCCCTAGCTGGCAGGCTACATGGTCTGTCCCCCCCCCCCGCTGTGTGGTCTCTGTACCCCCACAGCGGGTGTCTGGTGACACCATCACACTCGGTTAGCTTTAATGCCATCACCAGCCCGACAGAAATCAGGAAAGTAAACAACGGAGAGCAACATGTAAGGAAACCAGGACGTAGTAAGTGTGCTTTATTGTATCTGTCCGAATCCCTGCTGCACCATGTTTATCTAATGTAAACAGAGTTGTTTCAGCTTGTTAGACCAGACGTGGCTGGCGCCGTGTGTTGATGTCTGTACGTTGCGTTCAATGGTGTCACGTAATTCAGCGGGTCGACCCGGCTCTGTGTTACTACAGTGCGCCAATCAGAGCCGAGGCAATTTGCTTGCCGAGTCGTTTGACACGGGAAGACAATGCCACTAAATGCCGAACATTCCCGGTTTTAAACAGGGTTCTCGGCCAGTGGCAAATGGGTACAAGACTGAAGTCTGTCTGGATTCAGCACAGCAGACTGGAGTTCCTTACCTACCCTGGATAATGTTCTCACTGTTGAAGCCTGTGAAAGGTGAAGCGATAGGAGCTAGGAGCAACAATTTTAAGGAGAAAATTTATAGCAAAGTAAAGACTTTTCCAAGGTTTTGTGTTTGTATGTGTGGCAGTGGATATCAGCTCGTCATCCTCATTGTCCCCAACAGCAGGGAATGTCAAGATCTGATCAAGAATTACGTTTCATATTGGCAGCAAAAGGAGCTTTGCCCATTTGCCAAAGAATGCCAGTCAGCTCGCTCCCAACAGGGAAAATCCACTCTGCTGACTGAGAATGCCAATTGTGCATTCCGTCAGCCAGCTAAATGCAAGCCAACCCATCTCAGATGCACAGAACTCAACTGCATCTCTCCAGTTTCATTGACATGCTTGGCTCCTGACTTTCAGGTCCAGCAGGACTGAGGATGTTGTAGCTCACTTGATAAGTACAGTAAGAGGACTTACCTCCCGGTGCATTTGGAGCCATCCATGCAGGGGGCAGCAGACTGTCTTTTGTTTTACTTGGGGGTCTGAGGTCATTGGGGGGCACACAGGATTTGCGCTAAAAGAAGAAACTAAAATTTAGTCACAGCTTCTTACTTTCACATTCCTGTAGGGTTGGCAATCACATTAGGTGTAACTGACTAATCCAGACCCTGTGCTATCATTAGTAGTGGGAAGCAAGTGGGTGTGAAGGTGGATGGCTCTACAAGCAACATTTTTACAAAAAAAAAAAAAAATACATGTAAAAAGCACATTTGTCACTTTTAAAGCTGCTTAGGAGAGAAAATATCTATTTTCCCAATTAACCAACTGATTCATTGTCAAGATCGAGAAAGTATATCAAAAAATGAAATACTCTCAGTCTATTTAGATTGTTTGTAGAATTAACAAAATCTAAGACTGTTTATACACATATTTGCACATTTTGGATGAAAGACAAGAAAGTTGAGAACAGAAGAATAATGTTAGAAAAATCTTTACCTGAGGTAGGACACTGTTGGAAGACTGTGTAGTGGCATTCTCTTCTGAGAACACAGGAGACAAAGGAGTTAGTAGAGGGCAGGAGTGTCTAGATCTAATCTACATTACAGAGAATCTATTAATGGTTCTGACTGTCAGCAGAAACCTTCTGCACAGAATAACAGAAGTGATTTATAATGAAATCATGTTTTATGCACAGTGACATTATCTGAATGTCAGTTTGCTTTGAGATTTATCGACCGGCCAGCTCAACAGAAGCAAGTGCAGACATGATGAAAGGGTTCTAAAGCAGGTAGAAAAATGTCTCATTTAAACTTTCATCTTAAATAAAGTGCTTCATTTTTTAAACACTGATCTATCATTACAGAGGAAACACGATTATACTCAAACCCATCAAGCGAAGGACGCCATGAAAAAGGATCGATGCTGGTGAAGCCAGCTGACATTAACAGTTACTGATAATGAGGCCTTCTTGATTTATATCTGTTTAATACAGATCCAAAATGCACATCGGACTGGTTCCAAGTTGTAGAGCTACTGATCTCAATAAAAGTGCATGCAGGTTCATGCAGTTGCAAGGGATCTTATTTAAAGGCCTGGATAAACAAATTTCTCAAATGTGCCAAAAAAAGCGATGCACCAACTTACTACTTAAAACATAAACCAACAAACTAATGGGGGAAAGAACACTTAATCTCTCAATCTTCCTCCCTTAGGGTTAAACTAAAAGGCCACAATTACCTTTATTGGGCTGGTAGTCCAGACTGGGCGGTGGGACTTTGGTCTCTGCAGTCAACAACAACTCGTACGTGTGATCCTCTGCTTCCTCTGCTAGCTCTCTCCTTTCATTTATACTGCTACCTGTGTAATGCACCTACAGAGAAAAAAGAAAGAAAAAGAAAACAGAACTCTTGAGGAGGTGTGAGGCTTTGTTTTTTTAATAAATCCTATGATGAAGAAAATAAAATTTGGACCTTTCAGACAATATAATACTTAAAACCATATCAATTAAGGTAAAGTTATGTAGTTATGTAGTGAGTTCCAAAAGCTAACCCAATATTAATATTAACACATTTTCAATTAGATTCAGTTTATTTGTTTCCCATTTCTCTAGATGTTGTACTTTGTGTCCCCCAAGGATCAATATTGGAGTCAGATCTATTTATGATGCATCATAAATAATTCTTAACCTAAAAGTTTGCTCTGCATCCTGATGATGCCAGCCTTTTCTTTCTTGGACAATATTAAACGGGTGAATAAGGATAAGGGACATGAATGATAGAAACTGAAAACTTTGTTGAAATTCGGGGTGAGTATTGGCACGGGTGTTGCAATATGAAACGTGTAACGATACAATATTGTCAAGATATTGCAATAACACTATATATAGCAGCTATCAAAATTAAATGTATAGATAACAAAACAAGTGATTTAAATGTTCGTCAGAAGATTATGATCATGTACTTATTTTGATAATAATGTTGTTTGAGGTTTGAGTTAGTTCACATCTGCCTCTGTGACTTCCTTAACTACAGATATGGTGCTGCACCGCACAGCTAACGGGCTCCACAGCTCTATCTGCCAGAGTGGGTGTGCAGAGATAGCCCATTTCCCTAATTTTTTCAGGCAAAATTTTTTTAAATCTAGGAACTGAAAAATTGATACTATATTGGGCAGCCTAAAATCACCATATATTGCTGAAACTATTTTTTCTACACACCCCTAGTTGAAATAGAAATCACTTGGGTAACAGAAAAAGTCAGCATTCAAATACAGCTGGAAAGAGAAACACGATCAATTTAGAGGAATTGGTTTTAAAAATGTTTGGGTTATAGTATGCAACAAGCACAAGTGAAAGCCCCAAATCCATCATGAACAAACAGGTATTGCAAAGATCACACCAGTTTTGAATCGAGAGGGTACTAGAATGTAATTCAGTCCAATCTATGCTAATTTGTTCATTTTCAAATTACTGCATTATGCCAGCTGCTACATGTGCTTTTATCATTCATTCTGTTAATGCTTATTCTCTGTTAATAAGAGAAACATTGTGTTGTTTTTTGTTACATAAGACAGGGCTGTCCTTTAGAAGCAATGAGATTTATAAAGTGTACAAGTAATGACTACTGCTTTTCATTATGACTATACTCAAAGCAAATAGTATTATTATTACCGTAAGTAAAGGTGGGAACATGCATTACATGTATAACATGCTAGAACTGTTAGTAATCTGTGTTAAGTTGTTAAACTGCATTTGCACTGTTCGCCTTGTGAACTCACCTCTGAGCTTCCCTCTTCCTCATGACTTGCGACAGGATGCGATGGGACAATACGGTCTTTCTGTAAAGCAATCAATCATTTTGGAACATTTAGAAAATGTTTTTTTATTATTATTATTATTGCTAAAAATATACAGTTAACCGCTAAAGATAATTTAGAGAGGTATATCTTCAGGGTTTTCTTAATACTGGTTACATGCCGAGTGGAGAACTAGCTCCCTCTAGTGGTTTTTTGGTGTTTTTCACCTTTATAAACCTGCATGTATTGATCTATCCTGTTAGTGTGAGAATGCAAAATGTTGCCAACCTTGCCAACTTCGCTGTCGGGCCGTCCTGAGTCCCTGTCGGAGGACTTCCCACTGGTGAGGCTGTCTAAAGAATGGCAAGAAGTGGCTTCAAACAGAGCTTCATAGGGGCTCTCCTCCTCTGGGTCGGGGGCCAGCCCCGATATGAGGACCGTCACTTTGTCCTGGTTACCTATCAACCAGGTTAGAATCAAATTAAGCATTGCTAAAATGAAAGCGCCATGTTTTCTCTAATCATGTATGTAAATCTCACCCTTCTTCCTCGGACTGGAGCTCTCCTGGGGTGGAGGAACGGGCGGAGGAGGAAGGTCGATGTCGGGGGGTTTTCCAGTCTTGTGCCCTGTAACGAAACAGAAGATTGTATCGCAGCAAAAATCAAAAGGTACTTTTCTGCAGTTCTCTGTAGTCAATATGGACTTTACCAAGGATGAGGGCAGCTATTTCTCTGCTTTTCTGGGAGGGCATGTCTTTGACAGTGTCCAGCGCTGTCAAACCCTTTTGGTCAACAATGTTCACATCAATACCTGTAAAAATCATAGCACAGACTATAGTTGGGTTCCTTGGGTACTGCACCTCACAAAAGCACCATTACTCTTTCACCTTTGACAGATTACAATTAAAAACTATCATGTAAATATGTAGTCTTTTTTGGTCAATATTAAACTAGCAAAATAGGCCGATTATTGAGAAGAGAAATGAAAAGTAAACATAATTTTTTTACATTTTCAGCAAATATCATTTGGAAGATGTAGCATGTATATGTAATCAGTTCTCTTTGCAGAACCGCCTTATACTTTAATGGACACTCCCTACCAGGTTTGCACAACTAGAAAGAAAAAATAAACTATTCTTCTTTATAAGGTAGCTCACTCTCAGACTGAAAAACCATCAGCATTCATTTTCAATTTAAAAATTTTTTTTCACAAGGATTAAAGTCTGCTTTCTTGTTTGTTTGTTTTTTTTAATCGGGATTGCTCTGTATTTAGCTCCACTTTTCTTACATTTACTTCCAAATAGCTTTTCAGGCCAAGCAACAGCAAAATGTTCCACTCATGTGCACATTTATAGTGTTTTGAATTTAAACCAGAAAGTATCATTTTGTTTCCTATGGCAACGCACTTTTAGTTTTACAGTTGTGTCATAACTATTTAAGGTCATTAATGTTTTTTAACAAACCTCAGAGGTATTTACAAAATGTCTTGTTACTATACTGAGCTTAAACACACAGCTTGACACTTTTTACTAATTATTACTAATTGATCTGATTTCTGTTGCACAATATTTACCATTTCAGAGTAAAAGGTGTTGAAACCACATTTCAGATTTTTATTTTTAAGGTGTGTTTTTCTTGCACTTTGAAAATAAACTATAAAGCTAATTTAACATTATTTTTAAAACAAGTACATAAGTAATTTTGAAAAGCACTGCGATTTCCTCCATGGACTGATTATGAGCACCAACCTGCACTGAGTAGCTTTTGTACCACATCTGTCTTCCCAAACAGGGCAGCTTCATGGAGGGCGCTGCCTTTCTCTGTCTGTGGGGGGGGAAAAAACAACAGCTCATAAATGGCAGAATAAAAAAATCTAAACAAAGAGAACAAAAACATTTTTATAAAAGCTAAAATATAATAAATAAATATTTAGTTTTTATCCTTTTCCATTTTTCAGTTGAGTCTGATTACAGCGGAGTTGTGTGAGAAAGTGTTCTGCAGGAACCCGATTTTAGCATCACCCAAACAGTTTGCTGTTTTAAAGACAACCATGTGTTTGGGAGGTAAAGTGGATAATTTTCCAGTTCACAGGGTTGTGCTAATTGAAACCTGCAGGATGCATGAGCCTAAAGGATTCTGAATAGACCCCACATGCTTGATTTTAAAAAGGAAAGGAGGGCAAAATGAGGGGGAAGTCAGTTAAGACAGATGGGAATCACAGTGTGATCTGGGGGACTGAGCCTAAGGCTCCACCAGAGGGAGGAGGATCGCAACAGCCTTGACAGCCCAGCTGATCATCAGCAAAGTTTTATTTTTTTAAAATAAACATTTGAAAAACTTTTAAGTTTCCCCACAGGACTAATGTGTGCAGCACACACCTCATAGTTGATGTCCATGCCAGCGTCCAGCAGCACTTCCACCACAGACAGGTGTCCGTTCCGGGAAGCCAGGTGCAGAGGTGTGTGTTTCTTGGTGTTGCAGCAGAGCAGATTAGGATGTGCGCTGAGCAACAGCTTGACCACCTCCAACCGACCATACAGTGCAGCCAGATCCAGCGGCGTCTCGAACTTGTTGTTTCTCATGGTGGGGTCGGTCAGTTCCTCTAGCAGCAGGCGCACCACCTGGGTGTGACCATACTGGGCGGCACAGTGCAGCGGCGTCTCGTTGTCATTGTTCTGTTGGGAGGTCAAAAAGAAGGATGAGTCTCACAGAAAGGGTAACACGTACACCGGAACCAAATAGATGCAAAGCCCTCCACATCAGCAGAATAGAAGATTGTTGAATAGAAAGTAAAAACCATAAAGCCCAAAGAAAAACCCCGAGATGCATCTCTGGCAAAGTAGAGGGAAGCTTGGCTAAGAAAACGTGTGCACTGATGAAGAAAGGTAATGTGAATCCCTGCCAGGGTCTGTAAGGTGCTCCTACAGGGGCTAGGACAAACAGGTTTGTTTAAATAAGACCAGAAAAAGCAAAAAATCAAACAGCTCAATCATCACTAAAAATCAGTTAAACGTTTTATAATTTTAAGAATGTTAAAGCCAACAAATCCAACATCACTGAGAAGCATTGCAAAGAACAGGCACTAGCAGACTTTTGCATCTGACAAGTATCTAATAACAGATAATTTTATTTGCAGAAAAGATGTAAAAAAAACTGTCTTAGTGAAGTCACGTCATTTAATGCTATGTTTTGATGTTGGTTCTATTATTGTGCTTACAGTATCACAGTGAAAGTATTTTATGGACTACAAAGCACACCTCACTATAATCTGTGCCCACTAAATTTTTTGAAAAAAACTGGAAATGTACATATGTGAGACACTGAGATCTAGTGAACTAGATGGTTCAGCAGCTTTAATGCAAGCCTCGTAGTTCAAAGCGTGGGAAAAAATAATGGCTTGTAGTCCAGGAATTACGGTTATCAAAGTTATCTTAGAATCTAATCCCAATGTGACACAAAGTGATAAAAATAACCATCTCATACATATCAAATGAGCTGTATGCCTTAATACAGGAAATAATATGCTATTTTGCAATAGGATTGTGACAAAACTGTAAAACCAACAGAATATAATTATTGTCCAACTACGGTGCAAAAAACAAACACTCAAAGAGGCAGGTGTTGTGGTGTGTCTAAACTGGTCAAAAATGTAACAAATTTATATATGAATATGAAATATCATAACATTGCATAAAAGAAAACAATAAGCTGATATGACCTACTTTAAATACACATATAGAAAATGGTTTGGTTCCTGTTATATGATGAAGACAGGAAGGAATCTAAGTATATGGCAAGAGATCAGAACATACAAATGATTGTAGCACTTTTTCTGATTATTCTTGCTATGAAAGTTTAGATTTTTTTTTGTATGCATTACCCCAGTTAGCCCATTTATTGGCATAATTCAGAGATCATAGACTCCTATTGACTACTATTACAGCTCTCCCTAAATTGTTTTCCTAAGAGCAATAAAAGCCTCAGAAGTGAGATGGTCAGGTAGGATAATGTGCCACTGAAACCACTTCAGTTTTATTTTTCTTGAAAAGCCAATAGGAGAACAATTTCTGGCTATTTGAAGGTTCAGAATAGTTTTAACTTATAAACACCCAGTTTTTAATCAAATGTACAGTGCACTCTACAAAGACTCCCTTGGCTTATGAAAGCAAAACAGGTCCACGGCATTAAGGACCTGCCACTGTACTAAATCCAAACTCATTTTTCTCATATCTGCTAAGTATTCTGGTTTATGCCACTGTGATATTTGTTACAGGAAAGATAACAGTCTGGCTTCACCAAAGCACATGGCCCCAGTTTAAGTCTCAGTCTTTTAGCAGAGTCCACCTATTAATATTTTCAGTGGTGTAACACAAAATTATTTATTTTTGTCATGTCTCCTGAACAAGTAGTTGGCATGTAGGCATATTATCAGGTTAGTTATAGAAACTTTCTATGTCCAAGTGGACATTTTGGCTATAATTCTCCAACAGTAACCTATGAACATGTATTTTTCCTCCCTTACAATCCGTCTGTGATTCAACAAGATACCTCTGTTTAATGCTCCAGGAAAACCCTGTTTCATATTAATGCTTCAGAAAAACAAACAAAAAGAAAAATGATCACAGATTACACAGACAGAAGTTCCTAAAACTCTGATAGACTTTCAAAGGTAAAGCAAAAATAATAATAATAAAAAAAAACATTCAATAACAGCATTATAAAGTGGTTGTAAAGACAAAAAAAAAAAAACTGTGCCAACTGCAATCTAATAAAAACTATTGTTTCTTCATACGAGTCTATCCTTCACCTCTTTCATGGATTTTTTTCCCCATTTTTCTGCATTTAAGTCACTGCAACAACAAAAATACTTAAGGCTTTTTACTCATCTTTACCAAGGTAGCCATTAAATAGGACCAGTATTGTACGTCTACACAAGCACTGCTCAGGGGATTTTCTTTTCTCTTTATTATTAATTGATTCTATAAAACCAAAACAAAGAATTTAGCAGAAGCCAAAAGATTTTTTACAGCACTACTACATCATCACTCAGGTTTAATCAGAATTCTATTTCAAGAAAATAATTTCAAAAGGGAAAGCCAAACAGTCTATTAAGGATCAGAAACCAGTCCAAAATCACCAAATATAAAGTCTGCATATATGATACTTATTGCGTTTTCTGCAGAAAGTAACCTTAGTAATTCTGTGCATTACATAATGTCAATGATTCATTGGATGTGAGAGTAAACAGCCAGAGGACTCCTCCTTAATAACAAACACAGAAAGATGCGTGTCCTACATACCAGCAGAAGTTCAATTTGACCAAAGGTAACAAAAAGTCATTTTAATTAATCTAAAGAGTCAACAGGCATGTGGATTAAAATCCAATTAAAAGCAGTAATTACAACATAAACTCCATAAGTGATGTAAATTGGATCTAACGACTCACATATTGCAGGAAGATCAATGCTTATTAAGAGAGCCTTAAGAAGAGCAGCCAGCAGGGGGCAGCACAATTCAAAGGATGTTTCCGAGAGTCAGAGCAAAGATGGACAGAAGGGAATCAGAGTTCTTGCTTTTCTATTAGTTTAACCCTTAAAAAGTATAAAAAGTAAACTGAATCTATCTGTCCTGTCATCCAGAGCTGTGAAATATGTTTCCTGACAAACTAAAAATGAGATCTCTAGAACCTTTGCATCTCGATCTGTTGTCAACAGTTGGGCGTGGCTGAGAATTCTTGCTATTGTGGATCCACATGCCAAGAGAGGCCGTCATTCCAGACAAACAGATCAACCTACAAAGGCCTGACAGCTGGTGTGAGAAATCCCCACATGGGTATGAACTATGCCAGTTTGGGTGAGTCTCAGAGGAGCGCGCCAGCTGTGCCACTGTAAAAGGGCCGCAGAGGAGAGAGCTGACAGGGTGGGTCTTACAGGACAGGTGGCTTTAACTCATTCAATGGTACTTTGACAAAAGCCTGCTGCCAGATAAGATCTGCAGGTATTTCCCAATAAAGACAAATTGAAAGAAAGAGTATTGTTACGACAAAGCAGGTCACCGTTTGAACTAAAGGTGAAGAGAGAGAAATGAAGCAACACCTGCCCTTTAAACCTTTAAAGGAGAGAGAAAAGGGAGAGTCCAGGTTTTTATTGCCTGGATTTGAAATCTGAAAATGAATCAAATGGAGAAAAGACTAAAACTATTTTTCATCCGTGACACACACACTGAGCATTTGTCAAGGCCTTTTGAAGAGATTTACTCTGAGCTTCTAGATGCTTTGATTACATCAGCATGAATCACTTCCTCCAATATGAACATCTTCTGCCTGAGTAGTAATTCAAGTCAATCTAGCATGGAAAGCTTTTTTAGGTTTGTTTTTGTTTTGTTTTGTTGTTTCTTCATGGTTGCAGTGTTCATAAGAAAGGGGTTAAAGAAAGACAAAATGTTGAGTTTAATCCAGTACAGACATGTTTAGCCTTTAGGGATTCATCCAAGAATTACAATTCCTTACTGAATCGTACAGTAGAAGCTCCAAAACTACGCTAAGTGAACTCACAACATGACCTCAGAGCTTCGGATCACTTCAACACCACGTGTCTCCCTGCCAAAGCGATAGTCAGGGCAGCTAGCAATGTGTCGGCCAGCAGCTGATCGAATTAAACATGGCTGGCTGATCGTGTGACTCACTGATGGGAGACATGCAACACCGAGCACAGCCTCCTTTGATGAAAGAGACATTTCAGACATTATTCACACAAAGGCTTTTTTTTTTTCTCCTGCAGGGCTGAGGTACCAAAACACCTGTGATGCTCGA
This sequence comes from Cyprinodon tularosa, assembly GCF_016077235.1. Lineage (NCBI taxonomy): Eukaryota > Metazoa > Chordata > Actinopteri > Cyprinodontiformes > Cyprinodontidae > Cyprinodon > Cyprinodon tularosa. The sequence goes on along the minus strand of NW_024038657.1, from coordinate 2,276,739 downwards.
GTTTGAACATTTTGCCTCTGAAAATGTATTTGATCAGGGCGAAAAAAAATATCAGTCTGCTAATCCCATTTTGTCAGTGATTCAGTTTAGAAGAGCATCCATTTAAATGTGACACATGTGTCTTTATTTACATTTACAACACTGCACTTTGGTGCAAGAACAGCGGTAAATCATGATAGTATTTATTGCTTAAATATGATCATGATTTCACATTTCCTGTAAATGAATCAATGAATGAAAAAACCCTAAAATGAACTTGCATGAAAGCAATCATGAAATTTAGTTAAAGATAATACACCAGGTCTCTTATTTAGACAGCAAAATGATCCACAAATAGTCATGCGACGGTAAAAACAGGCAGTCAGAATCAGACGTTTTGCAACAGAAGTTTGTTTACAACAGGTTACGCAAGTTTTTTTTTTTTTTTTAACAACCTTTCCACTAATAAGGTTCAACAGTACAGCTAAGATGTACCAGCAGCAAAGTGAAAGCTGAATGAAATGATGGGGATTCATAAAAGAGGAAAAATATTAAATAAGAATAAGAAGTAGTGAATATTTGTAAAAAAAAAAAAAGTCACCTGAAACTGATCACTGATCTATTTCACTTTCAGTAAAACACAGAGGGATTCAGAGGCCTCCCGCCTTTTCACCTCCATGCAATCATAAACCATGTGAGCTATCAAATTATCATGCTCTAAGAAGACTGAGATCCAAAGGCCATTTAACAAAGTGGCACCTTTGACAGCTTTGCTGGGAAAGCCATTGCAGTTATACGGCACAGCTAAGGCATTCTGGACCCTACAGGATCTTTATGAAAATCATCTTCATGCTGCCGCAAGTAGAAAATATGATTTAGACTTTAGTGGATATCAGACAAGTGGAGATTAACATGTCCACCGGTAAGGATTGATGAACCCACCCCTCACCTACTATAGAGCATCTGGAGATTAAATCCATTGTATTATAGCTCTGCAGAGTGTTGTAAAGAGGGTCGGGAGGCAGGCAGAGAGGGAGGATAATGTTTCCCACATCCCCAGGCTGCAAGATGGCAACATGGTTTGACTGGCGACCTCAGTCACGTGACGTAAAGGCTGGCAGCGGTTACATCAGCCTGGCCCCTGGTGGATGTAGTAGTAGAGCTGCATGGAGGGTGGGCTGAGCAGCTGTTCCTGCTAGTATGCCAAAGGGATGATTATGTCCTTTTCAGCTTTCCGTAACCCTTCTTCTTTACGTTTACAACAAAATCTATTTATAAATCAAACAAACCTGCACAAGACGGTTTCCTGAAGTTTTAGTAAATGATGCATGGGCTTCTCTTCAAATTGTACTTCCGGCTTTTAATCATACACACGCCATCTCCTAAAACATTTATGGCACACTCTCCATGAGTACTCATCTTTAGCCTTAAAAGCACAAAATTAAAAAGTGATAATGTTTATAACCCACTAAGGTTTTGGTTTAATGTTGAAAAATAGCTCTAAATGTAATGCTTGTTTCGAAACACAGGTGTCATCACATCATTTTGTATTCTGTTAATTGCATATTTTGGACCCTTAATTGATCTTTATTTAAATACAGTCATGCATTCTTTAGTAAACAGGCCTATAATAAGATGTATGTCTATCTGGGTTCCTTCTCTTAGCAGTTCCCTTGTTTTTTCCAATTTTTTCATTACAGAGATTAATTTCTTCCTTCATTCCAGTCATTCACAAATTTAATTAGCAGGGGGCGTTTTCCAAACTGCATCTTTCAATGGCTTTTCAGGTTGTGACAGTAGATTGTATTCATCGTTTTTCTTATGGTGGCAAATTGAACATCCCTTGAAATTGGCAGTAGGAAAATGATGACTGTAGTAAAATGCTCATCCTTCAGTCAGATAAGAGAATTCCCGCTTCAACCTCTTTTTGCTGGAACATAAATGAGAGCAGACTCTAGATAGGGAGCAGACAGCAGATGTCAGAGGAGGAGTAAGATGTGTTCATGAGGGCAGAGCTGGACCCTGAAGTGACGGGATAAACGAGAGCGCTGTCAGCCTGCAAACACGCCGCATTCACAGGAAAGAAGGGAAATGCTGCTCTTCTTGATAATGGGGGGGGGGAGAAAGAATGGAAAACATATTTTGATGACTTCAGTGACTTCCCTCTGTCTGACAGTTAAATTGAAAACATGAGTGTTTCTGAAGATGTAAGAGACGCTTTTATTTCAGTCCAAAGCTCAAACCTGCCATTATGTCTGAGCATGTGAAGGATCATGTGCACCACTAATAGTTTGGAAATCCCCAACTTAGATTATTAGCAAGATATAAGATTCCTATATAAGATATATGAAATCAGCCAAAGCACAGAAATATATTTTAATATAGGGCACGGCAATTTAGTGCATTAGCAATTTAACAAAATGCTATTTTCAAATTGCAGAAGCACTGATTTTTAATCACACTATATTTAGGACACTAAATTTCACTAAATTTGCTCTATAGGTGGCGATAAAATGCTTAAAGTGGGCTGATCGCCACACAGAAAGGTAGAGAGATTTGCAGCCAGCAATGCATGGAAGTAGAAGTAAACTCTTTCTCATACAAATGTTACAGTAAAGTCCTGTAACAATGGACTCGGGGCAAGCAAGCTTTCAAAAACCCAAAGCCTCGGGGGAAACATCTACTAACTAGTATTAATGCAAAGGAAAATCGAAATGATATCGCAATTTTGGTTAAAAAAAAAAAATTTAAAATGTCAGTTTAAATTTTTTGCCAAAATCGTTCGGTTCAGTTTAATATTCTAAAGAATTTGGAAAATTTCACTTTTAATATTTTATGTTTTTTTGTTCATTGGGGTCTGATAGTTTCAATAAAGCCTGTTCTAACATGTATCATGTTGGTTCTATCTCATTTCTTTTTTCTTTAAATCATTTTTTTAATAAAAAAAGGACATGCTTTTGCCAGTTCAGTAAATGTGGTTCATCACCAAGAATCTGCTTAAACTTGGAGGAATTACATTTTTTTTTTTATCTAAACCTGACGTCTATCAATTTTGTTTGCTAAAATACTAAACATATATTGCACAATACAATAATTAAATAAATTCACAAAGTAGAATTTTGAACACCATACATCCGTGTCCCCTAAAATGCCTTTCAAGGCCTGGGCTGCCCATATGATGAAAAAACGCCAACTCTCTCCACCTTTGCAGAAAAAAGGTTTTACCACAGCACAGCAGAGATCGTCCTGACCTCCTTTCACAGGCAACAAAGATCTGGGGAAACCCAGCCCATCCCGGATGCTGTTGTTTCACCAGTTTTCTCTTCAAAAGACTCAAAGTTATGCAATCCTACAGAGATAACAGCTTTTTCCACATTGTCAAGTAAAAAAAATATCTTCTGTATGAACACACACATTCTCATCACACACGCTTACATTCTCGTCATCATATATGCTATGACCGATGTTTAATTTCACTGATTTTTTGTCATTCTATGCCTTAACCCTGACACTAACCCTAAATCTAACCATTACCAGTACATAGGTAACCCAAGCACCGTATTCCTAAACCTAACTGCAAAATATGAACAGCAAAATGCCCTTACTTGAATAAAAAACATTCCTCAATTTGATGGTGAAAAATGGTTCTTAGCCTGTGACCAAAAGTGGAGCGCCTATGAAGGGATCAATGCACAAACTCTTGCCCAAATAAGAATGTATACTATTTATTGGCCACACATCAGCTGTATCTCACCAATACTGATGCTGCTAAAAAGAGTTGCTGCCACTTGAGTTGAAATGATCAAAGGAGAAACATGTTATCTTCCAACAGCTAGCTGAACAACTTCCATCATCATTTGTGTTTTAGTAACAAATGGGCAACCTGCTTTGTTAACATGACTTAGTTTAAAGTTTATAATTTTAATCCACATGGTTTAGGAGGATCAATCTTCTAGAAGTGAATTAGAAAGCTCACACATTGCTGTGAACGCCTTCCTCTCAGTCTGCGCAAATCTATCCCCAATATGTTTTCTGGGGTTGAGGTCAGGACCCTACACAGGTAGTCCAGTTCATTCAAACCCGACTCTGCCATTCATTTCTTGAACCTTGCTTTGTGCGCTGGTGCACTGTCATGTTGGAAGAGCAAACAGCCAGCTCCAAACTGTTCCCAAACACTTCAGAGCATGGAGTAGTCTAAAAATTCTTGCTATGCTGAAGCATTCACAGTTCCTATCACTGGAACTAAGGGGCCAAGCACAGCTCCTGACAAATAAAAACACACCATAATCCCAGCTCCACTAAACTTTACACATTACAGCCAGACAAGAACAGTTATTCTGGGAAACCGCAAAACCCAGACCTGTCTGTCAGATTTCCACATGTAAAAGCATGATTCATGATTCCAGAGAACGCTCCACTCCTCTGGAGTCCAGTGGCATCATGATTTACAACACTGTATCCTGCTGATGCATGGTATGGAAGCAGCAGTTCGACCATGGAAACCCTTCCTATGAAGCTCTCTGCTTATCTGCTGATCTGAAGGCCACATGAAGTCTCGAGGTGTGTAACGACTGAAGAAAGTTGGTGACCCCTTCACACTATATGAGCTTCAGCATCCACTGAACCCGCTACATCAGTTTACGAGGTCTACCTCCTCATGGCTGAGTTGCTGTCATTCCCAAACACTCCCATCTTCTTATGATACAGCTGACAGTTGACTGTGGAATATTTCGGAGTGAGGGAATTTCATGGCTGGATTCGTAGCACAGCTGGCATCCCATCCCACATCCTTATCACAGTTCCACCCTGGAATCCACCGAGCTGCTGAGAGCAATCTATTCTTTTACAAATGTTTGTAACAACAAACAGGTTTTTGATTTTATACATCTGTAGCCATGGAAGTTATTGGAAAACCTGTTTCCAATCACTTGGATGGGTGAGCAAATACTTTGGCATTAAAGTGTATGAATCAAAGTAGCATAATTATATATAGGAACTGTATACGAAAGGGAGTAAAGGAAAGTGATGAATAAACGACAGTGTTTCGGTTTTCTTGACCTGAGTCACAAATAAATGGGTCCAATCTAGGATGATTTTTGGAGAATCACTGAAAGGGCCCCTCTACACATCTCTATCCGCTTTAAGCCTGTAGGAACACACCATCAGTCCCTCACCACCACTGTAGGATCAATATACCGTAACAGAGTTACTATGACAACGTCCTATCTCTCTCTCTCCTCAGCAGACACAGCTTAACAAACTGAAGTGGTGGGAGGAGAAAAGGGGCACATAGCCCCACACCCCCACGTCGTACACAGACAGCCACTGCATGGCAGTTTCTCTTTGATGCTGATGTAAAGAGACGGCTACACTGGAAATCTCTCATCCTCCTCCTCTTTCCTCCACATGGGATGCTACTCTGGTCCTCGTTGATTCATAATTTAGTTCCATGGTCAAATAATAACACCCTAATCTTCGTAATAACATTGAAAACAAAAGAAATGTTTTGGTTTCAGTGGCTGGTGAATCTTTTAGTTCGATTCAGTGGGAAAAAGCAATAACTGCAGGAGTACCCCCACCCTGTCAAACAGAGCTGCAGCATTAAGGTCAGCCAGCATTCCCAGTCAAAAGCTAAGAAGATTAGTTGTGGGGGAATGTGACAATGTTTAAAAATAGCCTCTTCTACATGCCTGGCTGATTCTCTAGTTCTACCTTGCAGGGAAAAAAAAACAAAAAAAACATGGACCAGCCTCACACTGTCAACTGTACCGACTGTGGGGGTGAAAGTGTCAGAGACACAAAATATTTACTTGTGATGTCCCTTTGCATCAATGTGTAACCAAAAATCTATCCGTATATGCAGATTTAAAGGACAATCTTCTGGGTGGATCATCAAAATAAGTGGTCCTCCGAATTGTCAATCATCCTGGTGATATGTTTACGTAAGGCCTTCCTACGTGCTCGTCCCGTTAGCTATCTTATTCTGCGCATGCGCACTTTCAGGCATTTATCTGTGGTGAGCCACAGTTTCAGATAGTCATTGAAGCTCACTGCGGTTCTTTGAAAAAAATTGTCTACAAAGTGTATGAGAAGAAAAGAAATGCCTCAGAAGAGGCAATTATTTCCCGAAATGCTTTGCACAGAGCTGTCCTCACAAAGCATTATGGGATTTGCTGTAGCGGCGGCCCACTGTCGCCATAGGCTGTTGCTACAGCGGCGGCGACTAACAACAAAGATAACGCAGACACCGCGCAGGGGAAGAGTAACGTGCCAACGGGGAGCACAAAACAGTGATCATCTGTCCAAACGGTAAGTTAACGGAGTTATTTTTAAGTCCACTATATAGTCCCCGCTCTATATAGTGATTGAGGGATTTAGGGGTTGGGGTGGTCGTTCAGACACAATATGCTTGTACGAGCTATGATAACAGCAACTTTAAACAGAGCGTGCAGCGAGGAGAAATGGGCTCATGCATGCTCTTGCACGCATTTAATAGGCGCTATTTCTTCGGAGCCTGTGTATTTAATAATATAGACATAAATAAACATAAAATTGGAGTTTCCCAGGCTTATACTGACTACCGATTTAAGTTTGAGGTCTGACTTGTACATTACAGCTTATTTCAATTCTGACTGTTTTCTTTTGGGGGTTTTTTTCTCTCTGTCTAACAACTGTAAAACATAATATAAGAAATTTAATGTGCTAAAAGTTTGCTGACTCGTTGGTTAGAAATTCAGACCATAAGTTGAGGACAACTGTTTGTTTTTGACCATCTAAAACATATTTCTTGAACGAAATTTACGCTACAAAAGGTATCACACAAGGTCACAGCAGATAATTCCTCTAGCGATTTCACATTTAAAGCAAAAAGCAACCAGTTTATGCAAACTAATACGCTTTGCTCTGCATTTCAAAGTCAACAATGTTTCAACTGCTATTCGCTCAAACATAAGGCATGACTCCTGAATATTCTGACAAAATATAATCTAACAGTTTGGCCCTTTCCTCTTTCACAGAGACTTTGGCATGATTGGGGTAGATAAAGCCAACCAGTAAAACATAAAAATAAAAATCCATCTCTATATATATAGTATTTCTGACATAAAAATATTTTCAGTGTTTTTGTAAAGCGAACTTAAGGCGAAATCTTACAGAACTAAAATAAAACACTAGAAACCGCAGTGGTGCAATTTTAAGGAAGGGGAGTTACATCTAAGTCACAGAGGTTTATTTTATTCCTAAGTGAACTTTGTTCAACGTTCGATATGACGAGGACCATCTATTCATCCTATGGTTGGGGAAGTTAGAGTCTATGAGTACGCAGGTGGCTGGTCAGGCCAATCTGTGCACGGAAAAGTCTTGGGCAATACGGACAGGGAATGGTGGCGTCTGGTGCAGGATTGGCAGCTCTGATCTTCCTAGCTTGCCTACGCTCTACAGCCATAGCGATCCGGTTTGCCTCGCAAGCTTTGGCACCTTTTTGGAAGTGAACTATTTAGATCATGTCATACAGTTTTATCTCAAGGCTTTGTGTAAATACAGACAAACACACAACACTAATATTGTGAGAACCTAATACAAAGTATTATACTTACCAGAAGATATCCTGAAAAGTACTTCATATTTAGGGTTGCATTGCTAAAAGAATGGCTAATACTGTAAAGACTGTTTTGGATGCAAACATTAGCTTGACTTAATTCTTATTTTTTCTTCAAACAGCATGCTGTTTACTGAAAAGAGCTGATAAAGACTCTCTGGGTTTGCAACACTTTTCAACCAGAGAAGGAATAAAGGCAAAGCTCAGAAAGGACTGGAGCACAAAAGCTCCCCCCACCACTATTTGTTGTAAACAGAAAGTAAATCTGAATAAACCTAACAAACATCATAGACTAAATTTTACACAATTTACATCTGTATCTACAATAAATCAGGGCTACCCAACATCAGAGATATGGTGCTCTGCAAGAATTATACATTATATTTTAGACTTAATTTTTCAGACTTATATTTTTTTTGTCCTCTTCCAGCTAGATATCCACCATCAACTGTGGTATTGGTCAATGTAGGTCATTCTATATATTGGTATCTCTATATATATTGGTATCTGATAAGTAAGATTAGCTCGATATAAACAACTGATATTTATTTCCATTCCATCTAGATGATGTTTTATTTCAGGAAGGTGAGGGGTTTGATCATATATATATATTTATATATATATATATATATATATATATATATATATATATATATATATATATATATATATATATATATATATATATATATATATATATATATATATATATATATACACACAGGGACAAAGCAAAGGATTGTAGATGTGAAAGTGAAGAAGATGAGCAATGTCTGAGTTGTAGTTATCTATTTGTTTTGTTTTTTTAATGGTGTCCAAAGGTTACAGAAATATATAAAATCCATTAATGTCAGTTATTGGCCCAGATTTTGACTTTGCTGCATTTAGGGTAGCTCAACCATCTGAGCTGTCTGCAGCTCTAAAATTTATACTAATAGCTGTTTTTTGAGAAGCACTGAACTTGTTTTTCACTTTGAGTGTGTGAATGCAAGTTTCTGCCATGCTGTTTCTACTTTCAGAATCTGATCAACTTTCTGAAACATTCTGTTTCACTTCTACACATCTTTATCCCTGACCTGTGTGGTGTTTCCCTTGATCTACATCAGGGGTCTGAAACTCCATTCTATGAGTGCCTCCGTTCTGGAAGTTTTGGATGAGTTACTGCTACAAAAAGGTGAAAAATCTCTTAGCATTTCAGAAAGTATCCCAAATATGTGGCCATTAAATGTTTGATTGTAGTTTGATGGAGCAAATATGCGTAAAAAAGAGGCACTAAGAACTAGAGTTGTCCTGTGGACCCCTGGTCCACATGATGCTCTTTGCTCTACCATAGACCTATGAGGCATTTGCAAAACTGCTACATTCACACTGAGAATACACCTCATACTTTCAAAGATACTAACAATTCAAACTCGATATTGATACTCAGAAAATTATTGGATAGCCGATACCATTTTCCATACCATGGGAATAAAAAAATGTCAATTGATTAAAGGCATAAAAAGCATTAAAAACTAACCTTCTTCAATTTTAACATGGGAAGTTCATAAATAGTTCTCTTAATTAAAAAATTGCACAAATAAAAGTAAAATAAATAACCACATTTTACAAGATTTTGAGGTATTATTCTTTAAAGGTGCAAATAATCTGAAGAACTAAAATTAGCAACAGCAAAAATATGCAAACTACAATTATATTTAACATTTTTACCATTTCAAATTAATATTGTATCCGGATACAGCTTTTCGAGTATCAATACTTTTCTGAGTGTCAATACTTCAAAAAACCCGAGTGGAGATTAGGAAAATCCAACTATATAGACTCCAGAAAAACCTTAAGCCCAGATAAACAACAACAACTGTATAACCGTACCAACAGGTTTCGGCTCCTGGGGCCTGTTTCAGAAAGGAGGTTAAGTGAAAACTCTGAGTTTGTTAACGCTGAAATGAGGGAAACTCTGGGTTTTCTGTTTCAGAAAGGGAGGTAAGTTAAACCTGAGAAAGCAGAGTAAGTCAAGCCCGTTTCTGAAAGAGAGGTAACTTATACTCAGAGTCAGTTACCATGTGAATTTACTCTGTGAACCTAACCTGGTCGGGAGCAGGTTTTCTTCAGAAAATCCAGAGTTTATTTTGGTCTCCTCCCCTTTTTTAAAGAGGAAGTGGTGTTTAAACACCTCATTGATTCTTTGGGGACATACAGTATTCATTGCACACATTTCAGTCACGTAGAGCGCATCAAAGGGAATGAAATGGCATGTCCTTTTATGGATGATCCTGTTTGTAAAGCCAGGTAGCTACTCTACTCCCATGATGTGCTCAAGGCTTACCTGCTTGAAGTATGTTTTTATATTTCATTTTCAGCTGCTACCATGTTCTTTTGATGCCTGCAGGATTGCACCTATCCATGAAAACTAAATTAGGTTTAATAAAATACTGTTCTTCCAGTTTCACCTCTGATATTATAACAGTTGGGTAAGTTACTCTAAAATAGTTCTTAATTACTAACTACAAATTTTATCTTCAACAAGTCTAATTAGATTAATGTAATAATTACTGTCTCTAGAAAGTATTGGTCTACTTACTAGTTTGTTTTACTTACTTATTAATTACTTTCTAAATCCCAAATCAACCTCAACCACTTGAACAATACAAGGAGAGACAAGAAACTGCACTTCTAATGCTTTCAAATAAACAATATTCAATTGCATGAATTAATCTTACAGTAAATTGACCAAAGTGTGTAACTAGAGGGAGAAAGTTCAAATCAAAATATACCTTTTAAAATTTGATATTAAATCCACTATTGTTTTATAGTCTTTAATTTAATTACAGTATTTATATGACTTAAGTAACTTAATTCATTACACCCAACACTGTATAAAAGTAATTAAAATGTAAACTTACGCATTGACTCGAGCAGCTATTTTCACCCAAGCTAACTCTCTCTCCTTTGCCGCTGCAGCCGTGTTGCTTTTTTTTTTTAAATACATGTTCAAATTCTGCATATGCTTGCATAAGCACACCCAGTTCTGCTGGTGAGAAATATGCACACCTTTTTTTGTCTGACGCTGTTGCCATGGTGACTCGTAATATCTGTGCTCCATTCATAATGGCTTTTTATAGTTGTGGTGCACACGCTTAACTCAGAGTCAGTCAATTTAGAGTTGATTGAACTAACTAATTTCAGCTGTTCTGAAACCCAAAACTCAGAGTTTCCAATCTCAGGATAAGTCAACTCCGAGTTCAAGTTTTAACTCAGAGTTGGTTGAACTTCCTTATTGAAACAGGCCCCTGGCCTTCATCGGGGTCTTGACATAACAGCTGAGAAAAATCTGAGTGGAAAAAGTGCCGAACAGAAAAATCAAAACAATAAATCCCGAAATTATAAACAGATAGACTGACCAAAGAGCACCATGGATGTGGGGCTCAATTCCTAGAAATTCTGAGAAAATGGAAGTAAAAACAGCAATCATTAAAAGGTGATGTTTTGTTGTGACTCTGGGGAAAGTGTTAAAAATGAAAATCATGTATCCTGTAGCTATCAGTAAACTACTATGATGACTTTGTCTATAATCTCAATGTAATCCAATAACCCTTATCTAGTGATAAAGAAATATGCATCACTGCACAAACCGGTTTGTTCACCTGGATCCAAACAAGACATAGACATTTTTTAGGGAAACTGCAATGTTTTAAAGGTGCTTACAGAAAGAATTATAGCATAAACATGTATAAAAGTAGAGCACCATAAAGCATGACATAAAAAAATGGAACACATATTTTTATTTAAAGAATGTTTGAAACATAGAAAGAGCAGAAACCAACTGGCATCGAGTGGAAATAGAAGCTGAGCACTAGACGACCCCCCCAAGCACAAGCAGAGCAGGCCAGTAAAGCAAGAGAAAAGTTCAGGAGGAAATGATGGTTTCAACAGCACTGTGTACACACCTTGGCATTAATATAGGGGTCAAAGGGCCCACAGCGTTTGAACTCTTTATGGTCTACAGAGCTCTGCAAGGGAGGAAAAGAAGATAGGTGGATGGTTTCGGTTCAGACAAGCAATTAATGAATGAGGAATCATCACAAATGAGTCAAACTGAACAAAAAGGAGTAAAAAAAAGGATCAAGTTAATGAATAACTGGATGTCATGAACAGGCAGGGAGAAATGGCACAAAATGAGTCATCAAGTAAAGTCATCATCAGAGTGAACTTAATGATGGTTAAGCTGAATGTGGCAGTTTAATGAAAATAACCATGATTATCTTTTTTTCCTCATAATGTGCCATTTTTCTCTTGTGTTTCAAAACAGGACAGGCCAAAGAAATGGTCTCTGCACATTAAGCAGTCAAAAAAAAAAAAAAAAAAAAGAGAATGACAAGAGTTAAAACTGTTAGCGGAAATGACGACTTCTCCCACTTGGCACAGCACTTCAAGCACTTTCACATTATCAATGGGGAAGTCGGCATCATAATGCACTGAGGTCAATGCACTGTGGTCACATTCGCTTTAACATTAATCTTGTTTGGATCCCAGCCATGCTATGCGCAGCTGCTCAGGTCAGAACAAGGCTCGTTTTCACAGCTCCGTGTGATCGCTTTCTGAAACTTTACTTTGTCATTCTGGCAACCTTCTGGTGTCATTTCTAAAGAAAACAAGCTGCTAAGTTCCTGACACACATTAAACTGTCCTCAGACCAAACGGAAAGGTCTGAGATTCTAATTCCCGAAATGTTGCTTACATCTAAGATTATCTCATTTCTATTTCCAAACAGACAAACATCTCTGTAAATAAAAAAACAGAACTGTAAATGTGAGTAGACTTAAAAACACAAGCACGCAGCTGTGGCAGACCTGCTCGTTGATTTGGGGGTTTGAGCGTCCTTGGTGGATGAGGAGCCTCACGATGTGCTGGTCTCCCTTCCATGCGGCCAGGTGGAGCGGGTAGCAGCCCTTATTGTCGGCGATGTTGGTCAAAGCCTCGTTCCGCAGCAGGGCTTCCACCACGGCGCTGCAGGGAAGATGAAGCCCCAGCAGGATCAGGACCTTTATGAAACGCACTAATCAACGAGCACAGACAATCTATACCTTAATGCCCCTTGAGGGACCGCTGCCTGCTCAGACAAAGAGCACAAACACCGAGGCCAAAGCAGCCGCATTCTAGCAGCATGTTTGCTCATCAACACCGTTGCTACATCAACAAATTACGTTAATGTATTAATGGTTTATAGTGGTTTACTGCTAAACCACCATAGCTTTGCTGTTTTCATCATAAAAAATATTTTATGATGAACAGCAAAAATAATAAATACAAAAAAAACAGAGACCCTCATAAGCCAGCCTAGCCATGGGTAGGCTACATATATTAACCAGACAATGATGAAATTAAGTTTAAACAATGGTGAATGTGTTCTAAAAAGCAAATGAGTGACATTTGGATGTGGTTAAAAAAAGAAAGCAATCAACAACAAGAATAACAACTTTTGGCCCAACATTTGGAATTATGAGTTAAACCCCATTAAGCTTAGGGGGAAGTCTCCTTTCCCACCATTTATTATCCCTACAACCCAGTGCTATCCCTTATGTATTGCTGAGATGAGTGGCTCTACAGATCAGCTTTTTCAGACACATTTTAAAGAACAATTTACATAGAAATACAGATATAATGTTAAAAAAACATGCAAGAGTTGAAAATATTTTTTTCTCAAGCCTTCCTGTATGTGATCAGTCAATTGGTCTTAAAGGCAGAAGAAACAAAGAGCTTTCCTTACTAGAGTTGGCATCTTCAGCCCTCTTAAACATTTAACATTGCCAATTAGCACAATCAGGACTTTTAAAAGGCTGCCAGAATTTTCAGATCCAACATGTTTTACACCAGAGAGTATAAATTGAAAGTTATAAACGCCAAAATGTGATTTTGACCTAATTTTTAAAATGCCTGACAATAGAAAATGAGAATTAGATGCGTTTCCATACACTGGAGCGAGTTGATTAGGTGACGCAAAGCGTAATGTCATCATATGCTTACCGGTACATAACCCTTGGCTGTAACCAACGAAAAAAATAGACGTAAATAGTGACTGCCTAAGAACTTAATTGACAATTTGTGTTTCTATGTCCTCTTATATAGGGTTACTTTATTCAAAAAACCACCTCAGGCGCACAATCACATTTTCCTGCAAAATAAAGTCATTTAAAATAAATTTTACCATTTCCATTAAGCTCTTTAATGCGATATATGAAACCACACATAAACGTTGATAGGAACAGGTCTAAAAAAACTTTCCTGTAAAACATTAAGCCTTCATGCTCCGACTTCAAGTAGCTCCCTGAATGTGTATGAAGAAAATGTAGCTGCCTTTTAAGTAGTGTTTTCCACTTCTACACTTCTTCTGGACTTAATCTTAATCCACTTCATTGATAAAGAACATTTCTATTTGAGTCTCTGTAACTCAGTAACAAAATCTACACTAAAGGCTGCTGTTGTTCCTTCAACTCGTTAGAGCCTTTATGTTGCCTTAACTGATCCAAAAAAGATCAGATTTTCTAGTTTCCGACCAGTTGGTCAATGAGTCCCAGAATCTAAAAGCCTTTATTATCACTGCACATTGAAAATGCACCATAACATTGTATGGTGCCACAGAAGGAATGCTTAAATCAAAAATACACAAAGAAAAAAGAACACAAAAACAGCTAATAGAGTTTTAAACAGGCAGTAACATAATTGTTTAAACTATGACTACAGTGAATTTGTATGTGCATATTAGGATATTTAGTTTGTGTTCTAACAAATTTGGTATATTTATTCCATATAAAGTAAGTTCCTCTGTATTCTAATGTTTGCTAAAGGGTGCAAAGATGTAGTTTGTGTTTACATAAAGGAATCAGCATAAAATGAGGGAGCATCAGCTTCCTATTGGGGTGACCAATAGCAGTCTAATAAGGAATAAAGGAGGAATTAGAATGACTGACTTTAGGTAACAAAGTATCCAACCTAAATGACCCCATTTCCCTTGTTTATCAAATACATGCAATGTGAAAAATATTATTTAAAAACATTCAGTACAAAATACCAAGCTTGCTGTTATTTATCTCTGATGTACCTGTGTCCATTGAGGGCAGCATGGTGCAGAGGAGTGTATCCAGTGCTGTCCACACAGTTTACATTGGGGCCTCTCCAGATGCTGTAAGAACCAGAAATGATTGTTAGACTTCTTTTTGACGTGCAGACGGCAACAAACACTTCCCACTTTACCCAGCAGCTCGATTGCATCACCACCCACCCCTCCATGTCTATGGGTGGGAAGCCACCCTAAAGCAAACCTATTTTCAATGATGAAGCAAGAATGAGACAGAACTGGGTTGACAGCACCAGAAAACAGGAAAACCAGGAAGGGAGAGAGAAACTGCCACCTGGCCCTGGAGAAACACAAGCTTCTGATATGCAGAACTTAGAGCTATTCATGAGGTAAAGTGTGTGGTAACCTACTATTACCCCAGCATTATTCGTCATCTGCAGTGTAACTCAGCTGTCAGTACTGATTGGTTTGGCTTTTCTTTTTATCTGCAAAGAGCACTTTGGTGAGGAAGAAATGGCTATGATGTAGGCAAGCAGGGAGGAAAGCAGAAGAGGAGGGCAGAGAGCGTAATTTAAGAAACCAAAGGATGTCTGGTCAGACAGAGTGCCAAGACGGTATGTAGGGCTGCCTGAAAGACTTCAATAAATCCTAAATAAATCATGTGACTTAGAAATCCCAGCATGAGTGAACCAAATATCTGAGAGCGGATTTAGAGAAAAAAAAGAGATGGTGTTCACCAAAAACCAAAGAAAAATTATATATATATATATATATATATATATATATATATATATATATATATATATATATATATATATATATAATTGAATAAATTGGAATGGTTCTGAATGCTTCCAACATATTGATAACTCATGAAACAGAACTTGAAAAATCTGTTCCAGTATTTTGGAATATCTGCAAACGAAATGTGACTTGATCTCCGAGTTATTCAGCAAGTAAATGAGGAGACAAAAGTTTTCTTAGTGTCCTCGCCTCACTGTGCGACTCTCCTCCCTGAAGAGTAACACACGCGCAGCTCTTTTCTGTCGCAGTAATGGCCGTTTCGCCCCCCCCCTAAAATACATCTCCCACAATAGCTCAGTGAAGCAGCCTGCAATTACACAGCCAGAGCCGTCTCATTAAATAAGTGTCTAGTGTAGGGTTCTGTAGTCTGCAGAACAATGGGTCCGAGAAGAGCAGCAAACACAAGGGGGACTCTCAGCTCCGCCATCTAGAACATAAGCCGTTTATTTCTGTAATCAGGCCTTCTGGGTAACATCTCAGAAAGTCACCAGACATCAAAAGCACTGCTTAGAGGAAACACTCAACAGGGAATAAGTGATTCTAGCAAATGCCAAAGACTGATGAACCTGTGTCACTGAAGGGGGGCAGATTCAGGCGTCATTTCTTCTGAACTTCTAGAAGCAGTAACTTCGATGTGACCATAAATATTATTAGAAGGAAGAACAGTAGGAGACCTCCTATAGCTGTCCCAGATAGAGGAGTTATGTACCTGCTTGGAGTGAAAAGAAAAACATAAATGCAAATTACTATAAGCCAGAAACCATTCGGAAAGAGAGAGTATACCATGAAAGAAGGGGTGGGAGTAATAATAAGAGCAGAGGAAAATCATAACTACTGAGTAGGTTGTTTAATTATTAGGGTTAACTGGCTATCAATGTTATTATATTATAAGAACCAAAAAAATATCCACAACTATTGAAGGGACTAAAGTGGAGCCAGAATGCCTACTCGGCATGGCACTTAAGGATGAAGATCATTATTGCCATAATTATTATAGTTTCAATCATTTCCCTTAAAGGGGGGATCATATCTATTTTAACTGTGAGGCTCCAGTGAGATTACCTATAAAGTTAGATTAAATAAAAAATAATATAATTAACTAACTCCTGGATTTATAAAACTTTCAGGGTGTTATGTTGGAATATCAAAGAACAGTCTGGAAGGCAAGATGGCGGTTTTGTTTTTTTTTCCTAAAAAGTTCATAGAGCAGTTTATGTGTTTAAAACTTGTTCCAACTTCTACCATCAGGTAAAAGGTACAGGTCCCTTCAGAGCCGGACCAAAAGACTGGCCAACAGCCTATACCACCAGGCCATAAGACTCTTGAATCACAGGACTTGAGGAACGGACTACCTAAATTCTGAATTCTGAATGATTTGCCTTATTCATTAGGGCCCCCTTATTATAGTCTGGTTGGGAGCTGTGTATTTATTCTGTGTGTGTGTGTGTGTGTGTGTGTGTGTGTGTGTGTGTGTGTGTGTGTGTGTGTGTGTGTGTGTGCTGGGGGGGGCAAGCATTATGGCACTTAATAATCTTTGCTGCACTATAAGTGGGATGGAGGGGGGGCTGGGGGGGTCAAGCACTGGTGTCACTTTTACCTCTTGTGCACTTTACTTGGAACTTGCTGCTACTAAGTATTGTACCCCAAACACAATTTTGTTGCCTTTTTTTGACAATGACAATAAATTCTTGAAACTGAATTGAAACTAAAGGTCTAAGTGTTTAAAGTAGGGTTGGTTTTCCCGGTAGTAGCTTTGGTTTAATGGTCAAAACCATCCCACCTGTCCAGGTAAACTAAATAAATTATGCAGACCACAAGGTAAACAGAAAAAAAACTCAAGATCTCCAAGATCTAAGTAATAGTTATAGTTATGATTGAAAGTTTTCATACCCTCCTATTAAAGTTAATGTAAAAATTGACAATAGTAACTCAACCAACACAAAACTGAAAATAATATTATAATAATTATAACAAAAATTTACTAAATTAGAATTAAGTAAGATAAAATATTGATTTTTTAATTAAAAAATCTAATAATTATAAAATAATCTCAGACATATAACAGTATCTTACTCATGAAGAGTGAAGCATCAACATATCTGTGCAGAAGTCTGACTGAATATTTCCTGAACATTACAGAAAACCCCTGATTTCAATGATTGCTTCAAAGAGTTGCTCAACTAAATTTATAAATCAGCTGCCCGTTAAAATAAATTGAAATGGAAAGTTTATTTTTTTGGCAGCTGATTTAATGGAAGGGTATGTAAACTTTCCAGCACAACTGTAATTTAGTTTCAACAGAAGTTGCACAGAGGGCTAATCATGTAGTGCGGATAGAAAAAAAAAAAAAACAGATCCAAAACCATGTTGGCTGATATTTAGTTTGATTGGAACAAACTTGATTATTGGCTGGTAGGAGTTTTTGTTTTTTCTTAATTAGAGCCACAGGGTGCATCCACGTCAGGACGTTCACTGATGGAAGAAGACCTATCAGCAGCTAGTTTCAGCATCAGTAGGCTGATAAAAAATGAAACTGAAGAAAGAACAGACTTAATGCTATGTGACATCCTAAGAAATGTCTGCTCTGCATTTATTGATGCAATCAGCTGGTTTTCCTTTGACAGAAAAGTCTGAACCAATCTGATGTTTGATCTGGTTGAATCGTCTCTGTAAAAATGCCTAAATTGAATTGAATTGAATTTAGGGAACGAGAAAGCGTTTCTAAGAAAAGTTCAGGAAACAAAAAACAAACAAAAAAAAACAAAAAAAGTTTTATAGTCTTTGTGAAACATTTGATTAGCAGCAAAAAAAAAAAAAAAACATTTTGTTCTCACTAATTATGTAGCTTCTTTCTTTTTTAGATTGTAAAACAGTTAGTATGGAAGAGGTTAAGGGCCACAGAAAAAATAAAAAAACGTTAACTGATTTTTAAATTTTATTTCAGTTTTATATAGGAAAAAAGTCAGAATTCTGACTTTTTCTCTCAGGATTCCGACTTTTCTCTTAGAATTCAGACTTTTTTCCTCAGAATTCTAAATTTAATCTCAGGATTCTGACTTTTCTCTTAGAATTCAGACTTTTTTCCTCAGAATTCTGACTTTTTTCTCAGAGTTCTGACTTATTCCTCAGAATTCTAAATTTAATCTCAGAATTCTGACTTTTCTCTCAGAATTCAGACTTTCTTTCCTCAGAATTCTGACTTTTCTCAGAAGACTTTTTCCCCATATTAAACTGAAATAACATTTAAAAATCAGTTAACTTTTCTCATTTTTCCAGTGGCCCTAATCCTCTTCCGTACAGTTAGTTGCTGAAATATTCATAAACATTTTTTGTTAGGGCTGAAGCCATTGATCAGATTATTCGACGATTGAAATAATCGTCAACTAATTTAGTAAGCGATTAATTGTTAACTGGAGTAGAGAGACTGAAAAACATGCCTTTAGCTGACAACGTGACCCAATTAGAGTAGTAATTATGCCAAAATTGTAAAAAAAACATAAACATTTTTGCAATTAAGTAAAAAAAAAAAACTTTTTTCACCTTTCAATGTGCTCTATCCAAAACAAGTGGAAACATTTTAGTTTCCCCTGATTTGATTTCGTAAAAAGTCTTCTTTAAAGAATCTTCGGCAATCAGATTATTAATAGATTAATCGCTAAAAATGATTGACAGATTAATCGATTTACAAAACAACCGTTAGTCACAGCCGTATATTTGGTAGATCCAAATTTAAACTTTAATAAATGTTCTAAACTGATATAAACTACGGTATATCAGGGTTTAAGATGTGGTTGATGTATCATCAAGCATGTTGCAAAACTGTTCTAGAAATCTGCACTGACTAATTTCATCAGGTCATTTAGGGCATATATCTATAATGCATTTGCTAATTGGACATCCTTGTTAGAGCTTGTGCTAACATAAGAGCTTGAGAAAAGTTTGCCCAGTGTTCTAAACACTGAGTCGCATCTGTCTGTTGACCAAACAGGAGCAAAGCACGTCATTCAGATCCTATCTTTAATCAGGACCCTTGCTGTTTATTAATCCTATCTTAACTGCTGCCATGCAGAGAAAGTGAACGTTTCATTACGTATTTCCTTACAGTCAAAGTCCTCCTACTTGCTATTAAGACGGCTGCCAGCAGCAGCAGCTTTAAAAAGCTGCATAAGTGTTTCGTCCTTCGAGCATTTTGGCAGCATGGCACTCAAGGGCATGAGTCAGAATGGTGCTCCACAATCCACTTCATCCTCTTACTACGGCTCAAAACCAACCAAACGGAGGGATGGGGCTTAGGCCTGCAGCGGAGGTAATGGGCAAAACAGAGTTGATTTGGTCTGAGGGGGAGGCGGGGGGGGCATTCATGGGAACTGGCCGAGGAATTCCTGTTTGAAATGCTGTGCTAATCCTTAATTTGCCTGTGGGGATATCAGAGGAATAAAGCTAGACAGAGAGGGCTGGGGGTATTTGGTGCTTTATAAGCACAGATCATAAATGATCAAGCGATGATAAATAAAGAAATAAACAGGTGCACCTCCTTTGATTAGGTTATCATCAGAAAGGCCCCATTTCATTCTATTACATTATCACACAGCCAGGAATGGGTCTGCTAAGGGGCAGCGAGCCCAGCAGAGACTGGCTCATGTCAGCCACCATTGGGGAAAATGGCTTAATTACGCTTTCTACTTCTGGCGGCTGCTGGAACAGGTGCCCTGCTGCCAAACAGTCGACCTGAGCACTTTCCTCTCAGCTCAGACTGAAGCGCCTGACAGAAATCTCCATTTCTGATAAGCATAAGACAAATAATAGCAGCAAGCAAAGTCGGATCCACTGCAGACATCTACCAAAAATATGAACCAATACCAAGAAAGATAAAGAGGAAAAAAATAACAGGAAACTTTAGCAGAAGTCAAACAAATAAAGAAGTGAAATTTGAAAAGCAAAAAACTGTCAGATGAGTAAAAAAAAAAAACAGATGATCATTAAAGAGCAAAAATATTTAGAGCCTAAAGACCTGTGACAGCATTTTACTAATGAAACAGCCTGCACTGAACTCGCATTAAAAACAGCTTCTAATGAGATTATTCTGACCATGTGGTTTGATGCATCAGAAATCTCCCTGGGAGAAATTGGGAGATCCTGTTAGTTATGACCATAAGCACCAAAGTGAGAAGAATAGACAAAAATATCACAAATATCTTATTCTGGTGATCCCACCGTCTCAAATGGGCCGATCCCACCTGGAGTTTAACAGCACACCGTTTCCAGTCATCTGCTGCTGATCATCAGTAGGTCAGATTATAAAATCAGACTTTTCTGTTCCTCAAAAGCATCAAAACTGAAAAAACTGCTAATTATGTTTGTCTGTATGCAGCAACAAATATCAGCTCTTGGCGACACTTTGCCTGGAGTTTAGAGGAAATAAGATACAATATAAATACATGGAAATCATTTCATCCTTTAATTTCCTGTAAGAGGAAAGCTTATGTTTGTATCAAACTACCTGCAGCACATATATGTCTCATTTAGTGCAGTCCTTAAAAAAACAAAACAGAAATCCAAAGTGGCCAAAATTGGAGTTCAAATGTCAAAGAAACAAAGATATCGAAGATGGTAAGCAACGACCTGATCGGTGCCTTTCTTATTGTTTGCAAAGAAGAAATCTAAAAACAAATTTATCTTTAGCTCCTTAGTAAAGCATTGCATAATCAGGTTCTGTTTAAACTGCAAAGTGGATATACAATAGTCAAACATGGTAGAAGGGGATGAAATACAGGTGCTGGTCATAAAATTAGAATATCATGAAAAAGTAGATTGATTTCAGTAATTCCATTTAAAAAGTGAAACTTGTATATTATATTCATACATTACATACAAACTCATATATTTCAGATGTTTATTTTGTTTAATTTTGATGATTACAAATGACAACAAATGAAAATCTCAAATTCATCATATCAGAAAATTAGAATATTGTGAAAAGGTTCAAAATTGATTGCCCCTGGTGCCACACTCTAATCAGCTAATTAACTCAAACCACCTGCAAAAGCCTTTAAATGGTCTTTCAGTCTAGTTCTATAGGCTACACAATCATGGGGAAGACTGCTGACTTGACAGTTGTCCAAAAGACGACCATCGACACCTTGCACAAGGAGGGCAAGACACAAAAGGTCATCGCTAAAGAGGCTGGCTGTTCACAGAGCTCAGTGTCCAAGCACATTAATAGAGAGGCGAAGGGAAGGAAAAGATGTGGTCGAAAAAAGTGTACAAGCAAGAGAGATAACCGCACCCTGGAGAGGATTGTGAAACAAAACCCATTCAAAAATGTGGGGGAGATTCACAAAGAGTGGACTGCAGCTGGAGTGAGTGCTTCAAGAACCACCACACACAGACGTATGAAAGACATGGGTTTCTGCTGTCGCATTCCTTGTGTCAAGCCACTCTTGAACCACAGACAGCGTCAGAAGCGTCTTGCCTGGGCTAAAGAGAAACAGGACTGGACTGCTGGTGAGTGGTCCAAAGTCATGTTCTCTGATGAAAGTAAATTTTGCATTTCCTTTGGAAATCAAAGTCCCAGAGTCTGGAGGAAAAGAAGAGAGGCACTTCATCCACGTTGCTTGAAGTCCAGTGTAAAGTTTCCACAGTCAGTGATGGTTTGGGGTGCCATGTCATCTGCTGGTGTTGGTCCATTGTGTTTTCTGAGGTCCAGGGTCAACGCAGCCACATACCAGGAAGTTTTAGAGCACTTCATGCTTCCTGCAGCTGACCAACTTTTTGGAGATGCAGATTTCATTTTCCAACAGGACTTGGCACCTGCACACAGTGCCAAAGCTACCAGTACCTGGTTGAAGGACCATGGTATCCCTGTTCTTAATTGGCCAGCAAACTCTCCTGACCTTAACCCCATAGAAAATCTATGGGGTATTGTGAAGAAGAAGATGCAATACACCAGACCCAACAATTCAGAAGAGCTAAAAGCCACTATTAGAGCAACCTGGGCTATCATAACACCTGAGCAGTGCCACAGACTGATCGACTCCATGCCACGCCGCATTGCTGCAGTAATACAGGCCAAAGGAGGCCCAACTAAATACTGAGTGCTGTACATGCTCATACTTTTCATGTTCATACTTTTCAGTTGGCCAACATTTCTATAAATCCTTTGTTTTTATTGGTCTTCAGTAATATTCTAATTTTCTGATATGATGAATTTGAGATTTTCATTTGTTGTCATTTGTAATCATCAAAATTAAACAAAATAAACATCTGAAATATATGAGTTTGTATGTAATGTATGAATATAATATACAAGTTTCACTTTTTAAATGGAATTACTGAAATCAATCTACTTTTTCATGATATTCTAATTTTATGACCAGCACCTGTAGAAGAATCTAACCCTTTACTTTATATCATAAAAACTAATTTAGTTTGAACTTTTTCTCTTCAGTAGACAAATATATAAATAAATAGATTCATTTCAGGAAATGCAAAGTTTTCAACTTTAGATCCTTAAATGTATAATGGCTAAAAATTATTTTAAACGTTCAATATTGCAACAATATGTTCAATATTTCCATTCGATTTACACATAATTGGGTAATTTAGCATTTAAGAGTTTTAATAAACAAATTATAAAACATCATTTAGAGCAGCAGTGTAGGTTACATCTGAACTCAGCTTGTATTTTACACCTACTTGCCAATTCGGCTCAGTCTGCCTCTCTAGGTGACTCCTGGTTGATTTTGCTAATGCATTTTACTTCAGCAGTGGTTTTGTTTTAATAAAAACCATCCTGCAGCTGATAAGCCCTCTAACTATCTGTTTGATTGTACTGACAGAAGTCAAATTGATCAGAAGCTCCCTGGTTAAGAAGCCTGATTAATGTTTATTACAACAACGTGGCACGAACCTTGATTGACTTCTCACAGCTCATAAATTTACAGCGAGTATTTCAAAGGACATCTGTTTTGCAGCAGGAGGTGTGAAAGAACAACATGCCATACAAATAGTGATCTGAGCATTCTAATAGAATCAACCCCATTTTCAGTATGAAGAAAAATAAGTAGGAAACAGAATCCTTAGAAGGATTATGAAGAATGAAAGAGGAAAAAAACAGCAAACAAGAATAAATATGAAACATCTATCCTCCAGCAACAGCTATTTCAGTCCCTGCTAAACATTTTAACCCAGACTCAGTGTGGAATCCTTGTCAGTTTTGTTATGAAAGAAAAAAAACTTGATCACTTTCAGCTGGATTGTGACAAGTTGCGATGAAAAAGCAGTTTTTTTCTTAGTTATGCTGACAGATCGGTTTTAAAACCAGAACTTCTGTAAGATAGGCTCTGCAAAGCCTAATTTTTATTGACGGCTCAGCTAGTTTAAAAGGATCATCAGCATAATCCACCTCCAAAAAATTTTTTTTATGGCCATATGACAGATCTTCCAGAAACTAAATCAACACTGTAGGGTTTCCATCTTATTCTCGTTTAAAGTTTTCACATTTGTAGTTCAACTCCGGCCCCAAGGCATCATATTTGATCAGGAATTACAAAGTAAAAAGAGTTTCTAATAAGGAAAACATGTCACATTTGCTTCCTGCATGGACAGCTCCAAGTGCAACATGTTCCAAGTAATACGGTGGGGCAGAGGTTGGCCTGGGCTCAGCAGGTGGGCAACAAGACTGCTGAGAGAAGCAGAGTGAGAAAGACAGAGTAAGCCAGAAGGCCAGATGGGTGGGAAAACATCTAAGCTGCTGGATGAAACCAGCCAGAGGGGAAGCATGTCAGCATGCACAGGTTGGGTATGAGCTGCAGGACTCCTCTTCATGCAGATTGCATCATTATATTTTCCATTTCATGTTTTAAACATATCATATTAGGAGAGAAATCTGCTTTAAAGCGAGTAGTTCAACATATCCCGAAATACATCATAACGTTCAAGCTTTGAAACAGGAAGTATAAAAAGCTAGAAATAAAAACCACAAAAAAAACAAACTGACAAAACTCTGCAAGTGTAAAGATTAAACCAGCTTAGATCTTTTTTTTTTTTTTAAACCAACAACCCTTCAGGGCACAGTCCCAAGATGACTCTCTTCTCTTCCATTAAACTTAAAAGGAGCTTCCTCTTCACCACTAACTAATCTCCAAAACTCTGACCCACTTGGATGAAAGTCTATTTTTAACGCCCCCCCACCATGAGGGCTTCAGACTGCATGGAGAGGACACTGTATTTGTCAAACTCAAACATACATCTGTGGAATCCATCACTGCTGAGCGCCATTCTGGATGCTTTCCGTAGCAAAACAAACAAAACACGGAGAGGAGAGCATCGCAAAATTCAGATGCTCCTGGAATGCTAACGTCGCGGTGTTAGATTTCCCAGCAACCACTGCTCCCTCCTGCTCATTTCTGTTTCAGTTCAGAGGTCAACAGATGATGAGCTGTGAACACTGTGGGTGCGTCTGACCAGTCATTAGGAGACGATCTGATTGAGATTTTCCTGGAATGCAAGAGGTACAAACTGCCCTGTCACAGAGAAAGCAGGTTATTATTTAACCCATGCTGCTCACTGCATGAGAAACAGCTTTTAGAGAGAAAGTTATACCAGGAGAAAAAAAAACACACTGGTATTTTTTAGTGATTTTTCATGATGAAAGGTTGCTAAACATTTCTTACTGTCGTGTGGCTTAAACTGTAGGTTTACTGAAATTATACTGCAGAAACAACCGGTCTGGGTTGCATAGAGATGCCCCCTTTTTTACACCAGCTCTGTGACAATGTGTTTTCCAGTCGGAAGTTTTAGTCTATGTGAAGCGCGTTGTGCATCCCTACAGCGAGCCTGTCATATCCGCAAACATCATCCACACTAGGCTTGTCCCGATCCGATCCACGTATCGGATCGGGACGCCGATATTGGCAAAAAAATGCGTATCGGCAAAGCATGTAAAATGCCGATCCAGACTGCTGATCCAGTTTTTAAAAAAAATCCGGTCCGTATTTTCCAGTTTCGCCGATTGAAACGATCCATTCCACTATTTTGCGCCAGTGTTCCCCTGTTTTGCATTTTTATTAAAACTTACAGTAATACTTGCACCTTTAACTGTTTACGGTTTTACTGCTCACTGTGCAATTTCAGATTGCTATTCTTAATTTTGTCCAGTTTGTGTTTATCTCTTAATAAACAGGTAAGTTTGTTGTTACCAAGCATTGTGTTTTATTTAATCTCATCTAATTTAGCTGGCTAGATGTTATCAAGAGTACTAAAACCCTTTTCAACATGAGTCTTACAACTAAGGCTAAATACTTTAACTTAAACTTAAATACATGCTCGGATAGGCTGGTATCGGCCAGTATCGGTATCGGATCGGAAGTCCAAAAACAATATCGGTATCGGATCGGAAGTGCAAAAACCTGGATCGGGACATCTCTAATCCACACACTGCAGCGTCACACACACTAACAGCCCAACATCTTCATATAAACAGACTCCTGCGGGATGTTGTCTTTTCAGCTGGACTTATAAGGAAACGGCGGATATTCTCTCGGTTGCCGGAGTGGATCCTGTCTGTGTGAGCCACAAAACTGGATGCTCTATAGCTGAGCTTATGTCTTTCTTTAATTTCCCAACAGTTTGAGAAAATATCAAAACGATATTGGGTCAAAAGGAAATTCTCACAAACTATTCAGAAAATCAGAGACTGCTAAAAACAAAGGCAGCTCTTCTGTTTTCATTCAAAAACCCCCTTCCAAACAGGTTGGCTCCTCTTAATGGGTGGTCCATTTGTGACCATTTGACAGGTCAATTTCCTATTCTTTAAACTAGAAAGTTTAGCACAGCCTTTGAATGCTTTTTAGAGCCTGAAATGAATATGAAAAGCACCACCCTCTGGCTTGTCAGAAGGACAAAGAACACGGCTGTGAAACAGAAAGACAAGTCCTCCTGTGGCTCAACTCTCAGAGTGTCCGTCCAGGACTCCATGCATTCCTCTGTTAATTTCTCCTCAGTGGGCAGCCGCTCTCCCTGCCAGGGACTTGTCTCACCTCCAGTATAAATGCAGCAGCTGTCCGAGTTCGGATAATCTGAGCCAGGAAGTGCAAGAGAAAAGAAAAATCATTCAGAAAACATCTGGGATGAATGGGAGCAATGAGGCCTTCAAGAAAAAACAAACAAACATCCAAGATGGAGAATAAAAGACAGAAAACTTCATAGAGCAACAGATTTTTTATATTAAAACTACTCTCTATCAGGAGGCTTTGAAAGAAAATAAGACGAAATAATGCATAATTGTTAAAAGCAAAGGAGAGAACTTAGACACCAGCTTAGTAAATACATTCCACCTGTAACTGTGGTAAAAATAAATAAACTAAAGCGGCACATTCCCATAAACATGCTACCCCCTTTAGAAAACATAGCAGCGGAAGCATCATGCTGTGGGGATGCTGCTCTTCTATAGTGACAGGAAAGCTACTCAGTTTTTAAAGATGGATGGATGGAGCTACATGCAAGGGAAGTCCCAAAAAGTAATCCAGACCTTTTTCTATTCGACAGTCTGTGGCAAGATTTGAAAATAACCGTCCACTCAGACGCTCTCCATTCAGTCTGACTGAGCCGTTCTGCACTGAATGGGCAAAAAAAAACATCTCAGCATGTGCGGCTCTGGCATAAACAAAGTCCATTTTTTTTGTTACTGCCAAAGCAGTGAAAGAACATTCTGTAAAACGACTCAAAAGGGCCGAATACAAGTGGACACCAAACAACATCAACAAAAAACATGCATCATCTTGCTTCCGCCTCACAATTATGCAACACTTGGTTTTGATCTGTCGCATAAACTACTGGAAAAGCGCGTTGGAGTTGCTGTAATGCGACCAAATGTGGAGACACTGGTGGTGCACCGACAAAATGTCACAAAGAAGGCTACAAAGTAGCTTTCTCTCCTTTCTGATGAGGTCCTGCTCAGAGCGTTGGTGTGAGACACCCCGAAGGTCAGTGTCTAACTCATGGCAACGGCTGGGAGACGCTCTCATGGGAAAGCAGGCATTCTGCACAGCCGAGCTGCACAGCGGCCTGGTTACAAAAACACTGCAAGCCCCAACATGTGGCCCATTCCAGGGGAAGAACGACAGAAATCTAGTGGAAACCCACACCCTGGAGAAAGCTGTGTGGATCTTGTAGCATAACCTGTGGATAACTCATAATCAGAATGCTGCTTTACACACAGGTTCTTATAGTCAGCAACTGTTTATGTTAAAAAAATAAATAAAATTCAACTTGTAACTCTTCATACACACGAGGAAGTTACTGTGTGAACGTGTCTTACAGCACGAGGTGGTAAACAGTACTTTTGCATAGAGGCGTTAAGCAAATGTGGGACCAGATTTACTAAATACAGCAGCCAACGACTCGAATGAAATCTGCTCTGACAAGATTACAGGGCTACAATCCACACCGAGGATGATGAATGGACCCCAAACAGTTCCTGATAAATGAAACAAAACACAATGCAATTCACCTGTAGACGACGGCATCGACATTTTCATCATGTGGGCTGAATCAGATGTCAAGCACAGCAGCAATAATCCCACACTCTCCTCTGTGGTCAGGGCTCTTCATATGTCCAATAAGATCAGGTGCCCACAAGCAAAAGGTGTTTTTATTATTTTTTTTTTATTAACCAGTGGTTTATGCACTTCCTGCACAGTCTGGCCAATTATTTCCCAGAGTTCCCATTGCCAAACATTGATTGCTCAAGACAAAGCAGATGACACAATGGACTCTGCAGCCTGCTCTCAGATCAGAGAGTGAGAGACGGAGCCAGCCTTGACATTTGTGAAATGGATTTCCGATTAGAAGAGTTTAATGTAATTACCCTAAGTATGCTATGGAGTCTGCACTGAGTAACGCATTGATGCATCACGTGGAGGTTCGCTTCAACACTTCAGCCTTAGATAAAGGTTCCCTGCCCTACTTACGTTTAAGAGACAACCCTCACAGTACTACAACACCTGTAGTATTGGAAGGCTGTGGCCACGCTTCATTGTCTGTTACAATGGAAAAAAAAAGGTTTGCCTTCACATTTTATCAAATTACAACCAGAAGCTTGAGTGTATTTCATTAGCATTGCATGTAATTACAAAGACAAAGTAGTTCACAACTAAAATGGCAGTAGGATATCAAAACATTTAAGAAATAGACACACAGACATCTTTAATCTCTGCCCATGGAGGCCCACAAACAAAAATCATCAGTAAAAGACTAAAGCACAGCTGTTACCAACTGAAAAATGGCTGCCCACATGAAGAGGCATTAGGAAAGCAGCAAAGAGGTCAATGGTAGAGATCCAAAGCTCAGGTCAGGGGTGTATGACTGCAGCTTGGAGACCTCCTGTATAATAACACTTATTTTATGCAAACTCCCCAATGCAAAAAACTTATTACATCTCAGTTTCTTATCCTTTTTTCAGGTGATCAAACAATTGGTTTAAATCACTTCTCTACCATGTAGCTAGTTACAGATAAAAAAGGGTTTCAAGAGCAAAGTTTCTGATGTTTTTAGACATCTGAATTAATAAATCAGTTAAAGTATAAGTCCTTTCAAGTTAGGGTTTGTTCTTGTAGACTGGCCTTTAACAGCAACTCCTTCAGTCACAATACATGCTGGGTCACAGGATATTTCATTACCTGAAAAAGGTCAAGTTATGATGTGTAACGTTGGGTTTTATTTTGAAGGGTAGGAGCAAGGTGTCAGTGGCTTAATCTCTCCAGATGAGCTGCAGCTAACCGTCTCACTCAGATTGGAGAATCTGTCAGAACTACAATGACTATCGACTCTAATATATTGTAATGTTGCTCAATGAAAACCACAGCAGCCCTGGAAGCTGGGGCTCTGATCAGAAGAGATCAAAGCTAAACCTTTTAGGAGCTCATGGAAAATGCTGTTTGGCAGAAGGCTAAAACTAAACATCAGCCTGATGACATCATGCGGTAGGGACGTTATTCTGTAGCAGGATGAGGGAAGCTGCTCTGATGGGAAGATGGATGTCGCTAAATACAGGTGGAGGTACATCTTCCAGCAATGCAGACAAATCTACAAAACACTGATTCAGATTCAAACACAGTCATAAATTTAATTCATTTTATAAACAGCAATACTTAAAAATAAAATAAACTATTGTTTGTAGACACAGTCTAACCAATTTCCCCTTGCCCAAAAATGTCAATCTAGAAACCAGTAAAGATGCACTCTAAAGATTTTTGGTAGTTTCCAAAGAAAGTCCAAACATTATAGAACTAAATGGCTGCATGGGCGTATTTCTATAGAATCTGCAGGACAAAATGACACCTCACTTGTCTGTTTATCTCCCTGCCCTTAAAACCAACATATGTAAAAGTGAACACATATGGTTGCATTTTTATATAAAACCTCTCCCTGTCCAGATTCTCCATGGATGCTGCATTTGGACAACACTAAATGGCTAAAATAACAGCTAAAATAAATCTTTTACCTCAAACAGCAAATCTGGATGTTGAAACCCACATCAAACATGCGTGTTTCACTAAAGGCTGACCACAGCTGAAGGAGACATTTTCAGAGCTTACACCCACGCATAGGCTTTGCACTGCAACTGGCTGTTGATGAAAAGTTTCCAAATGGTTGAATAAATCTAATCTGATAACTAGATTTGTATTACACCCTCATTAAAGCCTATAAAAGTCCAGACAGTGTGTAAGCAATCAATTATGCATCAAGAGATGGAGATGTTTTGATGGTTTTTTTAGGTCAAATTTGCAAAACAATGTATAGAGCCTTACAAAATGATTTATTCTACCTTTTGCCATAATGGTGGGGGTGGGGTTACAGTGTTAGAACACCACAAAGCACAGGGAATGGAAGGAACATAAGACTTTTTTACCACATTTTTATAACTGAAACTGGTTTTCCTTCCAGGCAGGGGCGGAGAAAGATGGGGGGCCAGGGGTGTCCATCGCCACCCTTAGCCAATCAATGGCTATCCCTGTGGCCACCCCTACCATTTGTTCCCCTCTAATACAGACGGTGGCAGCAGTAATACTCTGAAGTGGAATATTCAAAACATTTGAATTTTTTGTGGTTAATTATACACATCAATATACTAACATCAAAGATGATGAATACAGAATTCATGCTCTTTTCAGAACTAGATTTTATGTTATAAGGGGTAAAGAGAAAATTATGTGTCTCTGCAAGTTATCTAGGAGTCTTCAGTGAAATCATAGATAAATAACTAATTTAATAAAAACTTATTAAACAATCAATTTATGTAGATATTAGTGCTTGTAAATATCAATTTTATGCAGAATAATTATTGATACAAGTAGGTAAGTAATGATGATGGAAAAGATTTACGCCCCAGAAGAATTTTATCCACTATACGTTTTTTTCTAGAAATTAAGGGTGTTTAAATTTATGCTTCTATTTGTTAGCAAAGGCTGTAGGAAAGTATGGTTTGTCTTTATTTAGAAAATATGGATGTTTTGCTCGTTAATTTTCCTATTGGAACAGTGTAGATTGACCCTGAGGTTCTGGTGCCGATCCGCTTTAGCCCCCCTCTCAGGGTCATGGGCAGTTCTAGACAGGGCCCAACAGAGGCCAGTGCCCCTGTAGACAATGTCCTGGCCCCTGTTATGGCCCCTGCACTGAAGTCATAATACTCAAAGAAATTCTAATGATGATATGCACCAAACAGACATGGTCACTGATAGGTTTACAAATTCTGTTTTGCTAATTATTTAAAAACAACAAGGTGATAGCTTCAGTGGTATTGAGAGAGGATCCCAGTTTTCATCTATGTGTTTTTCAAAACAAATGAAAAAAAAACTCTAATTTTTACAGCTGAATTTATCAGTTTTTCTTGAGTTCTAATTCAGCTTTCATAGAAAACGATAATTTTCACTAAAATTAAGTCAGAAATATGTAAAATTGCAAAATTATGAATGTATATTGACCTAATAAGGCATAGCATTTTAATTAAACCTATTTGAATAGAAATTTCACTTCATGCAGATATCTTAATATATTTGAATTCCTTTCCCTGTTTTTATTTCATGCTTTTTTTCCGTGCCCCCATGAAAACATGCCGGCCCCCTCCTGGCCCCCTGCCCTGGTACATTTGTTCTAGAACCGCCACTGCTCAGTGTATATTGGTTATTGTCTGGCCACCCTGACAAAGATTTCCTGGTTATGCCTCTGCTTCCAGGATGCCATGATTTCCCAAATCTTCCTCATGTATGATACTCAACTCTTTGCCTTTAGAGAGGTGCCATTTATAATGAACTTTAATCACACAAGTCAACCCTGTTTAAGAATGACGGAGGGATAAAACCATATATGGTTATTCTTCCACTTCATAACCATTCTCCACTTTTTGTTCATTAAAGCCAATTGGGTGGAAGTTTTGCAAAGGATTGTTTATGTATTGTTAGAACAGCAGACAAACAAAGAGTCCTGTCACTGATTTTTTTCCTGCACAGGTTGGGTTTGTTTTGACAAAAGGAAACATTCCTGTTGATATAAATCCTGAGAATTTGAAATGCAAACATTGGAAAGAGAAGGCGGTGTTTGACAGGAACAATGCCTCCTATCCCACAGCCTACCTGAGCAGACTGGACAGCGGATGGGAGGACGCTCCGTGGCTGCTGCTGCTGCTACTGCCGCCGCTTCCTGCGCTCCCAGAACCGCCTGCGGTCTGCCGTTTCCCGGATAAAAGCTTCTCCACCACGGCGAGGTTCCCGGTGCGCGCTGCGTCCACGAGCTCCTGCTCCTTCCCCATCGCTAATCCGTGGAAGAAAAAAAATCACAGGAGGCTGTGGGGAGAGAAGGGGGAGGAAATAGAGAAGGGGAGGGGGGTTGGTTGGTTGTAGGGAATGAAATTCCTCAGTGAGACTCTCTGTCTCTCTCCATACCTCAACTTATTTAATCGGAGCTTCAGATGGAGCGAGGGAACCAAAGCTTCCCCCCTCCCCCGGCCGTCCTGCTGGATCCTTCCGTCCCGATCCACGACTCAAGAGGGAAAAGTTTCGCTCAACAGCACAGCACCATTATCAAGCAAACTTCCTCTGACCAGTCTTCCGAGGGTAGTCCGTCACTTCCTTGAAACTGCCCTTTCTTTCTTCATCTCCAATGAAACCCTTCAGACGCACACAAATGCAGCTCGGGCCACCGCCGCCCCTCGCTGCTTTTCAAAGAGTAAGGATGGGTTAAAGCAAGATGGCGCCCCCGGTGACTCATACAATACGGTCAGTTAGTTTGGAACGCGCCCATCCTGATGAGTTGTAGATCTGCAGTTACAAGCGTCTCGTTGTGACAGCAACACATTTCCAAACCTAACAATGAGCGTTATCTGTTATAGTTATTTTAATGAGACCTTCAACAAGACTAATTAATTTACTAAAAAATAATAATAAAAAATTAAATTAAACAAAAGTTAAATGACTAACGACACGATAGCGATATCGGGAAGTAAGAAAAAACATTTGAATTGACTCGTATACAAATGAAGAGAAGATATTCAAATAACTTATTAAAAAGATAAAGCAGTCATAAACTATAGCCAATCAGAGGCAATACTTCTATGGAGGAGGTCCTCCATATACGTCCTCTTACTTTACTGAAAATGTATATTTTTTTTCTTATTTTATTTAAGAAAGAAAATTTACCAAGAAATTACTTAATTAGAAATAAAAAATTTCAACTTAATTACTGAGTTACAAATCATATCAGACAAATATATACAAAGCTCGACATGTTTTTTTAAGAATAAAATAAAAAAATGCAGAAAAACAGCAGAATTACAAGTTGGTAATTAACACATTATTTTGTTTGTTTTTTAACATTAAACTTATAGTTAAGCCAAAAAGAGATCTAAATTTCTAAGGCTGTGGTCTTCATGCAGACCTTGTATCCAGTTTAAGATCAGAAATCCTGAGGACTGAGTCTTAATATTTAGAGCCAAAGTAATTAGAACCAACATGCTAATGTGAAGGCCCTAGATATAATTTCAAATCTCACTCTGATTTTGTTTTTCTTAGCTTACATCTGACATACAGGAAATAGAGAGTAAATTAGGACATTTATTGTTACATTTAACAACCAATTAGACATTTAGATATTCTTCTTCTTCTTTTTTTTTTTAGAATGGGGAACAGAGCAATGGAGTTAGCTATACTTATCTAGAAAGGAAAAACAAAACTTATATTTTCCAGACATGTGTTTATTCTTTTTTATTTGGGTCTATTTATTTTTTCTTTCTAAAATTTCAAAATGAGAATCTTTGTTTTGTGAGATGTGCATTTTATTTTCATTGTTGTGGGGTAAACGGCTGGTGCATAGGTATCGATTCTGTAAAGAGAAAATTAAATCCACAGTTTAAGGAAAATTAACAGCGACAGTGACAAAATTATGAAAATACAGAGGAAAGCCTAGAAATATATGTATTCATTGAATATGTTTTGTTTTATAATTTATTCAACTTTACCAAAGAATGATATTTTGATTAATTTGACCACATTATTAAAATTATTAATAATACATAACTGCTATTTTAATGCTATTCCTTACAATATTTTTCTTGTTTTGTAGGTATGAGCTAAGGGAAAATAGTCATTTTTAGTATTTATTTATTATTTATGTTTAAGTTTTAGTGAATTAAAATATTCAGGGGACAATTTGTTGCACATATTTAACATCCTCATATGTTTATGTTTCCTGAATTGCTTCCTTTTTTTTATTCTACCCTATTTCAGAATGTAGTTACTCTCCAGTCCGCATGGTCGCGGTAATGCAGTAAATAGGTAGTTTGCTAAACAGCATAACTTTACCAAAAATAATGGAGCAAGAAAACAGTTAGCGTAGAGTTGCGACGAGAAGAAAGAAAGAGCATAGTGCAGCC
Organism: Cyprinodon tularosa; assembly: GCF_016077235.1. Lineage (NCBI taxonomy): Eukaryota > Metazoa > Chordata > Actinopteri > Cyprinodontiformes > Cyprinodontidae > Cyprinodon > Cyprinodon tularosa. The sequence goes on along the minus strand of NW_024038657.1, from coordinate 2,242,359 downwards.
TATGGTGGATGTATAGTTCAAAGGGAAGCTAGAGAAGCCCAGAAAATAAAGATAACAGAAAGAGTTTCTTACGCAGAAGCATTAAAAAGAATAAAGAAAGATAGTAAAAGAGGAATGAGGCTGGGAGAAGCAGATCAAAGTTACACTTCTCAGAACACAAATCAAGGAATGAATGGTCAGAGACAAATACTAATGCCAACAACAAATACAAATAATACATGTTTGCATAAATGTAAAATAGAGGAAAATACAATGATGGTGAAAAAAGAAAACTTTGTAGCATTTATATGTCATGTTATTAATGTTACAGTCCAAATGAAGAAGAAAAGTGATAAAATAAAATAAATAGTAACAGCAGCAGGGAGATTCCTAGATATGAAAGAAATTCAAGCAGATCAAATACATACCATTTTGAGTGCCACTGAAATAACAGAAAATGGTCAGGATTAGGATACAAGCTTTATTGATGGTCATTCATATTCTACAATGGAATGCCAGAAGTATAATAGCTAATGGACAAGAATTTAAAAAGTATATTTATGAATTAGAAGTAATACCAGATGTAATATGTATACAAGAAACATGGTTAAACTCAAACTTGGATTTTAAAATTCCTGGATATAATATAGAAAGACAGGATAGAAGTAATGGTAGTGGCGGAGGATGTGCCACCTTAATTAAGGAAGGAATTGCTTACAAGAAAAACTCATTAAATAAAAAAATAGAATGTGTAAATATAGAAATATTTAATTTAAGGAAACATGGAAATATTAAAATCATTAATTATTATAATCCGTGTAAAAATCTAGATAATGAAATATTTAAGGAAATAGGGAAAATACATAGAAGAGAAGTTTGGTGTGGAGATTTTAATGCTCACAACAGTCTATGGGGTAGCAAGAAAACGGATCATAATGGTGAAATAGTGGAAGAATTAATGGATGAAAGGTCATTAGTTTGTCTTAATAATGGAAAAGGTACAAGAATAAATATACATAAAAATTCAATCTCATGTCTAGATATTACATTAGTATCTGACTGTCTTGTTAGTGCATGTGAATGGGATGTAAATGGGGAATCTACACTAGGGAGTGATCACTTTCCAGTGAGTACAATAATTAATGATAATATAAATAGACAAGAAGAGTTTACATTAATAAGATGGTGCTTTGATAAAGCTGATTGGTTTAAATTTAAAACAAAATGTGAAGAAACAAGACATATAGTAACATTAAAAGGTAATATTGAAGAGTGTACAAATCAAATAGTAGAACATATTCTAAATGCTGCAAATTACAGCATACCAAAAATAAAAGTGAAAGGTCAGAAGAAAGTAGTTCCTTGGTGGAATAATGAATGCAGTAAAACTATTAAAGATCGTAATAAAGCTTTTAAAATACTACAGAAAAATCTAACAATCGAAAACCTTATTGATTATAAAAGGAAAAGAGCAAAAGCTCGGAAAACTATAAAGGATGCAAAAAAGAAAACGTGGAGAGACTATTGTTCATCAATAGGTTCAGAAGTTAATTTACAGAATGTGTGGTCAATGTTTAGAAAAATGACGGGGAAAAAGAACAATGTCAATATTCCATCCTTAGTCAGAGGACAGGAGGTATTGGTTTTAAATAAAGATAAGGCAGAGTTATTAGGAGAGACATTTGCGGCAGTTCATAGTGGTGATCACTTGACAAATACCCACAGAAGGCAGATGATTCAAAAACTTGGAAATCATAAAAACTCACTAGAAAAATGTCAAAAATATATGTCAACATTGGATATGAATATAACCATGAAAGAAATAAAAACAGTATTGAAAGGGACAGGATATTCAGCTCCAGGGGAAGACCAGTTATGTTACGCTATGTTTCGACAGATTCCGGAAGTAACACTGAAATTAATATTAGAATTATTTAATAAAATATGGAAAGAAGGAACAATACCAAATAGTTGGAAAAGGGCAATAATTTTACCATTTAATAAGCCAGGTAAAGATCCTTCCTATCCAAATAATTACAGACCAATTGCTCTTACTTCCCATTTAAGTAAATGGATGGAGAAAATAATGGTTAATAGATTAGGATACTATCTTGAGAAGAATAATCTAATAAATGGATATCAATGTGGATTCAGAACTGGAAGATCAACAATAGATGCTCTAACTAGAGTCAGTAATGACATAGAGAAAGCTTTAAAAATGAAGGAAATAATGATTATAGTATTTTTTGACATAGAAAAAGCATATGACTCACTATGGAAAGAAGGATTACTTATAAAAATGAAACAGATGGGAATAGGTGGGAGAATGTATAATTGGATAGCAAATTTTCTACTAAATAGAAAAATAAGAGTAAAAATTGGGAATGACTATTCAAATGAATATAATGTTGAAAATGGAATACCACAAGGTAGTGTAATTAGTCCAATTTTATTTAATATTATGATCAATGATATTTTCTATGAAACTGATAAATGTATAAAATCTGCACTATATGCAGATGATGGGGCCATATGGATGAAAGGGAAAAATATTAAACATGTTGTAGAAAATATTAAAAAAGCAATTAGTAAAGTTGAAAAATGGTCTTATGAATGGGGTTTCAAATTATCAGCAACCAAATCTTGCTATATGGTTGTCACAAAGAAGAGAAATATTAATATAGAAACAATAACATTATATGGACAGACTTTAGAAAGAGTAACAGAATATAAATATCTAGGTTTATGGTTGGACAGTTCTTACTCATGGAAAACACATATAGATAACTTAGAAACCAAATGTAAAAAAGTTATTAATATATTAAAGGCTGTGGCTGGAAACAATTGGGGGGCAGATAGACAGTCATTATTAAGCATATACAGGGCTCTAATGAGAGCAATAATAGATTATGGCAGCATTATATATGGAGCAGCAGCTAAAACATCATTACAAAAAATAGAAAGATTACAGTGTAGGGCTTTACGAATATGTACAGGAGCAATAAAAACAACACCTATTAATGCTCTATTAATTGAAAGTGGGGAAACTCCACTTGAAATTAGGAGAATTAAATTAGCTTTAGCATATTGGATGAAAATTAAAAGTAATATAGATAATCATGTGAATTCAACTATTCTGCAAAATTGTTGGGAATATGTGAAGTTCCAAAGTAATGGATTTGGATGGATGGTTAGGAAATGGATTAAAAAGTATAGACTAGAAGACAAGGAAATAGCTCAATTTAACCCAATTAGCGTTATTCCTCCATGGCTAATACCTGAGGTTAATGTAGATTTGCAAATCAATACAATGAAAAATGATTGGAATATAAATGAAATAGGGATAAAAACTGATATTTATTTAAGAACTACATATAATAATTACCTTAAAATTTATACAGATGGTTCTAAAAATCTAAAAGGTTATGTGGGTATAGGAATATATATCCCAGAGTTTAAAAAATGTATTCACAAAAGAATATCAGATCAATTGTTGGTATTTACAGCAGAAATGGTGGCAGTTATATTAGGCTTGCAATGGGTGGAGGAGATTCGACCAATCAGGGTGGTGGTGTGCACAGACTCTAAAGCAGTAGTGGAAAGTATTAAGGGAGAAGGAAATAATAGAAAAGATTTGGTATTAGAAATTCATCATATTTTATTTAGACTATATAGGGGTGGCATTGATGTTTGGTTTTGTTGGGTGCCGGCACATGAAGGAGTAAAAGGCAATGAAAAGGCAGATAAATTAGCTAAAAGGGCTTTAGAGGGGGAAATAACGATTTCAATTCCTTTTGGAAAAGGGGAAGGGAAATCACTTATTAAAAGTAAAGAAATGGAGGAATGGCAAAAAATATGGAACGAAGATAGGAAAGGAAGAAGATTATATGAAGTGCAAAAGTCAGTTCGAATTCGAAACATTAATGAAAGAAACAGAAGAGAAGAAATAATAGTTAGTAGATTAAGAATAGGTCATACCTACTTAAATGACATGCTTTACTTAATAGGGAGGAAAAATAGTGAGAAATGTGAGAAATGTGGTGAAAAAGAAAATGTAGAACACATACTGATGAACTGTAAGTTATATGAACACGAAAGGGAAAAATTAAAGAGAATAGTTAGAAGTATAGGGCATGAATGGAATCTTAAAGGAATATTAGGAAATGAAGGAAACATAACAGATATTCATAAACTAAGGAAAGCATTGTTTATGTATCTTAAGAATACAAAATTAAAAAATAGAATCTAATAGATGTGAAGTAACGCTGCTACACACTCATGTACAGTAGGTGGCGGTATGCACCTTAAAGTTGCTTGTGATCCGCCATAATAGAAGAAGAAGAAGAAGAAGAAGAAGAAGAAGAAGAAGAAGAAGAAGAAGAAGAAGAAGAAGAAGAAGAAGAAGAAGAAGAAGAAGAAGAAGAAGAAGAAGAAGAAGAAGAAGAAGAAGAAGAAGAAGAAGAAGAAGAAGAAGAAGAAGAAGAAGAAGAAGAAGAAGAAGAAGAAGAAGAAGAAGAAGAAGAAGAAGAAGAAGAAGAAGAAGAAGAAGAAGAAGAAGAAGAAGAAGAAGAAGAAGAAGAAGAAGAAGAAGAAGAAGAAGAAGAAGAAGAAGAAGAAGAAGAAGAAGAAGAAGAAGAAGAAGAAGAAGAAGAAGAAGAAGAAGAAGAAGAAGAAGAAGAAGAAGAAGAAGAAGAAGAAGAAGAAGAAGAAGAAGAAGAAGAAGAAGAAGAAGAAGAAGAAGAAGAAGAAGAAGAAGAAGAAGAAGAAGAAGAAGAAGAAGAAGAAGAAGAAGAAGAAGAAGAAGAAGAAGAAGAAGAAGAAGAAGAAGAAGAAGAAGAAGAAGAAGAAGAAGAAGAAGAAGAAGAAGAAGAAGAAGAAGAAGAAGAAGAAGAAGAAAGGATCCTGGTCGAGACGTTGGTCGTTTGGTGCATGGCGCGTGTTTTGAAGCTGCTCTGCTTGTGGAGAAATGTCCTGGGCCGTGAGTAGTGAGGAAACAGGAAGCGATTCTTGTGGGATGGAAGAGGGAAATAGTGACAATGAAGGTTGGAAGATAGCAGCATCAAAAAATTAGAAAAAGCGGAAAAAACAGAGATCCGTTAAAGGGGAATCTAGTTCAGAACAATCCAGTGATGATCAATCCATACATTCCACAGAAAAAAAACTTAATTCAAAGTCATATTCAAAGTCGTTAATCAGGCAGACTCTTTTACAAACTGGAATCCGGTTCACTTAACAAAAACCATCAATAAACTTGTTGGAGAAGTCCGAGGTGCCAGAATTCTGTACAGTGGAGACCTGCTAATTAACTGCAGAGACAGCGCCCAGCAAGGCAAAGCAATACGAATTAACAAAATTGACGGGATAAGAGTTCAGTGCAGCCTAATGGAGAACAAAAAGATCAGCAGGGGAGTCATTGGAGGAGTTCCTCTGAAAATTTCTGAAAAAGAGATTCTGGAAAACATAAGCGGTGCAAAAGTAAAAGAAGTAAAACGGTTAAAAACAACAAGAAACGGAGAAAGATCTGACAGTTTATCGGTGTTAATTAAATTCGAAGAAGAGCAATTACCAAGCAAAGTATTCATCGGTTACATAAGCTATAATGTCAAAATCTACAATCCTCCACCATTGAGATGTTTCAAATGTCAAAAATTCGGACACATTGCAGCAGTTTGTAAAGGGAAACAGAGGTGTGGAAGGTGTGCAGGAGAACATGAATATGGTAAATGTGGAAAAGAAGCTAAAATAAAATGCTGTAATTGTGGTGCAGAACATACTGCTGCTTATCGCGGCTGTGAAGCAAGCAAAAGGTCTGAAGAAATAAAAAAAATGAAATTTGAGCTTGGAATAACTTATGCTGAAGCTGCAAAAAGGATCCCATCTCAGTCAGAAAAACCCAAACCTACAGTTCAACACACGGCAAATTTCAAACCTCTAGAGAAATCTCCAAAAATTGATGAAGACTCACTAATTGTTAAAAAGACAAATTTTGTTCTTTTCATGGTGGAAGTGATTAATTGTACTGCTCAGACGACAAAAAAAAAACAGAAAAAATCAAAATAATAGTGAAGGCTGCAGAAAAATATCTGGATGTTAAAGATATGAACTGGGAGATGGTTGGAAGCATGATGGAAAGACCAATGGGACCATCAGAAACTGGCAGAGTTACGATGACCTAGAGTAAATTTAAATTATACGGGCAAATGTAATTTAGTATAATTTAGTATTATGTGGGTTTAAGTTACACAGGTATTTTTTTTTTTTTATTGGGGGGGGGGGGGGGGGGGGGTGAATCGTTTCCTGTTTCCTTGCTTTACTCCATATCAGTTGGTGGCGGTAATGCACATTTCACAAGTTTGCCAACCGCCATAAAATCTCATAAGAAGAAGAAGAACAGTTAGCGTATGGTAAATGACAATTTGTAACCTATTGTTTTTACTGTTTTTCACACTTATTGACGACGTAAACTATCGATTGTATCGATTAGGTGTGTTTTTGCATCAAAGCGGATTGATATTTTTGTATATCCAGTGTTAGCATCAGCCACAGAACAGCAGCATTCGGCAGCTAACAGTTAGCTCATTGCTTAGTTCATAGCAGAACGTTAAAGTTCGTTCTGAATTAAAAGCTTCAAGTAACACGACCAATTCTTCAGCGCTTTGCTGCCTTTCTATCTCACGTGATTTAAAAGAACATGTTTGTGTTCAGTAACTGAACTCTGGAAGAAAGATCTAAGGGGTAATGGCGGACCCTGCACGGATAAAGACGGAGAATTCACTTGAAAAAGAGGATTTTACTAACGAGGATGATCCGAAGACGGAGCAAACAGAAAATGTTCCGGAGTCTTCAGCAGATGACAGGAAAGAGCCGTCCACGCAGGATCATCCAAAAGATTTAAACGCTGTAAGTTAAAGAGTTTCTCAAACAAAGGCCATCAGAATAGTAAGGAAAAATACTTCATATATTGATGTACATTTAAATGAGATATCTGGAATTAGAGAAAGGAGACATACAGTTAATAATGTAATCTCAGGATCCAGTGTTAATCACCACAAAGAACAAAAGTAAGGTTGAAGTTTGACAGCTCTAGTGATGAGAGGGAGTTTTTCACAGCCACTTTTGATCTGAGAATAATATAAAGTATTAAAAAAGACTGATCATATTTATAGAGTTCAGTAGGTTATTAAAAAAGAAACTTTAAGTCTTATTCTGAGGAAGCAAATCATGAAAAACAGTGTCTAAGAAAACACTCCACCTAGACAAAGAAAACATAATGTTTTGCCTTTCTTTAGTAAAATTCAACTTGATTGATGCATTCAACCCAAAAATTAAGATACAAATGTTTAAAATTTCTATCGTTTAGGTATAAATCAAATTTATACCAGATGCAGTAAACCAAAGGGCTGTAAAGGAACAAAATCCCATTTGCTGATGAAGATTCTCAGTCATTCAGGTCATAGTCATTCCGTAAAAGTTTAAAAAACAATCCACTGACTTGGTTTCCAAGATTTGAAGACGTTTTCGCTTCCCCTCCAGGAAGCTTTCTCAATTCAAATGTCTGCATTGAGAATTGAGAAAGCTGGATTGTTTTTTAAACTTTTACGGAAAATCCCATTTGACAAAAAAAGCAAAGGAAATGCTTCATGTGGACTTAAATTTGGTGTATTAATGATCTAACAAACCAGACAGATTAGGAATAAAACCAAGACATTAGAACTCAGAAATATATATATTTTTTTGTAAAGATAAGTTGTTTTTTTATTTTATTTTTTTTATTGCATGATTGATATTGAAAGCCTGGCCCCCAAATATATTTTTGCCACTTAAATAACTAACATTTAAAAGAAGTATTTATAAATATCTTTATAGACATATCAGCAGCCTTTAAAGAAAGGATAGTTTGGGTTTTTTTAGAGCTGCTGTCTGTTACTTCAGTTAATTCAGTATAAATTTTGATAAATTCAAAAGATTTTGATGAAATCATGCATTTTCTTCAAGATCTTGCCCTGACAAAGCAGGTTTTAATTTAATAATGATGTGAAAGGGGTTATTTTTTCCCAAACACATCCAACTTGTTTGTATAATTAAAAAAACGACTCCATGATGTCCTCCAAACTGATGGTGGTTGTTTTAGGTTTCAGATAATCTACTGTAGATCTCAGTGCTGCATTTGAGACAGTCCATTATATTCTTTTAGAAAGGCAAAATCAAATATCAGCTGTTAATGGTAAATAATCCTTATGCTCCAGGATTAACTGTGGAGTACCACAGGGATCAGTGGTAGGGCCAATTCTCTTTACTATATATTTGCTCCCAATTGGTAGATTTAACAGACACTATGATATTAACTTCCACTGTTATTCTGATGACACGCTGCTGTATTTGTCCAAAAATCCTGCTAACCCATTACATACTGTAGATTGATAGTTATTGTGTAGTAGTTGCAGTTAGAACTTTGCAAAATCTACTTTTTCTAATCCTTGCAACATGGACCTTCTGTAAGTATGTAATAGCTTAGACTGGAATAGGGCAGCTAAGCAGGGTACAGAGACAGAAGTGTCATAAAAAGATTCAAAAACTGATGAATTGTCTGGTTTTACTAAAGGAATCCCACGGTTGGTGTCTTCATCATACATGATTTTTCTTGGACTCTAAAGGAAAGTGAAGCCACAGCAGCGGATGATGAGGAAGAGGGAACCTCTGGTCAGCCTTCCTCTAAACGTCTGAAGGTGGAGCCAGAAAAGAAGAAAGAGAAGCGCCACAAGGTCGATGAGGATGAAATACAGAAGATGCAGTACGGCTGACATTTTACCTGGTTATATATATAAAAAAAAAATAAATGAGCCGATATTTTTACACACATCAGATAATTGTTTTTGATAATTTGTACCTTTTTTCCATCATCTGCATCTTTTAGGGTTTTGGTGTCATCTTTTTCTGAAGAGCAGCTCAATCGCTATGAGATGTACAGACGCTCTGCCTTCCCAAAGGCTGCTATTAAGAGGGTGAGCTGGTTAGAAACAGATTTATTTCCAAATGTCAAACCTGTTTCTTATGACTGCTTTGTTATCTGCTTATTTCAGCTGATCCAGTCCATAACTGGTTCATCTGTTTCCCAAAATGTGGTCATTGCCATGTCTGGTATCTCCAAGGTTTTTGTTGGTGAGATTGTTGAAGAAGGTTAGTGGATGTTTCTCTTTTTAACAAAAGAAATAATCCGATCTAATACACACGACAGGTCAATCCGTATATTTTATTTGCCAATGTTTTTATTTTACAGCTTTGGATGTTTGTGAGAAGTGGGGAGATACCCCCCCACTTCAGCCTAAACACCTGAGAGAAGCAGTTAGGAGGCTGAAGAGTCGAGATCAGATTCCCAACACAAAGTGCAAGCACATCCTGTTCCACTGAGCTGATCATGCCACAGAATGAGCAAGGACATTTGCTATGTTAAAAACTGTCTTATTGTGCGGGGAAAAAAACTGCTAAGAAAGCTGTTTCCACAATGCAGTGGCTGTTCACAATCACTGACAGAGTAAGGACAGACTAGACACACTGGGAAAGCTTAAGGTGTTAGTTTTATTTATTTTTTTTATCATTTAAGTTTTGTACTGTAAATTGGTTTTAATTTCTTTAATAAATGTTTGGCTGTTAGATTAGACCCTGATATATAGGTTTGAAACTTGTTCATTTTGTTACAAGCTAAAAGGTATATTAAGTTCCATTTAATTAGATATCAAGTATAAATAAAATATGTGAGGACATTTTTAGGTTTCCACAGATTTTTGTTTTTCTGTCGGATTGGATCCAACGCTGGACTTTGAGTTTTCCACTATAATGCCTGAACATGCTGGATCTCAACTCCAGTCCTTTGTGGCCTTGGTTCAAGCCACCCCATAGCATGATACTGTCACCACCTTTCATCCTGTGTTCAGAATGGAATGTTAGTAGAATTTTTCTTTTATATATGACCATAGACTAAAGTTTGTCATGGGCAGATTTGTTGAGCGTTGGACTACCTAATTTTTTTTCATATGGTTGAATGAAATACAATAAAAGACCCAACAAAAATGTGTTTAGCAATTTATTAAGTCTTAAATTCTTGTCAACATTCTCTCTTTGGTTCACAGAACCAGTTATATATTAGTCTCAATAGAGTGAATACCATACAAAAACCATTAGCACCACTAAAAACATATCCACAATGACTCGTATGCATTCATTTTGGAAGTGATTCACATCAAGACAAGTGCAAAATTCAGTGGGTTAACCGCACAAGTAATTCACAAAGCATAAACGTCACAAAACTCACTTTAACACATGCGTCTCAGGTCTACAGTACATCTTGTAATCAGTCTCCCTCTGTTTGCATCTCTTGCATGGAAATTTAAATCAAAACTCTTTCATTAAATTAAAACAGATGCTACTAACCATCAAGGTCGGAGCAGAAGTGGGAACTTCAGAGCTACATGTTGCATCCAGCATGGAACGTCTCTGTCCATTAAGGCCATGCAGAAACTAAAACACTAAAAGCTAGTAAAAGATCACATGTATTGAGGTAAATAAGTAGTACATATGCTTTAGTACAACAACTTTTGAAGTAGTTTTGAGTGTTCATGCAGAGTGTAGAATACAAGATTATGACACATAGGTAGTTATTTCAGACATGTTACACCTTAGAAAATACTCAGCATGTTCTTTTTGATGGGTTTAATGAGAAACTAGTCTCTCTCTATTGCTCTGATTCACAACAGTGTTCTTTAAGCATTAATATCCATCTGCTACTCAGATGCATCCCAAGCTAGAATAACACTGATTCATCTGTGTTCATCTATTTCAGTTACGGTACTTATCTTAAGCATATTTGATGCGTTCCTTAAATTTTGAAACTCCTGAACCACAGATGGCTTCAGAAACTCCTTACCTGAGCTACAGAGATAAAATACCAGATCAAATTTCTCTTTAATTTCATTTGTAAATTAACTTCCTTGAGTTGAAAGAGTGGTGTGGGTATGTTTCCACAGGTGGTTCTGACTTTGCTCAATTTGCATTTAATCAAACACTAAGTCAGTCCAGCTCTGTACCAGGAAGTTTTGGAGCACTCTGTTCTTCTCTCTGATGACCAGAATCTCCACCTGGATATACACCCTACTCCACACAAACCAAGGCTGATTGTTTTGCTCCTCATCTCACTGATGCAAACACTGCAAAAGGAGTCCTGACCCAGCACTGACTCCTGATACTGTACAGAGCCTGGAAATAACTTACTTTGCATTTATTGTTTTTAAAAATGATTTTATAGCTTAAAAAATGCAGATATGATAATTTTATTCTGTTGTAATATTCCAACTTCCTTAAAAACTACTGTTTTGCGGATTTCATTAGCTGCAAGCTGAAATGAACATAAATAAATAATTAAAGCTAACTCACCCCATTCAATAGATCAATATAACAGAAGCTTTTAAAAAGTGATGCTGAAATACAAACTATTTTCAATGATATTCTAATGTAATGAGATGCAACTGTAGCTTCCAATGTAATTTAGCTGAAATATTTTAAATGACATGGCTCTGCCACCAGAGGTCTCCCATGTACAGATATGCTGCTGCTACAAACTGAGTAAAAAAAGAAAAGATTTTTACCGAAACAAAAGCCCTGATTAAACCAAAACTGAATAAACTGATAGTTGTTTTTTTATCTAACACAAACAAAACAACGGTGTTACATAAACATAGAGCAGTCACTTGGAATTTCATGCTTGTATGAGGTTTTCCACAGAGAACTAGATTGGCAACAAATCTGAGCTGAAAAGAAAAACGATTGTAGTTAATTGGAAAATCTTCACGTCATCAGTACGGCTTTTGATAATCAACAATCAATTTTGTTTTGAAAGAAAACAAAACTAAAGAATAAAAAATAAATAAATTCAAGTAAAATTATACAAAAACCCATCCAGGTTCCATACATATATATATTATTTTTAGACCAAATGATTTAACTCTGCGTACAATGTTCTCTAAAACGAGTAAGAGAGACGGTAAGGCGTGCCATCCTAACTGGCCGTTCACCAACAGAGGACATCGTTTCACAGTAAAAAAGAAACTCTTCAAATACAAAAAAATAAAATAACACTGAAAATAAACCGACCTGGTGACGAACCTATAAAAAAGGGGACATTTTAGATGATTTAAACCTCCCATTAAGAAGTGGAAGTTTGGTTTCTAAATAAAAAAAGTGCATTTTTTTCCTCTACCTTTGACAAAACTTTAAACCAAAACGTCAAAAAAAGCGACATGTCTGTCTAATTTTACACCAAACCAAAGTTAATTACACTGATAAGTCCAGCAGTAAAACCATTGATAAAAAAAAGCTACATTTCCTATTGAATTAGTGGTGCTCACTAAGCATGCAGTGTGACAGATCTGGCAGTGACTGTGCAACATATCCATAACACACAATAACTAAGTGGAAAGATTTAAAGCTTGATTTTGTCGCATGCTTTGTTTTACATTGAACCCACACAATGACTTCACCAGTCCATCCTGATTTGTTTTAGAAAAAAACCAGAATAAACTAGTTAAGCACAACAGTAATAAGTATCCTAATGCTTAGAAAAAGAACATTATTTTACCTAAAAGTTAACTTGATAAACCCCGGTTTTCTAGTGACGGCTAAAAGGGGGGTTCGTAATGGCTTGGACTGTTTGAGTCAGTTATAGGTTATATGAGGACACGGGTTTGGATTAACCTCTTGTTTTCTTGAATCCATCTTTAGAAATGATCTAAACGAGCTTCCAAATCTGATACATCCCATCAGCATTCCTCCACAGCAGCTGGGATCAGGGGGCAGAGTCTAAGAGGATCAGAGTGTAAATGTGGGGTCGTACTTCCTTACTTCCAGGAGGAGGCGCTCTCTCTCACTGAGGGCCTGTGTGAGGGCTGCCTGGGTGTCACAGAGCTGGCTCTCCAGTGTCCCTCCCTACAAAGACATCATTGTTGGATTAGTAACAGCTTATGCTCCGACTTCATGCTTAAAAGTATGCAGATTCAAATTTTACTCCTTAATAACCAGAAATCATTACTAAACAATAAGATCCCATATAAGCAAATTAACTGTTTCAAATGTAGTCAAAATCAGCTTTTATATAGTAGCCTCAACATAAAGTAGTTCATAAATGTCAAAGTGGAAAGAAAGTTAACCGATTTTAATAATGAAAAGTATGGAATACATTTGTATTATTTCCCTTTAATGCCTCATTTTGCTTGCATTTGTTTTAGAAAAAAGCACAAACTGAGTCAGATTTGATGAACGCTGAATTTAAAGTAGATTTAAATTTGGAGTTTGGGCAATTCTAAGACACAATAATTACATTCATTTAGGCTGCGCCCCTGCAGCCATGTCTGCATTGTGGTGTCAACTGCCCCGCTTTTTAATGCTTTACAGACTAACAGGATTCTGCTGTACTTTACTCCATCTTCTTTTTCTTTTTTCCTCCTTACCTCACTTTGCTGTTGGACAAAGTCGGTGCCATTAAACCTGTCAATGCCAGCAGCAGGAACATCTGCTGAAGAATTAGTGTCTGCACTTTCAGCTGAAATAAGAAAGAATATGTATGAGGCTTTTCTATTCATCTTTCTGAAAAGGTGTGACTTTAGATTACATCATTGGTTCTTTCCAAGTTCCTCTTTTTTTTGAAAAATCTTAATCACACATTCTGCTGGGTTTTTTTTATCTTCACCTTTGATTCTCATGATGCCATCATCACTTCGCTGGAGCAGCATCTGCTCTATAATGAATTTGGCAGGGACAGGTTGTGGAGCAGTGGGGTAGATTCTGGGTCCATCGTCCTAATAGAAAACAAACAAAAAAACATCAACTGACATTGTAAGTTGGATGCAGAACGTCCTTTATATTCCATTAACAGGCTGGGAGTATTCAGAAAATAAAACAGTTAAATACACAAACTTGTTCAGTTATCAACATGTGGGCAAAATATTCGGTGCGTCTTGTTTAGTGAAAGAAAAAACCTACAATGGTTAGAGAAATACATTGAATCTAAAACTAATGAAAAATTTAAATAATCTACGAAAGTGAAAAATGAATTTGACAAAAATGATACAAGAAAAGACAAATAATGTGACCAAAGGGACATGTTAAAACAAGGTGCGTCCACTAATTAGCATCATGAGTGTCAACATGGACCAAAGAAAGTGAAGGAAAGAGTTGTTAGGAGATTAGAAATACAATTATAGATTAGCATGTTAAAGGTAAAGGCTATGAGACCACTTTGATGTTCCTGTAACTACAGATGAACATATTCAGAAATTTTAGCTCCATCGGACTTTAGCCAACCTCTCTGGACGTAGCAGTAAGGGGAAAACTAACAATCAAAGAGACAGATATAAGTTCTAACTAAAGACCCCCGGAAAAAACTTCCATAGAGATTAAAGGTGAACTTAAAGCTCATGGAAAATCAGTGTGAGATCGAACCATCCATAATTGTTTGCGGCAAAATGGAATTAATGGGAGACGAATGAGGAGGACACTGTTTAAAACAAATCATAAAAAGCCAGACTGAAGTTTACCAAACTATACGATGGTAAGCCACAAAGCTTCTGGGAGAATGTCCTACGGACACATGAGACAGAAATTGAACTTTTTACCAAAGTTAATCAGCTCTATGCTCACAGAGGGGAAAATCAAGAAAAGGACAATGTCCCTACTGTTAAACATGAGGAGTCTCTGTTATGTTCAGTCTGCTTTGCTTCATCTGGCAGAGGGTGTCTTAAATCTCTGCAGGGTTCAGGGAAATCTAAAGACTATCAAGGAATTCTATAGAGAAATGTGATGCTCAGTGTCAGAAGGTTGGAGTCAGTAGAAGGTCATGGATCTTTAACAGGATAATGACCTAAAACACAGGAATGGCTATGAGGAAAATATGGGACTATTCTGAAGTGACCTTCTATGAGCCCTGACCTAAATCCTATTGAGCATCTTTGGAAAGAGACGAAACAGGATGTTTGGAAAAGACACCCATCAAACATGAGACGACTGGAGCAGTTTGCTTATGAGGCATGGAACTTATCATTTAAAATCATTCTGTTAAAATATGGTTAATTAAAGCAATGTTTAACTTTCATTTGTTTATTTTATTTTTTATTATCACTTTTATTAGATTCAAGCTAAACAAGGGCTACCAACAATTAATTCCACATGTATATGAATACTTTGGATTTGATAAACACTTCATGATTAAATTAGCTGACCCACCTTTAAAGTTACAGTGACGTTGGACAAGTGTAACCTTACAGGCTGACCATCCACACTGAACTCATCTTCAAGAAAAGGGCCGATGTTGGTTACAGTTGAGGCCAACAACTCTGCCTGGCAGTCCTGAAGTCTCACATCCAGAAACCCCAGAGACTCATCCAGAGTGGAGCGCTGAGCGGCAGACGGACCCATTTCTGCACGCAAAGAGAGAGCTGGAGAGTTCCTGGAACCCTGCATGCCTTCCCTCTGAGCCAGGTCAACTGCAGAAACAAAGGTGCAGATGCAGATTTAAACGGAGGCCACATTCGGTTTACCCTTCAGATCCAACCATTTAAATAAACTGAAGTCTGTTTATACAAGAGAACGTTAGCTTTGGCTTATTCAAGGCTAGCTGCATCACCTGCACTAAACGGCTGCATAAAACTGAAGAAAACAGTCATCTTCTATGAGATGCACTAAATATGTTGTCAAGCCAAAAATAATGTGCCACCTGATTAGCTAAAAAAGTTATGTAGTATCACACAGCATTGTTTAACACCCAAATATGGGCCGATGTTACATCTGTTATATATTTTAAGCCTGTCGTGACGCAGCTATCAAAGCTGGGTTTACACTTGGAGCATAGCAGAGGGCACGAGCTTGCGCGTGTCAACAGTGATGCATTTCAACTGTTTCTGTGTACAGGCCACCCATGCTGTCGGCAGCCTGATCACGCTACCTTGGGAGTGACTGTGCCAGAGGTAAGAATAACAGAAAAGCAAAACAACAAACATAAAAAGAAACATAAAAGTTAGGTGGGGCGAATCTTTTTTATTTTTTATGTTTTTCTCATTTCCTACATTTCCAACAGGTATGTTGAGAACAGTCACGTTTTTTTCCCCCCAGAAAATAATGCACCAATGCCAGCATATGAACCTGCAGCTCTTATCCAGGTGTCCGTGCGGTCTACAGAGACCTGTAAGACCCCCCCAAGGCGGAACTATAACTAAGCTTTTAGACAATTTCACAAAGAGTATAAACAAACAAGGAAGTACCAGCAGGTTGATCTTTAACAAGGATTTTTTAACAAGGACTGGAAGATCATGATGATTCAGGTTACCTTGCAGGAGACCAGCCAGAATGTCTGACTGTCTGATGTTTCCCATCTGGACAGGGGTCAGATTCTGCGCCTGGACAGCGATAATTTGGTCTTCTCCTTGTACCTCCACGGTACAAGCTGTCCCACTCAGGATAAGAAGCAACACTGAGGACTGTAATTCAGCTCATTAGAAGTCACATGGATGCTCCAAAACATGTACATTGCTAATGACTCTTGTTATTTTTATTAACTTTGAAGTACAGTGCTTGTGACACCTTACACACACAGCGCGTCATGATTTGCTCTTCAGAGCTGAAATTTCAGGGCTGAAATTGCATACTCTGGCTCAAATACACTACATTGCCAAAATGATTTCCAGGAAAGAGATTATGATACCCAGCATCTGGGCATACCAACAGTTTCTCTTAGAGAGTTGTGAAAGAAAGAAAAAACAAAAAAAAGAGTTGTGAAAGAAATGATTCGCTCTCAGGAGCTCAGTGAATTCCAGTATGGTTCCATGATAACATACCACCTGTGTAATAACTATATTTATTCATCTTTCCTGCATCTAAATATTCCACAGTCACCTATCATTGCATGTTAAATGAGTGTAAACAATAGCAACTTGTCCATGAAGTGGTAGACTATATAAAATCAGAGCGAGGACTTCACATACAGTTCCACATGTCAGCGATCCCAGCTTAAAAAATTAATTCAAAGCATGAATAATTTCCCTTGGTTAATCAAAGGTTAGTTTAAATGTCTTGTGTCACGTGACCAACTTCTGAATGGACCATATTCACCGGGCCACTATAACATCTACACGGTGAATCCTTGGCCAGAAACACAAAGCTGTACAGAGATCAGCAACTTTCTGCAATGTCCACAGCTATAAACCTTGAGATTAGCTGAAGAACAGTGCTTAGACAGAGCAATAACAGGAATAACAGAGGAGAGCTTAGCAAATCCAGAGCAAAATGCTGGTATTGTAAAACTTCCTGTGTTGTCAAGCCTGCTACCCTAGAGCAGGGGAGGCCTTTTTTTGAGTCATGAATGACTCTGGGTTTAACTATTGCCGGAAAACCTTGTCTCACATGTAAGGTTCGGTGCAGAGGAGATTGTAGTTTGAACGTGTTTTTACAAGCTGGCTTTAGCCCCATTGTTCCAGTTACAGGACATCTAAATGACCATTTTAAAAGAGAAACAAAACACTAAAGATAGTCTTAACTTGGTAGCTATAGATTGGAGATGGCTCTTTCCTATTTCAAGAGCACTGTGTACCCGTGCAGAAAGAAATGCCTATTAAGACATGGATGAGCAGCGTTGAAGTTGAAGAAATGAACTCAACTGCACAGAGTTCTGACCTCAGCCTGAACCAGACCATCTCCTCAAGAAACAGTGTCTGATGTGGTTGGAACAATAGTACTTTAAACACACAAAAGCTACTTTGAATACAAAATCTTGTGCAAAGCATTCTTAAAAAAGGATCATATAGCTGCAAAGGTTGGCATAATAAAGATTGGGATGTCACTGTCATTTATTAACCTTCAGCAATATAATGTTTTTGTATGTACACCTCTGTTAATGTTTACCTAAATGTCCATTCTGAAGTTAGCCACAGGTTTGACACCATATTGACATTTTTCTATGTGATAAAAGTACCTCACCATGTCCTGAGACACATCCTCGGTGCTCTGAGAGAGGGAGCTGCTGAGATCAGCCGACGAGCCGCCATCTGTGCCTGGAGCTGGGCTTCCACGGCTGCCTCCAGGTGTGTTGTTCGGGCGCAAAGACTCCAAACCTGATTCTAGAAGCAAAATACAAATGTAAGCCTGATATCACCTGTGTCACTCGGATATGTTTCAAAATCTTAGCAGTATCTAAACACCTGAGTCTATTAGAACAACAAAGTTGTCACTAAAATCACTGTCTATAGACAGATTCTCATCAGGGAGGCTGCCATCCAAGATGGCACTATCAAAGGACTGCTGGGAGTGTGAAAGCTTCAAGGACTGGTGTCGTAGAGAAGGAGACGACTCCTCTGAACGGGGATTCTGTTCCCTGAGAACACACACACAGAACCGCCATCATTACAGCCCTGCCAAAAGCAGGGAGAGTTAAAAATAATGCAGTGTATCACAAAACCATTTCAACTTTTATTGTTGCCATTAAACCACAAAACTTTAGCTGCAGTCTTTATTCTATTACCTTGGATACCTCTTAACATCCAGAGTGACTATCTATCTTCAAAAGTCCCATAGATTGCAAAATACTTAGATCTAATGTGATTACATATGTTTGGTGAAGGTTTCAGAAACTTGTTAAACAACATAAAGCATTTTAATGATCAAAGAGGACACTAAATGGATAATTCAGAGAAATTTGCAGACATTTAATCCTAAGCTTTGACAAACTGAGAGCCCTATTTTAGCCATTATCGAGGCAGCAGAGATGATGACTCTGAAAGGGTTACAGAGAACCAAACCATAAATAGGAGAATCAACCTCGAGGAGAACCTGTACTGTATCCACCAATCTACCCTGTGTGCAAAAGTGGCAGTAAGAAAGCAAATGTGAAGAGAATCCATACAAAGTCCTGCTGATGCTGTTTAAAATGATGATGGAAGTGTCATGCTAAGGGGATGTATTCTATACAGCAGAGACAGGATGCTGGTCTGAGTTGACTGGAAGAGGTAAACCTTCAAAAGATACAAGCCTGGGGTGGAGGTTAACCTTCCAGCGGGATACCATAACTAAACATAGAGCCTTCTTACAATGGAAGGAATCAGATAAAGTATATTAATGTATAAGCAGGAGTGCAGACGCACATCTTACTAAGTCCTAAAATGCACCAATAAAGATGCTCTCCATCAATCTGACCAAACTTTATCCTATTTGAAGGAGCATTAGGCCAAAGTGAATCTGCAAAGTATGATAAGTAATGTTGCCATAAATTGCGTGACAAGAACTGTAAGATTGCTCTGCCTTGAATACAGTTTATAACCAAACGTGTTTGTAATTAATGACAGTAAGAAACATAAGCTTTTTTCAAGCTAAACATAAGCAAGCAATGTAATTATGACAAAAAACTGAAGACTTGTTTGTCTACTTTTGAGTATTGCATAGTTCCCTCTGACATCTAGTTTTTTTCAGTGGACATTTCCATGTCCCCTATACCTTCCTATGCCAAATTCAGGCAATTCTGTCAGAGTGCACTTTCCAGTTCCACTTCAGAAAAAAAAAAAAAATCTCGATCCCCAATTGGTCAGTTGCTGGCAAACCATCAGGAGTTATCGACAGCTGCCGCCACACCAATTGCAGCAAGTTTTACAAAAACAACATATAGGTTCAATACAATATAGGTTCAGGAAGGTACAGAAAATGAAGAAGTTGATCAAAAATATTAAAACCTTAAATTATGCTTCTTTTGATTCATTTTACATTTTTTTAACCAATCATAAAATGTGAGATACATTCAGTTAAGTCTGTGGTTATAACTTTTCCCTTCATATATTTAAAAAATCCGTGTAAATAGCTGTGGAAAACTCAGTATGAGAGAACCCACCTTGCCTGTGGACTGAACAATTTACTCATGCCGGAGCCACGGCTCAGCATGCTGAAGGCATCTTTTGTCAAGGAGAATGCCCCTTTGGTTAGATCCAGCGAGGCACTGATGGCATCTTTGGTTGCATCCTTGGTGACGCTGATTGCACTCGACAGTTCGCCCTCTAGGCTAAAGGTAGATGATTCGCGGGAGATAACTGGGGAGGGTCCAGGTGACAGAGGAGGTGACAAACCAGGAGTTTCCTCCTTCGCCGTCAATCCGTCCTCCTCTTCTTCTTCTACAGCCTCATAGGCCGGCTCGACCACACCATCTCGATTGTCTTGATCGAATTCAGCAGCAGCTGTGTTGATCGTAGAGATGCCATTTTCTAAACCACCGTCCTCCAGGATGCCATCAGCAGAGTGATGAGTTGGGGAAACGTCAGAGTCTGTTAGGCTTGGGCTGTCCGTTTCTGGAGTCTGGGGAACCTCTTCCTCTGGTGCAGCGAAAGTTGGAGGCAGAAGCAGACCCAGCTCCATTGAGTCCATCAGAAGAGCAAGACAAACTGAGGGCGGTCTGGTCTTCGGGCCATGAGTTTGTTTATTACCGTGTAGATCCTGACTCAACTCTGCTCCCAGCCGAACCATGGCATCCTTCATCCTCAGCAGGGCGACATATTGGTAGTGATTGAGCCACATCTTTAGTGGGCTTATGGTGTGGGCCAGGAAGTGGAAAGAAGCAAGAGAGTCCTCCGGATGAGGCTCCTCCTCTGTGGAAATTCGGTGAACACTGTCAGAACCAGATGGGGCGGACTGAGATTCCCTTTTAAAGGCAGAGGGCTGGCACATCCACACTGACATGGCAAATGGCTCAACAAACGGTTGAGTTCTTCCTTTGGGGAATCGCCGAGCTCCGTCAAAACCCAGCGTAACACGGGACAGACTGAGAGCCCATATATCCTGGTTGCGGAGCTGCCTCCTGTCTAGAGGCTGAGGATCAAGTTCCTGGAAGTGCCACAGAAAAGTGGATGGAATGGGGTGGAAGGAACTCTGATCTCTGGGGTAAGGACAAGGTGGCATTGACTGGAAGAAAGAACACCCAGAAAATCTCTCATATGTACTGATGAGGTCCACTGTGGAGCCATGAGGACAGTGGCGAGTGTTGCTGAGAGCCATTTGAGGGACTATTACAGAAAGTGACTGTGGACGCTCAGGATGGTCCAGTATCGAGGAATCCAGAGGAATAATCATCTATAAAAAGACGTAAAACTTAGGATCCTCAGACTTTTAATCAGATCAAAAGAAGCTATGTGAAGAGAGAGTTAAATCTACTAGATTCAATGCAAAACAGTAAATGTCTACCTTAAGATGAGCTGCATCCATCCGGATGTCAACATGCTCTTCAGCCTTTTTACTGTCTTGCAAATGGTAAAACGCTTTGACCTGATCCAAGGTCTGCAGAAGACCCCTGGAGAACAGATTGATCCACAGCAAGCTGGCAGCATCCACACATAGCTGGAGGCCATTCAACTGGACATACAGGTTTGAAGTGGGCACTGACAGGAAAAACAGAGGCACCATTCAGATGCAATTGTGAAGAATACAGCCGCTGGCAGAGCTGCACACAGCCCTGGTACAATGTCAGGTTTTTGTCACATTAATAAATGAAACCAGGAAGGAACAAATATTTTAAATCTTTTTCAATTTCAAACAAGCACACATCCAGAAAAAGCTTCAATAATCTTTTTGTAATTAAAATTATTTTTTTTCTTAGAAAAATTTTGTATCCTTCAACTTTATTTTAAACTCCAGACAGACAAATCCGACTTCAGATTTTTGTCACACATTAAAATTAATCCCTTTCTATAATGCTAGATAAAAGAGTTACACCAGCTTATAAAATGTCTCGTTTCATCCCTAATGTAACTAAATACAGAAATATGAGGTAGTGTTAGATGGTGTAACAGGAAAGTTTTCAATGTGCCGGCATACACATATATTAATAAAAAAACGATAAAGGAAAAAAAAAAAAAAAAAAAAAGAATGAATAACTCTAGGTTGCACCTAAATTAAATCTAAGAGTAGCTGCAGTTGGATTGATAAGTTTAAGACTTTTTAAGAGCCTTTAAAGACCTTATCATCGTAAGGTCAGAACTTACGTAAAAAAACAATTTATAGAAAACATCAATTAACAAGCATTTCAGAATACAAACCAGAAAACAAATTATTTAAAAAAATCTAATATGAAAATGAGTATTCCATTAAATCCCTTCTGTGCATACTACCAGAAATAATAGCAATATGAAGAGGTGTTCAGGTACCTGGTAAACTGGAGTTGTCAGGAAAAAAATACTCTGTAAATTGCAAATGAACTCCTGGTATATTATCAGGCAAATGCAGAGCTTTCCGGTTGCAGGATATTAAAGAATGAGTCTTCTTATTGTGACGGCTTCTAGTAGACACCTACATGAAGAAAGATTAGGTCATTATTTAAGATAATTAATGGGATTTGTCAGTGTCAGACAACAGATAAGATAAATCACACAAATAATTCAAACACCTGAGTATGAAGATCTAAGAGTTCCTCTCAGAAACAAAGAGTGAAAACCAGGCATATTTTCCCCTGCGTATTGCTTTCTTTCTTTATATGAGGAACAAAAAGTTCATACAACCTAAATAACCTTTTTCATGCTTATTCGTGATGAAAGTTGTGATGGATTCACAACTAAAAAAGCAGAAGCAGTCAGATTGCGTAACTCAGTATGGCTGTTAGGGGTTTCGCCAGTTACAGGTGCCAGATTGTAAGTTTTATTCCCCCGAGTCACATACTTGTAATGCAGTTCAGAATAAAGGAAATGAAAATAGTTATTATGCGGTCCTTTAAACCCACTACTGTTACACGTGTTCCACTGAATTGCAAAGTTCACAGAAAAAAAACAGCCCAATGCTTCTCTTAAGAGGTTTGATTCAGGGGTATACGCAGTCAACTAAATGCCTTTAAGCCTGCTGATTGGACAATATTTATATGCTGCAAGTGATGAGAGCACCACTATCAGGGAAGAGACTAAAGAGCAGCAAAATTTTCCCTCCCCTGAAGAAGGCACATTTTCAACTCATCTCTTCTGTCAGTTAAAGTCGAACAAAGTTTTTTTACCCGTAACCACGGGAATCAAACTTCCTCAAACCCCATTGTGGGATTTATTTATTGATTTTATGAGGTTGGTATTAACATCCGTCCGTGTCTCACGTGTATAGATCAGTTTGTGACAAAAGCTTGCCTGATGAATGTCCAGGTCGTCCATCCTGATCACCACACAGTTAGAGCGCAGCCTCTTCAGGATTGAATTTAAAGAAGCCGTTATTGAGTTCCTGCTGGTTGCAGGCTCCTTATCAGACGGGTTCATCTTGGGGCTAGTCTGGCCATCTAAAGTTTGGAGATGGAGAGAAGATAATTAGCTAGTATTTAAGTAGATTGATTAAATGAGCTCAATACCTGGTATAATTCTAATTATAAATAAAATTGGGAGGAGCCAACCAATTATCTGATAAAGTGACACCAAAAGTCAAAACCTTCAGAGAACAGAGACTTAATAAAATGATTTCTGTGACATTTATTCCTCTCAGCAGCTTTAATTTTTCATTGATCAGATATAAAAAGAAGAAACATTTGGAATAATTCTGTAGTCGTACCCTTGGCAGACTTCGCAGAAGAGTCCTTGGCTGGATGGGGTCCTTCAGCATATGGCCCTGGAAACCCACAGGCCTCAGCTCTTCTCTGATACTCCTGCAGCAGTTTTCCCGCCCACTGGGCCTGTGCCTCCATAGCTCCACTGTAGCGTTCCCAGTGTCGACATCCATCAGCTGAAAAAGAGCAACAGACAGGAGCAGATATGATTCGGCCCTCTGATCTGGGGGTGTAATTATGGCCTGTCCCTATCCCCAGAAGCCACTGGATGGGAGGAGCGGTTTAGCCTTGACAGAGTGCTAATCCATCATAAGCATTAGCATCAATTAGAAAATAAAAGACTCAAATATTAGCCCTCTAACTCTGTGCTTTACAGCTGCTACAAGGGTCATGTGATGATGGATTGATTGATCTTTAAGTTGATGTTCCTCTCATCTGTGCACATTCCCAGAAGATTTCTATTTTATTTAAAATTAGCTGCAAACTTAAGCTTCACTAAAGATTTAAAGAAAAAATGACTTTCTCTCATTTATCCATCTAACTGTGGAAAATGGAGCCTAAGGTATCAGTTTATCACAGAGACTACCGTTATATATAAAGTTAGAATTCTACTCTTGAGATTAGCTATTATCCTATGCATTGCATAACTTTAGTAATCACAATTATGAAAAATAAAGAGTCTCAAGAGGTGGGATTTCCTGAAAAGTAGCCGATCAAAGGCTGCTTTACTTTCTGAGGTTGGTTCCAATCTCAGTAACAAAAGTTGACATGAGAGCACAGAAACAGGCCCACAAACGAGCAGTAGAGCATCTAGAGGTGGATTAAGAGCAAACCATCAGCTATGAGCACAGAAAAGGAGCATGAACTCATGCCTGAGATATATTGGGGGTCTCATGGTATTGAATCTGCACACAGAACAATCAAATTGCGTGTGTAGTCCGTATGCATGTGTACGTCGCAAAACTCCTCCCCCATCTGGAACAGTCAGATCAGTTTTTTTTGTTTCTCATCCCCAAACATGTACCTCTTATCAATCGTGTGAAGCCATCAGTGAAGATCATCACGGTGTGGCTTGCGGAAGCAGATTCATCATTTCAGGAAAGGTTTCTACACACAGACTGGAGTATGTTTGCTTCTCAAGCCACCAGTGGCTCTCACAGGGACATTGACGCTCACAACTCTTTTGTACTAGATTATATTAATACCACCATTGACAATGACACAACCCAGAAACAGATCACCACATACCCAAATTAGAAGCCATGGATGAACAAGAAGGCGTGACTTGTATTGAAGACAAGCAATCTTGCCTTCAGATCAGGGGATGCACAAGCCTACAGTACAGCACAGCCAGAACAAATCTGAAAAGGGGCATCAAAGGGACCAAGTACTTCTACAAGCTTAAGATAGAGGGACACTGTCCCAATGCTGATCCCTGACACATGCAGCAGGGCATTCAGGCCATCAGTGACTATAAACCCACTCACTCCACCCCCATAGCTAATGATGTCGACTTCCTGAATGAGCTGAATGAGTTCTATGCTCGCTTTGAAAGAGACAACAGAAAACTGCCACCTAGCTCAAATCTTCAGCTAACCACCCACCAATCACTTTCCTCCAAAGATGTCTTCAATGCACTGAGCAGGATCAGCATGCATAAGGCTGCTAGACCAGATAACATCCCTGGACGTGTACTTTTTTACAGACATTTTCAACCTATCTCTTGCCCAAGCAGCTGTACCAAAATGCTTTAAATGCACTTTCATTGTGCGAGTGCCAAAACACTCCAGCCCGAATTGCCATTAACGACTTCTGCCCTGTAGCGCTCACACACATCGTAATGAAGTGCTTTGAGCGGCTTGTCCTGGCACCCCTAAAAGACTCGTTACCATCCACACTGGACTCTCACCAGTTTGCCTACCGTAGCAATAGGAGCACAGAGGATGCAGTTTCCATTGCACTGCACTCTGTGCTCACGTATTTGAACAATAAGAACATTTATGCACTCATGCTGTTTGTTGACTTTAGCTCAGCATTCCACACTGTCATTCTGGCTAAGTTAAAAACCAAACTTTGAGACCTGGGCATCAACACCTCCATGTGCAACTAGATTTTGAACTTTTTGACCAACAGACACCAGAATGTCCAATCAGGCTCCAAGTGCTCCACGTCCATTACACTCAACACTGGTGTACCACAGGGCCGTGTGCTATGCCTGTTTCTCTACTCCCTCTTCACCTACGACTGTAAGCCTGTGTACAAATCTAATTCCATGCTCACGTTTGCGGACAAAACTACGGTGATTGGTTTTATCAGCAACAACGATGAGACTGCCTACAGAGAGGAGATCAAGCACCTAGCCACATGTTGCACTGATAATAACCAGCTCCTCAACACCACCAAAACCATGGAGCTCATCATGGACTTCAGAAAAGAGTCAAGAGGCACGCACAACACCATCCAGATCAATGGAATGGCTGTTGAGTGTGTCTCCAGTTTCAAGTTTCTGGGGATCCACATCTCGCTGGAAATGTCCTGGCTAACCAACACCTCCTGCCTGGTTACAAATGTTCACCAGTGCCTCTTCTTCCTAAGCACAATGAGGAAGAATTAGGTCTCCTCGACTATCCTGGTGAACTTCTATCACTGTGCAATAGAAAGCATCCTAACCAACTGTGCAACAGTGTGGTATGGGAGCTGTTCTATAGCAGAGCGCAAGGATCTGCAACAGCTACATCAAGCTTGCAGCATCCTTAAAGACTCTTCTCATTCAGCCCACAGATTGTTTTCTCTCCTGTCCTCCGGCAGGCGTTTCAGATGGCTCCGGACCAGGACCAGCAGACTAAAGAACAGTTTTTTCCCCAGAGCTGTCTCTTTATTGAACTCTCACTGATCCCACTCTGCTCATATAATGATACTCTCCTCTCCTTCCTGCCACCTGCCTCAATTTTCCCCAATGTGGCTCCTATCTTTCCACAGAGATAAAGGCAGTTCTATAGGTAACCGCCTGGGACCTGGGAAGACAGGTAACCGGCGGGACCCCGGCAAGCCACAGGAATGCGCCAAAGACAGCGTTCTGCGGCACGCATGGCCTGAATAAATCTGTTCCCCCTCTCAGCCCATCACCCCATCCCCCACCCCAATGCATGTGATGTATTGTGATGAACTGTTTGTACTGAAACTGAAATCTCGATTGCAACGTAAATTGTAGTTGACAATAAAGATTAATTGATTGATTTTGTTATTTGCAATACAATAATGTTCACTTGCACTGCTGACTGTTACTATAGTAACACCTGTTTAAATGCATCTTGCACTGCTTACCTTGACTGGAATATTGATTTGCACTGCCAACCGTTTATTTACAGTACCAATTGTTTACATATACATTTGTACTTTAACTGTAATATGCAATTACCTTCACTGCACTTTAATTCGGAAAGCTTCTGTCCAAGATTTATTTATCAATTTTATAGTAAAAGCATTGTATATCCTGCACTTGCTGCTATTGCACTTCACGTGCAATCTAATCTAATCTAATGTTTAAAAAAAACATTGCGCACATTTGGAAGACTGCTTCATATTTCCAGCTTTGCTTTGTTTATTTCATTCATCCATTCATTTTATCATCACCTCTTTCCACTTTCTCTGTCTCTTCTGAAGAAATTAATGACAACAGCATGATGCTGCCTCCACCATGTTTCATGATAGAGATGATGCAGTAAGAAGGATGTGCAGTATTGGTTTTGCTCCTTACATTGGTTATTTTATTCTAAGCGTTAATGAACAAAGCACCTTCAACAAGTTTGGCTATTCATCAAATAAGTGACAGTTAACTAGCTTTACTGGGATTCATTCAAGGGAAACAGATTCAAATGAAATATATAATGTTTGCAATTCCCTTTTAAGTTGGGTTTGTAATGTGATTTAATGGGAAAATGTTTGTGGTTTAACTGTTTTTCTGTATCTAACATTTATTTGTAGTGTGATAAATTTTGAAAAAACTAATATATCCCCCTTTGTCCTGTTGTTTTTTGCGGGATATTACAATTGCCACATTGTGCTCCCCCCTTTATAAATCCCTGAAAATCAAAGACAACAAACATACTTTGCTGTTTAGCCATTACAACTTTATCTCAACATAATAAGGATGGAAAATATCTCTACTGTTTATTACATCCAATAGTTCACTGAGGGTTATACCACTTGGCAAACCTTCGGATGCCATTAGTCAGCCTCAATAGTGATTCACCCACCAGGCAGTCATGACTGGATGTTGTTGTTATAGAGAGGGAATAAAACAGCCTCAGGGGTAAAACTGCAGCTAAAACACAGTCAGAAAAAGAACCAGTCATTCCACTTACCAGGTCTGTGAATGGGATAGTAGTCAAAGCCCAGTTTCTTGAAGGTTAGCTGCATTGCACCCTGCAGGCCTGGTGGGGGAGGCTCATCTGTGCAGGATCACATGAGAGTGCTTAGAACCAGCTCGACAGGAATTACCCATCAAAAAGGGAACAATATGCAATGTTTTTGGGAATAACATCTCACACGGTCTTAGCTTCCCTTCGAGATAAACCAAAAATATACAGCCTTCTATAGGATATGCTAACTGACAGCCATCTAACCTTCATCCATTGAAGAACTGTCATTGCATATGTGTAAGTCCAAACGTGATATGAAGGTGTGGTAGGATGACTCCTTGACATCATACAGATCAAAGTATTGACTGATGTTGTTGCTGGTGCCTGTGGAGGAAGGTGGAGGCTCGGTCCAGAGGTTGTGGATCACAGGGGACGGAGGAGCAGTCTAAACCGAAAGAAAAAGGCCAGATGAAAGCTAACGTCAGGATCTGTTATAAGAAACAAAATCTAGCAAAAAATATAAATAAATAAATAAATAGCTTTAAATATATTATTAGGAATAATTTTAAACAATTATTTGCACAAATTTGTCTTTAAATTAGAAAGAGCTCTTAAGAGCTTTTTAACCATAAACACTGAACATGATGTACTTTGGCTAGTCCCTAATGGTTTATATGTTCTACGGTTACATTTTTTGTAAAAACAAAAATCTAGTAAAATATCGGATTATGAGAAATCAACTAGAGGCTCAGAAATCCTGATATTCCTTACAGAAAATGTCTAATAGCTTAGCAATATGCTCCTTGCCTTTTTTGCCATTCTGATCAAAGTACAAAACAAAAAAAATAAATGTAAATATAAAGAAACAGTGAGTATGGACCAAAACGGGTCGAACCTGTAAGGAATCAGCAGTCATGCTCTTTCTCTGCTGAGCTGACTTCTCCATGGCCTCGCTCAGAGATTTGGCGTAATGTATGATGGCTTTGAGCTGAGAGTCTGTCAGCACCCACAGCAGGTCATCCAGAATGAAAAGAAGCTTGGACGCCATCACATTACAGTCCTTTATCTACAAATAAATAATAGATCAAAGAATTATGGCAAAGCAAAGAGTATATCAAATTCCTTCGACCGTGATGCTACATGCATGTGAAATGAAATATGAAGCCTTACTCTGCGTTTTAGAGCGATGCGAATGCGTCCCTGGTTGGTAATGAGCCGTAATGGGGTACTGCCAAGATCCTGGTCATCACTCTCAATGGCGTCTGCCTCGATTCGGAGCGTTTGCCAGGTTATTTCCTTAAAAGTCAACACCTGAAACAAGGTTAAAATTTCACATTTAGACCACGTTGACAAAGCATCACAAATTTGCACTATATGGCTCACTGTCCAGGGCAGCACAACCTAAGGGTATAAAATTAGAACATCTGTGAGTTTTAAAATAAGTTTTATTTCATTGATTACATGTAAAGTCAATGGGAAGTAGACAGCTGGGTTGTTTTTTTAAGATGTAAGAAATTATCATTGTTGAAATTGGTAAGTTATACTGAAACTGGGAAGCTTTCGGTTTATTCTAACAATTAAATTTGTCTATTTTATAAATTTCTGTCAATCATGTCTAGATAAAAGACTAAAATACATGAAATAGTAAAATTGAACTTTACAGTTCAATTAAACTACAATGAACGCTGATTGTTTCAAATGTTTCTAGACTCGGGAAAATTTTATTTGATTCATGAAAACAAAAAAGGAAGTAGTTTGATGAACTATTGAAGCCTTTAAAATACAGTAGATCCTACAACTTCAAAATACAATGTTATATGTGAAAATAGTAAATAGATAGATAAATAAATAAAGAATGGATTATTTTATTTTATTCAAGGTATTGCTGAACTCCTCATTAGGCTCTGAGGTATACGTTTGGTTTTCTATGGTTGAGTGAGCAGAGGTGAAGACTAGGATGAAGGGTTCACTCAGTTCTCTACTTTTGCCAGAACCCTACTGTAGGTAAAAAAGAAGGGACACAAATCTAATGAAGTGGTTAAGAAAGTCTCAGTCATAGAGAGCTTGTTTGTCCTGAAAAATGACCAGCAGCTTCCACAATCATGTGACCAGATTAACTGATTTACTGCAGGTTTCATAAGAACATGTGGCTTCAGTGAAAGAGGTTTACTTGGTTGATATGTGGCTGTCAGTGTAGCGAGCAAAGTCCTGCAGCAGAGTACTCTACCTCTCCTCTCTTGGGATCAGTGATGCGGGTGTAGCGAAGGTCACTGCGCTGCCATTTTGGGTTGAGGCTGTTGCCCTGCAGCTGCCACAGCTCGAATGAGGCGTGGAAGGCACGAGCCTGCACCTTGATCGTAATGGAATTGATCCTAACAGACATCCCCTCTACCACTTTCTCAGCAAAGCCATATTCACTGAAAATACACATACACCATTAAAAAAACAACAACAAACCTGTGTCTCGATCTCTGGCACTTCAGATAAGGGCGGATGGCTTACCTCTGTCCCTCTGTTATAGCAATTGGAGACGGACCGTTGGGTGGACGAGGCTCTTCACATGTCCTCATCTCAACCTCCACCTTATCCAAGAACTAAAAAAAACCATTAAGGCAACACAGAACTGAGCAAAAACAAAAGTAACCTAACATTTTTAATAATAAATAAAAACATACAACCCAGGAAGAAATGCCTCAGTTATAGCAAAGTTAGTTTTTTTTATATTAAAGAGTTTCACCCCAAATATGTATACAGTCATCCTTACCAGGCAGATAGGACTTGTTTTCAACTTCGTCCATTGTATCTGAAAAGATTATAGACAAGCATCACATAGAAAGTACACTACTGGACACAAAAACTTAATAAGCATAAAACCTTCACAGCAGATGGTGCAGAATGTTCTATTATAGAATAACTGGTCTCTGTAAAGCAATCATTGGACTGAAAGAACTGTCAAGTAATGTGCTATTTGACTAATCGTCAATACAGACTTCAAATCAGGCCATTTACTAAAAGAACAACTTAGTCCGAGCAATAATTCATCCAAAACTGTTTAAAATATATACACGTTTAACTTTTAAGATTAAAAACCCTTCTCATCTGTAAATACGCCTCATCCGGAACTCCTCAAATTGATTTCTAAGCATCATATTTATTTTTTTGAACCCGTTTTTGCAATTTAAAGTACATTTACTACATATGCAATACAGGTTTGTTTTTACTGATGCTGATTTACTTAGGAGTATCTCTGTTTAGGTTAATCGATTAAACAAAAAATAATCGCTATAATAATAGATCACTTCAATAATTATTTGCTGGAGCTCTAGAGCCAATAAAATGAGTTCGTCCAAACTTAAACCAAAATATAATTTCAGATAATTAGAAACATACTGGGAAAGTGGTAAAAAGTTGATAACAATGAACTGACATTTTAAAAGCTGTTTGCAGTGCTGCTGACAAAGACAACAAAGAAGTAAAGTATGTATCAAGGTTTTAAAAGGATTCAACTAACAGTACAGGATATGAATCCTAAGCAATGCAAAGAATACTGTAAAAAAATGTAGTAAATATTTGCATCTTACTCTAACAGTAAGGGATCTTGACATGCAGGATTATTGATATTGCTATTCCGTCTCTCAGCTATGCAAACACAGGCCACCATATCTCAGTCACAGTAGCCTCTGGTTGTTCCTCTGAATCACTAATGGCTTGTCTTTTATCAACAACCAACCAAATCTAAGAGATCAGAACATTCATAGCAGAGCCACTAGTGTTCCCTATCTTTGTGAATCTGCCATTGCTCATTTAATCTACAAATGCACAGTCACAAAAAAGAAAGATATGCATCACAAGTGGGGTGAATTACTGCTTTTTGCTTTTAAAAAGAACATTGACAGAGTAATTAGGTTATTCATGTAACAACCAGAGTAGTTGAAAGAGTCACCAAGGACCTACCCTGATGGCGGCTTTGTTGCAGTAAACCCGTGTCACAGCCAACCAGGTCGGCAGGTCAAGCATGTTCTGTAGGACCTCTTCATCTAGCTCCAGGTTGGACAAGTGTCCTTCCCCTTTCAGCGTACTCAGGTTAATCTTGTCAGGGGACAGGTTCTTGGTGAACCTTGGAGATAAAAAAAAAAAAGGAAATGTGAGTCAAACTTATAACTGATGTTGGCAGGATGCTGCAACTCATTTTGAAGTGAAGATATAGATCAACTGTTCAAGTGTGCTCAGATGGTGAGCCACAGGAATCAAACAGAGCATCAGACACATGGACAGAAAGGAACAAAGTGTCAGATTCCTTTCTAACACAGTGCTTTGGTCACATCTGCTTAAATAAACATCCTTTTATCACAGAATTGTTGAAGAATAAGACTTAGACTTAGATTTATTTGTCCTTTTGTTTACACAAGTTTAAAAAAAAAAGACATTTTGTTTAGAACAGCTCTCTGGACAACTTCATTTTTTTTAAAGTGGAGCCTTGAAAAATAGTTAAAAAAAATGTTAAAAACAGTAATATAAACAATGACTGTAAATATACAGTTTCAGCTTTTATTTTTTATATAGGCTAATAATAAAATATAATAAAATACAATACAATAACCCATTTAACAAAACATTCAGCAGTCTAAAGGCATTGGGGATGAAGCTGTTATGGAAATAATAGGATAGATAGAATAAGGCATTGTTTGTTTCCTTTTTTTCTGATAATGCTCTGAAAAGGAATGTGCATTGTATTTAGGCTTTATTCTGAATTCAAGGCAATCTTAGATCTTAAATACAGAGGTTAGAAAGAGACCATCTGTGGACAGAAAGCCTGACAAGGACCAAGGAAAACAGCCGACAGTTCAGAAGTTAAAAGGAACTTTAAAACAGACTTGTTTTTGTTTTTAAAAGCCAAAATAGCACGGTTCAATAGAACAAATCTGGCAAGTGTGTGATAAACCCAATGAGACCTGGCCCGTATACTAACAGGTCGGACTGGGAGGAGCATTAATCAGAGAAACAACCATAATGCCCATGACACCTCTGGAGATGCAGAGACTCAAAGCTCAGTTTGGGAGAGACGCTTTTCACAAATCTTTAAAGAAGAGGCAAAACTGAAAGAGGAATGCTTTTTAGTTTGGCTCTAATTATGCAGAACACTTAAGATCAGATCAAAATGGTTTGAGATCAAGTTTAAACCATTTAGCTTAAAAGCAAAGCTGTATGATTAGTGGGAGAGAAAAAAACAAGCTGACAACACATATCACAATTTGAAACATGTTGAGAAAAAGGTGAAGATGAGGGGCTTCTTGTCTTCTTCATGAACAGGGAAGTTGTTCAGTGCTCAAAGTGGGCAGAACTGAATGCAGGGCAGTCCTTAAAAACAGCCATGATACAGGCTGGAAAAGATTCGAGAATGGAGCAGAAGTTCCTATTCCATCAACATGAAAATTACAAATAAAAAAAATCTGAATCAAATTTGGTTTTAAAACTGGTTCACCCAATGGGGTTTAACTTCTGCAAAAAACACTTTTTCAGATTTTCTATCTGTAAAACCATCTAAAAAATAATTTATAATTTTGCTTCCACCTATGAACTATTTGAGTGCGTTTACTTTCTGTGCACCAACACACAAGTATGTGAGTGTTGAACCAGAGAAAGACCTTAAACAAACAGGTCGCCTGCTTTTCAGGACCTACTTTTAACAAAACTAATCTATCACATAAAAACCAAGAACAACACACTGAAGCTTCAGGTTGAAGACGACCAGAGACATTTGATGGGCATAAATACTTTTAAAACTCAGCTGTAAAGTAGAGGACCAAACAACGCTTTCACAAATATCTGTGAAAAATAAAGAGACGGGAGGAAACACAAAACACTATTGAGGTATGATGTGTATCTTACCGTTTGAATAATATCTAAACTATTAGACTCCTGCTTTGTCAGTGTTCTAGACTAAACAAAGTTTCCAGGTCTGATGTAACTTTAGTAAAGATAAAGATAAGTAACACAGAGTTTAAATTTCCCTTCAGTGTGGAGCAATAAAACAGCAGTTATTGTTAATGTAGAAAATAACATTTTTAATAACACTTTTAAAAATATGTACATTACAAGCCAATGTATTTTTTTTTGTACTTCCATTTGATCACAAAGATTATACTGAGGCTACATTTTAATTAACCAGGTAATCCTTGCAAGTAATTGAGATTAATAAGGATTAATGGAAGGAAATATCCAGGTATTAAGAAGGAGGAAAGGACCTCTGCATATGCTTAGCTGAAATAAAAACAACAAATAAGCTTTAAAAAAATTACAACAGAGCAATATAGCAACATTTTAAGAAACAATCAAATAAAAAAAATTGCTAATACTTGTTTAAGATTAATTTTATGTTTACAGCTCCTTACTTTAAGAGTAACATAAAGTATATTAAACCACACAAACTAAACAGCTTATCAATCATTTGATCTATCTTTGAAAAGAAAGGTCAAAATGTGGTTCAATATCTTAGAAAACCTTGTTTTATTTCTACCTTGCATTGTGCTTGCTATTTATCCTTCAGATTGGAAAAACCTTATTTAATTTTACACTGACTGGCACAACAGGCTGAAGACTCAAATTAAACTTTAGCCTTTAACACACACACACA
This sequence comes from Cyprinodon tularosa, assembly GCF_016077235.1. Taxonomy (NCBI): domain Eukaryota; kingdom Metazoa; phylum Chordata; class Actinopteri; order Cyprinodontiformes; family Cyprinodontidae; genus Cyprinodon; species Cyprinodon tularosa. Next base: position 2,207,813 of record NW_024038657.1, on the reverse strand, counting down.
CACACACACACACACATATACATATATAAATGTATGTAAAAACCAGACCTAAAAGGGGAAGACTAACACACCACGGTAAGATCAGTTTTCCCCTGAGAGGACGCTTCAAATACAGAATGAAATAAAGTCAGAGGAAGAGAAAGTCTCCAAAAAACTAAAGGGGGTTTTCAAAAAACATTTTTTTAAAACCCCTATTCCTTGGGCTGAATTCTCAGCGTGTTCTGGTTGCTCCATTTTTCATCTACACATCATTTTAATAGTAAGTTATTAAGCGTCTTGGAAGGCTTAAAGACAAACTATATATTATGTGTATTTAGGTCATACATCTTATTTATTTCAAAATCCCATATCTTTTCTGAAAGATTTCAGAAAATTTTGTCCATTTTACAAACACCAAAAATTCTCTATGCTGCTGAATAATTTTTAAGAATCACTTAGCAAATAAATCTATATTACATATTTATATTCTCCCTTCTTATCTTATAAAGTGTGCGCAGTGCATAAAACGAAGCCAAAAGCTGCTCAGCATGCAAATAGGCCCAAGAACTAATTTTGGGCAACATTAATGGCTCCCGTGGGTGGTTCCAGACAGAGTGACCAGCCCCCCTGTAGAACTGGTCCTAGCCCCCGTGCTAAAAACATACACTACAAATATTAAAATGTAAGCCAACCTTTCTCAAAATTTCCAATTGATTTGGGAAGGTAGGTAAGACAATTTACCAATGTAAAGTGACCAACATAAAAAAAGAAACACTCCACTATATTATTTCAGGTGGATAATATGTTACTTTCTTATTCATCGGCAGATCATCTTATTTACCTGCTCAGTTTACAGACAAATGCACTGGTTTTTAAAAAGTTTAACTTTTTTTGCATCAGCTTTTGCAGTGTACAACAAAATGAAATTCTCACAATGATATGCGCTAACAGAAAGGATATCACTGCAGGAAGTGTCTATCTAACCAAACCTAACAATCTTAGTTCTGGTCTAAAGGCATTTCTGATCTTGTTTTGAGATTGATATCTTTGTTTTGAGAATATTTATATATAACAGGGTTTATACAGGAATGAGTAACTCTTAATTGAATGGTTTTTAATGCTCTTTTAATGTTCTTAGAAATAATTTCAATGCCATCAACAAGTACCCCTGATTCATGACCCAAATTCCTAGTTTTTCAGACATTCTCTAGCTTTTTCTTGGATGTTACACGCAGCTTTACTATCAACTGCAAGCTGTTCTGTGCAAACATGCGAAACCAGTTATATCTGATATAATATATCTGACGAAATTGTTTGTATAAACCTGTTTTTTTTTTTTATAAAGCATTTTAAATGCCACTATAATCACATTTTCCACAGCTGCCAATTAAGGCTTTCATTTAAAAAATAAAAATGTAATGACTTTTAATGACCCGTGAAAACCCTGTATTATCACACCAAGAGGTCTCACAAAGTGCAGTTGTCTGACTGCTTTGACAGAATATTGCACCTATATTTTCTTCACAAAGGAATTGAATCGTCTAACAGAATCTGCTCTTTCTCAGTATATCAATCTAAAAAAAAAACATAACTTTTTGGCTAGATTTAAAACTTGTAAGAATTGGTTAGGTGGACAACCTTTCTAGTGTGTCAGTAGTTAATCACTTGGACCAATTTAATATTTCACTTTTACTATTCACTTTAACAGTTATTTACAAATTAGAGTCACATTTACTCTGATCTTTAAGACATGCCCTGTTTTTATTTGTTAGATCAAGAGTTTGCAATCTTTGTGGCTCACTAAATATACTAAATGACATTCTATCCGTATTTTTTTTTTGGGGGGTGGGGGGGGGGGGTCTGTGGCCTCATGAAAAAACATGCCCATCCTTTGCCTCCCTAATAAGTGTCACCTAAATCCACCACAGACGCAGACACACCCTGGATGAAGAGCCACATGGCCCTGAAGAAGGGATTTTCCTAGCAGTGATGACAGGGAGGCATAACAGTGAGCAGGTCTGCTAAACCTCTGCACTGGAGTCCAGCCTGAAGAAAAACACTGATGGCTAATCAGATTCAATCCTATCATAGAACAGGAGCAACAAAATGAATGCTGGTAAATCAGAGCACAGACACCTCTGTTTCTTAGGCAGAAATATAACCAATCCCAGCAAATGACCTGCAAATGCATGAACAAGCACTTAAAACAATCATTCATTTGAAATGACACCCAAGTGTCCTACATAGAGGTCTACAGATTGAAGTTACCTACGTTGTTAAGTCAGTTTGGATAAATAAGCTACACAAAACAAGGCAGAAGTGATGAGAATAAACAGATAGGTGTTTAGGAGACGTCTGCTGCGTGACCCCGTTAAGTCTTTCCACTCTTATTTTTGACGCTAACGTTTGTTTAATGCCTGTTTAAGCTATAGCAACATGAAACACAGGAACAGTAACGTTACTACAATTTAATACCGAAATGGGCTAGCTGGCTAACATAAAAAAAAAAACACTTACCTTGACAAATGTTTCAGAATCTGCTTTTTAATAATCCCTGCCATTGAGGACTAGTGTATATGACGTAAAACCGTCGGTGGCTTTACTAAGTACCCAAAGACTAGCTGTCAGTTTCCTTCGTGTGGTACATGGCGATAACTGACTGCATCTTGTTAGCGGCTGTTACCTTTTCGCTAAACACCGGACAGCAGCAGCTAAACCCCAAGGCTCACGCCCACGCAAACACGGAGCTCGCGAGCTTAAAGAAAAGAAGGGGGGAAAAAACATGGGACAGCAGCTATTACACAATGCTGCCACCTAACGGATGTTTGATGTAAATGCAGTAACATTTATCAGTTGCTGTATTTGATGTTAAAATTAAAACACCTACGGGAAATTCGCAGCAAAGTTAAATTCATATCAACGTTTAATTTACTTTACTTAGTCAATTTAAAAGTACATCATTCTTTTACAATATATTGATCTAATGTGGACAGATTAATAAAAACTATCTCAAATTGTTTCTCAATAACTCGTAATGTATGGAGGACCAACTATGCCATATTTGAAAATAAATACATAAATGAATAAATGCTCAATAAATAAATAAGCATACAATAATTGCCCCCCAAAAAACAATAAACAAATAAATGTAGGTAGAAATTAAATTATACAATTGTACATATCTCTTTTAATTAGCTTCTTTATTTATTCACCTTTGTAATAATTGCCTTATTTATTTATTGTCCATTATAATCTTCAACTTTATTCATTTATTACTTATTTTTTTAAGTATTTATTTATTTATGTGCATGTGATATTTTTGTTTGTTTTATTCTTCCTTTGTATTTTTTTACCCTATTTATTTATTTAGCGCTATTTATTTCTGCCTGTCATTTTTACATTTCTGTATGCATTTCTGCCTCATTATATAAATTAGGAAGGGCTGTGTCTTAGAGTGTGTCTGAATGCGGCAGAGTTGGTCCTCCATACTAATGTTAAATAGCATTCATAAATAAATTCATAAATGAACACTCGTTGATTAACGATATAGCTGATTTCTAAAACACATATCCAACCCATGACACATATCATTTTTTTGGAGTGCTGACACAACTTGGAATAACTTTACAATTTCTTATATGAACCTGTTCTTTATCATACCATCACACTTTGAGGTTCCAATAAATATGAAAACAAAAATCTATTTTCGATTTCTTAAAATTATATTATTAAATGTATGGATTTATTCTAATATACGGAAGAGGATTAGGGCCACTGAAAAAATTACAAAAAAGTTAACTGATTTTTAAATATTATTTTAGTTTTATATGGGAAAATAAGTCAGAATTCTGACTTTAATCTCAGAATTCTGTCCTTAATCTGAGAATTCTGATTTTAATCTCAGAATTCTGATTTTAAACTCAAAATTATGACTTTTTTTCAGAATTCTGACTTTAATCTCAGACTTCTGACTTTTGTCTCAGAATTCTGACTGAATTGTGAAAGGTAACAAACATGTTAGCATCAAGCTGTAGCTATGTCTGTTTTAGAGACTAGCTCTCTTTTTTTAATCACCTTCTGCTCCTCCATTAATGAAATAGCATCACCGGGGACCCCTCAGGCACTAAAAAGTGGCCTAATTTTGTCATTTTTCTCCCAAACAACTCACATTTTTGTCAGTGAAGCTGAGTGCTCCCACATGTCTTCATGGTGCCCATCTACATAAAGATCCAAAATCTTCTATTAAAGTCAGTGTTCCGAGATTAAAGTTAGACTTCTGAGAAAAAAAAGTTAGAAATTTGAGAAAACAGTCAGAATTCCGAGTAAAATTTCAGAATTCTGAGAAAAAAATAGTCAGAAATTTGAGAAAACAGTCAGAATGCTGAGGGGAAAAAAAAGTCAGAATATTGAGAAAAAAGTCAGATATTTGAGAAAAAAGTCAGAATTCTGAGAAAAAATTCAGAATTTTGAGATTAAAGTCAGAATTCTGAGAAAAAAGTCAGAATTCTGAGATTAAAGTCATAATTCTGAGAAAATAAAGCCAGAATTCTGACATTAAAGTCATAATTCTGAGTGAAAAGTCATAATTCTGAGAGAAAAGTCATAATTCTGAGATTAAGTCAGAATTCTGAGATTCAAGTGAGAATTCTGAGATTAAGTTAGACTTTTTTTTCTCATATTATACTGAAATAAAATCAGTAATTTATTTATTTTTTTTTTTCCAGTGGCCCTAATCTTCTGTCGTACTAATATGTGTGACTTGATCATACACATATATTTATATTATTTTTTCAGTAATTTGGATTCTATTTAAAATAATAGGGTTCCTCATATCATTGCTGCAGTGAACTGTTGTAGAGAATAGCCAATAATGTGTTGTTGTTGTATTTCTCTGTTCGCTCACTCGCAGGCTCCAGTCATGTGACATGCGCACTGGGCCCTGCTTCACAGTTTGTTATGAAAAGTCGAGGCCTCGGTGTAAATTAGTAGCACGGCCGCCCCTGTCTTCACCCCAGGCTTCTCTGTCATGGAGGGCATGGACCTGGACCTGGACCTGGACCAGGAGCTCATGCAGAAATTCAGCTGCATGGGCACAACAGATAAAGACATTTTAATATCGGAATTTCAGAGGCTCCTTGGGTTCCAGCTGAACCCCGCCGGATGCGCCTTCTTCTTGGACATGACCAACTGGTGAGCTCGGGGATTCGTTTGCGGCCTGCTGTGAGCTGGGTGTGGGAGAAAATGTACAGACATTTAGCTAGCTTTCTGTTTAGCATATCACGCAGCACGAAGTGTATTAATACGAAAGGGGATACGGTTAATTAAAAAAAGTGATAAATTTCATTGACTTAACAAAGAACACTATCGTTTGGACGTATTAGCAGGAACGGCTAACGACGCTGTAGTAACGTAACTAGCTGAGTCAGTGTGTGACGTTCCAGGGACACTGTCCGGCAGTGTTTACATGGCCCTTAAACATACTGCTTTCATTATATTATTCTCTTAAATTATACGAATTTCCTCCCTGACATCTATGTTATTGTAGGATTCAAAATACAATAACATTATTATGACATATCTGTTGCAAATACAACCCAAGTGATCGCCTAATTTATTACATAATCTAGAAGCGGCTCTCCGCTTTTCAATCTAAACTCATTTCGTAAGGGGAGAGTTAAAAAGACTTCTGATGTCGTTGACATTAATTGGGAAATATGTTTTTGCTGTTTGAATTGATCTGACTTCCTCTGGCTGCTTGTTTTTAAACCCAGAAGTCAGCTACTCAGTGCTTTTTGTGGAAGAACGAAAATAAATGTGTCCTGAAGTTATCCCTAAAACTAATCTCTCGTCCTAAATGTAGCTTTAAAAGAGGCAAGCGTCGCCCTGGAAGGAGTTTATATAGTTTTAAGTACCTTGTAAAAGTCTTGATCTTTTCTAGATACACCACATAACCACAAAACATCATTATTTTGATCAGAATTTTAAAAAGACACATTCTCTAATATCGCCACAAATCAACATCGTATAACTGTAACAAAACTTTGTTTTCAACAACGTTTGCTAACATGCCTCTAAATAAAATCCAAGGCGGTGCATAGCATACACAAAACATCGCCTGAACACACCATTGTAAAACATGGTGGTGGCAGTATTATGCACTTGGGATACAATTCTGCTGGAGGTGAAGATGAATAGAGTGAAACCCACCGATGCAATTTTAAATGAAATCAAAATTACTAAATGATTCATCCATAACAAACAAACAAAAAAAAAGGATTTTAGTTAACTTGGAGTACTCTCATTTTAACTTTAATGTTCTCGTTCTGTGTGAACTGCTGCTGCTAAATCACAGAAGTATGGTTTTGGTTATAAATCTGTATTAGTTTCTTATGATTTTTATTGCCATTCTTCTCTTATATAATCTAGGAACCTACAGGCTGCCATAGGAGCTTACTATGACTTTGAAAGCCCGAATTTCAGCGCACCTTGCATGTCCTTTGTGAAGGATGTGACAATCGGCGAGGGTGAATCTGTACCACCTGACACACCATTTACAAAGACTTGGAGAATACAGAACACAGGTAAGACAGCTGGATCCGTTCACGACTGGCCATTCTTTAAGTCTGCAAAGGATCTAATTTAAGCATATAGACAGTTTTTGGTCCTTTCTTCTCATTTTCTAAAAGATAGAAAAGAGATAAATGCAAATTGGTTCAGCTATCTTAAGCTAGAATTGGATGGATTCTTCAGTCTCTTGACCCTCTTAGATCACGCTTTGGACCTTAAGTTTTACGATTTCTGACTCTACCTTTTTACCTCGTTTTTCAAACAAAATAAAGGTATCTAAATAAAGGATGTAGATTTGACCAATCAGAGGCCTCCTGTCTGCGGTCACCTGCAGTTTTGGAGAGGTGCAGCAGAGTGTCTGTGGAAGGGGCGGGGGCATATCTGTGTTAACTGCGACACACACGCAGACGACCTGGTTTCTGAGTAGAAACCAGCCGTTTTTCTGCGTGCTCCTGTTCTCCCCAAGTCCACACTTTCCTATGTTCTTCTCAAGAACATACTTGGCAAGGACATGAATCTGTACTCGCGTTCTTGTGAATTAAGAAATGGCCGATGTTAGAGCCCTTTCTGTTATAAGTGGCAAAGAATGATTCAAAATCATTCCAACACAAAATGCTGTCAATTGTCAAATGAGCTGTTCATTTGTTTGCATCCCTTCCAGGTGCAGAGTCATGGCCGCCTGGGGTTTCTCTGAAGTATGTGGGAGGTGATCAGTTTGGTCACGTGAACATGGTAATGGTGCGCTCTTTAGACCCCCAGGAAATGACTGATGTCAGCGTGCAGATGCATAGCCCTGTCTCTCCTGGCATGTACCAGGGTCAGTGGAGAATGTGCACAGCTACAGGACTTTACTACGGAGGTGAGGACAGCACACCTACTCTACAGCAACTGCTTACTGCCTGATGAAAACTTCCTGCACTGTTTGTCATCATTTGTTTGATATCAGCATTTTTATTGTGAAATAAGCTCCAAAAAGGCCTTAAACAGAGTAGAAAACAACAATATTAAGATTTAACATTGATGCGCTGCCTGCGAGCTTTGCCATGTTCCCAGTAAAATTCTCTCTGAGTAATCTGATCTAAGTGAGCCGCTCTTCATGCAAATGTAAGGTAGAGCCACACTGCTGGCAGAACAACAGTGCAGAATATCAGCAGCTCTACTGGAAGTTCTGTTGAATTTCAAATACGTTTTGTTGCCAGAACAATCATTTTATCATTTGGCATTAATGAATTAAAAACTCAAGCAAATTGTTTAGTGGAGATATTAGCAAAGAGTTTTTCTGTGTTTACTTATATTTTAAGAAAAGTCTTTTCAAGTAGAAAGCCATTCACGACTCACCTGTAATTATCTGTTTTTTTTTTTTATGTTTGTTATAAAAACAAAGAAAGGGTACGATAATTTGGGACTTCAAAGTTCTTGTTTATTTTAACCAGTTAAATTCACCGCATCAATACGATCAGCAGCTGCTTTCCAAACAGCATCTTTGGGAACTTGCGAACTTAGCACTGAGCTTTAAATCAGCATTAACATGCGTTGTGATAGACACCAAACTGTTATAAATAAAAAATATGTCCAATAAAATATTTAGTTTTCTCAGGAATTTAAGCAGAAGAAAGGATTTAGCCTCTCAGCCCCTCACAGCCAAACTAAACAAAGTTGGTTGAAGAGCTGACCTCATTTAAGGTTAAAGATTATGTTTTAATAGGGTTATGTTACGATTAAAATTCTGTTTTTTTTCCCCCCTTAGCCCTTATTTTAAATAGGTAAACAAAACACTCATCAATAATTATATAATATTGGCTGATGTGAAAGGCTTATTTCCTGCTACATTTTTTTTTTATTTTAGAAAATATCACACAGACCTATGTGTCTGTGTGATAGACACATAGGTCCCCCGCCCTCCTAACTAGTAAGGAAAGCAATAGGTACAAACGGGTTACCGTGTCTCTGGCTATGCGGGGAGCACATCACTACCGTGCCGAGCTATTAACAGCCTTGCTTCTGTTAACAGCTAGCTTGTTACCTATCTGGACCGGGAACCTTTTAAAATATGTATTTCAATACACAACCCCATTTATTCTAATACAACCGCATCTAAATAAACTGACCCCCCTCCCCCCCTCCCTCGCCAGTGTCGTTCCAAGGTGGCACACCAAGAGCACGCATGGAGTAGCAGCTGATGGAGTTCACTCCGCCTCAATTTCACTACATTGGAGAACTTTAAGCCCTGCACTTCCAAACAACAGATGACTTTATTCCTTTTTTGGGAACAAACTTCTCACACGCCTGTAGTTATGATGTCGTTTGCTGTTTCGTGTGACACTATCGCTTGATAAACCGCAACCTGGAAGTAATACTGCTGCTACAGAAACTTAGGAGAAGCCGAAAATGCACCGTTATTAAACAAATAATAATAATAATTTACATTTTTTTAATTAATTGAATCAGTTTTTTTACCCAGGTCTATTGCTAGGCATAACATCCACACTCCACATGAAAATCTAACATCTTGGCTCCAACAGCCCAGGTTGTTCTTTAGATTTTTTTCAAACATCACACCCATTCCTTACATTATTTCATTAATAATCTAATGAGTTCCTTGAGTATGTTTTGTATAATCGATCATAATATGTAGCTTGTGAGAGCAGCAGTTCTTCATGAAGATAAATTGTTTTATAATTGAATTTTAATTTCAGTGAAGCTATTCAGGTGCCTAAAATACCTCTTTGTAGAGCTTAGGAGGTAAATTATAACCAATACATTTTACTGAAAAATGTAGGACAGGAGGGAAATCACTGCTTCTCTGACTCCAATTTTAATAGTAGGGGGCTATATTTACAATTAGCTGATATATATTCAAGCAGTTATAATACAATTCTTTCAAAAAGTGCTGAATATGTGGATGATGTGATTCCATCTGTTTGTGCCTACAGATGTCATTTGGGTTATCCTGAGCGTAGAGGTCGGAGGCCTCCTTGGAGTCACACAGCAGCTCTCCTCTTTCCAAGCCGAGTTCAACACCCAGCCTCACCGCAGCCTAGAAGGAGACTACAACCCCTTTGCCTCGCCACAGAAGAGCAAGTGTCCCAACAGTAACAACAACCACGTCCACAGCGACAGCAGCAGTAGTGTCACAGAGGAACATTTGCAGGGAAACCCAAACCAGCTGCAGCAAGGCCAGAATGGACTTTCACACAGCTCTGTGGATATAGTAGCAAACCGTCTCCAAAGCAGTCTATCAGTAGTCCCTTGTAACCAGGTGAGGTATTTTTAGAGTGAAGAAATATTGAGTGAATAATGTTGTTCTGCAAACTGCTGGGTTTGATTCAGGGCTGCAACTAACGATTATTTAGCAAATCGATTAATCCATCGATTACCGTATTTTCACGACCATAAGGCGCACCGTACTAAAAGGCGCACTCTCAGTTATGTGTGCCATTTCTGTATTTAACACACACATAAGGCGCACCGGACTATAGGGTGCGTTTTTTATATACAGGTACATGTCCTCTACTACCTTTAAATACCTCTACTGCGTATTTAAAAATACAGCGGGGGCAAAACTGAGTATAACTGTGCTTTATTCATGTATTTATTACAAAGTATTAATCAAACCTGCGAGCTGGCCATGAGACAGACACATCGCAGATGACACAGCGCTGTGATTACTCCTAAATTAACTTAAAATCCTGAAACCTGCCGACGGAATATGTTCGCTTTTATTACCGGTATCCTGGTGCCTGCAGTTTAAATTATTTAGATGAAAAACACCTGCCAGCAGCCGCGTGAACCCAGAGGCTGCCCAGCCTAGAGGCTGCTGTTGAAGGGATTTCTACTGTCGGTGCACCGCTGGTATGTGGGGGTCTGAGCGCATCCGACAGAAATAGATAATCTGGATGAACTGACTGCAATTATTAAGTTTTCAGGTGGACTTTCTCACTTAAAAACATATTAAAACTACTTTATTCCCACTGATCACAGCAAATATAGCTGCAAGATTTAGATTATTTAGATGAAAAAACACCTGCCAGCCACCGTGGTGAAGAGGAGGAGACCCGCCCAGAGGCTGCTGTTGAATTAAGTTTTCAGGTAGAAAAATAGAGCGGGAGCAAAACTGAGTATGATTGTGCTTTATTCAAGTATTTATTACAAAGTATTAATCAAACCCATCAAAGTCATCATCCTCTGTTTCTGAATTAAACAGCTGCGCTAAATCAGACATGCCAATTTCCCCTTCTTCGCTGTCAAAGTCACTTTCCGTGCCGGGCGGCTCCTCAGAAATAATGCCGGCTTTTGCGAAAGCTTGAACAACAGTGCCAGCAGACACAGTCCATCTACAATCCATCCGCAAACGGTGCCGTAACTTGCCCGGCGCTGCCTTCCACTTATCCTGAAACTGTGGTCTCCGTCTGTCATCCATCGCTCCCACGCCGCTCGCAGCCTTACTTTGAACGGCCGCTTCACACTGATGTTGAGCGGTTGAAGTTCCTTTGTCAGACCCCCGGGATAACGGCGAGCACAGCGTTCATTTGATTCACCTTTTTTTTCACATCGGCTGTGAGATGGGCACGCAGCGATGGTGATGCGTGGAAAAAACCACCTGGTCTCCTCACATACACCTGCCTCAGCCACGCTTTCATCATCTCCTCATCCATCCAGCCTTTTTCATTTGCGTTAATATCATATGTGATCAGAGCGCTGTGTCTGTCTCGCTGTCAGCTCCCAGATCAGCTTCTCTGATTGGTTGTTGCGGCGCGTCCAGCAGCAAAACTTCAATTTTTCCATCCCGAGCAGCAGCGCGTTGGCGGTGCGTCAGATGCTTAAACGCTCCCGACGCGCTGCGCCTGCTGCTCAAAACGCGCTGCGGGACCTTTTACTGCACCTATATGCGCGTCAACCATTGACTTTGCATGTAAACTCGCTGCTTCTGCTGCACCTGCTGGGTCCGGTTCACACCGATGTCTAGCGGTTGAACAGCGAGCACAGCGTTAATTTGTTTCCCCATGTTTTTCACATCAGCTGTGAGATGGGCACGCATGGAGTTACATATTAACAGCGATGGTGATGAGTGGGAAAAAAAACACCTGGTCTCCTTACATTCAGCCACTCTTTCATCATCTCCTCAATGAGGTGGTCTCAAAAGTCGCAGTTACAACACACATAGGGCGCACCGCACCAAAGGGCGCACCGCACATTTTGAGGGAAAAAAAAGACGTTTAAGTGCGCCTTATAGTCATGAAAATACGGTACTTATTTTGATCAATCGATTAGTAATCAGATAGGCAAAGGTTCCTTAAAGAAGTTATTTTATAGAATTAAACCAGGTGAAATTCAAACTTCCATTTGAGGACTTCTGGATACATATTGACAGATGAAAACTTTTTATTTATTTATAAATTTATTTGTTTTGAGTTTTTACAGCACTAGTTTTTTGGACAGTAGGCTGACAGAAAATGAGGTATGAGAGAGAGACATGCGGCAAAGGACCACAGGTCGGATTCTAACCTGGGTCAGCCGCGTCAAGGACTAAGGCCCCCGTTCTTTTTTTAATCTTAAATGCAAAAAGTTTTTTTTCTTTTGCAATTTGAATATCATTACTGCTCTGTGGGTTGCTCTGTCAGCTAAATGCTTTTCACTCTCTATACTCCAGTTAACGATTAATCAGTTACTAAATTAGTTGACTATAATTTCAATAATCAATTAATCAGGATTAATCCGATTGTTTCAACCCTAGTTCCATCAAACATATTTATCAATATCTCAATGGTTATACCTCTCCTGTACCGTTCACAAGGCTGAAGCAAACAGAGGAGATTTATTAGTTAGTTTTATTTAGTTAGCCATTTCTGTGATGATTTAGTCATATGTTTTAATCATAATCCTGTTGACAGAACCTGTGATTACCCATCTATAGTATACTGGTAAAGTTTACGATGTTTCTATTTAGTATAAATGTTTTTTGTAGAAAGTTATCCTTTTCTATTGAGAAGCTTTGATGGGGTTTAGATTGCCATTCTAGTTACAGCGACCACATTTCATTACTTTCCTTCATTTCAACCTTTCCACCGGGCTCTGCAGGCTTTAGATCCAACTAAGGGCCGGATCTATCAAAGGTTTGCGTGTATTAAAACGTGAGCTATTTCACAGCGCACGCTAAAAAATTTACAAACTGATCTATCAACAGCGTGCTAAAAGGATTTGGTCTTTAAAACGTGCTTAATAGCGCCTCTTATCCATTTAGTACTTTTTCTGCAATGAATATGCAATATGGGGCGTTTACACGCAAAAGTGCGTCTTGTGGGAGGAGAAAATGTAAATATATTAATTTAGCACTCGCAAAGTGATTTATCAAACCTGAAAGCAATTTTGCTAACGGTATCTGACTCTATATTTAACACGTTTCAAAACAAGGTGCAAATGGTCTGTATGTGTAATTGCGCACACATGGCAGCGGTTATAGTCGCAAGAAGGAGACATCGAAATGAAGCAAGGAGACGCAGAGAACGCATTTTTTCACTCCGTGTGAATATTTTTGGAATGAACGAGGAAACGATCATCAAAACATATCGTTTATCCAGCATTGCCATTTTGAAGCTGTTGGGGGAACTCCGAATGGATTTTGAGCCAGCCACAAGGAGGACCCACGCAATACCAGATATCACAAAACTCCTTGCAACATTGCACTTTTTTGCATCTGGGTCATTCCAGCGTATGGTTGCAGCAAGAGCTGGGATCTCCCAATCTCGTACGCATCCCCCGCAATACAATAAACCCGTTTTTTTGTTTTGTTTTTACTGCAGTGAAGTAGAAATTCAGCCACATACCACCTTAGGGAATAAATGTTGCCAAAGTTTGTTTATATATATATATATATATATATATATATATATATATATATATATATATATATATATATATATATATATATATATATATTTTTTTTTTTTTTTTGGAGGGGCTGGGGGTGTCACTGTAAGATTAAAATTTCATAATGCACTAGTTTGCACAAACTACAAACTACTTTGCCGCAAACCACAAAACGCGCAAAAGCATCATTTAAATAGGGTGTCTCCAACAGTTTTGCACCTGCCACCAGTTACGCAATCACTCTTGTTAAATCACCCGCAAACCATGGTTCAGCCCCTCGCGCAAAATTCCAGTTTGCGAGCGCAAATTACTGCACGCAAAATTGGATCTTGATAAATCCGGCCCTAAGAGTATAGATGAAATGTGGGCAGGAGGAGAGTAAAAGTATGTCCAACACCACAAAACATTTGTACAGCATGCAGAATTTGCATTAGTGTCTCTTTAAAGTTATTATCCTGCCAAATTTAGCATCTGCTATTGTGATATTCTACACACTGATGTTTAGATGTTGTGAACCTCTAGGTTGTAGCTCAAGTACTGTGGTATCATCAAAAACAAGTTATACAAAATTATCAGTAGGGTAATGGTGATTGTTCCATTGGGAATTTGTTGTTTTTTCCTTGCAAACTAAACAAAATGTCTAAAAGTTTGGATTTCATATATTTCTTTAAAGAAAGATGTGTATATTAAAGGAATAGTACACCCAAAACATGATTAGCCTTCATTTTCTACTCACCCCCATGCTGAACAACACTCTGGAGTACTTTTTTGATATCTCAAATGCATCTGGAGATCTGGGAGGCTTCTTGCTGTCTGCTGACATTCAAATAATGGAGGTCTATGGTGCCCGAGACAGAAAGGTCCATAAAAGTTCACAAAAAACGTGTCAATATTCCTCCATACTGCTTGTCCAATGTATTCCAAATGTCCTGAGTGGGTAGCATCCAGAATTTACTCGAAACGAAGTCATTTAGAATGTTTTTAGAGCATAAACAGTAGTGTATAGGATGTCCTGAAAGCGCGCGCCGGCGAGTTCATGACGCTACGAAAGCCGGCAGACCAAACCAGATGAAAGTTTGCATTCAGCGTCTGCTCTGCCGATAATGCAAGCGTAGAAGAAGAAATGTGCTGTTTACCTGTGCAAAGAAAGAAACAACGAAAGAAAAATGTCTGAGGACTTCAGTGTTGAGGAAGAGCAGGAGTTCTTTGCCGAGCTGAATGCAAACTTTCATCTGGTTTGGTCTGCCGCGGTTTCCGTAGCGTCATGAACTCGCCGGCGCGCGCTTTCAGGAAATCCTATACACTACTGTTTATGCTCTAAAAACATTCTAAATGACTTCGTTTCGAGTAAATTCTGGATGCTACCCACTCAGGACACTTGGAATACATTGGACGAGCAGTATGGAGGAATATAGACACGTTTTTTGTGGACTTTTATGGACCTTTCTGTCTCGGGCACCATAGACCTCCATTATTTGAATGTCAGCAGACAGCAAGAAGCCTCCCAGATCTCCAGATGCATTTGAGATATCAAAAAAGTACTCCAGAGTGTTGTTCAGCATGGGGGTGAGTAGAAAATGAATACTAATCATGTTTTGGGTGTACTATTCCTTTAAGGCTTATGGAACATTTTTGTTAGATGGGCAGACAATGAATATAAAAAGTAAACACTTCAGATACTGAAAGGTTGTGATTTGAATGGCATGTGGCAGCTTTAGTTAAAAAGCAGATGTAGCAATCTCTGCAACGACTCAGTGTTCAGGAGATCAACTAATCTCCCTTTATATTTAGGCCTAGTCTTTATAGTTTGTAAGTTCGGTTATTAAGTAAAAGTATCATATCTCCTCTGTTTTTTTTTATGTCTGATGCAATTTGCATCAGAATATCCTTTTTATTCATAATCTATTGACACAAAACAGGGTTAATTGAGTGTTAAAGTCTTTATTGCAAGATCCCTCTCATTATCTGTTTCACTAATTGCTGTAACTCTAACATCAGCCTTTTTTTGCTAGAAACTGAGTACTGCTATTGGTTATCTATTATTTTTGTGTTCTAACTCTGTTTTTACACCTCAAATTAACTGTTTGTTTTAATTCTTATTCTCTCTTACAGATACAGGAGCCCTCTCCTTTTGGGCACTCTTAATCCCAGGACTTATCACTGTATTGCAGCACTAAGTTGAACCTCTGGAATTTCTCACACCTACAAACTTGGAGGCTTTATTTTGGAGTGTGGCGGTCAAAACACTTTATGCAAAGTCTAATTACACTTAAACAAAACAAAACAAAAAAACAGCCAGAGGCCAACGCTTCTGATGTGCAGCTGAACCAACATCCCACTATATGCACGTGTGAATGCTAAGTTAAAAAAAAACTGAGTGCTATGAGTCATGAGTGATAAGTTTCTTTTACTTTAAAGATTTCCT
This sequence comes from Cyprinodon tularosa, assembly GCF_016077235.1. NCBI lineage: Eukaryota > Metazoa > Chordata > Actinopteri > Cyprinodontiformes > Cyprinodontidae > Cyprinodon > Cyprinodon tularosa. The sequence continues at coordinate 2,191,975 of NW_024038657.1, read as the reverse complement.
TTTTTTTTTTTGTTGACAAGGATGCACATGGACAAAGGTGAAAGTAGGGGGTGTTTGAGAGCCTTTTTGTGAATATGTGCGTGCATTGAGCAGCCTGCAAAAGAGACATTAAAGCCATTAATTTTGCCAACTGATTCTACAGTTACTGCTCCTTTAGTTTGTTTCAATGAATTTTGGATCCACTGGCCTGTATATCACTAAAGGGTATGGTAAAGGCTACCCTGAAACACAGTTTCAGGTTAGATGTGAGTCAGCGTAATATTTTTTACCTCATGAATCTTGGAAAATTGACATTTTTTTTCTACCTTGTCACGCTGCCTGGATTTTAAAAAGCTACAATTTTTTTTTTTTTTTTTTTGCTTTAGTCAGTTAGGTTTTCATAACTAACTAGAAAAGTATAGATTTGGAAATATGGAGTTAAATCTGATTGGATTAAGTTTATTCATATATCTGTGGAATGGGTGCTTTTATTGTTTAAAATGGAATATCATTAGATAAAATTCTCTGTGTTTTATCCGGTCATTATGTGAGTTGGTGTTAAATTGTAAGCCCTAATTTCTTTTTCTCCAGAATCATCCACTTTAACCTTTCACCAAGCTTTAGACTGGCCCCGAATTCACAGTGCTGACGAAAAGCAAAAGATGGGTACATAAAGGGAGCATTTTGGTATTGAAAAGTTGTTTATGAATTATATGTTTCCAGGCTAAGATATATTTTAAAGTATCTAATCATGTGAGGCATGATTGGATAGCAAATGATTATTTAAAAACGAACCAGAGTAGCTTGATTATTGCTGTAAAGACCCAACCACTGAATCCAATTATCATTTAAGAAATATTATGTGCCCACATTATACCAAACCAAAATGTTTTAATTTGTGTTTGACTTTTATACAATTAGGTTGAATGTATTTCATGAATGTAGACAGGAATAAGCCGTTTGGCAATGTTTTATTTTACCCAAAGAATCTGCATTATCTTTGACCTAAACTGGTAGTTTGAAGTGTTTCTGTTTTTTTTTTTTTTGTCCTGTCTTTTGTCTTTATTATATTTTTGACATTATTCATTGAGTTGTATTGAACTAACTAGAGATGCACCAATGGCCTGGCTACATGTAGGATTTGGACCCTTTTTTTGTTAATTGGCTCTGATCGGTCTTTGGGCATTAAAATAAAAAAAAAAAAAAATCATTAAATGCATCAAACCCCCTCTCATACTCTCTGCTGTTTGTTTCCATGGTTTAGGAAGTCCTGTTTGCAGTAGGGAAAATTAAACCTCGCGATACACATTTAATTCTGTAGTGTATGTAGTTTGATCACCAGATGACCCATGTTTCCGAGGATCTTTTGTCACGGAAAAAACGTTACATCAGCATTTCTCAATGTGTATCATGTGTGCACCACTGCTGCTGAACCAGCTAAATGTTACAGCAATGGCCTACTTTATCCTATCTGTGCCAAAGATTTTCTTGGATGATAGAAACTGACATCTTAGTCTAATTTCTGGTTCAGGAAGTTGTCCATTTATTGTGAACAATTTCAAAGTATTCATAGCAAAGCTAATTAAGATTTTCCTTGTACACATGGACGACCCAGAATTTCGGTTCACCAGAAGCCGTTTACCCATAAAATATGTGGCAAGGTAGGAAACCGCTATCATAGGCTTGTAATTCTGGGATTTTCTATTGGGTGTAAAAGTATTTACCTCTGATAAAAATCTGCATCCTTTTTTTAAGTGCCATGGTTGATTAAAATAGAAATAATATGAATGTATTAGCAACAAAAGTCTAATTGGTGCATCTCTAGAACTCGCCATTTCATTACAAATGAATAACAACGGCATTTCCTTTGGACAGTGTCGCAGCTCATTTACGCTCTTTTACAAATTGTATAATCTATGCACTGAGTCATATAACCTTTACAAAGTCTGTGTTATTTTCCTTCAGAATGACTGTGAAGTCAGAGAAAGGTTATGATCTGTGTTCATACCATCTATGATCAGAATGGTGCCCTTTAGTTGATGAAAGTGTAAATCCCTGAGGTGCTGAACCACGATATGACAATACCAGCCAATACAGAAATACAGCTCCAGTTGCATTGAAGAGTTTCCTTCCAGTGACTTGTTAGATATGTTTCTTCTTCTTCCAAATGTCAGTTTATCAAGTTCTCTGTGTCTTGTTTTCTTTGTGTAACATCTCTGAAGTTTCCAGTTAGCAGGATGAATCAGTTGGTATTAAACTCAAGCCGCAGTGCATGTATGCAAATGATGAAGAGCAAATAAGTGAAAGATCCTTTTTATTGTCTGATGAAAGTTTCTGAAATTAAATTATCACAGAAATTAATTACATGTTTTGTCTTTAGTGCAGTTTCTGTTTATGTCTCCATGAAATTAAAATAACTTCTTCAACACTGAATTATTTCGAAAACGGGAAAGCTCACATTTTAAACCTGGAAAGAGAATCTTCGGGTTATTTTTGTAATTTATAATTTTGTTTTATGGACAGTACCCCTTCGGCTTATAATTGGTCTATGAAAGCAATTAAATTTTTATATTTTTTTATTTAAATAGACACCAATGCTGCATTTGACTTCACATTTTCGGACGTTATGAGAGGTCCACAGATCTAATGCAAATAAGCACAGTAATCCCAGGAATTCTCTAAGATTATTTGAACAGGAGTAGTCTGAAAAAATCTGGTCAACTTTCTTCCTTCGATTTCTTTAAAAACTTGAACCATTCATACTTTAGAAGTAGTTATTTTACATTACAAACACTAAATTTAGCAAAATTGTGAACTGGCAAAAAAAAATTTTGTTAATTAATGTGAAAATATTTTTGGAACCATAATTTCTTTTACCAATTGTTTTCTTCAATAACTCAAAATTGGTCAGAATGAAAGGAGGAAGTATGTGAACATTAACTTTCAAGAGTCCCGTTGGATTCTTAAGTTTTAGCTCTTAGCTTTTCTAAAGCATGAATTTTGTATAATGTTTAAAGTTTCATCATAGCAGTAAAATGTTAAATGAACTTCCATTCCAGCCTCAGTGATTTTTTTTTTATTATAAAGATTTCATCTAGAAAGTTTTGCATTAAGCTTCATCCATCTGCTCATCTACTCAGACCAGCTTTCCTGCATCTGCTGAAGTGAATATCCCCACAAAATGATGTCACTATGCTTCATGGTGAGGATGGAGTTTTCAGATAATTTTTTTTATATATATATATATATATATAAAATGTTTCCCATGTTTATTTTATCTGACCTGAGAACAGTCCTCCATTTGCTGTGTACCTTCCTTGACTTGCTACCGAAAAACACACATTTTTTGCTGTTATTTTATGCTCTAAGAGGTGTCAAAATATTAATATTTTAGAATATATTGTTTCAGATCCTAACCCAGCTTGAGTGCACTTAATATAATTTTAGTTTACTAATTTTCCTTAGGGTTACAGTCCTCTTAGATATGCAAAGAAAAGATACTTATGTTATATCATCATGGGAGGATTCCATGATACCGAAATCCCTGTAGCTATCAGATTAAAGTTTTTTTTTTTTTTTTCGGGGTATGGCTTGACTCAAATGTTCAAAAATAATTTTGAAGCATTTGAAGCAACTCAAACAACTAAAACTAAACAATATTAATATTTTTATGTCTCTCACACTGAATGAGATATAATGGTCTTATTTGGGATTATCTATTAAAATATTATGAATTGCTATATTTCCAGACTACATTTTAAGAATATTTTAACATCTAGAGAAAGACATTAAAGATAAGTGTAAAATAAATGTGTTACAGTTGTCCACTCACCTTCTGCTTTGTCGCTCTCCTTTGGCTAAAAGTTTTCCTATTTGTTTTTATCTAGTTACATTTTCTCTTTAGCAAGCGGAAAAGAAAACATTTACAATGCTGGGCACATGTTTACTGCAAAAGATGTAAATCTAAAATCTTTTTTTTTATAAGTGCAGGTAAGTCAGACACTTTGCCCATGGAACAAGACAATTAATACATTTAAATAAGAAAAAAACATTGCATTGTCTTATTTCAAGTGCATAACATAGTATAGTAAAAATACTAATTCCATTGGCAAATCATCCTATTTGCCAACTTAAATTAAGGGTAAGTACATTTGAAAGGTTTTAATATTTTTGCAGCATTTGTGTATATGGCAGAAAATAGCCTTTAAAATACCTCAATTCCTTTCTGCTTGATTTTCCCTGACCATCCAAAGCCCCGGGTGTTCTCTGTTTTGATATTTGTTCTTCCATCAACCCTCCATATTTTCTATAGGATTATATTTTCTGGCCTGAGATGGCCATGGGTAGAAGGTTGACTGTATCTGCTGAAAAAAAGCCTTTTTTTGTTTTGACCTTACAATTTCGATCAATATCTTGCTATTTTACATAAGTATCTTTTGTTTGACGCCAAACCCACCTGGAGTGGAGGTTTAAATTTGACCTAGTTCCAGCTAAAGTACCATCAGAATTTAGCTAACTCCACATTTACATTTGTAACCACAGGACAGAAAATTGTTATTTTTCTGCATTCTTCAAACAACTGCTTGGCATTTTAGTTTGATATCAACTAAACACTTACATTTGAAAGTTGCTTCAGATAAAATCAATTTAGAAATTCCAGATTCCAGATGCATACACACTGATGGTTGTTATCTGTACTCAGTGACCCAAAAATGCTACTATTTCTCGAAAAATGACAAATAAAATTGTTTTAGATCTCTAATGTAAAGTTCCCAGAAAGTGAGCAACTTTAAAAAGTATCAGTACTGCGTGTTACTTTTGTTTCAGCTGCTTTTTTTTATGGGAACCACAATTGTTTTAAACGCATTTTGTTTTAAACAATTTCTATAAGTTATTTATTAGCAGCATTCTACTGTTTGAGGCCTTAGAAGTAAGCATACTCCCTACAATGGTGCAAGTCTAGCACCAAACTGATGGCCCTCTCCTTCATACCACATTGTTAGCAGAAATTAGTTTTTTAAATAGATACACCAATTTCTTTTTTTTTCTTTTTTTCTGACCTACTTCTGACCTGGATTATTAGTTTTTTTTATGTGCTCTTTTTAATCTGCTATTTAGGTTTAATAATCTGTTTCTCCTTTTTTAAGGAAACAAAAATATAATAAAAAAGACAAACACACAGACAAAACTTTTTCTTTCAACAAACTTCTTTCCCTTTCAAATCAATATCGTAATATTGACACCATCACAGCAAATTTGATAGGATTTTCTTCTTTCATCACTATAGTCATTATCCGTGATCAAAATCACCTTTATGCATATTTAAATGAACTTCTTGTTACATCAAGATGAACAGGCACTACACCAGTTAGGAGATAAAAGTACATCACTAACTATGAACATACATCTTCTAGATCGCTAATATGGGGTTTTTCACATTGTGAGCGGCAGCCCCCTGTGCATAAGGAAAAAAGGTCAAAATAAAAAAAAGCATTTAAATGTACACCTTTTTTACTGTCTCAACATAGTTAGATCTCATTTTCAACTCAACACAGTTGTACAGTTACAATAGAATATAATCTTTAAATTACATCATCATGTACAAATCTTGACAGCGTGGGATAACGTCACGCTTTTATGATACACGAACAGTTTTCATTGCAATAAAATTCATACGATATGGTATCTATTACTTAATACGTTTTCCAGTGCTGTCATTTAATGAAACACATTTACATGTATAACACTACATTTTGTCTTAATAGTCAACCACTTGCATTTTTTTTTTTCACTTTTTTTTGCTTGTTTTGTTATAGCTTTTTATAACATTTACACGACTCATACACTCTGGATGTTACAGATGCTTTAACCCAAAGTATTCACCTAGAATTATAAATAGTAGGATGTAGCAGATATTGTGTATATTGTAAGTTTACAACCTGTGCCTTTGTGTATTTGAGTATTGTGCATGGTGCATTGAGAGAGTGGGAGAGTTTGAAAACAGGAGTCTTTTTTTTCTACCCTGCTAGACAGGCTGATCTTTTGACGCACCTTGTGAGCTGGTGATGTGTTTTGTCCTCTTGTTTGAAACCTCTCCAAATCAGGATCTAAACGCCTCCCATCCCTGTTGGTTCAGTGATTTTTCTTAGAAGATGCTTATAGGTGGAACCTGTATCTACACAACACACTAATCAGCAGTTGATCAATTTAATGTTCGTATTAAAAGCATATATAAAAATGATAAGAAAATACCGTGCCTTGCATAAGTATTCATACCCGTTGAACATTTTCACATTTTATGAAGATTCAGTCACAAACACTGGTGTATTTTACAGAGAAACGTCTGGAACATCTGGTATACGTTTGTATTCAGTCCCTTATTTGCTAAACGGAGACAAAAACTACATGCAAAACCATATGTTTGGGGAAAACCAACACTCCACGTCACCATGAACAGACCATAGCCATGGTAATTCAACAAAAAGAAGTGTAGCAGCAACATGCTGTGGGGATGTTTTTCTTCAGCTGGATCAGAGAAGGAAGTTAGCGTAAATGATTGATTAAACTGGAATAAATACTGGGATAAAACTCCCCAAAAATTTGTTAATGGCAGACGACTTCTTCAAATTAGGCTGACAGTTCACTATCCAGCAGGACAACAATATATTTTATATATATTATATATATATTATATATATATTATACATATATATATATATATATATATATATATATATATATATATATATATATATATATATATATATATATATATATATATATATATATTATGGGAGGGTGAAAACGCAGACCTAAAATAAATTGAGAATGTGTGGCCTACAGGTTTGAATATCATCCTTATCTATATTGAAAAAAAAGATCCAGATGTTTAAAACTCTAGGACCTTTCCCTTTAATTCCAGGGAAAACTGTCTCCTTAAATATTGTCTCAGGGGGGCTGAATACATGTCCATACAACACTTCTATGCTTACAGAACCCCTGCCATTTTATTTATTTTTTCTGCTCTAAATGGTGTAGGCTTTATTACAAATAATCCAACTGAATGAGAAGTGTCATGTAGGATGAAAACAATCCAAGTGGTATGAATACTTTAACTAGGTACAGTGATTTCTTGACAGCAGAATATTATTAAAAACAACCATATACTGCACTGTCGGGGCATCTCGTATGCAGTGCAATACTGGAGACATGTGTCCTCTAGGTCACTGAGCAGGTTTTGCAGACATGTGGGAGTTTGCCTGGGCCTGGAAGCAAAAACGTAATCAGTGCATCTATTTCGTAAGATATGTGTTGTTAGCGTATGGAGTGAGAGGTGATGGGTCATTCTTTGGCTCAGCTGGGGAAGGGCCACATTACTACTGCTTTGTGCCAGTGAAAAGGGTTAGACATCTTACCCTCTTTAAAGCCCAATCACTAGTACATTCACGTCCAGTTGGAGAGGGGGCAATCTTTAAACAAATGTCTGTTGCACAGCTATCCACTGACATGCGGCAATATGCCCTTTGCTCTGGAAAAAAATAAGAGTCCCAGGCACATATTTTCCAAGACATCCCTTCTATAATGCAGTCTCAAGCTCAAGATGACTTGATCCAACTTTGCTCTGAAGTAATGCTTGTATGCCTTGGTAGCACAGTTTGATCAAAATGAACTCTGATTTGCTGAAGCATGAATGAGAGCTTCTGCAATAATTGTAAATCCTTTCCATGTATTTGCATGAGGATGATATAGTGAAAGGATTTACTGGACAACATAACAATAGGTTTAAGGACAAAACAAATGTGAGGTCAGTTCATCGAGAAGCCTTGTCTTGTGAAACCAGGAGCACATGCATGTCCAGAAGCACGTAATGCTGCATTTGTCGTTGAAGTGTTGCATCAGGCTGCAGCCTTAACGAGGCTGCAGGGACCCAGGGAATGTAACGTTTTGCATAGCAACATGCTGCTATGCAAGTTCAGAAACAGTTCGAAACGTATAGCACTGCACACACTGGAAAAATGGCTGGACAGAATTTAAGACGGGGGGGAAAAACAAAAAGGATACTGTCTGTGGTACAGTTCACACTACACAGCATTCCCACTGTAAGAATGACATAGACAGCATTAAAAATGCTACACAAAATGGCATCACACTGTATATACACAATGCAGGTTAGAGAAGCTCATCTATGTTAAATGAGTAAAACTGATTATACTGACTTCCCTTCAATAGAACACTGCAATACACTGTGTGTTAATAATAAGCTGCATTGTAAATCAAACACAGCCACATAAAGAAAGCAAGGTGTTCCTGCACTGTCTTCATGTTTTAGTTGAGTGTATACAATAGTACAACCGCTGTTTTTTTTAATGTGAAGCTTCACCCACCCCCAATGCTGGATAAAATATACTATACCGATATATTGTCTTTTTAGGTTACTAAGTTTTAGTTAGGCAAGACAGCTTGGCGCATCTGTTGGGCAAAGGATGTTCTGCTCTTAAGTCTCTGGCTATGTGCGGTGCAGTTGGACGGGAGGGTTCAAGCTGCCTTCAGCGGCATGTCTCTGTCAGGTCACGTGACTAGATTGCCTCCACATAATTGGCCGGGTACAGTCCCTCCTGGCCGCTGTCCAAACGTCCTCTACACCAGCCTTGCTCATCTTCATCCTCCGTCTTGGTAAATTCGTCACCTGTTTAGGAAATGAGAGGACTGAATCAACACAAATGAAAGATTTTAATTGGAAATAGTTTTGCTGGAGTATTTGAGGTACTAACGCAAATAGACTTTTCACTTTCCATGCTACTAATGAATACAAATATTTATATCTTAATAAAATGTATTTTGAATGCTAAAAGAACTCTGAAAGCAAAGCAGTTAATATATATTACAAAAAGACTCCAGTGCTTCAGACAACCATACAGGCCCCTTAAACTCTGCCTATGTTTCATAAAATTTCAACCAATATCTTCCAATAGTCAAAATCTGCTACCTTTGTGACTATGCAATCAGCCTTAGTCAATATTTCTAGATATTATTTGTTATTGCCATTACTGCTGCAATTATTTTGAGTAATGTCTCATTCAGCTTTAAGGCTCTAGAATCTCAGAACCTTGATATAATTTTAGATTAAGTATTTAACTGTTGTTCAAATGTTCAACGATAATTTTATCATGATTTAATTTATTTTTATCTTCCCAGAAATTAAATAAACCTGCATCATATTAATGAAAGTAAGCATAAAAGGAGCATATTTCTGTAGGTTTAGTTGTTTGCCTTAATTAGAGAAAAGTGTTCAATTTTCTATTATTAGGTCAAATATATTCTACTGTATTTAATTTGTCCAGTGTTGCTTTATCTACCCCAGTATATTAAATAGGTGTGCCTCAATCTGTTTTTGACTAAAAAGTCTTTGCATGTTTGTGGCCCTTGTTATATGCAATGTTAAAGTGCAAACAATTAAACAGGTCAAACTAAAAAAAAAAATCTAAATGTCGAACCTTATAATTCTCCCCACTTTGGAAACTCTTGATCTGAAACCTTTTATCATGGTTAAAGATGCATGTTTAGAGTATTTACCTTCCAGGAAGGTAAACCTCGGCTGAAGTTTAAACTTTATTAGTGCGTTATTTAAGTACTGCGCTGTATTTAACCTCCATCTGCATTTTCACCAAATCAAGCCAACCTCCTTGTTTCCCCAGTACATTTCTGCAGGACAAAAGCATCACATTCCATGGTGGAGGTGACGTGTTCAGGTGTTCAGGGTGATGTTACTTTTCCAACACGCATAGTATTTTTTATGTAGACTAAAACATTTTTGAATTCATCCAACCAGAGAGCCTTCCTCTACACATTGGGTGTCTTACTACATTTTTATGGAGAATTGTAAGTGGGACTTTTTATGGCTTTCTTCCGAAGAAAATGCATTCTTTTTTTCTACTCTTCCAAGGACAGGTTTGTAAAATGCACAACTAATCATTTTCCTATCGACTTAAGTTCTGTAAACCTGCAGGTCCTGTAGCGTACTGTTGCCAATTTTAGAAGAATTTTCAGATGAAACGTTCAAACCTTTATCCACAGCTTCATCCCTCAAATTGTTGATGCTGTTTGTTCCCTGATGTTCTTTAACAAGCATGTTAAGCCTTAAAAGACCTATTCTAATTGCACCAAATTAAATTAAACAAAAGCGGACATTGCACATTTACTAATTAGTGAATGAGTTCAAATTAAATTGGCTGGAATGGAAGTGAAGGCATAATACATTCTATTCTTTTCAGATGTATCTGTTGTAGAATAAAACTTGAAACCAAATCTAATTTCCTATCCACTTTACAGTTATTTATGTTGGTTTATCACAACATACGCATGTAAGATGCAATAAAGATTTTGTGTCTGTATCACTTTGCAAGATGCAAACTGCATTAGGTACATGGATGCTTTGGCAAGGGGCTTTATCTCCCAGCTCATACTATTGAGGTGAATATCTATGAACAACCAGAACAGTTTATTGTAGTTCTTTGTTAAGTTAGAGAAACATGGATGTTTTCTAGTTTTAATGCTTCAAACATCTGTCATGCATGTCGGTAAAATCACAATCATTGGTAAAAGAAATATGAACTTCAAAACAGGTTTCAGTTGTGGACATAAAGATCAAAGGTAATATTCACTTTATTACTCGTGCATGGACTTTTTAAGCTCTTTTTGGATTACCATTCAAGCAGCTTGAGTTAATCGGTGGCAAGCGCCTGTAATTTAGTTTCCAGCGTAAGCATTATTGACTAATTACTGTTATTTTTGTAGTGGAGGCTGGAGGACAAGTTGATTTGTGCTTCACCATGGCTTGTCATTGCATTCATGTTCATTGCTGCAATGATTACCTGCTTTGAAGGTGAGCTCATCCTGCTCTTGGCCATCATAGTCATAGAGGGCACGAACACGCACTCCTTTCCCAGTGCTGGAATCGTCTTCAAATGAATTCCTGTTCCCACCATTCTCATTGCCAGAGTAGGAAGTGGGCTGCTCGTCATCGGACCACTCGGTCGAATAAGCTTGGTTCTTGTCATAGCTGCTGACACTAAAAAAGGTATAAATGATGTTTGAAGTAAAACCCATGCAAAAAGCAATCGCTACAACTTTTAAAAAATGTTATTTGATGAGAAGTTTAACCAATGATGGCTTCATCCTAACAGGCTTGCTGTTAAAACCGTGAAATTGTTGCTTTATCCTTAAAATCACTATGATTGAGTAAAGGGTTTGGGTTTTTTCTATACACAGAGGAAAACAAATATATATAATTGAGATTATGTCATTTAAGAAGCAAACACTCGAAGGAATTCTTTAAGAAAATGTAAACCATGTAAACAGCCTTCTTCAACCAACCTGCTGCGATCACCAGGGGGAGCCACATGGTCGGTGCTTGGAGTAGGTGGGGCTCCGTCTGGTTTCTTCTTCTTTGGAGGAGCAGCTGCCTGGTCTGGGTTGTACTCCTGCACATCAATGTAACAACATAATAAATACATTTAGGAAACAGTTTTGTGAACTAGTTTTGTTCTGAATGTGGATATCATACCTCAAATACTGGCCAGTTCATGGGCATCCCTGGGCCATGATTGTTGCTGAACCACCTCAGGTCCTCTTGTGTGCTTATGGCCTGAATCGTGCGCTCTAGTTCTCTGTATATTGTGACATAGCTGAGGAGGAAGAGTGGAACAAATTGTGACAATGCAGGGACCAGATGGGAGCTCAGACCGCTGCCAAACTGGCACCAGGACTCACACGGTGGCTCAGATTCCAGACTGAGAGATCCGAGGTTAGGGCATAAACGGATTTTGTCTCTTTAAATTATCTGCCATAATTGGAACCCCTGAACTACTGAAGTATTTAGAATGTATCTAAATATCTATTATTATTAATTATAATTTATTATTATAAAAATGTGTCAAAAGTCAAAAAACTGACATAATAGCTTACAAATGTTTTCGTCAAACAGGAACATTTTTCAATTTTGTCACATTAAAGCCAAAACATTGATGTTTTCTGTGATGGACCAACACAAAGTACTGCAGGATTGTACAAAGAAGGAATATGCTAAATGGAAAATAAAAATTGTTGAACATTTTTATACCCCTAAGTGAATATTTTGATGAACCACCTGTCACTAGAATATGCTCCTTTGATATTTGTCTACTAGGTTTACACAGAAAGAAAATGAAATCTTAGCCTATACTAATGTCAGATTGTGTTTTAAGAGTTTGAGAATTAGTTTCTAAACCCAGAGAAGCCTTGTATAGCCTCTAATTAGTTTATTTATCATATCTTCTTGAACTCCACCCATATTCATATCTTTCAAAGTGGTGATGATGAGTTCAAACAACATGCTACACAATTAAAATTTTCGTTTTTCAACAGACAACAAACCGATACTTGACGTTTTATCTGACCAGAGCACCTTTCTTACATGTTAGATGTGTTACCCTTCATGGTCTTCAGCAAACTTAGGGTGTGCACCCTGGACTATGTTCATTATCATTATCTAAAACAAGCTGTGAAGGACTTAAAGCCTTATTTATAATGAAATTAGATTGCACATGAGGTGCCTTCTGAAGGCAATTCGTTGCACTTGATTTAATTGTGGTGTATCAAAGTAATTAAGCCTGAACACACAGCAAACCTTTTGGATTTACATTTTTAAGATTGTCAAGTGCAATGTGTTATATCCCTTCCACTTTACAGTACTGTTGGTCCATTGTTGAAAATCCGAGGAAAATATATTCCGGTTTGTGGCTGTAACATGATAAAATATGAAAAAGTTGAACTTGAAAATATACTTTTCAAAGCAGTCTAATGTAGTAGATTTGGTTAAAAGTAGTGCAATATATAAGTAGTAAAGGTAGCAGTAAGTATTGAATCAAATAGATGTTGCTGGATTAAAGAGTCTTCTAAAAGGCTAAGAGCCTGTAAAGCCTTTTGCTATGGCTTCTGGCTTTGTGTATTAGACACAGGTTAAACACGGCCCAGGATATGACAAGCATTCACTGTGAACCAAATTCATTTTGGCAGAAATGCCATTGAATGAATCTCTGATTAATTAGCGTTGTGAGGCAGATTGTTGATGACAAATACACGTCTGGTAGATACTCGTGTTGAAATAATTCAGCCTGAAGTGAATGGTAACGAATGTGACACAGGGCCAATCAAACCAATCAACTAACATTTTTTTTTGTTCCTTCACATTAAAGACGTATCTAAATGATTTTGTTTCCAGGATTGAGAACACAAGTTTTAAATTTGTTAACTTAACATGTAGTAACTAAAGTATCAGGAAGTCCTTATATATTAACATATTATTTGGTATTATGACTGAGTTCAATGGCTAGTGTCTTCTGTTAGTCGATTTGATTTATGGGTGATTAAAGTCCATAAAACTTAATTAAAATCTAAGAAGATGATTCCTAAACTGAACGTATTAAAAATAATCACAATTGGATACATCTGGATGTATCAATAGTTTGAAAAGGTCTACAGAAGAACAAAGATGTCCCCCTAAGATGAAAGGAAATATGTTTTAGAACCAGAAGCCAGAATGTACAGACCACAGCAAAGATTTATCCAAATAAAAGTAAAAGAAATTTTGAAATAAGACATTTTGTCCTTCAACTGAGCGAGCAAACGCAATTATCTGGCTATGCTACAGTATGAGTGTTTTCAACCCTTAAATAAAATATGTATATTTGCTTCTTTAATCTACATCTTCTTCCATTGGCAGATATTTTCCATACCAACTCAAAACAAGTGCAAATACATTCATGCCAATAAACTAACAAGTGTCACTGAATGACTAGTCAAGGTCTTTAATGGCATCCATATACTGTAAATGCAGGCTGTGGTAGAACCACAGTGCTGGTATCACGGGACCTTAATGCAGCATTCAACTGTGTTCATCACTCAGTTCTTTTAGAGTGCCTGGAGAACTGGGTCGGCCTTTCTGCTACATCTAAAAATATGTCCAGGATTAAAGGACTAAAGTTAGCAGGATCTCGAAAAAGTAATTCATGCGTTCATCTTAAGTAGAACCGATTATTACACAGATCTGCCTAAAAAGTTGATTAGTCTGCTGCAGTTAATCCAAAATGTTGCTGCAGGAGTTCTCACTAAAACTTAGAAACTGGAGCACATCCCCCCAGTTCTCAAGTCATTACACTGGCTCCATTTATCTAAGATAGTAGACTAAAAATACCTTTCTTAGTCTAGAATTTACAGAATCGCTTAGGAATCAGGAAGTTTGCTTAGATTTAGCACCACCTTGAGGACTGATGGTGTTAGGACTGGTGTGAAGGCTGATTCAAAACAATAAAGTAACCTAATAAGGTAAAAATACAGAAGTGTGACTTGTCTGTTAGTATTGACTAACTTTTGGCCCTCGGTTAGGTTTAGATGGCGTTTTATGTCCAACAAGGCCTCCTTGAGGAAAGTTAGCCTCTTGACTTCATGCTGCTGGCACTGGTCAAACACCTGCTCCATGCTCTCCATGTACTGAGGAGTGCACTTGTTTAACTCATCCAAGGACTTCTCATACTTCTCTTTAGCCTGGAAAAGAAGACAGAGAAAACATGACTGAAGGCAAGGTGTTTGAAATAAACAATTTCTGGAACATTTCAGCTGTAATTCTTTTAATTGTAACATTTTTAAAATATATAATCTGACAGAGAATGACGCTCCATGATGGAAGGGGAAATATTTTTGAGGTGTTTAAAATAAAAAAAAGTCTTCTTTCCTTCGATAACAATTCTGAAGCGAGAATTGAAATCTCAGCAAGTCTTAATGGAAGTGAAGGATTCAGAGCTGGTATGAAACATTGGTGCTGTTTTGGACTTTTAATAGAAACTTTGGCAACTAAAAAGAGTCATTTGGAAAATCACTTTAATATCATATTAAAACATTTTTGTGAAAGTAAAAGGATTCCTGTCAAAACTAGACAAAGGTACATATTGTAATTAACACTGGGTTAGTTTATCATGGATGTGTCCTTAAACAGTCAAGAAAATGGAATCAGGAAATTGTAGCTAACCAAGAATGCTTTTCCCGGAGTCCTAAAAAACACAGAAAATATGGAATATACCACCCCAGTTACTGTAATGGCTCCATGTTTATCAATGAATGGATTTCAAAATTCTTCTATTGGGTCGAAAGAAGCGAATGGCCTTAGGCGAAAATGTATTTCTGAGCTACTTGCCAAGTATGAACCTTGAAGTTCCCTCAAGTCTTCAGGGACCTGCTTCCTCAGTTTACTCAGAACCAGAGGCAGCATTCAGTTTATTTCACTCTCAGTTCTGGAGTAAAATGCATGAGTGCGAAAGAAGTGCAAAAACTATTGGTTCCTTTAAATCAATACTAGTTTTTTTTTAAATCAAATAATTTTCTGTATCATAACTGTTTCCTTCATTAAATGCTTTTAGCCGTAAGCTTAGTTGTTATCATTTTTTTTCCCCTTTGATGTTCTTAACCAGAGATCAGTAAATTATCTTATTAGTCTTATCTAATTAAATATAAGACTGTTTTTTATTTTACCTTTTGCGTGTCCTGTTTGCATTTGTCCACTTTCTCATGAAGTTTCTTCTGCTGGTCTGGTGTGACAGAAGCCTCAGTCTTGCCATTGGCCTCTCGGGCTGCAGCCAGCTTCTCCTCCTTGCAGGCCATATGGTACGTTTTCTTAGCTGCCTCCATCTACATTTCCAAAATCGTACAGGAACAAAACATAGTCAGTGACATAAAACCTTTTACCCCAAAATAGCAATGATCACCTTTTACCATATGCATCTCATATGTTAGCTCAGATCCTTTAGGGTAACTCAAAGAAAAAAAATGTTTTTAATCATAGCTCTAAACTCCCTAAACTAATACAGCAGACTACTGAAGACCTCTATATACTTTCTCACCTCTTTGAGCTTCTTGGCCCATGGTTTCTGAGCCTTTTTGAAACCTTCATCTGCTTCCTTTGCTTCCTTGAAGCCTCCAATCATTTGCTTATGATATGCCTCCTTCTGCCAGTTCTTGACTTTTTCAACATCTTCATTTAGCAGGTTGTTTTTCACCTCTTGGTGCAGCTCACTCACTTTCTCCGCCTCTGTCATGACTGCAAGCCAGGCTCTCTCCACAGAGCCATACTGTGGACCTAAGAGAGGCAATTTGAAAGTTTAGAACTGAGCATTTTAGTTCTAATACATGACAAATCAAACATCATAAAGTATAAATGTGGATTTAATAAGTAAATGTATATGATATGTACGTTATCGTATATAACTTTCCTGGTATCTTCTGTTAGTTAAACTAGTTTCTTGGACGCCAGAGTCCGAAACGTTTGCTTTAGGTATTTAACTAGACAAAGAACAAAGGTCTGATCCACAAAATCTCATTCATATCTTTAATATTAGGCATGCCTGAAAAGTATTTACTGATATACCAGCATACATGGCAAAGTTTTCTCTGTTATTTATTAGGTGCTTTAATTTCTTGACCTGTTTCCCTGTGTACTGTTCCTTCAACAGTAAGAGCATAATCCAGGGTAGGAAAGGAGCTCTGGACTGCTGTAATGAATCCGGACAGCCTTCAGCTTTATTGACATTATTGCACAGTGGATACATACGCACATGATTCACCCCGATCAAAGCATTATTTAGACGTCACTTATTGCAACTATCACTGATGCACTTAACTGTCCTTACAGATTTGAAGTATTCAGATCGAGCACTAGTCTCACCAAGGCTGCAACATAATTAATTAGATCAGCTTTGTTTCACATTCTGTGACGTAAAATCTTTCATGAATGTTGGTTTTGGCGCCCCAAATAACAGAAAAGACAACATATTTTTATTTAATTTAATGCACAAAAAATTATCTTTGAATACAGTATACACATTAAACCTTTGATGCTTAATAGAATGTCAAGGTTATGATTAAACTGCAAATAACAATGTTCTTCAAGTTTTCTGAACGCATCATTAAGTATCAGTTATTCAGATGATGTAATGAGCCGTTTGTGAAATGTTTTTTTTTTATATGTTTTCAAGAACAGTAACATTTAAAACGTAAGTATTCATAGATAGCTTTGTACTGTATAGTGCTTCTAAAGTACTTGTATTTATGTGTCAAATGTACTGAATCCTATAAATATTCCACTGTTACACTTTATGCTGATGATTCTGTAATACTCTAAAAGAGATTTTTTTTTAGACAGCCAGAGATGATGTGTTGTTTGTCAGGATTTGGTTGATGTTTTTGAGGACCCAAATGCAGAGGCAGGGAGGCAGAGGCGAGTTTCTTGAAGATTTAATTGAATGATCACAGACAACTGAGGCAGAATCCAAAAATGCAAAAATCCAACTTAAAATGTAACACAAACCAGAAACATGGAGACATCAGGAGAAAAGAGCATGTGGAGTCAGGGAAAGGCAAGGACAGATGAGGTAAGATGAGGAACAAGCACTGATGAACTGCACAAGGAGAGTATCTATGGGAGACTGAACAAAGAGAGGACTAACGAGCTGATTGGGAGCAGGTGTGAAGAGAGGAGCCTAGAAAGGAGCTAAGGAAAAGGAGACCAACACAATGGCAGCAAACAAAAACCTAAGAAATAAAATATGATCAGAAAACACAACAAAATAGGAATTAAACATTAAAACTAGAAAACATGGAGCAAAGTATAACTGAATACTCAAACGAAAACATAACAGAACCAAGACCCTGACATTGTTAAATTTTTACATACCAAATTTTTGATCCATCTAAAAAATTTAAATATAATTGATAGAAATATAATTGATTATTCTAATCAAACTTATTCAGAAATACACTAATTTCAAATGATTGGGTGATAGCCCAGTAAAGGCTGATAGCCAATGATTATTGCTATCAGCCGTGCATAATAACTTGGAATAAGACGAGAATGTAGTTCCGGAATCCGGTTTTATCCAAGGTCGAGTGACATCAAAGCGTCATTACATGCTGGGAGCTAGCTCCAGTTTGTTATTATAAATGTGGCAGAATATATTGCTTTCAAGGTGTGATACAGTTTAATGTTGGAGCATAAGGAATTTAAAAATATAATAAATGTTTTTATATACAAGAATTACATGCATCATATCTACACTATCCAACAAAAGTGGAATAATACAGAAAACCAAGGCCGACCTTAACCAACTTTCTTTTCTCTAATCACACCTATCAGCATTTATCCATTCTTTTACTTGTCATCTGATTCTACTGAGCTCTCCTGGTTACCTGGGCTGATTGACTGTGTTGCGCTCCTATCGTGTTTTTGTTATGTTCACTGCTCAGTTCACATTAAAATCCTGGCTCACTGTGTTTACCTGCTCCCGTTTCCCTTTGGGTCCTAAAACAGGATGTGACATATAAAGATTTTCTCGTCTATGTGAGTGATATAAAAGAAAAAGCAGCACAACAAGCATAGCTGTTATAACGATTAAAAAACAAACTCTATTCTTCTCAACCCATTTTATTCAGTAGGTTCTCCGACTGAAATTGTCCCACCATTTAGTATGTTCTATGTTTCTCTTGTTATTCTTGTCATTGAGGATCTGCCATATCAGCCCTTTTAATTGTCTTGCTAATGAACTCTGCCATATAAATAAACCTGCCTTGCCTTCCATTTCCTAATGCTTGTTTTTGTCAGGTTTATTTGGGATGTTTACCCTGGTTTGGTTGGGACCATGCTCTATGTTGTTATGTCCATTTTTCTGTGTTTCTCTCATAGTACCTTCCTCCTTCTGTCTCTAGTTAATCCCCCTCAGCTGTTGTCCATTTCTCATCTGATTGCATTAACCTGCTACTTTCTTTTCTTCTTTTTATTCAGTTGCAGATTGCAACAGTGAATTTTATGGCCATACCGCCACCTACTGTATGGGACGATGTAACATCAGTCATGTCGGTTGTAATTACTTAATTTTAAAATAATAATAATAATAAAAAAGCCAAAACATCCATCCATTCATCCATCTTCTAATACGCTTAATCCCAAGTGGGGTCGCGAGGGGTGCTGGTGCCTATCTTGAGCTGTCAATGGGCGAGAGGTGAGGTACACCCTGGACAGGTTGCCAGTTCATCGCAGGGCAACACAGAGTCAAACAACCATTCATGCACACACTCACACCTAAGGAGAATTTAGGAGAAGCCAATTAACCTAACAGTGATGTTTTTTGACTGTGGGAGGAGGCCGGAGTACCTGGAGAGAACCCACGTATGCTCAGGGAGAACATGCAAACTCCATGCAGAAAGACCCTGGGCTGGGAATTGAACCCAGAACCTTTGCTGCAAGGCACCACTGCTCCACTGAGCAGCAACCAAACAAAAAACCCTAAATCCTAAGTATGCATTTTACAAAGGAAAGTCAACATTAGGCCAGTGCTCATATTCAACATGAATAATTATTGGTTTCCTTATAAACTGCCATCCAATGCAAACAGGCTGATAGTTTAAAATATATACATTAAACCTGCTTACAATACTACATTATATATACTGGAATTGTTTCCAATAATCAGAAGTCTGCTTTGGTATCTGCCTTTCTCAGACACAGTATGTAACTGATGTGACTTTATACTACTATAAGATGCCAATTGTTATTTGCTGTTGCTAAAATATTAACTTCAAATAACCATTTATGTAAACCTTCTCTGATTCTATCTTTATAGTCATTTTATTTTAATAAAAAAAAAAGCTTAACCTTTTTCAATAAGTTGTCTCCATCTCTTAGACCAGGCAGTTAGTTGATCACCGTAAGCTTTTTCTATCTTGGCACGTTCTTGCAAGCAGCCCATCAGATCATTGCAAAGCCGATGACCGTCATCAACTCTCTTGACAGCACGTTTGTAGTTCCCCACCTGAGCACAAAAAGAGACATAAAAACACTTGAAACTAAATTCCCTATTCTAGACAGTGCGAAAAGCATTGAAGAAAATTATTTAAAATCTAACCAACACTGCTGAATATCAACAGAGTCAATATTCTGTAACTATACAACCCATAAGGAATACAGCACAAATATAAAAAGCTAATGCCTTTTATAATTAAATAATTGTTGGGAGCTGGAGAAATTCCACCTTTCTCCAGCAGAGTCCGCCGTGGATCCTCTGAGGGAGCCTCCTGCACAGCTGCAGCTCGTCAAGATCATCAGAGGATCCAATACTTAAGCTGTCTTCAGACCTTACCTCAACGCCGCAGTGTTGTTCCAGTTGGTCAGCGCTTAAGCCTAGATCCTCAGAGTATTTCGATGACTTTTGAATCCAGCTTGGATTCTAATCCCTGTTTCTGTTTTCCAGGAAACCTGTGCCTCCTCTGTGAAAGCTCAGGAAGAGCTAACCTGCCGAGCCGACCCTCAGAGCCAAACCTGAAGATTCACAGAGAACCTCCAAGCAGCTCTGGACTAGAGCTGGAAAACCCAAAGCAAAGGTCTGTTCAAATTAGACGTGAGACGCTGAAGCAGCAAACGGACTCTGCTGATGAACTCTTCTCCAGAACCAACAGTGACTCTCCTAAAGCTAACCTCAAGAACCCTCGAGGTACAATCAGTAAACTTCAGGAAATCAAACCTCCGTTGACAACGCTAACTGAACTATCTCTCACGCAGACCCCGGTGAACCAGAATCCAGGCCCCGAACCTGAACCAGTATATTCTGTGTGTTTGTCCATAAATAAACTGTTAAACTTTCATCCTTGTGTCCGTCAGAGGTGTTCTGCATTCTTGGGTCGCTTTTAGTGAACCCATCATGACAATAATATTTAAACTCTATATTCATATATAGTATGTATACATTTTGTTATAACCAAAAACTTGTATTTTATTTGTATTTCATAGGATAGAGCTGCACGATTATTAGGTTTTTTTACATACGAAAAAATGTTTAAATCTAAAATACATGGCATTCAATGGTATTCAATCTCACCTTTTCTGACACCCCAAAATAAAATCTGCTTAAATCAACTGATAGTAAAAGTCACCTTATCGTCACTTATGTTCCTATTTGTTCTATCTCAATATAAAGAAATCAATGAAGCCGTTCCAAGTTTGTCACAGATCATCACCGAACAAACAGCTCATAAGATTGTAGAAAAACTTTGTTTTTAAGTAAAATTAAAACCTGAAGCTTTAAAGCTACACAATCAAATTTCAGCAAAGAAAGAAACCAAAAGGTATAATCACCATGGATCACTATTTTTATGGTGCATAGTCGTGATATGAAACCAAATCCAAAGTTTATTTCAATTCAGTTTACACAGCGTAATGCCAGTTCACAACAAATGTCATCTCAAGGCACAGAGAAAATTCAAGTAATTCAGAAATTATTTTCATGTCTGAAACAACACTGAACACCATTTATCCTTTCCATGTAAAATAAATTAACAAAAACAAAAAAATTTTTTTTTTTAGACAGTAGTGTGAGAAAATAAGGAAATGTATAAGGGGTATATAAATGGCATTGCAAGACGGTGTAGTTACTAAGGTACAACAGCAAACCCCTTTGTCCAAAAAAATCCCTGAACAGTTAGTCCTATTTCAAAGCTTTTCTATTCTGCACAAATTACAATTAAAACAGACTAAAATTATGTTCTCAAATGTGATTTTTTTTTTTTTTTTTTTACCAAAGGCTCTCTGGGAATCAGTAAAACCATCAGGTTCTAATAGAATAAGGGTTGTTTATCTTTTTGCAAACATCACATAACATAACCCTCCCCTTTCGCAAAAGCCACCAAAAGGATGACACAACTGAGATTAAAAGATTTAGTAGGAAAGCCACAAAAAGGACAAACTAATATTTTTTTTTTGGTTTTTTATTCAACCTGGAAAAAAATGTCATTTTTTTATATTATAATTTGCAGCATTTTGTATCATATTCATATCTTAACTCTTGAAAGTTGTGAACTGTTATTTTAGCCTGCAAAATTGTTTCATTCTTCAACTGAATTTAAAAAGAATCCAAATGAAGTATGTAATTGCAAATTGTGGTTGTAATGTATAAACAATGGTTGTATTTATTTTAGATCCTACCACCTTAAGTGAAACTGCCTTAAGAAGTAGGAGCTTGCTGGATGACTCCGCCTTCATGGTGCCTGCAGGAGGTGTGAGCTCATGGTGCATGAAGGCAGGGTAATGGAGGGAGGGGATTTACTCGTGCCTGTGCATGTGGAGTTATGCAATGTCAAGGGCTTGTGCTTGCATGGGTACGTGAAAGCGTATGTGTGTGTGGCTGCTGTAATCCTCTTGAGTGGTATGATACAGCCAGATAGATTCTCAGGAATGGATGACGACGAGGAGGAGACAAAAATACCCCAGATATTCTCTCTCTGTGGCAAATAGGCTGTAGATGGCCAGCTAAGGTCTGAAATGTTCGCAGGCTGCAACGCTGTCCTGTGATTGGTCTGGACGCTGGCATGCCTGTGCGTTAACTGATTGAGATGAAAGCTACAGGCAGACTATGAAACAGCCTGTACTGTATGACTTGTCCTGTGTGACAGATCCCCAAGTCACACCACCAACAACATGAAGGTGGTCCAGTTTTATGAATTTCTCAGCATTGTTGGGTTTTAACAAAAGAGATTCAGTGACAGCAGTGGGAGAGGAAAAATTATTTCAGTAACATTTATATTTCTTGTGGTATCCTTATGTGTTGCTAGAGCAAAGATGCTATATGCAGGTGCATGTGGTGAAGGGCTGCTCCAGAGCAGCTGACAA
This sequence comes from Cyprinodon tularosa, assembly GCF_016077235.1. Lineage (NCBI taxonomy): Eukaryota > Metazoa > Chordata > Actinopteri > Cyprinodontiformes > Cyprinodontidae > Cyprinodon > Cyprinodon tularosa. The sequence goes on along the minus strand of NW_024038657.1, from coordinate 2,169,258 downwards.
CTGAGTCTCTTTGTCTGAGCCTCTGCAGCAAAGAGAGCCATGACACAAATAAGTCTCTGTTCTGAGAGAATTCATTATAACTAATTTGGTGGGTGTAATGTGCCACAAACACACACACACATCTTCACACATGACATCATTAGCTGTCTACTTATAACCCAACTATAGAACAATATTTAATAAACTAGTCACTCCGCATCCTAATGATTTGTTGTTACCCCCCCAGAAAAAAAATAATATATATGTATAAACAAACCAGCTTACACCCTTACACTGTGAGTAAAATACACACAGAAGAAAGGAATTGCGTGACTTTTACATTTTTCACAGATTACACTTATATAGTCTTGAATATGAAAGAAAAAAAGGACATTGTGAGAGAATCATGAATACTTTACTGCGGTCTAAAGTTGTTTTGGTGCATACTGTGCCATTCTACCCCAATGAAAAAGTAGCGGACCATGAAGAGTGTAATTTTTCCCAGTGAAATTAATACTACATCTATATGAGCCGAAAAGCCGCTCAGCAAGGAAGAGGCCATTGCTCCAAAAGCAGCAAAGCAAAAGTTTGCAAATACACTATTAGAGAGGCTGTGGTTTCAAGAAGGCGATCCTGGTGTCTGATGGAGCTAAAATCAGAATTACTGTAAAAAGTGATCACATTTAGCCCCAGGGGTGACTAGTGCATTTCACAAAATTGATGAAAGTAGGGAGTTTTTAAAAGCCCACAAGAAATGAACCTCTCAAGATGCAGAAGAAAAGTTAAAGCTTGAACACAAGAGTGTCCTTCAAATTGAATTTACATAAAAACCTAAAATCTAAGTTATTTTATGTTAAATGGCTATTTTGGTCTTGCATGCATATGTACAAATAATAAGAATTTCATGTTTTACCTCCCAGAAGCTATCCATGGTGTCGTCAGCACCTGCAGATTCATCGTAGGAGCCAGACATTTTTCTGAATGTGGCAAAGCACTCTAATGACTAAACCTGTCCTCTGCAGGAGAGCTGGGTTCCTCATGCACTGAAAGAGAGCAAAAATCAAAACATGAGAAAAGTTTCAGCACACAATCAGAAACACAAAACGTTCCCATGTGTATCAGTAATTTGGTAGTTTTTCCTTTTTAAATTGAGGGAAAGTTTTATTGCAGCACAGGGGGATCTTCTGAGACATTTATAACAATGTACTAAAAATAGTCATCCCTACCAAGCACACAGTGCTGTGCCCTGAGGAACATTAAGGGGCATTTTATCTCGGTGTGTCCTACAAAAGAAAGCAGGAGCTATCATTTAGCTCTGGCCTAAAATCTTCTCACTATTAATCTTTTAGGATATGTTGCTTTGAAGAAATATTAAGCCCACACACAAAGAAAATGCAATCAGGATGTCCAGCCACCCAGAAAAAGAATACAAACAGACATTTGAACAGGATAAAGACACTATTTATACACCTTGTTGTGTTTGCTGATAATAATCACCAATTAGTTGGTTAATTCAAATTAGCTCTAACTTTCTTAAGCTTTTAAGGTGATTTATACTTCTGTGTTTGACATTTGCTCAATATCTAACCACCTTGGTGAAAACACACAACCCTGGTCTACGCTAAATTGTTATTGAATTTTTTCTGAAGTCTAATCCATTTTTCTCTCATGACTAATTTCTTTCTCCTGACAGAGAGCTCTTCATTGTCCTACAGCATGACAATGAAATTCTAAAGGAGGGTAGGTAGCAATGAGGCTTTCTTAATAATGTTCCAGCTAAAAAAGCTTTCTTAATCTTTAGAATTACAAAAAAAGTAAGGGATTTGAGGTATTATCTTAATGTTTCAAAATGATCTGTAACACTGATAATGTTTTAATTAGGGATGATGGAGACTTTCACTATAATATATCCCTGTTATGTTTACAGTTGATCATAAGACTATAAGAAGAATCAACAATTGCTTTCCAGTTGAAACACAAATTAGATTTATAATTAATCAACCTAATATCTGTTTTCAGCTGACCAAATGAACAGAAGTGATGCAGCAAATGTTAATTAAATTACACACAGAAAAGAAATCATATATTTAAAGCTACAGTGTGTAATTTTCAGCGACATCTAACGTCCATACTGCAGACCGCAGCAACATCAACATCCCCCCCCCCCCCCCCCCCCCCCCCCCCCCCCCCCACCGCTTCTCCCCCCCAACAGTACGGCGAGCCTTACGGGACAAAATGTCTTCCACGACATCCGCATCACCTACCTTCTCAAGTGATGAGGTTTGTTTACATAGATAATTTTACAGATAGTATTTCATTAGTCTGTGTGTTCAGTACCGTCTCAGTTCATCTCTCTCAACTTGCCGTAGTTACTTTCGAGCGTAATGGGCGATCTCGCAATCGCTAGTTTGTTGGCTCTGCGCTGCCGTAGCGCAAAGATGTCTGCCTCCATGGCTGCGAGACCCGCTCCTATGTAATTATAAATAACGAATTCTAAGGCAACGCAAATATTAAGGTTAAGAGGCTGAGCTCGTAGATGATGATAAATAACATAGTTATGTATAATATATTACATTTCTGACTGTATATCCCTGTAATTATTACACACTGTAGCTTTAAATGACACAAAGTGAAGAGTTTTAAAACTTGGAGATCTAAGAAAATGTTATGGCCAAGAACTGAGTTATATTATCTGTTTTAATTTTTAAGGGGAAAGGAAATGAGGAGACAAAACCATGTTTCCGATCCAGCTTTTTAGCACCAGAACTGGCAGATATAACCAAAAAGAGAACCTTACTGGTTCTTACTTAGGCTGTGTATATTCCTATTGAACGAGCCCTCTCAGCTAGAGACAGTCAGGTTTCTACAGTGGTGATTTTTCCCTGCCAATCAGTCGGGAAAACCTTCTCCATGGACTTTTTCAGTCTACAAACTCAGCTCCTGTGGGGTGTAATCAGAAATGGACTAGAACTAACCTGAGAGCTGTGCCTCATTCTACAGCCATGGATCAGTGTACTCTACAATCCTTTCTCCTACCTTCTATAAATGCCTGATACATTTTCTAAGCTGCAAAACATGTCAACAGGCTATCACTAGAGTTAATTATGACTTTTTTCATTTACTTTTTCAACTGTTACATTGAATTATTGACTTAAATTTACTTGCAATCTTAAATCTCTGGTTACGTTTTATTATAAATTCAATGAAAGTATATATTATCTGAATAAGATTATTCAGATAAAAATAATTGGACAAATAATTAACTAAGAAGGCATTTATTGAGCTCAACAGCCTTCCATCCTGGTTGGACAGACACTCCTCTTTCTGAGAGGTTGCATTCAAAATGTGCATTCTAAAGCAGTACTGTGAATAATAATATATAATAAATCCAATGTGCAGATTACATTAGATTGCAATGTTTAGTGGAATGCACCAAAACATTTTTCTTCATTCATTAATCTGTTCCTTTCCAAGTACAAATTAATTTCTATGAGATCATCCATTAGATTGAAATCACTTAAAACTATCTGCCACTCTTTGGTGGACTTTGACCAAACTTGTTTTGTGCACAAATTACAGCATACTTTTACAAATATTTAAACTGATAAACTAATTAAAAAAAACAGGATAGCAACTTAAGACATATGTTCAGGCTCAAAACATCATAGGGGAACATGTTGCATCTTATGTGATTGTATTAAGCCGCAGCAGCAGAGCAGGCAATGAAGTTGGGGTATCTACAGAACACTGATTTAGACGGACTGTGTTTTTATCACGCCCCTGGTTGCTATCACCAGTGCTCACACAAGCCTCTCAGCCTCTAATCATCCATGGCTTTTCTCCACTGGCTATCATCAAAAGTGCACTCTGGACTGCTTCAAATCACTTGAGTCGCCTTTCATGACTCAAAAGTTTCACTGCCAGGGTATGAATCAGAACCAATTCTTCCAGTCAGATGCAATGGAAGCACCAGTAAAGGATTCTTATGTATGTCTGAGAAGCTTTCATTGTCCTTCTATGTTCTACACTCACAACAATCTGCTCAGACTATTTCCCTGTGATGTGAGGAACATTGTGTTTTATCAAAACACCAATGTGGGTAAAAGAAGTATAGGCCTAAAATGATAGTAATTTGTGAATTAGCAAAAAGCATGTAATTTTAAATACATTTGAATGTTTTCAACAGAACACAAAATGAAACAAATAATTAAATAAGATTTTCAATCATTCTTTTAAGTAATGTTATCTAATGAGAATGCAAGGTGGCCGTTCGAGGCACAGTCTGCTATGCATTTAAGCTAGTTCAGGTAGTATAGTGAGTCTTATGCTTATTAAAAGGCACAATGTTGTTGGCCCCTACAGCAAAGATGTGTAGACAGCTTTTAAATAATCCTAGAAATAAAAGTATTCATTTTATTAGCCTAATTACAGACATTCTTATAAAAAACAACCCTTCACTTTAATGCAAATGGCGGTGGGCTCTCTATGTTATACATATATATTTAAACAACCTCTGCAGTCAGGAGTAGATGTTGCAACAGGATAACATCTACTCATATACTGAAAGATTGTACAGGTCTTAAGCACATAAACATATAAATGTGGGACCATTCCTCCTCTGGCTTTGTCTTTAAATTGTCTAAAGTCCAAAGGTAAATTTGAGGACTACATTTTTCATGAATGAGGGTTAATTTGAGTCTGGTTATTAAATATTGCTAAAAGACCAACAAACAGATTAGGATTTTTTATTTAACAGGTGTTATTTATTAGATTTAAAGTGGACTATGATGCTGTGATCTTCAACAAGACATTCAGGGTATTTGACATGGAACCATGCTAACAGCCTCAGATCCTCTAACACACCTACCAGTAGGGATACAGTATTTTTCCTTTGTTGCCAAAAAAAATCTTATCTAAACAAAGCAATTTCCAGTCAAAGGCTGGACATAGTTCAGAAAAACCCACATGTTTACATTTGTGATGGTAATAAAGAAAAAAATCTATTTTGCATCCCTACTAAAGATGAGATAACATTAAGATAGTGTTTAATAGTGGGTATGGAGGCCTTATGACTTATGAGAAGGTGATTGGCTGCAACCTCCCATCTCTCCAGGAGCTGCACGCCTCCAGGACTCTGAGGCGTGCAGGGAAGATTGTGGTTGATCCCTCGCACCCCAGTTACAAACTATTTCAGTCACTACTCTCTGGCAGGAGGCTGCGGTCCATCAGGACCAGAACCTCCCGTCACAAAAACAGTTTTTTCCCATCTGCTATCGGCCTTATCAACAAGGCCAAGACCCGCCCGTGACACTGGACAATGTTTCTCTCCCCCATTCAGGATTTCTGCGTTACATTAACGCACAGTCTACTATTTGTATATAGCTTCTGTGTATATATATATATATATTTATATTCTATCTTATTTTGTTATTTTGTTTTGTTTTATTTGTTTTTTTTTTGTCTGCACCAACAACACCAAGTCAAATTCCTTGTAAGTGCAAACCTACTTGGCAATAAACTTGATTCTGATTCTGATTCTGATGTTGCCACTCTGTTGCAGTTTATTAACAGTTAGCCTTTGAAAGGGGGAGCCGAAAAAAAAATTGGCTGCCAAATTCATGATGCAATACAGCCTCATACAGCAAAAAAGCAGAGCAGGTACAGTTTTAAATCCCAGCTATTATCATTGGTCCAGCTACTTGTCCATCAGTCTGGGCATCCTATAAGCTTCAGCATTCGTGACAACAATACCTATTAACCTGAAATCCATTTAAGCACTGACACAAAGCCTGAATCCAAATACAGTGCAGGCTTTGTTTATCCAAAATTCATATGCTCCAGCCAATTTAACACAACGCCGATTTTTGGCAAGAATGTTGAACATTTCTGTTAATCTGCAATGTTGTTTTTACACACATTCAAGCTTCAATGAAGCAAATACATTTCTGATTGTTTTGTACCTGTTCATTGTTAGTGTTGCCTTTGCCTATCAGGCTAGAGAGCAAGAGGAAAATACTCCACAGAAAAGTTACAGTTTTGGTCTATGGTGGGAGGCTGTTGTGTGACCCAAGAGACAGAAGGGTTATTCTCCTCTTATTGAGGTCAATCCCCCTCAATGACTGTGAAAACACCTCACATTCCCTTAGGCATTTACGGATATGTGAAGGAATCATAGTTAAAACACAAAAACACATAGTAATGCATTGGATTTGTGAAAAAAAACTTTCTCCTAATCCTGTTATATAACAAATATTTTTTTAAACAGCTATTCTGTGCAAGAAACATTTGGATCCTTCTAACAACCATCTCACAGTCCAAAATCCTTGCTGACAAAGCAATCCCTTCTATAATCTTAAATCTTGTAAGTCTGCTATAAGAGCCTGTTGTGTTTGCAGAGTCTGTGTGGATGTTACAAACACAGAATTTTATGCTGCAAATCTAACTGTTGCACATTTGACACTAACTAGCCTTTATTCAGTGCATGCACTTACCACAGTTGTGTCCATTATTGAAAAAGTATAGAAAATTCACAAAACTCTTCCTCCAATATGCACAAACTGGCAATCCGACTATCTCCTTAAGGGTTTAAATTGTAATGACTATTAGAGATTTTTTTTTCGTCCAGCTTCGGCCTTTGTGGCCAAAGCAAACCAAGAAAGGACTTGAGGTCTAACCAAACCAGCATATCTCAGAGGCTGAGGGATAATCCTGCAGTGTGTCATTTGAATAGCTTTAGAGGGGGGAGGGATTTGACCACGAAGAGGGCCAAGGAAGCCGATAGCACAATTAAATCAGAGAGAGAGGAAATGTTGGCATGAAATTAAAACAAAGTGGTCCTTTCACGTGTCATAATTTTGTCTTGCCATTGATGCAAAAAAAGAAAAAAAAATGTGGCTGTCAATAAAAGTTAAAGAACCTGCACTGGAATAAGCATAGCACTGCAAAATGGCAAAGAAAGAAAAGACAGAAAAGGATTGCTCTCATGAGGATAGTGCTGACAGCCTTTGATCTTGGTATCGTAAAGGTCTTGCACTCGGAGAGTCAAGTCGTCAGAAGCCCTTTAAAGCACTGAATGGGAACCATAACACAACATGTAAGCTTGTTACAGTAAGAAGATTTCAGTCAGATGAACTAACTTTACACCTGCACATTACCATGCCAACAGCCCTTACTCTGATCAGACATCAAGTTTAAAAGATTAAAATCCAACCTCTTTTTTTTCAGCAAAGTCAAGTTAAAGGTTAAATCAGCGTATTACACTTAATAAAAATGAGCAGTAAAAGCACTTTTAGATTTTAGAAACTGGATATAAAAACACAGATATTTAACTATGAGGCTGCAATAAATTATTTTAATGTTTCTCTTATGATGTCCATTTCGGACAGTTCAGCTTTAAGCAAAACTGTTAGAAACCTCTTTGAATGGGAAATATAGCAAATATTTCTGCAACAACCTCGTTGTAATAAGTGTACAATACATAAAAAAAAAACGATAAAAAAATCTTATCAGTGGAAAGGGGGGCAGTTTTTTTTCTTTTTACATTTTTTTTTTTTTTATATCAGTGTTTTTTTAACGTTTTTTTTTTTTTCTCAATTATTGATGATTGTCTTTTTGGGCCACTGTAATATCCATTAAAGGCTGCACTTTGTGCCTGTTTTCTGCCCAATTACATCATTTTGAACTATTGCAACTTTTTTTAAACCTATATCTATACAGTAGAATGCAAATGAGCGAGTGTCAGAAAGCTTTATGGGTTATTTCCTTTTTTTTCCCAAGAATTGTTTTAAGAACACTTTAGAGTTGGTTTATTAAGAAATGCTCTGATTGTTTCTGATAAACACAGCTTAGTGTACTACTAAACTGTCTGAGGAAAAGAGAATACAGAAAGAAGAAAAGATATGCAAAGAGAAAGTAAACACAACAGAAGGGTAGGTGTGGCCAAGAGATGCTGCCTCAAAACTCAGGACATGTTGTGGAGCTGGACAAGGAGCCAGGATGTTCCCGAGTGCAAGAAAGAGGCCCATTGGGCCAGAACAGCAGCTGAACACATCAGCACAAAGATGTGATTCATCCCATGGTGCCGCGCAGAACAAGGCAGCTGCTAATGTTGCCAGGAGACAGAAATGCCTTGCGCAGACTTCACATACATACACACACACTAACACACACATGTGGTAAACATTCGGGGTTGACATAAAGCTGATCATGTGTTTGATGCTTCTGACAAAAGCCAGAAGGAAGGCCTGGAGATATTGTGTCAGATATCCATCTCTTAAAGGCAACAGCTAGTTGACACTAGAGCATGATTATGAACCAGTAGGGAGGCAATGTGTAAACTAATCTATTAGTTAGATTTATTAAGCATTTAAGAGGAGAAACTCCTTATTTACAGAGAGATTTGGAACCCAGATGCAGATGCTGGGTGTGTTGTTTTTGTCTGCTGGAAATAGTGTGCGACGAGCACTCCAGACTGTTTGTGTCAACCTGGAGGTGGAGGTTGGTGGAAGACCCAAATGCAGAGATGAGTTTTGTTCATTTAATGAAAAAGGCAACAGCAACAAAATCGACGAACCAAAATACAGGAAACCAAAAAACAAGGGGACATCAGGGGGAAAACACACATGGGGAGCAAAGTCACAACAAGAAACCAGTAAACAGTAACTGAAGATGAGGAGTATATATGGGGGAAAGAACAAGGGGTATTCTCAACAGTCCTGACCAAAGAAGACTCGGCGTTCGAAAACCAGTGGAAACAGAATGTCAGTGTAAATAAGCTCATCATGAAATCATACTCAAAAATTCCTTACTTCATTCAGATTGTAGCTGCTGCATATTGCAATATTCAGTGATGTTGGTCTTTGCCTGTGAAGGCTACTGTGTAGGTCATCACTTCAAAAAGACAGGATGACTCAGCTATTTATACGCCTCCAGCAGTGCTCTGCAAAGTAAGGACTGCTCCTGCTGCAGGGAGGATTGTCTAATAGCGCTCCCCTTTCTAATCAATATATATGGGGTTGCAGTGAGTCATTGTGGTGTGACATTTCTCCCTGAACAACAAATTACACAGTAATTCCTTGACAACAATAACCCCCCCCCCCCCAAAAAAAAAAAAAAGAAAAAAGCTTAGAAAACAAAAGTCTGTTATTGATTTTGGTTAAAAAATATATAATTTCTAATCATCAAACTTCTCAACTGTGGATTTCCCTGGCTTGCCACCGTAATTTGCCCATAATTTGCAGTTTGACGGAAGAATCTAATGTTAATATATATATATATATATATATATATATATATATATATATATATATATATATATATATATATATATATATATATATATATATATATATATATATATTATACATTAAGACCAAGTTAGACAAATAAAAAACAAAAAAACTGGACAGCCCAATAGTTGTGTTGTAAGCATAAATCTTGGCTTAGCATAAAGTCAGATGCATGTTGAGTTGGGGTTTGCACATATTTTGTATCAAGCCACATCTGATCAAGTAATTCTATAGTACTTGAAATACAAGTAAACAATGAGAAGTAAAGGTACTTAAAATAATCAGACAGAAAACCATATTGACATTTGTCAAACAACAAACATGTGGCTGAAATTCTGTATAGGAATCTGGGGATTTGACAATGATTCCAATGATGAGTAATTTTCAAATTAAACATCCCTGAGTGCAATTTGTGAATTAAAAGTATATAAACTGAAAAAAGTCTCCTAATGCCATGCTTTAAAGCAAAGTTGGTGCAACAAATAGAAGAGCATAGCTGCTACTTATGGCCTTCAGGTCAGCAGGGGGCACTTAGGAGCACTTGACTTCTCATTGAATATAAATGAAACTTCAATTTTGTGTCTGGTTTTAAAAGGAATATGTGAAAGAATAAATGGAGTAAAATCATTATGCTGTTATTTATAATGAACATACATTTAGTCAAAAGTAGCTATAGCTAGTTAATACATCTCACATCAGAATAATCCCTTTGGTACACTGTGTACTTTTGGTATAAGGCATAGCAGAGAACATAAGCGTTGCAGTTTTTTAAGAATCTCTTATCTCTGCTGATATTAGTTCCAAATTACTATGCACAAAACTGGCAATGGCAACTATAAAGAGCATGACATGAAGGCCATCATTTCTACAAAAGTCCATTATATATACAGCCAAGCATTGACTGAAGGGTAGAATAAGCTGTTGTTATGAGCTGTGATCCAATCTACTTTAAGGTCTCACAACACCTTTAAACAATCATTGTGAAAACCTGAGAGCCAAAAGAAAATATCTTTGTTTTCCTTAAATGGCATTAGGAAAAAAAAAAAAATTACAACAAAGACATATATTGCCATCTTAAACAGTTCAAATGTAAGGGCGAGATATTTTCCTTTGTGCAGGCCTGACATGTTTGCATTTACTTCCAAACCTTTGTGACATGATTAAATCAGTTTCCTCCAAGACTTTAGTATAAATTAAAATGAAAACACTTTAAATGAAGATAATTAATGCAACAAAGCATCTCTGAAATTACAATTCAGCTTCAGTAAGAAAGGATAGATGGAACGCACAGACAGAAAGAAAATAATTTTTTTATGGGTAATCCTGACATTTAAAAAAGGGAATATCATTTTCTTTCACTTAAAACGCTGCAGGTCGCACTCACAAAACCCTAAACCCCACAAGAGCAACACAAACCCCCTGCAAACAGTGCTGTGATTTTAAGCAGCGTCCCAGTGCTGCTGCAGTGGTTATGTAACTGTCAAGCCTTTTTTTGCCACAAGCCTCCTGGTGACAGTGTGGGGAAGAAAGTAGGGGGAAAACAGGGAAGGGAGGGCAGAGAGCGATGGACGGAGGAGGTGCAGTGAAACAGAGGAGAAATAGACAAACATATTGTCATGGCTTATGGTTGAGGAATGGACTAAAGAGATGGAGCAGAGACAATAGAAGCATTTCTGTTTTTTTTCCCTGCAAGTTCTCCTTATGTGTAAGATGACAGGTTTAGCATATGAAGGGAGGAGAAAACAGGAAAGAAGCAGATAATCTAGTGGCTCTTAAAATGTTCTGCTGTTTTATCATGGAAGTGGCTGATGCTCCTTGAATACTGATTGGTCGAATTAATAACTGAGCTCTGTATGTGTATCTGCCTGTAATTTAAAGAGCAGGATATGGAATTAAAGGAAAGTGAAAAATGCTAAGGGATACTACTCTTAGAAAGGATGTAAGGTCCTAATACTAACATCCTTAGAAAGGATGGTGGTGCTAATACTAACATTATCACACATAAAGGCATAAACAATGCTTTTAATTGGAAACTATTTGCAACATTGTAGTTCTTGCTGATAAAATTAAGATTTATCCTATGAAATTAAAGAGAAATAAGTCACAAACAAATGTTTGCAATGTTTGCAATGTTGTAGAGTGAAGAAGGTAGATGCTTCACTACTGAACATCCCAGACAAGTTTTAGTAGCTTGATTAAGTTTAGTTTACTTTACTTAATCAAGCTAGTTTAGTTGTAGAAATGAATTATGAAGGTTGAAAATAAAACACTCAATGCTTAGACCAATAAGTTCCTGCTCCCAGGTAAGTACAACAAGGTCTGTAGCAGAAGTGGTCCAATAGCCATGCTCTTAATATTCTACTGAGCCAAATGTGATTACACTGACATAGAAGATGGTTGGATTAAGGGATGGAAGATGTTAACAATCACATAAAATCACTCTCTAAGGAATTCCACTAGTCCTCATAAATTATATTTTAATGACATGTACGTACAAAAAAAAGGAATCGAAAAAGGAAGAGAATCCCAGTAGAACCCATGAGAAGAGGATACCAATAGTAGAAACACAAGATCAGCTTAGCAACGAAGGAAAAGATGATTATCTTGAAATGTAAAAGGAGCAAAGAGAGGAAAGAACACCAGAGCACCTTCTGTAATCTACTTCTACCTTTACCATCTCAGAAGGTGTAGCCAGATGTATAATGTCTGCCTACTATGACTCGCATTACTGCCAGGACTAAAGGCTTTCCTTGGGTTTCAGTCTCTATCTCAGTGTGTGATCTGACTGATCTTAGCTACGGTGATGAAGAAACTAAACAGCAGTGATGATGAAACTTTTGCTTCATAACATTGAAATTGAAAGATTGTTATATATATTTTTGATGTCAGGTTAAAGGTACACTATGCAACCGGTGTTGATTTTCCAGCGAGGCTCCCCCCAGAGGGCGAAAGTAAAAGTGCACTGTCGTAAATATGCTCAGCTGTTCTCCTGGTTTCTCCGTCAAGCCAGGCGCAGTTGTTTTGAGCTTAGCAGACAGGCGAACGCAACGAATGACTAATTCTGCGTTCACACCGCAGCTGGCGCGACAGAAGCAGTGAGTTTACATGCAACGTAACGTCAAGGCGCAGCAAAAGGTCCCGCGGAGCGTTTTGAGCAGCAGGCGCAGCACGTCTGAGCAGCTGAAGCAGCGCATCGGGCGCGTTTAAGCATCTGACGCAGGGAGAGAGACACAGCGCTGATGATCACTCCTCTTAAACAGTTTATTGACGCCTAAATTAACTTAAAATGCAGAAATCTGCCGGCAGAATATGCAGTTTGGATTATTTAGATGAAAAACACCTACCAGCTGCCGTGGTGAACCGCGAGGAGGTGACCAGGCCAGAGGCTGCTGATGAAGGGATCCCTACTGTCGGCGCACCGCTGGTATGTGGGGGTCTGAGCGGCTCCGACAGAAAAAATATTGAAGGCAGGATAATAATCTGGATGAACTGACTGCACTGATTACGTTTTCAGGTGTATTTTCTCACTTAAACACATATTAAAACTACTTTATTCCCACTGATCACAGCAAATATAGCTGCAAGGCAGAGAAAGGATAGTGAAGCTCCGCCCAAAGCGCGTCAGACACACTTTTGCACCGCGCAGCCAGAGCAGCAAAGCTGCTTCAGCCGCGCGTCAGAACTAACTGGTACAAGCAGCAAAAATGAAGCAGCAGACGTGCTTTTGCTGCGTCCGATGTGAACGTAGCATAACTGCACAAAGATCGCCACTGTGCTAGCAACGAGCATGCTTTTAACTGGGGGCGTGTAGCAGTTCTCGCCGTAAAGCAAGACTGACTCTCACGAGACTTCTGAGCCTGTGGGTGCGGGTCGGTGCTCCTGCAATTGCAAGTGCGGTATTTACCCCACAGACCACCAGGGCGGCCGAGAATACCTTTGTTCAACCTGAAATGAATCATTTAATCATCCATAACGTTATGGAAGTCTGCATAGATGGTAATTTGAAATATATTTATCATACTAGGATAGCTTTAGAATGGTATATTCTAATGCCTGGTTTTGCATAGGGATGGATAATATGGGCAACATTAATATCACAATATTTTCAAGCGGAGTACATTATTTATCTCAATGTGTGTTTTTGTTCTTACAGTACTTAACCTTTACTTAAGAAAGGTATCTCTGATTCAGCACATCCTAAATGTCACATAGGCACATTTTTTGAAAAACAACTGTAGAGAAACAAGGAAATATACCTGACAGATAACCTACAGGTGTTTGTAAAAGTATCATTATAACACAAAAAAGAATCCCTCGATGTAAACTATATAGACTCATCTCAGCTTTAAAAATAATGTTAACATTTTAAATATTTAGATATGTTGCCCGGGCCTAGTTGTGCAAAAATGCACTTTTAATCCAAGCCAATGTTGTTTGTAATGATATTTTTTTCTGTTTCACACTGTTCGCAAATTGGAGCAAGCAAGCTTTACTTCTTTCCTTCAAATACTGTTTATCTATCAGCTCAACTGTGTAATAATAATTCTCTGACACACCTCAGAGACTACAAAACACACCAGGCTTTGATTAAGAACCTGTTTATTGAGCTTGGATTAAAGGTCAACAGTAAAAGCCTTAACTTTCCACATGCAATAATGAATTGCTTTACCAATTTGCTGTTTACCTTTATCTTACAGAGTCACTGCCCAGCAGTAAACATCTTCAAAGTATTTAAGAATCAAGTCTTCTGAGAAGAGCATTTTTTTAATGTCACTTCGGCTCTGTCTAAGGTTAACTTCACGAGCCCGTAACATTATCAATGACCCCTCACACTTCCACCATGAACTGTTCTCCCTGCTGCCCTCTGGGAAGAGGCTTCACAGCATCAGCTGCAGGTCCAGCAGGTTCAGCAACAGCTTCTTCCCTGCTGCCATCAGAATGTTGAACTGCTGTAACTCTAATCTGGATTCTGCATCACACTTGAAAACATATTTGCAATACCAAACTCAATGATCTACTGCATTATGCACAGTATTTACTTATTTTACACTTCACTGAACCTTTCCATATCAATGCCTTTTGCACCACTGGTTTTCCTTTTCTCCTACACTGTTTGCATTCTTGATCACTGCCGCACTTTATAAATTGTAATGTTCATTCACTGTTGCAAGCTACTGAATCACTATTGAGAAGTTGTATGCATCAAAATTTTATTGTGTACACACTCTGTGTATGCAAAATGATAATAAAGTCTGTGTAAGTCAGGCAGAAATGACAAATGGCCTTAAAGACGACAGGCATTAAAAATCAAAATTTATGTGCTGAATGAAAATCATTGTGTTTTTAGTCACATGGACACATGATGCAGTTGCACAACATGCTTCTGTTTTCTTTACATACTATCGTACAACATGCATATATATATGACTCAAGTTTGTAAAAAAAATGTCAATGTAATGATGGAAGAGAAAGACAGGTGGTAAGAAGTAATAAAAAAGAAAGAAAAAATTATGCTATACATTTAAGACTATGACAACAGGAACTCAAACATACTCTACAGCAAACTGAGTTATCTAGGGGAAATGTAATAATGTGCACAAAAGATGGACCAGTTTGCTGCTGTGAACGTCATAACAGACAGAAGGTCAATTTTCCAGAAGAAATAAGATCTGTTTTTATGACTCTCCTGCTGTTCAAAAGAAATCAAATTTTGGTGGACGTCTACATATAAATCATGAGCTATGAGGATACAGAGACTGCACTGATACTGCCGTCTTCTCTTAAAACTATTATGTAATATGTCCCCATTTTTCTTTTATGTCTGAAAAGAAATTATTAAATAGAAAATTCTATTCAAGTTTATTTCAATGGCTCAATAAACTAAAGGAAACATTATATATATATATATATATATATATATATATATATATATATATATATATATATATATATATATATATATATATATATATATATATATATATATATATATATATATATATATATATATATATATATATATATATATATGTATATATAATGTACACTCAGATGTATGTTTAAAAATTGAGCTTAAATGTGATGATTTGATACAGCTAATGAAACCAAAACCTTTAAATCTGTACTATTACACCAGACCAATAAAAATACATTTTATCACGAAATGTGGCTTTAATAAAAAAGTATGTTCAATATCCACTTCAATGTTATTTTCTGAAAGTAGTTTCAATCAGAGAATTTAGCTAATAACCCCTATTTAACTATTGAGCATGATTGTATAATGCTGCAGAATGTTGCACCAATCTGACTGACAGCTTTAAATATGTTCACTTGCAGCCTCTCTACAAATGACAAAATTTAGCAAAGGGATACAGATGAGAACATTTCAAAACCATCTGAGAGAGCTGAACTTCTTTTCATCAGATTCACTCTAGCCAATTAAAATATGGACTCAAGGCTATAGGCTGAACAACACTGTCTTAGTTTAAAGGTGTGAACACATCTGAAACTAGGTTGTTGCACCTTTTTTTTGCCCTAGCAGTTTTTTTTTAAACTACGATATGCGTTATAACATAAGGAAAACGTTCTAAAAGGTTACCATGCTGATTTCCTCTGATGAACTAGAAGTAATGCTTAAACAGACAGGCCTTAAATTGCCTACATTTAGAAAATAGGTTGTTATCTCACTCAAAAGTGCACTCTGCACAACTAGGACACAGTTATAATTATCTCTAACTGCACTTCATGGATGTGGACCATTGAAATTTATTGGTGTTATTTAAGAGTTTTCTCTCACAGAATGTATGAAAACCCTTTTTTCATCCTTTTCAATGGTTTTGATATAACAACCTGCATTAATTAATATTTTAGAAAATATATAATTTACTATTGTTATTATTTAATGGTCACACAATTTACAAGGCATAGGCATCTAACTCTGAGACCATTTAGGATGAATAATCCAGTGTATGTGTTGTTTCCTAAAATCTCGCCATACACAAAACAAATATATAAGAGATTTAAATCAAACCTGAAAAGGAAAACTCAATAGCCTCATCTTGCAGTTTTATTGCGTAGACTTTATAATTAAAGCATCTACATTTGGTTATTAAAAGGAAAAGCGATTATGCTCTTAAGTATTAGTCAAAACCATGACCAAATAGCAGCACATAGAAAAGAGAAACAAGCCCCTAATTAAAAACCAATCACAACTTGTAGTTGTTTCCACACTAAAAAGAAATCATGCTTCGCAGAGTAATGGATGTCTATATACAATCATCTGTCAAACACTTTAAATTGTTAAATTGCTGTTGATTGGCAAATAACAAGGGAGTACTTTTTTTGTTTTTAGATGTGGTGTATGTAGACTGTTTTTTTTTTATTAGATAAAAGCCTCATGATGTCAAAACTTTTGACAATCTCTCCAAGTTGGCACTCAAGATAAAATATTGCCTAGAGTTGAGTTTAGCGTTGAAATCACATTTTTAAATCATTACTCAAGTTTTATAATTTCCTTGAAGTTGGTTAAAGCTATAGACTCAATAACATACCATCCTATAGTTTACATTTACAATCTATGTCCAGTCTCATGTAGCTGATTGCTTTCACACCATTCTGGGAGACTGAATAAATTCAAATCCTTCCAGCTTTGGTCTGTTCTAGAATAGATATTCAATTGAACAATCAACATTTTCTGAATGCATTAAATATTAAATAGTATTACACATTCTTTTGCAAATGTAGCGCAGAAAAGACCTTTTAAGGACAATCTTGGATTCCAGCAAAATGCTGCTAAACAAACTGCCCCCCCTTGTCCCGACTAGACTTATCAGTAGTTATTATAAATTAGAAGTTCACTGTATTCCCCTGACCCAGCTATTTTCTCCTAATCTAAAGTGAAAGAATCCCTCGAGAAGCTCTTTTGAATGAGGCCACAGTGTTCTGATGAGCCTGATTATAAATAAAATGATCTGCTTGTGTTTATCAAACACCTATCCTATCTTTTATCCTGCTTGGTAAAAGTGTCAAATTGTTGATAAGTAAGACAAACCAAGAAAATTTGCACTTCACAAACTGACTCCATACACATTGCTAGGTTCTTAATCCAGACCTGAAAAAAAAAAGCATAATTCCATCAGAAACTACTCACTAGCCAGCAGGACCAGAAGCAAACCTGTTAGGCCAACAGCCACTGAGAAGTTTTTCCGGATAAAATGTGTTTTATGCCTAAAATAAAGGTGAAACAAATCATCCAAACAGCCAATCATCTCACGGATGGTCTGATTTATTTTGCTAAAACCCAGCTGCAAATCTTATTAATTGTATAACTGTTTCTTTGTCACTGTTTGTATCCAGGCTTTTTAGATTTTTACATTACATTAACATCAAAAATGTATTTTTAACTCTTAAAGAGGTCATTATTATATAGGGTCCCTAAGGTGTGTAACATTGGTTGGGCTGAAAATGGCATATTTTCTGTTCTATGAGCCCTAATGCAAGCCCGGTAAAGAGCCCCAGAATGAAACGACAGGTTTTCTTCCTTTTAAGGTATCCTAATGAATATTTAGATGAGCTGTGTGCTGATTGGTTGGTTACAACGAGCAAAGCTGCTGAGCAAAGACGCATCACAGCAACAAGCACTCACTCACTCACTGAAACATAAAATTGATGATATGGTAGGGTGACCAGATGACCTCCTTTTCCCAGACATGTCCTACTTTTCATACCTAAAAAATGTCCAGGGGGAATTTCAAAGTCGTCCTGGATTTTGGTGGACTACAGTCCTGCATGTTGTTGAAACACAACGGGCATTTGAACCGAACTGACACCGGCGGCACAGTGCTCCACCCCGCCTGCCTGGTTGGGGTTAAAATGCTTAGAGCAAATGAACAGCTGAGCATCAAACTTTGCAGGGATCTTCTGATAGACAAAGATAATCCATGCCTGTCAAGTCTTCAGATCCTTGGGAAGACTATGAAAATGTTCCCCTTTCCCCGTACAGCCTGGAACACTGCATTTACACCCGTGGTTCTGGGTCATTTTCAATAGAGAAACTGCCTGCTTTGTAATTCTTGTAGAAGTAAACCCAACTGTAGGCTAAACTGGAGTCTTACATCTACCTCTATTCATGTTCTTGGGCCGTGAACCAGTGGGCTGGTTTTTATGTCAATTTCAGGACGTGCCAAAAGTACAGGGACCAAATAAGGCAACATCCCTGAGTTTACGTCGTCTCAGTGCTTCATCTGTATTCCCCCGTTTTATGGAGGAAGTTTTGAATTGTGAGATTTGCAGAGAAAGGAGGTGTCGATGGGGTTTGGAATTCTCTGTACGTCCATTTCACCCACTAAACTATCGTTATTCATCTATGACAATGGAAAGTTGGTGTTGCATTCTATGAAACCTTTAACATATAAGTTTGTTTTCCTTTTCAGGAAAAGTCTAACATTTTGATAGAATAACGTTAGATAAAGGAAAACAACCATAACAACAAAAATGCAATTATTAGGTCCAAACCATACTTTACTGTAATGCCATGGACATGCAGTGATAGAAAAACCATTTCATGGAGTTGTCAAAAATGGAGGAGGAGAAGAGACTCACCTCTGTTTCCTCCACTCTCTGGGTTTTCTGGCTATCATTTGATAACATAAAACAAAAACTGAGCTATTTTATTGCAGGCACCATGTTTGGAGAAATAATACTAGCTAAATTTTGGGGTGGCAATATGATGGTGTCAGGCCTTTTTCCTTTTTTTTACAGACTGGTTTAGTCATTAACCTGACCTGACTTGTTTAGAATTTAAAAGCTGTAGAAGGGGCTAAAGATCAGTGTGCTTAAGACCCTTCATTTAGAAGAATGGATTATAATCAAACAGAGCATTGTATGCAAGTAGAATCTCCATAAAACATAAAGTTTTTGATAAAAAAATAATTAAAAGTAATACATTAAAGCAATATTGTTATTACTTATTTCATACTGTTTCACTGTATCAAACTGTATCATTTTGTGTCAATAGAATTGAAAATATATTTACTAAGACACATGTTGGCTTAGATACTTCTTTTATCTGCCATGTGATCTACCTTGGAAGTAGAAATTATAGAATAAATACACACTTTAAAACAGTATGTATGTTAAACTTGTTGTAGACATTTGCACACTGTATAACACCTGCCAAACAATGAAATATTAAAGCCAGGTGAGCAATTTAAGTAAAATGTCCTCCAGTTGGCCTCTATACACACTAAGTAACTCTCATTAAATATTAACACAAAGACAAAGAGCCATTCATTCCTTACAATTGGTGCGTTAAACATTATTCATCAAGGAAAGGGTTCCAAAAAAAAAAGATTAGGTATGTATGAGCCCATATTTGAATCTATCAGCGAAAACCAAGGATATTTCAGAAAAATAAGCCCACTCTCACCTTCTCCACCAATGGGAGGTCAGGTTTCCATAAACTTTGAAAAAGGCTGTTGGTCCCCAGCAGGAGATCCCCTAAGAAGATAAAAAGAGGGGGTCAGTCCTTCAAACGGCAGCTTATAGAAACTTAACTAAGGCAAATGGAACAATCAAACCATATCAGATGCCTCAGTTTCTTTATTGCAGTATAGAAGCAAACCTGATTGTTTGCATATCTCAATTCACAAAGGGAATTCTTTTTATAAAAAGAGACCTGTTTAAATACAGGTGGAACAGCAGAAAATAAACAGATGGCCATAAAATGACTTGCTTGTCTTGAGTTCTCCCTTCTAAATAAATGATAACTCTATATTTCTTATAGACATAGCTGATGGTAAATATTAAATAATAAGTAAATGGCTTGTATTTGCATAACTAAATTGTGCTGTTATTTCATAAGGCATCATATTAATTTTGGACATTGAAGACCAATATCCATTATGGTATTAACTTTGAACAATTGAAGAAAGATCCAATTTTGCTCTGCCGCACCAACCTTAAGAGCTGCAGACTCTCTGCTAGATACTTCCATGGCGACATGTAGCCCCCCCATCTCAATAAAGATTCAAACACCAATTTGATATTAGTATTTATTAATTGCTGATGTTCTCATTACATTTTGACTGAATAATATGACCATAGTGTCCATTCAAATCAGTCTGCATGATTGTTTTAATAATCAAAACTTGCTAAAGAAATTAAAACGGTTACAACCCCAGAGAATCAGTTATCCAAACGATAATTGATTTCCAACTAGGCTAAATCTAAATCCTTGGGTAAAATATAATTTTAACAAATAAAGTTGATCACCTCTTGGATTTGCAATGGAAATTGATTTGAGTGACTTAAGTTGCTCTAAATTAGTTTAAAAGCTAATTTGGCCTCATTCAAAACTCTGCAGTATAAAATCTGGTTCTCAAACATACAATCCATGCTGAACCATGATACCATTGCATCATTATACTTATTATGGTTTTTAAACATTCGTTTTGCCTTTTTCCTGTGTAGATAGTAGTTATTAGTTGAGTATCACTAGTATGGTCAACAGTAGTTAACACACAAAATTGTTGATTCAGAGTTCAATAAGCTGAGTTGCTATACTTTGAAAATGAGTGCAGGGTTGATAGTTTGACCATTATTTGAGCTTAATTCAAACTTTTTGATGAACTAACAAACAGCCAGTTAGGAGTGGCTTCACAGAAAAACATATGACAGTCCGAAAGTTATTTGATAAGCTATCATATTTTCCATCCCCCAGAGTGAGCATTGAATCTAAGTTGTTGCATAACAATGCAAACATTGAGACGCTGATGGTGGTACCCACAGCATCTGTCCTGGGGCAGACTGAGAGACAATGAACTGAGCACAACTGAGCTTTCTGACCACCAACAGCAGGCAAGGCTGCTGAAGTGTCTTGCCCAAGGCTAACAATAGCAGTTGGTTTTGGCTGGCCTTTTACTGCAACTAACTGTATAGGCTACCGTTTCATCTTCTAGACATGATTAATGACTCCATGATCATCTGCTTGGTGTGTTTCCCTCCCAGAAAAAGCCAGTGCAAGAGCTACTATTGCAACTAAGCTTTAATTGTTCTCTAAAATAGAAAGTACCTCTTGATCAGCGCTGTGTTCCTTTTGTGTGTATGGTCTGTCTGTTCGAACCCCATTTGGTTGGGACAGATGGCTATTTACACTGAGTCTGTTTCTGTTGGAGAGATCTTTTTTGTTAAAGGGGAGTTTTTGTTTCCAAAGATGCTAAATGCATGGCTGGAAAGTCAACAATAAAGGGAAAGCAACTGTTAACTGTCACTAAATGCTCATCTGGTAGGTTGGGTTCTGGAAGTGAATTATATCTTTAAAGGAATAGTACACCCAAAACATGATTAGCCTTCATTTTCTACTCACCCCCATGCTGAACAAAACTCTGGAGTACTTTTTTGATATCTCAAATGCATCTGGAGATCTGGGAGGCTTCTTGCTGTCTGCTGACATTCAAATAATGGAGGTCTATGGCGCCCGAGACAGAAAGGTCCACAAAAGTCCACAAAAACTTGTCAATATTCCTCCATACTGCTCGTCCAATGTAATCCAAGTGTCCTGAGTGGGTAGCATCCAGAATTTACTCGAAACGAAGTCATTTAGAATGTTTTTAGAGCCTAAACAGTAGTGTATAGGATTTCCTAATAGCGCCCCCATGCGCGCTCACGATTCTACGGAAGCCGGCAGACCAAACCAGCGCATTCAGCTCGGCAAAGAACTCATGCTCTTCCTCAACACTGAAGACCTCAGACATTTTTCTTTCGTTGTTTCTTTCTTTGCACAGGTAAACAGCACATTTCTTCTTCTACGCTTGCATTATCGGCAGACCAGACGCTGAATGCGCACTTTCTTCCGGTTTGGTCTGCCGGCTTCCGTAGAATCGTGAGCGTGCATGGGGGCGCTATTAGGAAATCCTATACACTACTGTTTATGCTCTAAAAACATTCTAAATGACTTCGTTTCGAGTAAATTCTGGATGCTACCCACTCAGGACACTTGGATTACATTGGACGAGCAGTATGGAGGAATATTGACACGTTTTTGTGGACTTTTATGGACCTTTCTGTCTCGGGCGCCATGGACCTCCATTATTTGAATGTCAGCAGACAGCAAGAAGCCTCCCAGATCTCCAGATGCATTTGAGATATCAAAAAAGTACTCCAGAGTGTTGTTCAGCATGGAGGTGAGTAGAAAATGAAGGCTAATCATGTTTTGGGTGTACTATTCCTTTAAGCTAGATTAATATGACATGTTGTTTATTGGCTGGTTTATTACTGGTTAATTAATACAATAATATGTATTAATATCAATTAAATAATTATGAGACAATTTGAATATGTATTGTCATCATATCACACACTAATTTAGAAATATTTAGTGATTTCTTTCATAATGAGAGGAAAAAAGGGTAATGTGTTTTTTATACAGTGCATGAAATGTGGCTTAAAGTGTATATCATAGCGTATATTAAGTACCTGTATAAAAGATTTCAAGGCTTTAGACTTCATTTACAGGTAAGAACGATGAAAGTAAAAAGTTATGAAATGGCAACATTATCTTACAAAACAGAGAGATAAATAAGTGACCCAGAGCAATGAGAATAATAGAATTTAAAGCAGAAAAAAATTCTATAAAGGGTATGCTGAAAATGTTCAATTAATGCTAAGTTTATGTCAAAAGATTCATTGAACATGAATGGTTGGTGCACCTTTAAAGAACTCTAATGGCATGTATTTTTATTTTTATTAATTTATTATTTTTTTATGGTAAAGCCAAATGTAGAAAGGCAGAATCAGGTTTATCAGAACGAAACCTCTCTACTGTGGTGTAGACTATACAAATGAACGTTTTGAGACATTTTGTCATGATGGGTATCAGGGAGGCCCAATATGCAGAACACTGACGACACGGATGGAAAGTTTAACAGAGTTTATTGGCAAATTCACACATATAATAAAGACTGATGCAATGGTTTTGGGCTGGGACCGGTTCACTGGCGTCTGTGAGAAAGACAGTTTGGTTAGCGAAGGCTTGGTTGAGACTTGACTGATTGTGTTCAGGTTTGTACCTTGATGAACGTAGAGGAGGCTTTGGGAGTGTCCTTAAAGGGATAGTTCGGTATTTTTGACATGAATCTGTATGGCATCCCGATCACAAGCGGCATGCAATCACACTGACTTACCCCTGGCAGCGTCCTGTGAGCAGAGTTATCGTCCAGTTTTGGTCAAGCCGAAAGTAGTCCTGCAGGTTTTTAGGAATAGCGAAATAAAACTTTTCTCTTCCGCCGCGGAAGGAGACATGGCTGTTGTTGGGCTCGCTGTCTGAATGACGGCGCGCACTGATACGAACAGAGAGAAAATAGGACCAATTGATAACGACGTGTGACTTTTTCCACTACAATGTTTTTGGGATGCGAAAATATCACTCTTTTGGACACATAATGTTTTGGGAAGAGAAACGTTTTATTTCGCTGTACCTAAAAACCTGCAGGACTACTTTCGGCTTGACCAAAACTGGACGATAACTCTGCTCACAGGACGCTGCCAGGGGTAAGTCAGTGTGATTGCATGCCGCTGGAGATCGGGATGCCATACAGATTCATGTCAAAAATACCGAACTATCCCTTTAAGCTGTTTCAGCGTCTTACTTCTAAAGGCTGTTTTGACCTTGGCTTGTGTTTCCAGCTCGGTATCCAGAGCTGCTAGGAAATCCAGAGAGTGAGTCTTCAGGTTTGGCTCGGAGGGCTGGCTCGGCAGGTTAAGCTCTTCCAGAGCTTCACAGGAGAAAGAACAGGAAACCTGGAAGCAGAGACAAAAGGGTTAGAATCCAGGTTGGACTCAAAGGAGACTTGGTTCACTAGGGATCTATGGCTTAAGTGCTAACCAACTGATTAAGACACTGCGGCGTCGAGGCAAGGTCTGAAGGCAGCTTAAGTAGTCCAGGTCCTCCAGATGAGATCATCAGCTGCAGGTGTGTAGAGCAGCTCAGCAGGGAGGATCCAGGGCGGACTCTGCTGGAGAAAAGGTGTATTTCTCCAGCTCCCAACACATTTAAAGATTGATATTAGTTAATATTATGGCTATTATGCTAAGAATCCATGTCATATGTAATCAAGTAAAAAGAAAAAAACCTGACAAACATCTAAAATATGGCAGCAAGAAATATAAGGGCTAATTCCATTGCCTCACTAAAGCCAAAACATATCTAAGTTGATTCATGCAAAAATGCTGAGTCACTGCAGGCTGCTCATGTTTTTCTATCCTAGATTAAATAGTTTTTTTTAATTCATTGATTTTATTATTTGAGCCAAAGCATGACAGTATTCTAATTACAGCATCTTTCTTTTGTGAATGTTTGGCTTATCTATATTATACGATGATTGATTAGAAATGTATGGTTTTTAGTATGTTGTTAAGACAAAATATTGTCTAAAGACCTAATCTTAGACAGAGAGAATTCAGAAGTTTTTGTTTGTGAATGACGGGCAACAGGGCTGCTCAGTGTTTCAGTGGGTAGCACTGCTGCCTTGCAGCAAGAAGGTTCTGGGTTTGATTCCTGGCCCGGGGTCTTTCTGGTGACCTGTACAGGGTGTACCCCGCCTCTCGCCCGTAGACAGCTGGAGATAGGCACCAGCACCCCTCGCGACCCCACTTGGGATAAGCGTGTTAGAAAATGAATGGCCTGCAAAAGCAATGTGGACTGATTAAATATTTATACATTTACTAAACCTAATGTAACCAAATCTTCAATTTCTTCTCCAAAGTCAAATCCTCCTGTTGTTTTAACATCCATAAGCGTAATAAATGACTCAAATTGTGGCATTAAAAGCACATTTATAGAAATATAAAGAAGGCAATGTTTGAGGTGCTTAAAGTGAGCCATTTGCTTTCTGAGAAATAGCCTTATTTGTAAAACAATGAGCAAGAGAGGGATTTTTTTATAACAGCAAAATACAGTGGAAAAATGTTGTTGATATGTTGATACTGAGCATCACACTATCTACAGTGTTGTGCACATTAAATGCAAACATATGATCCACATCTTTGATTAGGCCACAGTAAAAACCAGTAACCTGAAGATAAAATCCTGACTACTTATTGTTGGGAGCTGGAGAAGTACCACCTTCCTCCAGCAGAGTCCGCCGTGGATCCTCCTGAGTCGAGCCTCCTGCACAGCTGGAGCTCATTCCATCATCAGAGGATCCACAGTACTTAAGCTCTCTTCAGACCTTGCCTCAACGCTGCAGTGTTGATCCAGTTGGTTAGCACCTAAGCCTAGTATCTCTGAGAACCTTTGTTGACTTTTGGTCCAGACTGGATTCTAACTTTTGTCTCTGTCTTCCAGGAAACCTGTTTTTCTCCTGTGAAGCTCAGGAAGAGCTTAACCTGTGAAGCCTACCCTCTGAGCCAAACCTAAAGTCTCTCTCTGGATTTCCATGCAGCTCTGGACCAAGAGCTGGAAACTCAAAGCCAAGGTCGGCTCACTCTCAAGAAGTAAGACGCTGAAGCAGCTTACGGACTCTGCTGAACAAACCATCTCCGGACCCAACAGTCTCCCTCCCAGGACTTTAACCCAGAACCCTCAAGGTACTAATCTGAAACTATCTGAATCAAACTCCTCAGCGCTAAACGCTAACTGAACCGTCTCTCACGCAGACTCCAGCGAACCAGTTTCCCCAGGCCTGAACCAGAACCAGTCATTCTCTATGTGCTTGTGACAATAATCATTGTTAAACCTTTTACTTCAGTTTCCGTCTCCGTGGTGTTCTGCATAATTGGGTCTCATCAGTGAACCCATCATGACACTATCTATGCCAGTGTCACTGGCATGACACTAATTCTTCAATTAGAGCACCAACGAACTGAAGTTGAAGAATCTCACTGATCTGAGAGCTGTTTTTTTTTAGTTAAAATTTTAGTTATTTTGGGCCGGATCTATCAAAGGTTTGCGTGTATTAAAACGTGAGCTATTTCACTGCGCACGCTAAAAAATGTACAAACTGATCTATCAACAGCGTGCTAAAAGCATTTGGTCTTTAAAACGTGCTAAATAGCGCCTCTGATCCATTTAGTACTTTTTCTGCAATGAATATGCAATATGGGGCGTTTACACGCTAAAGTGCGTCTTGTGGGAGGAGAACATGTAAATATATTAATTTAGCACTCGCAAAGTGATTTATCAAACTTGAACGCAATTTTGCTAACGGTATCTGACTCTATATTTAACACGTTTCAAAAGAAGGTGCAAATGGTCTGCATGCGTAATTGCGCACACATGGCAGCGGTTATTGTCGCAAGAAGGAGACATGGAAATAAAGCAAGGAGACGCAGAGAACGCATTTTTTCACTCCGTGTGAATATTTTTGCAATGAATGAGGAAACGATCATCAAAACATATAGTTTATCCAGCCTTGCCATTTTGGAGCTGTTGGGGGAACTCCGAATGGATTTGGAGCCAGGCACAAGGAGGACCCACGCAATACCAGATATCACGAAACTCCTTGCAACATTGCACTTTTTTGCATCTGGGTCATTCCAGCGTACGGTTGCAGCGAGAGCTGGGATCTCCTAATCTCGTTTTTTCAGAAGTGCTGTCCGACGGGGTCGGGGTTCTCCCCCTGCGCCTGTGGAGCAACGTGCCAAATGCTGCGGGGATCTCATCCACAGTCACAGGCCAATACAAAACACCTGTTTTTTTGTTTTTTTTTGTTTTTTTTTTTACTGCAGCACATACCACCTTAGGGAATAAAGGTTGCCAATTTATAAATATATATATATATATATATATATATATATATATATATATATATATATATATATATATATTTACTTATTTATTTTTTTTGTTGGGGGTCACTGTAAGATTTAAATTTCTTAATGCACTAGTTTGTACAGACTACAAACTACTTTGCCGCAAACCACAAAACGCGCAAAACCATCATTTAAATAGGGCGTCTCCAACAGTTTTGCACCTTCCACCAGTTACGCAATCACTCTTGTTAAATCACCCGCAAACCATGGTTCAGCCCCTCGCGCAAAATTCCAGTTTGCGAGCGCAAATTACTGCACGCAAAATTGGATCTTGATAAATCCGGCCCTTAGTCCTTCAACATCACAGACTCTGTTTCCTCTAAGCTGAAGTGGAGAATTCTCTTGCTAGCAAGCATTCAGTTCAAAGGCCCAAATATATGTAATAAAATTTACTTGCATTAATGCAGCAGGAATGCATAGCATGTACATTTTGGAAAACGTTCCTCTCAGTACATTTGGTGCATTTTTCACATCAATATTAACATTTTCACAACTGTTGGTTCAACCTCCACAGCTTGCACAAACAATAAGTTACCATGTTTTATGTAATCTACATAAACTGTTGCTAAAATGTTCAGACATGCAAATTGGCATCGTTCTGCCATCCAATAAATTTTTTGTGTGCGCAACAAGCAGTTTCAAAGTGCCCATAAATTAAAGATAAGGTTGAAGGTGATAATGAAAATAATTATTTAAATAATAACAATGAAAAACCTAAATAGCACTTATAGTGCACTTTATATAGGCAGCCAATTTCAAAGTACTATGAACAAAACAAAAAGAAAAAGGGATGATGAAGTCGAATATAAAACTAAAAATATCATAAAACATGTGAATGTTGTCTTTGACTGCTGATTGGCCTGAGTAGACATTTTTTGCCATCAATGTTATTCTACTGGTCTTATTTCAGAGTCCAAATGTTTTTATATGTGCAAATAATCTCTTTCCATCATCTGCAATTGTACAAATGCCTCCTGCGTATGTGAGTTCGAACCTGACCTTTAGAAATACTTTAAAAAGATGCAAAAACTGTAAATGCTTAATTAACATATCCTAACTTTAGGATATTACTTAGATATCACTGCAGAAAATAATAAGCTTAGCTGCTATTATCTCAACGGTTTAGTCAAAATCAATGATTTGATTTCTGAAAGAGGAGCAACAAGAGTGTAAAACCTGAAATTGTGGTCTTAAATGATGTCTACTGCCATTTAATGTGTTAGTATGATTGCCTTAAACCAAACTTTGGAAGGTGGGCACTGGGTGCTGCTTCAGGTTCTGCTAAACATTCCTCTTTTTTCCAAACAGATTTAATGGGAGAAGTCCCAGATTAACAATGTGTAGTAACTAATCCTGAGTGCTACACATTATCAACCTGGCCTCCCAGGTTATAGCTTTGTGCCTTCTCTGAAGATCTGCTTTGAGCATACTAACAAGTCTGGATGTTTTAAGATGCACAAACCTAAAGATCAGGCCTTTAGTCAGTTATCCACATCACAGTTGCAGTTTCTCATTTCTTTTAAAAATTGCAAATGCTTCTAGACATGCATCAATTGCTTTTATACAACTATCTGCTGTTTTATGATATTATTATTACTTTATTACATTAATTGTCATAATGAGTCCAATTGGAGACCATCTGAATAGGTAGAGACTCAGACTGTGGTGGAAATTCTGCCTCTGTACTCACCATTACTAAATCCAATAAAGGAGTCCCTCGCATCCTGGAGACGGAAAGCATATAACTTGCCACCACATGACCAAAAGGCCCTGATAGCTCCGATGGATGCAGTATGTGAGGACACCACAGCAGTGTCTAGCTCACAGGGTGGATCCACCCTTAAGGAGATGCTTTCCTTGCTGCACTGCAAGAGATATTTGCAGTGATGAAACTATGTGGCCAGACAGAAAGGAATATCTGGATTTGCATGAATGATTTACAGTAGTATGCATGTCGTATGTTTATTTCTAATATGTACTGCTATATTGTTTACATTTATATTGTACATTGTTACAATATAACTTTGTACAATATAAATTACAGTGTTTTGTTCTCAATTACAATAACTCTCTAAGCACAGCAATTTGAAAATTGCTGTGCAATGAGCATATAGTGCTGTCTTCAGCATTTTGTTGTTACTAAGATGTCTTTTTTGCATTTGAAAATATTTAGAGTAAACTGTAATAATCCAAACCTGACTAAGCTCGTGGACTATCTTTTCCCTTAAAGGGGAACGCCATTTTTTTTTACATTGGGGCCATTGATTTTACGTTATAACATGTTCTACTCACTCACCCATATAAGTTTTGTGTCATTTGGAGCCGTTCTGAAGATATTCCATTCTATCTATTCTTTCTGTCTTCCTGTGGGCATTGAGTTGAAGGTACAAACTAAACTGTTCATAATTTATTATTTATGGTACGCCAGCATTCATAACATGTAGGTGAATCACTGTCCCCCAGACATCCGCCGTTATATTTTTTTATATTTAGATGTTTTAAAAACAAAGCGGCATGTGTTTTTATCCTCTGGAAAATTGCTAAAAATAGAAATATCCTGTCCAGGGCTGATGCTGAGAAACCAGCCCATGCGTTTGTTACTTCGAGGCTGGACTAATGTAATTCTTTACCATCAAGGAGTCCAGAAATGCAATTAAAAGCCTTCAACTAGTCCAAAATGCTACAGCTACAGTGAAAAGAAATCATATTTATCCTACTTTAGCTAAACTTCACTGGTTTCCTGTTGAATCCCAAACAGAATTTAAAATCCTCCTTCTCAGCCCTGAATAACCAGGCCTCACCATATATTGGAGACCTGATGTTCCTAACAGAGCACTTCGCTCTCACTCTGCAGGTTTACTAGTGGTTCCTAGAATTTCTAAATGTAGAATGGGAGGCAGATCTTTTAGTTATCAGACAGACACCATGTCTACTTTTAAGACCAGACTTAAAACTTTCCTTTTTGATTAAACATTTAAAGTTAGAGTGACTCAGGTTATCCTGAGCAATTCTCAGTGGTGCTGCTATAGCCTTAGTTGCTGGAGGACAAACTAAACACTTTTCCTCACTCTGCTCTATTCTATTTATATTCTCCCATTTGTCATTATTTTTAAGTTCAATTTTTAGATCAATGTTTTTTTCTTGTCATCGTAACTGTTTAGCTGTGATACCATCCCGGAGGGTTGCATCAGCTGGGCTGCTGCCGTCAACAACTTCAGCTACAGACTGTAGAGAATGGTCTGTTTTTTCAGTTCTATTTCTCTCCCAGACATGACTATGGACTCAGATTTTACTGGTTCTAACTTTTCCAAAAAAGTAAAAAAAAACTTTGTATCCAAGTTTGAAAGTCCAGTGGATTGTTTTTTAACTTTCTTGGAATTGCTACAACCTGGATAACTGAGAATCTTCACCAGCATGTCTCTAACTTTATGTGCTCTCTTTTATCCTTTTGACTGGAAAACTGACTCAGAACTAATCTGCTTAACTTTTTCTTTAATAGACAGGCGTACCTATGAAGCTAGTATTCCATAACTTTCTCTAAAATAGAAAGTATTTAAACATCAGTTCGTCTCTATCTTTTCCAACGTCCACTTGGCCTTGGCAGCTCACACTACTGTAAGCCTAATTCTGCTGGAGGTTGTTTCTTATTTATTCTGCCTTGACTTGATACTTAGAGTGAGGGATTGCTGCAAAGTTAGTGGCACAACACACACAATTTTCTACTGTTGCTACATGCTCATCCAGGAGGAGCGCATTTTAAAAAGTCGTCAACTCAATAAAATGAGCTGGGATTTCTTAGATAAAAACCTTTAACTAATTTGTCTGCATAATTTGATTTACTTGAATTTAACTGACTCTTTAAAATGCCTTAAGATGACATGTGTGTTCTTAAGCGACTTGAAGGTCAGTCCTTAAAAATAAACTTAATTGAACTGAATGTGTGGGACAATATTTGAATTGTTGAATCTGCAAAGCATCCATATGTATTTGACACCCCTGAATCAGTAGTTATTGAAACCAACTTTCACTGCAGATGTAACTGCAGTTCTTGTTGCGGCCTGGTAACAAATGAAGTGGGGAAGCAAGAGATGGCTTTGTTAAAACATAAAAAGATGTTTTATTTTAATAGAATATAGCAGTTCATCAGTTTAATTCTAAAGCTTAAGGAGAGGAGATAATTCCACAAGCAGTAAACATGACCTCATTACACCCGTTAACATTCAACAATGCTTCCTGTGACTGCTGCTTTCTTGGGTACATCCACAGCAATCGACAATCCAACCAATGGTTGTTTATGCTTTAACCATTTGCACCAGTACTGCTGTAGACTCTGGCGTTTCATGCTCCCACAGCTTGCACAACATGACTCCATTTTGAATTGCAGACAGGGGATGACACATGCTGAGTCTGTGCTCTGCCTTAGGGAGAGTAGCAACTGCACAGTAGAAATTCAGAGCGGGAGAACAGTGACATCAAGTATTGACAAGGGTAATAGGAAGGGTTAACATGTTCTAATAAAAGAAGGGCAGAGGGGGAGATAACTTATGATTAGAACCGGTTAAATGTTGCCCTCTGATGTGCATCTCTGTGTTTTTATATAGTTGTTACAACACTTAATGATAGATTTATCTTTTATTCATTAAATTTAGTTTGTATTCATCTAGTACTTTTTTAGTAATGCCAAAATTCCTATCCTAGAAACCCAGGAAAAGCTTTCCTGGATAAGCTTTTGTTTATCTATAATATTATCAATCCCCTGCCGAGGACAGCAGCATATCCTAGTGTAGATTCTCCTCTGTTCTGAGAGAAACGAGACACCCTGGCTGCCCTTCAGACTCACCACCCCTACCCTGGCTCTTTTTTCACACCTTGTCAAAATTCAGTCTCCCTTCCCAACAGGGAAACAGGAGCCTGAACCCTTTCACTGGCAAACACATTATATGAAATATTTACAACAACACAAAAGAAGAAAAAAAACACCCCACCTGTATTTCTCACATCCTACCCTGCACCTGACACATGATGCTCTAAACACACAGAGGACTAACAACAACAAACAGGTCAACCCAAGAGGAAATATTAAATTCTGCCTTTAGTAAGAAGTGCTGTTAAGATTAACAAAAGGATGCTTGACAACATATTTTAATGGTTTCTTAAATAATAGATTTATCATAAAATGCGATTAAATTAATTTTATAAATACAGACCCTAAAAGCTAAATAATAGCATGCTCTATATTTCCCAAAACCTGTAATAATGTATGTTTAGAATAATTATAATTAAATATTCAAGCTTTAACTGCTTGATTTAATGTAAACTTGAATAGTTTGAATTTAGTCATGGCCTGCTATGTGATGCTGCTGGAGCACTGTTGGATATTTCTGTGTGGAGAAAGACAAGATATGAGGTTAAATGATGACATGTTGCCCTGTGAACTGTGACTGGTGACCTTTACAGGCTGTATTCTGCCTTTTACCAATAAACCTCTGGAAATAGGCACTGCCTCCCTATGTCTCTAATGAACAACCAGTAGAAGATGAAGGGATTTAGTCATCTTGATTTGTTATCAGTCCATTTTGTCCAAAGCCCTGCCAGCCCTCTGATTAGAACTTTGGATCTAAATTAAACATCTTTATATGTGTGCATCAAATATGATTATACTGTTTATATAATATGTCTTACAAATTCTTCAAAAGCCAAATAGAATTAGGTTTTCAGTTAAATCTAACCATTCAAATGCAAAGCAACAGGGTGCATACACATGCATGTATAAACACCCGAAACAAAACAACAAATTATTATACAATAAAAGCTTAGAAAACAAACAAACAAAAAAACGTAATTCTGTTTTAATCTTCACCCAGTCACTACAGTGCAACTTCAAAATTAAACCAAACTGTGATTTAAAAAAACAAAAACATAACAACTCAGAAATCATCAACTGCAGGTTCTTAAAAGGATTACAATTTCACTTCCTGAGTTAAGCCTGCTATCAAAGCAGGTCCCACTGGAAGTAGTTGTTGTTCATCATCTATTAAAGGTTAAAGGTAAGTACAGATCGAGCTTCTGGTTACATGAGCACAAAACCTGCATTAAATCCTAGTAAGATGAAGATGAACCCAATATCCTCTTCAAATAATTCTGGAATTTGGTAAGAAATTTGGCCACATAATTAATGCATGTCTGGAAATTTGGATTATACAAATATAAAATGTAATATACTCAAAACGTTCTTTCAAACGTTTTGAACATGGCACTTAAGAGGAATATTTAACACATTATTTATTTAATGTATTTAAAGTATGTTTATTGAACATTAGTGGCTAATGGTAAAGTTATTATCAGGTTCCTGATTATTTTATTTTTATTTTTTTTGTTTTATGTTTTAAATATTGACTGTATTTTATCATGGCCTCATACCCAGAATCTAAAGAAACTTAGATATTTTTATTCCAGAACTGCTTTATATGGAATACAGTTTTTGAAAGACAATTTTAAATTTATAAAAAGCTGCTTGGCTTAAAGAACCTTAAATCAATAACAGCAGGATCCCTTAAAAGGCATCGGTCCCCACATTGCAGGGTCCGCCACATTGTGGGGAGTGATACCTGGACCCCACAACGGAAACTCCAGTTTCGGGGTCAGGGGTCACGTTTAGGACTAAGGTGTAAATTGAGTTTATGTTGGGGTTAAGGTTAGGTATGAACCTGTAATGTCACGGTTAGTCTGTAGAAATAAATGGAAGATAATGGAAAGGCCCGGCAAAGATAGTCAGACAAGTTTGTGTGTTTGAGTTTTTTAACAAACTAATATTTCCATAAGTTATATGTTTGAAATACTCTGCATCAGACATGAAAGGAGAGATTCTACACAAGGGGCTCATGTAGGGCATCACTAAAGGAAGAATCGCCCATAATCAACAACCACTGAACAGCTATCCCAATAATGGTGATAACCATAAATAAAATAAAAAACATAGAATAACATTGAAAGGAAAAAGAAGACAGTTTAGTTTGCAAATGAAACAAAGTAAATCAATGAAATAAAAAAAGATAGTTAACTAAATGTGTCTGCTCCTACTGTCATGTGGTAATCTCACCATTTATAAACCACTTCTGACCTTTCTCCTCTTTTAAGAGAGAGAAGTCAGGTAATAAATAGCAGTTACTCTTTAAGGCTCCTCCTTACAGTAAGGCTCTTATGAGGGCATGGATAGGAGCTAAAAGGCATCAAAAGACTAAGTTCAGCACCAAGGACAGGTTTGGAAGAAGCCAAGTGACATCCGCTTCTCTAGTGGTGCCCAAATCTAGTTCTCAAACTATCCTGAAATAGGTTGGTTTGAAAGATCTATCTAAATGCTGAAGGATAGCAGCTCTCAATCACTGTTGGATTTTGTTGTTGTCTTGGTATAGCAAAGACACCATATAGAGAAGCAGGTTGCAAGCGTGTGCCGGGGTGGTTATGTCCCTCAAAAAAGATGTGTTAAAAAGAATCTCAGAATCCTCATTGTACTATTCACTTTACTAAGTCAACACTGCATCCAACATCACAGTCTGGCCACCCTGTACTACTTCCTAACAGGTAACAATGCTTTGCCTAATGTATAAACTTTGCTCTTATCATTCCAAACAGGAACTGTATGACTTTGTGCAGGCCTGGATGTTTTGTGAGGTGCAGAAGGTTTGGGGTTCAAAAAAAGCAAAAAATGTATGTAGTACTGCTTCTTAATTAATGTTCTCCCTTTATGCAATCCCCCAGCTAAACAGCTCCATATCATGACCCTACCACCACCCTGCTTGATGGTTGTCAAGTATAATTATCCCCCCTGGACTCCTTGAAACTTTCATTTTGGTACTGGGGCCAAATTCTTTCTTGATTGTCAGCTCCAAAATAATATTGATGAATTGATAAATCTTGTAGTCTTTATTCCCTTGGAAACCACATCTCTTCACAAAACTTTCATTCGAGAAACAAACCTCAGTTGTTTAGTATGAGGACCATCACTTTTATAAAATATGTCACAACTGTGAAAAGTTAGTCATATGTTTCCTGTTTTAAAAGCATCTGGCCCTCACAGGGCACATCATTTAGCAGTGAGGGACATGCATGTTAAGTCAGGCCTTTTTTTTTTTTGGAAGATTGGGATGTTTCGGAAGATGGCGGCAGCTGCATATCTACCTGCTACTTTGGGGTTAAGTTGACTGCAAAACAGCCCACACCATGGCAATACCACCTACATGGTTTACAGTTGGTCTGGTCCTCTTAAGCAGCACAGACTTCTCCTAATTTACTTCTTGTCATTCAGGTTATTTGGCCAAACGTTTATCTTCTAAAAAAGAAAGTGGATTCAGCACCACAAAGACCCCCAAAAACAAAACATCTAAAAATGCACTGTTGCAAACAAGCTTTGCTTAATGTCTTTGGGGACGACTAGATGTTTTGGGACATGACAATAGCTCCAGGGTTTGAGGGCGATGCAACAGCCAAATGCACCAAACAGCACAACAACCCCCATGAAACATATCCTCCTTGTCATCATCGCACTGGAAAAACAATCTAGAAATAAGTAAAAATTTCTTAAATTAAGTGTATTTACCCTTAATTTAAGTAGGTAAATGATATAGTTTGCCAATTGTTTACTCAATTAAATATTATGCACTTAAAATAAGACGATGCATTTGTGTTTTCTTATTTTAAGTGTAAATTGTCTTGTTCCACTGGCAGGATGTATCCTCAATCCAACAAATACACTTATATTAAGAAAAAGATTCTTATCTAGATTTTGATTTTTTTCCAGTGCACCACCATCATCATCATGGTGTTTGGTATCCCCATCACAGGTGGAGATGCCAAACACATTAGATACTTCTGTCAGCTGGGGGGCCAGATGTGTTTCAGCCAGAGAGCGGATCTGATGAATGATTAAAAGAAGCCCATCACCTAATCCCACATAGAAAGTGGGATGTTCCTCCTTTGATGGTTTGTCAGAGTGAAAACAATGACGCTAGAGATGGCTCCTGGCTTTGCTGTGACAACCAATTACATAACGGCAGAGCTGAACAGAGTGCTCTCATTAACGTCCATTTCCATCAAGAAATCCTCAAATACGCATCTAAGCAGCGCGTCTGCACACATTAAACCATATTTTATCATTAAAGCTGGGTAGAGCTTGTTTATCTGGATGAAATGTGAAAATAAAGCCTGTAATACATCACCATCAGCTACATCAAATTCATTCTCAGCTGCGTTTTTTCCCCTGCTCCTTTAAAAGGTCATCATTTGCAGGTAAGTATTGTAAACAGACCGCAATGGGGAGTAAATTTACTGAAATCAGGACATTATGAGGAGCAAACACTGTCAATAAAGCGTGCAGCAACATTAATTAAATAATAATATAAACCATCTTCCCCCATGGCGCATGCAAACAACGGTACATCATGTAACATGACGCATGAATAATCCCAAACTGCAAAAAAAAAAAAAAAAACGCAAACAGAATCGCCTCTGAATCGGTTGCTCTCCGTCAGGTTTTGCTGCATTGGAGGCAGCGGTGAAACATTAACCAACATGATGGAGAGGGATGCAGATTTCTCCGTTTCTCCCTGAAAGGATGCTCAGCATCTCCTCCATATGATGCATGGATCAGTTCTGCGGAAAAAAAACACTTACCTGAGACTACTGCTTCCACTGCAACCCAACAGTATCTGCTGCCAATCAGAGCGTATTTCCCCCCTTTTTGCAGCACGACAGAAGGTGACCCTGCGCTTCTCTGCAAGTCTCTGCATCCACGAGATCACGATGCACGCAGCAAGGGGGAGCTCCACAGCACAGGCACGCGCCGGGGGGATGGCCCAGCTTATACTCTCAATGGATGGCAGCGGAAATATAACGCAAGGGAAATAAGCCAACCTAATATAAATGAAGGGAATTGTGCAAAACATGGTTGTTAATATTTTTGTTATTATCATGCATTTATTCTAGGATTTGTTTATTGCAATTTGTGATTAATTTCTTCTTTTATTCACATAACTCATAGTTTGAATATTGAATAATGTATAAAAATGGTGGAAAAGAGCATTAAATTGGCTTTCACTTTCCAACCAATGGAATGAGCATCTTGAGAGGTGGTGTCCCCCCCACCCCCCATGTAATCCACGCCTACATCTCACTATAGTCAAAGGAGGAGGGAAGGTGGAAGGAGAGGATTACTATCTGACTCATCCACTCCAGAACAAAAGAACATTTTTACCCACCTGTTGATTCTTTGATTTGCTCATTTACAGTTCTCTACAAGTTTATTTTGAAATACTTTCAATGCAGCCAAGAAGGATGGAGCTTCTTGGGAAGGATACAAATTTCCTTCTACTAATCTCACAGATTAAAACTGGGCTCCCTGATAAAGTTTTAGACCTAGAAGGCTCCTGGGCAGGGGCGGAGCTACATGGGGGGCCAGGGGTGGCCCTTAGCCAGTCATTGGCCACCCCTACCATTTTTTCCCCTCTAATACAGATAGTGGCAACAGTCAGAACTACATTTAGATTTATATGAGGTAAAGAGAAAATGATGTTCCCTGCAAGTCATTTAGGAGCATTCAGTGAAATCATAGATAATTTTTAAAAAATGAAAACGTATTAAATAAGATATTAGATATTAGTACTTGTAAATATAATTTTTTGGCAGAAGGATTATTGATAAAAGTAAGCAATGACGATGGAACAGATGTTCGCCTCAGAACTCAAACCTGAAAGAGTTGTATCCACTATACCTTTTATCTGGAAAGCACGGATGTTTAAATATATTTGTTTATTTGTTAGCCAAGGCTGTAGGAAAGTATAGTTTGTTTATATTTAGAAAATATGGATGTTTTGCTTATTAATTTCGCTGTTGGAACAGTGTCGATTGACCGTGAGGTTCTGGCGCTTATCCACTTTCGGCCCCCCCTTAGTGTACATTGGTTATTGCCTAGCCACCCTTATAAAAGTTTTCTGGCTACGCCTGTGCTCCTGGGAGACTTGAACAATCGAAGGGTTAAAAGCAGTATACCACTTTTTATGCAATGACAAATATGACAATAAAAGGTTAGTGTATTTCATTGGGATTTTAATGTGACTGATCAACACAAAATTTGTGTAGAACAGTGAAGTGACAGGATAACGATGTAATGTTTTTAAAATATTTCCCTCATAGAAGCTGAATGAATCATGATCATGATTCCACATTTCACTTTAAAGCAGCTACAAGGCTTTGTTTCTTTACCATGTTTATTCATTTCTAATGTCTGACTTTTGTCCCTTTTCAACATAGTTTAATCGCAGTCAGTTGGGATGGATCATCTGTCAACATCTGTCTTCAATTCTCGTCATCAGACCCTTCAACACATTAATGTGCTGTGATCTTATCTGATTTCTTTGTCACTTCTTGGTCAAGTAGCTTGTAGAAAACAATATAGATTGGGATATTTTCTCCAACATATTTAAGACCTTAGTGCTCTTCCATAGGCTACAGCTTGTGAGACTAAAGAACCAGGTTGTTAGCAGAACAGGAGCACCACCATGGACTGTTCTTTCACTATTCCTTTTGTACTTTGTATATTTTTGAATTTCTGTAGAAAACAGAATCCTTTATCTGCGCAACAGGCTTGGATGACTGTTGTTGAGAGGTGATTCAGAGATGGAAAAGAAGCTACATAAAGAGAGCTGTTGAACCGCTTTGTCTTATGGTGTTGTAACAATCATCTCTTGCTGATGATTGTTGTAGGGTCTAGGAGAAACAGAAATAGGTTGAATGTTTTTATCATTGTGGGAGAATAACTTTTTTTCTCTCCAGCTTTTATTGTCATTACATTGTTACAAGTACAGAGCAACGAAATTAACTCTATGCATTTAACCCATCCCCTTGGGGGGCAGTGGGCTGCCATTGTGCGTTGCCCGCAGAGCAGTGTGGGGTTAAGGGTCTTTTTGCAGTCTGTGGGAGTGAGGCTCAAACTCAGGATTCCAAGCTTTATGCCCTAACCACTAGGCTGCCACTCCCCATAAGGAGAATTTAGAGAAGCCAAATAACCTAACAGTCATGTTTTTGGACTGTGGGAGGAAGCCAGAGTACCTGGAGAGAACCCATGCATGTACAGGGAGAACAGGCAAACTCCATGCAGAAAGACCCCGGGCAGGGAACCGAACCTAGAACCTTCTTGCTGCAAGGTGCAGCAGGGCTGGAAAACAAACTGGGCCAGAAAAGCAACTGTGAAGGTGGCTATGAGAAGGGGCAGGGCAGGCTGTACTTCTTAATGCAGCTTCATTCAGAGGCTGTAAGACAGAAGATTCCTCCTATCTACAGCTATTAAGATCCACTTTAACCAACTGAAGAAAGCTCTATAATAAAAGGTATAGCATTTTATTTACCCTTGGGATGAATAAAGTATTATTCAATTGAATTAAATTTGTGGAGTTTGTGACAAGCATTAGTTGAAAGATTCTGTAACCTGAGCTGTTGATCTCAGCCTCCCAGATATAACGCAAGCTTTGTAGCTGCTTCACTGAACAGTTTTCTCCTTACTTGTCAGTTTAGGTGTATTACCCTGTGTTAGTAAGTCTGGACTATTTGAGTTGTTTAACACTTGGGACTTTATGACCCAACTCTACATTAACATTTCTGCCTAAGTCCTCTAAAAGTCTAGTTAGGAACCTACGGTATATGAAGATTAAACCACACACATGTAGACTTGATTTACTTAATAGGTTATTCACGTATCATTATTAATCCTTCTCCTTTTATATTTTGGTCCAGCAGAGTAAGCATAAGCTGAACTTTTTCAGATTTTGATTTGTAAATTAAAATAAAAAACAATTAAGTTTTTTGGTTTATCGGGTTTAAGGTGTATAAAAAGTTTTATGAGGTATTCTTGTGGTTTTTTTTTTCTTTTGTAAAATATTACAACAGTTTACCACACTCTCACGATTAGATGTGTTATTTCATTATTAACTTTTCTAGGGACAGCTGTTAAGATCTTAATGAGTAGGAAACAAACTATATGTTTGAACTTGTTTTTTTCAGAAATTAGGAAAATCATTTTATAAAATATCAAGAGCCAAATATACTCATTTCATTGTTGAATCAGAGGCGCAGCTTCTACTTAGACCAATCACCCTGTCAAAGCCACTAAGCATCAAACATGATAAAGAAGGGGATGTCTTGTTCTGCAGCTTGGAGGCCATTGCAGATCTTCAACTAGATCAGTCCGACGCTATTTGCTTTGTTATTTAGACGAATATATATTAAGCAAATTTTCTTCTACCTGAAGAAATCATTTATTTCAGTTTTTTGTCTGATAAACACACACTCTTTTGAATGCCTTTTCTCAACCCTTTTCTAAACTAAGGCAAAATATTTAGTATCTGTTATTTACTCAATGCTTAAAAACATCCTGCTACAACATATGATCCATGACTTTATTATCATTTGAAAACCACAACAAAGCAAAAGTATAAAAAGGTTTTTATACTTTTCCTAAAGCAGATATCAGAGGGACATCTAGTGGCAAATTACTAACAGTGCAAGAATTATATTGTACCGCCTAAAATAAGAAGTTTCACAAACCAATTTTAGCAGCTGAATCCCAATTTTTATATTTGGAGAGAGCTACAGACATTCAAATTGTTAGACTTTAAAAACAAATAGCAAATATAATTTAAATTACTTTGTAACCTTTAAAGTTAATGTTGTTGTCCCACTATCATTGTTTACCAGCTGGATTAAATAGCAAACAAGGTTAAGAAAAGTTTCTATGGGCAGAAGCTTGCATATGAGATTCAAAAATCTGATCCCAAATAGAAAACTAAAAGCAGCAAAAGTTGAACATAAACAGAAATTATATGTAAATTAGCAAACACCTGACAATAGCTTACAAGGAAATTAAATGACATGGCTAATCCTAAATGGCAGAAATGAAAAAATATGGTAAGGACAAAATAACAGACTAAACAGTAGAGAAATACTGGAAAACAAGAAGACAAATTGGTAGCCATAACCAAAGACCCAAAGTTGATAACAAATATCTAACTTTTTAATTTCTATTTGAGCAGGAAATGCATTTAACCCATAAAGGGCCATTTTATTTTCTCTGTCCTTTAAGCCCAGTTATCTAAAGAAACTTGTTTTACATGGACAAAATGTATTTGGTCAACAACTAGGATTTGCTGTTCTTGAAAACACACCATAGATTAATTAAGTGAATGAGAGAGATATCCATCAATCAGAGTATCAGGTCTTTGTTGAAAATATTCACATTTCTCATTTCTAACAAATGGGATGATGAGATCTTGTAGAAGTTGAAGAAGGCTGGAGAGAAAATAACTTAAAAAGCAGCCAAAATAGCCAGGACAAGAACCATCCAGACCATAAAGGAATGCAGAAAGTCTACATTCTTCAGAGTTAAGTTTTTTTCCTTTTTCTCAATTTGTTCCTTCGACATTATTTTCCAGATAGGAGCTCAAGCTACATTTAAGGTAAAAGAGAAAAAAAGGGAATCATGATGATAAAAATTGTCATGTTGTATTTTTTCCTGGGTAAACCACTAAAGAGATATTTTGATGGTGGTAGAAAAACACATGGATTCAGAGGTTCCTTTTCTCTGTTTCAAATAGCTGGGCTTGAAACGGTGAACAATTGAGATACAGCAGAGAGAATAACACATCGAATTTAAAAAACACTCAAAAAATATTTTTAAGAAATATGGGTATTGCAATGGGGATTTAAGTTTTCAGAAAAAAATAAAAAAGGACATAGAATTAAAATCATATAACCAAGAATTAGAGCAAGTAAAGTGCATAACATTTTTTGGACTATGGTTTGATGAGAAACTAAAATGGAATATCCATATTCAAAAAAATTGTTGATAATGTAAGAAAGTCTTCAATATTTTGAGATGCTTGGTTGGCAGTGACTAGGGAGCATATAGACAATCACTAAAACAGATTCATACAGGTATGATACAATCTAACATAGACCTTGGTTGTATAGTTTACAGTTAGGCAGCTAAAACACATCTGGCTAAATTAGACATGATCCAACACCAGGCATTAATATGATGTACTGGATAATTTAAAACCACATCAACAGCAGCAATGCAAGTAGAAATGGGAGAAATGCCGTTGGATTTAAGAAAAAAACTAGAAATAAATTAATGGTTAAATCTACAAAGTAGTAACTTTGATCTTCCAACTCGGGATATTTTGAATCCATGTTGGAAAAAGAAAAGAAAGAAATGAGGAGTTTTGGATGGACAATTGAAAACAAAATAAAATAATTTAAAATGACCAATTAAGAAATCACTCAGACACCAATATCAGATATACCACCATGGATTCTACCAGAAGCAATAGTAGATACGTCACTAATGGAAAAGAAACAAGATAAATTGTACACGGTAGATATTAATTTAGTACAGTTACATTTAGACAGTTATTATCATCCATCTATCCATCCATTATCTTACACGCTTGTCCCAGTTGGGGTCGCGAGGGGTGCTGGTGCCTATCTCCAGCAGTCAATGGGCGAGAGGCGGGGTACACCCTGGACAGGTTGCCAGTCCATCGCAGGGCAACACAGAGACACACAGGACAAACAACCATTCACACACACACTCACACCTAAGGACAATTTAGAGAAGCCAATTAACCTAACAGTCATGTTTTTGGATCGTGGGAGGAAGCCGGAGTACCCGGAGAGAACCCACGCATGCCCAGGGAGAACATGCAAACTCCATGCAGAAAGACCCTGGGCCCAGTTATAATCAATATATTCAAATTTATACAGATGCATCAAAAATAATAAGCAAAATAGGAATAGCTTTTGTAATACCAGAATTCAATAAAAAAGTAGGAAAACGAATTTCAGATAGATTATCAGTATACACAGGGGAAGTGTTGGCAATATTATTAGCTTTACAAAGGCTGAAGGGTAGAAGAAATAAAACCATTAAATACAGTGATTTGGTCTGATTCAAGCTCTGCATTATTAAGTTTAAAATATAATCAATCAGATAGTAGGATGGACATATTATTAGAAATATTTCATACATTATTCAGAATGAAAAATATGGGTTTGATAGTTGTATTTGTGTGGGTTCCAGCACATATTGGAGTAGAAGGAAAGGAGAGGGCAGATAAAATGGCAAAGAGGGCAATTCAAAATCCTATTAGTTTTACAGTTAAAACAAGTAAATCTGATGAAAAAAAAAGAGTATTATCAAAGAAAAACTGATGGAAAAAATGGAAATAAAAGGTGGCATGAAGAAAAAACAGGAAGATGGTTTTATAAAATTCAGAAGAAAGAAGAAATGGAAGACAAAATAGAAAGGAGGAGAGAGTGATAACAAGGTTAATATTTGGGTATAGAGGACTTAATTATACACTTCAAAATTCAAAAGCATGCTACTGGAAAATGTGATTACTGTGGACAATATGAAACAATAGAACATGTTATACTGGAATGTCATAAATATGAAATCGAGATATAATATATGAGGAGAGAATTTGAATGTATTCAGGAAAAGATTAATTTATTAGATATTTTGAGGAAGAATTTGGGGAGTAAACATATACAAATAATTATTCAAATAAAAAAAAAAAACTAAGTTATTTCATAGAATTCGATTATAGAGAGGGTGAATGTGTCTATGATATAGAAGGGTAGAATACAAAGTTATGTAGGAGTATGTAGTTTTGTTTTTTTCCCCCTAAGAAATTATGTACAGTATATGTTTATTAAGTAGATATTCCATCACGAACCACACTCCATACCAGTAAGTGGCGGTAGTGCTACTAAATGATTTATTTTTTTTTTTTTTGCCAACCACTAATAAATCCAAGAAGTAGAATTTGCCTTTCCACTTATTCTGAAGGGTTATAACCGGAAGTTGTTACACCATTGTTGCTAGAGGAGACAGATCGTCTGAAGCAGGGGGAAACTAGACTAAAGGAAGGCATTTTATACCACAGAGTGAGTACGTAACACACATAAAAAAAAAAAAAAAAAAAAAAACGAAAGCAGACGGTGTTTTTTGTCTTATTGGCC
Organism: Cyprinodon tularosa; assembly: GCF_016077235.1. Lineage (NCBI taxonomy): Eukaryota > Metazoa > Chordata > Actinopteri > Cyprinodontiformes > Cyprinodontidae > Cyprinodon > Cyprinodon tularosa. The sequence goes on along the minus strand of NW_024038657.1, from coordinate 2,125,114 downwards.
GAGAAAGTTATGTTTAATATGTTTTTGCGCAATGCTGCAGCGACCTCACTATCAAGTTGCAGCAGCTAAACCGAAATGATACGCACCATTGAAGCCACTTCTACTGCAACTGGCAAGTGAAGCGTAAATTTTATACTTTAACAGTAAATAAGGGATGTAATGATTTTATTGGTTTCACTGTTTAACCGGTGCTAATCGCGGAAAATCACTAAGATGCGACTTGCTAACATTGGCCTGTTTGAATCTTTCACCGTTAAATGAAATCTGCCCTTTAGTCACAGAAGCAAATTAGTTCTCTAACTACTCATTCTGCCTCTTTATATTTATATCATATTTTTTTTTATTCATTTATAATTATATATATATATATATTTATATTTGTTATATAAAAAATAAAATATAGTTTTCATGAGACCCTGGTAACAGTGCAGACTATTTCCATTTTGTGTTCCCTGGTTGATTAGGGAGGGCAGTGATACCATGTGGAAGTCACATGAACGACGAGGATGAGGCATAAACAAGAGGGCAGCCTGACGACTGAGCCGCTGCAACACAGTGACAGCCAACAGGAGGAGGGGGGGCTGGTGCCTGTGCAAAGCTCCCACACACAAATAGCCCTCCTTTGGCTCCCTTTTTTTTTTTTAAATCCTTGAACTATCATTAGGATGAACAGCACTACCACTCAGCCCCCTGCCCACAAAGATGGAGATGTGGCGGTGAGCTATGTGCTGGTACCAATCCTCCTTATAACTATTGCTGGAATAGCTACAGCTTTGGTAAGTAGTTGAGTCTGATACTCTTTTAGTAGAGGTTGAGATAGATGTAACTCAAATACACTTTTTTGTGTTGTAGATTATATATCTGCGTAGGAAAAGAAGGTGAGACCAACCAAACGGTGTTAATTAACTTGAACTTGCTTTATTTACTCTCACTTCCTCATTGTGACCTAACGGTCTTTATCTTCTGCTATAGAATCGACAGACTCCGGCATCAACTGTTACCAGTATACACCTACGATCCTGCAGAGGAGCTTCATGAGGCCGAACAGGAGCTTTTGTGGAGAGAGGAGGACACGAGGGTAGGAGGGGCCAACTCTGTGTGTGATAGGGTATTCTTCAAGTTGGAAACATGTTCAGCCTGAGATCTGATGAGGAGTATTATGGATTAGAGATGCATTTATTTCTTTAAATCTAGAGTAAAAACAGCAGCTTTTGACATAATACAAAAAATACCGCCTGTTATTAGTTTCAACACTGGGCTTTAGACTTCAGTAGTTCCTCTTATTGTATGACTCTTCTCTTTTGACAGATTAAACTCTAGATTAAATGAGTAACCAAGCAGTTTTAGGTAGTAATGTAGATTGTTTTTCAAGCTCTAACTCAAATCTCTCTTGATCCCTGGCCATTAATAACCTCTGGCTTGTGTTTGAGTCAGTCGGTTTTATCATCCGTGGGCATGTTGGTTCCGCAGTCTAAAAAGTATGGGCTTAACAGTACGTCACAAACAGTATGATGCTCAAATTTTTGTAAATATCCTACTACAATTTGGCATTGCACAATGACAGAAAGTGTGGAGCTTTTATGAGTGGAATTTGTTTTCCCCTAAAAAAACCCAAAAACATTAACAAAATATGAATGCCTAGATTACTGGCAACAACAGTAAGTGTACCCCTAAGCATTATCATGTTGGAGTATCACTCTTCCACCCAGTTTCCCCAGGTAAGGGCTCATGCTCTGCTTCATTGTATCACACCTGTGTTTTGGCATTCATGATTTTCTCCATAAATCCTAGCCCTTCACAGCTTCTCGCACTTAGGCAGCCCTAAATCATGGCACATTCACCACCATGCTTGACTGAACAGTTGAAGGATATCTACAGAAGAAGGCTCCAAGAAGGAGCTTCCTTAACCGTATTGAGCAGGCCATGTAAAAAAGCGCCCACTTCCCCCGATCTGTGAGGGCTGATGAAGCAGACAGCAGTGACTGTGCCTTTAAAGTTAAGAAGAAGTGTCTCTTTTAGTATCTTATCTGCACAGGATAGTAACCTCTCTTGTTTTAGCTAAATTGAAATCGTCAAACTCTGTTTTGTTTGGCCCTGAGAGGCTCTTTGGAAGTGAATCTGGACTTTGTTCAGCCTTTAGAAGTGATGCAATAGGGCAATATTAGGAAATGGGCAGCAGTTAGATGGGAGAAGTGGCTTTGCTTTGAAGGTAAGTTTTTTGTTTGTGTTTTTTTTTTTTTTTTGAAGAAAATGGCTACCCTTCATAACATATTAATACCCAACTTGTTTTAAGGCATTATTTCCTCATATTTGCCTAAAAGTGACCTTGAAAGGCATAAAAAAAGCATGATAAAGTATATTTAAGTCATATCCTAGATCCCTGCCTTTTCCTTCTTGAGAATCATCTTTTGAAGATACTTCCTGCTGGAATGATAGCTTTGCAGTTGATGCAGTGTATTGTGTAGAGATCAACGATACAATTTTTTTCAAGGCCAATGCAATTATTTTGAAACCAGTCTAACCGATACCCATTAAGTGCTGCTGATATTTTTGGGCCATTTCTTGTAGCTGATATGGCTTTTTCTTCCTCCATTTACGTGATAAAAGTGACATGGGGGAGAGGTGGTCTAGTTGTTAGGGCATTGTGTTTGGAATCTAGAAGTTCTGAGTACGAGCCCCATTCCCACAGACTGCCACTCCCCGGGCACCCCACAATGGCAGTCCACTGCTCCCCAAGAAGATGGCTTCAATGCAGAGAGTTAATTTCATTGCTCTGTACTTGTGACCATGTATGACAATAAAAACTGAAAGAAAAAAAAATCAGAATTGCAAATGTTACACAGGTCCAAGTATAAACAAAAGAACCCTCTAACATCTACAAAACATTAACAATGTACAGCAAATGAAGGTGACAATTAATGCACGCCACATGAACTCAGGAATGGCTTTTGAATGATTTTATGAATCAGCCAATGTTAACATGTGTAGACTGTTATGGATACAAGAAAAAAATGCTAATATCAGGAGAGACGGCATGCAGAAATCATGAAAGTGGCATTTGCCCCGGCACAGGAGCGGGTGCAAGCACCCTAATCATATTCATGACCTTCATGTACCATATATTCCGGACTATAAGCTACTACCATTTTCCTACGCTAAAAACCATGCAGGTTATACAACATTGCGGAGAGTACCCTAGATGTTACATAGGCTGCAGAATCAGGACCTTTTTATATTTTACAATTTTAACAAGTGCAATCACTGAGGCGCATAGAAGACTAAAAGATTAATAACACAAATGGTAAAAGACATGATGAATACATAAAGCAGATAATTGACATATAACCCACATGGTTATTTCACTGTTTATGGTCATTTATAGCCTATTTGCATTTGGCGTATGGCTTTGTCCATTAAGACTTTGGCATAAAAACTTTTATTCTTTCTGACCTTCCTTTTATTGTACTGAAGCGCCTGCCAGAGGGCAGTTTAAGGAATTACCAGGGTGGGATGACTCCTTGAGTGGGTTAAGTGTGTTTTCCTAAAACAGCAGTAACAATGCAGATCCTGTAGAGACAGCAGAGGGTAGATTATTGATCTTTCCAGCTGTTGCGTTGAACCTGGAAGGTTTTGTTGTTTAGCCATGCAGCTGGTAAACTACCAGATTTAAAATAAATGAATAAAATAACTGAACCATAACTGAAGTCTCTTATTTGTGCAACTAATGGGCATCCTCATTTCGTCATATTTAGCATCCACGCAGCTCAGGTTTGCTTGAAGGCAGGGGTCTCAAACGCATTCCATAAAAGCTGCTGTGGCTGCAGCTTTTTCATTCCAAGGCAAAGAAAAACAGATCACTCGTTTCATTGAGTCTAGTCTTAACTTGAACACTTGATGAGCTGAATGGAGTCTGTTGTGCTACTGTTTGCTTGGAATGAAAACTTACAGTCACATGGCTCCTTGCAGAAGCAGTTTTAGACCCCTACTTTAAATGGTCTTAACCAACAGTTTAGAAGAATTTCCAAAAAGTTGAATGTGTTTAATAGATTTTAAATGCTTTTAATCCATTTTATTTATTGTACTTTGAACATTTCAAAAATATGTTTTTTTTTTTTTGTCACTTAAAGTCACTTAGGACCGACATCAACAATTCCAGAATGAACTAATACATGACGTGAAACGGCACCTGTTTTATCTGTGAATAAAAACAAATAAAATAGAAATTGTAAAATATTTATGATGCACTTTTTAACCCTCGAAGCTGTAGATAATTGTATTCTATCACAAGTGGGGAAATCTTTTCCACTCCTACACTAAATACCCACTTTAAACCCATATATTAAATTCTATATATAATATTCTTTGGGGCACTTCTGACTTTGAGCTACGTTATACGTGTGCGTATGGTTGCACGCGTGTCTGAAGTAATTGGGTCAGCTGCAACTGCCAATATGCACCAATAAAGCTGCTGTTAGAGGCTGAAATTGTTTCATTGTCAGCCTCGGGTAAAAGCTCGTTAAACAAAACATGCATTCAACTCAGCTATGAGCGTGCATGGAGGTGAATTGGCTTAGTGTGCATGTGTGCCAGCATGTGCCCATGCTGGTGTCTGTGGTGAGAAATCTGGGAAGCCTTGGCACCATCTCCGTGGCAGTGGTAGGTGATACAAATCAGTGGAAGGCCGTCTTTGGTGCAGTGGCAGTGCACCTGCAACAATTTGCTCCTGTGCCTGCTGAATATCAGCCAAAAATATCAGCCAGCGGATGTATTGATCGATCTCTGGCAACGCGCATGGTCTAAGCACTAACAGGCAGACCCCTTAAACCCTTCAGCCTTAGCTTCATTGCTTACTGCACTTTAACCTCTTCAATGGAGAACTTCTTGATATCACACCAAGTGAATGAATTAAACTTCTTAGGTCAACCATAGCAAGGCCTTAACCATTTTTATATATAGTGAGGGAAATCAGTATTTGAACATACTTCTGTTTTGCATGTTCTCCCGCTTAGAAATCATGGAGGGGTCTGAAATAATCATTGTAGGGGCATGTTGACTGAGAGCCATAATCTTTTTTTGAGTTTTTACAGCAATAGTGGCTTGTTTTTCTGACAGTAGGGTGACAGGAAAGCGGGTATGAGAGAGGGGGAGAGACATGCGGCAAAGGACCACTGGTCGGATTCGAACCCGAGTCGGCCGCGTCGAGGAGTAAGGCCTCCGTACATGGGTCTATTTATTTGTGTGTTATAGCTGCAAGTAATTATTTGAACACCTGTCTATCAGCTAGATCTATCGGCCTTCAAAATGTCCACCTCTACTCCATTTATTATCCTAGATTAGATGCACCTGTTTGAGGTCGTTAGCTGCATACAATTAGTAAGAATCCAACTACTAAAATGGCCAAGACCAAATAGCTGTCCAAAGACACTAGAGACAAAATGGTACACCTCCACAAAGCTGGAAAGGGCTACGGGTTAATTGCCAAGCAGCTTGGGGGGTGGGGGTCTACTGTTGGATCAATCATTAGAAAATGTAAGAAGTTAAACATGACTGTAAATCTCCCTCGGACTGGGGCTCCATGCAAGATATCCCCTCGTGGAGTTTCAGTGATCCTAAGAAAAGTGAGAAATCATTCCAGAACTACATGGGAGGAGCTGGTCAATGACCTGAAAAGAACTAGGACCTCTGTTTTCAAGGTTACTGTTGGGAATACACTAAGATGTCATGGCTTGAAATCATGCAGGGCACGGAAGGCTCCGCTGCTTAAACCAGCATGTCAAGGCCCTTCTTAAGTGTGCCAATGACCATTTGGATTGTCCAAAGGAGTCATGGGAGAAAGTCATGTGGACAGATGAGACCAAAAAAGAACCTTAATTCATAATTGCACTGACTGACTGTGTTTGGAGAAAACAAATGTTGAGTACCATCCTAAGAACACCATCCCTACTGTGAATCATGGGAGTGGTAGCATCATGCTATTTTTCTCCACATGGGACAGGGCGACTGCACCATATTAAGGAGAGGACGACCAGGGCCATGTATTGCGAGATTTTGGGGAAAAACCTCCTTCCCTCAGTTGGAGCATTGCAGATGGGTCAAGGCTGGGTCTTCCAACATGACAATGACCCGAAGCACACAGCCAGGATAACCAAGGAGTGGCTCTGTTAGAAGCATATCAAGGTTCTGGCGTGGCCTAGGCAGTCGCCAGACCTAAACCCAATGGAAAATCTCTGAAGGGAGCTCAAACTCTTTGTTTCTCAGCAACAGCCCAGAAACCTGCCTGATCTAGAGAATATCTGTTTGGAGGAGTGGGCCAAAATCCCTCTTGCAGTGTGTGCAAACCTGGTGGAAAAACTACACAAAACATTTTACCTCTATAATTGCAATAAAGGCTACTGTACCAAATATTAACATTGATTTTCTCAGGGGTTCAAAATCAACATCAACAATTCCCATTTTCAGAACCTTAACAGTTATTTACCACAAGATGCAGCCATTAATTTGTGCTCTTTTTATAGAACAGTAAATAGGATGCAACCACAGTAGTTTTGTTTAAATTAGAAGATAGTAGCATGTATTGGAAAATCAAGTGGCACCAAGGGGAAGAAGTTGGGAAAATGCTGCAACTATTAGATGTTGACTATTATTAATGAGTGCGGGGCTTTAAAATAATGTAAACATTGTTGTCCGTCATCAATACTTGATTACTTTTATTTTGGCCGCTAAAAGGGTAAGCTATGTCAAGCTGCTGTTGGATAACTGAAGAAGAGAGAGTCCTGTGCAAAAGAAGTAATTGTGTCATGTGGCTTCTGTGTCGAGCTAATATTAGTGGAGGCTGATATGATGGAGTAAAAACAGCTTGGCAACAGTTTGAAAGAAAATGAAATGCACATGGTGTTTTTAGAATGGACACTTGGACAAACTATGAATAAAACCATACCGTGAGTTTTAATCAAAATATTAAAGCTAAGACAAGTCTTTTAAAGGTTTAGAGATATTTTACAGATGTGCAGCCTTTGACCATAACATTTCACTGTAAGTGTAACTTATTTTCCCTTAGCTATTTCACTTTGAGGGTTTTAGCTTGTTTCTTTGGGTCTGCATGTGATTGAATAACCTGTGGCGTACTACAGAGGCTGGTTTTGGGACATTGTTTTGGTTTGTTTTTTAATGCATCGCCTATCTGTTAACATTCAACACGTTAATTATATTTCCTATCACTTTAATGCAGTTGAGATTCAGCTATTTATCTCTTTAGAGCCTATTCAGCTGGACAGGCTGTTTACTATCTGTAGATAATCAGTGATTGGCTGTCTAGCAGTAATCTAATTTCAATTAACTAAGAAAATTATTATTATCTTGCTGCACTTCATTCTGAAACAGCCAAGCTCTTGTGTCATTATGTCCAACTCTGGAGTCCAGTATCCAAAATCTTGCAGATTTTCTTCTCTGAGCTTTGACTCCAGTGAACTTTGTCCTGTTTCTTTCATTTTAAGAACATTTTAAACATTTTCTTAAAAACTCCTACATACAGTATGGTCTCCTCAGTTAAATTGGGAAACATTCCATCAAGCAAGATCAAATCACCTGTTTTAGATTTCTTAAACTGGCTACCAAATAGTTTAAGATTTAATTAAAAATTTGTATATATATCTCATGCATGTCTTCTAGTGGAACACTAGGTGGCGATATATAATTGCTCTGTTATGGTGTGTCAAATTGAATTAGTTTGTCATGAAGGACATCAGGAGTCAAGGCAAGGCAGAATGAATTTTCAGTAAATTAAGTAATTGGTTTAGTTTTTATGCATGTTGTTTATCCTCCTAAATGTTTTGATCTCCATTATGTTTTTTATTATAGTTACATGTCCAGAATGTTTCCTTTGGTGTGGGTTAAACATGTAGGTCTGGGGAAGTGAACAGAATCGTGACTCAAACTGTTCTGTGTTTTCTGTGTACAGGTGGTGCAAGGCTGGGCAAGAAGCTACCAACAGCAACAGCCTCTTCTGACCAAAGATATGACTGCTTGATGACAGCAAACTCAGGAACAAGATGTTGAAGAGCAAAAGACTACCTTCAGATTCAAAGATTGGCCTTTCTTTTAATTCATCTATCATTATGCACTGTTTTGCTCCTGTTGCCATGTTCTCTGACTAAAATGGTGATATGAGAGCTAAAGAGATGAAGTACCTGTGACTTATTTATTCGAAATTATTTATTCAGACACATCATCTTTTTTTCTGTTGTATCTGTGGCACCAATGTCCAGGAAAGTAGAAGATGAAGTCTCTTGTGCATTTGGTGCTTTGTTTACATTCTTAATGCTGTTGTGGGCAGCTTGTGGCAAGCAGGCTTGTTCCTGTGGGTAGCAGTAGGCATCTGTACTGATCATAACTTGCTGCCTGCGTTCACTGTGGTGATGCTGTGAATGTTGTGTACTAGTTAACCACCCATGCTCCTGTATGCCATTTGCAGGAGTTGTTTGCAGTGCATTAGTGGCAACTTTGATGAAATGACTTCACAAGTATCATAGAAGTACAATGCCTGTGTATTGATCAGATAAAAACGAGCCACTAAGTGTTAAGCTGGTTTTATTTCAGTTTTGTTTTAAATCAAAGGTTTGATCATTGTCCTTTCATTTTGTTGCTTTGAACGCCTTGGAGTGCACTTTTTTTTTCTTTCCCCTCTTTGCCAAATCCTGTGACTCCTTAGGAGTGATTCAGAAGCAAATAATACCAGCTTCCTCCCAGCTCTTAGATGAGTTGTGACTAGATCTGAAACTATGTCCTGTCTTTAAGGCATGGCACCAGAAAATTACCTTCTAAAATGAATAATCTCAGATGAATTCCATACATGTTTCCAGCACTCATGAAACCTAAACCAGATATATTTTTTGCCTTTGCATTAGTTGAATGTAACTGAACTGTGGGCATGTCCATGTTTATGCTAAGCTTCAAAGTTCTTGGTCTTTACATTTCTATGCTTGGTAGGTTTTCATTTTATAACTAAGGAATCTTATTTTATTAGGACTGTCTTTTTCATTTATTTCTCATTTAAGGCATCCTAATTAATTAATGCTGTAAATCTTTTCCTCTTTGAATGTTGCACAGGTCCATCTCAGAATATTATGGAATATTTTGGCATTTCTGTTAAAGTGAAACCGATATAGCTTGGTAGATTTAATTTCCACTCGTGGCCCATAACAGTTTTTAGTTAAATAGTCAGGCATCCATCTTGCTTTTGCTCAGGTGTAAATTTCGTTACATAACATGGAATAATGAGTTACTGGTTTAAATGCCATAACAGTATTTAAGTTAAAGAAACTGGCTTTCAAAACCACATGCAGTTAGAGCACTTATGTCCCTGGCCCAAGGAAATGCACCAGGTAGGGTAGCATATTTAATCAGTTAAGAGCTACATTTTTTTTTTGCAGTACCTTTAGACTTAAATTTAAGGCTTTAAGGATTGCTGCCAAAGAAACTGGTCACTAATTTTGTCATAAAGATCAAATGGAAGGAGTACCTGTTAGTTTTTAATAACCGCAAGCCATATGGAGGTTGAATGCTAACAGTACAATCTTTCAGGATTATCTGATGGTCCAAATCAGTGTGATACACCTGTACATATGTTTAAGAGTGTTTTAAATAAAGTTATAAAACTGTTCCTTTAAACAGAACTCATTAGGGGGGAATGCATACAATAAACAAGACAAAATGACAAAGAAAGTTCATTTTATTGTCCATTTTTGATACAAATTGTAGGGCACCATAGAAATATAGACATTGTACATTTATATAGGTGTACATTAAAAAGAATGATCCCATCCTATTGAGTTTACAGTATATAAATCAAATGCATGATTAACGAGAAATGACTAGATAGTCGTATTTGGAAGGGAACAAACAGACATGAAGCGACTGTACGACTTGAATGAACATGGTAAGAGCGGCTGTTTGCATTAATGCAGAACGCAGCGCCTGACTGAACAGTGAAGAGTGTCTAGTCTACGCAAACTTGCATTTGTCCATGAAAAAACCCACATTTCAGTGCAGAAGTTAAAAAAAAAACAAAAAACACACCGGCTAGTCTACCACAGTCAGCGAACACAATCGTTGAGCCGACAGGTCTCCCTGACTTGCTTCACACATGAACCTGTCTGCAAAGTCTGGCGCACAGCTTCACTTTAGACCTAGTCAACTTGTACATACAAAGAAACCTTTACAGCTCATGTCAGAGGTTACATTTAAAATAGAGAATAAACCTGTGAAATTCAATCATAAGGTGAAGTAAGCTGTTAAACTGAGGTATGAGTCCAGGCTTTGTATAGCCTGTTTGCAGTTTTCCGGGGTTCTGTAACTGAGGTTGTAGCAGCTTAGGTGTGTGAGGAAAAACAAACCAAGAAAAAAAAAAAAAACCCAGTTAAGTGTAATATGGATAAAGGTTCCCTGACAATGATGAAAAAAGTTGTAGTAGACAATGTTCAACACACATCTTCAGAAGATTAAGGAAGTAAGTTACGGTTAAGTTTACTAAGTGAAGACAAAGCTAGGTTTAGCAGTGACGGCTGAATGGAATGGAAAAATAAATGTACAGCCCTGTTGGATAGTAGTGCCACCAACTATCCACTATTACAATCATATTCCTTTGTTTGACCAATTGCAGTGACCGAGTGAGCGCTTGAGGGAAAGGGGTGGGGCCGGGGTGAAGTCTAACCGCATTTGTAGAAGCTCCCTGAAGAAACGACAGATTACTTTTCAGCCTAAAACTCTGCCTAAAAATATATCCCCCCTCCAAAAAAAAAAAAAACTGTTAAAAAACACAAAAGCAGCACACTCATGGTTTCTTTGAAATGATATGCAACCCAGAGGAACAAACTGCAAGTCTGATCAGAATATTCTAATGAAAGAAAAAACACCAACAAGCTTACTTTACATCTCCCCACTACATGCAAAAAGGACAATGTTTTTTAGAAGCGTCTCTAAAATCTACACTGCTCTACAGGAGAAGCGGTGAGGCTGAAGATGTCCAATCCCATCCAGAGATTTTAGAGAAACAACTGGAAAAGAGAGACACCTATACCATCAGTAACCTATGCTCATCCTAAATGCTGCAGCTCATCTCCATCTAGAATACAATGCAAAGGGTAGGTTAATCACTTCACTCACATATAGGAAACAAAACTAACAGCAAATGGGTAAAAACTACCTTTGTCCAGTACAAAACAAGAAAGTCTATATGTTCTACTTTTGCAGATGCAAGAAATGACACTAAGAAGAGGAGAAATGTCCTAACGGTCTTTAGGGGAGACTAAAACACCCAAGCTCCTCAGAGCACACCTTGTCCAGTATAAAAGACTTGTGATAACATGACATGTAGAAGAAGGGCTGTTACATGCCATGTAATACTTAGATCTATGCTTGATCAAGTCCATTTTGTTTCAATCCAGTGCTGCTGCATGATATATGAACTGTGTTTTAACCCCATCCTTTGGCAAAGGGGAGGACTTTGTCATGATCAGTGGTCATATGGTGGCACTGGTGTTGATACAGCCCAGTTTCTGGATAACAGTAAGTCAGTATGTCGAGTGAGGTAGCATGTGTTGAGTTACTGGTCATCTTCCTCCTCTTCTTCCTCAGATGATTCTTGGGATGCCTTTTCCTCCTTCTCCTGTGTTAGGAAGAAAAAAAACTTTATCTGGGCTCAACAAAAATGTGTTTCATGTTTCTACCTGACCTTTTTTTGCCTTTAATAAATCCAAGTCTCAAATTACTTAAAACCAAAAGTAAAAAGAAAAAAAGATTAATATCTTTAAGAGGGATTAAACAAGTCACTGTGGCATGAAAACACACCCAGGGGAAGGGTGAAGGCATGCATAGTGAAAAGTGATTCATAACTAGTGAGTCACAATGAACTGCATTTTTTGTACTCTACTCACTCCAAGATGTTCATTCATAAAAACAAAAACACCTAACATGGGTGGGCTAGTTGAGAGGAGGGGGGGGATCAATTATGGGCCATTCCCTACTGTGACTAATGCGATCCAGGCCCCTCCTGAGTACACCCATACCACTACACACATCACACAATGTTACAATTAAACCCCTTTCTTGCCTTAGGCCACTGATCTTGTAAATATAGCAATATCCAAGCACAATCAGGTAGATGCATGTAGAAAAAATAAAATGTCCACTGAATGGGCCAACCTTCAAAAGCAGGTAAAAGGTATCAGACGATGCAATGCTTGGCATACTATTCATAAGCGAGAAACAGCTTTCAAAGTGCAATTCTTTAAGGATAGTGGACGGTCGTCCTTTAGCTTTGAGTTTAGAACCAAACCCATTTTAATGTTTATTTTCTTTTTAACCATCTTGTAGGCGTCTGTCAAGTTCTGATAGTTTTAAGAGTCCCATCATGTGAAACAGCTTCAACAGTTTTTCCAAGTCCATTATGGAAGCAAACATTTTTTTGCTTCCCCTATTAACATTACACACAAAAAAATAATGTTTTAGATTAGTCAGAATTCAACAAAATAAAGACACATTTTCTAACAACTAAAAAAAACTAACAATGGAAGCAAACGTGAGAGCGTAATGCATTCACAATGCACAATTTTTAAGGCACGGCTGCTAAATAGGCTAATGAATTGGCAAATGCATGCATGAGCAAGCCACAGCCAATATATTCAACTGAAATATTTCTCAAGGGAAAAAAAATCCTAAAGTTTTCTACTTTAGTTTGAGGTGCCAAGTCAACTTCATCAATTTGCATCTACCATTGTATGTCCATTTTATAAACCTATACTTAAAACAGTTTATTTCATTAATTTAATACATTATGGATATGCATACAAATTGAATTTATATTTCTCATTACAAAATAGACCTCAAAATCTTTTTAAAATATATTTTACTCTACATTCGACAAGTCCTTGGCTCTTGTGCAGTGAGGGCATGCAGTTTCACACAGCAAGCCTAAGCAACTTCTTTCTAGGTTATATTTCAGAGATCAAATTAGTCATCTCTTCACCAAAAACTGCAAATGAGCAAATCCAGCTTCAATAGCCATTTTTTGGTCTAAAATATACAGCAAATAATTAAAGAGCGCCCATTTAGGTCTTGCATGGAGGACATACATTTTTAGACAGCAATGAATTTCACAAGATTGGGCCAACTGAATGAGTTTAACGGGTCAAGCTCACACTTTCATGATGTTTAAAAACAAAACCCAACTTATTTTTAAAAAGCTATATTTAACAGACACTTTAATAATTTAAAAGTATTTCTAAATATAATAGCCTTTTAAAATATTTAGAGTCCACATAAGGTATTTTGTGGGGAGATGAGTACCACTCCTAACAAATCTCACCTCCTTCTTGGGTCTCCCTCTGCGTTTTCCTCCTGCAGATGGGGCTCCAGCTGCCTTCTGCAAAAGAAAACGTCACAAGGTCACTAAGGCTGTTAGAAGGTTCTCATCATAACGTTCTGAACTGGAGCCAGTTGGAGGCTGGACTACATTTCAAGTACAGTTTCAACTTTATTTTCCACAGATAGCCTCTAGGTGGCAGTCGTACCACTACGCCTTTACAGATAGAATAGGGGGCATTGGGTTCATTGGCTATTATCTGGAAGGCCAACGGGAACTGCACACAGGGCACTCCAGTTCGCTGGCCACCTGGTCCAAGGCTCAGAGACAGCTGGTGAAACCGAACAGAGACAAACCCTCCGTTGCTTCAAACCTATATCAGTGAGCATGTATGTGTGTGCCTGCTGAACTCCCTCCATTTCTCCCTCTTCCATAGATAGCAGCGAGCAAAAGCACACGGGGGAGCTGGAAGGGTTGGGGCGAAGGAAGAGGGAGGAAAAAAAAAAAATGTTGCTATGGAGACGACGGGCAGAGAAGAACTAGGGCCGTGTGCCTGCTGGAGGCGGAGGGGGGTGCTCAGTGTCAGCCTGGAAACAGTCTTGCGGCCGCTGCACCTGCACAGCACAGTGCATTTGACAAGCTGCAGGAAGCTGGAGGACAGGATGCACCGAGCGAGCATCATCATCGTCACCACCACCCCCGCCCTCTCCTCCCCCCCACCTACCCACTCAAAGGCAGGGCAGCAAACCGAGATTTTTTACAGTGGGAAGCAATCACCAAGCTATTTCTGACAACACTAGGCTGAAACCAAAAAATATATATAATAAAATTGACAGCCTGACATCCTTCAGACGGATGAGGTTAGCTGCTGCCACAACCTTTCCTTAACAAAAAACGGATCTGGGGTTTCAGACAGGAAGGGTTTCTTCTAGAGAAAATAGTACATCAACTGCCATGTGCAACATATTGATGAGGTTGGATCCGTCTCTTTGCAAGCTTTCAGTTGCAACAGATTTAGGAGACTTACTTTGCCCTTGCCAGTTGTCTTATTTTTGCTGCCCTTTGGTCGTCCTCTTGGTCTCTTTGGAGTTGGGGACCCACTAGCCTCCTAAACAAAAAGCATAGAGGTCCAGGTTTATACAAAATTGAAAACCTTATTTTACTTAGCCATGACAAATAATTACCAACTGTGGCTTTTACAACAATAAAGCATTTATTTTCTCTTAATCTGAAAAAAAGATGTTAATCGTCTCAATGGGCATTTTAGGGAAATACCATAGCTTCTAGAGTTAGGTGAATTTAAGATGTCATGAGTCATCCCTTTCATGAGTACCTTGTGGTTAGAGACCGTGTCATGGCTGACTCGTCTCCTGTTGCATATCTGGAGTGTTTGTAACAACGGTTCTTAGCAACAGAGGAACTCTATAGTAAAACAGCAGGATGAGCAACCTCTACATGATTCACTCTGTGCTCGCCTCAGCCTCTGCCATGTCATGCATCACAGTGAGGGAGCGGGGGTGGGCCTGGAGCATGCAGTAGCAGGGGGGGTTAAAACACGTTTAAAGGTGTCAGGTTACTGGTTGCTTGAAAATCAGGAAGGAAGTTTATTGTAAACCTCAGCACTGATAAGCAACTTAATGCCAACCTGGTGCTGGCCTGTCTAAATTAAATTCCTTGCCTCAGGTGAATGCAAACATGAAGAACCTTACAGTAGGATCTGCAGGAGCATCATCTGCAACAGATTCAAACTGGGGGGTTTATTTTAGTTAACTGCACATAAGGCGTGGGAAGTTATTTGCGGGTCTTAATTACATAAGCCTCGTTCTGATGTGTAAGTTGCAAGTAGTAGAACATGCAAAGCAGACAAGAGTAGGAAGAAGTAAATGCACACTACTTACGTCTGAGGATTTTACCTGGGGCTGCTTGCGCGGTCTTCCACGCCCTCTCTTCTCTGTCGCCTCCTTGTCTTTTGATGAGACCGTCCCCTTGTCGCTCATATTTGCTGAGCTATTCAACCTATGCAACACAAAAGAAAAATATACAAGTCACACACATAAATATAGAGGCGTCGAATATGTAAACAAATGCGTATAGAAACGAGTAATGGAGCTACTAAACTCACTGACCGCAACAACAAACCCAAATGACCGACCTAACCGCGCACCGTTTAACTCAATTAATCCGCGCTTATTTCTAGATCTATTTTTGTCTCTTGCAGCACAGGAGGTTTACAGCAAAACAGATTTTACGACACTGCAGGGATACACATCTAAAAAAAAAAAATACGACTATACGTACTTGTATTTAAATCATGCTTAGAGGGAGATTTTGCTGCTGTAGCCCCGCGATTAGGCCTGTGCACACAGAACTATCTCCCAGCAGGTCTACACGCCGCGGAGAGATCCACCAACACACACACAGACACACACACAATGGCTGCTGTGTGCTCGTTTGCATTTGCAAGCTAGAAGACCCGGCTCAATGCTCGCTCGGCTTTTTCTAAAATGGCACTGAGGGTCCAAGCGGAGGGAGGCGGTCGTCCTGAGACTAAAATCTCGGGGCCGAAAAGCAACAAAAGGCGGCTTCACGTTGCAGCCTCATACCCGCTCTCAGTGCTCTTTAAAAAAAAAAAAAAAGAAAATGTGTATAAAACTGCACCGCAATAATCGCTTCTAGCTTAGCGCCTCGCCTTTATGCACTCACCCTTTCCCTTTACGGATTTATCGCCTCCGTCCTAAAATTAAAATTGATTCCTTTAAGCCCTCGCAGGTTTTTCATGCAGTTAGCCGGTTAAAAAAGCCGATCCTACAGCTTTTATTCGTCACATAACACACAGCCCGCCCATTTAAAACCCCAGCTCGTGCAAATTTAAAAACAACAAATTAAAATGAAATAAATGCATCGTTAAAAATAAAAAAAAATATCTCTCTCTCTAAATATATATTTAATTAAATATATTTGTTACCAGCAGGATGAGAACTTCAATCCAACGGCGTTCGCTTCGACGCACGTGCGACTTGTCTCGTGCAGATAAAGGAAAAAAGGCGCCGGACTGGAAGAGTTTTTGGACAATTTAAAGAGCCGCCCTCAGGGGAGCTGAAACACTGGAGGGCGGAGATATGATAAATGGGGCCACCAACAGCATGAGAAGGGCCCAACCCCCCTCCCACTTTACTGCTCATTGATTCTTTACATTTTCTAGGTTTAATCACAAAACACTGAACAGATGTGGCGAGGTTGCTGAAATAAACAAATAAATAAAGATATGGAGCCGAAAACACAGCAGAGTAAAAATAGAATTTCCAAAGTGAGATTTATATAACATTGCATGCATTTCTTTAAGATCATTTTCCACAGGCTACAACTGTGACTAAGGCAACCCCCAATGTAAACAATCTGAGTCATCTTGAGAATGGTCTGCTTCTCTGCTCAGGTGAGCTCAAACTTGTTCCATGTTTATTTCACCCCATTACCAGTTACTACACCATTTCCTACATATACTTTGCCAGATTATTTCTTCCTTTTTCTACCTGCCTCACCACTTGGCTATTTTGTAAATACATATCCACACATTGGCAATTTATTTCTTCCCTATTCCATTTTATTCCATTTAGCATCTCTAAAAATATAAAAAAAAATTTTTTGCCCAGGTTCCTTCATTGTCCTTTTGCAATTTTTACCAGGCTTATCAATGTATATAGTGCTATCCTTGTTGGTTGATTTCTTGAGCTATGGAAAAAGTTACATATGCATGGACCTGAAAACAGCTGCTTCTTTGCTCTTGGTGACCTTGCAAGCAAGATGAAATGTCATGAGATTTGTGAATGCACAAACTATATATATATATACATATATATATATATATATATATATATATATATATATATATATATATATATATATATATATATATATATATATATATATATATATATATATATATATATATATTTATATTTATATATATACATCAATGTGTCCACCAGAGGCTGAAGACTGAATACATGGCTGTTTCATTTTTAGCTAGAATACCTTATTTTTCTTTTTGACTTCGTGGAAGGGAAGATGGTTGAGCATTCTCCCAGACCAGATTTGGTAATACTTAAATTTATCAGAATACTTAAATTTATCAGTTAACTCCACTAGATGTGAAACAAATCAAGCTGCTACTGCTACTGTGATTGGCTAAAAACTCAGCATGAGAGGAAAGTACCCAATCAGCTCGAAGAATTGTGACTGAATTTCCCTTCCCTTTTGTAAACACTTTCTACAGGAGCCTTCCCAGATCGTAATTCAATTTGAATTCTACAAGGTATCAATTTGGCTTATGCCAGATTTGCACTTTGGGACTTTATATGATAATGTTTTGTAAACATATCCAGATTATATATATCATATATGTTTTTCAGTTTCTTTTCTTTCAGCTTGTTATCCAAGTTTTGATGCGACATAACTATGTATAATTTATAGGAAAATGACTATAATTTTTCAAGTAAACTTACATGTTAATGTATTCTTTCTAGTGCCTAATCACTAAAAGTCTATTTAAAACACAAGAGCACAATAAATTCCATTGATAATTCTTTTTCTTGAGTTTATGTTTAAAAAAAAATGTAATCTGGACTAGTGGCCTGTCCCAGGTGTACCATAGCTTGCGGCCATAGACGGATGTAGACAGACCATGACCGGAACGGACGAAACAGAAGGGAAGAAGGATGGATAACGCAATCTGAATAACATTCTACAGTGCTCAAAAAAATAAAGGGAACATGTAAACAACACATATAACTTCAATAAAAACAAACTTCTATGAAATCAGACTGCCCAATTAGGAAGCGACACTGATTGCTGATTCCACATGTTTTGTGCAAATGACATAAACAACAGGTGGAAATTAGTGGCCATTAGCAAGACACACTCAACAAAGGAGTGGTTTTACAGGTGTGGACCACAGACCACTTCTCAGTACCTATGCTTTGTGTGATGGCATTTCTTTTGGGGGCCTCACAGCCCTCCATGTGCTTGCCAGAGGTAGCATGACTCCCATTAGGTACTAAGATGAGATCCTCAGACCCCTTGTGAGTCCATATGCTGGTGCGGTTGGCCTTGAGTTCCTACTAATGCAGGACAATACTATACATCACATGGCTGTGATGTATAGTATAGTATAGTATGTATAGATCAGCAGTTCCTGGAAGATGAAGGTATGGACCTGCCCGCCCATTCCCCAGACCTGAGTTCGATTGATCACATCTGTGACATCATGTCTCGATTCATCCACCAAAGTCACGTTGCACCACACACTGTCCAGGAGCTGACAGATGCTTTAGTTCAGATCTGGGAGGAGATCCCTCAGTAGACCATCCGCACCTCATCAGGAGCATGCTCAGGCATTGTAGGGAGGTCATACGAGTATGAGGCTACACACAATGCTAAGCCTAATTTTGACCTATTTTGACCTTTGATTTTTTTTCCACTTAAATTCTGTGTGTGATTCCAAACCAAGGCTTCCATTGGTCAATAAAATTGATTTCAATTGATGATTTGTGTGCGATTTTGTTGTCAGCAGATTAGAATGCATTGCATTGCCAGCTGTTCTACGTGTTATATTCTGTGCAAATAGACAGGACCATAAAATGTAGTCTGATAAACACTTAAAAGTAGTATCTGAATAACTGACTTAATGTCACATCTGTAATAAGGAACTGCTACAAATATTAAAAATAGGGAAGTCTACCATTGATTTACTATTTCTTACTCAGAATTCAAACATTTTATTGGCTTTCAAGTTGAAATTCCCTACTCGGAGGTCAGAAATTCCACTTCCTTCAAGCTTATCTATTAGACTTGTGAAAAAAAAAGGTAGCAGCAAAGGCATGAATGGGCTTACCCGGAACCTCTACTCCCCCCTAAGAATGTTTTCAGTCACAGGCCCCAAGAAAATATTTGATTTTCACTTAATGTCTTGATCTTGACAATTGGCACTGAGACCTGTCTGTGTGGAGTTCACTCATTTGCCACAATCCTGTGAAATAGTTTTTATAGGTACTAGGGTTGTCACGATACTAAACTTTTCAACTCGATACCGATACTAAGGAAAATATTCGATACTCAATACCCTTTTCGATACCACAAGGATAAAAACAAAGACTCAAAAATTCTAGAGAAATATTTTCATTAATAGATAAAATACAATAAATAAATACAATAAAGGTTGTTTGCTGTGCACAATATTAAGCAAGCTTGATAAAAAGCTGCACCTGTTACAAAAAAAAAAAGTCTGAAACTGAAAAGTGCACAGAATTATTCAATCACACAGTGTTCTGAAAGTGCATTGTCCTCTATTCTGCACTTTAGATGAATGACTGCTTAGGTGCCACTGGTGGTGTCACAAGTATAGATACTTTTAAAAACGAGTATTGTATCTGGATACAAGATTTGGGTATCGATACTTTTTTGAGTATCGATACTTTTTGACAACCCTAATAGGTACTCCAATTTCCTCTGTTAATTGATATAACTTCAATCAGCTTAAGGGTGGACGGGACTATACAATGTTCTCTGTGAAATACGTCTGTATGTTGACTATATGACTGATTATTGAAACGTTGAATATAACTTATGAAAAATAACATATGAGTTACTGCAACGTTTAATTTCTCTTTTGGATTAATAAAGTATTTTTTAATTGAATTGAATTACAGTCATAAAAGCAAGTTCTTTGCTGAATAGTTTTCACACCTGTAAATATTCAAAACTTTTTGATAGAATTATTTAACTGTAACACAAAAATGAGCCACTGGCTGTTTACAGATTAAAAGCTCTATCTCCTGTAAGATATGACAAAAATTAGCATTTGGAAAACAGACACTAGAAAATCTAAATAAAAAAAAAACGGTGTAAAATACTTATTTTGTTTTCTGACATTTGATTTGATGAAATCTCTTTCGCTATTCATCAAGGATAAACTAAATTAATTATCTTTCCTTGATTCCAGATGTACTGGGGGGACTTTTTCTTTTAATATTGTCCAAGTTAACATAATATTATTTGAATAATGATTACAGTGGTCCTTCCATTAGAAGTTTTGGGGTACCTGCATGAACTAAAGTATCAACATTCTCATTGGTGTTTTAAGGTAACGCTTTAGTGTTTCCACACCATGTTTTTTCCCACTTGATGTTATCTTTTATGTTATTTACAAGAGTCCTTTCTAGAGAAAATCACCCATATAACATGATGCTGCAACCCCTGTGTGGCAGGGATTAACATAATCCTTCATCCCCTGTACAGCAGGGATGGCAGTCTAAGGCTTGCAAACTTACCTTTATCCACCCAAATGTATTGATCATTATTGAGGTCTTGAATATTTCATGCTCTCAGATAAGCTTCAAAGAACAACCTCACAAGGTCTTATGCATCTGTTCTGGCCTTGTCAGGTTCACTTTGTATAAAAATACACTCATCTATGGGACACAGATAACTTCTCCATCCCGAAAATTATTTAGGCTGGATGTCAAAATGCTGTTTATACTGCCTTATAACAGAGAACTTAAACACCCTTGGGAATCTGAAAATTAAACCCAAGAATTAGATAAATAAAATGTTTATTTTATTCTTACAGAAGCATTGAGTTTTGTTTTCAATAAGTTCATGATTATCTTGTCAAAAGCTTACACATCCAGGACATTTTAATATAGCTTTTACCAGGTTTATGTAGGTATAGTATGTTACCATATGTAAACTTAGAATTTTGATGTTTTTGACTCCAATATGTGTGTATAGGTAGTTAAATAAATATATATATTTTAATGTTAAAATACAAATGCATCTAAAGTCTGCATTCTGAGAAATCAATGTAAGATGACATTCCAGAAGGTTTCACACAAGAGCAAAGGATTCTTATGCAAATAAACAACCTGTCTGAAGCAGATGAGATCTCTGCAATGTGGTTGAAAACAGCCCTAAAAAATGCAGAGTGACCCTTAAGGTGTCTGGTCAAGTGCTTTTGTCTTTTTGTATTGCAAAGTTTTGTTTATTTCCCCAGGAAAACCTCAAATAACTAAATGCAAACCAGTGCAGTGTTAATGCTAAAATCTCTTTTGTTTGCTGAAATTAAAATTATGTCAGCACACTGTAGATACATGATGAAATGAGTGGAAGTGTACTGAAAAGGGAACTGGATAGGCTATGAATGGAGAGGGTGCTTTTCTCAATGAATCCAATGTTCTACTCAGCATGTGCTTGCCTTGCGTACCCCGACTATTCCCGCCCTTTCTCCCAATTTCTCACTTGATTCACTTCCTTTCACAACTAGTCCTGATCCCATCCCCCACTAAAACATCCCTGCTATAACTAGATCCTTTGAGGGGAAGGAGACAGGGAAATAAGTTCACTCTGTGTCTGTGGAATGTTGTCCATCTCAACCACTGGCACCACCTGGAGACCAATGAGGGGACTGGACAGTGCTACTGTTGTGTTATGACTAGTTTAAAGAAATAGATAAACATTTAAAACACCACTTCCAATAAAAAAAAAATAATAATAAGTTTATGTTTTATGAATTGCCTGCAATGAATGAATTCATAGATAAAGTAAATCAATGAATAACTTTTTCATCCAGATAATCCATGAAAATGTAAGGCATACAATAATGAATGACACAAGCACACAGGCACACACTTCTAAACATGCCCAGTCAATGCACTTAACAAAAATAAAAATGATATATATATAATATATTATATATATAATATATATAAATACATATATAAAACATATATATATATATATATATATATATATATATATATATATATATATATATATATATATATATATATATATATATATATATATATATATATATATATATATATATATATATATATATGTGTGTGTGTGTGTGTGTGTGTGTGTGTGTATATTTTACCTCCTCTTCCTTTTATCTTTTCTCCTTTTTTTCTGTTTTTCCTTTCCTGTTCTACTTAAATTGCAGTGTCCATAAAATAATAATAAAGCTATTTATATGAAAAAATCAAGGGCAATGCTATGGCGATAGCCATACTGCTACAATTGTGAAAGCAAAATCTGTTGGGCACTCTATTTGGCATCAAGACAATTATTCTTATTGCCACGTAGCCTGATGGGTCGCTGTTAAAAAAAAATAATAAAAAAAAACATACAAAACTCCAAAACATGGTAGGCCCATGAGAATTTAATAAAAATAACTCAGCTTCCTTTGGAGCCTGTTCAAAAACATTAAGAAGGAAAAGAACGTCTTTCACTAAGTGAAAGAGGAGCACCCCATGTCTTTTTAAACGCTCTATGACGGCTTTTAATATTGCTGTTTATTTAATTTTGTTGTTTTTTTATGAACATGCAATAATATCTAAGACTAGTAATTTCTGTCCCACTGCATTCATTTGTACCAGCCTGTGTAGATGTATTTTCTTTGTTAATATTATCCTACTATTGTTACTTCCAAGGGTTTAAATAGATTAACACTCACACAGAATCTCTCTCTCTATCTATCAATGCTATGTTTGTAGTAACAATGACCACAATATTTTTAGCGTGTGCATTTTCACTTGACTTTCAAAGATGCTATAAATGGTGCAAATAGCTGGGTGGTGCAAATAGCTGGATGCTGGATGCTTAATGTTATTGTTGGGATCCTCAGGCTTGCCCACCAGAGGGCGCCGAGGATCCCCTTCTGGAAACCTGTCTCTGGTCTGAAGCTCTGGGAGAGCTGCATCACAGGAAACCTGTCTCTAGCCTGAAGCTCTAGGTGAGCTTAACCTGCTGATCTGCCCTGGTGAGCCAACCTGAAGGTTCCTATGTGGAATCACCCTGAAGAATCCTATGTGGATATTCCCTGTTGTTCTCTGCAATGAGCTGGAAGCTCACCCTGAAGAATCCTATGTGGATTTTCCCTGTTTTCTGCAATGAGCTGGAAGCTCAGCCTGAGGAATCCTATGTGGATATTCATCCAGAGCTCTTAGAGTAGATTGTGGTTCTTTGTAAACTGGTTCCATCTCTGGAGAATTGGATGGTCCCATAGACATTGATACCGTCTACGTCGTTTGCCTTGCAACAGCAAAACAAACTCTGTCACTTAGATTCAGCAAGAAGGTTCCGGGTTTGAGCCCGGGGGTCTTTCTGCATGGAGTTTGCATGTTCTCCCTGTATGGTTCCCTCCAGGTACTCCGGCTTCCTCCCACAGTCTAAAAACATGACTGCTAGATCAACTGGCTTCTCTAAATTCTCCTTAGTTATGAGTGTGTGCGTAAATGGTTGTTTGTCCTGCGATAGACCGGCAACCTCTCCAGGGTGTACCCTGCCTCTCGCCCATTGACAGCTGGAGATAGACGCCATCAGCCCTCATTACACCAGCCGGAATAAGCATGATGGATAATGGATGGATGGATAGAAGCTCAAGCTCCTCCTATTTGATGAAGCACAGGTGCATCTCAAATGCTTTGTGGTCAGCTCTCTGCGGTGGAAATCACAATTGACACTGTGTTAAATGCACCAATATCACACATTAATACATGAAAGTACTTTTGAAGGGATTGATATTATCCAATGCTAAATAACATTACTTAAATTGTGTTACCTAACAAGAAAGGTGATTGAAATTGTTTGCTTTGAAAAGAGAATAGGACGTGATATCATATTGTTGCTGATCAATTTATGACACCAATGGATATACAGTAAGCTATAATAACAAAACATATTACCGTAATATTAAGTTATATTCATGATTTGGTTCTATAAAACTGGCATTTTAAACAGAATCAAGATACATTTGGAATAAAATAGGCTGTTTATAAAGTGTAATACCCAAGTCTAGTCTTTATTTAACTGATTACTTTTCTAAAGAATCTACATGTAGTGGAAAGAAATGTCCCCAACCATCAGATATTATACTATAAAGCAACTCTACATTCTATAGTGGCCATGAATTAATCCACAAGGAAACTGCAAGACAGGCTAAATCCATTGAAATCTAAAAGCTAATCAGATCATCCTCCCTCATTATCAGGCACACTCTTCAGCAGAGTCGTGTCCTATAGCTCTTGAACTCAGCAGCAGTTATGGGCAAACTGAATCCTATTAAGCATTAGAGTAGAGAGGGGTTCCTTGCCCAATCTGGCATGTCATCCCTTCCCCCACTATGTCCTTCTGCCCTTTTTTCTTCCCCCTCCTTTTATGTGCTTATCTGTCTGCCCCTCTAACACTCTCTGTTGCTTATTGTAGCGATCCATTTTTAGATGCTGCGTAAACCACAAGACTGTCGCAGCCAAACCAACTAACAGATGTGGACAAAACATCCTATTCCTGCCTAGTTTTCCCCATCCGTTTGCTGCTTTTGGCCCTGGGGGAGATGGAACATGACTAACACACACACCCAGACTCACACACATTCTCTTGACATCCTCCCTCTCATCCCCCAAAGAAATAATGAAAGAAGAGAAGAGCTGGAGAGTAAAAATTTGCTAGGAGGGGAGAAGGAAAGGCTGTGATGAGTTAAAAGAGAAGGTGGGTGGAGAGATGAGTGGGTGTCCTTTATACTCCTAAAAAGGAGTGGGAGGAGTGGTTATGTGGTTGGTTGAGTCAGCCCATGAGTAGTATGTGACTCACAAAAACAGGAAGTAGTGCATGCTGCTTGTTTAGTGGGAGTAGGGCTGTATTTATGTGATATTCCCAACACACACAGAATAAAGCAAGTTCTTACATTACCTTCTTTCACTTTTATTTTGAATTGGTTACTGACTCATTGCCCCAATTTTCCTTTTTAAATAGTTTCCTTTCCACATCCTGAGATTTTTGGCTGAGTTCAGGCGGTTGAACAATGAGTTGTACAATGAGTCAACCTGTTGAAATTGTAAAGCCAGAAATTTTTTTTACCATATTTGAATCTTTGTCTGCCCACAACCAGAAGGTTTCTACATTCTAATATACACAATTTTGTATTAATTTATCAATGGGAATGAAAACTTAAAAATGTGTGCATTTAGTTAATAGAATCTAAATATCTTTTACAGTCGAACAGTAGGGAAATCGAGGTGCAACAGCAACATCTTGAGCCTATAGGTAAACGAAAAGAAGAAAAAGTATTAAAGATACACTATATTGCCAAAAGTATTTGCTCACCCATCCAAATTATTGGAATCAGGTGTTCCAATCACTTCCATGGCCACAGGTGTATAAATTCAAGCACCTAGGCATGCAGACTGTTTTTACAAACATTTGTGAAAGAATGGGTCGCTCTCAGGAGCTCAGTGAATTCCAGCGTGGAACTGTGATAGGATGCCACCTGTGCAACAAATCCAGTCGTGAAATTTCCTCGCTCCTAAATATTCCACAGTCAACTGTCAGCTGTATTATAAGAAAATGGAAGTGTTTGGGAACGACAGCAACTCAGCCACGAAGTGGTAGGCCACGTAAACTGACGGAGCGGGGTCAGCGGATGCTGACGCGCATAGTGCGAAGAGGTCGCCAACTTTCTGCAGAGTCAATCACTACAGACCTCCAAACTTCATGTGGCCTTCAGATTAGCTCAAGAACAGTGCGCAGAGAGCTTCATGGAATGGGTTTCCATGGTCGAGCAGCTGCATCCAAGCCATACATCACCAAGTGCAATGCAAAGCGTCGGATGCGGTGGTGTAAAGCACGCCGCCACTGGACTCTAGAGCAGTGGAGACGCGTTCTCTGGAGTGACGAATCGCGCTTCTCCATCTGGCAATCTGATGGACGGGTCTGGGTTTGGCGGTTGCCAGGAGAACGGTACTTGTCTGACTGCATTGTGCCAAGTGTAAAGTTTGGTGGAGGGGGGATTATGGTGTGGGGTTGTTTTTCAGGAGCTGGGCTTGGCCCCTTAGTTCCAGTGAAAGGAACTCTGAATGCTTCAGCATACCAAGACATTTTGGACAATTCCATGCTCCCAACTTTGTGGGAACAGTTTGGAGCTGGCCCCTTCCTCTTCCAACATGACTGTGCACCAGTGCACAAAGCAAGGTCCATAAAGACATGGATGACAGAGTCTGGTGTGGATGAACTTGACTGGCCTGCACAGAGTCCTGACCTCAACCCGATAGAACACCTTTGGGATGAATTAGAGCGGAGACTGAGAGCCAGGCCTTCTCGTCCAACATCAGTGTGCGACCTCACAAATGCGCTTCTGGAAGAATGGTCAAAAATTCCCATAAACACACTCCTAAACCTTGTGGACAGCCTTCCCAGAAGAGTTGAAGCTGTTCTAGCTGCAAAGGGTGGACCGACGTCATATTGAACCCTATGGATTAGGAACGGGATGTCACTTAAGCTCATATGTGAGTCAAGGCAGGTGAGCAAATACTTTTGGCAATATTGTGTATATTAAAAACAAACAAAAGGAAGAATTACATACTGTAGCACAAAAATCATACCTTATACGTACTGTGCACTTATCAGAAATAGCGCACAATCATTTAAAAAAACTACAATATACACGTGGGGTTCAAGGGGTTTGAAACCGTCTAAGTAGCAATTCAGATGCAAACAATTTTTTGGACGTGATGCCAGGAGTGTTTGTACGAACAAATTCACTCTTAAATCCCTCATGAGTAAAATAGGTGAAAATGTCACATTTAAAATTTTTCTCCTATTTTTAATCTTCTCTCAGGCACAAACAAATTTTACGAGTGCTCCAGACTTGACGTAGGAGTCTTGTGCAATCAGTCAGCTGTTATCCAAACCTACTTTCATTTTTTTTAACTAAATTACTACTTTATTGATACTTAGAAGTAAATTTCCATTTTATTTGGCTACATCATTATATATTATGCAACTCTGCAATCATGAATTACAGTTTTGTTTGCTGATGAAGGAACTAATTGTCACTACATCTGCAACTGGCATATTGGTGTCCAGGGGACACTGGTTTAATTTGCTGTTATTTCGCCTAAAGAAAGAACAGTCAGTGAGCTCTATGTAAGATCAAAGTAGTTAGCGTTATCCGAATAGTGCTGGCAATAAGGAAAAAGCTAGTAAGTGGAAGCAGGAAGTGCATTTAGGATATGGACCTGACATGCAGTTGCCCACAGCCCTTTGTGTGACAGGACATACATGCACAGCGGATTATTTCTTCAAACATAGTCTCAGTAACATGCTAATCTACACAACTTAATATGTTTTATAAGGCAGTGCTTTAGCTGTTACCTACATTTGTGTAACATTGAGAGTTTGACAAGCATCATTCATGTGTCTCTTCCATCTGGTATGACGTTCGTCAACTGAAGGCTGACTGGATTTAGCACAGCAGTCCTTACCTATCCTTGTTTCTTACTGTTGATCCTTTTCAGTTATTTGGATTGAGCCTGAGCATGAACATCCCATTTATACCCTCAATAAGGGTCTGACCCCGTATGAGTTGATGATTGTCTCCCCCTTATGGTCGGGAGCACTTCCCTAATACAAAGCTAGTTTTCAGCTTTTCTTAACTTGCTAAACTTGCAATGTTTTTGCTACATGCAAAACATTTTATTTGCATGTTTTAGTTTCTTGTTGTTAGGATTATTTATGTATTGCAGTGGGTTTCGTGTTTGCAAGGCAGTTAGATTTTGCTGCTCTTTTTTTATGTGATTGCAACATTTTTCCTTTGCAGCATTTTTTTCTTTTTTTTCTGATTTTGTATTATCCTAGCTTTTGTGTTTGCCATTCTCATTTTTTATGTTTGTGTGTTTAATTTTTGGAGTTTGCAGGAGTTTTTAATTTTGAGATGAAATTATGTATTTGCATAGTTTTTGCCCCCACTTCAGTCAAAGTATGATATTAGCTTGTTAAAAAAACAACATGGGACTTGTCAGTGGGAGACGTCTGTGCTCTTCAGCTGGAAATATAATTATTATTCTAAGGACTCCCCTCAATGGTTTCAAATTTCAATGGGACAAACAAACAAACAAACAAACCTGAACAAATAAATAAAATTTAACGAGTCTAATAAAAGGGTTTTTATTTTAAAATATTCTTTAGTGGAGTAAAAAAAATTATGCAAGCATAACCCTTAGCCTAACCCACATCATTTCTACTTAAAAACAAGTAACTGAGTATAAATACTTTGTCTTGTTTTATTGTTTCAGTACTTTAACTGAGTATTTATATTTCTGACGACTTTGTCTCATTCTTCCTATATTTAAAGAGAAATATATGTACTTTCTAATCCTTACTGTCTTCTTTCTTCTATACATGTTTATTATGATTACTCTTGGTAAAGAGTAATGGTCTGTTTTGAGCTTATGCATGATAACAACCCTACTGCATGGTCTCAAATATGTAATTTCTGGGAAACCGAGCTATTACAAAATAAGATAATATTTTAAAATTCAGTACACATGGATACACAGTGCATCCATGGTGTCTTATACACCATGTAAAAATGTGAAGTTTACAAAGTGTATGTTGTCCCAGTTCATGTCTTATATAGTCTTACATCCTGTACTTATATGTGGGGTTTTGTTAAACTGCCTTATTTTATTAGTTTCATTGTGTGGTACCCAAGCAGCACATTCAGTAATAATTAATCCCCCAGATTTAATATTATTTGCTAAATATACTATATGCAACACTTCATTCTTATTTACATCATCCAAAATAAATTGAGGTCAGAAAATGTGGGTGTTGCTGTCTAATATATTTGTTGTAATCCTACCAATAGATGGCAGACTAAGGTTGGATTTGTGAAGCAACATTCAGGCCACCATGAAACCGAAAACACTCCATCTTGTGGTGATCCTTGTGCACGATTCTGAATTGCTATGTGGGGCAGTTTTATGTATATTTATTCCCTTCTTTTACAGCTAGTTTAGAAATAGAGGAATCGTTTATTTTCATCAATAACCACCTGAAAGATGTGGCCTTTATATTGATGCAGCTCTCGCTCCATTTGTCACACTTGTAAATCTCAGCCTTACTGTGGTTGATGTTGATGTCTTCTGGCAGCTGCCAAAAATATTTGTAATCATGCCCAGCAGAGGGTAGTCTTACACTTAGAAAATGAACCAAGCACCAACTCCTCAATGGGATTTCATTTGAAGTAGCTCTTTTGTTACAGGGGAAAAGAGAAACTGCAATAAAAATCCTTGATGGTATTTGTCCATCACATAACTGTTCCTCTATTAGCAACATAGGAAAATTAGGAAAACTCTAAAAACTCTTTGATTTGAATGACTAAATATTAGCGCTGCAGGTTTCATATACTGGAAGATAATTTAGAAGATATTGCACAGTTGGATATTTGTAAAATTCACGAGCCTTGGCTTTATTGCATAATTTAATTAGGGTCATTAGTCCCTTTAAGCAACTATAGTTAGGTCTATATTGGAAGAAAGACGGGGAAGCAAAATAGGCCTGTCAGTCAGAGGGATGAGCATATGTTCAGAGGGGTTGGAAGGACTAATATACAAGAGTCACCTTGGTGATGGTGCATCTGGAGTTTTTGAATTTACTCTCTGTCCCGCCTGATTGATTCAAAGAGAAAGGACCTGCTTACCCACTTTCAGTGCTGTCACCTCGTTTCTTGGCAGATGCAGTCCCAAGAGAAGGTGGCTGGCTTGTGCAGCATCTGTGCTGGTTACTTATTGAAGTGCTCTGAGGTGAGTTTTATCACGGCCTTTTATTCCTATGGGGAACAAAGAGCAGATTCTTCAAGCCGAGCGCTGAAGAGAGATGAGCAAATCAACAAATAAGCACCAGGCTTTACTGACTTGCACACAGAAACAGGTGCTTAGCTCATCTGCAGGGCTGAGTCACTTCAAAAATAAATGTTGTAATCAAAAAAACAAAAATGTTGTTTTACTGATTGCATTTCAGCAGCATTGCTGGGTCAGGCATATTGGAAATAGTGGATTCTTGCTTTTCATCCATGAGAAGACTATATTAGCATGTGTAAACTATGGCCAGACAGTGACATTTTTAGGAATACCATCTAAAACGTGGAAAGAATCAAGATTATTAAATATTCAACAGTCTACATTTGATACATTGGGAGCCTATATTAACTTAACAGCTGGTTGTTATTTCTTTATTAAAGCGATCACAATTAAACACATTATGAAATAACTTACAGTGAGGAAAAAAAGTATTTAGCACCCTGCTATTTTGCAAGTCCTCCCACTTAGAAATCATGGAGGGGTATGAAATTTTCATTGTAGGTGCATGTCCACTGTGAGCGCCATAATCTAAAAAGATATAATCCAGAAATCACAATGTATGATTTTTAAACTATTTATTTGTATGATACAGTTGCAAATAAGTATTTGAACCCCCCTCCTATTACCTAGAATTCCTACCCTCAAACACTTTTTAGTCTGCCTTCAAAATTTCCACCTCCTCTTAATTTATTATCCTAAATTAGATGCACCTGGGGCTGCTCAGTGGGCAGTGGGTAGCACTGCTGCTTTGCAGCAAGAAAGTTCCGGGTTTGATTCCCTGCCCGGGGTCTTTCTGCATGGAGTTTGCATGTTTGCCTTGTATGGTTCTCTCCAGGCATGTTCTTCCTGTGAATGTATGGGTTCTCTCCGGGTACTCCGGCTTCCTCCACATGACTCTTAGGTTAATTGGCTTCTCTAAATTCACCTTAGGTGTGCCTGAATGGTTGTTTGTCCTATTTGTCTCTGAGTTGCCCTGCGATGGACTGGCGACCTGTCCAGGGTGTACCTCCCCTCTCACCCGTAGACCGCTGGAGATAGGCACCAGGAACCCTTGCGACCCCGCTTGGGATAAGCGTGAAAGAAAATTGATGTGTGGATAGATACATCTTTTTGAGGTCGTTAGCTGCATAAATACACCTGTCCACCCAATACAATCAATACGAATCCAACAACAAAAATGGCCAAGATTAAATAGCTGTCCAAAGACACTAGAGACAAAATTTTACACCTCTTCTAGGCTGGAAAGGGCTACAGGTAAATTGCCAAGCAGCTTGGTAAAAAAAGGTCCACTGTTGGAACAATCATTAGAAAATGGAAGACGCAAAATTGACTGTAAATCTCCCTCGGACTGGGGCTCCATGCTAAACTCAGCTCTTGGAGTATCAATAATCCTAAGAAAGGCGAGAAATCAGCCCAGAATTATATGGGAGGAGCTGGTCAATGACCTGAAAAGAGCTGGGACCTCCGTTTTCAAGGTTACTGTTGGTAATACAATAAGACGTCATGGTTTGAAACATGCATGGCACGGAAGGTTTCGTTGCTTAAACCAGCACGTCAACGCCCTAATTAAGTCTGCCAATGACCATTTAGATGATCAAGAGGAGTTATGGGAGAAAATCATGTGATCAGATGAGACCAAAAAATAACTTTTTGGTCATAATTCCACTAACCATGTTTGGAGGAAGAAGAAAGATGAGTACCGTGCCAAGAACACCATCCCTACTGTGAAGCATGGGGTTGGTAGCATCATGCTTTGGGGGTGTTATTCTGCACATGGGACAGGGTGACTGCACTGTATTAAGGAGAGGATGACCAGGGCCATGTATTGAAAGTTTTTTGGGAAAAAAGGATGGTTCGTGGCTGGGTCTTCCAGCATAACAATGACCCAAAGCACACAGCCAGGATAACCAAGGAGTGGCTCTGAAAGAAGCATATCAAGGTTCTAGCATGGCCTAGCCAATTTCCAGACCTAAACCAAATAGAGAATTTTTGGAGGGAGCACAAACTTTGTGTTTCTCAGCGACAGCCCAGAAACCTGACTGATCTAGAGAATATCTGTATGGAGGGCCAAAGTTAGCCTTTAATGCCATCTTTGAAGCCTTTAATGCTGTCTTGAACACGATTTACTTTGTTCAA
This sequence comes from Cyprinodon tularosa, assembly GCF_016077235.1. Taxonomy (NCBI): domain Eukaryota; kingdom Metazoa; phylum Chordata; class Actinopteri; order Cyprinodontiformes; family Cyprinodontidae; genus Cyprinodon; species Cyprinodon tularosa. The sequence continues at coordinate 2,092,927 of NW_024038657.1, read as the reverse complement.
AACATTATTTTCCAATCTGTTCTAAAGATGTTTTTATATTTCTGCAAACTCACTGTAAAATAAAAGAGATTACTATCTCACCAGTAAAACATGCACATGTACTGATATTAACTTCACCGATCATTACCTAAATAATAACAATTACTCCTTTAATTCTTGTTTTTCTGTGAATTTAATGATCTAATCTTGGCATTTTTGTGTCTCTGTTGGCCAGCTTGCATCACATTGTGTTGAATTTGCCTCTCTGTTCTCTTTAGCAGGGATTTATTGTCGCTTCCACTTTGTTTTAATAATTTTCTCACTTTGTGGGGAGTTTGTATCTCTTTGTAGCAATTCTGTTTTTGACTATAATCATTTAAAAGTCTCTTTATGCTTGTTTTGCTCTCATACTCATACTTTTATTTTCCCACTATGTCTCCTTGTATAAATTAATAAAGCCCTATTTGTGTTCATCTGTTAAATAACACACATTCTCAGTCTTTGTTCAGTGACTAAATAGAGCAGGACTGTGGGATTTGACAATCTTGATTATTCTCTGAGTCAGCATCCAAGCTGATAAAGTGGTGATGTCCCATAGTGGTGTTCCGAGTCATATCAGTTGACTGATCCCTTTTCTGATATCAGGATATCCGTCTGTGGTCTTGACCACATCACAGAGTTTGGTATCCTTTGCCAGCGGGTGTCAGGTACCTTCCTATTGATAAATGATTTGAGTTGCAGAAGCCAGACTATGGCACTGCCACCCACAGGGACCTGGGCCAGACGGACGGGTCCATTTATAATGCCAAGGGGCCCCAGTAGATGCATTAACTATTAAAGCGTGGTTATCTAGGGGTAATGGTACGCTAGCAGCACTGAAACACACTACTGCAAGAGAAGGTGCCACTGTAATGTTGATGTATTGGCCCTTATTTTGTGGGAATGAGTATTTGTTGAATGTCACACATCCTCGGAAAAAAAATAAAACATTTCCTTTTGCCAATATATTAACATAAGTACAAAAAAGTTAATGATTCATCCCTGAAAGATGTGGACAGCTCTTTGGGTAATAAACGGGAAAAAAACACTAAATCGGAATTGATAGTCCAATTTAAGTCAATTTTTATTGTTTTCTTTGAGTAACAGGGTTTTCCAAAAGAAGTTTCACACAGGTTTATTTATTAATGAGCAACCATTGCAGATTAGGATGAGTCGTGGTTGGTAAGCTAGTAGTGTGACACCAGTTTCCTCTCTTGCCAAATGTACACAGACCCATCGGTGAAGGGTTTAATAAATCACCTCCTGCTTATTGGTTTATGTATCAGAGTATGAACAGGTGTTTTTGTTGGTGGGGTCCTAGAATAAAGCTCTTTAAAAGAAATCCAAAGTATCAGCTGCTTAATAGATTATTTAGTTGACATCATGAAATTTACAAAACCTTGAACCTATTTATGACTGAAACTCTTTTCTGTTGGGTGTTTTTTTAAATAAAACTCAGCTGTGCCAGGGCATCAAAAACTACACACCAATAGAGGAAATCAGAAAATTTTAAAGCTCTGACATTTTTTATATATATCAGAATAAAAAAGAAAAAAAGAAAAACTTAGACTTTCATTAATCGCAGAAAACAGACAACAACCCCTGTTTACAGAACCCAGCCTTTTAAAGCATTGGACTAAACCACTTCTAATTTACAGGTGGAAACAACATTTATTTTGAACTTGAGAAACAGTTAACCAAGTCAGACATCAAGGAAAAACAAAACAACAAACACATTAACATTGAACTTTAAAAAAAATAAAGCTAAACAATAATCTAAACCAAAACTTAACTCAGAACATTTACCTTCCCAGTTAGTGGGGACTTTCCTCATGAGGCAGATTAGAAAACCTCAGCTCCTTGTCAGCACTGCTCATAGGCGATCTTCCATAGCAACTCGTGAGCAGAGGTCCTCAAAGAAAAGGAGAGTGATGAGAAAAACAACAGATAATAAAGTTACATTAATAAATGGATGTTATGGTTTAACCTTGCCCAAAATACTCTACTTTTGAAAGAGAGAGATAATGCACATATAAAGGAAGCCATCTATGTTAAGAGAGAAAAACCAACTTTAAACAGAGGTGGTGGACTCAGATTCCAGCTTCCAAAAACATACAATTCAATCATAGACATGATCCCTTCCAGATATCACCAAACCCCCCACCCCATCACAGAGGAACGAGGGACCTACCCACCCCAGCCGGTGAACAATACCTCCTTAACGACCAACCCTTAACAATCATAGACAGGTTTCAGGTATTACAGGAGACAATCCCCCCCTTAATGGCAATCCCCCCTTTAACGACCGACCCCTAGAATCATAGACAGTTTCAGATATTACAGGCTAACGTGGGAACTAACGACCCATTCATCGGTTACCATTGCATGTTTCCAAGCGATACAAGGCGTTGTCTATATAAGACTCAAACTCACTGCGGATCCAGACATTTGAATTGAGAAAGCTTCCTGGAGAGGTGGCGAAACGTCTTCAAATCTTGAAAACCAAGTCCAGTGGATTTTTTGAATTTTTACGGAATGCAATATAAAGCACCTGTCAGTGGGGGGCTAAATCCCTTACAGGCATTTTCACCTAAAAGTTTAGAAAAATATACACCAAAATAATGTGATTGTTAATTGAAACTGGCTGATTTCATAAAAAGAAAAAATCTTTATGCTATACTGTTTGTTAAATCCTTGAGATTGCTTAAAGACTTAGATATTAGACAGACCCTTACATACTCTACCCATTCCCTTCTCTAAACCTTTGAAAACATGCAAACTACAGCATATAATAATAAAAAACAACTTTACAAATGATTGACTTAGTGTTTATAAAAAACATGCAACTTTTTATATTTGAATTTGTAAAACATTTTGAAAAAAACCCAACAATGATTGTTCCTTTTATTTAATTTTGCACTGCATTGTGTTGGTCTAGCACATAAATTGACTATAGATTCACTGCCCTTCTACCGGTAATCTCAATGTTGCTCATTGACTCTCCTCTGTTATTTTATCCATTTAAAACACTCCATTCTGGTACCTTCTGTGTCACCTGTGACTATCTTATCAGAATCTTTTCACTTCATAAATATTCTTACATTAACTTTTTGTATTAGTGTAAACATACCAATAAAGAAACACTGACATAATGATATGTCCAACACATAATTTTATGTGGCTGTGTTATTTAAGTGTAACCGACACACTATTATTACACTCCTTGTAGAAACACAAAATTATTACATTATAGGACATTATGTACATAATACATAATGTTTACTCTTTCTCAGTGAAATAAAAAAACAAATTAAAACAAAAAAAACATTAACAGTCTTTCTTAGCTACATATTGTCTTCAGTGGAAGAGAAAAATAACATAACATAGAAGCAGCAATGAATGGGGATTTACCTCCAACTGACCTGAAATGATGTATTTATCTCCGGGCTCCCCCACAGCACGGCTAGTAAATGAAACAAAGACCTGAAAAGTGGAAATGGCAAACACCTAAATGACTTCCCATCTCTGCTGACTCAGGTGTTTTTTTTTACTTGTAAACATCCACAGTGAGGAAGTCCACATGATAAACCGATCAATATCTTCATCCTTTCCTGTTTTAACCGAGGAAGTCATGGATGCAGAGAAAAGTGGGAAAATTGATTCGAATGTATCCTTTACCAATCTTATTGTGCCACCCTTAGGCCTAGCTTTGTAAATGTGCCGTGAGATCTGACTGGCCTGAGGGACAGAGGAGCACCAGAATTGCAGCGATGAGCCATCCATCCTGTGTACCTGCAAGAAGAAGGAGGAAGCAAGCACCTGCTTGCTGAATAAATCATCACTTAGTTACTTCTGCTGTTGCAGTCCAATTAACTAAAGCGAAACCTGTGAATTCTTTTAGGTGGTATGATTAATTATAGTGCTGACAATACGCTCCGAAGCTCAACATATTCAAAAGGGCAAACAGCGATGGGTGTCTTTGCAGATTTTAGCCTCCTAAAAAGTACTATTTTATATTGATATAAAAAATAATCTTTTGCATATTTTTTTCTGACATATTTAATAAAGTCAACACCTCAACAGGCTGCGTAACACACACAAAAAAAAAAGTTATTAAAAAATCCGGAAATAAATTGCCTCAATGATCTCAAAAGTCTTCTAAAGCTATGTGTATTTAGCAAATAAAAATGTTTTTACTTCTGGGAGAATGTAATTATTTGTACAATTACTTCCTTCCAGCAAGTTTGGGAAGTAGCTCTTGCTCTCACCCTTCAGCTGAGTTAAGCAGCATCTAATCGAACAGAAAAAAAGAGGAGGTGAAAGGGAAAGGTTAACAGGACTGCCACAAAGGGCAGAAAGCAGAGGAAGTCTAGCCTTAAGTGTCACATCTGAGTCACTCTAAAGCTTATACAAGGAGACAATTAGGCCCGGTCAGTAATTAGGCCAACTCCAGAGGCTAGGCTCTCGCCTTAGCTTTCTGAGAGATTATAGCCCTTTCCAAGGCAACTATTTTAAGTGGATTCAAACCTTCAATCAATTATATGTTTGAGACTTGACATTTGACCGCAGCCATGTCAAATAGAAAGGTCAGAGATGATGTAACAGGTGAGAACAGAAGGAAGGGGAGACAATGTGGTGAATAAATGTGAAAAGGTCTGGTTCAAGTCTACCAATCTATGGTTTACTTTAAAAAGTCTTCTTTAGGTTTTTAAGCATGCAGGATCCCCTTCTTGTCCTTATATTTATAGAAAGCCTATATTTTCTAAGTAAAAACCGCTTAAAAAGGGAAATGTAGTTAACAATAGTAAAATTAAAATTCTTAATTTTTTATTTTTTATTTTATTTTAACATTGTACATAGCTTGTCTAGAATAAAGTACCTAAACTTGTAACTAGGACCTCAAAGAACTTCAACTTTAGAATGTAGAGGATTTGTTTGCATTAATGTTATCAGGATATTAAGGTATAATTAGGCCTTATTTGTCCACAAGACTGGTGTTTGAATAGCATTTTATTTTAACAGCAACCTTACTGTTTCGAATTTTGTTATTTTATTCAAAATGTTTCCTTCCAAGATACCTGATCAATTATTAAATGGAAATTAAATGAATGTAGAGTCATGTTATCAGAACTAGGGCTTATAAAAGTAAATGACAGATGCTAGAGTTAAGGCAGTGCAGAAATATCCTGGAGCTATGTAGTGCTCTCCCTCCCTTCTTATCTTAATTTTCTGAGAAGCATTTTAGATTTTCTGGTATATGAATTTACAATTTGAATAAAGTTGCCTTATTCTGTTTTTGGCTGCAATCAGGTAATGAGAATAGAGTGCATCATAGATGCAGGCACTGATAAAATATATACGCACTCGCTGTTAATTCAAACAAATCCATAAAGCTTGGACTATTTCTCGAAATAGATTACATCATAAAGCAGAGTTACTTACACATTCAAATAAGTGCTTAGTCAATTGCGGTCATGTTTTTAAAAGTGGATTACCAAAATTTTAAAATACCATTTAAAAATGATTTATTGATCTAAAATACTGCATTGATTGAAAATGGCTCCTCATGTCCTCCTTATTCAGTATGAATAAGCTTGAACTATTTCACAAAGAATATTTCATGGTGGGGGTGTATAAATAACTTTTTGTTCAGCTGGACAACATATGCAGATGCAAAAGTGATGTTTTCTACAAGAAGGTACTTAGAATATACTTATTGTTGAGGGTTTTCTCAAAGTTTTGTAGATCTTCTAAGCGCCTGTTCTGGATGATCCCTTCTCTTGTCATCTGTTGGGGGTAGCAGGAGCAGAACCGGTGACTCACAAAGAGCTATACAAGCTGATAAAAAAAGGCAGGCTCTGTTCTAGGGATTTCTGTAGAAGCTCAGAACACAACTTGTACAAGAAAGATACCTCATAAAATAAAGCAATGGAATCACCTGAACACCCTCTTAGTGAGTCTGCAATTTAAGAACTGTGTCTTGAGTAAGAGGACTTCTCCAGATCCTTACACAAGAGCCTTCCAGCCAGCTGCCACCTCTAATGAATTTATAAAAAAAAAAAAAAAAACATAATTTGAGTTACCACACCATTTCTTTTCCCTGGGGGATTAATAAAGTATTTATATATTAAATTGAACTGAATTAAATAGCGGGCAACATATTCAGTCTTTAGTTGTAATTAAAAGGCTGAGTGTCATATGTAGTAATGGGCTAGACGAATAAAATATCAATATAAATATACTTACAAATAAAACCTTCACTACCAGTGGTTTATATCTGATATGAGTAGGTATTTAAAGCTTGACCCTAAATACTGCTTTCAGACATAGGTTGTGGCTGAAATACCAGCCTTTTTATTATTGCATGTAGTTAAATCTTACATAATTTGATGTTTATTTTTAAAATCAAAGCTTCTTTTCTTTCAAAAATAAACCTGTCGTATTTATTGAAGTGCAGCCTTTAGACCAAATTTTTTTGGTAGTGTGATGAATTAAAAAAACAAACAAAAAAAAAACCTTTAACAAATGATAAACAAATTTGTTGGATTAGGTTGGTGCTGGATTTATTTTTACGGTTTGTACATAGTCATGAACACCAGCCTGAGAAAGCAACAATTTATGCCAATGCAGGAAGATAAAACCGCTTCTTTTTCTATTGCACAAAAGAACAGATGCGCTAATTGGAGTTTGATAGCACAATTACATGCCAAAATCACACATAAAATGTACAACACTCTTCCAAATGTGATAGCATATGTTGAGCTGAGAGAATGGTAACTGGCTCACTAATAATTGGCATTTATTCTTGCAAAAAATGAAACAAAATAACCCTTGCAAATCTTTATTATTTTATTAAAAAATATATAAATATGGATCACAGCATAAAAACACAGCTTGAATTCTTTATAGAGTAGAATGTACAGGATGTAAGACAATGATCATTTTCCATGTTGTAGAGATGTGGCTGTCCTTAATAGTTTCTTGTTTTCTGCTTTGTAGTCACATTTAAATGTTTTAATGCTTAAATATCATTTTGATGTCTGACAAAGATAAGCTGAGTAAATACACAAAAAAGGTTTCAAATGATGATTTAACCCATTAAGGGAAGAGTAATAAAACCAGCCTGTTTCCTTGTAAAAAGATAATTGTGCCTGTTGGATAACTTTGAATTAATTGTTACAAACCACACCCTCTTGATTATTTGAATGGAACCCTTCTGAAAGCATTGACATGGCATTTATATGAAAAGTCTGGTATGCTGTGAGCTAAAAAAAAACAAACAAACTTACTGCATTTTATCAGTGTGGAAAGACTCCAGCACACCCCAATTATCTACAAACTGACAAGTACAGGTGGCTTTATGAGAGAATTTCAAAGTGTAAACAACTGCCAAAAATTATACTGACTGTTCCAAAGACATTTGGAAACGCTCAAGAATAAATTTTATGTTACATAAGTTTGGTTCCATCTGTTGAGCAAGTTCACCACAATATTATGAATACCTTAGATAACCAGAACTTCAGGTTATAGCTAAATAATAGGTCATTCAAATTGAGGGTCAAACCACACAATGATCATTAGTTAAATGGTTATAACTGTGTTTGCTTATTCGCCAGGGTTTTTAGTCTCTTATATTAGGTTGGACTCCTGTACCGGCTGTTTGAAGTTAAGTTGTCCCTACCAATTTAGTAATTTAGACTATGGCTATCAGCAGGGATATTAATCACCAACCAAATAAACTGTCCCTGTTCATTCAAATGTTAACCAAATGAGGGTGGATCCTGTCTGAGAGATAGATCCTTCTCTGCATAAAATAACCACAAAAGACCATCTTTTCCAAATACAATGGTACCTTTATTACATAATAATAACTGTTACATTATCATTATATCTAATAACTATGCAAACACTAAACTCTGCTGAAAGAGTGTGTTCAAGAGTCTCTGATTAATATTCAAGTTTTAAGGCTTAATGCATTTAAAGTGTCCTTTAAAATAGCAGCAGATACATGTCAATAATTCTGATGCAGAGATGAATTATGCATTAAAATATAATGACACTGAAAAAATGGGCTAGTTTAGCTGCTACAGGATATCCAGTTCTGGGGCAGGCCCAGCCAGAATGAAAGGGTTAGAAGACTTACAAAATGGCTGCTACCATGTGGCCGGGAATGAGGTACTTCTAAGCTAATGATGGTAGCCCTTAAAAACTGAAGTAGGCTAACTCTTCAAACAAATGGAAAAGAGATATTAAGCAGACATTAGCAGACAGCATGGATCATTCAGTTAGGTTCATTGAGCAATAGAATTAGGTCCAGAAAGTTGAATGAAAAAGCTTCTTTTAGATAAAACACAAACAACACAAGTAAATATATCTCAAAGGTCAGAGTTAAATGAAACTCAGATGATGTGACACAGCCTTATGCAGCTTGCTCTAGTCTGTCCCTTATGGCTCGAATGAAAACAATTCTGTAAAGAGAACCAGGCTTAAATCCCTTAACAGCAACGTAAGCGACCCACTGCAAGTTATAGCAAATGCTCCATAATAATAGGTTCTACTGAAGCAACTTCTTCAAATATTAACGGGTTTGGAGGCCAATTTTTTCAACAAAAATTTTTGTCGCTCTTGTTCGCTTAAATGAATGAAATCATCATTTGAAAATAGCATCTTGTACTTGTTTTGGTTAATTATTTTTTGATCAGCTGATACATTTAAAGGTAACAAAAAGCAAAAACAGAATCCATTTCAACGCATGCGTGTTATTATGCCTCTTATTTTTGGCATATTTGTTGCCTAAAATGATGTCCCTGACAGCCCTTACTGTTAGTACTTCTTCTATGTATTTCCAGGAGCTTAGATGCTACAGAGCCAAGAGAGTGATGGGGACAATGTGTAAAGTAATTGTTAAAACATTTTTTATTGTTTATGATTCAAAATTATTAACTCAAATATAAACATTAGTATCTTATTTATCTTTTATTTATTGAAATTGGACAGACCAAATTTCTCAAAGCTTAGCACCGAAAATAAAACTAACCTCCACCATTTACATAAACGTGCTAGTTTTGTCAGATTGTGTTTCATGAAATTAAAAATTAAAACATGACGTGAAAGAAACACGAATACAGATGCAAATAGTTTTTTCTTTTTAAATACTGGAAGCGTAAAGATTTTCTTTAGCTTTATAAAATGGAAGGAAATACCCACCAAAAAACTCTTATTTTCACCAATAGCCTGTATTTTAGACACAACACATTTTTTTTCTATCATGAAAGTATTTTTCTACCTGATTGTAATACGGCATAAAGTAGCCAACAGTTTTTAAACTAATACAATTTCAAGGATTAATTTTCTGCATTTTCAGACTTAGGCAGCAGCAGTCGTTTTCAATTCACATCATTTTCATATGTAAATATTTGATGGTCTCATCTTAGGCTTTTCTTTAACTTGGCTGCCATAGAGACTCAGCCAAGCCGGGCTCTGACTATCGCTGCTTGTGAGGATTAAAACCAAACAGCAGTTCTGCCTGCCTGTGACTGTAAAAAAGGTTTGGTGGTTTTTAGCAGATAGCGTCTCTCTGTATGATTCAAAAATGACTCTTGGGTGCCACAGCAAACATTCCTCTGAAATGGATTACATTCACACAATGTATGGAAGGCAGCATTTTTATCAAAGATAAACTGGGGCAATGAATACAGAGGGGATAGAAAAAGCCCATATATGTGGGTGCAGTTCGAAATAGAATAGTGTAAAATATGTTCCCAGTACTGAATGAATTTTTTTAAATATTTTTTTCAGGAGTAATACTTGATTTGCTTATTTATTGTAATGACCTGTATTCTTTCTATCCTGAAATTATTTAACAACATTTCTCTGAGGTTTTTCGAGAACTGATTTTCTGAGACTCTGCTCACCACTGTTACACCAGGATCCTTTTTAAGTCTCAGCTGATCCACACACCTAAACAGGTGAGCAATAATTTCAGTTACAGTTTATCATACCACAAAGGGGCATGATAAACTGAAAAACAACCCTTACTTACATAAGCATAAGGATGAATGTTTAAACAGTTCCAACGTTACTTCTGCCCAATCACTTTGATAAAACTGATTCGTTTTACTGTCTGTCTTGTTTGTATTGCAATTCAACCTCTTATGGGTATTTTAATAAACTAAGTGATCCAATACCTCACCTGTGTGGCATCCATTCTTTTTGAGGCATTAACATTTCTGGTACAGTGAGCTGGATAAGGTCTTAGCAGGACTAAAATGCAGCCAGGAAATCGTAATTTGCATAGTGAATATAGGGATTTATTGAAGTAATCAAAGTAATTTACACATATGGGGAGAAAAATGTAGACAAGGAAAGAGACAAGGACCATGAGGTAGAATAAAGAGAGAGAAAAAGCACTAAGCAAAAATATATAACAGAAAGCTTAAATGCAGTTGAAAGAGTGGGGAAGGCATGGCAAAACAGGTAAGAGCAATCCGGTGGGGTATGAAGAGGAGCTAAGAAATGTGAAGGCAGAGGGAGGTGAGAAAAAACAACAGCTCAATAGAAAAAAATGACAGAGTTAACACAAAATATACCAAGAAAATGTAGAAACTAAGAACCTCATCCACACACGAATGGACTAAAATGACTAAAACTAGATAACAAAACAGCTGAGAAAAACAGACAAAAGAGAAAACCTCAACTTCAAATTGCTAAGCATCATGACAATTACAGGCCACAGTTATTAGAGTCCATGGCATGTTAAATATAGAATTACATTTATTGTCTTACAGTAGCTTAATTACTTTTTTTCTTTTCCTTTCTCCTCTTTTTTTATGGACAAAACAATTTTTTTCTCAAGAGAGGTTTCAGGCAGAGTCAATTAACTGTTGATTATGTTTAACACCAATTTGCAATGGCAAAAGCCACAGGAATCACAGAGTGGTTAACTGCTGGAATTAAACAAAACAAAATAAGCAAAAACACAGATGATCTGGCAAAGCAGTAAACTTATTTATAAGGTTTAATACAAATGGTTGATTTTAGGCAACAATTTATCATCAACTTATTTTCCCATCTTTTCCAATATTTTGGACCTTTAACAAACTGTCAGCTGCATATTTAGAAAATTTTAAACATGCAAATTATATCTACAAATTATTAATATATATTTCAAATTCTATATTTACCAAGAACTGTTTATTTATATTTATTTGCACCGACCTATCCAATGGATTTCTGCACACTGACCTCGTCTTGTTTAACATCTGTGATGCATGTAGGTTTGGCAGTTCTTAGAGCAATGTTCTATGAAGTCTGATCAGCCAATAACCGGTCATCATACTGTGCCAGAAGGAAGAAAACAATAAACCCTGAAAAGATGTTCCCTGAGTTGGCCTCAGAATTGGTGTGACCAACAGAACATTTCCACGCCAAGTTTGTATCTGATAAATCCTGACCTTTGCCTGGAATGTTGCGTATGCAAGCTTCCGGCCCTGTTTACTGCCTATGCAAGTTTGAACAATCAGACTCCTTTAATTTACTGAAGATTTTTTAAGCCTATACTTTTAAAGTTTATAATGTGGGTAAGTAGAAAAACAATCCTGACTGAAAAAATACGCGTGCACACAACTGTAAGTACTTCCCAATAATAATTCCCCCCGATTCTGAACTATCCTGTCGGCTCATTTGCATTCAGAACACCTCCAACTGTCTATATATGGCAGCAGGAAAGCCTGCATGAATGGGCGATACTCATCTCTGATACAATGGCAAAGATTCATCCATTTTCTCCCTCTTAGTCTTTGTCAGTGTTGCGGTGAGGCCGATGTCTATCTCTGTCAGTCTATGGGAGATATGCGGGGTTTACCCTGGACAGATCACAAGTCTGTCACAGGGCAACACAAAGACACACAACCATGCACACACATACACTCAAAGCTAAGGAGAATTTCGAGAAGCCAATTAACCTAACAGTCATGTTTTGGGACTGTGGGAGGAAGCCGGAGTACCCTGAGAAAACCCACGCGTGCACAGAGAGAACATGCAAACTCCATGCAGAAAGACCCCAGGCCAGGAATCAAACCCAGAATTTCCTTGTTGCAAGTGAACAGTGCTACCCACTGCGACACCGTGCAGCCCTCGCATAGAGGATAAGGAAGTTTACTGTGGGTGAGAGGTAGAGAAGTGGAGGCAAAACAATAAATATTATTTGGAACCTTCATTTCAGGTGTAACCAACAAAACAAACAAACAAAACAAAAATAAAACCTGGGTATTCAAGGAAGTCACTGCTGCAATCCTTTTTTTTTGGGCAAGAGGAAAGTGCCTTGTCAGAGGTAAAATAGGAATGCCAAAAAAGGTGTCACTGCCAACAGACACAATTCATCTGCAACTGGAGGAGGACAAGCAGAAATTAGTCTTCTACATATAGATTGTTGGCATCGTTGGGGATGATGGGAACACTGACGCTCCCCCTGCAGTACCATCAACCTGTTGCATTTCCGATAACACAAAGGCTGGACTCAGGTGCTAAAATTATAAACATGATGATGATGATGATGTGTAGGTGTTTCTTTTTCACAGAAACAAAAATCAGTCCCATCTGCAATCAAGAGCTGGAAACAGCAGGGAAGCCAGGATTGGCAACAGAGCAGCCCAGATCCTCTTAGCAGGTACAGCTAAGAGGTCATGCCGCACTCGGTGTAAATAGATTAGCATGCTCTTTAAAAACATGCTTCCTACAAAGTGCACAGTTCTCCAAATCCTCTAATAATAGTGGCAAATAGGTCATGGCTCCTAGATTTCCAGAATTCCTTCACGTTGTCCTGAGACAGCTGTCTTATATAACCTTTTGCATCACTTATCTAGTTGTCAAGTAATTGTTTCCTGCTTACTCATTGAAATATTTGGTTGATTGAGTAAATGTGTGAGGTTTGATATTGTTGAACATCATCTCATAGTATACTCTAACTGCTACGGAGGATAAGAACTGTACTTAAATTTTCTATGCACGTTGCATGGAAATGTTGGTGCACCTGCATTAAGCACACTTCTGTTTATACACATAGAAGTGTAATATTACACCACATTGTTGCTTGCTAAGTTTTCAAAGTTTTTTTGAGTATGCCTCTTTAAAAACTGAAGCGTTATTTTCATTCCATTCTTTAAAGGGGTAAGAAAGCTATTTTACGGCAACAAAAAGTTGATAAACACAAGTTACTACTAAACTATTTGGCATCATTATCAGCCACCCCCAAAGCCATATCGCAGAACAATACAGCATAGGGAAGAATGTGGGCCATTTTACGCAAAACAGCAGGGTTACTGTCTGCTGTGAGCTACGTGAACTCACCCATTAATTACATGTTTTAAACAAAGCACATGCAGTGGGGTTGGATTTATTTGTTTGCGTTTTATTCTAGGATATACCTCCTGACTTAACTCTCTTGTTTCCACTCTGTCAGCACAGACAGAGGAGAGAGCTAACCCAATCGGGCTGCGCCCACCTATTGAGATGGATCACTGTTATGAGCAGAATAATTCATGGACCCTGGAGCTTATGAGACTGGCCAAGGTGAAAATGGAGTAGACTTTTATTACAACAGAGATTATTTATTAATCCTGACATGGCCCTCATCAGCTCAATGATTAAGACTTCAAAGTATTATGCCAGCTTTACATTTCGGAATGTATAAAACCTCTTGTAATCACTATGGTGTCCTACAGGTCATATGTTTCACTCTCGTGTTCATTATTTCTCAAAGTGAAAATGCTCTGGGGGAATAATGCCTTTTTAAAATATATTTCCAGTAACAGCGTGAGAAAAAACACACATAACCTGAACAACCATAAGAGCTTACATAACCTAATATAACTATTCCTTTAGCATTCAGTGACTTAGCAGTCAACCAGTTCTAGCACCTCTTTAAGCTTATATCAGGGGTTCAGAATCATTTAACATCTTACATTTCAAAACACATTCAAACAATAATATCTTATTGCACAAACTCTTTTTTTTCTCTTTAATGGTCTGTTTTATATGCTTTTAGGATTTTTCTAACAAAGTGGTGACAAAACATCACAGCACAAAAGTTGCAACAGAATTAGAAATGTCATAACTGCCAAAACTGTTGCATAGGCTGTGCAAACTGTGCAGCTACACGGGGCATCGAGATAGGAAGCCCTAGATTTTTTTATTTTTTTAATAAAAGCATTTGTTATGTAAAATTTTTCTTTTTTTCCCCCAGGAATTCAGAAAGTCACTATGGGGATAGGATTCATTTATCAGACTTATCAGAGATGCGGGCCTGAACTGTCTTTTGTGAATAGTTTCTGTGTGTTTTTTCATACTTAAAAGCTATTGTGCAGTGAATATATTGTGTGTTGTTTTAATGAAAATCAAAGGGGCTCTGAGTTACTTATGTGAGAGATATTAAAAGGCCAAACAGAAAGTGACTGAGCTGACTTGATGTAAGGCTACTTGTTGCACTGTTTTCTCTTTTTTTGTTCAAATAAGTAGCAAAAGTTCACATAAAAGTCTAAACTATGTTGTATTATTCTATTTGACATGAACAAATTGTTTTGGGATAATGTGTTCAGTACTACTATAACATCTGTGTCCGCGTAACTGTTAAGCCTGGTTTAGGCTTGTCTCATCTACATGCTACCTGAATGCTGTTGACAGTGTTTGCAGCATTATATTCTCCCAGCGGCTTCCCCCCCTGTATCTAATATGCTGCCTAACTCTAGGGGTGAGTATAGGGCACAGACAAGTAGTTGTAGAAAACAGAGCCATTTCCAACATATTTAAAGCCTCTTGGTGTCATTCAAAAAGAGGTGGCCAGTGACAGTAATATCTTTACAACAACGTTGGATCCCAGTGATATTTATGGATCATATTTCCGTGTATTTATAAATCTTCCAAGGTGCGGAAAATTCAGGCGGTTTGATCCATTCTTAAAAGTCTTTAGGAAGTCCTCCAAAATAAGGGATAAAAAAATTAATGACAGGTGGAAAAGTTGAGGACTAATAGGAGCTTAATAACATACATAGAGGGGGTAGAAAAAACTTACAAAGGGATGCAGCATGATGAATTTACAGAAGTGCAGCCTATGAAGGGACATTAGTGCGTGTCTACAGGGGAGAATGCTTTCGCAGTTGTTGTTGTTGCATCGCTTCTGGCTCTTTTCTGGAGTCCAGATCAAGCAGGCAGCATCTGATAACCACCTGTGCTGTCTTCAACACCTGATATTGATATTGGCTGTGAAAAAGGGGTTACTATTATGAATAAGGGGGAAAAGGACGTGCATGAATCATATTTTTAAAAGGTTAAGTTTCAGTTGGGATATCATAAATGGCATGCCCATTTTAAAAACAAAGGATGCTACTTTGAAAGAAGCAAGAAAAACGTTCATATTCATGAAAGCAGATGTCATGTTTTTTGAGATCATTTCACAAATGTTCATAAGAGAAAATGGTAGCCCTGATTAAGCAAAAACTTTCATTTATTTAATGAAGTATCTGGAGGGACCTGACCCTGGTTAGATTAAAAAAGGACGTCTACAGTAAGCATAAAAGCTTGATTTGAACTATCAGTGCGAAGTATTTCCAAGTAATTGTATATAAGATATTTTTTAAATAAACATTAAGGAAAATTGGCCTGCTCCTCTGTGAAGCAATGTTTTTTTTATGGTTAGTTTCAGCCACGTTGACTTATCGTAGCCCACTTAAGCTCCAGTTTAAGGTCACAAACTGCTGGTAATAGATGCTCCTTCAGAAATCTCTGGTAGTTCAATCAATTACAGTGACTTATCCAGGTTCTAGCAATACAAATATAATTGGACGATGGTGGCTGACAGGTTGAAATGTGCAGAAAGGCCTGAATGCCCAACAGAAGCATGAATAATGCAAACCCCAAAACACAAACACAAAGTAAAATGTTGCAAAAAGAGAAAATTGAAGTTTGAAAAAATCGAAAAGAAAAACAAAGATGCACAGTTAAGACAATAATGTCATGCCCAAAAAGAAATTAGGCGGAAGAAAGACAATGTATTTTTTTCTAAGGTTTTTTTTTTAAACATGACCGTAATCTTTTTACAATTTATACAATGCTAATATGTAAACATAGATAATAAATAGCATACTTGTTTTGTCCTTTAGAAAGTTTAGATTGTCCACTCATTCATTATATGGTGCTTTTGTTCTCTAAACTCCTCTGTAAGCAAAATGATGCTGAACACATATTTAAAACTTTTCTTTTCAAGCCTAGGTAACAAGGATGTTGCAAGGTTTATTAGCAACTACAATCAGAGCATTGTGCAAACTAGTGAGTGAGCTTATCAGAGACCTCATCAGAGTTTTGTTTATCTCAATCTTTTGTAGAAGTCTGCAGGCTTCCTCTTTATTTCTGGTCTCCATTTTGACCATGAGAAGATGCTTATTCTTTTATGTATTTTTTTTTTCTTTTGCTTTGACTGACCTTTTTTCAAATATATGAATTCATGCTTCCATAATTTTTAAACTTTGGTAGCACAATTTATTTCTATTATGTGTTCATATGTCATTCTTCAGTGTTTATGTTTTAAATGACTTCCCAGCAGCTATGCATGTTTGTTTATACAGTATATGTCGTTTTAGCATCTGTGAAAGCATATTTCATGCTGGATTGCTCAAGAGCAGTTTGAAACCACTCAGTTGATGTATTTTTTGTTGATGGATTTTACAATGCAAGGCAAGATTTGACCCCAGGTATGCTTTTTGTTCAGGCTGTTACTCAGGCTCTTGCATTTTATTAAGTATTACTTCAAGGAAGGTTTAAAAAGACTGATGACTAACGAAAGCTATTTTAAATTGATGGACCTAAATTTGACCTTAGCAGGAAGCTCTTCTCCTATTATGACTCTGTTTTAAGCTATTATTCCTTTCTGTGTATTTTTTTGTATTTCATTCATTTTATTTAAAAGTTCCTTCTCCCTTCAAGTGCTTGTGAACATATTGTTTTTGAGACTGGACGACACAAATGAAGGGAGATTCCTAAAAAAAAATGGGTACCTGGATTATTTTTTGAGGGGCAAACAGACTAAATCAATCAAAATACCCACTACCCTTTGTAGAACTATTCTTGTAAAAAAAAGAACTAAGATGTTATTACATTACGTATATAAATACCCCCCAAAATACATTTTGGTTTATGAAAAAATGTGGAAAAAAGTTTAAAGGGTGTGAATACTATTTCTAGACATTGAATTTCTGAAATCTCAAAATGAGATATTTAATAAATCATGTTCATATTATGGTTAACTCTGAGTTAATATGTTGTGAATCAATACCAACTACAAGTTAACCATGATTGTTAAATATCTAATTTTCATTTGTCAGTAAATCAACACAGAAATATTGAGCCAACAAGGAAACAGAAAAAAATCAGGGATTACTTTTTAATTGACCATTATTTAAGTCTTTGACTAAATGCAAAAAAATAAATAAAAATGCAATATATCATCATTACTTGTGTTAAACAAGCAATTAGTAGCTGATTAGTTTCTCATCTGTTGTAAAAAACGTAATAAGGGACTTTCCTGTTTTTATAATGAAGTCTCAGGTAAGGACATCTGTCCTGTTATTTCAGCCGCACTAACCTTAACCTGGGTCAAAGAATCAAGACAGAGATGACAGAACACTTTAAAATCTGGATTCACTCCTCTTCCTGATATAACCTTATTCTTTGCTTGGATTTAAATATTCAAAATATAGTTTGTGTGGCAGAAAGTCTGTTATACTGGACCTGGTTCTACTGAAGGTTCCTTTCAAACAAAAGGGAGATGTTTTATTCGACAATTACTGTATGCTTGATCAGGAGGACAGATTACTTCACTCACGACAATTGACCCACTTGAATTGGAGTAGGACACATACGATTATTTCAACATTTTACCCTTAATTTCCAGTTGGTAATCTTTACCACTGAGCACTAGATGAGGATATTCTTGCACAGCAGTTATTGTGTGAGGAGCAAAGGTTTAGTTCTACAAGTGTAAACAGACCAACACTGACCTGAGGTCCAGTCAGTCAAAGATGTTTGAAATTTCTGATCCGAGTCTCAATGCAATCAGGTTGGGTGAACAGATTCCCCACCCAGCTGTAACCAAACATTGCCAGCTGAGACCAACTGATATGTTTGTTTAAACAGGCATCCCTACAACAGTTGGTGCGATAGAGATTGATGCATTCAGTCAATTGAAGTCGGTTTGACAAATGTATCCTGTGATCCTGTCATGTTTGCTTGATGTTTTTTTATGTGCAGAGAAACTGTTTAGCAGGTCTTAAGGAGTTGTTTCAGGGAAATATAGGAAACACATTTATAGGCAAGGCAAGTGTAATTATATACTACTATTTATATTTAAGGAGCTCCAGAGTGTTCTGCAGGAAACCAGTGGGAAAACAGAAGGAAGACGAGGCATCTGCATAGCAGCCCTGCATGATATAAGAAAATATATTAAAATGAAATATCAAAGGAATAAAATAACTGTTTTAAAGTTTGCACATCTAAAGTTTGCATAGTTTTTTCTTTCCAGACCTGAGTGGCACAGTCTTAATGCTGCCTCACCCTGCTTAGTAGGCAGGTGTTAATAAAGTTTATTCATGTCAAGCATATCCAAAATGTTACTTCAGAGCAAGAATGGTGCTTCAGACCAATAGAAGAATTTTAACCGCTGTAGTTTGTCAAACAGGATGACCGTGAAGTGATTTAAGAAATGGTGTATTATGATCAATTTCTCTGGGGTTGGTCTCAACTCCTAAGCAGCATTTTGGATGAGCTGCAGTTGCTGGATTGATTTTTTCAGGGACCAGTAAAGAAAATGTTGCAGTAATCCAAGCTACTGGAAATAAAGTCATGCACCAGTTTTTCTGTTTTGTCTTTTGACAGTAAATCGTTTATTCTGGCAATGTTTTTTAAGATGAAAGATGACAAAGACTGCCCTCACTGGTTCTCAGGGTACACCAGTCTCTTGGGAAGGCTCTAATGGTTCTGGGTTGGTGGAAGGCAGACACATTTACCCACCAAGACTATGATCCCTCATCTGTCATATCCACAGAGCTGTATCATGGTTGCTGTCTTTTTGGCTTTTCTTTTGTCTTCTTCCTTTGCACAGTGTGAGTGACAGGCATCCTCCTGCAGTTGCAGCTCATCAAGACCAATAAGCAGGAGCTTGTAGAGGAGCAGATCCTGTAAGTCACATGCTGGATTGTTTTGCTTTCATGTATGGTATTCAGGTCTACCTTTGCTCACCAGCCCAAGCTCCAATAACATTTTAATGTTTTCTATTCCTTAAACCCTACATCTGAAAGAAAACAAAGGCAAACATTGTCAAAGTGCTATTCACCCCCTGCTAACCTCAGACTCTGTATGGAGGTACTCACCTCCTCCCGGGTCTCTTCTTTTATCACAAACAGTAAGAATGATGCACTACAAAATCTCATCATGCAGTTTTTTTTTATTTCAAAAAATATTCACCCCTTTCCATATTATCAAAACAGAACCATACAGAATCCCAGAAGAACTCAACTCACTCAATATTTTTAATAGACCATTTAAACTAAAAGTTAAACAAGCTATTGAAGAAGGTCAACTCTGTTCTAAGAACTCCTCTAGAACCTCTGGAGATGATTTCACAAGGAAGAACATCCTCTTCAGACAATTGTTAAACAACAACAGTGTGTCTTCAGCGAGAGGCTTCTTCAGATCCGATGCAAGACAGACTGATATAGAAGATCCTGCCAACGGCTATCAAAACCTACAACAAATGATTGAAAAACTGCAATGATTGCAACTGCAATGTCTAAACTTCGTTTGGGATTCACAAAGTATTTTAGCATAGAATCCTACATGATATGGCTGCAAATATTGAAAACACCAGAGTCAATATTCAAACCAATTCATGATCATGAGCAGTTGTAGAGTATAGGATCTTCATTGTTTAACAGATTAATCCCCAAAAATCCCTGAAAACATTTTGTTTGTTTGCTCTCCAAATCTTTTCAAGATATGTGTAAAGACTGTAAGAAAACATAAGCTAGATGTCATTGCTTTGTAGAATAAAAATATTTAGTGCCATTAATTTCTGAATTCTACCTGCTTATGTTTAACTTGTAAAATGTCCTTTGAGAAAGTTATGTTTGCGAATTGGGGTACAAATATAAACTCAGATTAACTGAAACTGTAAGCATTCAAATATTCTTAAAAAAAAGTCTAGTCATTGTCAAGTATGCAAAGTCTTAGATATCAAAAATCATACATATTATTTAAAGAAGGATGAATGAAATTAATATAAAATGAAATTCAATTATAATTTTAAAGTTAAATATTTCATAGCCAAAATTCTATAAAACTCTTTCCATAACTGTGTCCAGCTTGGGACGTTCTGGTGCTGTGCTTGTTGTTGGGAATGGCCTGAGGGCCACATCAGAGGGCTCACTTTAAAGTGCTGCTTCAGATGGAGGCAGCTGGTTCTACTCAGTTCATTACTGGCAGAGCAACTGGTGCAACTGATTAGACTGATGAATCAATAAGTGCAATCAGCGCAGTAATGATAAACATATAAAGAAAAGCGATTCCAGTGAACAAATGGAAATTACCCGTGGGAGAATCCTGGATAATTACTGACAGTCGTGCAGTACATAAACGAGAGTGCAGCACCTTGAAGGTTCTGTTTCACAATTAAAAAATGACCCAATTGTTCAAGGAAGTGAAGCTCAGGATGCAACTTAAGTAAACTTAGAAAGATATTCCCTGATTTGGCATTTCTGTACCAATAACTCACCAGCGGAACATCCTTTCTACAAAACCAGCACCTCAGTGCAATCATAGCACAGTGGATTACAAAAAAAGACAGTCCTTTGCACTATGGGGAATTGCATTGTGCTCTATTCAGACCCTTTTCTCTGTGACGGTGCAGAGACCCTTCTGCAAACTGCAACACTGAAAAAACAAACTGTGAAACATAAATCCAATAGCTACACTAAGAACATGTGTAGTGTAATCAAAATAATGTCATATGATCTTATCTTTTTCAGATGTTTTTGAATTAAATCATAATACTTCTAAATAATTTTAAGAATTATAAATAAACCTAAAGTAATGGAATGGTTACTTTAGGACTTGCTGCACTAGCTTCAAAATAACAGCACACATAACCTACATTGTTCATACTACAATTCCTAATTTGGGAAAATATGGTAAAATGTAATTGGGGGGAGGGATCTTAATCATGGTACAATTAAAATGTAAAAAAGACACCAGATGGTGTCAGCCCCAGAGTCCAGGGCTCCATTTCATGAAGTAGTTTTACAGAAAACTCTAAGTTGTCTAAACCTGAAAACAGGGAAGCTCTGACTATTCCGGTTCACAAAGAGAGTTTATTCAACCTCTGTTTCAGTCACCATAGTAACATTCTCCCCAGAGCTAACCTGGTCGGTAGTAGGTTTTCTTTGCTAAACTCCGAGAACCAATCAGCTTGTTTTATTTCCTGATGTTGTCAGATTTTTGTCGTAGTTTTGTGCATAAAAATATATCTATATCATTTACTAGGTCTGTTAGACACATTAGGTTTAAAAAAAAAAAACATTGCATGTCCGTTTGACGAGGATCTCATTAAAGAATGATCGGCACTTACACAGAGAATTGAAAACTTATAGGGGGAGGATTACACCACTCAGTGTCAGGATATGAGAGTACTGGTTTTTGGTTTGTTTAATGTGAGCGGGATGCAGATCATTTTATTTTTATTTAGGTATATTTACAGTACATGAACAACTACAGAAATTACTTTCAAATGACAAAAAAATAGATTCATTACTTGCACGGTGAAAAGGAATTAATTTAGGGTTAGGATTCACTCGACGATAATTTAAAGGGATAGTTCGGTATTTTTGACATGAATCTATATGGCATCCCCATCACCAGTGTCATGCAATCACACTGACTTACCCCTGGCAGCGTCCTGTGAGCAGAGTTCTCGTCCAGTTTTGGTCAAGCCAAAAGTAGTCCGGCAGGTTTTCTAGACCCAGCGAAATAAAACGTTTCTCTTCCCAAAACATTATGTGTTCAAAAGAGTGATATTTTTGCATCCCAAAAACGTTGTAGTGGAAAAAGTCACACGTCGTTATCACTTGGTCCTATTTTCTCTCTGTTCGTATCAGTGCGCGCCGTCATTCAGACAGCTAGGGCCTACTAACCTGACAACAGCCAGATGCATGTCCCCCTCCGCCCAGCTCCTAGCCCAGCTCCTAGCCCAGCTCCTAGCCCAGCTCCTAGCTGGGCGGAGGGAGACATGCATCTGGCTGTTGTCAGGTTAGTAGGCCCTAGCTGTCTGAATGACGGCGCGCACTGATACGAACAGAGAGAAAATAGGACCAAGTGATAACGACGTGTGACTTTTTCCACTACAACGTTTTTGGGATGCAAAAATATCACTCTTTTGAACACATAATGTTTTGGGAAGAGAAACGTTTTATTTCGCTGGGTCTAGCAAACCTGCCGGACTACTTTTGGCTTGACCAAAACTGGACGAGAACTCTGCTCACAGGACGCTGCCAGGGGTAAGTCAGTGTGATTGCATGACACTGGTGATGGGGATGCCATACAGATTCATGTCAAAAATACCAAACTATCCCTTTAATGAGCCTACAGGCACAATCTGAAGCTATTCTATGGGCCTGATAGCCGCTTATAACGGTCATTTATTGGGACGATAACATCCGAAGCATGACTGCAAACAGATACTTTACTGTGTAAAAGAAGACTGAATCAACATGTGGAGGGACGCATGAAAGGAACCACAGGTCCTATATATTAGAACAATGTTTTAATTTTTCATCGTGACCTGCTGCCAGAAGACTTCACCTAAATAAATACATTGATCTCCTACCATTAAAGAAATAGTCCCGTAATATTTTCAAGGTAACAACACCAAGCCATTTTCATATTTGCTAGTTTTACTGAATATGTATTCCTGTTATCTGAAAAAAAACAAACAATTTTTTCTTTGTCCAAATGACCAATTGAAACAAAATAATATCCTCCACATTTAGAATAAACATTCTGGATGTCTATAAATCAGTTTCAGATCTATTTTCCTAATATTACTGGCCAGTAGTTGTATTGTTTTAACTATGAAAAAATGTTTTTTAGATATCATAAATACATTTTCAGTCAAGCTGATAAATATCAGAACGGCCACTATAAATCTTACTAGTGTAATTTTGTTTTTTACTGTTCCATTGATGTGGAAGACCTCCTGCCATGTTCCAGTACTACCAAATATTATTTCAACATATTTTACCTAAGTTAGATTTGTAGCATAATCAAGAGAAGATGGTGTATTTGCACTGTGATTTGGGTGACACTGCAATGTGTAATACAGTAATAATTTGTAATTTTGTTAGTTATTTATTGAATAGAAATCTCCAAAAATGTAATATTTGCATATTGTCTCAAAGAGAAATGTGTACAATCAAGAGGAAATGGTTAACTTGCACTTTCATTTTGGTGGCACTACAGTGTGAAAGAGTTATGTTATTGGTCAATCATGAGTTATTTATTTATTGCACTTCAGTATATTTTCACAAATTAAGAGTTGTAGTATGACCAATGTAGTCTGTGTGTGCTGTTATTTTGACAGGACTGCAACATGGAATAAGTGATGATTCTGTTATTTTAAGCTTTGTTAAAATCCTTAAACTTATTTAGAAGTATTATTTTTCCAGATGATTCGGTCAGTTATATACCACAGAAAATGTTTGCTAAACAGGTGTGTGACCACATACACTATAATGAACAATTTGAAGAGTTTCAGTCAGGTGTTAGAGCTCATCATAGCACTGAAACTGTCATGATCTGCTCTGATAGCTGGCTTTAATTGCTCAATTCAGTCACTTGCATAGTTCTGCCCAGTTTTTAAGCATCTGATCGCACCTGGAGGTTCTGCCATATACACTATATTGCCAAAAGTATTTGCTCACCCATCCAAATTATTGGAATCAGGTGTTCCAATCACTTCCATGGCCACAGGTGTATAAATTCAAGCACCTAGGCATGCAGACTGTTTTTACAAACATTTGTGAAAGAATGGGTCGCTCTCAGGAGCTCAGTGAATTCCAGCGTGGAACTGTGATAGGATGCCACCTGTGCAACAAATCCAGTCGTGAAATTTCCTCGCTCCTAAATATTCCACAGTCAACTGTCAGCTGTATTATAAGAAAATGGAAGTGTTTGGGAACGACAGCAACTCAGCCACGAAGAGGTAGGCCACGTAAACTGACGGAGCGGGGTCAGCGGATGCTGACGCGCATAGTGCGAAGAGGTCGCCAACTTTCTGCAGAGTCAATCACTACAGACCTCCAAACTTCATGTGGCCTTCAGATTAGCTCAAGAACAGTGCGCAGAGAGCTTCATGGAATGGGTTTCCATGGTCGAGCAGCTGCATCCAAGCCATACATCACCAAGTGCAATGCAAAGCGTCGGATGCGGTGGTGTAAAGCACGCCGCCACTGGACTCTAGAGCAGTGGAGACGCGTTCTCTGGAGTGACGAATCGCGCTTCTCCATCTGGCAATCTGATGGACGGGTCTGGGTTTGGCGGTTGCCAGGAGAACGGTACTTGTCTGACTGCATTGTGCCAAGTGTAAAGTTTGGTGGAGGGGGGATTATGGTGTGAGGTTGTTTTTCAGGAGCTGGGCTTGGCCCCTTAGTTCCAGTGAAAGGAACTCTGAATGCTTCAGCATACCAAGACATTTTGGACAATTCCATGCTCCCAACTTTGTGGGAACAGTTTGGAGCTGGCCCCTTCCTCTTCCAACATGACTGTGCACCAGTGCACAAAGCAAGGTCCATAAAGACATGGATGACAGAGTCTGGTGTGGATGAACTTGACTGGCCTGCACAGAGTCCTGACCTCAACCCGATAGAACACCTTTGGGATGAATTAGAGCGGAGACTGAGAGCCAGGCCTTCTCGTCCAACATCAGTGTGCGACCTCACAAATGCGCTTCTGGAAGAATGGTCAAAAATTCCCATAAACACACTCCTAAACCTTGTGGACAGCCTTCCCAGAAGAGTTGAAGCTGTTCTAGCTGCAAAGGGTGGACCGACGTCATATTGAACCCTATGGATTAGGAACGGGATGTCACTTAAGCTCATATGTGAGTCAAGGCAGGTGAGCAAATACTTTTGGCAATATAGTGTATTTGGTCCAGCCCAGCTATCGAGGCCAGATCATTTTTTGCTTGCTGTTTTTTCTGTTTGATTTCTGTTTGTGTCCTTTCTATCGGTTTGGCTGGTTAGATTTATTTACAAGGTTATTCTCGAGCCCTTGTCTTAAGGCGAGTTATTTTCCTAACCAGTGGTGAGAGATTTTCAGCATTTCCCTAGTCATTCTGTTTTCCTGATTCCGTTCCCTCTCACCCACTGGCCCTGTCTGTCCCTTCTGATCTGTTCACCTGACCCTTGGTTGGACTCCTGCTGGATTCTGCCTTTCTGTGCACGTGCGTTTTTGTCTGAGCTGGATGCTAGATGCACGGGACTCTGAACCTGTCCTCCCAGGTGCATTTGTTTCTGTGTGAGCTGGTTGCTCGACGCACAGGACTCTGAACCTGCCTTCAAGCTCTGATAGATTCCTGAAACCCAGATCTGTCCTATGCGGATAGGAACCCCTGACCAGACTACGGACTACTAGATTCCAGAACTACTCCAGTCTGATCTGAATCCCTGTCCTGGATCAGAGTCCTGCTTGCGCACTGGGGTTGCTGCATTGGGGACGCTCTGGATGGCTCAGTGCCGCATTGTTGGCAGTTGGCTTATCCTGCCTAAGATTGAGAGGATGGACTGAGCTGTTTACCCGGGTATTGACTCACTCTAATAATCATCTTCTGTTCAGATGATTGTGGTAACTTACCTGTGTTTCTCCCTAAACCAGAGTGTCATGGATTGGGTACCCCGCCCCCCTCCTCCAGATCCTCAGCAGACTGCTTCAGTTCTGTTCTGTCTGTTTTTATTTTAATAACTGCTTTGAATTTTCCTACTGGCTGTCTCACCTTGAATACTTGGTCCATCTGTCCTGTCTCATGACAGAAACAGCCCTGGTGAAAGTTTGAAATGATATTCTCATGGCCTCAGATAATTAACTTGTATCTGTACAGTACTTGTCCTTTTAGATCTCAGTGCGTCGTTTAATACAGCTGATCATATAAAAGGATTTGAATATTTTGTGGTAATTAAGGGAGCAGTGTCATGGTCTTGGTCCTGTTGTTCTTTACTTTGCTCCTTGTTTTCTAGTTTTATTGGTTTAATTCCAGTTTTGTTGTAATTTCTAGATTTATGTTAGTTCTCATGTTTTTCTGTTGTCCTCTGTTGCCCTCTTGTGTGTGTGTGTGTGTGTGTGTGTTCCTTTCCCCTTGGCTCCCTCATTGTCTCCTCCCACACCTGCTCCTTGTCAGCTCGTTAGCCCTCCCTTTGTCTCTGTCAGCTATATATGCCCTCCCTCTGCTCTCACTCTTTGTTGGTTCCTTGTCTTTGCTGTCCTCCCAAGCTGTTGTCCACCTACCTCGTCTCTCCCTGGCTCCTTAGTTCTGGTTTGCTTTCATTATTACGGTAGTTGGATTTTTGGATTCCTGCCTTTGTTACTCTTTTTGCCCCATTAAAACTCCTAGAAATCTCCTCAGCCTCTCGGCTTCTGCATTTGGGTCATCCAAACCCAATCTTGACAAACAGTGCTAAGCTGGTTTAATTCTTATTTATCTGACAGATTTCCATTTGTTTATGTTATTGAAAAATCTTCCTCAAGCTCCAGGGTTACGTGGAGTACCACAGGGGTCAGTGCTGGGGCCAATTTTCTTTATAATATATACGCTCCCAATCGGTAGAATTGTTAGACAGCATGGGATTAAATTCCACTGCTATGCTGATGATACTCAGCTGTCTATAAATACAGCTGACCCATTACATAGACTACAGCAGATCTTGAAGACATAAAAACCTGGATGACTTAACTTTCTGCTTCTGAATGTGTTAGGTTTCTGTTTCTGTTATGTTTTTCTTTTGATATTCAGTTTTGCTTTGCTCTTTGTTTTATAGGTTTTTATGGTTTAATTCTTATTTTATTGTGTTCCTTGGGTTTTTCTCAGTTACTGTCTCAGTCTTGGTTCTGTTATATTTTCTTTTTAGTGCTCAGTTTTGATTTACTTTTCGTTTTCTAGTGGTTTTATTTTTATTTTGCTGTTTTCTCCTGTTTATTCTTAGTTAATGTTTCAGTCTTGGCACTGTTATGTTTTTCTTTTGAGTGTTCAGTTTTGCTTTATTCCATGTTTTATAGTCTTATTGGTTTAATTCTTATTTTGTTTTTTTCTGGTTATTTTCAGTTCCCAGGTTTTTATCTGTTGCCCTCTGCTGCCCTCTTGAGTTCTTCTTTTTTCTCTTGCTCCTTTCTTGTTTCTGCTCTGCTCACACCTGCTCCTAATCATTAACCCTCTCTTTGTTTCAGTCTTCTGCAAATATTCTCTCTGCTCTGTTCTTCTTTGCTGGGTCCTCATCTAACCTCATTAGTCTTCCTCCTACTCATCTCTCTGAGCCATCCTCCAGGTTACAGTTCTTCCCCTGATGACTCCTAGGTTTTTGGTAACGTTTGACTTGTGTTTTAATTTTTTTTTTTATCTTAGAATTTTTGGACTCCTGGTTTCTCGTTTGTTTTTGGACTTTGTTTTCATTTGGATTTCTGGATTCCTGTTGCCTGTGGTTTTGGACTTTGTTTCAGTACTCTTCATTAAATCAACTAAAAATTCACCTCTGCCTGCCTGCCTCTGCTTTTGGGTCTACTATCCTAAACCAAATCCTGGCAGAATGCAAACAAAACAGAAGTTATAGTCTTTGCAGTCTTGGAAAAAAATGCTGGTTAGTCAGTCACATAATTTAGAGGGGATTAAATTGATCTTAAAAAAAAAAAAAAAAAAAAAAAGTACAAAAAACAACCATGGTGTTGTTTTTCATAAGGATCTGCCATCTAATCCCTTATGAAAGAGGATTCTTGTATTTTCTTATTTCACACACTACACATGTCCTTGTTGTAGCTATTGAATTTATTTTTTCGTTTCTGCAATTCACAGACCCCCAGAGAGGATCAAGCTCTGCATGGAGCACAATTCAATTCTTCTAGCTGAAGGGCGATGCTTTTTGATTGGCACAAAAATGCAGAATCTGGGAACATCTTTCTAACTTTACCTATAAGTCAAAAAGCGCTAGTCGGCGCCTTGAGAGTAACATTCACTACTTCTAGTCTGCATCTAGAAACCTCAACTCGAACTT
Source organism: Cyprinodon tularosa (assembly GCF_016077235.1). Lineage (NCBI taxonomy): Eukaryota > Metazoa > Chordata > Actinopteri > Cyprinodontiformes > Cyprinodontidae > Cyprinodon > Cyprinodon tularosa. The sequence continues at coordinate 2,064,563 of NW_024038657.1, read as the reverse complement.
GAGGAGAAGCTCCTCTCTGCACGATTGATGGAAAAGATATTTCGGCTATAAAGAGGAAATTATTCGTAACTGCTTTGTTTTCTTTAAACAGCGCATATGTGCAAAAACCCAAAATGCGCAGAAATGCATCTGCAGTGCTTATCATTTGCATCTAGTTAAGAAGGAGTGGCGCAGATTCACAAAACAGAAAAATTACTTTTATACCTGAATCACATCAACTACACTCTCGGGAAGGTGTGCCTTCTGTCAGATCACTCTTTATTGCTTTATGACCAAAAACGGTTTGTATTTTGTGTAAAACAAGTTTACAGTCAGCCGACTCCCTCCTTTTATTGTGTGTGAGAGCAAGCTGAAAAATTATTAGACCTCCATCTATTGATCGGGCTTTAAAATCCAATTGATTTGAACGACGCTCAATCAGCGACGTTCAGATTTTTGTCAGTTTTACTGAACATCTGCATTAGTGTCCGCGTCGTACAAAGTGTGTAATTGGTGAGGAAGTAGCGCCACTGTTGCGCGGAGGGAGGGAAGATCTGTGCAGTCTAACAGAAGAAGCTGGAGAGAGAAAAAAAAAAAGTAGGAAACCACCGCAGTCAAAGCCTGGAGTCTCATTCAGCACCTCTAGCTGCTGGACAGAGGCAGAGTTGAGCAAGAGATCAGCTCAAAGATCCAGTCCGGAGAGAGACCCTGCAGGCTAAAGATTCACCTTCCTCATCCCACTTCCCACCTTTTTCATTTGTTGTTCTATCATAATCTGTGCGCTGGGGTTTCACGATCAGCGGGAGAGTCAAGAGCTGCTGACTGACACTGGTTGGCAAAGAGGATCAGAGGAAATCTGGAAGGAAGGAAGCACACACCGCAGAACTTCTTTCTTCTCCACTTTCAGAGGTAAGAGATTTCCCCATTTAAGGATTTTAGGAGAGATATGGCAGTCATGCATCACTGGTTTACGCAGTTGTGTGAGGGCTTCTTGTTTGGGAGAGTGCTCTTATTGACAAGATAACATATTGAGTGAAATGTGTGTGCTGACATATACACGTCCTCTGAGGGTTTTCTTGTGAGTATTCCAATATATTCTAACTTTATAAAGCCTTTCAGAGTGAATATATTTTCAATTGTGTGTGTTGCCTCAGAGATGGCTCCTCTGATCACACTCAACAGATGAATCACCTTTGCTGAGAGCCAGGCTTATGATGGTTGACGTTTCTTGGGGTGGGTGGGTTGGGGGTTTTAAGGGGGTGTTGACTGTACAAGGAACCCCTTCATAAGCTTGAGCCCCCTCTGAGACCCCCCTCCGCTTCTTCCTCCTTAATTTTTCTCCTGCTCCTCAGACATGTGAATCTTAGGAGTCAGTTGATGTAATTCAGTTTCTTTACTTGCTGTGGAATCTGTGTTACTTTTGTGCCTTTCCAATAAGTTTATTTTCTTTTTAGTAAATAAGACATAATGTCCCAGTTGGTCATACTGCTTGGTGATGCCTCAATTCACTATATGTTAGAGGCTGTGTTCATTTATGTCCACACTTCTGCAGCTCTTAGCTCGTGAAACATGCTGGTTGTTTCAATATGCTACAATTTAAAAGAAAAAAAAACATTTATCGCTGTGTAGTTGTCCAGAGGATTTCATCATGTTTGAGCACATACCTTTCGTTCTAATATACAAATCTATCTAAATGAAATATGATAGAATCTAAAAAAAGGTTATACATGATCTACACCTTTTACTAATGGTGTGATGGTGGTGGTGCAGAAAACGTTTAAAGGAAACCTTTCTATGGGTGGATTTTAAAGTAGTGCTGATTTAAGAGTTTGGGAAAATTAATAAAGCATGGACTGAAGCTGGAAACAGTGCCTCGAGAGCCATAGACAGAAGACTCAGGGTAAACCTGTTACTGTATTGGGTTTGTACAGTCATATTTATTATTTTTGAAAACTTATTTTACTTCAGTATTGCACTTTATTTAATAAGTAAATTCTCTAGATAATTTTCCTTGGTTGGCTGTCAACAGTTGTTAGACAGGACACACGTGGAGTGAAAAGGGGAGATGAGATACAACAAAGGTCCGACATCAGGATTCTAACCCAGGACGGATGCATTATACCGCACACTTCTGCATCACTGCTGCACCCCATGACTTGCTTCAAAAGCTGGTCTGAAAGGGTACATTTAATCTGATCCCATACTCTAATTTATTTAATGTCATTGTTCTATGGAGTACATAGACATACTTTATCAAAAATCCCTTTATTAGTCTAACATAATCTAATTTCTGCCCTGCAATGGACTGGCGACCTGTCCAGGGTGTACCCCATCTCTTGCCCGTAGACAGCTGGGGATAGGAACCAGCACCCCTCGCAACCCTGCCAGGGATAAGCCATTAGATGCATGGATAATTTCTGAGGAACTTGATGTATCTAATTATATGTTACCTGTATTAATCAGCTTAATCAACTCTAACAATATATATATATATATGTGTATGTGTGTATGTATGTATGTATGTATGTATGTATGTATGTATGTATGTATGTATGTATGTATGTATGTATGTATGTATGTATGTATGTATGTATGTATGTATGTATGTATGTATGTATGTATGTATGTATGTATGTATGTATGTATGTATGTATGTATGTATGTATGTATGTATGTATATATAGATAGATATATCTATATATATATATATGTAGGTTTTTTTGCTCCAGCTTTTAATATTTTATTTTGGAAATCCATGGCTGCACAAACCATCTCTCAGATTGATTGCAATGACTAACTGATTTAATTTGAGACACCAGGACCACTAGGGTTTTTAAGTCGCCAAAAAACAACCATTTTGGCATACAAATGTTTTTTTTTTTTTGCATAACAAGCTTCCTAGCCAGTTAGTCATCTTTGAGTAGCTGCTGTTGTTGGGCTGCATGGTGGAAAAGTTTGGGCCATCTTATTAAATAAATATACTTTTATCTAAAATATTAAATTTAGCTCCTTATCCCCCCCCCCCCCATTCCGGGTCTTCTACAGCTTTGAAATGGTCTATCTCACAGGATTGCTTTGCTTTAGCCCTTTTTTATGTTTGCTTTGAAACCACAGAGGCTTGTGCTAACATTAATCATGACTTCCTGTGACTTCCTTACAACCATCTCTCACAATGGTAAGATTTGTACATGGCAATTTAATCACATTTTATTCTGGGAAATTCACTGTAACCTAAACCTGGTTTTAAATTATCTGCACAACTGTAAGATTGTAATTTATTGAACAATTTTGAAATTTCTATTTTTTTTCTTCCATTTCACAAAAATGCACCTGTTGTATTGGTCCATCACATAGGCTAGAATTTTTTTTATTATTCTAGTTATTGTATAACAGAATGTGGTAAATGTGAAATATTGTGAATGTTTTTGCAGGTCATGGTAAATTCTGGGTTTGCACCTTTAGTGAATAAATTAAGAACTTAACAGCCTTAAAGATTACATCTAGGTTTTGTATGTAGCCGGCTTATATGCACCTCTGACCCACTGTTTAAAAAGGAGAACCAACAGGGCCCAAGTGCCTCTCATGATTTCCCAAAAGATGATTTAAAGATATGCAGAAAGGACCTTTCGTTGGCCCCGCTTAAGCTATGCACCAAACACAAAGAACAGCTTTAAATTAAACTTTTTTGTTTTAGTTGGCAGAATTGGTCATAAATAAACTCTTTGAGTGTCTGCTACCTCCCAGGTTTGATATGGGGAAAACTCAATCACAGGATCATAAGATGGACTGATGACAGCTATGGAAAATGTTAAATATTAACAATCTTTAAATCAATAATAATGTTATTTAAGCTTTTTAATAGGCCATAACAAGAAGAGTCTGCTTTTAAAGTCTTTAGAGAATCCACTAAAAAGACTTACAAAAGGGAAGAAAAAATAACTTACTTTTACCACGAAATGAGTTCCTTTGTACTGTATTCCTTTCCAGACCTGATAATGTCCCCTCTACACCCAGAAAAATCATTCAGGATATGTTTACTGTCACTACTTCCATCTTTTGTGATTTATTTTTCATGCCGCTGTAAGTTAGTGTGACATTATAGGTACAGGGTGCAATAAATTATTCTCCCCGACGACATCTCGTTGCTTTTCCTTTCGCACAGCACAGAAAGCCAACACATACGTCAGCACTGAAATTCACAGGCTTCCAGCAGTGGAAATGAGAGCGACAGACGAGGAAGGAGAGGCAGACAGCCGCTTTCTCAGTTTGTTAGAAGAGTTTTAGAAATCCATTCATCTGCCGTTCTTTATCACTGACTCACCATCATGGTGTGTGTGCACATTGTGGATCACCTCCTCTGCATTCCTCTCCTGCTGCCCATCTGTTCGTCGGTGGGATGCCTCTGTGACTTTGCTGTGCTGACCACAGTGTGATGATTTCGAAAAGAACCACAACAGATCCCGTCCTTTCAAAATCAACATGCTACTCTATAAATTGCCAAACCATTCCTTCTGTAATGCTTTAATAGGTTGTTTCATTTCAAACTTGATTAATTTCATGCATTTCAGTGACTGGTGTAAGCCTTTGCACACAGAAACACGATTCATATGATTTATTTTTAATGGAGTCCAAATGCTCCTGAGTTAAGCATTCATGCTGTTTATAACCTCATCAGAGAGCCAGAGATGCAACACGCCTACAGGTAGAGCATCTTTATTAGAGTGCAGATTGACACTAATCATAGTTGACATCCATTGGCACTCTGGTTAATTTACAAGATTTATCGCACAATAAAAGTAACTAATAATTCATCCTTCCCACTGGGGCTTTTTTTTCACAAAGACGAAACACACGACAAGTTGTCAAAACAATTTGCTTTTAATCAAATGACTTGCTTATGGACGCTTTTCTCAGCATAACTAGATTTGATTTACATTTTAAATGCATGCGTAGTTTTTCAGCTTTAATATGGAGAATTTATACCAGTGGGTCAAGAGAGTAGAACATCCATACAATAAATACATTTATAATAATCTTTCAAGCTTGCAAAGATAATTAAAACCATTTTATGTTTCAAGAACCAAGAGATTCAAAGAATCCATCACAGTCTAAATATCAGTGTATTGTTAGCTGTCAGGATCTACATTCAGTCTGTGATTTTGTCTTGGGTACTGATTGGAATTTTTAAACAAAAAAGAAAAGTATTTGGATGAATGAGGAGTTGGGGAAACCAATCTACAGTCTAGACAATTAGCCCTTTAAGATTACATATTATATATCTTTATTTTTCCTTCTGTAAAACTGTCAGGTTTTTCAAAAGGTATTTTAACTCTGAAATTGTCAAGGCTCATAACAAAGGATCCAGTAATCAAGGCAGACAGACAGTTCTCAAAAGGACGTTTATTAGAAAAAAAAACATTTCTAAGGCAGGAACCTCTGCAGGGGGAAACTCAGGTTAATGACCACATTAATCTGAAGGAGGATGATTACGAAAGCCTGAGTCACTAACTTGGTCTTAAAGTTCAGGCTGTGCCCAGGGGAAGAGGTGGATTCCACCTGAATAGCTGCTAACAGCACACGGGGAATGCTGCCCAGGGAGCTCCAGACGCTAAAGCCTTGGAGTTCAGACCCAAGCAGAAGGCAGGATACTCCAGAGGGTGAAGTCGAAGCAGGTGTTGAAAAAGTTTACAGGACACCAAGCCAGCAGATCAGAGATCTGAAGAAGTACTGAGGGGAAATCCAGGTTGGTGTCAGCAGGCAGATCAACACACAAAATCTAGAAGAAGTCCGAAGACAGGTCAGGTAAACAGATCAGAACTGGAACAGGCAGGCTCAGAGATCCACATACGAAAAGGATAAGGATCAGGCTATCAGAACACAAACAGGTAAGCTAGAGAAATCTCATCGTAGGCTCAAGAATAATCTTATCTGATGACTGAAATGGGGCAGGTTAAAACAGATCAGACGGTAACAGGCAGGCCTCAGTAGTTGAGTAGCAGAACAGGTAATCAGGAGCACTAAGGTAGCACTGAAACCCTCCCACCACTGGCTTGTGAATAATCGGGCCCTGATGACTGGAAACAGGCAGGTTATATAGAACAGTGTTTTTCAATCCTGGTCCTCAAGGTTCCATGTTTTAGATGTTTCCCAGCTTTCACACACCTGTTATCAATTGATAGCAGATTATCAGGCTTTGCTGAACTGCAGTCATCTGAATCAGGTTTGCTGAACCTCAGAAACATCCAAAACATGCAGAGCAGGGTGCCTTGAGGACCAAGATTGAAAAACACTGATATAGAAGCAGGAGCAGGTGGATCAGATGAATGGTAACGAGAAACTGGGCGGAGTTAGGCAGGTGAATGAAATGAGTAATCCAGCCTGTCATCAGCGCAATGATCATGACAGAAATTTATAATTTTATGACCAACATGTATTTATGTTGAAAACTGCCCAGCAGAAGACATGTTTAATTATTGTTATGTTTTACAGTATTTAATCACTAAGTTTAAAGCCTAGAATATGTTTTTATGTGACAAACTCAAAATAGTGAATATTTTTGAAGTTGAAAAGTGATAATCTGTTAACCCTTTACTATCTCTAAAAAAAAAGAAGAAAAAATTAGTCTGGGATTTGTATAATCTGAAAAAAATATTACTGGATGTGCAGTCCTGGTCTAGTTCTGGATAAGTTAAAAGATACTGGAAGCCATTCTGATTTCATAAAACCTTATTTCATCTTAATTTTTGTCATCCAGACAGTTTCCACATACAACCAAATAACTGAAGCAACCTCTGACGGTTGTTTTTTCATTAGCTGATGCATATTTTCCTCTTGAAAATCAAAACATCTTAAATTATTGCCTTTGCCTAAAGTTAAGTTATTCTATTGTATATTGAAGCCTTTACGTCAGTTCTGGTGTTTATTAGACACGTTTCCTGATTAGTGTTGATTGTTTAATGGAAATAGCAAAGCTTGTGTTTTTCCGGAATCATAATTTCAAACAGTTATTGCTATGGCAGTAAAGGCCATCTGTATGTGTCTTGGATGTCAGCCAATCCAAACTAAACAGTAGTAAATAGCATTTGCTTTAGAAAACAGTGATTATGCATGAACGGATATTACTGATAGTGTAAACTACGATTAAAGTAATTAGGCATCCTGACTGTAGATAATTACAAAAACAAGTGATTGGTTTTGCCTTAAGAAGCTTATATCAGACATCCCATAAATGCAAGCACTAAAATGAAAACAAAATTAATGTTTGATCATGATTCATGATCAAACATTTAATGTTTAGTTTTCTAACTGATCCACTATGTTTTAATCAGTTTTTTTTTTGCCCACCTTTGCTTCAGATAAAAGCCATGACAACACTCTTGCAGAAGATAATTTGTAGTTGGGGTTTAAATTCTGCAGTTTTTCCATTTCTAGCCTGAATAGAGCAGTCAGCATGAGCAAACTGTTAATTCAATAACCCGTTGTGTTGCGATGCGATGAAGCTACCCTGCTATTTTTCAATTCCAACTTGTTAAAACTCCCTTGGTTGAAAGAGATTTGATGACCATTTGATTTAGCACGTCTCCCAGTAATCTTCACACCTAGACCACAGGGTTTGATCAGTTATTAGAAAAGCTAAAAACATGTGGCTTTCCTGTGTGTGGCACCTTTCAACTCTATACTAAAAAATTATTGTCTCTGTTGTTAAACGATGCATTACCTTCTATTAACCACAGTTTTTTTAAAGTGTTTTTCATAGAAACATACAGCCCTGATAACTGCCATACTTGTAGACTAAATAAATCATTATAGAGAAAAAAAAATCAGTCTGTTAATATAAGATCAGCAAAAATATCTCTAACAGCAGCACATCATAATCCCCAAGTTGATAAGGCCTTGAGCAAGATAAGATATCCCAGTTTTCAAAATTAAGGTCAGTATTCCTGATTCAGAAAGTTTCGCATGTAAACAACAAAACAAATAAACTGATGAGATCCAGCCTCTGCTGTTTTAGTTCCGCTTTGGTTTAGCTGCTCGGCTAGTCCTGGTTATGGAGCTTTCTCAACTGATGTTCTCACACTGAATTCCTGCTGCGCCTTCCTAAACTCAGGAATGCCATCTCAACTTATCTCTGGTGTCCAGGTGATTTCTATCCCTGTTTTGGGCACTATGACCAAAACAAACCTGGTCTTAGGGCAGGAGAAAGATGCATGTCTACTCAGAAAACCCCCAAAATGTAACAACTATTGATTTTAATTGGTTGTCTTCATAATAACCGGTTGGTTGCAGCTCGTGGCTGGTGGAAGTCTGGTTTACTTTGATAATTTTATAAATAGTATTTTATTGATATGTAGGATTGTATATAGGCCTAACTTACAGCAGTCCCGTCCGAGTGTAATGGGGATCTCTACAGTCACTAGTAAGACAGCTCTGTGCTGCCGTAGTGCAGAAGATGTCTGCCACCACAAACCTGAACCCACTCCTATGTAATCATAAATATCAATATATAAGGCAAAGGAAACATTAGGATAGAGACTTTCAGTTCATAGATGTTAATGAATATCATCCATGTAGATAAAATATGTCATTGACGTCCCTTTAATTATTACAAACTGTACCTTTAAGGAACTTTCTTTTGTTCCAGCTTTTTGTGATCTATAAATGGAATACATGTCTCGTGTTTCATGATGGAGCCTCTATTCTGCATTTTTCATTGGTTTTGCAAATGCATGAGTAGAGGCATCTTCCCACTTTCTTTGTCAATGTTAAAACCTGGCTGTTGCTTATTAATATTGATGAGTCTATCTTTAGATTTTAAGGCATCCGTCTCATAAAACTTTCACAATTCCCCCCCCAAAAAATGGTGTTTATCATGTTTAATTATTTTTTATTTAAACATTTACAGTAATAGTTACACAGAACTTGAAGAGAGATACATTTCAATAAGAAAAATTATTTAAAAACAGTTTAGAATATTTAGTAGAAATACTATATATAGTGGGTCTGTTTCGGGAAATTGTAGGAAGAAGATGAGGAATAATCTAGACCTCTCCTTGCAAAAGCATGGCTTCAAGGCCAGTTCTTTTTAGCTGCAACAGACCGCTCCAGATTAGTTCTTGTTCTGCACAGCCGCGCCTGGCAAAAATCTCTTGCCAGCAGCAGTGGGAAGGCTCATTTGAGTTTCTAAATCCCGCAGTCAACAGCCACCCATCTCACTGTGCACTATTGCTGGCGTTGATTACAATTTGAGACAGGCTCCAGAGGACGAGCATTCAGAAGAAATATTCAATTAAATGTGCACTAGGATGAGGCAGGGGTCCCTTTCTTGCAGATTTTTTTTTTTGTCACCGTTTAGGATCTAAGGCTAGTAATCTCAGGCATGGCTTCTTTAGTTTATGTGTACGAATCAATGTAAGCCTATTGTAAGCATGTTTGATTGGAACGGCATCCTCAGCTCAACACTTAAACAAACAGAGATAAGAAAAAGAGATGTCCTTTTTCAATAAAGTACATTAGCATATACTTTGCATATGTAATATTAACATAAATATGTGTTGATTACCTTGTGCAAATTTACTCAAGCAGTATATCTGAGCCATTGAAAAAAAACTATTCTGTGATTTATTCAGCATCTTGCACACACTTTGTCAATAGTTCAACCCACCAGTCATATTGGTCGTCTCAACAACATCCAGAGAGCTACGTTTAACAACATTAAATTGTAAAGAGAGCCTGCCATTAGAGGCTATACTTGTCTAGCTTGCCAGTGTTTTGCTCCATAATGGGCCTAAAGGGCTACTATGTGCTCTGCAGGTCCACTTAATGGTTTGCTGATCTTTTAAAACCCATTACTCAGAGAATCCTTGTCATTGCCCTTGCCCTTCCTCAATACCACACTTCTCACTCACTCGTAATGAGATGTCTCTATTTACATCAAGTCCTGATTACTAATGCGCAGCCAACAATGAGGGATGACATGTCCAGCCCCTCTAGCTTTTGTATCTGACACCTGTAAGGGGGAAATTATTCACAAGCAGGCAGCCAACAAACCAACCAAACAGGATGCAGACAAATACGAGTATATATGAATAAATAACCTGCAGACGAGCTAAAAGTACTACTGAGACAATAAGATATTTGATTTCACTTATGTCTCATAGAAATCATGTCCGCTCAGAAAATGGTGTCTACAAATGCTTTTCTGACCAAACACAACTGATGTATGTCTGTGCAGCCTGTATTATTTGCAGACTGATTTCCATAAACTCTTTAGCCTAATGTGTCAGGACAAGATGTTTGTAAAGATGCCAGATTTACTTTGAAATGTGTGGGAGCAATGATTAATTTAATGAGACTTAACATGAACAACAAAAATTTACTCTTTAGAGAAGCTGACATAAAGGATTAAAGTGACAAACTTTAATCCAAAAAGCCAAAATGGGAGTGACTGTCAATGTGATTCATCACTAAAATGATTCAAAATACTGAGAAGAGGTTTATTGTACAGAGGAGAACCAGCTTGTTGAAGCGGTTTGTCAGAGTGACAATAACCTCACACAGCTGTCAGAATTATGACACAATAGAAGAAAGACAACATAGAATATTATAGAACAAAAAGTCCATGTGTGACAGAAATCTCAGAGACTAACAAACTCTAAGAAAAACAATATGAAAAGTTAAAGTCTTATGTAAATCATTAACCACGCTCACTTCACAATACCTCCTTTGCTTTGTGTAGCAACGCTTTTTTAGATAAGAAGCTCCAGATGCTCTAGCTGTGTTTTAATCCACTTCTGCAACACTGGATATGATCTCCAGCTAAACCAGGTGCCCACAGAGACAAACCCGAAGTAAAACTTCACAGCATGAATGCTGCAATCCAATGACTTTACACAGAGCAAACATCATTACTATAGAAATGTTATCACTGCCAAAAAAAAAATCATATCAGTCTGATAATCATAACATTTGATATGATTAATCAGATTTGTCAACTAATCCTTCAGTCAAGCAAATTTAGTTAACTTTATGCTTACTATGCAGAAGCTCTTTCTGGACTGATATGTATTGATAGTGGCTGTCAAAGTTGGTGAATAGGAGCATTTTTCCAATCAGTGTAGCCAAATAATTGCACAATTTGGCATAGTCACAAACCGCACATTGAGCATTAAACCCTTAACTGAAATAGGGTACACTAATATTTTGGTTATAAATTTCGTCAGTTTCTATTTAATGATGCCACCCTAACAATCACTTTATGATTGTGAAACATCAATATATGATAAAGCCTTAATTTTCACTTGAAGCCATACAAAAGCATTTTTAGATACACAAACTGACATGGCCGGTTTTACTGATGCTTAATCTGTCATGTTTTAGTTTCAGAGGACTCAAAAATAAAGCAGGGAAAAAGAAAACATGTAGGACACTTTATTAAAATAAGGAAATTGGTCCCTTTCAAGGAGGTATTACTGAAGCAGAAACAATAGAGAACTAAAGAGTAGCAGGGAACATGAAGTAAGGAACCGGTTTAGGAAAATGAAAACCAACAGCCTTAAATACATGGGGATGGAGAGGAGAAGAGAAGGGAAGCCAATGAGATACAGGTGAAAGAAATCAGGGTGATTGTCAGGAGTGAATAAGCTTATTTGCCAAGGTGGCAGTGCAGAAGGAAGGCTGGGGGACTGAGGAAAAAGACTGAGACAAAACAGACACCTGAGCACTAAATAAAGATGGAAAGACAAATACAAACCCAAGGGGAAATAAACCAGAATACACATGGAATAAACTAAGCAAAATGAGTGTGTAAGAGAACCACTAAGGGTAAACAACTAAAGCAAAATAAGGAACATAATAAACAACAATAAGAAGTCCATATATAGCCAAAACCTAATACTCAGATTAGGACATAATTTATTTAGGTGTTATTGCAATTACCCTGATTCAGGATTACTAATCTTTTGATCTACTTAGGTTTTAAAATCTTTACATTTCAAAACTCTACAGTTTCAATCATGCATTGAATTACAGCTGCTTTTATATTTGATGTTCTCTTAGATATTTGCTGAATATGTATTTTTAAAAGCAATACTTGATTTTTGCCAATAAAAAGCCAAATTTGTGACACACTGTGCCTTTAATCAAGCTGTTTTAACCAATGTTATTTTAGCAAAAGTAGCATGACTTGTTGATATTTTTTTATGCATGTGCATTTTGAATCATTTCACACATTTTTGCTTAAAATTGTGATACTCTTACATTTCTAGTGTAAGTTATAAAACCATGAGGATCTTATCCTGGCCGAGGCCTAATTAGCTAATGCAAGTAATTATTGCTTCCAATTAAGATAATGTGGACATCTACCTGCCTGTTTTATTATTATTTTTTATGGTGTAGAATAACCTATTTGAGCTGAATGTACTGCATGTTAATTGCCAGAAAACACAGTGGTTCTAATGCTGAGTGCAGGCTGGTATCGCCTACAGATTTGCTGTGGGAACAAAAAGTGATGTGGAGAGAATATGCAACGTGCCGCTGTGGACCATATTGGTTGTTACCTGAGAGTTTTCATCTCACTTACAGACCATGCCCTGTCTTTGTTTACAACGTGGCTGTAATAGGGGCACTGTAGACTTTCCTCAGTCAATACAAACACTGTTCCAGACCCCAGCTGCTTCATAACTTGGCAGGACGACTCTGAGGCATGCACACTGCAGAAATACACACAAATGCAAACACACACAACGGCGCTCGGTGGTTCTGTTACAGTGCCTGGAGCTGTTGCTGTAGATGTCATACCCATGTAGAGAAATATTAGTACATGGCATGGAGTGTATTTGATATATTAGGGAATTCCACCAGATTAAGCCCTGCTGCTGCAACTGACATATTAGATATTTATCTGTTAAAGGGTGATAACATAAATTGTACATTGTTTTTCTCTTTACTTTTTTGTTAAGTTATCATGTTTTCAGTGCTCTTAAGTACAAAATTACTTATTGTTTTTCATTTTTTTAATGTGTGCTGTATACATAGTTGAACAAATAACAGACCAGAGAACAATTTATATTTTCAGTAAACCTGTTTGAAGTTTGTAGGACATTGTGGAACAGTTTCCTCAACTTTTGCTGGTTATAAATATTTGCTGATTTGCATCTGTCCCCTAGATAGTGAGGGTGAACAGAAGCCACAAATATTAGGGCACTAACTGAACCTTTATCATATATGGTGCAGGCTCCAGGAACTTGTAATTAATGGGTCTGTGTGAACAAAAAGGCCGTCGTCCAGGTATACTTTGAGGGAACTCTTAACTGCGAGCTTTTCATCACTGAATTCTGTGCTAGAAACCATCCATTTAGACCTTCTAATGAAATGCTCCATCTCTGTCATCTCACTGCTCTTTTCACGATCTATTACACTTTATACATTCATTCCTCCGTTGCATTATGTGCCAATGACTTCTGCCATCCCCCCACGCTGTTTCAGTTATGAGAAGGAGGGAAGCCATTGCCGAAGTTCCATCAGGAAGTCATATCATAATTTTCGATAATAATTTTTTTCCCCTGTTCAGTTTAAGATTACTTTTTGCATAATTTCTCCATCTTGGGTTGTGGCCAAAAATCTTGTACAAATGGAAGCAGGGATGATTATCACTAATAATTTAAGGGCAAGGCTCTTTGAAATGAATGTGCTTTCAGGGATTAGCAAACATACAGTCCAGGTTATACTCTATATACACAAGTCCTTGTTTTAATCCTGGAAACAGTCTTAAACATTCAAGATCTTGGACAGAATTAGATGGCCTAAATGGTTAGCCAAAAAAACCCCAAACACCTGCTTTAAATGACAGGTCTCAAAGGTAAAGATATATTATTTATTTTAATAGAGAAAATTTGTTTTTCTCACTTCTTTAAGCTATTGTTGAGGTGGAGATTTACCTTGCAATGTTTTGACCCAGCAGCTCGTTTGAAATCCAGTGAATTACACTGATGTGCAGCGGTTTCTGATCCAGATGCGATAGTGAGTTTAGCAAGAAGTATAAAAAAACAAACAAAAAAACCAAAACAACACCAAAAACATGACTGCTCTCCAGCACCAAAGTGATAATAACATTTTAGGAGTTTAAAGGTGACGGGAAACTTGAGGAGCTAATCGAATTTACAGTGGTCTTAATGGACAAAGAAACAGTTACATGGGACTTTTGACATAAAGCATTGGTAATTATTAAGCTTGAAGATGACTGTCAGTCCTATTGAATCAGGAGGAAACAATAATTAAAATAAAATCTTTAGAAAAAAAATTATTCTGCATGTGTGTATATGTTCTAAAAGGTCGAAATCTTAATGTTTAAATTCAGGGGAGGCCACAACGCTCAGACTGTCAGATATATTTGCATGTATTACTAAACAATGGATTAGACTCCTTTTAGAGATTGTTGCCTGCTGATAGGAGTAATAGGATTGTGAGGCTGAAGGAGTTGTTTATATAACAATTTCCCAATATTCCTGGACAACAAGGCCAGTTACACAAAGCTAAACAAATGAAAGAGAGTATCGATCAATGCCTGAATGAAGTAAGGCACTCTTCATATCTGACTCCATACAGTAGTTATATATCATTATGCAATTTATTAAAAGGAGCCGAAGGCTCTTCTCTTAAAATATTAATTGAATATGGTACTGCTCACAATTTAACACCCTCCGACAGCAATCAGAGAGATTAAAGCAGACAGTGGCCAAATGCTTTGTTGCCAGTTCACAGTTCATAAATCTTTGTATTACTTGAATGAAATACCCTGAAATGAATAGATGATCAAGCGTTTAATACAGCAGAGGGAAGTTTCACAGCAAAGAAACTCTTTTGATTTAAATGTCTCCTGTTCACCATTTCCAGCAAATCCATTTACAGTTAAATTATTTGAAATGAAGAGTTTTACCACCAGAAGTATTTACAATGTGCTCCAGATTTAATAATACAGCACCCTATTCCCACGCATGATAGCTTGTTATAGAGACTATGCTGAATTATTAATGATAATATTAGTTAACAAATCTCATGTATCAAGGCCTCTGCCTCTGAGAGTTGTTCCCTCGAGCATTCTGAGTGGGATCTACAGGATTATTAGAGACGAATGAAAGCTGAAGGAGGTCAGACGCCTAAAATCATACAATCTCAAAAAACTAGATGCCAAGATTTGTGATGATTCATCGTATTTTTTACCTCTTTTTTATGGATGTAGCAACATTGAATGTTACCTAATTTAAGAGTAAAAACCTTTCAGAGTATTGATTTGAAGACTTTTTAAGTTTGGTGGAGCAGATTAAATTTATATGCAGCTTCTGCAATAAACCTCCTTATTTTACCTATTTCACATCCCTTCAGTTGAGACAACATCTGAAGGGTAAAATGCTAAAAAGGACATGCACTGGGAGAAACTTAGCATGTCAAACAAAATCAAATCAAACAATACAAATTAATATTCTTTAGCACCTAATTTAATTTCATAACTTTTTATTTAGAAATAGCAAATACACTTTATGGAATATGAATCTTTTATCAGAGAATCTCTTTACAGGACAGCATTCATTCATTTGCACCAGAAATCTGATGAGTGGCATTCACTTTGTTAATGGAAAGTCATAGCAAGTTAGCTTAAGCTATAGCACAACATATATGTGAAAATTTTTTTATGGTCAGATAATAATGGTAATGCTAATTTGGCAATGGCAGCATGATCCTTTGCCTTTCCAGGGCATAGGATTCGATCAGAGTTGGAATAGGGGGATATGAATGGATCCAGATAATAATCTTGAAATAAAGGATCATGTTTAAGCAAGGCAATCACTCAAAACATACAGCTAGACCTAAAATGCATGAGAATTACCCAGTCAGAATCCAGACCACCCTAACAAATGCTATTGGCAGATGCCCTTCATGCAGTCTGACTGTGACTGAACGTTTCTTTTTTTTTTTTGTGAAGAATAATTATCTTAAGATATTCAAAGAGGATAGAAATATAATCCAACAACTGTAACCACAGTGGGAGGTGGTTCTGCAAAGCACAGACAGATTTTATTTTTAATTTTGTAAAATAATATTATTTTCCTCCCACTTTACATATCTGTACTGTATTTCGTGTTAGTGCTTCCTAGATTCTGCAAACCCATTACATATTGCACAATATTGAAAACAGATTGAGAAGTTTATGAAAAGATAAGTAAACAGCAAATAATCTGATCTCTTACCATCGTTTTAGTCTGTGTTCAAAACTGGATTTTTATCACTTAGGTCTGTGCTGATGGTCTTGTCTTTTAGTTGTCTAGACAAATTAACTATTTGCTTTGCAATAACAATGATTAGATAAGAATTGTTGCGTAAAATCTATTTACAAACTATTTTTACACTATTTTCTCCTCACTTGCTGTGCAGAGGAGGCCTAATCCTTTTAAGAGAAGTTGATAGACTAGCAATATAAATGAGACTGCTCCACCATCTAAGGATCTGTCTTCATTAGGAGCAGATCTACAGAGAGTTTCTATTAGCTCACTATCAAGATGGGGCACTGCGAGGAGGAAATTATGCATGTCACAAGACAAAGCGAAGGCGTCCCAAAGCTAAGCCCAATGTAGGATGAAAAGCCTTAATCAACGACAAGGACTACCGGTGACAGGGCACAATGATCGCCCCATGTGTCACATTGTAGAAGATTACATTCGGGACATGACAGATTGACACTTCCTCCGTGAATTCCTGGCTGAGAAGAAGATATGATGGCACTCCTGCTCTGCTCCGATTTTTTTTTTTTTTGCTTTTCTGTCATTCTGAACTATCTGTAGTCTTTTTCAGATGTGGATCATTATTTTTTCTCTCCTCTACAAGGGTAATGACACATGGTGTTCTTTTAAAGATAACAGCAGCGCATTAATCCTCAGGAGAGCCACATGTTCACTTAGCCAGATTTGTAAGAAAATAAATTACAGTTATAAAGGAACTGTAGACTTTAAAACTGCGGATTTAGAAAAAAAAAAAAGAAAACTAATTGATTATCCTTAATTTAAAATTCCTGTTAAGTAATGCTTATCATTTTTTGTAAATCTCTGTCCCATCAGTTAGATTTAAAAACACTCGTCTGCAGTTCTTAAAAAAAACTCATCCATCCATTACAGAGAATTAAACATGTATTTAGTCACTGAATGAATTACATGTCATAACCAGGCAATTTCATTTTAGGTATAATAAGCATATTTATAGTGTTTCAATCTCTGCTAAAACTTTTAGAGGTGACCTTCTTAAAAACCTTTCATTGATCTAAAATAATTGTTTACTCATTTGACAAATAAGTTGTTAATGCAGTAACTTGGTATGTTGTAGATGTACCACAAAGAATGCATTCAAAATACTGACTGTAAAAGAAATATGATTTTCTAAGCCATATAGTTGGAGATAATGATCGTGATAATTATAAAATAAGATTGATAAATTATTATTACTTATAGTGCACATTATATAAGTTAAAAAGAATGCAATTTAAAGGACTATAATTAGTATAATTGTTGATATTTTGCTAATCAATAAACCGTAAAAAGCCGACTGTCTGCTCATTAACATAAAAATTAACATAAAGAAACAGAAAGACAATATAATGATCTTGGTTTGAAAATGTGCTCATATTTGAAGTCTACTTCTTCTGTATGGTGTTTTGTTTTTTTTTTGGCTGCAGAGGATCCTTTCATAAAATCATTGTGAAAGGTCGATAAATAAATGCATTCTAAGAGTAACATCCGTGTTAAATTTAAAATATATTGTAAAGTAAAAATTTAAAATATTTTCAATAACATCATTAATTGTGGTTTACTACAACAGGCTTAATTGTCCATTTAGTGTGCTATGTTTTGTTCAACACTGTTTTGTGCTTGCTTGACAGAGTCCATTGATGTTGAAGGATATTTTCAGTTAAACTCTGGACCTCAAGCTCGCTTCCTTTTAATACACAGTATTGTTTTCCTGTAGCCTGACGTAGTCCGACTCAATTCTAGTCAGAATATGAGTCTGATACTGCTCCATAGAGCTGTGATTATGGGGCGTGTTTTGAACGAACCAGGAAAAAAAATGCCTCTGCACTCAATTGGATAGACCTACAACCAATAAGAGCAACGGAGTGCGTGACGTATGTTAAGCGAGGCATAGTTGTTGTCCACAAAAATCAAACCATGCAGTTTCACGCCTAGAATAAGAAGATGAGACTTGATCGCGTTTCTCTGTTCCTCTTTTAAAATTAATTTGCTGTCGATATCTTCTAGAATAGACCTAATAGCAGAATCTACTCACCCAAACTCTCCAGCGGCAGCCATTATTGTTGTCACCCTAGCGCGCTTTGGTCAGGTGGTTGATAACGTTACTCTTGATCATCTGTCCATCATCGTATAAAGCCCGCCCTGACAATTTGATTGGATCGCCTGACAGTGGGCTTTAATACTCGCGCTACTACGGAGCAGAGCCAGACCGAACTTCCCCGAACTCAAACCTTGTGGGCGGGACTAAGTTCGGACTGGCACCCAGGCTAGTTTTCCTGTTTATGTAAAAGAAATTTAAAAAGAAGAAAAAGAAAGTTCTATCTGAACAACTGTTTTCACAAATGTCTGTTATAAAGATTATTACATAGCTTTTGAGTTAAGTGGCACATATATTAGCGCTGCATTACTTCATAATATTATGTCAGAGTGTCGTTTAAAAAAGGTAAATGTTAGAAACAAGGATATTGAAAGAGAATGTCTTGCAAGAGTATTTTCAGAAGTTTTTATTATACTCTGCTTTTATATAGCATGAATAGAAAAAACATATGACGGGAGTGTAATTCAGTTTTTTTAACTTACCATTGTGGGTCTTGATTTAACAGCATGCTCTTGTTTCCTATGCCTGCTGAGTAGCACCGTCATCAGTCCCCTCTAAACAAGTGTCTAGAAGCTGCAGATAGGAAAGTATGACAGACAGTAAATATTTTGAGGTGGTACCTATAACTTTCACTCCACTACAATTTAAGGTTATATTTTGTACTTTCTACTCTTCTCAATTTCTAGGAAGCTGCTAGTTACTTGTTCCTTTTGGTTCAGCTAAGCTTTGTAAACCGTTGTTGCTATTTTTCTCTCTTGAAATGCAATTTCAACATGGAGGATAGCATCCCTTCGGACTAAATTTCGACACCACCATTTAAGAGCTTTGCATGACGTTCCACAAATGTGAGAAACTCAGGGCAGATATTATTTTTAATTTTTACATTCATTAAGCTGTTAGTAGTTGCCGTGTGGACAAGCTGTTCAGTTGGATGACTTCTAAAATCAGACTTGCGGTTTCTAACAGATTCAACCTTGAACCCCTATTACATAGTGAAAGTGTGAGGAGAATCAAGACACTCCTGTTTTCTCTTTGGTTTGTTTTTAAATAAGAAATAATAATCAAACTAGCTGTCCATATTATTTTTGGCATTTTTATGCAGACGTTCTTTACAAGTGGAGAATAATCTGATTCGAAATGGCAAGGCAGTTAAACCCTCAATTGCAAGAGTTGGTGCTCTCTTGACTTTCAGGCACTCTTGAAAAAAAAAAACAACATATAAACACATCTCAGATGTGCTGCTTTATTTTTTTATCCTCATATTTATTTAAGTTTTAAATGAACATGAAGTGGTACTACATCTCTAAAGTGATTATAGCCACCCTGGGTAATAATAATCTTCTCTTTGGAATAGATTCTCTGTTGCTTTCACTGTTTTACAGCCCTGCAAAATTAGTGTAGTAATCCCCCGCCTGAACTGCGTATATGTCTTGTATTACTTGTATCTGGGACATCTAGCATCTTTAGCTTGAAGCCTCAAGTCTTGCAGATTTTGCAGCAGCTCCCCACTTCTAGTGTCGGATCAGAGCCTCAAGGGAGCATCAGAATATATTTTTGCTTTGAAGCTTTAAGGGCTTCACCAATCTGCCAGTTTAACGGATTGAGCTGGGCTTTTTTAAAGGTGCCACAAAGACAGAAATTTTTGCTGCGCTTGTTAAAAGGCGAACAGTTTTGCTTGTCTCTCTCTTTTTATTATACCTCTGTATGTTTCGTTTTTAAGGGATGGATATATTCATTTATTCCCTTTTAGGCTGAGAAATAAATAGGCAAAACAGCTGTATAAAAACTCAGCATATGTCACTCAGTTCTACATTTGGAAGTCACACTGGGTGTCAAGCCAGTGCTGCATAGTTTAACACTTCTAAGATGTCAAAATCTAATTATAGCTCATGGTTATGAATGTAAGTTGTTATACACACTCATCTTGCATTTTGGGAGAAAAGTCCAAAAGCAGCTGAATTGACCAAGATCCTGTGCAAAAAACTTGAACATAGCTGTATCTACAAACATTCACATTATACAGAGATTAAGAATTAGATATAAACACATTGTCTGTGTAGTAACATGTAGGTAAAAGTAAACATCTTGTAGGCATGATGTGTGGGCTCTGCAGATATGTTAGCTGTCTTTGTCCTGACCCTAGACCTGTAAGTATTGGGTGTAGGGAAGGTAAGCCTCTATGATTCTTTCTGTGGACCCACCTGTGCATTGTAGCCGCATAGTAATGAAGAAATACAGGACAGACTGAACCGACAAATGGAGTTCCCACGAGAGAAGGGAAATACAGTCTCTACCTCAGAACAGTGTCTATGTCTATGTGTGAGGAGGATCAACTTAGATCCTGAGATGATTTCTAAAGCCTCTTTTCCCACTGAAAATAAATGAAAATTAAGGCGTCTTTTTAAAACATGGGTCAACCTGCTAACTATCAGCATTTTGCTTCCTTCCCAATGGCAACAAAAAGCTAGGTCTAACCCCTCGTTCATGATGTAACCAGTTCGACAGAAATCAGGAAAGTAAACAGTGGAGAGCAACATGTAAGGATGCTGGGGCGTATGAAGTGTGTTGTGTTGTTTCGCTCTTTTATCTGTCCGAATCCTTCCATTGTTGCACCATGTTTATCGAATATAAACAGAATAGTTTGGGCTTGATTGATCAAAAGCGATTTGGCAGTGTTTTTGACATCCGTACATTGCGCTCAAGGATAGCACGTAAATTATCTGGTGTTCCCACAGCATGCCAATCAGGGCCGAGGTGATTTTAACAGAGGTCACTTGCAGAGTCATTTGACCTGGTTAGACAAGTGTCAGTGAGCTGTTCTCACTGCCACTGAACACCGATTGTTCCAGGGTCTAAACTGTTTTCTTGGCTAATGGGAAAGGGGCACAAGTGATCCACAGACATACTTTGTTGAGGATTATGAGAGGTTGTAGTGGATGTAGTTCTCTAGAGGTTTGCGATCATCTCCACAGTCTTGACTGGGATAAGCTCAATCTGACTGCTGTCTGTAGGCAATTCTCATCATTGTCCTGGACAAGACTAATGACCATGATATCACCTCCAAACTTCAGTAGTTTCCAAAACAGGACTGCTGATGGTACATGTAAGAGAGAAAATGTTCCCCAGCATTACCTGGTGCTGCTGATCAGTCAGCAGGCCGTGATCCAAGTTTAGCTTCCTCTGACCGGAGCACCCATTTTCACAGGTTTACTTTATTTCTATCATTAAAAAAACCCAGAATCAGACTTTTTATGCTGTTTCTTTAAAATGACCATATTTCTGTGGGGAGCTAATAGGTGTCCCGTCAACAGATTATTTTCACTTGAATGTGGAAATGCACATATTTTTGAAGTGGGAAACTGGCGACACAGATGGTGGCTGAGGCCAGTTTCTATCATAATTTCTCTGAGACATTTAATTTCACTCTATATGAAGCGTTAATTGAAGATAGACTTTATAAGATCCATAACTAACTTTGTTGAGAAGATATTGAAGAGACATCATGGTATGCGTTCAAACCAACGTCTACATTTGGTTGAAAACCCAATTTTCAATGACTATTATAGGACTAAAATCGGACAAAATCAGACTAACCAAACACAGCCCAAATTTTAACAAGTATATCTGGACTAATTTAAGACTATGATGGACCGACCAGATTTAGCACAACAAACAATGTATAAATTACCACTGTTGTTTGGGAGTGAGATATTTGCTGTCCTACCACAGAAATAAACAAAAAGCTTCATGATCAGCCTAAATTTAAAATAAAAGTCTCCCCTTCACATTCCTTTACCAGGGGTTCAACGGGATGAGTCAAACGCATTTGGATGCAAACTTTATAGTGATGCTGTGCACATAGACCCTGGACTGTATTTAATTAAAAAACCAAGTTGTTGTCTAAATTTTATTTAGCAAATCAACCTGAATACAAATGATCACCACTAAATGGGGTAGAAGCATTAAAAAAAAAAAAGTATGTGCCTAATTTTTAAGTTAAAGATAAAATACTCATATTATCAAACTAAGGAAGGTAAATAAGTTTTAAAAGTGTACATTTAATTTATCTACTCCTTATTGCACATTTTAAATAGAATTATTAAACAGGAAACTTAAATTGTATTTATTAATCCATTATTAAATACTGGAATGAGGACATGCATTTTCAAATTCTATTCCTGAATGAGATTTAAAAAACAAAATTAATCAATCTGATTATAAATACCTTTCCTAACCATGCCTTTAAAAAGGTTGTTACTTATTCCCTTTTCTATTTTTTTTTTCAAGTTGTGTTTTCAAATCCTTTTTGAAATTTCAATTTTGTTTTTGCTTTACCCACTCCATTTCACATTTTCTGTTACCCCCTGGTCCTTAAAAGTACAATTAAACCAATCACAGCTACTCTTTTAATGTAAACACCTTCTCATTGGTCTGACACCTGCAGTTTGATCATAAGCTCTATAAAGAGCAGCTGTCGTTGGTTTAATCATAATTTCTGTGTTTTAAAGGTGTGTTTAGGAATAGTATCTAAATCTCTATTTAGAAATAGAATTAGAAAAGACATTTTCATCTTTATTTGTATTTAATAATAGATTAAAAACAATTTATCATTCCGATTTAATAATTCAATTTAAAATGGGCAATTAGAAAATACTTTTTTACCCTGTATAATGACCCTACTATAAAAAACAAACAAACAAACAACCCCCTCCCCCCCAAAAAAAACTGCCATATGTGGATGCACTGTATATACTGTCTATGTCCATGCACCTTTTTCTTCCTCTAAAATACTGAACCAAGGAATAGGCATTAGTTGATAATAAATGTACGATCACAAAACAGAGGCAACTGTCACCTAATTTAATAATCTAAAGCTGTGCCTTAGAGGCTTCGCCAATTTTTGTAAATTGCTATATACAGGAATCCCCTAGCATAAGGCATTAATGGATAAACAAAATGACATGAATCCATCCGGATGAAAAATATGAAGAAATATGTGGAATGCAAATATAAAAGAGATAGCATGACATTGAAAGGAAAATATAAACTGTTTTTCCAACTTCATGTAATATAATGCTAGGAACAGTCGCCTCTCTTAATGTCCCAATAATTTAGGAAAACACTCCAGTATGAACTGCGAAGCAAACTCTGCAATGCACTCATAAACACTAAGAAATAGAGAAACAGCTCCTGTGAGTTCCTCACACAAACACATGAAACCTTTATGAGATGTTCCTCAGAGCAGCATTCTGCCTACTTCATCTTGCAAACAGCTTAAGGCTTTTTTTTCTGAAGGGAAGGTCAAACATTCCTCTCTACACAAGGTACAAACAGTCCTGCAGTAGTAGGGCAACATTCCGAGGACTTAAACTGCTCTTTTTTTAAAATAATACTAATAATTTTACCAGACATTCATTCCTGTTTAAGTGATTTCCATGTAATTAAAACAGAGCTGAATACAAATCAGGAGCAGCTAAAGAAAATCTAAATAAACACATATCACTGCTTGAACACAAACAAACAAACTTATTATTATTAATGGGTTTCGGTTTCAAATATGAATTAAATAAATACATTATAAAAACACCTCAAACCTTTGCATTTCTAATATAAACATTTCTGCAGCACGTATACACAAGGGTTTCTAATTTTAAGAATTGTTCATTCAAATTTTGCAAATGCTTTGCAAGCTTAATCCACGTCTTTACACCCACTTTCTTGTCTCCACTGACAGGATCAGGAAAGGAGTAGGTGTTGCAAAAAAATCCAGCCAAAGTTGAACCCTATTTAATAACATCTACTCACATATTCTTTGTGTCACTATGTTGTTGGTTCCATATGTTCATAGGTGAGCAGTAACTACTTAGATTTACTCAGTCTCTTAATTAGCTTTATAACAAGAATATATATTTAGGATTAGTGTAACTGCACCACACTTTTTACTTTTACTTGGCTCATCCCTGCTGCAACCAGACTCAACAATGCAACACTACGACGGCAACAACTTGTGCAATGTATAATGTTCAATTTACCATTTGATACCCTGTGCAATAACTGTGTCTCTATATTTGATATCCAGAGCAATAACTATTATATATATATATATATATATATATATATATATATATATATATATATATATATATATATATATATATATATATATATATATATATATATATATATATATATATATATATATATATATATATATATATATATATATATATATATATATATATCATCAGGTCCAAGTTTGCCTCTGAAACAATACAGGCAGGAAGTGCAGTTAGAAAGGAGTTAGAAAAGATGTGGAAAGTAAGAGCAGCAGTGGTAATTGGAGCACTGGGGGCTGTGACCCCCAAACTGGGAGAGTGGCTACAGCAGATTCCAGGTAAAACATCAGAGGTCTCTGTCCAAGGTCCTAGGAACAGCTAAGATACTGTGCAGAACCCGAGCTTGAGGATGACACATACCACCCAATGAGGGGTGAGAAAATATATTTTTTTATTTATCTATTTTATATATATATATATATATATATATATATATATATATATATATATATATATATATATATATATATATATATATATATATATATATATATATATATATATATATATATATATATATATATAAATAAATCTATATAAATTCCCATGTAAACACCTTCTGCAATAACCTGGTATAATGATCTTACAAAAAAAAAAAAAAAAAAAAAAGCTGTTACAGTATATGTGGACTGTATATACTCTATATATCCCATGCCCATCTATCTTCCTTTGGCACATTCTTCTCTTTGACTATTTGAGCAGATGAGATCAATACTTCAACCAATTATTCAATCAATTAATATGGTTATACTATATCACTACTTTCTAATTGGGTAAAATGTTTGGCTACTCCATCATGAATCGCTTCACTAAATAACAAACAGGCTTATGCTTATTTTTAATTACATTAATTTTTTTGCTTTATATATTCTCGTATAGTCTTTAAAATACCTGAATTTTCACATAATTTAGCATTTTGTTCTGTCTTGATAATATTATTTAAATATCAGCTGGTATGATAAGTTAGAACCTAAGAAGCCTTTTACCTAAATAGTTTTTACTTTTACTGGAGTGATTTATTTGATGGTTACTTTTTAGTCTATTAATATTAGAATATGATGAAGTGTTACTCTACCTATAATACAATTATGGGTATTCTACCCACCTCTGCATGCATTTCTCTATTTTGCATTTATTTATCTTGCTTGTACAATTTTCAGTCATCAAACCTGCATAGAAAAAGGTTTGATAAGGGAAACTTTATTTACACCTGGGGTGGACAGATTTTCTCTTTATAAATTAATAAACAGATTATACAATATTTTTATAATTTAGCATTAATACAATATTTCAAGATAAAATTCTATCTATCTAAGACTTTTCGTCCAGCCCCTCCTCTATGCAATCTGGACCTTCTATAAAACAGTAGATTATGTAAGAGACTTTAAAACCAGGCCACACCATGGTAGAGTGGTTAGCACTGTTTTATACTAAGAAGATTCTTATTCTTTTGAATATATTATTCATGGGTTCTCCCCCATGCATGGGTGTGTTCCTCCTACATTTGACAGTCTTCTTTCAGAACATTATAAGCCAGTTTTTGTTTCTTTGGCTTGGTAAGCCAAAGAATTTGTTGCAATCTTTCACTTAAGACAAAGAGGCAAAAAAGCTATTGAAATAAGTCGTGATGTGCCATTTCAGATTAACAGTAAATGTGAAGTGATTTGAAACTGAAGATGGGTCAAGAGAGGGAAAATAATGCTATATATTTTTTACTTTGAGATGATCCATTAATTTTACAAGATTCTGAGAGTCTTATCGTACAATTGATTTTAACCAATTATGCATGATACATACAGTAAACAAAATCAAATGACTAAAAAAACATGCTACAAAAATGGCCCATAGTAGTAGAAAAGGTACACAGACAGAGATCTCTGAAGTTTCTCCAGGTGCTTCTTTTCCTGTGTGGCAGGGTTGTTGCATTGAGTGCTCTGATGATCACAGACAATGCACCTGCCTTTAGCTTCCAGTCTCTTTCAAGTTATTTCCTGGTATTGCCAATGGTATTTATCCAATTTCTCATGTTCTTTTATTTATATATATATATATATATATATATATATATATATATATATATATATATATATATATATATATATATATATATATATATATATATATATATATATATATATATATATATATATATGCATTGTTAAATAGTAAACAGCCTGTACAAAAGGGACTAAATAATAATAGCATTGCTAAATAATTAAAAAGGTAAAGTATTCTCACTGCACCTGTGAAAACAAGAAGCCTCCATTTTCTCACATTGAGAATATGAATGCTAAAATACCCCTACATGCTGTAGAAGAGTATTGATGATTAATAAAAGACAAACAGCTGTAATTAGTTGTCAGTATGTGGTCTGGGGTTGTGAATCCTGTCTGCTAACCTTACACCTCTTCCTCTTCTCCATCTCCTCCTCTCTAGTTCTAATTCTCTCCGTTTTTTCTGTGATCACCCCCCTTCTCTTTTATTTTAGCCCACTTTCTGTCTGTTATATTCTCCACATGGAAAACTGAGGGAGGCTTTTCAAGGTTGTCGCAAACTTTAATCATCACAGTGTGCACCCCAAAGGAAATATCAAATATTAAACCAACAGAGCCCCTCTGTAGTGGATGCTTTGAGACCTCATATGTCGTGAGAATGCATAGCGTTGTGTGGAAACCCAAAGCTGCAATGATACAGACCTTTCAACGCAGCTCCCAGGAGATCCTCTCTCCACATCTTTGAACGCTTTGGATGTTTGAGCTGGGGAACATTGCCTGACCCTGGAGTCTAATCCATTCAGAAAGAAAAAGGGAGTTTTCAGATTATACGTGGAGATTTCACCAAGTGGATGAGAGGAGGAAGTAATTAGGCATTCTTTTCAGGTGGTACTCACAAGCATTCAGCTTTTCAAAAGGAAAAAATTCAAAAACATTTTAGCTTTGAGAAGATTCTAGAATTTTCAATTGTCAATTGGAGAAAAACGGGATTGTATTTAAACCAAACAAAAGAAAAAATATCACCCTAACCTCATAATAATTATAATTGTAGGTTTCATTGAATAAATGAGCATGCATATCAGCATCATCTTTAAAAAGTGTATTAATGTTTTGTTGCTGGAGGTCATCAGGATAGAAGCATTCAAAACTTTGCTGCTAGTTCTGCAAAAAACAATTTATTATTACCTTTGTTTGGATTTAGAAATTACAAGACTTTAAAATAAGATTATGTTTGTGTTAACAATATTTACTACAAATTTATTCTCAAAGGAAAGTGCATGTGTAAATGCAAGTGTATTTCAAAAAGATTTGGACAAATCAATTACAAAAAAAACGTCACTCAAGCCATTAATTACTTTAATGTTATAATTTGATACTTTGTCTAGAGAGCATGTTGCTTAGGGTCAATTGTCAGGTGGATAATACGCTAAAATGACCAGTCACCTCTACAGTCTTATTAAAATGTCAGGAAAAGATGGTTGCATTTGCTGTTGGATGATGTCAGTTGTGCCACTTTCAGCTCCAGAAGAACACAGAATAGCCAAGAACAGCCCGTCACTCTTCAATGACTTATCATCAATAGTAATGTCAGAAGAAGCCCTTCTGGAACAGGAAGGACAGAAACAATGACTGAGTTTGGAAGGTTGTAGGTGGAGAATGGATCACTGCCCAGTGTGTGGATTTATTCCACCAGTCATTTAGCATAGATAAGCTACAAAAGATATATATCTGGTTGTAATGAGGTGCAGGTCTCTTTTAAAGCTATCACTTTTTAACACATTCGTATTCAATATATTTTAGGTTATATACTGTATATATATAGATTTGTGTACACCCGTTGTTGCAGTCAGTGTTGGGCAAGCTACTTGTCCATTGTAGTGAGCTAAGCTATCAGTAACTCAGCAATAAATTAAGCTTCACTACACAAAAGCTACCACCTAAAGAATTATAGCAAGCTAAGTTACACTAATGTGTTAAAAGTAGCTTAACTACATCAGAAGCTACTTAACGTTGTACCAACCTAATGTCAATTCAAAATGAGTCTGATGCACTGGTTAAAACATTTATTAAAGATCAGCCAATGACATAACACAGTGTAAACATTGCTTTATGATCAGCATATTAAAATAAAAACTAAAGTAATTACTAGTAGACAAACTAGTAAACAATCTGCTGTTATTAGAACCAAATTAAAGTTACTGTGTAGTGTTCTACACATCGAGACATGGCTATGAGTTTGCATTCAATGGACATCTCTAGGGAAAACGAAACCCTACAAAAGACCTCAATTAAACAGTTGATTCAAGTAACAAACAAAACTGTTTACAAAAGAAGGTGAAAAAATAAAGAAGCTAATTAAGAGATAAATATATATATATATATATGTCTCACCATATAATTTAATTTCTACCTACATATTTATTCATTGTATTTTTGGAGGCAATAATTAAATGCTTATTTATTTATTTATTGAGCATTTATTTATTTATGTATTTATTTTATATACGGTAGAGCTGTTCCTCCATAAAAAATGTTATCTGTGCACAGCCTAAAAACAGATTTATGTAAACATCCTGTCAGGTAAACTAGGCCATGAAAATACAATATCGAAGTTTCACTACTGCTCTCTAAATAGAGTATCTTAGTGGCACATATGGGAGAATTATCCTACCATAATGCAAGAGCACATAACTTCAATTAGAGAAAAGAATTTCATCTTCTTGCTCTCAAAACTTATAATGCTCACACTCAAAACATGCGCTCTCTCTCAAATATTTTCTCTTCTCTCTCAAATCTTTGTTTCTTCTCTCAGATTTAATGCTTCTTGCACAGATATTTTCTCCTCTCGCTTGCTTCCTTCTCTTCGCGCACAAACCGCGCTCTGTTTGAGTCTCAGATATGCTCGCAAACCCGTAGACTCTGCTTGCGGATTTGTTTTGCTCTCTCTCAGACTGCAGTTGGATCGTCGCCTAGCAACCTTTCCAGCCAATAGAACGACAGCCTCGGAAAGGGTGCGCTTGTTTAACCCTACTGAGTGTGCCTGTGCTACTACGCCGCTTATAAGAGCGTCAGCTGAAACTGCTATTTACAGTAGTTTTGTGGCTGATTGTTGTTTAGAAATAGAAAACCTGGTTTCATTTCTTAGTTATGCCCTGGATTTTGTAGCGTTTGTGGACGCTACGTCGCTACTTGATCAAAACAATAACGTCGCTACAGGAAAGTTACTTGATAAATAAAGCAGCGATGCTACGCTCAAGCTACTGGAAAATGTAGTTAAACTAATAGCTTCGCTACATGTAGCGGCGCTACTGCCCATCACTGGTTGCAGTATAACTGCATTTGAGCTGATTGTATCCTCTTTTTCCCCCATCTTATTCCCTCCTTTTCATTTTCCTTTCTTTTATAAATAAAAACCATTGGGACAACTCATGACTCTTTGGTGTGCAGCCAACTTGTGGCAATATCGGAGGCATGTATTTGTTGGTACCATCTTGAAACAGTCACTTGACAAGTGATCACCTAAATATGGATGAAAAAAAATCTTCTTTACAGCTTATTGTCCACTTTGTATAAATGTTCTATCCCTAAGGTAGCAGAAAAATAAAATTATCAGTTTTTTTCTGGCCACTTTGAAGAGTTTATTGCTATCCACCGAACCATATAAAACCTGAATAATTATTGCTATTATTCTTCTTGTTTTGTTTCATGGTAGCTTGTAAACAGGGTTTTTCACCAACATCTGAAATCTCTTTTTCTCAACACCTGCAATGTCACCCAAGGCATTACACTTAATAGTGATCACAGAAAATTATTCATCATTGTCATTAGCTAAGTACTATATTTGTTTTATTTATTTTGTGCAATTTACGCAAACATAACTTGTCATTTACATTACTGCTTTGACCTTTTAAGATTGTGGTAGAATTGTGTATGCTGTGGCTGATTTTTTATTACTATGGTGTAAAAGTGTTCTTAGTCCGCAGGTAAAATGTATTAGAAAATGTAGTCACCAGACAAACTTTTATGCTTTTTCCTCAATAAATAAACTCAGAGATTACAAGCAAAGCAAATACCTTACCCATAAAAACAGCAACAAATAAACATAACAAATTGTGAATGATATAGGGAAATAAAAACCCCAAATCAACCATGGTATTAGTATGTACTGTAGCTACACTGCTGGGATAGTAAAGTTTGAAATAAAGTCAATGCATATTTAACCACTCGCTATGTGAAACAGTGTTAATACCCAAAAACAGATACCATGGGTTTATGTGTCATTTTCTGATTTAAATGTTTGTATGCCAGTTACTCTTAATAAAGCTAAAAAACTGTTGACAACAGAGAGGTGTTTCAAAAATAACTTGATCAAATAATGTTTACTAGCAGTGCTGCCTTGCAGCAAGAAGGTTCTTGGTTTGATTCCCAATAAATATATTTATTGTTTTGCCTCCACTTCTCTACCTCTCACCCACAGTAAACTTCCTTATCCTCTTTGAGAGGGCTGCACAGTGTTGCAGTGGGAAGCACTGTTCCCTTGCAACAAGGAAGTTCTGGGTTTAATTCCTGGCCTAGGGTCTTTCTGCATGGAGTTTGCATGTTCTCCCTGAGCATGCGTGGGTTCTCTCCGGATACTCTAGCTTCCTCCCACAGTCCAAAAACATGACTGTTAGGTTAATTGACTTCTCTAAATTCTCCTTAGGTGTGGGTGTGTGTGAATGGTTGTTTGTCCTGTTTGTCTCTGTGTTGCCCTGCGATGGACTGGCGACCTGTCCAGGGTGTACCCCGCCTCTCGCACATTGACTGCTGGAGATAGGCACCAGCACCCCTCGCGACCCCACTCGGGACAAGCATGTCAGATAATGGATGGATGGATGAAATAATGTTTACTGTAGTTACAACACAGCCCCTGAAAAGAAAAGACTTTTTTTTCCCCTCCATCATATGTAATTAGTTGTTGTAAAGTTTTCTCCTAAAATGGCTTTAAACAGCATAAATCTAATTTCCAGATGTTTTTGTCCTGTGTATATTGAGACAGATGAAGAGATTTAACTTGACCGGCACTCAAACAGCACTTTCAGATGTGACAAAATCTACTGTATAGATGTTCTACTTTAGTTCATCCTCACAGGTCTACAGGGAAATGTAATTGTTAGCACACTACCTCCCTGTTCCTCTAACTATTGCTGTGGCAACATGTTAGCATGCTAATGAGCGGGAATCCTGGTCAATAAGGCTGTCCGACATAAGCCTAAAAGAAGTGGGCTTCTGTTACTCCTGCAGCATGTTATAAAAGCAGTGGCCCTCCAGAGTATTAGTGTGAAGATGTGGTTTCCCCAAGTAAATGCTAAGGCGGAAAGAGTCGAATGAAACATGGAAGGTTTAAAAAGGTTTTAGTCTCTGTGGATGGGAGAGCAGATGCTGAATGCTTGTTCCTTAATTCATATCAAGGAAGGAACCCCTCTGAGGATTAACAAAGTATGTAATTTGAAAACAGAAGCAGCGCCGAGGTGCTGTTTCTTCAGCAATAACTCCAGCTCATGACAAGTAGCCTTTTCTTCAAATAATTATTCAGCACCATCTTTTACATTTCTTTGTTATTGATGACTTTTTATTTTCACATCATCAACATTTTGTTTTCCATTTCTAACTGTATGTTTTAGTTATTATATGAGGCTGGAGGGCAAGTTATGTTCTTTCTTGCTGGATACTTTGGTTCAAAATAGCCTGTTCATGTAGACATTATATGACAGAAAGATAAATATGAAACTACAAAACACATTAGAGTAATAAACTCTGGAGAGACTTGCATATATGAACAAATGTGTAATTAGTCCCTCAAAATACAATAACTTACACAGCTATGTCTGAAATAATGTAAAATTAACATAGGTAAATAAATAGTAAATGATGAACATGTTTCTATGTATTTATCATAAATTAAACTGCATTTGTTTACTACTTCAGCTGAGCATTTGATATCAGACATTTTAAATTATTAAGGACAAAAAAAGGTCACATTCATAATCTGAAATTTTGCAGAGGCATCTATTTCTAATAACAATACATTTCTTTACCTGACTATAAGATAATTGCGATCCACAGCAGGTAACTTTTTTTTATTTATAAGGTTGGTGCACAACTGGGAGATCATACATAGCTGCGGCTAACTGAGAGGCATTTAATATTAGTTTTGTCGTTTTACTTGCTATTTCTGTAGGAGGGACTTAATTACATTTTTGTTAATAAAGGGTCTGTAATTAATTACTCAATCACAATTAACCATATTTTAATTCAAATTATATATTAACAATATTTAGAGCCTTTTAATTTTTAACAAAATTAAAAAACCCTTTTGGTCCTAAATTATTGAATAAATAAAGAACATCACAAATTCTTACTTTTAATCCATTATTTAGGAAATTTTACTTTTTACTAATGTTCGTGTGAACCTTACACGAACATTAATTTAGCACAATTTCTTCAATTTAATAATATATATATATATATATATATATATATATATATATATATATATATATATATATATATATATTTTTTTTTTTTATTTTTTTATTTTTTATTTTTCAAATCTTTATGATTTATTAATTGAAATTAACGCTTTAAAGCCCTAGTCTTATTCATAACATTACTCAATTTAAGAACCCATAACTTTAACCATGGAGCTGATGTGACTAACTAGAAAGCTCCAGTTTTGTCCGGCTTTTGGTGGATTTCAATCAGCAGTTAAGCCCTCCTGGGTAGTTTCCCGTGGAGGGCTCAAAATGTGACAGATGGTTTTATCTGAAAGTCAGGGACCTTAACCATGGAGTTAAACTTGAATGATTCTGAACTTTGTCTTTGGTTCGGATTTTAAAGAATCTGCACTGATGTTTCCTTGCAACTAACTCCAGGAAGATTTCCCTCAGACCGAAAAAATGACTTTGGTTCTTATTGATATCAGATAATTGTGGTCATATAAACACAAACTCTCATTGTCTCTACATGTACTTCTAAAAGAAAATTAAGCCTCGCCTGATCTGCTCCATATTCAGTGTGGTGAAATGTTGTTGTTGTTGTCCAGTAACATGTTTATTACTTTTTTATTGACTCATATTTGCATATATGTGTGACTACAAAATAATAACACATAATTTATTGATTAAATATGAAAAAGGCATGAAACTATACTATAGGCAATTTTTTTTTTTTAACCAAATCTCAATGAGATTAATACAGAAAAATAAACAGTGCAATTCAAGTCTCCAGATAGGATTGCGTGAGCTGATACTACAGTAGAGCTTCACTCAGGGACCTGGAAGATGGAAGTCCAGTTGGATAACACAGGTTGAGAGAACCTGTCTATGATGAGCAATCAAGAAGCGACAGTGGAGAGGAAAAACTCCCCATTGGGAAGAAACCTCTGGCAGAACCAGGCTCAACTTGGCAGTCTTCTGCAGGACCGGTGGAAATGAGATGCGGAATGCAGCAAGAGTCTGGGAGTAATGAAACTCTGAAGTTTTAGCTACGATGGTGGAAGAGGGGCTGGAGGTGGGTTGAAATGGGGTCATCTCAATGAAGTCACACAGCGCAAGCGCCGCCTGCGCACTAGTTAGCAAACGAGTTGCGGAACGCAGGCCTTGGCTTTCATGGATGCGTGGTTCAAAGCTAATTGGCTGTGTCGTAGGCGGGTGAAGGCAAGTAATCAGTTTATTCAGATGAACTTTCGCCTAGGCTCCAGTAGTCTATGTTTTGTTGCATGTCTATAGATCGTGAGAGAAATTAAAAGCTCCTATAATACTAAAAGATGTTTATAAAATGAGAACTTAACCTTGTACAGATATGCCTAAAGTTGGTTAGATTTCAGGGTTAGTAGATCAATCATGTTGGGGTTTGGTTTTTTTATTGATATTTGTGTGTCTTGATAATTAATTGTTTATATCTTTCACTTATTCTGATAACTTTGCTGTGATAAGTATTTTAGTTTTAACTATATCACTGTTTACATGCTATGGATGCCAAAACTTTAACATTGTGATTTGTAAGTAGGATCCCTTTCTGAAAGGGACTGATCTATATTTTATTAATTATAATCCATCAATAAAAATAAAACAATAATGGCAAATTCGGACAGCTAATAAGCACATTTGTAATTTGTTCAATATGTACAGTATGAAGCCTGTTTGTACTTGAATTATGATGCTTTACAGTAATATCCAGTGTTCTCTTTAAAAAATATAATAACATAAAAATGAAATAAAAATACATAAAAAAAATAGTGTAGCAAAACTTGATGTTACAAACAAAATGTTTGATTATGGGTTTTAAAATGTCTAGCTCTGTTTTATAAGTCTATGATATATTTAACTAATTAAGTTTGGGATTTTGTTAAAGAATAAGGCAACTAAAAGCAACAACCAAATAATGTGGCTGGATTGAGCTAAAATATGGTGTAACTCGAAGTATAATTGCTTTTTTTTACCAGTGCTTGGCTGAAATTGTTCCGTGACACAAGGTTAATTTAGAAATGGACTGCCTGTCACTGCCTTGCTGAACCTTCGGTTTATTAGAAGAAGAATTCCCTGACATTTTCTTTCACGTATTGTATTTATTTTTGTTAATATATTTGGAAAACTTTTAGTATATTGGGAGAGTTTTCTACCAACATGATTTCTGTATCTCCTTTTGCACTGCTGTATAATTCAGTTTCTGGAATCAATTTTTACATCTTTTCTTTCTGCCAATTGCATTTATAGAGTCAGTTTTACTAACGAAATGAAAACATTCAAAGGTGTGGTTCCAAGATAGGATTAATCTTATCCTCACAGAAGGAAAATACAATTTAAAGTCCTGCAGCAAACAGCACTTATTTTCCTTTGAAATATTTTCTGCACAATAAGCAGCAGCAGCAGTATCATGCTAGTTGTTTTGTGACAAGGATTTTCAGTGTTTCTCTTGCCTCCTCAATTCTGTTCATCTAACTTCTAACAACTAAACTTTTACAGTAATACAGAGTTTCCAAAATGTCTATATCACCATAAAATTTGTGGTAATATTTGTTTTGTGCTGCAGCAAGTGCAAAATTGGTCAACTAAATCCGTGTCGTTGCAAAGTATTGATATACTGTATGGCTGTTTTTTGTTAGGCAAAGTTGATAAAAGATGCACCCAAGAAAAAAATTACAAACTTCTAATCCTATGATCTTTTAATCCTAACATCTAAAGCCCAAGTCATGTATTTTAGGAAATAAATATCATTATGCATAAAACCCATATAAGAAAACGTTAACACCACATAGAAACATGTGACCAATGTTCACACATCCACAGAGACATTTTAGTGACAATGCTAATCACATGTAGTCAACAAAACACACAAGATCTTACTCATCACATTCAAGAACTATTTTCCTCTTGTTTCTATGCATTCCTATACCTTTGAGACACATCCATTCAGCAAATTAAATTATTTTAAATATTTAATTGATTATGGTTCACAGGCTGATGTCTTTTATTTCTGTAATTATGATGATGTTCCCCTTAAAGGTGATGAAAATAACAGAATAAGAATGGCACTTTTAATACAGAAATGTGCTCCTAGCAAATTGTTTAATATCTGCTTAAATGGGTTGAATTAAAAGGTGCTTTTATTCTGACAGACCAGCCACAATGGAAGACATATTCTGACTAATTTATTATGACTGTATTCAGGAACAAATATAAAGTACCTCATGGTGTCCCTGGAATCTTAAAAATTGGAATGTTTTCGTGACTTTAAAGGGTTATGTTCTTTTAACTCAGACAGCTTGTTCGATTGTGTGTAAATACCCATTAAAGTTGTCTTATGTGACTTATATGCTTCAGCATATTTTGCATTTAGATAAGCCCTCATTAATAATAAATTTAAATCTTTTCCGCTGTCAATGAGAGATTGCTCACTCAGTCTCTCTTGTCTTTAGAATGTGGTTAAAGGAGAAAAAAACTTTTTTTTTTTTTTAGAAAAATAACTATGTGCCAACAAATGATACCTCAAATCAACTAATAGTTGGTTGATTTGCCCCTCCTGAAAGTTCTGGCAGATGAGACCGAAATAGTCA
This sequence comes from Cyprinodon tularosa, assembly GCF_016077235.1. NCBI lineage: Eukaryota > Metazoa > Chordata > Actinopteri > Cyprinodontiformes > Cyprinodontidae > Cyprinodon > Cyprinodon tularosa. Next base: position 2,027,991 of record NW_024038657.1, on the reverse strand, counting down.
TGTTATAATCTATTCCAATAACACTAAATAATTCACTGAGAGCAGTTGCTTAGATATCAGTGCAAAGATCGGTTATCTCCTTGGGATTTATATGAGAAATGTTTTTGTTTGTATTAAGTGCTTCAATATTTTTACAGTAATATAGTGTGAATTTTAATTCTGTTACCTTCTGAGGAACTAGGAGAATATCCAGTGAAATGAACTAGAACCAGCAGACTTCCAGTTTCTGATTGATGATTAGGTCAAACCCAGAGTTGGTTGCGAGATTAGCCCATCAGTCAAGATAAGGGATGGAAGTGTGGGAACTGCAAACTGTGGGTGATTCTGTCGGTGGCATGTATGAGCCCAAATCCCAAGTCCAGATCACTACATCGGGTTTGGTGTGAGACAGTGACAGATTAAAGGTGGTTCCGAAATATTAAATTCCTTTTACTTTATATTTCCTATTTCCCCATTTCCCCAATCCATTTAATGTTTAACATTAGAACCCGATTACTTTGTAAAGCCTCTTTCTTTTTTGTTAAAATATAACAATCTGGGTAATTAATTTCTGAGTTGTCAAATATCACCTGTACTGTAGTTGTGGACATGGCTTAAAAAAAAAATAGAATAAAATAGAATCTGTTAGAACATGAATTTGTCTTTTGAGTTTCTTGTTACTAAATGAAATCATTAAAAATCTAATGCCATAAAAAGGAATGTAATGTAATGTAATGTAATAGAATAGAATAGAATAGAATAGACACCTCCTCTTGCCCATTGACAGTTGGAGTTAGGTCCCAGCAACCTTCGTGACCCTAGCAGGGATAAGCATGTTGGAAAATGGATGGATGGAAAAAATAGAAGAGAGTAGAATAGTTTAGTCATTTATAATCCCACAGTAGGGATCCCACAGCAGCAAGTCAGGTAAAAAACAGAAGGAAAATACTGTACAGATATTAAAATTGCCGTGCTCAGATTGAATCAAACATGCAACTAAGTAGGATAATTTCAAATTGTACAAAATTCAAATGCATTAGTGTAAATCTTTAAAAACAGGAAACAACATTCTACTTACAAAAAATGAAAATATGCAATCAGCAACAGGGATTTAAATGTTTCGATTTTGTTGGGAGCACTGATTGTTATAGAGTCTAAAAGCAGCTGGTGGTAAGGATTTACCATGACCTTTCTTCGTGAATATGGTGAGAAGTAGTACTGTATTTCAATGAAGGAGCTCTCCAGGTCTGCAACAGCTTCATGCATAGGGTGGAAAAATTGTCCAACGGTGATGATTTTAGGTCAGAGTCATACTGTCTGCCACCATCTGCAGATCCAGGCTATGTCAACAAATACACTCACCGGCCACTTTATTAGGTACACCTGTCCAACTGCTCGTTAACACTTAATTTCTAAGCAGCCAATCACATGGCGGCAACTCAGTGCATTTAGGCATGTAGACATGGTCAAGACAATCTCCTGCAGTTCAAACCGAGCATCAGTATGGGGAAGAAAGGTGATTTGAGTGACTTTGAACGTGGCATGATTGTTGGTGCCAGAAGGGCTGGTCTGAGTATTTCAGAAACTGCTGATCTACTGGGATTTTCACGCACAACCATCTCTAGGGTTTACAGAGAATGGTCTGAAAAAGAAAAAACATCCAGTGAGCGGCAGTTCTGTGGGCGGAAATGCCTTGTTGATGCCAGAGGTCAGAGGAGAATGGCCAGACTGGTTCGAGCTGATAGAAGGGCAACAGTGACTCAAATAACCACCCGTTACAACCAAGGTGGGCAGAAGAGCATCTCTGAATGCACAGTACGTCGAACTTTGAGGCAGATGGGCTACAGCAGCAGAAGACCACACCGGGTGCCACTCCTTTCAGCTAAGAACAGGAAACTGAGGCTACAATTTGCACAAGCTCATGGAAATTGGACAATAGAAGATTGGAAAAACGTTGCCTGGTCTGATGAGTCTCGATTTCTGCTGCGACATTCGGATGTTAGGGTCAGAATTTGGCATCTACAACATGAAAGCATGGATCCATCCTGCCTTGTATCAACGGTTCAGGCTGGTGGTGGTGGTGTCATGGTGTGGGGAATATTTTCTTGGCACTCTTTGGGCCCCTTGGTACCAATTGAGCATCGTTGCAACGCCACAGCCTACCTGAGTATTGTTGCTGACCATGTCCATCCCTTTATGACCACAATGTACCCAACTTCTGATGGCTACTTTCAGCAGGATAATGCGCCATGTCATAAAGCTGGAATCATCTCAGACTGGTTTCTTGAACAAGACAATGAGTTCACTGTACTCAAATGGCCTCCACAGTCACCAGATCTCAATCCAATAGAGCATCTTTGGGATGTGGTGGAATGGGAGATTCGCATCATGGATGTGCAGCCGACAAATCTGCGGCAACTGTGTGATGCCATCATGTCAATATGGACCAAACTCCCTGAGGAATGCTTCCAGCACCTTGTTGAATCTATGCCACGAAGAATTGAGGCAGTTCTGAAGGCAAAAGAAGGTCCAACCCGTTACTAGCATGGGGTAACTAATAAAGTGGCCGGTGAGTGTAGAGCTGGCTTACCTCAGACTCTACAGAAAATAAAATCAGAAAATCATATATGAAGGAAATGTGGCATGGAGTATTTAATGTTTATATAAAGTGCAACTTGTTCTGAAACAGCTTATAAAAAGAGCTTAGGGAAGGAATCTGTTTCTATTATTTTTAATGATATAATGATCCAGATTTTTTTTTTTCATAAAGTAGTGCTGGGGTAGAATCTGTAGTAATGGATCTTCCACTTTTCTGGTTTTGTGAAGTTTAAACTAAGCTGTTACACCACAAAGGATGGGTGAGTGATGGCAGAGATCTTCAGCAGCATCCCCTACACTTTGAAGGCTCTCAGCCTCTTTTGCAGGAAGAATCTGCTCAGACGCTGGATTCAGGATAAACACATTTGATTTGCAATTAACTAATCCACATAGTTCATTCTCAGCTCTAGCTAACTCTACTTTCGTTAATGAATTTCTGCTCAAATTTGATGTTACATTCAAATTAAACATATCCATTGATGTAGGTTGTATAAAAGCTAATGCTGAAATTATGATGTCACTATGCTTCTCCTTACCATAAATAGATTTTTAGGAGTCGAAAATTTATAATATTTATTTCAAACATATGGAAACACCACCCTTAATTTGACTTAAAATAAAACAGAACATGAAAAACTGATTTGTTTTGTGATTTCACAGTAAAGATGTGTAATCCTTTACATATCTATGTCAAACAGAAGCTGTGCTGAATAACAAAATATTGATTTAACAATCAAATCATTTTTATTTCAGCTTATGCACTTTATTGATTGTCTGAGAGGCAAGGATGCAAACCGGACAAATGCACAAAACCTGACACATAAAGAGGAATAGTGTTCTAAAGCGGGAACTCCACGAGGCTTCATGCTTGACTGAGAAGTTTTGTGTAGTCTGCCACAAAATGGGTTGATCAATGAAACCCCTGAGACTCTAGATTTCACAAAAAAAGTGAAAAATGAGGAACAAATAACAGCAGGCTGGATCCCTCAGAACAAGAAAAAAGACCAAAAGTTCAAAATGCTTAAGTCATCTGGCTTGAAAGAGACGAGGAACAATGCTTGTAGCGTTTTCTCTTTTGTCACTGTGCACTTTAAAGCTCAGCCCTTCAGTAGGCCATTAATTAAACTCCAAAAAACAACAAAGGGTGAGCATGGATAAGAAAAAAAAATTAAACACATTTTCTGCAAATTGTTGCTAAATTTGGATTTTAACACATCTTATTATTCTGCTTTTAATAACACACTGTTGTTTGACACAGGCAGGCGTCCTTTCTTCCTCTACCTTGTTATTCAAAACTAAAGATCTCTGATTATGCCTATTATGTCAGAAAACCTACCACAATCCCTGTAGTGAGGAAACCTTTCCAGCCCTCCCAGCAGCTTCAGCTTGGTCCTTTAATGGAAGTACCACAGATGGAAAAGATTTTTTTTTTCCCTCTGTAGTAATTAGGGCTTTTCAGAAATGTAGCCCAGTCTTTAAAGAGAATGTTTCTTAATTGCTACCTTTTGTTGCAATATTGCTACTGTTTGAAAAGGATAATAACAGCTGGTCAAAGTAATTGTTGCTTTATGAATTCATTTGCACTGAAACGCTCCCTCTAGAAACTGGTTATTGTTGTGCACTCAAAAGATGTTGCATCTCATTACACAGATGCTGCAGAATTATGTTGAATGACAAACAAATATGTTAATATCCTCCAGGAAGAACATCTGATGATTTGAAATAAAGGAATCATTTCCAATAAAATGTCACATCTAAAATAATCCTGGTCATGTAGAAATTAATGCTAGGATCATCATTGTCATGTTTATCTAAAAGATATCCTTAGCTATTTCTTCTTTTATGAAAGTAAATGCTGACAGTGAACATTTAGATCATGTTATTTTTTTTCTCCTGCCTCTCCTCTCAGAGCCACAAAGATAATGAGTTAGGATCTGTTATCTTGTCTTGCTGTTCTCATGTTTTTCTAAACTAAAAGAGACAAAGATGTTTCATTTGTGTTGCACGTAAAAAAATATAGAAACAATCAGTTGCTTTGGCCTTGATGTATGTTAGTGCAGACACATCACCATGAAAAAGGCAGCACAAAAACTATGATCCTTTGTAGTGATCAAGTAGGTATTGCTAAGCTAAAAAAAATAATTTGCACATTTAGACTGAACATACAGTACAAGTTCTTCAAAGGCTCTAACTATAAGTTACTAAATATATTTTTAATTGCACATTTGTTCTGGAGAGTTAAAATGGGGCATTTTTGAAAAACAATCTTATACATGCTGGAGGTCTATTGGTCATTCTGCATAGATTTAACAGTCAATTCTAATTATATTTGGGACAATAGAATTGTTTCTATGATTTCCTTATTAAGAATGTTGGGATCTTGTCTCATTAAATCCCCACAATATTTATTCAAAGTGCAATTAATCATCCGGTGAAGTAAGTTTAAGTTGTTACATGTTGCAGATATCAGGGTATGGGCTTTGAGATTCACACTATGCACCTGCTACCATTGTAAAGTTAGCATCTGTTTATGAGCTTCCTGTTGGTGCTGCATTAATAGGCTATTGGTTTTAAATGGTTATAAATGAGTCTGGACCATCTTTGCTGATTTATTGTTAAAAATTTAAGACTAGGGTTTATAGAACCAGGACTGGAAGAAACTGTTTCTTTTAAAAGTGAAAAGTATTATTAGAGCCGTTATTACATGGAAACTCCAAAGGGTATAATTTTAATGAATGTTTTGGTATTTGGAGTATCAAAATTTTACGAGCGTAAAAACTTGGTCTATGGGCTAGTCAAGTGTGAAATGAAATGTGCAATCATTATAGATTCTGTAAAACATAATTTGTTATTTGTAAAAGATTTACTCTGCTTATGAAAATAAACAAAAATACATATGTTTGTGGTTCAATTCAGATATTATATAGATACATTATTAGAAAATATGAACAGCAACATCTATTTTGAAGGAGCCAAAGGATGTTGCCAGACTTTTAACTAAGACTTTCATAATAATTATCCTATCCACAGCTATGCAAAATTATATTAGTTGGTAATAGTTATTATTAAGTGTTAAAAGAAAAAGAAAAGACTTTTTCAATGTACAAATTGAACTTTTTGCTAGAATGAGGAATTCTACAGGCATGACTGTTTATAAAGGCAAAGAGAATTACTCTAAATTAAGGCAAATTGAACTCCAGTGATTAGAAAGCAAACCAGCATACTATAAGAGCTGAGATGTTTTGGTGGAAAAAATCTGTTCCCCTTGATGCAGACAAATGATTTAACTTGGTCTTTTTTCTTTTCTTTTTTTCCACTGGATGCCTTTTTCTTGGTGTTCAGACAAAAAACAAGCAGAGAAAGAAGGGAGGAAGATAAACAGCAAATGTCCCAAGTTTAAAAATTGAACCCCCGATGGCTGTGTCGAGAACAAATTGCCTCCAAATAGGGGTGTTCACTTCCCCACTGTTGTCTCTGTTACCGATCAGAAAGATTTAAAATTGGATATTTGAAGATGGCAGCTCCCAGCTTGATACAACATTAGATTTAGTAAACTTAAAGGCTTGAATAAATCAAAAAAAATCTACAGCTTTAAAGAGCTAATTAGGTTTCAGAGACTATATTATTCTGTCTGTTGCACCTAGTTGTGTTCCATTTTGTCTCCTTTTATCTAAGCTGTACTTAATTTAGATTTTTTGTCCCTTCACACTGTTGCTTTTACCCTGGTTCTCTCTGTATTCTATCTTTATTCTATTGAAATCTGTTTATTTAGCATTTGCCCACCAATGTTCTGTTGCTGCTCCAGTGCTTTGTCGCCAAAAACCCTGAGAGCACATTACAAAAAACTCATAACCATATAATTTGTTATTAAAGATGCATATAAAACTGTCACATACAGCGACAGACTAGAATATCCAGTATAACACATACAGTGTCAATACAGTTCTAGTTAATAATGCTTGGATTAAAGAAAAAAACGTTCCTTCTACCACATAAACCGTAGCACTTTGCTTTGAATCTCAGAAGGCTCAGATTGAATCATTTGTTTTTCAGATATGTACATGATGCCACTTTTTTTTTTTTTTTTTTTTACAATGATTGAAATTAAGCAAACCATTTTTTTTATGGCAAATAAGTGAGGCAATAAGGGACATAGTAGGATGCTGTGGTTGCTTGATATACAATAATTGTACACAAACAGGTACTCAGATACCAATAATTTAAAACACATTGTCTGAGAACCTTAATTTAATTGGGCCTTTTTTTTTGTTTGTTGTTTTTTTTCCCCCTAAATTTACACATCATAAAAACATCCTTGTAAGCCAACATTAGCTGTCGAACTATGTAATAAATGAGACTTGTCTGAGATTTACCACGTAGAATCTTGTTTCCTTTTTTTCTGAAAATCAAACCGAAATTAGATTTGAAAATGTACCCACTTTCTCTGGTTGAAATTCATAAAACAGAGTTTGAGAAAAAAGCTGTGTAAAATAGTCACTACTTACAGTTGATAGTAAATAGTCTCATCTGTGGCTCTACGAACCCGTCAAACAAAGGACCAAAAATCTTAACAAACCTTTATTGTTTTAAATCATGTTTTCCGACCTTTTAATGTTTTCCGAACAGGGATTTCCAAGGGACTCCCTAAAACCACACACACACACACACACGCACGCACGCACACACACACACACACACACACACACACACACACACACACACACACACACACACACACACACACACACACACACACAGCTTTGTTTTCATGAGATATGGGGACATTTCATTGACTTTCATTAATTTTATATGGCCTAACCTAGACCCTTATCCTAACCCTAACTATTACCAACATATTCCTAACCCTAACCTAAACTGAATTCACACCTTAGGCCTAAACCTAACCCCAAATCAAAGAACAGAACTTTACCATATGGGGACTAGTTGAATATTCTTATATGTACCTGTTAGTCCCCGCATGAAGGATATTTGACAAAATACCTCCTCAACATTATAGGTAAAACAAGACCATACATGTGTACACAACATACACACAATGTTAGATACATTTCTTTAAATGTAGAGACATTCAGGGGGTGAGCTTTTACACCCCAATGAATGCCTAATCAACATCCAGGGAGAGAGTTCTGGCTCATTAAACTGGCTCTTTGTGCTGGCATTAATAATGCAGGGGCAATGTGAGAGCTATGATGTGTTCAAAGACCTGCCATCTTGTTAATTCACCATTAATCATGCAGAATAACACAACAGCCTTGAGTGCTGTTGACCCGTTCTTTTTTGGCGCTGGAGTCAAGAAAACGGTCACTTCTTGGCCTACACCATCTTGAGCCAGAATATTGAGGCACTATAAGTCCACTAGTAGCAGCACTCAGTGTAACTTTTCAATTTGTGTGCAGTTAAGATTAGCAATTTAAACAAATCATTCAATTACAAAATCATGTTAAATATAAAGGTTTATTTACATTAAACATCTCTTTGTTTTTTTTTTCTTTTACCAGCTGTTACCTATTATATTGTGACAGTTATTCCATTTTAACTAAAAGGTAAACTTATAATTACAGACTTTATTCCTTTCCTTTGATTTCTAAACTTACAAAGAAATTAAAAGTTATGGTTAATCAGTAGAACTGAGAAAGAGATCTGAACTGAGCCTTTCTCATTTTTCATCTACACCTACAAAAGCATCATTTTCAGCATTTTTTTTTTATACATTTCTCTCACCTGAGAATAGACAGGAAATTTGAAGGCTTTTTGGACTTGCTTTTTTCCTCTAACCTTCTTAAACTAAAATCAATGTTCCAGTCTTTTCAGCCTCAGTAGATTACCTCAACGGGATATAGTCTGCTCTATCAGGAAGCACCAGACTTCTATTTCTTTCTTGCACAAGCACCTATGGGAGACCCCATAACTAACTCGACGTCCCAAAGATGGATAATCGCAGGTAAACCTGCTAGAATCTACAGTTTACGATAAAGTTCAGTGGTTGTGAACCTTGTGCCTAGTATTGAGCCTGGGGACTTTGAAGAGCTGATGAAAGGACAACCTATGCCATTATGCAAAAGATCTGCAAATAAAAACAGGAAGGGAATTTGTTAAAACAGGAACTAATGGGAGAAAACAGAGAGCAAGTCTGACAGATCTAGTCTTGTCAATTACTTAAAATACTATGATATGATGGATTTCATGATTCTTTGGATGATCTTTAGAGGCTAATTCAAAATTAATATTTTCTTATAACCTTATCTTGACTTGTACATCTTAACAGCTTTGCTCCCAAGTGTTTATGGTTTGATGCCTCTTGCTTTGTGGTGTTGCAGCCTCAGGGGCCTTACATAAAAGGTTTGTTCACACTGATGATCAGGTATTATTTTTACTTCATTTCTCCAAGTATGTGAATTTGTAAAGTAATTGTTTGGAATAGAACATTGAAGGGACTTTTACATTTTCCATATTGGCATGAATATTTTCATTTTCTTTTTTGTTTATCTTTTTTATATATATTTTTTTTTTCTCTACATAATCTCTACATAGTTCATACCTGCATTACATAAATGGAATTCTACTTATTTCAGAATGTGAATGGATATAAAGCCAAAAAAAGTGAATACTTTTACAAGACTGTAAAATGAGAACATGTCATTCCCTGCTTCACGCTTGGCTGTCTGAAAAAAATCTGTCAGACCTTGAATTTGAGCTTCCTAGGGATGGCTGAGTGTCATAAGCTTTTTTTTTTTTTTCTTTATGTTTTTCTACAGTGGAAAGGTGTACTGTAATATAGAATTAATATTTAGTCTTCCAGAAATTAGACATTTTTATGTATTTAGCCTATGATAGGTTTCTTTGCACAAATCATGGTTATGGATTAGAATATCACATCAAACAAATATAAAAAATAATTAATACAAACAGTGGGCTTAATGAGGAGTATTTTTAATACATCATTAAATGTCTTATTTTTGTAGTTTAGAGTTGGTTTTACCTTTTATTCCTGTTGTTTTCCAGTGGATGAACTCATATGATGGAGAAAATTGGTTTAGCAGCAATAAATCCAACTATGCCCAATAAAAATGCTGCAAGCACATTCCTTTGTAAGGTTTTTTTTTTTCATGGTTTTACTTTCAGACTTTGTAAAAAATCAGTGAGGTAAAAACCATTGGTCTGGGCAGGTTTCTCAGTGACAAACAGAAAAACCCCACAAGTGTATCGTAAAGCCTCCAATGGCGATGATGTGAAATAAGGAATGTGCAGCAAGCTAGAGAACAACATGCTTACTCTGTCAACATATGTTCTCAAAAAAGCATAAACATTTTGTTTATCTTTGGAACCAAAATTAAGAACTTGACATCTCTGTTTCAGTTCCTGTAGATGATTGAAAAGTCAAACAAAGAAAATCAAGATATAGAGATTTTTTCTCTTTAAGGAGAATTTATAATGGAGAAGCTGATATAAAGCATGTGGCAGATGTGTATAGAATAAATCAAACAAGGACTAAAAGGTTCATTTTTGTGTTTAAAAAATGCATTTGTGTATCGAGGCATGTCAGGGCAATCTCAAAAATCCACAGACAAATGCAGTGAAGTTTAAAGACTACTGGTACTTTGAAATTTTATTTATAATTGTTTATGCACCAGAAACATTCTTGTTCTGTACATGTGTGGATCTTGTGTGCTTGTGTGAATTGTGCTGTGCATGTGTGGATCTTGTCTTGTGCATGTATGCTCAATAAAATGTAAACAATTTACAAATAAGCTGAATATCATTTTATTTACAAAAACAGTAATGCATTGATAAACTTGTACCAAAACCTAAATTATGCTGTATACCTGTAATTCCTGTTTAAATTTGAATGCCTAGAATGGAAAGAATACAAGTATGCCTCTTGTTTCAAGAGTCATTATCTTACTCTTGAGCGGCTAATCTACTAAATGTGTTGGCTTCACTGCAGAGTTGGACCACAAAGCAGTGCAGGGAAATAGTTTGAAACACTAAAGATGAACACACAGACAGCACCTGATGGGTTTAGCAATTCTCCTGTGTTCTCTCATCGAGAACCAAATGATAAGTGCATCACAAGAAGACAAATAACACTGCAGGGCTGATCTTTAGAACTGTACCACTTAGTATACAGCTACTGTATAATTTATAAATCCAGAGACATTTTTTGCATGATTCTTTATGCTCTATGTTAAAGCCCTCTAAGAAAATTCCAAGCAGTTCAATCAGGCACCTATTCCCACTGAGGAGCAGCAAGTTAATGACCCTGTTTCTCATCTGGACTTCTCCCTGTTTTTTTTCTCTGATGTGGAGTCCTAATGCTTAATCTCTGGGGTAAGCTGTCAGGAACATGATGAATGGAGCTGGTAGTCTGGCTCTCAAAACCTGCATACATTTTTAAGCACAATTACTTGAACATGTTTTTTTATTTTATTTGGCTATTCAAGATGGCTGTTCGGCTGCACATGAATCCTGGCAACTCATACTGGGAATAGCTGGAAATTAATTGTTAATAGGTGCAAATTAAATTGCAGTTTAAGAGATGGATCTCAGATCTCTGAGATGTTTTGCCTGGACCAAGTGACAGATTGAGCAATTCCTGGGCTGCAATCTTGCACAAGTGTAAGCACTGGTTTGCAGTTAAAGTACTATTTATGGACTGTCCCCTGTCCTTTGATCAGAGAATTAACAAGGCTCTTCGAATTAACAATTATCAGGTCCCATGATTCACTTTAAGGACCCCCTTACACAAGGTTTGCATGGTTCTGTGCTAAACAGTGAGGTTGTCAGTATTTTGCCGTCTGCTGTGAAGGCGTTACTGAAAAAGACAGAGGGGAGAGATAAAGAAAGCTAAGGAGGCTATGATAGAGCAGCAGTGGGTGAATAATTAATTAGGTTGTGTAATTGTACAAAGCTGAGAAGCACATAACAAGCCTGTAAATATAGCTCCTGCAAACAGGGAGATAGAAGGAGGAAAATAATTTTTGCAGTCAAGCCGATCAAATATCCTTGATTCTGAAGAGAGCTTCTTTTTATCCCTGTGAAAATAATGTTGGACAGCTGAAGACCTTGAAGTTTTGACACAGTGTTTTAAGAGCACAGAGACTATTCAGGAGGAACCCTGGAATCAAATATGCTTCCTGCTGAAAAGCACAAAGGAGCCACAAGGCCAAGCCAAGAGAGTCTGCTGGGGAACATATCGACAGAGAAGACATACTTTCTGGCTTGCTGCAGTCAGAGACGGAGAACAATGAGTCATCTCCCTGCTTTAGTGTTGTTATTCAGTTTGATTTCATTTATCAAGGTGCCTATATAGAGAAGACACAGGGAAAATCTTAGAACATTTATTGCTGTCTAGCGTGTTTCATGTGGTTAACATTTTTTTTTTTGCAAATATAAACAAGAGTTTCCAAGTTTCCCATCAATGGACAAAACAATACAAAAAACCCCCCAGAAAATGTGATACATTTACTTTTTCTCAGAAGAGTTTTATCAAACAGTAGCAACCCTGTTTGCAAAAACACTGCTTGCAAATCAGTTTTAAAAGAGCAAAATTCACTCTTAACACTAATGACAGAAATAACCTTTAAAATATTTACGCCCCTACTAAGTTGGCATACACATGTTAGCTGGACAATTTCAGTTATTAAATACTAGTAAATGTCTGCATCTATAATTTAAATTCTATATAGAGAAATGCAAAGACCACTTAAACTTGTTTTTTCAATATTTATTCAAATTTGTTGTATAATCCTTCCATCCTTGAAAAAGTAAAAACTTAAATGCATCTTTAATAGTTTTACAAAAATATTTACGAAGTCTAAGCCCATGATTAGTTAATATAAAATTCTGATTGGAACTTTAGAAGAGATGTCCTATTTAATTTGCAAAAAAAGCTATGTTGCTCCGATGGTTGTTTTACCTTGTAAGCTACTGTACTTCATTGTGACTTTTATATATTGTGCACTCGAGAAGAAGAAGGTTTTTTTTTTTCATTCTATCCTCTAAATAAATAATGTGTTCTGGCAAAAAAAGGCTTGCAGCGAAAAGTATAAGGCCAGAGTCTGTGGTGGAATGGGTCTCCTTTGCTGGAGAATCCAGTGACTCAAGAGTCTAAAGTTAGGTTTTTCACTCCTCTGTTTTGGCTTTAACTAAGAGGGTTCTCCTCTAATACGGTAATTTCACAACTTTCAAAAGTTGCAAAATGCATATTTAAAATAAATAAAGGGTATATTTTCATTTTGCTGTTATGTCTTGTTGGAGATAGTTGGTCTTACACATACAAGCAACCAGATAAACAGGAATGATTAGATATCATTCATACTGAGGAACCTTTTGGAAATCTTCAAACTGTTTCAAATATATTTAGAATTACTCAAATTCAATGAAATTAGTTTTGTGTACAGGATAATTTAATTGCTTTTACCTATGAGGAAAATAAGGTACTGTATATACAATATACTCATTATTCCAGTTTATAAATAGTTCAGAACTGTAGGAATTTTATTTAGATATCAGAAGTAGGCCTGATTATTGAAAGTTATTTTGAGTTTATACATAAACCTACTGCTGCTATGAAGAGTTTTAAAGTTATAACTATGTAGAGTAATATACCACTTTGTTATTGTGCTTTTTTTTTAATTTAACATAAATCTAACAAGCTGATGCTTATCTGGTTAAATGGGTCTGTCTGGTTGGGAAGTGTCTGCAGCTGGTTGCAAAAGAAAAATTGAACCTATTATAATTTTCAACAAGTGTTACCTCTAATAAGAATGAAACTCTCCTATTTTCCACATAATATGGTCTGTGCTTATTGCCAGCAAAATAACTTCCAAATTGATTTGGTTGTTAAAATGTAATCTAGAAAGGAGGGGGGTTGATTGATTGACAGCTGGAAATCCTGTTGTCATATCTCATCTGGAGGTTAGCAACATTAATCTCTGGGTCATTGTCAATGGTTCACAACTTAATTAACTTTGAGAGCTGGTACTTCACTGTTTTTAAACAGTTTCCTCACAAAAACAGATGCTTCCGGGGATAAACCAGCAGAAAGGATGAAGATCGGGGAACCTGACATAAAGTCTAAAGCCAGCGCTAAAATAAAATTTGTACCTAGAAATGTTTTGGTACATCTGATCTCAATTTAATGATACAGTTCCCAAAGCAGTAAAATCCAAACATTAAAATTGTACAGCAGTACAGTGTATCAGATGTGCCCCTGTAATGGCTTGTGGGAGGTTTCTCCACAAAAACCAGGATACCATTTGGAAGAAGAAAAAATTTCCTTTGATTCGTTGCTTTTGTTCATGTTTTTAACTGCGTCTCCTTCTGGCACGATAATGGAATGCTTATGTAGCCACAATGCATGCCCAGTATGTACATTCTACCAGAAAAAATGTACAAAAAATATTTAGAATATCTTTAGTTTGGGGATTAAATCTGTGTTATTCGACCAAAGGCTGACTACATTCTCTTTCAAGCTGCATATAGCCCACTAAGAGGACATGAATGGCAAATAACATTAGATATTTCAGTCTTGGCAGATAGCAGAAAGCTTGTGTCACCTTTTAAGTTCTTTAAAAATAACCCTACTAAAATATAGAATTGGTAGAATAAGAGAGGCAATGCACTTAAAAAGAAACTGGTATAAAAGGCAAGGACTCGATAGAGGCATGGGATTGACAAAAAAGCTTTCAGTCATTTTTTCTATACTATGCCCTGCAGAAACTATTTGAACTCCATTGTAGTAGAGCAGCTCTGTTATACTTAATATTGTGTCACAAAATAATTCAATGCACGAGAAAACCAGGAGAAAAAGTCCTTTGCATAAGTATTGTTGAAAGCATTTGAAGTAAATACATATACAGTATATATATTTAAATACATATATAAAATTCTTATTCCTTGCATAATAATCTTTAACACTTTATTTTATACAGTTCAGACAAGATTTTGTTTAGAGATCACATATAAATAATTTCTACTTATTAAATTCAAGAAAACAAATTTGTTTTTAAGTTTACATATAAAGAATTTATGGTCTCCATCTTGTTTCATAGTCTTATTGAAAGACAGAGATAGAAAGAGCCATTTCCAACAAAACAAAACTCTGCCTCCCAAAGATAGGAACTGTATACATGTTAGGCACTGTGTTGTTGACATCAGCTAACAATGTGTAGAATGTTGCTGTCCAAACAATCTTTTCAGCCATTAAAACCTCTCTGCTGGCCAGAAGCATGACCAAAAAGCTGTCAAAGGACCGCAATGAAGAGACAGTAGATTGGTACAGGGCTGAATTGGTCTAAAGCAATTACCAAGATAACTACAGATGACTAAATTTGTTGTGCAAAGCTGAGTTAATATAAAATAATCATCGTTTGCACTCAGTCTGGATCTTCATATAGTTCTTGCCTCATGGGATGAGGGTAACCATGAGAAAGGTGGGGGTTCAACCCACAACTCGAAGGGAAAAGAAGATGGCTAATGTTGGCTACAGTCACTAAATAGGGATTCTGATTTGACAGACCAACCCCCCTGCACACGTCACTCCCTCTTCATGCAATGTTTTAGAACTGTAAAATACTGATATACTGTATGAATACCCTTGCCATAAATGGTGCAGAGTGAATCTTTAGCAACTTTTAGGTTTCTTGAAAGCTGAGTGGTTTCTAATTTCCTTTAATCTAATGAAGTCCTGGTTTCTTACTTTGTTTGTCACCATAATGGCTTCCGCACTAATTAATAACCAGAGCTTGGAGAAGTAGAGTGTTTACACGTCAAATCAAAGTGGACAAAGAATGGAGCCTTGAGGAACTTAAGATGCCATCTGTTTGCCCAGATTTATAACAGCCAAAAGATCCTAGTTAGTACTAGTATATTAATTAAGGTTCAAATCAATGTAATAGAATACCAGGAAGAGAAATACTGAGGTAAACCCTGGTATGACAGTAATTGAAGATAACCTGCCAAAGTAATAAAGTGCTCCCAAACATAGACTCTTATCAGAGTTGTAGAGTGGGCAATATCAATGTATAGATCTCACCCCTTTAGAGCATTTGTGGAAGAATGATCCTCTTTCTTGATCAAGAGTTAGCAAATAAACTTAAAAGATTAAATGTTTCAGCACAGAGGATGGCCAAAATTGCTCAATGGCATTCAATCCCTCTGAGATTAAGGTCAGTGTTTTCATAAGCCAAGCTTGCGTAAGATATTCTAATAATCTTCAAAATTTGATAATTGATATTCAGAGCACATTTTTTTAGGCACTAATTGTGAAGGTTCGAAGTTGCAGGGGAGCCCTTTTGTCACCTTGTCAGGCAAACATTGTTCCTGCAAGGCATGATTTGATGTGGTCGTCTCAAATGGCGCATCTGTCAGGTCTTCCCTGAGCTGACTGTCAAGAATGTCCCCCACTGCTTCAGCTCATTTGCTTTATTGATCTGGCTAACAAAATGCCAACATGTATGAGACTGTTTCAAGCAATAGTTGTTTGTTTTTTTAAGCATATTTGCTGAATTTTAATCATTGTATTAGTGAGCAATATTACATAACAAACAAATAACATTTTTTCCCCAATGTGAAATGGTTGTTTTGTCCAACATCTGTAAATTTCCTGCTTGATGCATACCAACATCATCAAAATGAAATGCTCAAACATTTCCCAGGGATTTTTGTTATTCAGAGAAAAAAGTTGTCCTGACTGTGATATAAACATTTTTGGAGGGGTTTAGCTTTGTTGATCTCGGAAGTAGAGTACTCTGTCTAGTAATTTACCCCTGTTCAGTTAGCAGCAGGCCCTCAAATATCATGCTGACAGACTCCTGCTGTTCAGTTTTAAAAAGGTTGTTCTGTTAGTTTACTTTTGTTTCAAATTGTCTTTATTTGGGTATTAAATCATATTGCAATATGCTTTATCTACTAAACTTTAAGCAGTGACCATATATCGTCATCAGAACTGCCCAGTGTATTCCTTCCTTCCTTCCTTCCTTCCTTCCTTCCTTCCTTCCTTCCTTCCTTCCTTCCTTCCTTCCTTCCTTCCTTCCTTCCTTCCTTCCTTCCTTCCTTCCTTCCTTCCTTCCTTCCTTCCTTCCTTCCTTCCTTCCTTCCTTCCTTCCTTCCAATTTCCAAGCATCCAGGCATAGATCCATTGTTTCACATATGAAATAAATCACTCGAAAAAGCCATTGTTTCAGGCAATAACATACACTGTGTGGCATTTTCTGAGGCAAGTGTAATTGGTGTGGAAATGACACTTACTCGGAACAAGCTGCACTGTATCAGTAGCGTTCGGGGCCCATTCTGTGCTCCCTGAATGAATCACCTATCAGGAAGTGATGGATTGTTTTTTTCTGTCCAAAATAATATCACTGTAAAAATGCCATACCAGTGTTCAAAAAGAAAACTACATCTAGAAGAAAGAAAAGTATAACTTCACAGTAAGACCACCCATATATGTTGCTCAAAAAAGTTTAATAACCGATAAGTCTAATAACCGATAACCAGTTCAAGAGCCAGTTGAAAAGCACATGCTTGCAGGATGTATAGAACTGCATTTTTGCAGTTAACCTAAAATTACCTGATGTTACCAAAGATTTATTCAAAACACCTCTTTACCAAGCAGATCATATGTCAGCCCATATCAAAGTAAAAGGAGTCTGCAAAATTTCAGCAAAAAGATTGTCAATGTTGATGTTATACAGGAATTGTAAAAGTTTCTCTAATATGTCTAAAGTGGTATGGAAAAGTGGCTTTTGGTAATTATTAAGCTGCTGTTACTTATTTCTTCATTTATGCATGCATTTTGAAAACATGTTACATGGCTCCAAACAGAAAGAAATACATACGTATTTTGTGTAAAATCCTATTCTGCCATGTCCTTAATCACGTGTGGTGCTTTTGATGCAGTTCTGTTTAGAAGAAATGTATGTGTATGATCGATTGTGGTGGTTTGTTCAATTTGTTCTGCTGCCTCATGATGGGGTTTTAGTTTTTTTCTTGATTTATTTAAATTTAGAGTTCTGTGTAGTTAGAAAAAGAATTTTCAATTTATCTAATTGCTTTGTGATTAAGTAACTGTGATTAATTGCATCTTAAAAATGTGTGATACAATTTGCAAAATATTTTTTCATAAGCTGAATGACTAAACGAACATAGATTTGTGTTCTGATAGGGTAGAGAATTATCTGAAGTCTTGTAATTCTTTCATATTGTAGTTCACCTAACAGATACAATCACATATTGTTTTACAATGTGTATACTGGTAGCTTTATAATTTCTATTATTTTTCAGTCATGCATGTATGCAGGGAAAGATTACGTTTAGTGATAACTTGCAGTAAAAGCCATTTAACATAGAAAACTCATTAATGCAGCTGCATTTTTTTCTGTATACTTTAGGTTTACATCCTGGAAACAAAATGTGTTTTCTTTACAGGGCTCTTAACCTCATCTAAATGCAACATAATTACCCAAAGGGCAGAAATAAATTGGAAAAAGAAAATAGAAAATAAAAATAAGCATTCTGAATTGAAAACATGCTGGCATGGTTACATGGCTGGCTGTGATCAGATTTTTAGTTGTTTCCTTGCTCATCTTTTCAGGATACATCATGTCAACACAGGTATTTTCCAGCTTATGTTCCAAAAATACTCCAAAAACATCATGTTCTGTAATGACTTAATCAAACTAGACAGTTTACAGAACCAGGGCTGATTCTTGTATCATAGAAAAGTTCAACTGCTCTTCCAGGAAAAAAAAACTGCATTAGTTGAAATTTGCTGCCAAGTTACTTTTTAATTTTCATATATTTTCAACAAAGACAAAGAATATGTGAAAAGGATCTGGGATGACTATTTTCTTACGACATTATGCCTTCCAAATATTAGTTGGCTGAATGTTAATTATTTCTTTACCCAATTATGTTTTACTTAACGGTTGTTTTATTTCTATCTTTGAAGGATCTCTATGGTCTTTTTGGTTTTACTATTTGTTTTTGGTTGATAAGTATTGAGCAAATATTAGAGTTAAGTTTTTACTCTGATTTTAATGATTGTGAGAGTATTGAAAAATAAATATTAATAAAGTCAAATTTAGTTTTAACTTAAAAAATTGATGTATCGAAATAGAAATGAAAAAGATGCTTATTGCATAATTGCAATTATGGATCAATCTATTAACAAAGACTTAAAGCCAACTTGTAAAGGCTCGGAAAAGCTAGGTTACTTGATAATAGCAGTTTAGACTATAAAAACCGATAACAAGGTAAATTTAGAATATTATTTTAATGCTGCAATTTGTATCTAATAATTATATCATGAATGGTTAAAGAGATTAGTGGTCGTAGAGTGAGATTTTAGAGCATGATCTTATACATCCAGTGATACAATATATTAGATACCTTGTTAAATTTCTTACATATGTTGTTTAATGTTTTCCCCTTAACATTTACATCTTTTCATCCATTTTGAAAAGTCATTTTAAACTTCATTAAACTATCTGTGACCTGAAAATTATTGTTACAAAGCTTAATTCACCATGGAACAGTGTATAGCTCAAACATAAATGTTGCCTTTTCAAACACTGCACCACAACATAGTTTAAGCTCTACTTCCACATCTGTAGGAAATAGTAACAAATCTTTGATGTCCTTATTTTACTGTGATGTTGAAGCTGTTTTTTTTTTAACTCAAAAGATTGACTGCTGGAGACAATTTTGCATGACTTTCTTATGTAAAGATTGTTCAGAAAATCTGGAGCTTTAATTGCTTTTGCTCTCTTTTTCCAAATACGATGATGGTTTCAAGTCTCTGTAAAAACTCAGGCTCACTTCTCTTCCCATGCCTGTATGTATATCAATGCATGGCTGAAGTGAATGCTGTTGTTCTACTTTATCCATTCGAGCATGCCTTAACATTGAAACCCTCTTTTGACAGGGTGGCAGCAGCCAGAAGGATGCAGTATTCATAGCTTCTGTCTCCTGGTGAGCTGATAAGCTCAAGCTAAACTTAGAAGCTCAATTCATGATGCAAAATATGTGATTCCAACAATTTTCTCTTTGCTCAATCCCTGTTGTTATCCTAGAGGGAGGTACACATGTACCAACATTTGCTTTTTGTGACAAAACCATCTCCCCTGTTCACGCTGAAATGTTCTCATCCCTGTTAGTGAGCTATTACTTGACTATTAGGGTGTCAGTCTTGGAGAGTGATTTATGGATTCAGAGAAGAAAACACATGGCAGCTGCCACACAGTCATCCTTTATTCGATCAGTGTCAAGCAGATGCATTTTCAACCATGTGTCATTAGGGTTTAAAAATATATCTTGTTAATTTTGTTGTAAATAATGGGAGTCATACAGTAAAAACAAATGCTTTAATGCTCCCTTTTCAGATCAGCAGGATACTCAAGGACAGGACAGCTGTCACAGCTTTATATAACTATATTCTAACACAGGGTTTGAGACCCAGAGCCATTAAAAGTTAAACAAATCAAGCATACTATGTGCTTTTTCTTTAATTAGTTTATACTTTATATGTGTTCACTTTGTTTAAATTCCTTCACCATAATTGTAATGAGGAAACTGACCACTAAACAATTACAATTAACTATATAAAGCTTGTTGTAATATTGTTTTTCCACTTTATTGCTGTGTTTTATGAATGTCTTTATTTAGTCAGTTTTTTTACTATTCAAAAAGCTCAGAAATTTTGTTGTAGAAATGTGAGAAATTGTGTGCTAGAGCAGCTGTATGGAGCGGGAAAGGTGCAGGAGATCATTTAAAGTATACTGGTGAGAAACTGCAAGGCTTCATTAAAACACACGGTGAGTAATAGAGGAAGCTACAGTCAATACTCAAGTTGAGGGGGGGATGAAGGGAAGTGGCACCCCCCTTCTTAAATGACCACCCCCATACCATGCCTGTTACACTCAATGTGCAAAATTTCTAATATATATTAACAGTAATGGCAATGATATTGCACCAAATGAGCATTCTGCAGCATCTGTGAGTGGCTGTGCTGACGACCTTTATCTTTCCCATCAGCTGAGTAAAGCTAGCTACCATTAGTTTTGTTTTCCTAATGTCTGGGGATCCCCCCCGACCCCATGTGGCTCAACCACAGAGATGGATGTAGATATCCTATGGAACTCTATGCTATTTACTTCATTCATGCTGTTGGTTTAATGGATAATTATTCAATGCTTAATTAGCCAAGGCCTAATTAATTGTTTAAATTACTTACAGACTGCTGCCATCCAGTTTCATTAATTTAACTTTTTTCTCTTTGTGTTATTTTTCTTCTTTTGGTAGTTTCAGTCTATTCTAGTACTATTACAGGACATTTTAGCAGATTTGATTGTGAATATATTAATTTAATAGGTCTAATCAACCTGGTTTTCATTTTCTATAAAAAAATCCTTCTTTTTTTGTTCACATTTCTTCTACTCAACCGAGTCGATTAAATATTTACATCAACACAGTATTGTACACTCACAATAATAAGGAGATTGGTTCTATTTGCAGCCGTCTGCAACCTAGTTTTCAGTACAAAAAAAAAAAGAAAAAAAAAATGCTGCAGCTGAACCTGCATTCAATCCACTTCTTGTGTCTGTCTCATTTGGCACATTTAGGACAGTCTGATTACAGCGTTTGCTGTGCTTGGCTCTCTACCAGAAAGGCTCAAATGGTGCTTTGTGTGTGCTGATGTTGTAAACTGTAGAGCAACATGAAAAATTAGCAGAAGTAAAGTGGGACACACACAAAGGTTCAGCTTGAATCTATTTTTTAATGCCTCACTGCTTCTTGTGCATATGTCTTTTATCTTTTGTATATTTGTAAAAGAGCAAACCAGGCTTGAATCAGAACTAAAGAATACACCCAGGCAATGTCATATCATCCGTCTACTGTTAGAAGCTTTCGACCAAGAATCGTATATATGCTCTGTGAACATTGAAGGCTTTGGCCATAAATAATTCACATTTTTGCATAGATGCATGGAGGAGAGGCTTTCAAAACGACATGCATTTTGCATTTTGTAGCACACAATCTGTATTAAAAGTATTAAAGTCCACATCTCACTAACACTTTAAATGTGGCGTTCTTTTTTTCAAGTTTACTTTGGGAGAATCAAAGTTTCACAATGTACTGTCCTTTTTTAGAGCTTGTATTTATCTGCCTTGATAAATAAAATACAATTGTGTTTTGCCTACTTCTTCATAGCAACCATGAAATTAAAATTGTACAGTCCTCATAACCAATGTATTTTCATCCTTTTTCCAAATTCGAAATTTAAACACTACTGTACTTTGTAGGGAATTCATGTGATTGAGTAAAAAAATTAGCACTTTGCTGTCAAAAATAAGAGATGCTATATGAATGGAGAGAATAATTTGTTTTCATGTCTTTCACCGATTTTCCACAAAATTAAAATCAGAGCATTGATTAAGCAAGTATAACACACAATGTAAACCTTTCTATTGTCGCTCTGGTTGTGTACTCTGGGAGAAAGACTTAAGATTTTGCAGCTTTTAAAAGCTTTGGGATTTGTTGTGATTACAGATTTGCCCCCTAACTTGCCCTCACCATCCTACTATCAAGTCTGACACATATGCACAAACTCATAGACTGTTTTCTCATTATTTAGTTGACTTCTAATAGCAAATGGTTTCCTTGGCTTAACAGATATTTACTCTATAGTGCACTGTAAATAAAGAGACAATGTGCCGGTTTATTTTCTAATAGTGGGAATAAGCAAATAACTGCTTTGTCCAATTTTGCATTTTCAACCTCAGCTCATCTGCATGGAGGGTTACAGTCCTCCTGTACGTTCCATGTCAGAGAGGATCTGTAATACAGACTGTTAATGAAAACTCTCAATTAATTAGTGAACATAAATCTGATCCACTATGCCTAGCTCTGTTGGAGCGAGCTAATAGACAGGGTCCAGGAGAGGCAGTTGAAGCTAATATAGAATAGGGAATTAGTCTAGAGGAGTCTCTGATACAGAGGTTGTATGACTAAAGATAGTTTAGTGATTTGAGCTCCTATACTGTACATGTAATGAAACTTCAAGCACACCCCTTTCTTTAAATAACTCCATTTATTAATTTAAACTGTACCATTTTTGCTTTGTACCTTTAATCTAATTTATAGTTATGTGTAAGATTTCATGCAGAATTAGTAATACAGTAACTCAGATTATGATGCAATGGTTTTGATTTGAACTCCCCTCCATAGTGCACCACATAGGGCAGAGGTGGGTAATTTAGGTTCCTGGGGGCCGGTATCCTGCAACTTTTAGATGTGCCTTTGGTTCAACACACCTGAATCAAGTAATTAGATCATTGGGAGGACTGCAGGAACTGACTGCATACTGAGGAAGTAACTCAGCCATTTGATTCAGGTGTGTTGGACCAAGGATGGATCTAAAAGTTGCAGGATACCGGCCCCCCAGAAATGGAATTGCCCACCCCTGACATAGGGTGTTAAGCTGCACTGCGAGGCAGCAATATAAAAGCAGGGGGTCAAGCACAAATGCTGCAAGATATGAAAGTTCAAGTGATGTCTAAATTTAGTGATTCTAATATGACTAAAACACTTTAAAACATTTGAGGCTTTCTTTTGAGGCTGTTGTCAGTACACCATTGATGTAGTTTTACAGTCTGCTGTCTGACTCCACTGTTTATCTAGAATATAGGGCTCCATTTTTGAGTTCTGCAAATAAACATATTTTAGTGTCACATAGATATTAAGGTGTGTGCGTAAACCATTTTCTTCTGAAGTACATTAAGCGGAGCTTTTCGTGGAACTGTCATTTTTTGACATTGAAGATTTTTCTGTTTTTGACAGGCCTTCACTTTGTAGAAACAATAGCCACACACATCAGTTTGACATCAGTGACAATTAAGCTCCTGCTCTTTTTGTATTTCAGCACAGACTGACATGCAGAATGTGAGTCACATAGGATAATGATACAAAGAAAACTGCATACTAGATTCATCCTCTTGAGTGAAATCCTGGAACCTTTAAAGGGAGGCAGAAAATGGTCTTCAAACATCTGTATATTGTCCCTGATTTCTTTCCCTCTAAGCTTCCTTTCCTCAGAATTGTAGTTTATCTACAGAAGTTAATAGGTTGGGAAAAAATATAGTTACTGAAAACAGGGAGCTGAAAATAATGAAAACATAATAAAAAACTTTGTCAAAATGTCCACATTAAAACAATACACATCATAAAGCTTACATCTTATCACACTGCAAAAAATTTTAATCTTAATAAGTAATTCTTTCTTAAAATAAGTGAATTTTTTCTGGAATTGAGGAGGTAAATGAGACACTTTGCCAATGGAACAAGATAATTTACATTTAAAATAAGAAAAAACAATTGCATTGTCTTTGTTCAAGTGAATTTTATCTCATTGTCTTATTTTAAGAGTAAAAATACTCATTCCATTGGCAAATCCTCTTACTTACCTACTCAAATTAAGGGTAAATACACTTAATTTAAAAAAATATTTACTTATATTTAGATTGTTTTTGCAGTGCACCATTAGGTGTTATTTAATCCAAAAATCAATTAGTCCAAATTGTGCTATAACAGGCTATAGATATATTAGAATTTGGTATGGGTGAGTACTTTGTTCTGATTGGTTCCAGAATGTTGCTTAAAAAAGGATATAAGACAGCTAAAGGAAGTAGGAAGATTTTTATCTTTTTAAATATTTTGCTGACTCCTTCTGAAATGACACTTGGTTAATCAGAGGCTGACCGAGCTGCTCTTTCTGTTGCCAGAGCTGGTTACCTTGGCAACATGTCACAAAAAAAGATATTTAATAGTCCACTCAGCCACTTCTTGTAAATGTTTACGATTTTTAACAGAAACAATAATATATAACATATTGATTTAATATTTCTTTTTTTATAAGTGACCGTGTTATAAGTGTGTCTATTATTAATAGTTCTTTTCATGCCTTATATTTTCTGAATATGTTTATTGTATGTTTTGTTCTTCATTGATCTATCAGATATGACACTATTACCATTAACAGATGCGGAGTCCATGACTTGATGAGTTATAGCTACATTTGTAAAAAAGAAAAAACGAGGGCAATCACATTGAGCGATATATTAGGTACCAGTGAAGTATGTAAGAGGCAAAATATCTTTACACTGAATTTTCACATCACATTTAAAAAAATATCCTCCAAGCAGTCAACAACATACAGAAGAGAATAAACCAATCTAGCAAGAAAAAACCACCTAAGTCTGCTTACAGCCGACCAGAGCACAGACATGTGGGCATTGTAACGCTCCATCAACTGAGGACTTTATCTCATTCTCTGCTGTGATCATATTGGCCTTTAGGGCCTAAGTATCTCTGCTGCTGAAGCATAACGGCCAAAACAGCAGCTCCCTATTGGATTAGGACGTCACTGTCAGACAAAAGCCCCGCTCTGCTCTGATGGACTTATTAGTGGGGTGCATGTCATTGCAGGGCTTTGCAGTGATGGCAGGATCTAAAACTGACTTGTGTGTCTCGCTACATTTCTTTGCAGAGTGAATAATACATGCCATCATCACATAATAAGACTCAAGAGCAGAATCAGCATATTTATGGCAGAGTTATTTATCACACCCTTAGCTCAACTATAAGAGGATTATATAGCAATCATATAAAGACTCTTGTTCAGTTAATAGCATATTTATGGGACCACAAACCAAAAATTTTCGACATTTGCAGTCCTGCATATTTACTTTAAATAAAATCCCTCAAGAAATGTGAGAATATGTTTTTGTGCAAGCTTTATAATCGATATGATGTGTTGTAATTTCACACTGAAGCCTGTCAAACTCATGTAATAATAAAACAGGCCTTAGTTTGAAATTTAAAACAAACAAAAACCTTTTTATAGAAAGGCAGCCACTGATTCTTGGCTGTGTTTTTGCAAAAACAGTCTGGCGTTGTGGGAGTTTCGTTGGCACTTTGGCTCAGTGGTTGTTGGCCGACTTAAAGCTGTCAAGTGATTCAGAATAAACACTTCCTTCTAGATGATCTTTAAACATTGGTGAAACAAAATGTTTTTGTGTGAATTACATCAAATTATTTGTGTTAGATCTCTGTGCAGTCTATACTAATATCAGGCATGAGTGTCCTTAATTCAGCCACCATCTAAGAAAAGAATATTATATGAATAAAAATCAATTGCTTATTCCGCTTAAATTATTTTTTAAAGCAAATCAAAATAAATAAGGAAAACACAAATTTTTCACTCAGGAATTTCCAGAGAGAACTTACCCAAGACTTGAACACAGATTATGTTGCTACAAGGCAACAGAGTGAACAACTGTTACACCTTGCAGCCCCAGGTTGCAAATTAACGTAAAATCATACAGTGAAGGCAAAGAATGTTTTCATTGTAATGGAACAAGTACAGCCCTGTCATCCTTCTGTGGCGTAGAGTTCACAGCAGGAGGGAGCTGCATCAAGAGAAAACTGGAGCACTTCTTCACAGTGAGGGGAGCAAGTACAGTATCTGTGTGCATTCCCCCGTCTCCCCCATCCCTCCGCTCTTTGCAGACAGCTGATGTTTATCTGCTCTGCCCATCTGGACCTTGTGACTGAACATCTGGTAAAGCTGCCACTCTGTATGCAGTGTTCTGCAACTAATGACAGTAAAGGGGCAACACTGTCCACCCCTTCAAAAATAGCCTGAGATGCTGAAATAACTGATCCTAATATGTCAAAACTAATTCTTCGAATCTACTTTCAGACTACTGGCCAACTTAAATAATGTACCCACAAAGTCAATTTATTAGATATCTTTTAAAATACTTTGCATCCCTGTATGCAAAATCCATGTAAATATGGCAAAAGATAAAGATGTGCTCCAGCATTCCCTGGCTACACATCTATAGTGCAGTTGTTTAGGTAATGTGTTCAACTAAACAAGATTACCATTGCTTTGTTTTACATGACAAAATGAATTGCTAAGAGCGTTCCTACATCATATATTGTTGTAAAGATACTGTTGGAAAAGTAAACAAAATGAATTGCAAATGTTACAGGAATTACCTCTAAAATAACAGTGGTTTGTGTTATGCTATATTATGCAACAGCTCTCTCTTCGCTGTAGAACATTTATTGACCTTAGCATTCCAAATATTTGAAGCTGCACCTTGATGGTAGTCCGAACTACTTTAGGATTTAAGCCAGGCATGCATTGTATTATTTTTTGCCCTTTTCGGGCCGATTTTACAGTCGTGCGAGAATTTTTTTGATTGGGCCGAGTTTCAGCCTCATCGTGCGTCCTAAGTCGTGTAGTATGATGCTTTGCACGGAATGCTAGGCTTTCAACCATTATAAATGTTTCATTTTAGGAAGATGATTTTAGCAGGAGTGATATAAATATCCCCTTTTGATGCAAGAGGTAGCTCAGTAAAGGTACCTATTCAAAAAAAAATACAAGTGATAATGAAATAGCAAAGCCCTCTGTTTTATGAGTAGACAGTCTCTTCACAATTAGGTTCCAGAGGTCTGCTTTCACAACTGTCTATATAAGGTTATGGTAAAAAAAGAAAATAGACAAAAAAAAAAACATTTCTGCAATCAGTGAAAGTGATCGGTTTGACAGGGGGTGCAATGTAGTGCAACTTTGCCATCCAGAACGAAATTCTGGCCCTTGTGTCCTCTGTTTCGGGTCACAGCACAGCAGGAGGACTGTACGTTAGCACAAAGAGCCAGCATGAGGTGAAACCTGGCAGATGTTTGTGTGAATGTAATGGTCAATTAGGAAAGAAATGGATAGAGACAAGCTTTTTCTATTATGTCCAGATCCATCACTCCTTTAGTGTAAAACTGTAAAGAAGCCAGGTGTTGAAACAAACATGCACATTTAAGCTACTGTTTGTATGTCTACTGTTTACAGTCCCCTGCTAAAATATCCTTATTAATGGAACCTTTTCACATTTTGTTAGAATATTACCACAAACCTCAAAGTGTGGGGATTTTAATGTTACAGACCATTTGAAGTAGCATGTAATTAAGACAGCTAGTTCTGAGCTTTTAACTGCCAACTGTGAGAGACCTCCATGGGAAAACATGTGGCCACTAAGACTGCTCTAAAAGGTGTAAGGTAATACATGTCTACATTTCCTGACAAACTTTCATACTGCTGAAATTAGATTTTTTTCGCCATAATTAAAAACATCTCTCAAATATCATCAGTGAAAGATGAAAATACATTTACCAGCATTTTCTGTTTTATGTCAAGTCAACTCGAATTTATTTGTACAGCAAATTTCAGTAGCAAGGCAATTTAGAGTTACATAAGGGGAAAAAGTACATAAAGGTGACATAAATATAAACTATAACAATGCATACTTAAAAAGATCATTATATTAAAAAAGTAAAAATGATTAATAAAAAGGAAAGTTGAGCTCAAGATTTAACTAATTATGTTGTGTATGGCAGCACGATTTACGGTCAGTCTAAAGAAGTATGCTTTTTAATTTTAAATTAGGTTGGAGGAGAGTCCCTGCCTCAAGTGGAGGAGTTCAAGTATCTTGGGGTCCTGTTCACGAGTGAGGGAAGAATGGAGCGGGAGATCGATAGACGGATCGGTGCGGCTGCTGCAATAATGCGGACGCTGCACCGGTCTGTCGTGGTGAAGAGAGAGCTGAGCGAAAAGGCAAAGCTCTCAATTTACCGTTCGGTCTACGTTCCTACCCTCACCTATGGTCATGAAATTTGGATCATGACCGAAAGAACGAGATCCCGGATACAAGCGGCTGAAATGAGCTTCCTCCGCAGGGTGGCTGGGCTCTCCCTTAGAGATAGGGTGAGGAGCTCGGTCATTCGGGAGAGGCTCAGTGTAGAGCCGGTTCTCCTCCACATCGAGAGGAGTCAGTTGAGGTGGCTCGGACATCTTCTTCGGATGCCCCTGGACGCCTCCCTCGGGAGGTGTTCCAGGCACGTCCCATTGGGAGGAGGCCCAGGGGACGACCCAGGACACGCTGGAGAGACTACGTCTCTTGGCTGGCCTGGGAGCGCCTAGGGCTTCCCCCAGCAGAGCTGGAGGAGGTGTCTGCGGAGAGGGAAGTCTGGGAGTCTCTGCTTAGTCTGCTGCCCCCGCGACCCGGTTCCAGATAAAGCGGGAGACGACGAGTACGAGAATTTTAAATTAGGGTTTATTCCAGGTTAGTGGAACATAAGAACTAAACAATGCTTTTCCATGTTTTGTTCTTGTTTTGAGTAAACACTCACATCGACTGCAGTCCAGGTGTAGTTACCCAGGTCGTGTGGTTCAATAGAGTCTTTTTGCAAAAAGGAACTTTGTCTGGATGCAGTAGCAGTCTCCTCATCCTGAATTTCACAAGCCAATAGGAAAAAACTGGTCAGCAAACAGAAAAAAGTTCTGGTGAATTTCAGAATGAAATCAACCTAACAACCTACATTAATTTGAACAATGAAAACAAGAGGGCAAAAAAATACAGCTATCAGCTGATGAAAGGGATATCTACAAGCAAACAAGTTTGGCCAACAACTTGTGGAAAGAGCATGAATCCATCAGAACTTTTTTCTTTCGAGCACCGTTCCTGCAGCTGGAGCCATAGCAGGGGCATCCAGGCACAGCCAGGTACAGATTTCAGTGTGAGTCATGACTTTCTGCATTACGCTCACACAGTAGCTGTACCATGTTTAGTGTGAGACTTGCGTGAGAGGTCTGGGCAGTTGATACAATGGCTGCTTTTCCATAACAAATATGTGCAAAACTATGTTAATATCCTGCAAAAGCCCAAAAATGCAAAGTTCCACAATTGCGGTACTTTTCTTTAAATAACCCAAAAAATTTTAATTGCATTTGAATACGTTTGCACATCCAATAACTTGGATCTAAACATATGAGATGTATCAATATTGCAGCCACAGTTCATGTGGCCATCATCATTCTCCAACTATTTCGAGTCTTCTTAATCTTTAAACAAGTCTAGCTGCTGATCATGCGACTGAAAAAAATCACATGACTGAAAAACTACCTCAGGCATTAATACTTATCAGAGTGTCGAAAAAAATCTAATCTCCACATAAAATTTGTGGCCAACTGAGGAACAAACTGGTATTGGGATATTCAATTTTATTTAAAAGAAGAATAAATTCCTCCTTAAAAGCTGCTATGGTTTTTTCTTAGCAATATTATCCTTGGTCCACAATGTATGACAAGATTTTAAAGAGTCGGGCTCTCTTCTGTGATTTCCAGAATATTCTCTGAGATATCGAACAGCATATTACAATTACAAATAATTATTTAGTTTTATTGTTTTCTGTTCCAGAAGTATTTAGCCTCATTCACAGCTGTGTTGCTGTTAAGGTCCTTGGCCCCGTGGGGTTCCTTTTCTCTGGTAGCTTAGGACAAGAACGGTATGTATGAGGCTTGCTCTTATGGCTTTTATTTTTCTCAGAAGATGGATAATTTCCCTGTATTTTATTCAACCAGGGAACATTTTGAGGAACGATTCCATTATTTACAACTGGCTCACTCCTATCAGTTGTTGTGACAACTGATATATTTAATAGCCAAGATCTTCTTATGAGTCTTTTTTTATGTTTATGCCTTGCACCTAAAACATGCAATTTACTCTCAGCATTTTTTCTGCTTGCTGAATTGTTGAACTGGCTGTCACCCTGTTGGATCACAGGCAGAGTTGAGCTGGGCTCCATATTAACCCTCACTTTCACTTGGCTGTGGCTATGTGGGATCACGGGATCAGGGGCAGAGTCGCAGTATAGTTTTCCCCTATATTAACTTCAAAATTCACTTCTAGCTCATGGATTTTCAGCTCCAAATCAGCCATTGTGTGCTGATAAGCTGTCATGGACTTGTCCTTCTTTTGGGTTTCATAAAACAAAAAAAACAAAAAAAAAAAAAACAAAAAGAAAAAACATCCATCCATCCATTTTCTGTCACTCTTATCCCAAGTTGGGTTGCAAGGGGTGCTGGTGCCTATCTCCAGCTGTCTAGCCAGTCTATTACAGGGCGACACAGAGACAAACATGCCCACACCTCAGGAGAATTTAGAGAAGCCAATTAACCTAACAGTCATGATTTTGCACTGTGGGAGGAAGCTGGAGTATCTGGAGAGAATAGAACCAGGTACCTTCTTGTTATAAGGCAGCTGTTGTAAGTCCAACCTTTTTATAACTATGGCTAAAGCCGATTATGCACTATATTATTTTTTTGCCCTTTCAGGTCTATTCTCCTGTCGTACGAGAATTTTTCAATCGGGCCAACTTTCAGTCAGATCAAAAGTCGTGCGTAGCATAGTATACGAAGGGGGGATCAGCTTCTCACAACCAACTCCCGAACAGGAATGGTAAGGTCGGGAGAAAATCTAACATGTTTGAAATTCAGTCGGCCTTCATGGGCAAATCGCTCAGTGGGCATGCGTAAACAAGGATTCTTCTTCTTCTTCCTCTCAGACGAAATCAAAGAAGCATGGCGGGGGTGCAAGTGTATAATTGACAGACTTTAGTTGCCACGGTTGCTCAGCCATGTCTTAGTCCAAATGCTTCGTCGCCTTTTCTTTTTAGGGCTTTCAGCATAAAATTGCACAAATTGCCAAGGCAGCACGTTTCACTCTAGTGAGCTTCATATTCCTCTTGTACTCATTTCGCTTCCGGCTAGACGAGTCCGAGTAGCACCATCTCACTGCGGAGCTGAGTCCTACGTGGTTTTTAGATGTACAGTATGAGCAGGTAGATCGCATTAGACCGTTGGGCCATACAGACACCATGAGCTGTGAGCTGTAGCTGCGTGCAACGAGTGAAAAAATCGTACAGAGTATGCCCAGATTAAGACATAAAAGTATTATAGTGGGGGGTAAGAAATTGTCTCAACAGAAAAAGAGCAGAAGTGGAACTCCTACTTTTCAAAAGTGCTTTTAGAAACCATTAAAAACAATATTAACTGTAAACGCAGCAAATTTGTTTGTTTTTCAAAATACATTTTGGTTGATTTTTAATAGTTTGACATTTACGATCTATATCACAGATAAGGTTAATTTCTGAAGGACACAAAAAACTACCAAAAACAACTACACACTTCTTTATTAATTTAAACTGTTAAACCATACGTTTTCTTCTAATTTTTAAAGACATTACAATCGATTCGTATTCAGAAACCAAACCAGTTTTTGCAAACCCACCTTTGGCTTCTGTAACATTTAAATTTTTTCAGGATAGCCTTTATCAGCTTTCACATCTAAAGACTTATTTTTGTTTCCCCAGTATTCTCTTGCAAAATGATCTAAGCTTTGTCAGATGATAATAACACGATCTGTGTATAATTTTTTAGATCTTAGTACAATTTCACGATTTTGTTCAAGTCTGCAATTTGTAATTTAACCAAATTATTTTTACACAACAACATGCCTCAATCTAAACCATTCCAATATAGCTTTAGCTATATGTTTATGGTTGTCTTCCAACTGGCTGGCCATCCCAATCTCAAGTCTTTCGTAGCCTTCAGCAGGTTTTCCTCTAAGATTAAGCTGTATTTGGTTCCACCATTCCTGCCATTACAGTATCTCTCAAAAACTTATCTATCCTTGGGGAATAGAATTATTTACCCTGTTTGATACTGCTAATAACACATTGTTCCAAAGATTGGAGCAGGGGGTGTTCAGGGTAACTTGTCACAGCCTAGTTTTTCTTTGTTTGTTTTTCCAAACAAGGCACTTTGCATTTCTCCCCACTTAAATGAAGTTATATTTAGAATTGATTTGATTAGACCAAATTTTTTTTTGTTATAAATACTGAGACCCCTACATGTAGTTTAAAATAAATGTAGGGGTTTCTGTCTTTTTTTCTAAAGCCCAACAAACAGTTGGAAGGGATTTTAAAGTTTTGGCTTGGCTTGAGTACCAATTTAAACCTGATATAATATCTATTCAGGAGGTTAAAATTAAGGTAATGCCAAGGATGCCTTAAAATAATTGTGACTGCATAACTTAGGACTCTATACCAAGGATGTTGCAAAGTTTAGTTGTGAACAACAGTATTCTATATGTACACAGAGGAATGTTGCTTCTTTAATTATCAGGAAGCGATTCTATTAATTTATCATAGTACTCCATAACCTTTTGGTAAAAGACTCTAGAGACAGAGCAGTGTGCAGTTATAATGCTTATGGAAGTGTTCCAAGCAACAAATCGTTTATTCTAAAAGAACATAGAAATAATTACTTGCACTGCATTGAAAGAAGTCTAACCATTGGGACATTGAAAAGAAGACTTCCTGCACAGTAGTCTGGGAATCATTTTTCATTGAAGTTAAAGATCCAGAAACAAGACAGATGCTTTAACTGTCTCAAGTAACTGCACTGTGTAGTTCTGAATATAACTGCAATTGAAACAGAGAGCATGGCAGAGTAGCTTTTCTTAAACCCACTTTGTAAGAAAACACATCTTTACTGAAACAATGTGAGTAAGATTCTAGGTTTTTTCTCTCTACTACCTACAATTTACTGTGTCTTCATTTTTCCCCCTTTTCTCTTTGCAGGATCCCAAAGTGGACGCCATTGTGACATTCTATCTGCTTGACACACCAAGAGGAAAGCTGAACATAATTGTGTGCTCCGGGAGAAAACTAGAGAAGAGAAGCAAGCTTCCATTCTTTGTTCTTGCTTTATGAGAGCGGTCTCTGTAGACCCTGCTTCAGCACACTCCGCACTGTTTAGTTGCTGCATGTATCCACAGCTTTCAGGTGCAAGCAAGACCTAAAACACAAAGAGAGGAATAAAGAAAGAAGATAAACAGAGTGGAGCAACATAATTAGTGGTACTGACTTTGTGTCAGAGCAGGAAACCATGGGAAGAGACGTTTGAAGGCAACGGTGCTCTGAGAAGCATTGCAGCTAACCTTTAGCATTTTTATGTTTGTGGGAGTACATGTCTGTACGTCTCTGTCATTTTCAAAGGAACTGAATTTGGATTTGGATGCGGATTTATCCTCTTATTATGTCTCTAGAATTAGGCTTTGAGAGACTGTGGAATGGTTGCCACAGAAAGGTTTTCTGCTTATTTTTGCTTCTTGTTTGTTATTGTTTGATCACCTTGGCAGCTAAACCCAAAATGCCAGGCCACACGCACCTCAACTCAATACGTATTGATGGGGACATATCCCTGGGTGGACTTTTCCCAGTACATGCAAGAGGGAATGATGGCAAAGCTTGTGGAGAGCTAAAAAAGGAGAAAGGGATCCATAGGCTGGAGGCCATGTTGTTTGCCCTGGATCGTATCAATAATGACAATGAGCTGCTGCCTAATATCACTCTGGGGGCCAGAATTCTTGACACATGCTCTCGGGACACCCATGCTCTGGAACAGTCGCTGACATTTGTCCAGGCATTGATTGAGAAAGACTCGACTGATGTGAAGTGTCTCAGCGGAGGTCCACCCATCATCACCAAGCCAGAGAGAGTGGTCGGAGTGATTGGTGCATCGGCCAGCTCTGTGTCAATCATGGTAGCCAACATTTTGCGACTCTTTAAGGTCAGTTTTCTTTTATGTACACCTAATGTTTTCTTGATTTTTTTCAGCACTAAGTTTTCACAATTCAGCATACATTTTTTGCAGAAATATGTTATTAGAACTTAATGAAAAACATGAACTCTACCGAGAAATTGACTGGTCTCTGGTAAGAGCCAATTTTCAGCTTGATTAGTATCTACCCAGTCAGAAACAATAAACAAACCATATCCAAGTTTTTCCATGAAAAACAAATTTAGCTGTTTTCATTATGAGTATTTTTTTATGTAATTAAATCAGAGGTGATGTGGAGTATTTATAATGGATCTGTATTTTCTCTACATACCTGTATTCAGTTTATTCGAACTGCAAGTAAAGCATACCTTTTTATTTTGTTTCTATTTCAAATGGGATCTGTATAGGATGTGCATTTCCACACACTGCTTGTTATTTTGAGTAATGCTAGCAATGCTAACCATGAATATCACTACTATTAGATGCTAAGGATTGTTTAAAATATTAACTCCTTTAGAACTTTTTGATGCCCAGGGGTGTTAAAGCTCTATTATACTGCAACTGCTCTCAAACACATGACATCCACTTCTTTCCAATTTAGAAGGTTTTGCCACAAAAGCTAGAAATTGAAATTTGAATGGTGTTTGCATGTAGTGCTATTTTAATATCTATATTAATTATAACTATAATCATAAAAATGATGATTCGAGAATGCCCTGTTAAAAAATACTACAAAAATTGAACATAATGTAAATAATTTTTTTGAACATCCATAGGAATATAATTTGAAGTGTGGATGTTTTTCAACACTGTCCACAAAAACTGGCCACTAATAATTGGATCACAGTTCCTCACACTAATTAATTAATTAATTTGCCCAACAGTCTCAATCCAAGTCAATCTAGCCTTTAATTTTTTCATGAAAACCATTCATGGATTTAGAGGCTCTTTTGACTTTGTGTTTATAATAGACCAACCATGCTTTCTATTACTTTGTTTCAGTGTGATGCAAATCTAAACAATATTAGGCTTTTCTAACATAACAAATATGGCAAAATGTTGCAAAAGTAAATGCAAAAGCCCAGATTACACAGGCTCAAGGTGTTGATAGATCCAGACAAGTTATTAAAGACAGAAAAGCTTTAAAATACCAATCAATAATAAAGCTGTTTCATCCCTCTTTTGTAAATTAAGTAGTTTTGAAATAGAATAAAAGTTTTGCTCCCAAAGCTTAAAATGCTTGTCCATATATTGATGATAATGTAGTTCATGTTATTGTGGGGATAGTGTATGTTACTTTTTGGGTTCCTGTCTGTGTGGCTGTAAACCAAGTAAATAGTTTTTACAAATAACTATGTTTTTAATAGAAATGGACAAGTTAAATAAATGTTTACTTGCTACAATTAAAAAGAACACAGCAAACACCTTTACCCGAAAGGTTATCTCAGCAGGAAATAGTTGAAAGCTCAAGCAAATATAGGTAACAAAGATTATTTATTCTGACCTAGAATAATAAAGTCCTTATTTTAAACACCTTTTCCCACAGCACTGATTATATAAACAACTCTAATGTGAAGGAAGAAGTTAAAATATGCTTTATGATGCTAAAAAGACAGATAAAGAAGAAGGGTGTTAAAGTTTATCAGGTAGGAGGCATATTTGTTTACAGCAAATATAGATTTTTTTTGTTTCATGTCAGTACAAAATGTCTGCTGATGTGTACAGATTGTGCTACTCAGAAAACTCTGTTCTTACATTCCTCATATATATGTTTTCCATTAATAGTTAGCTGCAAACTGCAATTTATTTTCTGTGCCTGAGAAAAATTTAAAAGAGAGAAGTTGACTGAAACTACTGTTAATTATATTATATTAGGATTTTTTCTCTCACATGTATTGACTTTT
The DNA here is from genome assembly GCF_016077235.1 of Cyprinodon tularosa. NCBI lineage: Eukaryota > Metazoa > Chordata > Actinopteri > Cyprinodontiformes > Cyprinodontidae > Cyprinodon > Cyprinodon tularosa. Next base: position 1,991,964 of record NW_024038657.1, on the reverse strand, counting down.
TAGGGCCAATCACAAGTAGGAAATCTAAGTGCAGCATAACTTTTAGAGTTCAAATGTTGTGAAAGATGATGTCTTGGATTAGTGTTTTTAAACATTCATAGATGAGGGATGCAAAGTGAATTGAATTGTGCAGATTGGACTCACCTAGTTCATTGGCTGGACTGAACAAATACATGACATGGAGATGATTTGTTGACTCCACATTCCCCTCTCTGACAAAATGCCGAATATATAGAAAAAAAAGCCTGACTTGACCCACATATATAATGTACACTATTCCTATGTTACAGTTGGTGAGCGCCCACACAGATCTGACCAACACTGTTGGCCAGAGTTGAAGAAGAACTCATCGCTTTTTTGAATGCTGTAAGGGTTTTGGGGTTCACAGTTTTTGTTGCTTATAGTCATTCAAAACTGTGCTGAGGTACAGCCAGAAGATGTTTTTACATATCTAGAGTTTGTAGTCATACGAATAAGACTTCAAGGTTAATACATCTCTCCTAGGGCCAACTGAGGTCTGAGTTTGGTATTTTAAATGCAGTGTAGTTATCTTTTGGCATTTTTTGATGAGTTCTCTGCTCCCTTTTTCTTGTTGTTAATCGTTCACTTTTTTTTTTGCATATTTCCCAGTTTTGATCATAGAAATTAATGCATGCAACTATGCATACAAAAACTTGGTTTAACAAAGCAATAAGCTTTGTTGAGTCATACACCTGTCAACATCCAAAAGAAAGTAAAAATCACCCTTTTTTAGCAGCAGTAAAAGTGATCATGTTTTAATTGAGACTTAGCCAAAAGAAGGGAAAATATCAAAGCTCCTACAGGTGAAGAATAAACAAATGACACAATGTATACAGTTTGCTCTATTCATGCAAGCTACTACTTTCCAAAAGGTCCTATAGAGGATAAGACCTGACCCACCTGCTGTGGCATTGATTCAACTCTGTTGCATTTCAAAGAACAACTTACAGCTCGAGAGAGAGCAAGAAGGTTAATGCTATACTGTACGTTTGTTGCCTTCCACTTATATCACAAATAGAATAGAATAAATTCTGCAGTCCTAAATGACAGAATGAATCACATATTCTTTTTCTAGCAGCATGGTCAAAGTGCCATGCTCATACAGCAACTGCCATCATGGGACTACGCTGCATAATAACAAAGACGCAAAATAGTTGGCAATTTATCAAAAATAGGAAATATTGTATATATTGTGGCACTGTGTGAGAAACAAATATGGCTAGAAGCATAAGTTTGATGAGGGAAAATGACCACAAAAAGCCCTTTTCACATATAATTCACCTACTAAACACAAAAGGAAGGAACATTTTGTTATGTGTTATGGTGCAAACCCTTCTGAGGTTCTGTTTTTTTTTTCTGTATTCATATTTCGCTGATATATTAAATTGACTTCTTGGGAGTCTTTAAAACCCTTTAATCAACTTATATTCTATGTTGCATTTAACAGGGGAAAATAATAATCCCTAAATCATACTGGAGGGGAAAAAGAAGATGGAAGGAATAACTTAATATTCTAAATAATCACAACTCCTGAGTTAGCAGCCAAAAGATGGTTGCGGATGCTTCTAAAAGTTACATTGACCACCTATTCCTTATGTGTTGTCTTTTCTTTTTTCCCTTTGGTTAGTGTGGGTTATTCATCATTCGACTGTCTCTGCATTACATTTGCATTTAGCTTACTTCATCTTATTTGGTATAATTATGCTAATATTTTACCAGAGATGGTAAATCCTAATAAAGGTGGGGATCTGAGACGCACATATCTGTAATTTACTTATTTCCTTTCCAGAAACAAAGGATACTACTGTAACTATGACAATGCTTCAAGGCAATACATCTTTTTGCATAACTAAATAAATATAAAATTGGAACCCATAAGGTGTTTTGCTCTTGCTCTATTGTTAAAATGCAAACTAGTCAGAGTGTATCGAGATTTTGTCATTAAGTTATCCAGGTTTTCATTTGCCCTCTGTGCTAGTGGAAGAGGAGAAACTCCAGGGAACAAAACCATTCACACTTAACTGGCTATTTTCTTGAGGCACGCAGTTTTTTATTTTTTACCAAATCTAAATTTGTACAATGTGGAAAGATAATGCTAGGAAGGATAATAAAAACATTCAGGGTTATTTTCTCTGTAAAAGTTCTATTCTTAAATGACCAGGACCCTTAAACAGAGACCTAAAAAAATATTGAATGGTTGATCTCAGATTATAGGCAAAAGTACTATATATTTTTGGTATTATAGAAAGTTGCAATAATGTACATCCCAATTCAGATTTTTAAAAATAGAAAATATTTTTAATACAGAAATTACCACCTTTTCCTGCATTATTGCAGTATGAAATGAAACCAATTAGTCTATGACACACTACAGTATGTGAGTCTAATATTCTTTGTGACAATACTGCATTAATTCTATATTTATTTTGTGTCAGAAGAGTTTGCTTGGAAATTTTACTATTGTAATTTATCCAGATCTAGATTTTCTCTAAATTTTCTCAGTAAAAGTCTGAAGAGTATTAAGGCCAGATAAAACAAAGGGAATCAACACCAACAGATTCCTCAGTCATTTGCAGGCTATGAAAACTTCACACAGGGCAGCAAGCAATTTGGATTTTCACTTTTCCTCCATAATCTGGGAACTTCAAATGCAAGTTTTATTTTGTCTGAAAATAAATCATTATAGCACCAAGCAACAACCCACTACTTTTTTAGATAGAAGAAAGTGGCTTCTGTGTCACATGTGATTTAGAATTAGCTTAACACAATTATTGCAACTGTTTAGATTACTGTAGATTATGTTATTTTACTCTGACTTATCTAAAATTGATTTTGGTACAGCACTTTAAAGACAAACTGGCAGGAGGCTTTAAATGACTCACTTAGACAAATCCAAAGGATTCTGTGACCATTTAGTAGCCATGAAATTTAAATTTTCTATTGAAAATCTTTTTTATTTAGTCTTATGTTCAAAATGAATAGAACTCAGATGCATCAATTATACAGTTTAACTGTGTGCAATTAATTTTTATTATTTATTTTGTGAATTTCATCATACTTTACTGATATTTTAGTCAACTGAAGGGCACCTGCATGAGCTTGTTAGAAACTGCTGTTTTTTTCTATTTATCATCTGTTATTTTTGTTGTATTCGTACCTCAACACTTTTTTCTTCATATTTACTAAAATATTTCAGCTACATCATTTTGCTATCTTAACATCAGAACCAGCTTTTCAGCTCCTTTTAGTTTTACCTTTGAACCACACAGTGTTTGTGTGGTTCAAGGAGAAATGTTTGCTCAGCAGTTCAGAGCAGCCAGGATTCCATCCCCATGGTGCACCATGAATATTTTACTAAACTATTACGTAATATATGCCAAGGGATTTGGGTTGAAAGCTTCTGCTCTGCAATGCCTTGTCACTGGGTCTGGATTATGGTCTTTCTTCATCAGTTGGACACACATTACTTTATAAGCAAAGACAAAGTGCATCAGCACTTTAAGATAATTAGTGCTTGGTTTCTTATGATACTCAAGACAGATAGTGTAATTAAAGTACCAGGCTTTTTGTTGCATCTCTTATCCGTTTATTAAAAAAAAGCCACACATGACTGGTCAGAGATGGGCTATTGCTGCTGCAGGGAGAAATGTGCAGAGGGTGTGCACAATGTTACAGGTATCAACACTGACTTGCTGAGGCAATCACAAGCTTTCAGACAAAGAGAGGGGAAGCTCAGCTAAGTACCACCCAGCAGCTTTCTAAATTAGGTACAAGAAGATCCAGTCAGTTGGCAAGACAGGGAATAGAGATGTTGGAACTGCACAGATAGAAGAAAGATAGCAAGAGTAAAACAGAAAAAATAGTAACTGGTTGTCTGTGGTGCTGTCTGCAAAGCAGATACCTTACAGAGTTAGAACCTCCTTAGCCACAGTGGCTAACTTCCATTTACGTTTCAACATGCCGAGATAGATCCTTTATTGAACTATGGTGACAATTTACAGAGAAGATATGTGAAAAACTTACCTACTTATCTAGCCATAAAGTCAATCCTATGCATTAATCATTTATGTTATTAATAAGATAATCAATAAAATTTTCCTTTTTTCTTGGTTCAGTCTTTATAGTTGACCTGCAATTGCACTTCTTCTGCCTGTTTTTCCCACAACTATTGGGAAAAATAGCTGTTTTACTAGCAAAAAGATATTACTGAACCTACCATTAAGTTAATTAATAGTTTGTTATTTGGGATTTTGGGATAGTTTTTATTTTGAACCAGCAAATGAAATTGCTTCGTTGGATAGGGTGCTGAAGGAAGCCAAACTTTTGAAAGATTTATCAAAATGCATAAATCATCCCTCTCAGTTGGATTAAAATTTCATTCTGAGCATGGTGAAAGCAGTCAGAATATTCTGATTTGCATGCTTACATGACACATTTTTAGTCCAACTGGCTGTTTTTTTCTGATTACTTACGTGTTTCCATGTAAACACAGCCATTGTTAAGATGACAAGACAAAAGACAGAAAAAAACCCAACAGAAAAGAACCGCTTGGCTAACGTCATGTTAGGGAAAATAAAAAAAAAAAGTCCTCTGGTCAGATGTGACAAAAACTTAACATTTAGGCCTTTATGAAAAGCTTTGTGTGGCAGCATATTAAAAGTGCACATCACCCTATACATATCCATTCAATGGCAACGTAAATGTTTGGAGATGCTTATGTCATCAGTGACTGTTATGGTGGTTGAGTTGATGGGAACATAAATAGAGCTAATTAAAGGAAGTCTTAAATGTAAACCTTTTAAGAGAACTGCGAACTGCTTTTCAACCATACAATCCATCCAATCAGATTAAGCTTCAGTTATATTAGAACAAAAAATTGAACAAAAATGATTATTGTCCAGATTTGATATCTGCACCATATATATTATTCACAAGAATGTTTGAGCACCATTTATCTTTTACCTTACATCTACAGTCGACTGTATCTGTTCGTTTGTCACATACAATTTCATTAAAAGCTATTACAGTCTGAGGATATAATTAGGATTAAATTTAGAAAGTTCCTGTAAAATTGATTTGCGAGGAACTGCATAGAGGCCAATGGTCAGATATTACTTGAGGGAAAATAATTGTATCACCAGTGTTGGACACACGGTATTGTACACTCTTGCTTGTTAGTGCTCTATCACACATGGACAGCTCTCAAGGTGTGTGCCATCACCTTCACAGAGCCTTGTTTCCTCAGACCTGGGTGGTAACAGAAGAGAGGTGGGTTTGTAAAAAGAAAATGGTTCCAACTGAGCTTACTCAAATCTGGCTCCAAATGTAACTTGTGTGAAATGCTTAATTAGCTCATTCTATGTAAACATTGTTCTTGAACTCATCTGTGCAAAATAAATCCAATGTACTGAATTCCCTGCTTCTGAATAGTCAAAAGAATGGACAAGAAATACAAGCGACAAATTATATAAACAAATGTCTAAATAATGGGCACGAACATTTCACTGTTTACAGACCAGTGACCACATAGTTATATTTTTGTCCCTTGACACAGGTGTTATAAGTTAAGACAGGATGTCTGAAAAGGTGCATTTGTCCACCCCAGATTACATCCCCTGTCTGCCATGGTTCAGTAGCAGAGAAGCAGCTCCCTCACCTTAGGATTAGTTCTGACTCATCTCACTTTCCCTTCCTGAATTCGTGACAAATTTTTTGAACGGGTATGAGTTAAGGCTGTCCAAATTCTTGCCTTTCATCCCTGAGAATGACCCCCACCCCCCTCGCATATTTGTCTAGACGCATTTATATTCCATCTGTTGTAAAAGAACGGTGAAGAAAATCTACTGAGTGACTGTGCATCCTTTTTGTCAAGGTTAGGTCTCACTTAAATTAATTACCGCCATTTACTTAGCAGGTTCAAACAGTAATAATAATGACCTGCTGCCAGGAAGAACAGTAGCATTCTTTCCCCCCATTTTGAAAAGTATGATTTAATTGCTTGCAATTGCTGGAGTTCAGTAAGCAAGGGGAAACAACAAAAAGAAGAATATAAACACAAATATGGTAAGCTTATGCTAGGCTGTCACTTTCCCTCTATTTTCCAATTGTATGCAACTAGATGAGAATCTGGGTCCCCTTCTTTGAATCATCTATCAAACTTTGCAAACCAGAAATTGTTTTCCTTAAAGAAGCAGTAAATAAAAGTCTTGGAACAGTTTCACCTGAAAAACCTTACCATCAGCCCTGCAATCCATTTAGTGTCTATCCACGTGAGGCTGCGCTGCTTAAAACCTTATCAGATGCTAACAAAGGTTTGAGGACTCTAAGGCTACGTTCACACTGCAGGCCTTAATGCTCAATTCCGATTTTTTTGTGAAATCGGATTTTTTTGCATGTCCGTTCACACTTCCAAGTATATGCGACTTGTATGTGATCTACTGTGTGAACTGAAAGCGTTCAACCGAAGTGTCCCGCATGCGCACTCGAGGACGCGATGACGTCACATGTAGCAAGCGTCCTCAGTGTTTGCGGAAGTAAACATGACTCGTAATACCGCAGCGTATATTGCGTTCTTTAAGTTCTTCTCCAACAGGAGCAGGCACATTACGAATGAAATCTTTTTAAGAAGATCAAAAAGAAAGAGAGCCAGATTTCTTGCAATGGCGTTTTGTGGGGCAGTAATAGCAACGTCCGTACAGAGCTCTCACTGAGCTCTCTATTGACTGCTCTCTGTGTTATCTTCCGCCATGGTTGTTAGTTTTTCCCACCTCCGCTTAGTAGGACGCAGATTAGTAACGTTTAGTAACATTTGTCAAGTATCAATGACGTGTAGGTCGGATGAATGCGACCTGGCCGTACAGACACAGGTCGCATTTGAAAAGATCAGATACGTATCGGATTCAGGACCACATATCCAAGTGGCCTGGGTCGCATTTGAAAAAATCCGATCTGTGTCGTTCAGACTGTCATAAAAAGATCAGATACAGGTCACATATGGGCAAAAAAATCGGAATTGGGTCACTTCAGGCTGCAGTGTGAACGTAGCCAAAGATGAGGCAAAATAAATCCCATAGCACTTCAAACAGTTTTAGGTTTACACTAATCGATGGTGCCATGACAGCTCTATTATTGATTGTGGGGCAGGGATTTTTTACTTTGAGCAGTCAAAGTGACAGTGTCAGCTGCTGGAAAAAATGAGCAAAGTGACAGCTTGTTAATTTTTCTTTTTTAATTTTCGATCCAACAGCGTCCTTGCACTTTTGATGACAAATAAACATAAAACATATGGGCAAGAAAAGGTCAATATAATAAAATTTTCATAGAGCCATCAAAGTAGCATAAGATCATAAAAGAGCTGTGCTATCAGCTGAATACCAAGCAACATCCTCAGCTTGTCCTGCAGGAAAACAGGGAAAGATAAACTTTCGCTGTCCACAAGCTGAGCAACTGGGACATTATCCAACCCTCAAGCCCGGAACACATGGAGCGACTGGTGAGTCATTACATGTCACAAGAAGCATTTTGGATCCACCACTAAAAATCAGAAATTTAATGTGTAAAACGGGGTCAAGCGAGAAATTAGTTTTACAATTATGTAATGTAAAATTTCTCATGAATGTTTGTTTTGGCGCCCCAAAAAACAAAAAAAGACAACATATTGCACAAAAAAATTATCTTTGAATACAGTATACACATTAAACCTTTGATTCTTAATAGATTATCAAGGTTATAATTAAAATGCAGATAACAATGTTCTTCAAGTTTTGTGAACGCATCATTAAGTATCAGTTATTCAGATGATGTAATGAGCCGTTTTTGAAATGTTTTTTTTTTATGTTTTCAAGAACAGCAACTTTTAAAACGTAAGTATTCATAGGTAGCTTTGTATAGTGCTTTTAAAATACTTGTATTTATGTGTCTAATATACTGTATCTTATAAATATTCCATTGTAACACCTTATGCTGATGATTCTGTAATGCTCTAAAAGAGATTTTTTTTTAGACAGCCAGAGATGATGTGTTGTTTGTCAGGATTTGGTTGTGGTTTTTTAGGACCCAAATGCAGAGACAGGGACGCAGAGGTGATTTGCTTGAAGATTTAATTGAATGTTCACAAACAACTGAGACAGGAATCAAAAAATGCAAAAATCCACCTTAAAATGTAACACAAACCAGAAACATGGAGACATCAGGGGAAAAGAGCATCTTGAGTCAGGGGACGGTGAGGAGAGACGAGGTACTAGCACTGAGGAACTGCACAGGGAGACTATTTAGGGAGACTGAACAAAGGGAGGACTAACAACCTGATTGGGAGCAGGTGTGAAGAGAGCAGTCTAGAAATTAGCAAGGGAAAAAGGGACCAACACAGGGGCAGCAAATAAAAACCTAAGAACTAAAATATAATCAGTAACGGAGTTAGTAACGCCATTACTAACGCCGTTACCTTGTTTTAGTAACGAGTAATCTAACTAATTACTTTGACTGTAACTATAACGCAGTTACCATTGCAGACACCCCGTTACTGCGCGTTACTCAGGTCGCACAATGAAACTTTTTTTCATGACAGGACTCGGGCGCGCCTTGTCATGAGAGAGGGGGGGATGAGATTGGCTGTTATGGGTGTTAACGTACAGCACACACAGAGAGTTGGAGAGTGAGGAGGGCTCCAGCAGCAAAAGAGCTTTTTCCAGATGGAAATACCGGTGTTACGTCGAGCTGCGTTTCCCCATCAGATACGGTTTCCCCTGCATCTCCATACAGCGCAGGCGGCATGATTCACCGCATAAGCAACAGGAAACGTGCATGCTCGCTAAAGGCGCGTAACAGCCGCCCTGTGCTCGCGCCACAGGGGAACTACGGAGAGCGTGAACGATCAAATGTTAGCCTATATGGAGAAAGGGAGAAATCGGGATGGATGGATGGATGGATGGATGGATGGATGGATGGATGGATGGATGGATGGATGGATGGATGGATGGATGGATGGATGGATAGATAGATAGATAGATAGATAGATAGATAGATAGATAGATAGATAGATGTTGCAGTATCTATAACAACCCAAAAACACAGGATTTCAGAATTAGACATCCCCAGTTTTTAATTTCATACACTCACCAGATCTGAATGCCCTGTTAAAAAAATTCACACCCATGAGTAGAGGTAATGCAGCCTGATGATATTTTCACCGCATCAGATACCTAAAGCCCATGTTAAGCAGCAGGAACGCTATCTGACGGAGTTTAGAGGCCCATCAGATAGCGTTCCCCCCTGATGTCATTTACGTTGAGTTGCAATAAATGCAAAACTCTCTGCAGGTACTTGTCTTTGTCGTCCACTCTATTCAGGCTGCTTTTGAAACACATACTACTTTTACTAGTAACTAGTTACTTTTATTGTGGAGTAACTCAGTTACTAACTAGGTTACTTTTTGGAAGAAGTAACTAGTAACTATAACTAATTACTTTTTCAAAGTAACGTGCCCAACACTGGATAGGTTGGAGTGGTTATTGCCCCAAATGACATCATAAAGAGCATAATTGTGAAACAGAGCATTTTGAGCACACGTTAAAGGCAATAATATAGGGAATATAATTTTTTTTTCATTTGTGAACATAATATACAGGTTTCAGGACACATATGAGTGTTAGAAAATGTTTACAAATTAAATTTTGCATACTATGTGACCTTAAAGCTATGCCATTTTTTGAGAATAAAACACAGCTAGCCCACTTTGCATATGGATCTGTGACTGCACTGCTTTAATTTGTTATGAATTTCAGCCAATAAGCTGTGTGCCTAAAGTCAGCACATGGCTACTTATCCAAATAGGCTTTCTTTGTCTGAAAAGTTTAGTGAGATTGCCATCACTATCATCAATATTTTGAAGCATTTCTAAAGCCTGTTTCACGGTTAGATTTGTTCTGAAAGCAATTTTCTGTATTAGCCAAAGAGTTCTAGGTGGAATGTAGGTTGCGAGCCAATGGTACTGAACGTCAATCAAATCATGGGAAGAATTTACAATGCACCTAATAGACTGGTCAAAACAAAAATGAAAAATGAAGGCTTTGGGAGATCAAAGTAAAATAACCATATTATTTTATTAAACAACTACGTGAAAATGAAGGAAATGTAGAAATAGGAAAAGTCAGTTAACATGAGCAACATATGATTAATGTAAAAAAAAAATCTTTAGAACCATCAGAATGATGGCCTTGGGAGTTTCCAGTGTTAAAGGTCTTCAAATTTTCTCTCCATTAGCAGAACCATAGCTTACCATATTTTACTCCTCTTTCATGCTGTCCTCCTCGTCAGCCAAAATCTGATCTGCCACCTAATCTGATCTGTAGCTTGCAATTAGTTTACAATTGGTTATTTTATTTCAGATTTCTTGTACATGTCTTAAAATATAATTGATACTGGAACTTCACCGGGGAGTCGGATGGTTTGCACCAGATTTCATATTTTTATTTGTAATTTCCCTTTATTTTCAAATCCAAAACTTGACAGTTATGAAAAAAAAAAAAACACTGGTGCCCTGCACAGAGGAATACTACTCTCTGGTCAGGACAGAGACTCAGCTTGCAAACCTACTGATAAAGACAAAAGTACAAACTGTATTGGTATAGAATAGCGGTAGAATTACATTAACATAAGATTTATCCCTCACTGTACTGAGACTTTTTTTCATGTACAGCACGTAACACAGTGAATAATAATGCGTGGATCCATCCAGATTTTTAACATTGGGACAAAGGTGAGGTGGCTTTAAGGCTGTAAGGCTTGCTTCTTATAGACAAAGTTAGGAACAGACAAGAGGTCAATGATCCAGAACTTTCTGTTACATGAACTACTAACCGATCCATATTACCTGTGATAGGATTTGGCATACTGTTTATCCTATTTATCGTTCTCTTGTTTGAGCTTTATCTATTTGCCTTTTGTCCTCCCTCAAACCATTAGCAGACTAAGCTATTTTGCGGCCCCAGGCTAACTTTTGCCATGGGGTCTTCCTCCAAGTAAGACGCGAGTGCGAGAGATTCTGTAGAGCTGCCACAGTATTCATAGCCATGCTGTGAACGAGACAGTAGAGCAACACTTAACTTTAGTCGATCTCCTGGCCTTACCAGCTAAAATATTATAGGCTAATCCTACATTGAACAATAACAAATATGTCTCTGGGGTGAGCTGTCAATCAACAAACAAACACTCAGGGGTCTCCATACAAAATTGTTGATGTGTCTGCATAAGCAACACTGCATCACATGGTTTTTAGATCCTTTAAGGAGGGGATAAAGAAAGCAAAATATCTCTCTATCTCCCTTCTCTGAATAATAGATGCAGACTGGACCTGGTATATTTTACATTTTGATATAGCAGTACATTTTGTTTCAGCCATAAACATTTTGTTTGAGCCATCTAATCAAACAAAAAATGGTTTACAACTGTTTCACTTTTTTGTATGTGAAGGATGAAGACACACAGAGGCTATGATTAATGACACAAAAGACAATTTGCCAAAGGAGATGATGAAGCTTTTGGTACATTTAGAAAAACAATCTGAATTTTTGCATATTCTACAATTTCAAAGTCGGAAAATAACATGAACAGTTCCTTTGTGTCCAAAGAATTATTTATATATTTTTTTGCTTTACTGGACAGCTGGGAAGAAACCCAAACTTTTACAGTTGCTGTGTCCAATTTTAATAAGGGACATGTAACATTGCACTCTGGCCGTAGTTGGGCCCTTGTGAAAATGACACCAGTTTTGAACCAAACCTAAGCCCAGAATATGGGGAAAACATTTGGTGCAACTAATTCTCCTCAGTGACAACAACATTATATCTAATTCAAAGTTGCGTGAATGAGATGAGCCGTAAAATAAATAAATAAATTTCAGATATATTCATGGTAAAACAAAGATCAGCTAGAAAAATTAAAGGGAAACTTCAATATTTTAATATTGAAGCTTATTTAGCCAAATTAAACATAATTTGGCTAAGCCTTACCTGACTCACATCTTATATCGTCATCACCCTCAGCGTTGTGCATGAATAAGTTCAATGAACGCTGTTCACTGAATTCATAGTGAACAGCATTCATAGTTTCCGTTGAACTGAACGGATCTGTTTTGAAGTAATGAACATAAACAAGAGCGACATTCACTCTGACAATAATGAGTGACAAACACAGATCCCGTTCGTGTTCAGTTTTCATTGGACAATGTTAGGTTTTATGGCACTTATAATGGCAAACAGCATGATAGACCTGAATCTCTACTGCTAGTACTAGTCTGCACAATTCAGACTCATCTACTGGTATTGCTGATGCCAGTTTTGCAAAATGCTTGGCTTAGTTTTATGAACTAACAAAGGAAGACTCAAACAAAAAAATTGTTTTTGTGCAAATTTTACCCACCAGGACTTTACCAACAATCCATATGTCAGCCACGTCCACTTCAAATTTAAAGCGACACATTACTGTAAGTTAAAGCATCCAAGCTATCTTGTTATTCTCTAACGAGAAAGCAAAAATTAACACTGACTGTCCTCATGGCTTCCATCGTTACTGGCATCACAACAACATCCCATCTAATGTCTTCTACACGCCTTATTGATGGGGGCGCCATCATTACCCAGGGTGCTTTTTCCTTCAATGGAGAAGGAAGGTGTCATATGGCAGCTGGCTATGAGGTTGCAGAGGGCATGCCTCATGACAGCAGGCCATCATCTGTGTGGTAATAACTGGGCTTGTCAACATGAAAACGATGTATTTCACAATGCCTGCCTCATGAAGGACTGCTTCCAGAGAGATAACATCACTCTTTTGGCCATTCCTGCATGCTGGCTTGATCTATATCGAATTTGGAGCATTTGGGGTTGGATGGCAGATGGACACCAATTTTAGACAGTGGATACCCTCCATAAAGCTATCTTCAACACTGGGAGCAACATTCCCTCTTGCCTCCTGGAAACACTAGCATTAGCATGCCAAAACAAATTGCTGAAGTAATTAGCAAGAATTATGCGGCTACTCGTTACAAAGGTATTATTATAGTTGTTGTTTTTTCTTTATATTTTAGGGTGTTCTGGCTTTATTTTTTTTAGATATGGTCTTAAGGTTTTGATCAGCTGATGAAAAACCTTAATGTTTTTCATAAAAGCTAATTATTAACAATCTAGGTAAAGGAGTCTAATGACAAATATGGATAAAACCAAGTGATTGCTGCAAATTATAGGAATATGTTATCCAGATGTTTCTTATTGGTACAATAACCTATCTACATTGTACTATTGTGTTGTGGTGTTTTGACTACTTAATGTCCCTGCGTATTTCTATAATGTATTACTTCTGGCTCAAACAGAGATTTTAAACTGGGATTCCACAGAGCCTGACCATGTAAACCAGTAGCTTTGAAACAGCTTTCCAAAAGAATCACTATTTAAACGCAAATAGTCTAGAATCTGACCTTATTTTGATATTAAATGTGTGGCTCTGGAGAATCTTTGCAGAATGTTAGAGTAAATTAGGCAGATGAGTGGCAAAAAAAAAAAAAACAACAAAAAAAAAACTGGACAAACATTTAAGAAAAGTTCAGATTTCAGTATGAAAAAATCCACCTGGAATCCATTTGTTTAAACACTGGTTTAAGCGACATGGAACATGGCAAGCAGTCTGCAGAAACACCAAATACCTACAAGATCCAGCAAAATCTCAGTGACCTTAACTGATACTTGAGTTACAGTATACTTGATCCTAACATATGGTTATGATACAAGCAAAAAACCTCAATTTGGAATAGAACAGTGGTGATTTCTCATTGAATACTGGGCAGGCGAAAGCTCCCCATTAAATTGTGTAAAATTATTGGTAAAACATGCATTATTTAATTTCATACATGTAGTGATTTATCTGAATTAAATATGAACTAAAATGTACGCGATTTCATTAGGATGTTGCACATTAATCAGTTGTTAGGCACATTGTCCGTGTGCTGCGCTATAGACTGCCATTTTGAGTGACAAGGTGAAAAGAAATCCATCATTATCTATTTTTACCCATCACTTTTATCTTTTTTTAATGATTATTGTCAAACTGTAAAACTGTAAATAAATTACTGTATTTTAATTAATTATAACTAATATTAAATCCAAACAAGCTGAATCCAAATAATTCTGATGCATATGTGCAACTTTTTGGATTCCTGCAGATGGGAACGTTAATAGTGTAATGCACTTACTGTAGTGGCTAATATTTACACAGTACTGCATTTCAGGGATTAGGACTATGTGTAGTTATTTAAAGCAGTTTAGTGAGAAGAAATTGGGAGATAATTCTTGTTTTAATGCTGACAATGAAGAATAAATAACTTCTTATCCTGCCTTTTGGGTATGGTAGGGCATCAAGGTAAAGGTGAGACCAAATATTTGCACCTTTGAGGTTTGTGTAAATCATCGAATATTCCTGGTGATGCTTTTTAAGACAAAGCTGTTTACATTTTTTGCATAATCAGTTCTTTCTACTAGATTACTTACTACTAGATTATTCCTTTAACTGCTGCAAACTATAATAGATTTGGTACACTATTTCGTTATAATTTTGAAATAGCTATGTTGAATAGCTGGAATACATTTGGTTTATGTACCACAAGCATTAGATCTGTGTTTCTTTACGTATCCTCTTCAAGGTTTCCAAACTTTAAAGATCTGCCTAAGGTGAAAATCCTGGTTTGCTTACGAGTGGACAAGTTAGCCGTCTGTTGGCATCAGTGTCAAAGCAAACAGGGGAACGACTAGATTGAAACACTCAGGCAATCAGCTTGCAGTGCTCACAGGCATAAGCTGGGCACGGCTTGATTTTGAGCAGGAGAGACTGCAGGCTCACTCACTCAGCCCACTCTGTTGTCTCATAACCACTACACGCTGCATGAGCTATCAGTGCTTTTCACTGCCCCACTTCTCTTTTCTGCAAGTTAAGCTGGAGAGAAGGGTGATAAAATATTTAAAAATCCTGCTTTTGCTTTATGGAGGGAAGCACATTTGTTTTCTCTCTCTAAGCCTCAGAGAGGACCTACACTAAAATATCATCCTTGTGTTTGTTGTATGTCATGGAATCACCATGTAAGAACATTAAATTTCAGACTGAGTCTATTGGTTCAGACTGTGTAAGCCAAACCAATCATAGTCGGCCGTCAATCACTTGTTTGCATTAGTGTTTTCAACAGTTGAGACAGTGCTGCCATAAAATTATTCGGAATCTGCCTCTGTGGGATGAGTTCTAATTTAATTAAGCAATCTATGCAAATTAGATTTAATTTGCATTACCTTTTGTGCAGTTCAGCACAGCTAGTTAATGGCAATTTAAATGCTATGGAGAATAGAAAATAGGCCCACCTCAAACACAATAGAAACACAGTGTTCATACTGCATAATGCGTTTATATCATGATTTCCTCAGGTCTAGATACAAGCCATGTCTTATTAAAATGGTACTATGTATTTGCACTGAAGAGATTTTGTTGTACCTAAGCAGTCTAGAAACGGATCTGAATTAGAATATATATATATATATATATATATATATATATATATATATATATATATATATATATATATATATATATATATATATATATGTATTTATATATATATATATATATATATATATTTTTACTTTCCATCTCAGTGATTCAGGTTTGATTTTTGTTTGACACAGACAACTTTTTTTTTTTGTTCAGGCGCTAATAGCTTTGTTATATATAATGAAATGCTACTAATCAGTTTCCTTGAATTAATAAGAGGGTGTTAGAATGGACTCAAAACCCACTAAATATGAAACTGCCCTAGATTCTGCTTGAAGTTGCTAAATTATAGGAACTGTTCTATTTCATTATTCTCCAAAAGTTTTCCTCACCGCATTGTTCAGATGGCTAAACATGTTTCCACAACAATCTTCTTCATTTGATTTCAGTTATTCAATATAGCTTCAATTCTGTGCAGTCAAAGCACAGAAATCAATGGAGAAGTCAAAGGCTTTAAAAGCTGGCAAGACAAATGAACAGCACAGGGCTTTGAATTATTCAACGGTGTTACAGATTTGTCCATCTTCTTTACATTGGCAGGACTGTTTACACAGGCACATTCGACAGAGCAGGGCCCTGGATGTCAAGTGTTAGAACATATTTACAACACAGATACATTTCCATCTCTATGAAAACAACCACAGGAGATATCTTGTCATAAAACTTCTCATTACAATATGGATAATCCTGTTATAATGATGTCTCAGTAGTTCTTACATTTAAAATTACTTTAAGATTTTTGTTGAGCATCTACACCCCGAAAAATTTATATTTATTTGAAATGTGCCTTTGACAAAATTGCATTCAAATTTTGTTAAAGCCATTAGATACTTATTCAATAAAGTAAACCAAAAGCAGTTATTTCTAATTTTCCAAGAGTGGGTTTAGCATTAAGGTATAGCTTGGATTATTTTAAGATAGTTTTTTTTTTTTTATTCTTTATCAGTGACAGTTCCCCAACTTCTAGCAGAACTTTTTCAGAATGCAATGAGATAGGCCCTCAAATCAATTAAGTTTAATACATTGATAAACCTTTCACCATTAAATGTACGTTACAATCAAGGCCAATTTGTTTTAAAATTATACAGAAATACACAATTCTGACTCATACAAAATTTTGTGATGAAGACATACATTTAGAGATATGGTGCAATGTGATTTATCAGTTAACTCTGGACCTGTCATATGTTGTTCTACCCATGCTGCTGTGTGGGAACAGATGAAACTGTGAAGAGCTTGATTCAAGATCAAATCATGTTTATATTTAACTCTACACATGTGGTATAAATACATATTTCAGTAAAAAAAATATTAACTAACAAGGTGGAAAAAAAAACAAATAAGCTAAATACATACTATGTACACATAGAAGATAATATAAATGACAATAGTTGAAAACCATTGTGAAAAAAGTTATGCAATAATATCAGTTCAAAATGGATTTTATTTTTGATAGCAAAAGTAAATTAGCTTTTAAAATAAATTAGAGCAAATGAAATGAGTTTACTCAATGCACAACAAAAGTCCAAAAGGTATATTGTTATTATTAGACATTATTTGGTAAACCCATAATTATTTTATTACTTGCCAAATCATAAATTAATAGTCATTTAGAACATTGATTTCTTGGCACAATGTGAATAAAAAAACAATATGTTTAAAATAAAAGGGGTTCCCCAGTGGCCCCAATGCCCACTACCATTCCCCTCCGGGAAAAAGAGGATGTCTGGTCACCCTAAATCAACTCCCAACTGAAACACGTCCACCATAGAAAGATTCCTTTATCTCGTTTCTGAAATTTCATCAATGCAACAAAACTTGAACCATGTTGTGAAGGGTGGTGAAGCGGCGAGTGGTAAACTCCACATGGTGAGTGCGTTCACTGCTCCTCAATCGCCTCACGCTACTATATGACATTTGCTCCAGGATTAACCTTTAATCATTAACGCTTTTTGTATATTGAAGCCCACCTAGTCCTGTTTTTATAGTAGTCTAACACACTTAGAGACCGTGTTGCTATACGAGGCTTATATAAGGCTTTTACATTTTTGCAGCTCCAGACAGATTTGTTTTTTTGTTTTCTTTTGGTCCAATATGGCCCTTTGAGCAGTTTGGGTTGCAGACCCCTGCCCTAAACCATTCATTAGAGTTAGGTTTATTTTGTGGAAAAGAAAATAACCCTGACTGTGCCAACGGGTAAATCTTACCTGCACTGAAAATATATGTGGTTGGTAAGCAGATCCTGAAATGCACTGCAGTCTTTTTACACTGGAGAGAACTAGAACTATAGATTTACCAGCCTCAATTTACCCTGGTTTCAGACATTTTCTGCACACTATCTTTTTGTTAGAAAAAAAAATGCTACAAAAGTCTACGTGCATTGCCTTTCTTTTGGCTCTGTTAGACAGGTATGATGGTTCTCTTAGAAAGGCAAATATTCAATCTGTTAGAATATTTTTTTGGTAAAATATTAGGAAACAAAGTGAGTAGGAAAATGGTTTAAAGTACTGGGAAGTAAAATAGTACAGTTGTTGTTTTTGGTTTTCCAGAGTGGCTTATCAAAATGATGATGATTACTATTAAGGTTTTACAAATTTAAAAGGTTATGTACCAAACCTATTGGTTATGGCATTGAAATGTGTGATTTCCACTACTGTGAGCATCTTAAAACAGTTTCCCTGTCCTAGCTTTTCAAATAAACAATTAAACTCAAACAAAATATGTTCCCTCTTGATAAAAAAAACAAAACATCAAAGTCAGTTTGAATTTTTTTTTGCTGTTTCATTGTAATTCAAATAAACTACCACAAACCAACCTCAATATTCATTGCATGTGACTTGCAAATGTCATGAAAAATGTTAGTTTAACACAGTATTGCACAAATGTCTGTGCTTTCTTTACGCTTTTTTAAATACTCATTTTTAAGTGGTGTGAAGTCATATTTATACTGCAGTAACAAACCCTCAAAGTCAAATGAAAAACAGTGCAGATGTTATGTTTTTGGCAACAAAAGAAAATGCATAGTAGTGCCTCCTGAGGAGGTTCACTGGAGTGGTCAAATTAGATTTTCAAGCATCAACAATATATTTTGCCAATACCTGCAAAACTGCAGCACCATCCATCACAACTTCCAAAAATTATGGTCTATCAGGCTTTGCAAAAGTTTCAAAATGGCTCCATCTTTAGTATGGTCTATAGCAGGGGTAACAAATTAAAAATCAGTACGGTCCGAATAAAAAAAAATCATCAACGGGTAAAGTTCTGGAGACATTTTTAATTATAATCTGTTTCTTTAAACAGAATTTAACAGTGAAACAAAAAGCAGGTTTTTATGCATCCATGTTTTAGATTGAGTTTTTAAATGAAAAAAAAAAAAACAGAAGAAAAAAAAGAAAATTTTTCCATTTTAAAATTTAAGGGATTTAGGCATTAGCATGAAGAGTCTTGCCTAATGACCCACACTGGCAGCTCATTCCCCCAGCTGGGATATGTAACCAGGAAAGGTGATTTACCACTTGAGCTAGCGAGCTAATCTGTTCAGTCATGCAGCCTTTGGCTGCTTTCCTTCTCTGCGCACTCTGTTAATTGGGTGAAAATCTTCCCCTACTGCTACCCAATTAACTGTACGTTATTTTCCCTGGACCTTCACCTGTCTCAGTCACTCTCCGCCAGATTGCATCGTTGCCAGCATGAGTTACTTTCAAGCACTTGTGTGCACCACCTTCCTTTCTGTGGTCCTTGGCTTATCTGGCATTTGTATCACAGATTGGCTGAGAAGCCATATTGTGGGCAGATGTTGAGCTGATCATGCGCAAATCACTGACTGACAAGAGTGACAATGGTGCAGAACCACTGATTCCTTTACAATAAAATGTCCAAACCATTTAAAATGACAGAAAAAAATACGTGTAACATACAGTAATTACACAATACATTTATGTGGAAGGAAAACTTTAAAAAGACATTTAAGAAATAACACTTACAAAATCCATAATAACAGTATGTAAGAACAGGATAAATTACAGTATACAATGACTGTATTTTCACTGGACCTTCAAATTACATGCTAGACTCAGCAAATGATAAAACATTAAACCTTACACTTGAGAAGAAAAAAAAAAGTGTGTTGCTGAATCCAGCCTTGATTAAAACAAGGAACATGCTTTAAGACTTCAACAAGGGCTTTTTTTTCAGCTGCATGGCGGAAGTCTGTAGCACTATCTTCTTACAGCAAGAAGGTTCTTGGTTTGATTCCCAGCCCAGGGTCTTTCTGCATGGAGTTTGCATGTTCTTTCAGTATATGTGTGGGTTCTCTCTGGGTACTCCAGATTGTCCTTTAGTGTGTGTATGTCTCCCCTTTGTACTGAGATTGACTGACAACCTGTCCAGACTGTAACCCACCTTTCGCCTATAGGCTGCCCAAGATAAGCAATGACCCCAACATGACCCTGATCGAATAAGTGAGAGAAAACAGATGGATTGGCCAGCTTAATTTGATGAATTAACTTACTCACCATGAGTAGAGTAGCCAGAATGTATTCTTGAGTAAGAGCAGTGATTCTTTAAAATATCTTAACTCAAGTAAAAGTTCAAACTACCGTTTAAGGAAGCTACACCATAATGTATCATTTTCAAAAGGTTAGTCAGGTAAATTTGACTTAGAAAATGTAAGTAGTTACTACTAATCTTAGGTGATTAGATTAGAACAAGTGATGTGTTGCAGGTGATCTACAAAGACTGTTTGTGCAAATCTTAATATGTGCATAACAGTTTTATTCTACCCAAATAAAATTAGCAGATTGTATATGAGATGAGCTTGTTAAGCTTTTTGGAGTCATGTGCTCTCGTGCTTTTACCTCAGCAGATGATAGAACATGAGATCATGCTCTCCACAACACTGAACTGCAAATACAGAAGGACCTTAGATCTCAAAGAAGTACAGTCTGCTCTGTTGTTTCTTATAGATAAGTTTGCAGTTGTGTCGCTAGTCAAGTTTGTTGTCCAGGGAAAAACCAAGGTATTTATACTCCTCCGCCACCTCCACTCTTTCCCCAATAACGATTACATAATATCATTAACATCATCATTGATATCATTTATCTGTAATCGTCAATTTTTTTGTTGTTGTTCACAGTTAAATTGTAAATGGCCTGTACTTATAGTGCTTATAAAAATCTACACTACATCCAGTTATCACACCATCCCCAAAACATCGAACAACTGCAGTCATTTTAGTAATTCTCTAGAAGACAATACTCTTATTTTGGAAGTCAGAGGCCTACAAAGTAAATTGGAAGGATGAGGGTACCAGGGTTCTTGCAGGATTTTTTATGAAGGTAGTGGGTTAAATTATATCATCAAATAATTTGCATATGTCAAATTATTATGTATATGTAAATGCATATGTAAATCTATATTAGTCAGACAGAAAGTCATAAAAATATCCCAAATTCAAAACTCAAAATGAATTTGATTGATGAAAGATTCTAGTATTCAATGAGGATTTTAACCTAAACTTAAGATACATAAACTATTTTATTAACTAAACATAAAACTTTTAAGACAGATAAAAAAGAACAGGTGTCACTGTACTCCCATGATTTTAAGAGCTGAAATGACCCAACTGAGGGTTAATTATAACTGCATTTACAACCATTGAGCTTTTTGAGGACGAGGCCCTAAGTGGCTCACTTCCCGTCACAATCCATCATATCATGGATGTTGGAGTAAATGGTCTCTCAAATACAAGATGATTATCCTTTAGAACCAATAATGAAATCTGTCAAATTTTGCCCTTTAAACAAACAAATCATCTTAAATTGTGTCCTATGTCAATCCAGATTATATGGTGTTATTCTCCCTACCTGTGGCTCACACGTCAACATAAATGTTTTCTGCATAAAATTAACTTTGTTTTTGGAGCACGTTTTAAAATATTTAGATACTGCTTTGAATATTATGCTTTCTTTTCTAATTTTATGCTGCTAGTTCAAATGTTGAATAAATAAACAGAAAATGTTCTTTTTTCGATTTCCCATAACGTACGAAAAGTCTGTAGTGCCCCATTAATAACTGACATTGATACAGAAATAAATAACATGATCAATAAAAAAACATTTAGGATTGTTGTTTATTTCTTGTAGGAAAATTAGCTGAAAATTGAAGTAAAACTGAAGAAATTTTTGGAAATTGAAGGGAGAAGAAAATAATAGAGAAATGTAAACAGCCAGACCCTGATAGCAGTGAGAGAATGTTTGTGTGCAGTGAGTTTAATCTTGTGCTGATAAAGTGTACAAATACATTTGATTTATTATAAAAAGCCTTGATGGAAGATGAAGGCTCCTGAACTAAACAAAAGTCCTTTTCTTCTTGAGTTAACACCTGTTCCCATTTACTCAAAAAGACAGTAACAGTGCAGCTTGTCAGCTGCACTCTGGCAAATCAGATCTAATTATTTTGCTTCATAGCAGGTTTCCTCACCCTGCTTTCACCAGCTCCAAACCACAACTATCCCTCATTTTCCAGACACCCAACTGCAGGACGGTAATTATCAGCTTCCTTTATTAGCTATCTGTAATGGCTCCTGACCAATTAAAGTGGTTGGATAATTAGTTGTCTCAGAGAAAAGCAAGAGTTGTTTGTTGCTCTTGGCAGAATTCATTTTTCAAACAGTAAACACATCACAATGAGTTTTGGGAGATACAAATATGGCAGAAATGTAGGGAGGAATTGGTGGCAAGGCTTGTAAAACTACCTGGAAGTTGTGATGAGGTTATCTGTGAAATAGCTTGTTGAGATGGTGTTACCACAAATTATTTCAGAAAAAGAAAGGTGCAAAAAGGTACTGAATGGTAATACCAGGAAAAACATAGTGTTAATGTGGGCAGAGTCTCTAGGCATTTCTCTTTCTGTTTGTGTTTATCAGGCATACGCAGATCCCTTCAAGTATAGGCGTCTGGGGAAATGGATTAGAGTGCTGGTGTTGTGTGCCAGCGATATCATGGTTGAGAAAAAAAGTGTATATTTCAGTTTCTTTGTCTGCATCTGAAGCCTGTGTATTGCACAGAGCTGGTCTGTTACTGATATGCCCCTTGGCAGAACAGTCCACAGTGAATAAAATATGGTGCACCAACATTGGCATACCTGAGGGCATTAAAAACTCATGACAGTATGGAAGGATTTAACGTTAGCTTAGTTAGTGGGTATACAGTAGGAATTTGGGAACATTCAGTACTGATAATGTAGCCAAGTGCATCAGCACTGATAATTCCTGTTACTAACTATATTTCAATCTGAAAAACTCACACGAAGAGAAAAGACAATTAGAAGAAATTTAATGATGCAACTATTTGGTCTTTGGCGCTCAGACCTTGGCAGGAAACATAGCGCTGAGTTTTGATAGATATGCATGAACAGGACTAAAGAATAGGGTTGTTTCCCCCAGGCCTGAAACTGGTGGTGGAGTGGAAATAGATTAAGTTGGTCAGTCTGTAGACTGCTGGTTAGCGAGACGGCATGCTGAGCTTTATGGGGAGATCCAGTGGACTGCATGAGCTGATTCTAGAGCTTCACTCAGGGACCTGGAAGATGGAAGTCCAGTTTTGATACCACAGGTTGAGGGAACCTGTCCATGATGAGCAAGCGTAAAGCGACAGTGAAGAGGAAAAACTCCCAGTTGGGAAAAAACCTCTGGCAGAACCAGGCTAAACCTGGCGGTCGTCTTCCGGACAGGTTGAAATGCAGAATGTAGTTAGAGTCCGGGATGAATGACACTCTAATGAAGTTTTAGCTACGATGGTAGAGGAGGGGCTGAAGGTGGTTTGAAAAGGTGTCATCTGAAGGCAGGAGACGGCCTGCGGCTCGGAGGCCTTTTAAGATGAACTTTTGATGCTGATTGGCTCTCGTGGCGGTGTGGTTCAAAGCTGATTGGTTTTGTCGTAGGCGTATGTAGGCGAGCAATCAGTTTCTTCAGTTGAACTTCTGCCTAGGCTCCATATTACCGCTTGACCTTTCTTTTGTTATGTCACAACTATACTATTCAGTTTTAAAACATATTTTATCACAAAGTGAATTTTTTGGCAGATTTCTTTGTGATAGATCAAGACAAAGCCTCACCTTATGTGACACATTAGCCCATTTTCCACTGGCACAAATTTACACTCCCCAATTTATTCTGCTCATTCTCAATCTACTCTAATCTACATTTTCTCCCCCCAACCCAGTCACACTGTTAGAATATAAAAAAAAATCAGTTTGAAAAGTGGAGTATGAGCATGTATTAATCTTTGGGCAATAGTCTATTCTGTCCCTTTTCTAAAAACATTGCAGAGTTAGAGAATTATGTTTTAGCCATTTTTTTTTACAAAATAGTTCAAGCTCTATAGACATCAGCCTTCGAGCAATTTCAAAAGTCTTTATTAACTTCACCAAGGAGGTTATGGTTTCAGTGTTTGTCTGTTTCCAGGATAAATTCAAACATTATTGACAGATTTGAATGACATTTTTATCAGAGGTGTCCCTAATGTCAAGAGACAATCCATTAAATGTTGGTGATGATCCAGATCACACCCTTGATACAGGAATTTAAAAAAAGATACCCACCCTTCAAATTATGGGAACAAGCAGTGGTATATTTTATGATTGTGATTTGATTGTATTCTAAATACAGACTGTTTCTGTTATATCAGCTGCAAAGTGTGTTTCAGTTTTAACCCATTGACACCGGTTTCTTTGTTCTAATTTAAGAAATAAACAGCAGAAACTGAATTGTTGTAGAAACTATAGTTTTTTATCTTTTAGCTGATGGAAATAATTAGAGCAGGTCCATACAGTAAATATTAAAGCTGTGTAAAAACCCTTTCTCTAACTAAAGTTTAATCTAAATATAACTAAAACTTGCCCCGCGCAATCGGCATTCCACAACTTAAAGGATTTGTAGAATTTACACAAATGAATGGTTCCCATAAATGTTAAACTAATTAACAGATCGGGGCAGAAGTGCACTCCCCTGTACCAGACCTGGATCATTAATGAACGTACTGAAGCAGGAAACCACCATCAGCATAAAGTCTAAGTTCAAGTATCTCTTAGCTGCCTACCACAGACAAAAGAATGAACAAAGAAGGAAGGCATTCGTCCACCAATAACTGACAGATGGCCACACAAGTCAGCAATCATCAAAGTATAATAAATCGGTAGGCAGACTTAAGAGTCTGAACAAACTTTGCTGATGATTTATGAAACATGTGCATTTTCTAGTTTTGCTCCTTACTGCAATATTGTGAAATGTCACTGTACCTAATTAAACAGCTGTCACCCTCTGTTGTAACACCCGTTGAGAAGCCAACAGTCCAAATGCGGATTACTTTAAGCCGGTGGCCTTTCATTATATCCAGGCCTGCCTCAGTTATAAATTTCTGCTCTAGGCCTCAGAGACCCCTCATTATCCTGCTCCTTCTTTTGCCAGCCGCACACACATGGGTCTTAAACATTGGAGCTCATATAGAAAAGCACTTCTCCTTCAAGTCATTAAACACTAGCAGAAGCTCATTACCATAAAAAAAATTGTCACAAAGATGTGGCCTAACTGGACCATTCTTAATGTAAATGCACTTCTAATACTCCTATTTCATAACACCTCAGATAGTATTCATCTGTGTCACATGAAACAGCATAATACATTCCAAAGCTCAGTAAACCAGTAATGAATATAACCTCTGAGTTTGCCACAATTGCCAAAAAACAAAACAAAAAAAACAACCATCAATGCAGTTGAACATATGTTGAAACCTTATGGACAGGTGAAGCTAATTAGCTTCATACCATTCCCGTCCAAATACACACAAAATGGTTTATATATAATATAATTGTTGGTTTATATATATGCTTCTGGTACTAGGGATTCCATAAAATGTGCTTTTTATAATTTAATTGTTGGGAATGGGACCTAAACATGATCCATGCAAGAGCAAGAATCTGCTGTGAGGCCGCATTGGATTATTAATAAAATAATTTTATACCATAATAAAAGATTGATATAGAAATATGTAGATGAAAACTCTTAGGACTAATTATAACTGATTTTAAAACACTTGGTGACAAAAAAGCTACAGTTTTTTAAAGACTAAGGGCCGGATTTATCAAGATCCAATTTTGCGTGCAGTAATTTGCGCTCGCAAACTGGAATTTTGCGCGAGGGGCTGAACCATGGTTTGAGGGTGATTTAACAAGAGGGATTGCGTAACTGGTGGCAGGTGCAAAACTGTTGGAGACACCCTATTTAAATGATGGTTTTGCGCGTTTGGTGGTTTGCAGCAAAGTAGTTATTAGTTTGTAAAAACTAGTGCATTGAGAAATTTAAATCTTACAATGACCCCCCCTCCAAAATATATATATATATATATATATATATATATATATATATATATATATATATGTCATGAACCAAGGACAGATGGACCCAGTATTCAGGAGAGACAGTCAGTAGGAAAGTTCAAAAGGTTTATTAAAATAAAACAAAACAAAAGCGGAGCTGTGGCTCACGGACACTGCAGGCGGGGGGATGGGGCACCGCCCAATCTCAGACACTCTGGTTTAACAGTCCAGACCACGAGTGTCCCCAGTGCTGCAGTCCCAGAGATCATGCTGGAAGCTGATCCTGTTGAGGGATCCAGAACAGACAGGAACAGGCAGGATCCAGACTTCCATGCATCCACAGGCTTCCAGGAGGGTTCAGAGTCAGACTGGGACCAGAAGCATGACCAGGTGGTCACGCACAGGAGCAGACAGGATCAGGTGCAGATGAGCAGGCTCAGTGGAAGAGGGTAGCCAAGACAGGACGTAGGAACCGGAACTTGACGCAGACTTTAAACTGGTCTCCTCCCTGGAGCCAGGCTTACTTTGATAAAAACTGAACCTCCCCACATAATGAGCCAAAAACCCAGAGGACTCCACGGGGGAGGAACAGTGGACAATCAGGAGACAAGACAAACACTAAAACCCTCTTTCCACTGGCAGCTAGGATCCAGGACATGAACCAAATAAAAACTGAACAGAAAGACTGACAGAAAGACAAGCAATGATCTGGCACTGAATGCTCAGGCTGAACTGAATATAAACTAGAGGAAACAGGTGAGAGGAATAAATTATAATGAGGCAGGGAGGGAAGAGGGCAGGTGAGAGGAATTACTAATTAAGGGAGAGCAAACAGGCCAGATCATGACAATATATATATATAAAACTTTGGCAACCTTTATTCCCTAAGGTGGTATGTGGCTGAATTTCTACTTCACTGCAGTAAAAACAAAACAAAAAAAACAGGTGTTTTGTATTGGCCTGTAGAAAAATGCACATACCAAATGGCTCACAAGAAGTGACTGTGGATGAGATTACTGCGCGTACGCATCCCTGCAGCATTGGCATGCTGCTCCACAGGCGCAGGGGGGATGTCGGGGTTCTCCAGTCAGGGCGACATGGCATTTAGAACGTCGGACAGCACTTCTGAAAAACGAGATTGGGAGATCCCAGCTCTCGCTGCAAACGTACGCTGGAATGTCCCAGATGCAAAAAAAGTGCAATGTTGCAAGGAGTTTTGTGATATCTGGTATTGCTTGGGTCCTCCTTGTGGCTGGCTCCAAATCCATTCGGAGTTCCCCCAACAGCTCCAAAATGGCAATGCTGGATAAACGATATGTTTTGATGATCGTTTCCTCGTTTATTCCAAAAATATTCACACGGAGTGAAAAAATGCGTTATCTGCGTCTCCTTGCTTCATTTCGATGTCTCCTTCTTGCGACAATAACCGCTGCCATGTGTGCGCAATTACGCATACAGACCATTTGCACCTTCTTTTGAAACATGTTAAATATAGAGTCAGATACTGTTAGCAAAATTGCTTTCAGGTTTAATAAATCACTTTGCGAGTGCTAAATTAATATATTTACATGTTCTCCTCCCACAAGACACACTTTTGCGTGTAAACGCCCCATATTGCATATTCATTGCAGAAAAATTACTAAATGGATAAGAGGCGCTATTTAGCACGTTTTAAAGACCAAATCATTTTAGCACGCTGTTGATAGATCAGTTTGTACATTTTTTAGCGCGCGCAGTGAAATAGCTCACGTTTTTATACATGCAAACCTTTGATAGATCCGGCCAAAAATGTTTTAATTACAATCTCTAACACTTATTTGTTATTAAGAAAAAAAAGCTAACAGGAAAATGCAGAAAAGAAACAATACTGCATTTAGCAAAATTTGAGACATTTTAATCATGAAAATCGATATGATTAAAGATAAATAGACGTCATACAGTTGGTAATTTGTAACATTTTAACATTAAAAGCAATGTTGTCTTATTGCAAATAAAAGCCTATCAGCTTCTGTATAGCAAGTCGATTTTTCACCATGTAGGTACATTTGAAAAGCTATAATCAACAATTTGATATAAAACCTAAACAAGTACATATTTTGTTCTTTAAATGTATGTTTTTTGCATTTATTTAGAAATACTTGAGGATTAAAATATAAACGTAAAAATAAAAACCTTAAACACTGCATAAGTAAATTAAATGTTTTCTCATAAATAATTTCAAAGAAAATAATATCAATGTCTTCCATAACTCAGTAGTGTCCAGACAAAAGAGAAAATTCTGCCTCTACTTCTGCATTTCTTGGTTGCTAGAAATAAGTTTGCAACTTTGCAGACCTGCAGTGATTAAGTTTTGAATATCAGAAGTCAGTAAAGGGAGTTTAGAAGATAAAGATAAATGGGGGTTGGCATTAGTGTTAAAATAGGAAGATCTACCCTGTGAAAATTATTTCCTCCTCCAGAAAATGGAGAGAAATACATGAATTAAGTGTTTTGCATAGCAGCTGGTGCTACTAGAAATTAGATAATACTGTTATCCTCTCTGAGGCATGCTATAAAAGGGCTTGTAGGTCCAACAGAAAGCTAAAGTACAAGCTATTTTACTACTACTGAATTAGAATGTTTGTCATTGTAAATAAAATATGTTTTTTTCCGGGTATATTAACTTCTATATGTAATTTGGTTGGTTTTTTTGGGGGGGGGGTTTTCCCCCCAGAAATTCAATTGTACTTGTTTCCTAACAAACAAAAAGAAGCACCCGCAATCAGAATGAATAAAAAAAGTATGACTTTACAGACAAAGATGTTAATGTAAAGTCATAAAAAAAAAGTACTATAAATCTGTTAAACTTTTAAACACTTAACGTTTAAAGCTACAGTGTGTAATTTTCAGCGACATCTAGCGCTCAGACTGCAGACTGCAGCAACATGAACATCTCCCCCCCACCGCTTCTCCCCCCCAACTGTACGGCGAGCGTTACGGGACAAAATGTCTTCCACGACGTCCGCATCACCTACCTTCTCAAGTGATGAGGTTTGTTTACATAGATAATTTTACAGATAGTATTTCATTAATCTGTGTAGGGTATAGATTTCATGTAGACTTAAGATAATAAATATACCCGTTATTTTTTTTCTACATCGTTGTGACGTTTTGGTGAGCTGCTTTGCATGGTGATATAAACAGAAGAAGTAATTGTAGTCATTAGTTTAACAGCGAGATTGTGTTCGCTGGAAGAATATATATTCCCCGTTTACAGAGTCCAAGTCTTGTTTGTGGCACGGGGGTTACAGGGCGAGGAAGAGGGAGAGGAAGAGGGCAGAGAGGCTGGGGTGGGCGTGAAGCCAGGGCCAGGCGAGAGAGAGGTGAAAGCGGGGTGACTAGAGGAGAGGAGGAAAGGCTTGAAGATCTCCAAAGGAGCCGGAGAGAAGTAACCGAGGTATATATCCGTAGCTCGCTAATATGCAGCTTCATATATCTGTCTCTCTCACATTCACACGCGCCACTATCAGCTGTGGTAATTTTATGAAGCTGTGGCCTTATCTAGGTAAAGCTACCAGACATCTTGAGAATAGTTTGGTTGAAACGGGATGTGGGGGTGGGGTATTACGTGTATAAAAAGACAATTGTGTGTGTAGGATTAATTACCTGTCCAACAGAAAACTGGCGACTTGAGCGTCACTTTGAAAACCTTTTTCCTCCATCAGTAACTTCCATCGTGTAAATGCCGTGCCAATGTTGATCCGTGTTTTTTGTCACGCTTGCGTTTATTCTCGTCGTGTTTACGCTTCTTAGATGACGGGGGTTCGGTGTCCGCCGCTTTTCGTTGTGATACAGAGTAGGCATGATCCTCCATTCGTCTGATGTTTGGCCAAACAGTTTGCAAAGTCACTCACGCCTGCCGCCTTGTTTACCTTTCTTGTTACTGAAGCGCCGTATACCTGCTTCTTCTTCTTCTTTGGTTTCAGGCAGACTAAACGCTTTTCAGGCATAATACTGCCATCTACTGTTCAGTACCGTCTCAGTTAATCTCTCTCAACTTGCCGTAGTTACTTTCGAGCGTAATGGGAGATCTCGCAATCGCTAGTTTGTTGCCTCTGCGCTTGCCGTAGCGCAAAGATGTCAGCCTCCATGGCTGCGAGACCCGCTCCCATGTAATTATAAATAACGAATTCTAAGGCAACGCAAATATTAAGGTTAAAAGGCTGAGCTCGTAGATGATGATAAATAACATAGTTATGTATAATATATTCAATTTCTGACTTTATATCCCTGTAATTATTACACACTGTAGCTTTAACATTTCAGTCACAGTATTCATGCGCAAACACAGCATAGCGGTTTACGGAATGATAGTTTTCCAACAGTGTAAGTCTAGTTTGCTCCACTGGATCTTCAAATGATTCTAAACAGACCCTGACAATGCTAAAAGAAGAAATGAGAGCCATAGTACTTTGAATATGGATTGTTTGAAAGCAATAATTTGACTGTATTATATTAGAGGTCAGAAAAGGGGACCTAGTATTCAAAGAAGACAGACAGTTGGATAATTCAAAAGTGTTTATTTTGAAAATTATGGATCTGCATCAGCAGCGAGGACGTCTAAGGCAGGAACCTCTGCAGGAGGAAAACTCAAGTTAATTACCACGTTAATCTGACAGAGGATGATTTTGAACGTGTGAGTCACTAACCTTGTTTTATAGCCAAGTCTGTGCCAAGAGACCGAGGCATGATCCAGCCGGTGGTCTACCAACAAGATGCGGCGAGCACTGCCTAAAGTGTCCCAAACGCCACAGCCCCAGAGGACGGAGAACAAGCAGAAGACCAGATCGGGGCAGACGAAGAAGGGCAGGATAATCCAGAGGGCGAAGCCAAAGCCAGTGTTGAGGACATGCTTAGGATTCAGAACCAGGACATCAGAAGTCAGAAACTGTTCCGGTGACAGGAAACAGCTCCAAGTTCAGCAAGCAGGCAAAGTCTAGCTGGGGTCTAACGACAAGTCAGCAAAACAGATCAGACAGAAACAGGCAGGCTCAGTGGTTGAGAGGTAGAATATGCCAGGATCAGGTAATCAGAAACATTAAGGTACACTAAAAACCCTCTCACCACTGGTTCTAAAATATGATGACTGGAAGCAGGCAGGTTAAAACTGATCAGACAGGGACAGACAGGCTCAGTGGTTGAGAGGCAGAGCAGGTAATCAAAAACACTAAGGCAACACTAGACAAACACTCCCCGCTAGTAGAGAATAATCTGCCTCTGATGACTGGTTAGCGGGGAGGTTGAACAGAAGCAGCAGGAGGTGGATAAGATGAACAGTAACAAGAAAACAGGCAGTGTTAGAGAGGTGAATGAAATGAGTAATCCAGCACGTTATCAGCTCCAAGATCATGACAGAATAGGCTATTGATCATCTGATGAAAAATTTTAAGACCAAAACCTTTAAGAGCTAACATTTGCACATTTTTGATTAGATGTCATGTTTCTGTCAACTCGCTGATGTCAAAGGCTATAAAACCTCCCTAACTTTGGATGTGATAAGACTGTTTAACTGAATGAATGAGCAGGGCTGCTGTCAACATGCTATTGCTGCTTAGTGTAGATGCAGTCAAATCGTCTTTTTGAATTTCTTAAAAGGACCCTGAGAGTTATGGAACAATTTATTCCCCCTAGATGTTTGCAGGATCTGATTTGTTGTCTGTCATGTCACACAACTATCTTAGACCCAAATTATGGACATTACTGGTGTTGGCTGCAGCCCTAAAACATTGAGCACCTATAGGAGGTGGTTCAGTGGTTTTTCAGCTGACAACTTGCACTAACTGTGTAATGCCATCATGTTAGTAAGGACCCCTGAGGGATGTGTCTGACACCTTGTTGAATCGATGCCATCAAACTGGTGCTAGCATAGTTTACCTAATTGAGTTTGTGTGTAAGTTTGTGTGTAAGGTAATGTGTACCATTCTTCAGTGCTTTTTTCTTAGTTTACTGATATTAAATCATCAGCTATAGAAAAAGACCAAAGGTACACAGCAACAGCTGTGTACCGGATTGCAGCTCTTAATTCAGCCTAAGAAATAATGACAGTCTTCAATGAATGTGAATTGGTGGTCCTTTATCATAATTTAATGCTACTCATCATCATCCTAATCTGTATTATAGTCTCCACATTTAAAGATACATGGCCTTGAGTCGGACATCTGTTGCAATTGTTCTTTCATTGAGGCAGCAGATATTTGCTTCACCTCAGTGCATTATTCTGAGATGCAGAGGGAAGGTTTGCAATGCACAATTCTGTCAAATAGAAAACGGTATGACAATTCTCTCTTAGAGAAATGCCACCATGTATTTCATTTTTCTTTAGAATATTTTTTAAATGGGTCACGCTATAGTTTGTTTAATATGGAAACTTATACTCATACTCGTTTTTGTCTTCCTTTATCTGGGCCCGGGTCAGGGGGCAGCAGTCTCAGCAGAGACTCCCAGAGTGCCGCCTTCCCGGACACCTGCTCCCAGGCCAGCCAAGAGACGCAAATCCTACAGGGCTCCTCGTGGTGCCCTGTGTCGAGCGCTAAAGAGTATGGAGTCGGGGCATTTTACTGGTCTAGAATAAAAAAAACAACTGTATTTTTATTCAAAAAAAATGACTCAAGTAGGGTAGAGTGGCAAGAAATTTTACTCAAGAATAAGTAGTTATATCTCCTAATAATATTTAATCATTGAAAATAAAAAAACAGTAAAACTACTCCTGCAAGTATATTTTGTTTACAAAAGTCAAGTAGATATAACTGAGTAAATGTAACAAATTGCAACCCATCTTTGCTTTTCATGAATACTTATTATCCCCACATAAGGAACACCTACAGGACAATGCAGCAGCCCCATAGTGAGCAAGTCAAGGGGATAGTGTTTTGCAATCAAACCAAGTTACACTTTATTTTCATCTCATCACCTAACATTCTTTTAAATGTCCACTTTTTCTTATATCAAGTTGAGAAAGGGGAGGATAGTACAGTACAATAAGTGTGGCCAAATTTTGTTGCCTGCTGCAGATTCTAGATTTTTATATAAAAAATATATCCCTTATATCCCTTACATTTTATAATAACGCACAATGTGGGTTTGGTTTAAAATTAATATCTAAATACAATACAATGTTTTATTATTAAGTAGCTGTAAAGTGACTACATCAAAAAAAAAAAAAAAATTAAGATCTGAGGAAATAAAGTGTAAGGTGTATTTTGGGGCATTGCATTATTTCTTGTCATTTTTGATTCTATATTAATTTATTACCGTTAATTTGGAATGTAGCACCAATATACATAATAGTCAAGTCATTACCTGACACATTAAAAAAGCCAAAATAGCAGAGAAGAAAACAAACATTGAATCACAAGTTATAAAACTGACTTTCAACAGATGTATGGAATGCATGTTCTGCAATATTCAGTTTACATGTTTTTAGAGGAATCAATTTTATTTCAAAAACTTCAGTTTTTAACTCATATCAATTGACTGCTTTTTGCTAACCTCATAAAAAAAACAAAGCTGTCAGAAGCTCAGAATGAGACAGCTGTGCACTTAAAAAGGTTTTTATTCAAATAAAGATGGACATGATCTGCAGTGGCGATGGCTGCAGAAGCTAGGGCATCTGAGGCAGGAACGTCTATCGGAGAGCAACACAGGTTAGTGACTATGATAATCTGACAGAGGATGATTATGAACTTCAGTCACTAACCTGGTTTGACAGTTTAGTCTTTGCCCAGAGAACGAAAATGATTCCAGCCGGTGAAAATACACAGCGGACGCTGCCAGAGAGTTCCAGATGTGGAAGCCTAAGGCTGCAGAGCTGACAGGAGATCCGATTCGGAGCTGATGAAGGAATGCAGGATA
This sequence comes from Cyprinodon tularosa, assembly GCF_016077235.1. NCBI lineage: Eukaryota > Metazoa > Chordata > Actinopteri > Cyprinodontiformes > Cyprinodontidae > Cyprinodon > Cyprinodon tularosa. The sequence goes on along the minus strand of NW_024038657.1, from coordinate 1,958,100 downwards.
ATCCACAGGGTGAAGTCAAGAGGCAGATCCAGGTTCCGTCCACAGCAGAATCCAACAGGAGCCTGAAGACAGGCTGGCAAACAGATCAGACAGGGGCAGGCAGGCTCAAAGGTCCGAATACAAAAATGGGTCAGGATCAGGCAATCAGAATTCTTTATAAATGCTAGAGAACTCTCAAAACCAAAGGCTCAAGAATAATATGGCACTGGTGGTTTGGAGCATGGAGTTTAAATAGAAGCAGGAGCAGGTGGATCAGATGAGCTGTGATGAGGAACAAAGCAGAGCTAGGCAGATTAATGAAATGAGCAATAAAGCCAGCCATTAGTGCCAAAATCATGACAAAAAACTTCAGCAATGATAATATTTGTTCCAGTAGTTTATGAGCTGCAGTTACTCTGAACTTACCTGCTACTGATGAGTAAGAATACGCCTTGATAGAATTTTCTACTGCTGCCCCCTGTTACAATAGGACTTAAAGAGCAGAACTAGGTGCATCATTGTGCAAAATAATTGCACAATGATGCACCTGATAGAAGCAGGAGCAGGTGGATCAAAATAATTGCACAATGAGGCACAATGTGCCTAGAGACAAAGATATTTTGTCTCTAGGCACATTCATTTATTCACCAAATCCAGCATGAAGAAACTGTCATCACATGAAAAATCTATCTACAAAGTTTGAAGAATATCCACAGCTGAAATTGTAATAATAGCTCATTCGCAAAAATATAATCAGCTCATTTCCATAAATTAATGCTTAACATTATTGATGAGTGTTTAGCAAAGTATAATGTAAACAGTGTTGAGTTATGATTAGGAATAAACATAGATTCAAACATTCCTCCAGATTTATATTCTCTACCCTTCAGCAGAAATCTCAGCAGATCTGTTGTTTGTTTTTCTCCTCTCCCCAGTGCACCAGCTGTGAGGAAGGGAAGCTCTTTACAAAAATCATTTATTCAAACAACAAATTTACTGAAGATAGGACTTGCACTCTTATCCATACATTTTATGACATGATAAAGCAACTTAGTCTTGGTACAGCGACATTAACAGATATAGTAATTGGTGTTTTTTTACTCTCTTTAAAAGAATAATTTATTTTTCGATCTCTTTCATACTTTTGGGCACTCTGACACAAAGCTTTTCATATGAACTAAAATATTCATCACAAGCTACACAAGCTGTGACAGATTGAATCAAACTCTGTAAAAGAAACAGTGATAGTGTTTGAATGCAGATGCAAAAGTGTAATCACCAAATACAAACTCTAGTATTGTTTAATCTTCTGAACTGTTATAGCTAATCTGTACTAATGACAATATAATGATAATACTAGCTGCATTTAATTGTAATTTATTCAGAAAAAACTCACATGGAAAGAAAAAGACAATTAGAAGAATTTTATTGATACAATTACTTTAGTCTTTGGTCCCCCCCCCCCCCCTGAAACCGGTAGTGGAGTGGAGATAGATGAAGTAGGTTCAGACCATAGACTGCTGGTGGCGAGAGGGTGTGCTTGAGCTGTTTTGGTGAGATCCAGTAGAGTGTGTGAGCTGATGCTATTGCTCCACTCAGGAATCTGGGAAGATGGAAGTCCAGCTCGGATAAACACAGGTGCATAAACCTGTCCATGACAAGCAAGCATTAAGGAACGGTGGAGAAGGAAAACTCTAGCCTAGTAAACTAGCCCCACCCGCCAGCAGCCAAAATCATTTTTACCTGCGAGTGGAACTAGCCTTGATCAGTGCCCCAGGCCCTAGAACTGGCTGGCCAATCACAAGGCAGAGATGTGTTTTGAATTTTTGGTTGAAAAGCGGGCGGGGTTTTGAGGGTGTGACGATAAAGCTGTGTGACGCTGGAGAAAACACAACAAGGAAGATGGCTACAACTATTAAACAGTTCTCATTTGACTCAGCTTTGGAATCAGGTTTGGAAGGATTAGACTTGGGGTTTTCGTTGAAACGTGAGCAGGAAGAGGCTCTATAATCATTCATTTTTAAGAAGGATGTGTTTGTTTACACTCCCCCACCAGCTTTCTGTCGTGCTTACTACGTCACAGTCAGTTGCGCTCATTGGTCAGAGCATTGGCCAATAGGCACAGACATGGTTTGAAAAACAACTTGTTGTTCTCATAACAATCTTCCGTTATCTCATTCATCGGGACCAAGCTAAATTACACACTTAATTTCACATTTACTCTGCTTTATCAGGCTACTTTGTACCTTTTCATCTAGGTCTATGCAATGAAATATTTGCTTTGGACATAATTTAGAGATTCCTTTTGGTACAAATTAAAGGCACACTATGCAACATTTTTCAGTTAATGAATGTGTTCCATAACGTTTTGGATGATTAAATGAGTCATTTCAGGTTGAACAAAGGTATTCTCGGCCGCCCTGGTGGTCTGTGGGGGAAATACTGCACTTGCAATTGCAGGAGCACTGACCCGCACCCACAGGCTCAGAAGTCTCGCGAGAGTCAGTCTTGCTTTACGGCGAGAACTGCTACACGCCCCCAGTTAAAAGCATTCTCGTTGCTAGCACAGTAGCGATCTTTGTGCAGTTATGCTACGTTCACATCGGACGCAGCAAAATCACGTCTGCTGCTTCATTTTTGCTGCTTGTACCAGTTAGTTCTGACGCGCGGCTGAAGCAGCTTTGCTGCTCTGGCTGCGCGGTGCAAAAGTGTGTCTGACGCACGTTGGGCGGAGCTTCACTATCCTTTCTCTGCCTTGCAGCTATATTTGCTGTGATCAGTGGGAATAAAGTAGTTTTAATATGTGTTTAAGTGAGAAAATAAACCTGAAAACGTAATCAGTGCCGTCAGTTCATTCAGATTATTATCCTGCCTTCAATATTTTTTCTGTCGGAGCCGCTCAGACCCCCACATACCAGCAGTGCGCCTAGGAATCCCTTCATCAGCAGCCTCTGGCCGGGTCGCCTCCTCGCGGTTCACCGCGGCAGCTGGTAGGTGTTTTTCATCTAAATAATCCAAACTGCATATTCTGCCGGCAGATTTCTGCATTTTAAGTCAATTTAGGTGTCAAACTGTTTAAGAGGAGTGATCATAGCCTCTGATCATCAGCGCTGTGTCTCTCTCCCTGCGTCAGATGATTAAACGCGCCCGACGCACTGCTTCAGCTGCTCAGACGCGCTGCGCCTGCTGCTCAAAACGCGCCGCGGGACCTTTTGCTGCGCCTTGACGCACGTCAACCATTGACTTTGCATGTAAACTCGCTGCTTCAGCTGCGTCCAGTGTGCTCAAAAAAAAAAGCTCAAAACAACCGCGCCTGGCTTGACGGAGAAACCAGGAGAACAGCTGTGCATATTTACGACAGTGCACTTTTACTTTCGCCCTCTGGGGGGAGCTTCGCTGGAAAATCAACACCAGTTGCATAGTGTACCTTTAAAGAAGGTTTTGCAGCACCTGGAGCTAGAAGAAATTAAATCTTAATAGTTAGACTACAATATTTTTTATGCTTGGCAGAGGATTATCGGCCCCATATAGTTTATTAAGTAGCGATGGAAGAGCCACACTGCTGAGAGCCATACCCCTGCCGCTGCTGCATTGATTCATCTGTGGTGATACAGAATATGCACCGTTGCACGCCAGGTGGGCGGCATGACCAAACAGGATGCAGCAGCACAGCTGATACTGCTTAGCTTGTCTAACAGTTTACAGCACAATGATACATTTAAACGTCTGACAGACCACCCGCTAACATTTTAATTTAGTCTTGTCTCGTTTAAAAAAACTCACACCCTTGAGTCGTCATGTTTTTGTCATCAAAGACCCATGTTTGGCTTGTTGTTATCTGTTTTTGTTTTCTCTTTCTATTGGGTTCTTGCTTTGATTTCTGATTAAAAAATAAAAAATAATAATAATATCCCCTTTTCAGAGACCTTTTATGTTTTAGATTTCATGATAATTTTTTTCTAACTATTTTAGGGGGTAGGAAAGACTAGGCATTAAAAGGGGAATTTTTGCAGCAGGAAATTACAATTTTACTTGACTCTGTGGTTTTTCACCTTCATGAATTCTCTTGTAAAAAGGAAATAAATACCCACTCTTTGCTTTCTCTGCCACAAATATATTCCTGTCTGCAATATGCAAGGCTAGCTTAAAGATAGGCAGTATAATCAAAAACTTCTAAAAAAAAAAAAAAGATCAAATTTAAGGCATGGGCACAGTGGTATTACCAATTTCCAGATAGCGATAGCTGCCTCACATCCAATACTCTGACTCAGCATGCTGCTGAAGCCAGAATTTAAATCTCTGTTGGAGATGAGATCTAAACCGTTTAGACAGCCCTGCTACTCCCATCATTTAGAAGTTTTCAGCCTCAGATGATTCTTTCCGGGAAGTCCCATTAGCTCAGATACACTTGGGATCTGAGGCTTAGGGGATAGAAATCTCAGAGCCCAGGGTTACTTTGATCTAACAGCAAGTTTCTTGAGCCTTGGATACTGCTATGTCAAGTGTCAGTCCCGCACAAAGTGATTGTCAGGCACCAGCTGCAGTGATGTTACTCTGTGTAACCAGTAGCTAAACTTAAGATGAAGCAAGATAAGAAAGATATTGACGACTGCTGCCAAGCGTGACTAAATTGTCCCGCCACTCACTTATCACAGCACCAGTGTTAAAATCAGCATGAGTGCCAATTTTGATCAGACAGCAGACTCCTCCTCAAATTTCTCCTTAAGCTATTTATCTCCTTAAAGTTCATGGCTTTCCTTATTTTGATCTTTTTGGGTTTTTTCCAGGGTTTTTATTTCGTGAAAGCGATCGTTCTGGTGTTTAGTTGCAGCTTTACAGAGTTTGACTTTTCCCGGCTTTTTATTTTTACAACTGGTTAGATGATTTAATCTATTGTGGATGTTGTACAATAAAGTTTCAGACACCAGGCTAAGGCTGTAATCCCCCCCGAAAAAAAACAACTAGGTTTTGTAGTTTTGTAGTGGCCAAAGACGGCATTGCCAAGTTGAGTCTTGAATGAAATCTTTTAAAAGTATCTAGATATGAAGTCAACATCCATACACCCCCTTTTTTTAATACCCTCATTTCAGAAATGTGTAAAAAGCTTTCTTAATAAAAACTTCAATTTCAATAAGTTGCAAAAATATTGCTCTGACAGTGCATAGGGCCTGAGCTAAAGGTCCATGGTCAGCATCCAGCTAATTAGTAGTCCTTGTAATTAATAGGGCTGAACCAAATTGGTCCACACTCATTATTTGTGCAAGAAAAAAAAAGAAGTAATTTATCGCTCCTTATTCAGAATACTTAATGATTAGGCGACATTTTTTTGTTTAATGTAGTTTTGTTGACAATAAGGAAGGAAACGACTCCTGAAGCCCGTTTCACAGAGTAATTTAAAAACACTCAGTTCAAATAATCAACCTGCAACTGATCTAGCCTATGGTTGGAAACTGAGTACTTGGTTTCATAATGGCTGGTGTGTTAGTTTAAACAACTCTGAGTTGGTCCATTCGGACTCAAATGCGTGCATAGCAACTATGAAAAGCCATTATCACTGGAGCCCAGATTCGATGAATCACAATGAAAACAGGCAAGCGGATATCTGCTGTTTCACACCACTGGAACAAGAGATTTTAATGCAGAATTTAAAAATTTCCGTGAATGTGTTTAAAAGTAAAAGTAAATGAGATGGAGTAGGAGCCACGGTCTTTTCCTACTCCATCTCCCTCTAAAATACATCTGAAACACATTACTTCCTAGTCAAAAATATACAACTTATGACCAGTGATAATAATATAATAGGAATATGGAGAGCTGAAATTCATAAACCTTTTTCGTGAAACAAACCTCTCGTCGCAAACTTTCTCAGAAATAATAAAAAAAAAAAAACGAAGAAAGAATGAAGGAAATTGATGTTGCGTTTTATATTGCTTCTATTTTTTATACCAATATGAGTCACTTGAAATCCTAGCAGTTTTCCTTCTTAGTGCTTCATTTAATTTTTCCCAGAGTGTGAGTAAATCTCCTTGACATTGCCATGACCCGTTCTGTCTTCCTTCAATAATGTCATGAAAACATCCGACTAAAAGCTATGCACTTAAAAATGCTAAGCAGAAGAAGCATTTCTTAACGATTTAAAGAGAAAAAGGAAAAGTTATTTCTTGTTGTTAGGAATGATAATGAAGTGAAAAGCCCTCATGCAGTCTTTTTTCCTTGGAGAATATAATGAAAGAGGTGCCCTACTTTAACAAAGAATCTTTTTTTTGCCATGTGCTCATAAAAACACAGACAAGACAAATATAGATAACATAATTAAATCAAACAGTGTGGAGAAAATAGGAGCTTACATTGACAAGGAGCTGAAAATTGTACTGGGTAGAGAGAGGCAAAGGCCTGGGGACATTTAAGGCATACAGTCATGATGATTTCTGGGTGAGAGTAGATTGCTGCTCTTATGTTCTAAGCTGGATGTGTTGCTCAGGGAAATTCAATTTGGATTTGATGTGCAGAATCTTTAATTAGTGCTCATTTAATGAAGAAATCCCAAGTTTCAGCCCTCTGTTTTGTCTTTTGAAATGTTCAATTTTCAAATTAACACAGATAAGGACATGGAAGTGTCTCCTAAGCTTTGCTTGGATCTCTAAAAAAGATTTTTATGTAATTTAGGGAAAGATTGTGCCAGGGATGTGCAAATGCTCACAGTTACATGACCATGTTCCATAAACAATGCTGTGTTTCCTCTGTTTAAGACACTATCATGCCAAAGAAAAGAAGATGGTATGATTGTATGAATTTAATTTTAAATAATGTCAAGTTATGTTAATGAGAATTTTTTGAAAGCACTTATGTGTGAAAAAGAGCAATGTGATTTAACATTGTTTAAAAGCACCTCTCTGATCCCAGCCATTGTTCAGGTCTAAGCTGCGCTTTGCTTCACCTTCCTCTATTTGTGTCTTACCCTTTTTGTGGAAAGTGTCAGTTCATCGTGTCAGCATAATGGGTATCTGCTTGATCATAATAGCTCTAGCTTTCTTGTGTTTTTATCCTTTAAGATGGTACTTGACTGTTGTGATAATCATGTTGCATTCAGTTAAGTCATCACCAAATAGATTAAATACAACTCTATCTTACCGATAATTTTGAAGATAATAATATTCTATTTCTGCCTTTGTAAATTTTCAGTCATCCAATCATTGCAACCACAAACAGGCTTAGATTTGATGGACACTGAATTTTCCTTCCAAAACCAATCAAGGAGTTTTGTTAGTTCTGTCGGCTCGCACCAAAGCAATCGCTAGTTGGAGCACTGATGTATTTAAGCAGCATGGAGGTCCATCCTTCTGCACACATTCCAAGTGCAGAAAGATGGACATCCCAGATGCAGATCAAACAGCCACCCCTTTTTCTTTTGGATGGTCTTTTGACTCATAATGAGAGTGCTTATGTAATCTCTTTGGAATGACTTCCATGACTGAATTATCAATGCTTGGAAGCTGAAACAGCAATCCTCCCCCTCTGTCCAGCGATGGTATTTCTCTTTTCACAAATAGGACTCATTTCGCCCCCTTTTCAAAGCATCTGTTCTCTCTGTCCAAAGTCTGAACATTTCGATAGGTGTGTCCTTTGTCCTTGAAAGATATGTTTGTTGTGTAAAAAATAACACAATGCAAATAATGCAAAAACAAAATTGTGATTGTCAGGAATTTCTGAGAAACACCTAGGAGGATTTTCTAGAAACAAAAACTACAGGTGAATTCAAAACCCAAAAACACATTAAAGTTAATATAGAGGGTTTTTACGAATTTTTGAAAAGCACATGCACAATGCTGCACCTGCACCAGTGAGGGAATGCCTGATAAACGCATGCGAGAGCATGCACAAGCCCATTTTTCCTGGGGGAGGTGAGGGGACACAATAAGCCGATCGCTTGGATGGATATCATGTCACCCATATTTATATAAAAAAGACATTTTCATGCAAATAAGACCACTGGTAAATAAAAAACATAAAATCATGACGTACTAGTATGTGTGCCATATATAAGTATAAGCTCTGTTTGTGCAAGCCAGAATTGACAAAGACTCCTGGATAGGTTTTGAAACTTCTGAAAGAAAAAAAAAAAAACTGAGCAAAAGTCAGTTGTCCTTCCAATTTAGGCCTGTTTGTGGTATTCAATTTCTATTTAAAATCCTTTTTTTCATAGGTCAAGGTTGATATACTGACTCTTATTTGAGGGTTTGTTGGAGAAGTCAAGAGGTGTAAGCTATAATGATAAAAGTTTACAAAAATTGTCTGAAACCAATGTTTCTTGGGAGATGAATCAATATAAAGCTTTTTAATTGTTTTTTTTTTAATAAGTCAACTACGTACTGTAACCCTAATTGTATAGAGACATATTAAAGATAAAATACAGTGAGTAAGAAACAGGGGAACAAAGGTCAACAAACATACACCCACAGACAAAACTTTCATCTAAGGTGTTCAGGAAGGTATGCGATTGTCTAAATTCTGTTTCATTTTACAATGTTCACACCTTCATATTTAGTCAATTATAAACCAACAATCAATATGAACATATAACCAAGACAGACCAAACAAGAGATTAAATCAAATACCTTTGAGTCTCGGAGTTGTTTAGACTTAATTGTGTCTCTTTGTAGCAGGTTCCATCAAATCAGTAGTTTTTAATAGAGTGCCTGCCGACTGCACTACAGCAGGGAGTCTGTGTTGGAGGTAGTCACACGCTCTTATCGCTGCAAACTAATGACTTTCATTTGGATGTGACAGCTTGGTGTTTAAAGGCTCTCCCTGTATTGAAAGATTGCATATAGAGTCATTTGTTTACCCTCTTGTATGTACCTTTCCATCTCTGTAGAGGTGTAAAAGAACAGGATAGAAACTGGTTGTGATTAATAGCACCATAATTATGTCTGGGCTGACTCTGTGAAAATAAAATGCACATGAGCTTGGCTCTCCCTCTGTACTCATCAGAAGTTATTGAAAGGTTTCATCTTTATCTAACTGCTCCTCCCCAATGCTGCCTAAGCAGCTTCTGCTCAGTGGAATAATTACAAATCTTCTGCTGGAGATTAAACATCCACACAGGTAATATCTTGTCAAAAAATCAGTTTTAATAGTTCAGCTGGAGTTACTTTATAAGGGCAGACTATAGACAGCTTCAGCTGAGAGATAAAGTCTCAGCAGACATGATCAAAGAATCAACAGTGTGTTGATGTGTTGAGAAAGTAAACCAAGCCTAAGCCTGTTGTTTGGACTGCATATAATACACATGCCACCAGGGCAAGCTGCAGTCAAAACAAAGATAGCTACTTACCATGAGGTTATCAGTAAACTAAGCTGAGGCACTAAGCAGCTTCACTTGAAAAATATTGCTGGAACTCCTGACTTCATTTTATATGGGGCAGCATCATTTGGAACCTGCTCTCTCCTGCTCCTCATACCAAAGTCTCCCCATTAAGTTCTTGCAGTTTTGTGTTCCACATGATTCTCATGGTTGATGAAAAAAATAGTCATTTTATTTTTATACATTCTAAAATCTAAATCACACATGATAATACTCTAATATTTTTTATTGTGTAAACAGTTCAGATGGACAATGTGACAATTTTACTTTTATTGGGCTACTCATGTTGTTAATGGATTCTATCATTTCTTAATTGATATAAAATATACCAGTTGCTGGTTTTTGCACATGCTTCTTTTGAGGATTAAAAAAAATCCTGAAAAACAGACTGCCAAGCATTCATCTTCTCTATAAGGTTTTAATGGGGAGCATCTACAGAAATAGCTGCATTTTTTCTTGGCTAACCAGTAGATATAGTTTATACCAGCTGTGAGAATTCCATTCCAAATATGAGAGATATATCCCATGAGCAAAAACAAATGGATACAAATCAGCAGCTAGATTATGTGCTATGAGGATGCAACAAACTGAGCCCCATTGCTTAAGTACATCAACCTGAGAATTGAAGTGTTAAAAAATCAATAGAAATGCAGTTTAATTTGATCTGTATGATTTTCATCAGTTTGTATTTATTCTCTACCTTGTCCGTACTTTTGTGGTCTGTAATCTTTGTCGAAATTATTTACAGTAGTAAGATTTTATTTCAGTCCCTGGCCTGACGAGAGATTTCTTGCCTGCACCAAGCTGCACAGAGCGTGGTATTATGCATTACAATGACTGACTCTGAGGTTGCTCTGTGGAAGCAGATGCTTGGAGGAAAATGTTATTATGGAGCAGATTCTCCAATATCATAATTTATATCAAGTGATACCAGGGTGTACCACTCCGTATGTGGTTCTGGAATAGATTAAAGTTTTAGTTCAGTGCTCCGGAAGATAACTTCTAGTGATAGGTGATAATCAGACCCCATAGTATTTTCGATAGACATTTGCTAACGACCACAAAGCTGTTTACACGTTGAAAACTAGGTGTTAATATTTATATTTATCAAGTTTAAACAGACCTGATTATCCTCATTTTTTGAACGTTCTCACACATGATACCACAGGAAAACAAAAAGGGTCGCCCTCTCTTATAACTAACTGAATGATAATGTTGATGGCACTAATGGCACTGGTTGATTATTTATTTAAATGAAATAATTACCAGACCATTTGTTGTGTGGTTGTACATGCGGCTATCACATTACTGAATGATGAAATCTCATTCTTCATCTGCCCAAAAAAGTAAAATGACAAAAAAACTTTGTAGTGTTGCTAACATTGCTACTCCGACACTCAGCCTAACACCACACCACATTCAGAATCAGTTAATAAAAATTTAAAATGATAAACTTTAATGATCTTTCCTTTTATTGAGTGGTGCAATCATTCAAATTCAGATGTTAAAGTGCCTTAAATGTTATACTCACTGCCGGAAGTAACAGCATTACATAATGCCAGCATTGGTAACTGCATAGTTATTTTTGAAAAAGTTACCTAACTAATTGCTTTGCACATATTCCCAACACTGTTACTTGCAATCTAAAGCCGCCCATTAATCCAACTCGATTAATCACTAGCACACCCTAGTGTTGGGTCAGTCATGAACGCGTTGTTGATTTAAACAAAACATTAGTCTGAGTGAACTGGATCGAATCGTTAATCATTAACTGATTTGTTATTTTCTTAGTTTAGTTAAAATAAGGGCAAGCAGGTCGGGAGGAAAGTTCCGACTAATATGGCTCCGTAGAGCATGTTTTACTCAGAGCTACAGTAATGGCTGAAGCCAGCTAAAGCTAACAGCCTACATAGCTTATCTTCTGAATACAGAGACATGGTGCAGAGGAGTGATTCCCCAAGTAGTGCTCTCTGGAGTTGCCGCTGATTCAACCTCTCGAGTTGTACACTAATCAGCGGTGACAGAGGTGGGTTGGTCACTCACTTTAGAAATCAGGCTTTTCTTCATTCGTGCTGAGAGTCAGAAGTAATTCTGATTCACTCACTCACAGGTATGAATGAGTGACTGATTTGTTCACGCTGACTGGCTGAACAAGATGTTTTGGCCTGAACAAATCATCCCTTCGTTCAAACAGTACGTGAATCACACTGAGAGTGGCTCTGCTTCACCTTCCCACATAATATAACAATAAACTGAGTGTTCCCATTGTATTTACAAAGATTTGAAAAGCTTTTGGAAAACTGTAAATCCGCATTCATGTCAGTGAATCTAACCAAATTGAACATTTTTATTTAATTGAAAGGGGGAGAGAGAAAGGGAGGCAGCAAAGGAGAAAAAGGTAGAGAATAAAAGAAAAGAAAAATACAGAAAAACTTCTAGAAGACTGCTTCCGTACCTGCAAGAAACAAGAAGGAAGAAAAGAAAAGAACAAACAAAAATAGAACACAACACACTAGCCACAACATAGGAGGGTGTATAGATGTATGCAAACATCAAAAGCAAAACCTATGACATTTACTTAGTCTTATTCAGAGTAGGGCATTCATGCCAAAAGTCAACTTAATTAAGTTGAGTCGACTGACATCTGAGCAACTAGAAAGTTGCCCCCCGCCCCTGTCCTGTGTATCAGCCCTGCTAACACAGAGGATACGAGACCCCCAGATATCCAAAGGCCCCCAAAAGTAAAGGTACACAGGGTGGGCAGACACAGGCTCAGCAGCACCCTCTCGAGATGGGCAGAAAGGAGAGCCAGACCCGAAAAGCTATGGTACTAAAGCCCCTGGCTTAATGGAGGCACCTCCTGCATTCAGCCACCTTCAAGGACACATAAGACTAGGATAATTAGCTTGAACTACAGTCCTGCCCACCAACCAAGATATACAACTCTCTGTTCACAGGTTCTCTTTGGCCCCCCTTTCCTATTGCATTAATTTAATGAAAAGGATAGTGAACATTTTTCTATTGTGAAAAGCTGTTGACAAGCCTCAGAACTAATGACTGAAGTGAGTCTAAAGAGGCAACAAACCAATAACTTCAGTGATAATAAATCTACTCCACACTATTTCCATTTTTATTCATATTAAAATTTAGAAAACTATGTACCGTACCATCTTTCCTCTCGCCCGTAGACAAGTGGAGATAGGCACCAGCACCCCTCGTGACCCCACTTGGGGTAAGCGTGTTAGAAAATGGATGGATGGATCAATATACCATCTCCCTTCGGCTATAAAGTCACCATATGGATCTGTTACTTGAAATTCCAATAGTTATTTACAGACAGATGAGTTTATTTTGATAAGCAATTTTTGGTAATATTATATAAATAACAAAATATTTACTTAAATTCTAACCCAACTTTATCTCCTTAGTTTCACTATCTCTGAATATATATACATTTCAGTTTTCAAGAGCCAGCAGATTTTATATTTGCATCCTAGAAGAAATTCTGGAAATTAACCAGGAAAAAATATGAAAATTGTACAAAAAAGACAATCAACTCTGCAGTACATAAAAAAAAACCTTTATATTCTTGACCGCTGGTACTGTCTTACATAGAAAGCTTTTTATTTAACATTTTGTACTTTTACTCTTTTTTTTTTCTTTTCTTTTTTTTAATTGTGTTGTTTTTACTAGCTTCTGTTTTTCACTTGGTGCAAAAAGTTTTCTTTACAGCTTTGTAGTAATAAATGTTTTTAAAGAACAGTTGAGCACTGCTGTATGTCAAGTTAAGATTTCGATTCAAAATTGAAAAATCATGGAAAAAAATCCTTTTTTCCCTAAAAAATCTACACATTGCAAAGTTTTACACACTTTCGTCTCCATTCAAGTGATGAAGGACAGATGGATGCACATGTAAAGGTTGAGAGATTTAGAACACAAGAATACAGACTGATGCAATCAAATGCAAAAGGCTGTATTTTTTTTGTCTTTTCCTTTTCATAACTCTTCGTGGTGCAGAATTTAATGAGAAGCAGGGTAATGTATTGATGCAATCTAGCTGCATTTGGGGTGATCTGCATTTGCAGTGTCTTTTTTCCACTGAAATTTGTGTAAATAATTAAAGAAGCAAGGCTGTTTTGCAGCCTTAAAAAGGCAGGAAATTGCAATAACTTTTTTCAAATATTTTACAAACATTCCAGGCATTGCAATTACCAGCTAGATCTGGTTGGTTTATGTTGTTTGGACCAATTTATTGTGTGGCGAGGACGTACCTCTGAGAGAGACTAATGGGATGTGTAAACTGGCAAAGTGGTAAAGTTTATAAGACCTTGATGGATGTTATGGTAGAGGGTTTGCTAGGTAATATTTGAGAAGGAAAAATCTCATTTTGTCCAAGCTAGCTTAAGGGAGCACTAAACTCAATCAAACTTAGATGTAATCAAACGTTATCACTCTTTGTAGGAGTAGAGGGTTTTCTATCACCATGGACATACTGTGCTGCTCTGTTAAATCCACTCCCTCTTTTCCTCCCTCATGTGTTTCTTCAGCACTCCATAAAAAAAAGACCAGTAGTCACTTCAGCCAAATCACTGAGAGATTATCTTAAAATGAATGAGAAATGAAACTTCATTGCTTGTTTTCGAATGCATGGTTCTCTCCTATCTTACTTAATGAAATTTTAATTAGTTGTAGCAATGTACAATGCAGAGAGAAGAAGCAGTTAAATATGAGTTATATTTTTAACCTGCTTGGTGTGGAAACAAGTTGTTGGGAAACAAAGATGTCATCACCTTTTAACTTGAAGGTGCTGACACTGGGAGGCTTGTTGTCAAGCAGTTGCTCATTTACACATTTAGAACTGCAGGGAAACAATTTCATTTAGAGCCCTTTGTCTTAGTTTTTAAGGCACCTATCTTTTTCATGTGAAACAATATAATTTGGTTAATTACTAGAAATCTTGATAATATTGATCATTGCATTAGAGAGCTCCATTAAGATTTTTAAATGGATGTAGATGATTTGTCTAAACCTGCAGCTAGAACCTCATCTGAGTTCTCTGGACACCATTTTAAGGTATTTTTAACAACACGGCAAAGAGAAAGTCCATTATTATTATTAGTTTTAGCTACAGTTTGTTAAAACTTTCAAATCCTTAAACAGATTTTAATACCAGATAGAGATTATTTAAATAAAGACTAAGTAAATTTTATATTTATAATTTTCTTTATTAAAGGGAAAAGACCGTCCAGCACAAACCCTGGGTCTACACAGAAGGAGTAAATGTCCACAAACGTGATGAGTAGTCCCATTGACTGTTTAACCTAGACTTAGACCACTTTATTAATTTCACCAGGGGTAATTCGTTAAAAATAATAATCAAAATAAAAAATGTGCATATAATCCCATAAACAATAAGATGGTTAAAAAGAATAATGTGACAGGGAGCTTGAGGACCAAAATTAACAATAATAATAAACAGACATATAGTAAAAGGATAACACAGTTATCTTTTCACATAACTTATCAGACTTACACATTACTTTGTAGGAAACTGTATCAGCGGAACATAACTATGAATTTTGTTCCAATAAAAGGTGGACTTATTGGTGTGTTTGGATCATTTTTCTACTCCATAGTCCAAGTGCACATAAGCTTAAGGTCACAAACTGATAGCCAACCACTCTCCATCAAATTGCAGCTTTCTACTGAGTGCTAAATTCATGGTTCCAACATTTATGGCAGTTTTCCAGGATTTGATGCGGTGGCCCATTTGAAGACCATCAAACCATCATCATGATGTTTACCTGTAGGCATGATGTACTTTCTCTAAAATGCTCTGTTAGTTTTACACCTTATGTAACAGGACATACCACTAAAATATTCTGCATAATATTTTCTACAAAGTTTAGATTATCTATGTGATACTTGGTAGGAAATATGGACTATATGGTTATTTTGAAAATGTGAGGAACTTCTTTTGCCAATTGAATGTCTAAAAGTGATGTGGACAGACTATAAAATGGGGCTGTGCAAGAAGTCATTGGCTCTTACACCTACATTTTATATATGTATAACCTGAGGAGGAAAATAGTAGGTAAGATGGTATTTCTTACCTAAATTTTCTTATTGTCAGCTACACCTGAAATTTCCAGGTTTTAGCACTCAGTAAAGCAACTCTCCCTCTGTGTTTTGGAATCTGAAAGCAGACGTCTTTTGACCAGTAGATTACCGGTATAAAAAATGGTCACCTTCACCCCTTCAGATGAAATCCTATATCAGAGAACCAAAAATTTGTATGATCGGATAAGTGTGTATTTGTTTCATTTCCTAACAACTTTTAGCTTAGTCAGTTCACATGTTTTTTTTTCTGAATTTCAGACTGCCATAAAGTGGCATTCTAGGTTCCAATACTCATTCAGTGATGATCCAACCCTCTCAAATTAGACGTTTTTGAGAAGGACATCCCATATAGAGCATCAATGGGTGCAAAGTGTACGTAGTATATGGACCTAACAATAATTGATATCTCAAATTCAGCTAACACTTGGGACAAAAGTTAGGTAATGTTGCTTTAAAAATAACAATACTCATCTAGATATTAATCAATTGAATCAATCAGTATAAAGTATTTGATTTAATTGGCTATTTTCCCACCTTTGTATTTACAAATATCATAATATTTGTAATTCATTTCCCATTTTCAGACTTGTCTGACTGGATTGTCTTAAAATAAACTAGACTTTTCTGAGTATATTTTGAACAAATTTGGAATAACTGACAAGTGTCTCTGTATATTACAGAGAACTTAATTGAAACTGCATTGGGTAACGAGATCAAAGTCTCTATATAACTTTTACTTTTTAAGTATTATGGCCCTTTAAGGTTCCACAGATCTTACTGAACTTGTAGTGGCTAAATTTCCGTGCCTAAAATATTGACTATTTCTTTCTTCAGAATAATGCAAATAACCACTGAGTCAGACGGACTCTACGTAAGTTAAAGTTTGAACGACAGTAGAAAACAGTGTGTTCTCCCCGTCTTTATTTCCAGCAGCAACAAAACACACACATTTTTTTTTTTTTTTACATTCCAGAGACGTGCAAACTCCCAAACGTTATCGCTTAGCGTCAGTGCCTATTGATTCAATTCAAAATGATTCTAAGCATTAAACAAAATGCAGATTAAACTAGAAGGAAATTATTTACACTGTAAAATAGTAACAGACTTATAACACAATCGTAAATATTCTATATCATTGAAATGCTTAACATATCCAAAAATAATAACTAAATATGAATTTAAATTACTGAATAGAATATTCGAGAGTATAGAAAACAAATATCTTAGCTTTCATAACAAACACTTACAGGGAGTAATTTTAACCACAATTCTCAGTTTCACAGAGACAGAAGCTGACATGTGAAAGACTTTGCCTCTGCATGTCAGTCGACTTGTTGAAACACATATTGACACAGACAGGAGCCCACTGCCTGGACAAAGGGGAACTGTAGGTGATCTTAATTAATTATACAAGTGTATTTTTAGAAGTGGTCACAAGATGAGATGTTTCTACAGCTCTCTTTAGGATACCAGATTTATCATTAAATTTCATTGTCAGTACCACAATGTAATTGTGTCCAACATGAAACATTTTAGACAGCATCGTAGGAAAGGTGTGAAAGGATGATTCTGTGGTTTCATTGCTTCATTAGACTCTTCAGCATTCATTGAGGACAAAAGCACTTTAAGATAGTGAGCTGAGATGAGCGCTATTATGCACTCGATACAGTCAGCTGGCTCGTAGAAATAGAAGGAATGTGTTCCATTACATGCATGTCATATCAGTGACCAGAGAAAAATGCCTAGCTTGCTCAGATTGCCTCTCATTTAAAGTACAGCAAATATATTTTCCCTGCTGAAGGATATAATTTTCCTAAAAAGTCTTTGTTTTTATTTACTCTACCTTAGCAGCAAACATACACTGAGCAAAACTCAGTCATATAAGTCATAGAAAATGTTTTAGTTTTTAACATATGTGAGATTTTCTTAGGTTTTACCAGCACACTTAATTTGTCTCTAAAGCCATAGCCTAAGGGAGAAATACAAAGGTTGTTTCAAGAGGAAGGTTGTGAGTTTGTCATTTAGTAAATCTGGTAGCTTAACCTATATAGGGTGGAATAACACATCCAGCCTTCTACAAAGTACTTAACACTCTGACATACTATCCATTTGGAAAAGGAGGTTTAGGTCTTTCATTGCAAGTAAGCCTTCTTTGCAAATCCAGAAAGGCAGTTATCAGTAGGCAAGTCAGTGCAAGACTACAGTATATCAGAAATTTTTTTTTCCCCAGTCATGGCTTCTAATAGCTTATGCTTAGTTCAACAGACATAGCCATGAACTTACAGCAATTGTTTGGCACATTACAAGACTTTTATTAGTTAAAATAGCATTTTGTGAGATCCTGTGACATGGCAGTTCAATCTGAAAAACCCACTCAGAAAGAAAAAGACAATTAGAAGAATTTTATTGATACAATTATTTTAAGTCTTTGGCACTCAGACTTCGGCAGGAACCATTAGTGCCGAATTTTACTTTATTGCGCATAAGCAGGTATATGAGAGGAGGGATTCTTCCCCCCAAACCCTGAAACTGGTTTGTTGAGTGGAGATAGATGAAGCAGGTTCAGTCCACAGACTGCTGGTTGGTGAGACGGAGTGCCTGAGCTGTATTGGTGCTTCACTCAAAGTACCCGGAAAGATAGATGGCCAGCTTGGATAAACACGGGTACGCACCTGTCCATGATGAGCAAGCATTAAGCGACAATGGAGAGGAAAACCTCCCCTTTGGGAAGAACATGGCGGTCTTCTGCCGGACCGATTGAAATGTGATGGGAAATGCAGTAAGAATCCAGAATGAATTATACTCTGATAGGGATGGGGTTGAAGAAGAACCATGCAGAGATGGGAAGTAACGAAGTACAAATACTTTGTTACTGTACTCAAGTAGATTTTTCTGATATTTTTACTTTACTTTACTACTTATTTTTATGGCGACTTTTTACTTCTACTCCTTACATTTTTACACAAATATCTGTACTTTCTACTCCTTACATTTTAAAAAATTGGCTCGTTACTTTAGTTTTGAATCATTTCAATGGAGTTACCATTATTATTTTTCACGTCATCAATACCAAATTCAATCTAATTGGATGGGAATCTACGTTGCATTTGACGCACCACTACAAGATGAATCGACAGATTTGGCGGTATTCATTCGCAGCAAATCATTGCAGCTTGGTGGTGGTGGCGTTAGCATAGTAGTATGGACGACGAGATGATTGAAAATGAACACAACAGAGATCTAGTCCTATTGGCAGACATCCATTTAAAATGTAGGCAACGGCATGAAAAAAGTGGTTTCTACTTTTACTTTTATACTTTAAGTAAATTTAAAAGCCTGTACTTTGTTACTTTTACTTGAGTAAAGAAGTTTAATCAGTACTTCCACTTTTCTAATATTTTCTAACACAAGTATCTATACTTTTACTCAAGTATGGAAAGTGAGTACTTTTACCATCTCTGGAACCATGGAATAGTGAGATGGAGCTTAACTACGAGGGTGGAGAAGGGGAGATAGGTGGGTTGAATTGGGGTTATCTGAGTGAAAATCAGACATAGCGCAACCACTGCTTGAGCTTTGGCTGGGTAGCTTACTAAGTCGCGGATTTGAAGACCTTTTAAGATGAACTCTGAATGCTGAAAGGGCTTCATGGAGGTGCAGTTCAAAGCTTATTGGTAAGTCATTTAGTTTCTTCAGGTGAACTTCTGCCTAGGGTTTAATTAAAAAATACACTGAAAATTGCTTGGTTTATTTTTGCTTTTTTTTTTTTTTTACTCAGTATACATAAGCTTTTATGCAATAAATATATGTGTTGAGAAGACTTTGTTAAGAAAACAAAATATTATCTAGATACTTTTAGGAAGCTAAATATAAAGCATTTTAGTGCTGTGCATCATACACCTAAACCATCAATAATTATAAGAAAAAAAAAAAAAGGTTGGAGAGGGATTTTGTCAAACTGCTATTTCCCAAAGCAACTGTGCAAGTAATGTTTGCCCAGGCTCGATTACCATTTCAAGGGATATTACAAGCTGAATTATTGTTGCGTGGAATGAATAGTGATGCAAAATGTTCGGAGGTTCATGCAAAGGTCTCTTCCATTAAGAAACTGCGGGCCATAAAAAGGCCGGCAGGATTATAGGTGCAGATTTCCCTCTGAAGACTTCCTGTTTGCAGATGGAATTGTGTCAAAAATACAAATACCTTGACTAAAACATTCACTGCTTAATAACCCTGTTTTTTTTTTTTTTTTTTATTAAACATTGAACCTATTATGTGTCCTGTTCCCAACATTCAGTAGCTGTGATTATGGAGATGGGGTGTTAAGCTGTTTATAATTATCTTTACCCCTTTTAAAAATCAGCAAACAACAAAATGAACTCAATTTATGAATCTGGAAGTTATTCCACAGTTAAGATTCCCACTTGCACACTTGCTAATTTGCCTATTTTCATTTGCCTTATTTCCTAAATTCTATCACATGTATCAAACTGTTGTTTCTATAACCTTTTTACATATGTAAGCTGGTGCATGGCCATAAAAAGCATTACTTTGTTGTAATGCCTCTTGTGAAAGAGCAGAGAACTGTTGAAAACTGCAGAGCCTCTGTATTGGATTGAACATTCCATCTGGTTTGTATATCAATAAGGCAGGTCCGTGACTTTGAAGTGATTGATTTGGTTTGAGGAAAAGGTCATGTTTAATGACTTGTGCTTTATGCCCACCTTGATCTGTTCCAATATTAGGCAAGTAAATATCTGACGGCAACCAATTTGATGAAACTGAATGTAGAATTAATTAAAGCTTTTTATGCTTGAATGCTGGTCACAGTGCAGACTCCACTCCTAAATGTTTCCCTTAAAAAGCATCCCTTTTCTGATGCTTATATCTGAAAGTAGTTTTACATAAAGCTAAATGCAAACATACAAGCACAATCATAAAAGTACCACAACTTCATAACAACCATTTGCTCTGACATCACTCAAATATTCAGGGAGTCAAAATCAAGAACAAATACACTAAACAAGGTTGACATGTGGACTTTAAATAATAATGTGACTTTTTACTTTGTATTTAACTATAATGGATGGGTTGTTGAAGATAAATTATGGGTAAACATAATGTTTTCGAGGCATTTTGACAGACTTGTGATCAGTCTGTGATGTATCCCGCTTTTTTCTCCAATAGAGTGCTTGCGATAAGCAGCAGATCTCTGTAACCCTGACAGATAAGTGGCAGAAGATGGATGGATGGATGGATGGATGGATGGATGGATGGATGGATGGATGGATGGATGGATGGATGGATGGATGGATGGATGGGCAATTAAGAAGTTAAGATAAAGTGTTGCTTCCAAAAATATGGATAAACACTTACAAATAGTTGGATCCTTCCTACATGTTTTTTCAGAAAGGATCTACATTTGTTTTACCAGCTATAATAATTATATTAAATTTTCTATTTATTTTGATGACTTGATTCAACAAGTGAAACACGTTTTGCAGAATATTAACACATTATTGTTCCAAGGGCATATTTAAATTCTGATTTTAACTGATTAACTGAGTTATCGAAAACACCACACTTTATCTTAGAATAATATCTTAGAGTTATAAAGTAAAAGAAAACAAAACTAAACTTAAAAACAAAAGTAAAAATGTATGTTTAATACCTGCCTCATTTTGTTGTTAAAAGTAATTCTAAAAAATAACTAGCTTTTCAGAGTCTATTCAGTTTTTATACATTGAAACATTATCACAAATGTGTCATCTTTCTGTACATTTAACTATTTGCGATTTAAATCCAAAAGACATTTTGATCCGATAAAACTTTCTACAGGGACCATTTTACTGTTGGTGTTAAATAGCTACTAAAATATGTTTCCGGTATGAAATCCTGAGGGATTTGCAAAGGAAAATTTTGTTTTTGAGCCAGATGTTTTAGTTAGTTTAATATTTTCACACAATCACTGTCCACTACTACTCCTCTCCACCTTTTTGTTTGTCTTATTTTTCGTAACTTCTAACTTTAAATTTGTATCTATTTTTAAAGCTTTTGTTTTGTATTGTACAAAAGGTTCACCATTGGATGGTATATAATTTAAAAACTTCAGTTCATAAAACAGTCCCTGTTTCCTTGACCTGTTTGGTCATGTAGAAGTTGGCTGGAGTCACAGACATATATCACAATTTTCCTATCATTGCATTTCTCTATTTATATGCCTCCCCAAGACATCCTACTCCTCAGGGAGGTAATTAATTTGCTTCTCTGACACTGGAATGGCCTTCAAAAACCTATCTAAACTTATATAATAATAATAATAATAATAGATTTTATTTGTAACGCACCTTACATTTCAAAGAAATCTCAAAGTGCTACAGAGACCAAAAGAAGAAAAAAAAAAGACAAAGACAAAAATAATAACAATAGTAAAAAAAAAAAAAACAAAAAAAAAAAAAAAAAAACTATATATTATATACATTTCTGCTGCCTGACTTAAAATTGGAGTCATATGGAACATAATTAGGAAGAAGTAGTTTAATTACAGTGACCTAACAAATGCTGTAAGACCCTTATAACACTGATTGCTTTTTCTCTTACATTTTATGTTTTATGTGTTTTAGTTCCAGACATAAATGAAATTACATCTCTCATTGTTCAGAGTGAAATCACATTTTAAAACTGACAGTTCTGCAAAATAGAGCACAGGCGTCTGATGTAAATGGTAAAGCGCCGCTATATATTACCTCTCACAGAAGTTCTACTGGAAGCTTTCCCCCTGCAATGTTCATTCTCTTGCTTCTTCATTACTATCCTTCAATGTAAGTGTTCTGTACAGGAATAGAAATTTGACAAAATGAGTTGGATGACCCAATATTTCCAGTCGCAGATAAAGTAGCCTTAAGATAAATGTGATGCAGTTTGTGGCTGTGATAAGCTTGGTGTGCTCCTTGTGTGGCCGTTCAGTCTCTGCTCCTGTCTCAGCATTTATCAGTGGTTTCTGTAACAGGCTGACCCCTTGACCTGCTTTAGCTTACATCGTGCTTTTCATTCCAGGCACTGTGCCATGGTGGCGGTGAAAGGTGTTTAATGAACTGTCTTGTAAGAGGTGGGTTGTGGTTGCCTATATCAGCTCCTATCTCTCCCCCTCTCCTCCATGTTTCTGCAACTCTTTTTATTTACAGCTGTTTTTTTGCTGAGGTGGTGCTTTTACTGAGAAATATAGCGCCCTTGAGGTGTAAATAGTTCATCTGTTGATGTTATCTTTTTGATTTGCATGTTACAGGGTCAAGTAAACATATACATTCAATTCTTCACTGTACAAAATACCATTTTAAGATTTAGAAACTTATCAATAAAATACACATAATATAATTATGTTTGAACGCTCCCTGTTTCCACACAGTTGCATTTCTTGGTCAATGACTAGCTACTATGGAGCTAAATCGGGCTAAATTTTCACAAATACTCATGAAAGCACAAAAAAGTCCACACACGAACAGCACTTCAGATTTTGCCAGTAGGCTCTGTAGGTTGTTATCACCGAGTGAATCGTAATCCTAACCCTAAAGTCTAAAGAAAAAAAAATCAAATCAGTTGTGTTCTCTCTCATGGTTCTTATTTGCATTTGTCCTTGAGTCCATTCAACTGAAAAATATGAATAAATAAAGTAAAATACTATGGCACACAGACAAAACAATACTTCCTTCAAAGAAAAATTGTACAAATGTAAAACTTTTGTGATGAATCACGGCAGTGGACCCAGAATTCACCAAGAAGTTATTTAAAAAAGGGATTTATTAATCAAAAAGCAGAGAAATACCAAAAAGGACAGAAGAATCAAAAAGACTATGGACTACAGGTGTCAGCAGAGGCTGATTGAAGCCAAAATAAAAGGAGCCTGGGTGGAGGGAGGGGGGGAGCTGATCCTTACAGCACATATGTGCTGTAAAGTAAAACAGAAGTATAAACAAAATAATTTTGCTAAAGTTTTATATTCACCATTTGCCTTGACAGTTTAAAAAAAAACAGTTATCAAGGCTAGTTATGTAATGAGTGAATACAGCAACAGCAATTTTAAAAGTATTTCTTTTTAGATCTATCAAGATGATCAAAACTGTTTATGTTGCTTCATTTCAGAAATAAATCAGACAGAGTCATAAAAATAATTGTTTTATTATTTGTCAAAATGTTAGGTACGCCAAAGTCAAATTTTTTTGTTTGCTAAAACTAGTTTTACAAATGGGGAAACTCAGCAAATATTTAGCTTAAATCCATTCAAAAAGAAACCAAAAACAGTACTTTCTTGTATAACATTCTACAATAATCAAACATTATTTGCTGAAATATTGAAAATAAATTGTGGCTCTGAGATTAAAACATGAATCCAGAAAGAATAAGTGGTCTATGTTCTGAAGATGAGCATGATTTTGTACAACATATGGATATTCACCTCAGAACAAAACCAATATACCTTGTAAAGATGTTGGCTGAAGCTGGAAGACAAGAATTTTAATCTACCCTCCATGGACAGAGGGTGCCACCACCAGTGTTGGGCACGTTACTTTGAAAAAGTAATTAGTTATAGTTACTAGTTACTTCTCCCAAAAAGTAACTGAGTTACTAACTGAGTTACTCCACAATAAAAGTAACTAGTTACTAGTAAAAGTAACTATTGCGTTACTTTTGCGTTTCTCGCCCCCGTAACCCTCACCACCCGGCCCCCACCTTCTCGCCGTGTGTTTCCAAAGCCAGCTGAATAGAGCGGACGACAAGACAAGAACCTGCAGACAGTTTAGCATTTATTGCAACTCAACGTAAATGACATCAGGGGGGAACGCGATGTGAAGTTTTATAACAGGACATTCAGATCCCGTGAGTATATGAAATTAATAACTGGGGATGTCTAATTCTGAAATCCTGTGTGTTTGGGTTGTTATAGATACTGCAACATCTATCTATCTATCTATCTATCTATCTATCTATCTATCTATCTATCTATCTATCTATCTATCTATCTATCTATCTATCTATCTATCTATCTAGATGTATACTCTGTGTGTGACATAAAATATGTATCTCCATCCCTGCCACAAAGGCCATCAAATAATGTTTAAAATAAAAAATACAGTAGGTTGAGAAGGCAGAGCATCCATCCATCCATCCATCCATCCATCCAGATTTCTCCCTTTCTCCATATAGGCTATCATTTCTGGCTGTTGTCAGGTTCATTTGATCGTTCACGCTCTCCATAGTTCTCCTGTGGCGCGAGCACAGAGCGACTGTTGCGCGCCTTTAGCGAGCATGCGCGTTTCCTGCCGCTTGCGCGGTGACTCTTGCCGCCTGCGCTGTGTGGAGATGCAGAGGAAACTGTTATGTGATGGGGAAACGCAGCTCTACATAACACCGGTATTTCCATGTGGAAAACGCTGTTTTGCTGCTGGAGTCATCATCACTCTCCATCTCTCTGTGTGTGCTGTACGTTAACACCCACCAGCAGAAACACCCACCTACCCAACTGACAGACGGAATCTCATCCTCCCCTCTCTCATGACAAGGCGCGCACCTCTGGATGACCTAAAAAATAATCTTTAATATCTCTTAAACAAAAGTAGCACAAACAATATTTTTTTCTGCACAAATCTGCACTAACGTTGCACTAACCATTCAGTCTATTTGCAGAGTTTTTTGACGTGGGTGGGGTGTCAGCTTCACGCAGCTGCGCACGAGTCCTATCATGAAAAAAGGTTAATTGTGCGACCTGAGTAACGCGCAGTAACGGGGTGCCTGCAATGGTAACTGCGTTATAGTTACAGTCAAAGTAATTAGTTAGATTACTCGTTACTAAAACAAGGTAACGGCGTTAGTAACGCCGTTAGTTTCAACGCCGTTAGTCCCATCACTGACCACCACACCCTGCTAGGTACAGGAGTGGGAGAATAGCTCACTTCATAAAGTAGATGGCATTCTGAGAGGAGAAAATTATGTCATACTGAGCAACATGTCAAGGCAATGGTCAGAAGGTTAAAACCTATGAAAAAAAAGGCCTTTACCTCAGGGGTGTCAAACTCCAGCCCTCCAGAGCTGCAACTTTTAGACATATTTCTGATTCAACACACATGAATCGAATGAATTAAGTTCTGCAGAGTTCTGCAAATTATCTGATCATTTAAATTGAGTGTGTTCAAACAGCAATATATCTAAACGTATAGGACACTGGCCAGGACTAGAGTTTGCCATCTCTGGTCTAACTGGACAATGTCACAGACAAAGCTATAAAAAAAAGCACGGCTAATTTAGGATTAATTTTACAAAACAATGTGTATCTAATATTGTAATCAATTGTGCCTTAACTATTGTGAGGGTATAAATCATTTAAGCCCTGTCAAAGTACTTCAGAATTAAAGGTATCGGAATTGATTCCTGCAGAAATTCTTCCTAAAATGGGGGAGAAATTTACAGCAATTGGAAGTGATATGTTTGTTTGCATCAAGTACTTAGGGTACTCTTCCCTTTTCTCTTTGGGGCATGAGCTCTTTCTGCTGTTCCAATGTTTTTACGCTTGCTAACCAACAGTTGCTGAATTTAACTCTTTTATTGGTTAGCTAATCATGGAAAAATAATTAGAAGAAAATAACTCCAGCATTACATTAGCAAAATGATGACCCAGTCCCATAAAAATAACTCTAAAAAAAACTCAATAACTGGTGCTAATGATGTCGGGAATGACCCAAATCCTCTGGATTCTCAGCTAGGCAATGCCGTGCACAATAACGTTTCTACTGTAGGCAGTCTAAAAATAAGTTTTGGGCCAACTGGCTCATAATATATCTGTCTCTTAAAAATAACTGTGAAATGAAACTTAAATGAGCTGCTCCATTTTTAAATGATAGGTACTGTGGCTTTTACTAGCAAAATGTCTAAAACATACTATAAGCTTATATCACTGTTTTTTATACAGCTGTAGTGAAAGAAAACATGAGGCGGATTGAACATAATAATAGAACCTATCCATCTATGCAAGATATGGAGTTTTTGTTTGCAGAGGGGTTGATTGAGCCGTTAAAAATGACTTACTTTATTGTAGAACTAGTTATTAATTAAAGACAGAGGTGAGAGAAAGAAGAGAGGATGAAAAAGACAGAAGACTAGTAGGCACCAGATTAATTCATGATACACACCAGAGAGTTGGAGAAAGTGACAAAAAAAAAATACAGCATGTAAATAGTTTAGAAAATTTCTATTTCAGCTCAGCAACACAGTGGCCATGTGAGAAGGTTAACTTTTCAAAAGTTTTAGTTCAGCAAAGTTGTTACTGTGAGAAGACATGCAGTGGAGAAGGCTGAGAATGGAAAAGGCACAAAGGGGAGCCACAGATAGAGCTTTGATGACCAAAAGAGAAGAAGATTGAAAAGTACAGAAAAGGACAGAAATTATGAGAACATGATAGCATTAAGCTGTACCATAGAATTTCTTTCTGGATAGATTTTCATGATTTCAAAATTGACAACAAAGCTTAAAGCTGCAAATTAATCTGAGCTTTGAGAAATACATTGTAAGACCTGTAATCAGGCTCCTAAGTAATATATCTCCAAAGTGTATAAATCCCCCCAGTGTAAAGTGTGTAATGAGGGGCCTACCGTACTTTAAATACTGAATTTCTGGCTCTGCTGGTCGTACAAGTTCAAGACAATGCTAAAAAAAAAAAAAAACTTTGGGAATGTATTGATAAAATTATATAAATTTAGCAAAATGAAATGATTGTGGTAACTCTAGTAAAGCTACTGCATGATAAATATTTAGTTTGAGGAAAAAGTCAATGTCTTTTTTCAGTGTATGTAAAAATCTGTTTCTGTTTCAGCTCATACTGTATGCTGGCCATAGTATTGCTAGTAGTCCTAAAACTAAAGCAGAGTTTTGGATTATACTTGTTAAACAATTCTTAGAATGGCATTTCTCCACTACTGTGCTACAGGTCAAATACAAGTGCATTTTTCCTGATATATATATCCAGAAATACTTTTTTTTTTTTATAAGCACAGATAGTTTTCCTCCCACATATTCCCAATTTGCACAAGATTTGAGGTTACTGGAGTGTTAAGCAAACACAATTAATTTAATGCTTACAGGAGCAGGAAGTTGCCTGAAGTGATGTTCTCATATTTATGGAACAAATTAGAAATTAACACTTCCTATTGGTTTCCTTTGAGAAATATATGTTAAGTAATCTCACATAATATTATGGTATGCCTTTGTATATAACTTTTTTTTTAAAGCTCACATTTGAGACCTCTGGGGAGGCAAAATGAAAAAAAAAAAAGTGTTAGCAAGCAAGCTACAGTAGCAGCCATTCAAATTGGCCGTTCCCGGTCAAACGGGATCAGCAAAGGACCAGTCAAGGGCCCATCAAGGAAATGGGGGAAATTTTGAATGACTACTACTGTAAGTTAAACAAAAGACCTATCCTGTTTTAGTTCTGAAGTGTTTAGCTGTGGAGGGTTCCAGTTTAATTGGAAGATGCTGTTTTTTTGTTGGTTTTGCTTGCTAAAAATAAATTCACAATTTCAGATTGACAAAATATGTTCAGCTGGGACAATTTACGTCCTGTTACATACTGAATGCAATTTTGGTTTTCTATAGTCTGGTACACTTTCTTTTTTATGAACAACAAAACCTAGAGAACTTGAATTCTTACTTCCAAGGACAGATTAATTTAAACATCTGCTTTCTATTGGTTATCAACACTTATATTTCAAACATTTGAAGGTACTTTAATGAGGGCTATTTTTCAGGTTAAAAGTATGGTCAAAAATAATAAACTTTAAGAACCTATGATCCAACATAACTTGACTTGATCCTGTCATGATTCAGAACAGAGGATCCAGTATTCAGGCAAGATAGAGGGATTACTCAAAAAGCATTTATTGAATAAAAAAAAACACTGTGGATCTTTAGTAGCAATGGCTAGGGCGTCTGAGGCCGGAAACTCTGAAGAGAGGAAACACAGGTTAGTGACCATGATAACCTGATGGAGGAGGATAAGAATGCCTGAGTCACTAACCTGGTTTAGAATACAGTCTGTGCCCAGAGAACAAGGTAGGATCCAGCCGGTGGGCTGCCAACAACATCTGGCTTGCATTGCTCAGTGTGTCCCAGATGCTGCAGTCCTGGAGACCATGCAGGAGTGCGAAGCCAGGTCAGGCAAACAGATCAGAACAGGAACAGGCAGGCTCAGAGGTCCAGGAACCTGAATCTAGGTTAGGCAAACAGATCAGATTAGGGACAAGTAGGCTCAGAGGTCCAGGAATCCAAAGGCAGGTCAGGCAAATAGATCTGAATGGGAACTGGAAGGTTCAGAGATCCAAGAATCCAAAGCCAGGTCAGGCAAACAGATCGGAACAGGAGCTGGCCGGCTCAGAGGTCCAGGGATCCAAAGCCAGGCCAGACAAACAGATAAGAATAGGAACAGGCAGGCTCAGAGATTCAGGAATCCAAAGCCAGGTCAGGCAAATGGATCAGAACAGGAACAAGTAGGCTCTGTGTTTGAGAGGCAGAACCAGTCAGGATCAGGTAACCAGACACACTCAGGTAAGCTAAAAACACTAACCACTGGCACGAGAGAACAAGAATAATCTGGCTCTGATGACTGGGTGCAAGCAGCTTAAATAGAGACAGGAGCTGGTGGATCAGATGAACAATAAGGAGAAACTGGACAGAGTTAGATAGGTGAATGAATTGAAAGTAGTCATTAGTGCCAAGATCATTACAGATCCATATATATGATGGACGACGGATGGGAGGTATGTGTCATCTGCAGTGCAACAAAGCTGGTAGGAATTATCACAGTCACAAGAAAAGATTTTAGACAAACAATTATTTGTAAAACGATGAAATGGAGGAGTCTGTGAATGAGGGGTCAGGTTAAAAAAAAAACAAGCCACAGAAACACCACAGATCCCTGAAACAATGAAGATTTAATTTAGCATAATATATCAGTCCTCCTCTTTATCATCTCAAAGTTATCATATCCTGTTGCAATGCTTTTTCCTCATCATTACCTTTTAAACAATTATACATTCAAATCTGTTGCCTAGGGTGAAGAGGCAGAGGAGAGCACCAGTTCAGTTTAAGTAAATTCACACTTTCATGATGTTGTATTGTGTCTTTATTAAATTTCTTTGTTGAGTCGAAAAACATTTTATTCCGGCACGCAGCTTAGTAATAACCTAGGATTACTCAGATGTTAATAGTATTTATTTTTGTGTGGCTGTGAATGTTTGATATATTAGCTTCATTATATTCAATAAGATGGAGCACTGGTTAAATATCAGCACCAATTGTACCCTTTTTATCCTTTCAAATTTAGAAGTTAACAACAACATTTTTAAGTCCACAATTATTCATTAATCAGAAATGTCATGCAGATGAAAACTCAAAGCATTATCAGAACTCATTTGGAATAATTTGCATGGTGAATGCAGGTAATGTCATCTGTAATGAGATAATTAATCACAGTTGCCAATGGTAAAATTAATCACTGCTCCTAAAGAAAAAAAAAAACTAATATTGGGTCTGGATGGAGTGGCTTGAACAATAAGACCGTCAAAAAGGAGTGCTGCAACCCATCAAATGTTTAATCAATCTAGAAAGTATTTTGCTCTTTGCTTTGCAAAGTGTAAAAAATCAGCCAAACATGTTTTGTGTGACAATAAAAAGATAAAAGGCATCATCTTGTCTTACTTAGCATAATGTTCTAGGATAAATCTGAAGGCACTTAGTGACTGCGAGATGCAAACAAACATGCTCTGCAATTGAAGTTATTATTGGTCAGAATATTAAGATTCTTCAAGGAGTTTTAACTACAAGTATGTAGATACATGCAAACAAAAAGCAAAGGTAGACAAGTATTCTTTCTGGCAAGTTTATAAAGTGCTCAGTAGTTACATTTATTTATTTTCATTGGTCTCCACTCATCTGAAAAATGCATGTAGGCCCATAAAGCTTTTCAGATATTCTATGACTGGTTTAATATACTTAATTTAATATGCCTCTACAAAAACAACAACAGAAATATTTTAACTACTTCAAAGACAGTATATCTCCATCTAAAACTGTTTTATTTAAACACTTTGAGAAGCAAGAAGAAGGTAATTTGTACACAAAAAATGGTTGAAGGCAAAAAATAAGTAAAGGACACTTTAGGGTGCACTATTTCATTCATTCATTCATTCATTCATTCATTCATTCATTCATTCATTCATTCATTCATTCATTCATTCATTCACACTAAATGGATTATGAATAAAAATATGTGCAATCGGATGCCCTGCTATAACAGCTTTATTTTTAAGCAATGAATGTCCAATCTGTGTAATGGTTCAGATTGTTCCAACAACACTATGGAAAAGCAGAAACCGATGGAAACTTAAAGTGGCAGGTCAGGGCATTATTGCCATTAAAAGGGAAAACCCACATCTAATTTTCAGTTGTATTACTGATTACCCTGTGAGTTTAGATTTCTCAAAATGAAGGCAGGAAATATAAAACCTAAATAAAAATCAGTCAGGACAATGAACAATCGCTGTTGTGCTATGATAGTCATAGAAAAGTAAGTTTTTGAATTTTAGTATTTATAGTACTCTTTCACTACACATGTAAGATGATATTGCTTTATACCCTGCAAAACCATAATCTAAAGAATGCATTCTAAAATAATTTATACATCATATTCTTTGTCACCAGCAATTTTTGTAAAATAAAAACTAAGGATTTTATTCATTTTTATGCTACATCTCCATGTTATACTGAAAGAACATATGAAAACCAGAACATATAAAATCTAAATTCATGAATGAAACTTTAAATACCTGTTATAAAGGCCATCCTGGTTATCATTATTGCATAATCTCTTTTCTCCTCTCTTATCTCTTGCTCTTCTCTTTTTGATAAGCTTCGTTGTTATCTTTTAAACCAGTACTCAGTGTTCTACAACATTTATATTTATTTCCGTTTCAACAGACCTGACTTCAAATTAGCTCATTAGCAGAGTTCTGCATAGCTTGACTGCATGCTATTGAGGTATTTAAGCCATTAGATCCGGGTGTCTAGTGCAAGGGAGACATCTAAATGTTGCAGGACAATGGCCCTCCAGAATTTGAGTTTGAGACCACTGTTCTAAAATGTTAGTTTTTTTTCCTTATTTCAACCATGCTGGGGTCCTTAAATTATTTTCATAAATAATAGAATTTTCTTACATAGAAAAAAGCAATCTACTTTAGTACTACATGTGTGAATGTTCGACTGCAAAATTGAGAAAGATGCTGATGGCACATTCGCACCAAACTCAATTCCATTGACAAAGTCACCACAATTAGGTGCTGTTGCTCATCCATACAACAGAGTTAAGGTGATGTGGTGTACTGGAGATCAGGCAGGAGCAGAGGGACATCAGAACAAGAACCTCAACAGAGAGTGCACCAGACAAAGAACCAGCTCTGGAAACTAAGAGCAGGAGATCAGAGGGGTAGGAAGATGCTGGGCAGAGTGCACCTGGACCTGCTCTGGCTATAAGGAAGTATAGAGAATGATTAATGTTTTAACAGTCCTTGTGGGGCTGAATTAAACCTTTTTTATGCCACCCACAAACCTGTTAAGAGAATTCTATACGTTATCCTTTTTTCAATAATATTTTTTTTTTTTTATATATCCTTCATACAGTTCCTAAATGGTTGATAAGAGTTCTGATTTTCCAACTGCAGGAACAGTGGCTTCACATCCATCGTAGATGTTGCTTTGCTGCAATCAGCAGAATCATGTCTGTTGCATTTCTTGAAACGTGTCCATAGCATTGCTTGGCATCACAGCATTCCTGAACGCACCATTAAATGCAGTAGTAGTGGTTTAAATGTTCCTCATCAGGCCAAAAGTGAGCCAAATGCTAAAGTTCCAGCCAAATTCCCTCCAAATTCCAGCCGCTGGAGGGGCCCCTGTCTTTCTGCTGGTAGTCACTGTAGCTCCACCCAGAGGCACTGGAGTTGTTTTACACTCTGGCAGCTTAGGGTTTTGGCCTCACCAATGTTATCACGGAACATTACCCCCAAAGACCTGTTGGTTACCAGCGAAGGACCTGCCAAGGACCCATCATAGAAATAGGGGGACTTTATAAACTTCTACTTCTGTCGGGATAACATGTAAATTAATCACTTCAGACGCTGGAAATGCATGGGTTGTAAACAGAATACAAACAAACAAAATATGACATGAAACACACTGCAACACTCTGCTCAAGCACAAGTGTTCAAGGAGGGGGGTGCGGCAGTTATTCACAAATTCTATTTTTTTAAAGCGGGGGTGTCGAACATTTCTATACACTGCACCTTAATCCTTTTCTTTTTTTTTACATTGAGCAGCCTGCTATGGTATTGTGGCTAAGTAATGAAATTGTGGCTGCTTTATACTTTTTAAAAGCATATTTGTAACATGGATCTATGTATCTGTTCGGCTGACATGTTGGAAATCACCAGAAGGATTGAAGAGATTAGCGAAGGCAATTTAGGGATCTTGTAGTTGCAACTGATCTTATAAACTTGCTTACCATTCAGGAGTTACTGCTGGGCTTTGAGAGGGGAGACGTCACCAACCAGCAAAAGATAGTCTTTTCTTGAGCTCTGAAAGAGACGTGCACAGGACTGAGTTTGAGACTGGGTTTGAAAACAGACAGGAAGGCTTCTGCGTGACAGGTTTTAGAACAGATTGTTGGTCAGCGGAGATTTGTGAATAAATCAAGTTTTTGTTTACCTTACAAGCAAGGCCAACTGTTGCAAGATTTGGAAATTCACAGACTCCTGAAATGCATCTTGCCAAAAGCCAATAGATACTGACTTGGATACAGAAATATTTTGGAGCAGTGAAATGCATTGATTCGCATATGGTCAGGCTATGATGCAAATCTTTGGTTACAGAAATATTTACATTTATTGCTTGCATTTATTTATTATACAGCAATGGAAAACATAAAGAGTGTCGGTTTTGTCCTCCTAAACACTATAATAAAAGAAAGAAAGAAACAAACAAAAAAATAAAATTTCTTTTTCCATTTTCATACATTTTGAAAAAGCTCCAATGAGTCTCAAGAACGGCGTTAAAGAGCCACATACAAATCTGGAGCTGTGGGTTGTTGACCCCCGGTGAAGACTAAATGTTTACAGAATTAATAACAGAAAGTATTCCTGTGTTGTTTTTGAATGATTGGAAATCAAGAGGAAAAAAAGGTAACAAGATGATGAATGCTAATTCTACATTCACACCAACAGCAGCAAAAACACGCATGCTGCTTCATTTTTTCTGTTTGTACCAGTTTAGTTCTGCTGCGTGGTGAAAAAGTGGGTCTGATGCTTGTTGGGTGGAGCTACCCTATCCTTTCTTTGCCTGTAACAATGGCAGCTTTACAGTATATATGCTGTGATCAGTGGGTAAAAAGTAGTTTTAATAAGTTTTTCAGTGAGAAAGTCCAGTTGAAAACTTCATCTGTGCAGTCAGTTCATTTAGATTACCATCCTGCCTTCAAATATTATTTCGCTGTCGGAGCCGCTCAGACCCCTACATACCAGTGGTGCTCTAATGGGAAATCCCATTCAACATGAGCGCCTGGCCCAGTCATTTCTTTGCGGTTTGCCATAGCGGCTGGAAAGCTGTTTTCATGTCCGTAATCCAAACTGCAGGCACCAGGATAATAAAAGCGAATGTTTTGTTGGCAGAGTTTGGTATTTTAAGTTAATTTAGGTGTTAATAGAAGAGTGATCATAGTTCTCTGCATCAGCAGCGATGTGTCCGTCTCCCTGCCTGCTCCTAGATCAGCTTCTCTGATTGGTTGATGCGGCGCGTCGAGCAGCAAAAGTTCAATTTTTCCAACTCGAGCAGCAGCTGCGTTTGCAGCGCATCAAACGCTCAAGACACGCTGCTTCAGCTGCTAAGATGCGCTGCGCCTGCTGCTCAAAATGCACTGCATGACCTTTTACTGTGCCTTGATGCACATCAACCATTGACTTTGCATGTAAACTAGCTGCCCCTGCTGCCTTTGCTGCTTTTGGTATGAACGTAGCATAAGACAAAAAGAGCACAGAACTGTTTCTGTGGAGTGGTGACTGCTGTGCTTAAGAGGAGTATGTAGAAATGGGTATACAGAGCTGAATGATAACCTGAGGGTTGAATAAAATGTGTGTGATGGTTTAGACTAGATATAGGTCGTATATGGGCAAAAAATTAGCTTTGGACAAGATTTGGCTGTACACATAGTTCTCAAGAAAAAATGATACACCTTGGAAGAACAAAGTGTTTAGATTTTGAACAAAAAGGAAAGGAGGTTTGGAAGAGGGATGACAACAGCCATCTTTGTTAAAATGGGGAAACAGTCACTAAACAGGAGGGTTAAGGATTGCAGTTTCAGCTTCCAAGCATCTACAGTTCGGTCATGGAACTCATTGCAAACAAATTACATAATCACCTTCCTCATGATTCAAAGGGCCTAACACATACCCCATACACAACAAAAGACAAAAGCAACCCAGGCAGACAACCAGTTGTTCATTGATTTACATCTAATTTACATCTGCTTAAAAAAACATCAGTGCTCCAGATACAGATTACTATAGTGTGAGCTGAAAGAATTGACAGAGACTTCTGGATAGGTGTCAAATTATCTTCAGAAAAATAAATTTAATTGATTACCTTCAGTTTAAGCCTGTTTTGTGGTTACTTGTTCTTTTTTTCTCATGGTGTGATATATTTTCCTCTTTTTTATGACATGATATTACTTTTTTAGCTTTATAGGGATGGATAAATTGCATTGGTGAGCCAGATCTACCCTGCTGACTTTGAGATTAACACACATGTCTTAGATGAGCCAGGCAGATGATACTACCATTAGGACAACAGACATGATTTTTTTCTGCAGACACAGATATCATAGCAGAAAAAGGCATTGCACATTCAATTTATAAAGGAATCTAAAGCATTTCAAGACATCCTTGTTTTTCGTGATATGACATTTGAAGATGCCTCCTTAAAAAACATAATTTCTTATAAGATATCAGGTTACATGTTATAAAAATAATTATGTAATAGCTATGCAAATGTTCCAGCTTGCATTTCACAATAGAATATTGTAATATATGGTCGGAAATGGGCTCGGTCAAAGTAAATATAGTCAACTGCATATCCCTCTTACTTCAACGACGCAGAGGTAAATGTTTTACAATTCTATTGCTTGATCACAGAAACCTCTCAAGTGATACTATGTTCTACTGCTCTACTACTCATTTGACACCATTGATCAACTTGGGGCTCATTTTGATGATGGCTTCTCTGAAAAACCTTCAATACTCAGTTTGTAATATTTTTTAAAGTATATTAATCCATTTTTAAAGAACACTTTAGCTGGCTGGATAAGGTATCAGTCACATCAAGGCTTAAGATAAACTTAACAATATTACCAGACAGCATTTATTTTTTTATTTTTTGTTATAAATGAACAATTCCTTGTTGCTTCATCCATATTTAAATGCTAGAAAGGTGGGATGAGGAAACAGTCACACATCTGTAGACACGAGGATGTAATGAGCTTGAAATTGAGGCATACAGGTGTTGCATAATTGCCATTGCTGCTTTAGTATAGCACTTACACACATTTTATGAGTCATTGATGGCTTTCCACTAAAACACTTTTCTTTAGTAAAAAATAAATAAAGAATATGTTTTTGACAAATCTCTGTGAGTATTCAGGCACAAAACAGCTTGCAGAAATTTTGACAATTCACTTTCATTTCTGATTCTCCCATGCTCCAGAAATGTTCATCGTACAGGGGGTGACATAGGCTTTCATGATGTTTCGTGGTACCAACTAGTGTGTATAACAATGTAGCAGTCTGGCATTATTTCACATTGATTATATACTATGTTGAACAGAATTGGTAACCATACAAGTCAGGGACTCGATCTCTTTGTTTAAAATTAGTGTTAAACTAACATAAAAGCCTAAAATATACAACTTTGAATGTGGAGCTCATAAAAGAAGAGTAAAACTGTTACTTGATAATAAATTGCAAAACAAATATTGTGTTGATGAGGTATATTCAGCCACATTAACGCAGGAGAGAAATGTGAACCAAATGCAACCTTTATGCCCATATGAACTCCATATCTGACTTTTTCACAAAGTTGGAATGTCTTAATGACCTATAGTATCACCTTATAAAAAAATTATTTTAGTCACTTGCATATATATAGTACTATCTGATAGTTTTCAAATCATCTGCAGTCTGAACGGTCATTTTACACTTTAACTGACTTTTAGCTCATTGCCCATAGTTACGATTTCTTTTGTTTTTAAGAAGCTTTGTTGAACATTTCTAGAACATGTCACTTTTACTTCCATAAACAATGGACTGCTGTGTGATGACTACACTCTCTTTGTTTGTATGTGAGACACTTCGGTGTCCTTAACTATTCAAACAGTGATATGAGTTCAGTCAAATTTCATTAGTAACATGAACAACAAAAAGACAGAAAGTATTCTGTCTAAAGATCAAAACATAGCATATAGTGTGAAAGGATCCACCTTCACTTGATAAAAACGAAATAAGATCTCAATACTCACCTCTAATGTTGTTCAAATATAGTGAATACACTGAGCAAACACAGACAGCTAAGAAGGATAAGCATCACTTTTTAATAGCTAAGACAACACAAGAAAAAAGCGCTAATAAGGAAAAAGGATTACAGTATTAATATTTTGCTGTTGATGACTAACACTTTGTCATGAAGCTGCCAGAGTTTCAGCAAATCCTTTGCTGTTGGCACTATAGGATCAAAATGGCTGTATATAAAAAAGATGTGATCCTAAGTATTACACTATACAATGTTGGTGCTATAGGCTTTATTAAGGAAATACAGTATGGTGTTTGGATTTTGCTGGATTTCATTTTTTAGTCTTTCAATTTTCTGGATAGATTTAGCAGTACCTGCACTAAGTGGATTTCATATATTTATCATGATAACTTTTGTAACAGTCCCATGATTTCACTCTTTTGAAACTTTTACAAAAAAATTCAAAATGAATAATGTGATAACAAGTTTTTTTCAAAAACAGAGAGAAAAAACTTATTTTAACTGTTGACGACATAATCTGGCTTTAAAATAAAACTAATGATAAAATTGTCATTAGAATTATAATATTGTTCTATATGAATATCTGTTACTCTTGTTTTGGTCATGGCTTTTAGTCATTTATTTTAGATATGATTCACCATTCATTTTAATAATTAAACTACTTTGGAACAGCCTTCGATCTAGAATCAAGATTTTAACCAACATGAAAAAAAGCATTTCAAGCAAGTCCAACTTCACGGTGAAGAATTTTAGTGAATCACTATTGTTTAGCATTGATATTTTAATCTGGTAACCCTGGACGTTCAATGATAAATACAAATGATGATAAATACAGCTTAAGGTTAAACTACAACCACTTTGCATTGAGGCTTATTTGCATCAGTGCTTACAAAACCCTTTCCTTGTGATTTGAAAAGAGTAGGGGTAAGGAAGCTAGTAAGGAAGTGTTATATATTTTTTAACTACTCACAAAGTGTTCCTTTTGAAACAACAAATGCATTTGTTGACAGAAAAGTTTGACACTGGTTGTCTGGGGCTTTTTGCCTTTCCTGAACATTTAAAGGCTTTGGAAATTTAGAAAAAGCATAAACGCTGAAGGGTTATTATAAATCTGCTGTTCAGCTGATGCGTTTTTTTTAGTTTTTTTTTTTATTATTATTATTGACTAGGTTTTTATATCTTCAATGTCTGTGATAGATTCTCTGTGATGAAGCAGAGAATGAGAAGGAAGGTTGTAAAAATGACTCATTAATACTGCAATATACAGGATAATAAAGGTTAGGAATCTTTATTCTTTTGTAGTTTACTATTGTGTTCTTGATTTTTGGAACTAAATCAATTCCAGCGCTTCTCACAATTAGATTTCTGATTATCAGCTTTGAGCTTTTAAGTCTGTCCCCTTTAAATTACAGTGAACATTATATAAATTAAATGCTGATTATACTCAGTAGATTGCATTCATTGTTGATTTGACGCACAATGAAATTTAGTTTCATACATTATCTTACATTTTCATTTAATTTGTGCAGAGACCTATTATAATTAGAATTTTTTTCACTAATCTTCTAGATTATTTGTCTGACCTCTCTACTGTCAATATTTAAAAAAAAAAACACAGCTGTTACAATGCAAAAGAAGACCAGTTAATTTGGCTAGAGAAAAAAAACTGGAACACTTGCATTGAACTGTGAACAGTGACTCTTGAAAAATCATTAAATAAACACCTGGTGTATCAGACTGACTTTGATTCTTGGCAAAAACATCTCTTTGGAGACTGTGTTCTCTTTATTCTTATTAGATTGATCTCAGGAACAATGGATGCAGAGATCTCAGTTGGAGTTTTGGCTCAGCTGATTCACTTTGCCATTACTATCCAGGTCACAGCAAGCTGAAGAGTAAGCAGCCTTTTTTACATGGCTGAGACTGGGTGCCGAATGGCACTAGTAGTACTGAGAAGCCTGCAGGAGCAAAAGCACATAAAGCTGTTGGTCTGTTGGCATAACTGGAAGATGAGAATTTACCTTGATGCTTCACCTTGGATATTTTATAGTGTAATAAAAATAGTTTGCCACTGATCAGAAAGACTTTCTCTGTCTGTTTTTTATCTGTTTAGACTGAGTTTGTATAGTGCCTTTCCTAGTTATTTCAATTAGGACAATCGATGACTAGAAAAAAATACCTTAATAAACATATATATCTATATTAATGTCTATATATAGATATATATATATATATATATATATATATATGTTATTTTGTTCAAACATTAAAGTAGCCTATATTGTAATACAATAAAAATACATTATTACAAAAATATATATTTTTTGCTTTTGCTTGGGTATGATCTCATAGCTTCTATAAAGAAGCAAAAAAAACAAACAAATAGAAGTAGAAATTTGATCGGGCCGACTTTCAGTCTGATTGTGCATCGTGCGTCATGTAGTGTACAGGGGGTTACGAGGGGCGATCAGCGACTACTTCC
The DNA here is from genome assembly GCF_016077235.1 of Cyprinodon tularosa. Classification (NCBI taxonomy): domain Eukaryota; kingdom Metazoa; phylum Chordata; class Actinopteri; order Cyprinodontiformes; family Cyprinodontidae; genus Cyprinodon; species Cyprinodon tularosa. The sequence goes on along the minus strand of NW_024038657.1, from coordinate 1,918,492 downwards.
TGATCAGTAATCGTGAGGCTGTCGTAGGCAAATTGCTCAGTGGGCATGCGCAAACAAGGATTCTTCTTTTTCTTCTTCCTCTCAGATGTAAACACAAAAGCATGAGTGAAATGCAGTTCTGTCTGTAAAATTGACAGACGGTAGTAACCATGTTTGCTCAGCCATGTCTTTGTCTAAATATGTTGTCACCTTTTTGTTTTTAGGGCTTTCAGCACAAAATTGCAAAAAATTGCCAAGGTAGTGCGTTTCACTATAGTGAGCTTAATATTCCAATTCTATTTGTTTGGCTTTCGGATAGACGAGTCAGTGCAGCTCCATCTCACTGCGGAGCTGAATCTGACATGGTTTTTAGACGTGCAGTTTAGAGCAGGTAGATCGCATGAGAGCGTCGTGCTGAACATACATCGTGAGCTGTGAACTCGCACTGTACGATGAAACCCTGTGGTTACAGTGTGAGCTCCAGCTGCAGGCAACGATTGAAAAACTCGCACAGTGTATGCCCGGCTTGAGATGTGTCCTTAAAGCTGTAATAAAGACAATGGTTCATGGCATAAAAAAGACCATGGTAATTTGCTACATCACCAAAACCCAATTGAGAATACATGGACTCAACTCAAATTTGACATTTACCATTAAGGGGGACAACACTTATCTCTAAATAGCATTTTGGAGGCTCAAGTTTCTACCCTAGAAGTTGTGAGGTGAAAAAGAGGTACTGAGAGTGGTGAAAAGAGCAGTTGTTATTTTGGTCAGAGAATAATTATGCAATCCGAAAAATGTAATAACAAATAATTTACAAAAAATGAGATGTGTTGTCTCCTGCCAGATTCACCAGTTGTTAGGATTTGTTTGGAAAGAATATGATTGGAGATTACTGCCAAAGGATGAAATAAACCTATGAGGAACCACCTTTAAACAACCTATAAACAGCTTTAGATTAGTGGGATGCATTGGAAATAGATATAACATGATATAACATATACTGAAGAATAAGACAAACATTGGCTCATAGAACTTGTTCCAGTTTTCAAAATATTAACACTGAAATATTTCTTTTCTGGGAGCATTTACTGCTATATTTCCAAAGACTAAATAGAGGACATGTTTTTCTACAAACAGAACAAATATATGATACCCACATACAGTTCTAATGAGCACCATTGCCACTTCACTGGGGCAGTGCCAGTGGAGCTTAGTGAATTTCTAAAAAGGCACAGTTATTTAAAGGATGCTATTTAAACCTTAAAAGTGTATCAAATATATGCTTGGAGCTCACTATCCAGCCAGTATGCATTTTAAATGCTTTACATAGATTGGCTACAAGGGAATAGGGAGGGAAGTGTGTAAAACTAATGTGACCAAAATTGTGGGTAGCCCTTGTTTAACTAAAGAAAGACCCACAATGGTCATAAATATTTATAACCTCAATCTGAAAAAGGTAATAATAAATAATAAAAACAATGAAAATGAACAAATGAAAGTGAGATATTGCTTTTTCACCACGCTTTAACAAAGTTTATAACTTAAACCCTTGAAACAGGCCTGAAAAAAAATTATGATACCCGGAAAAATATTCAAAATAATGTGACCTAAGGGTTACGTTACGTACAGCTGTGTCCACTAATTAGCATATTGTAATCTCAGTGGGCCTTTATATAGGGCTACAGGTAATCACTGTGCTGTTTAGTAATGTGTGTACCACACCCAACATGGATCAGAGGTGCAGAGGTCTCACTGAGCGTTACAGAAATCATTTGAGAAATCATCTATTTCATAGATTGACTGACAGATAGACGGATATGATTTTACAAGATGTTCTTTTTTTATTCGTAATTAATTTCCCTAATTTACTGACCACATTGATTAATAGATAAAGAACGTTTAAAGGTATTTTTGAGGATTCCTCTCACTGTTAGCTTTCTAAAGCAGGATTATATATTTGAAACTGTTTTAAGAAGAAGTAAGAATGAGTGTTCGGAGAAGATAAGCAAAAAGAGAATAGAAGAGAAAATAACACTGAAAAAAATTATGCAACTGCTTTTTGCATTTACTTAATCATATTTAGTTACTTTAACACAATTGTTTTATGTCCTACCCTGCTAACATGAAACAATAGTGTTACAGTAACTAAATACAGTATGAGTACGTAAATGTCAAAAATGGTTGCATTATTTTTTCGGGGAACGATGGTTAATCATATCTTTAAATGGGGACTATTAAATTTCTATTGCATACAGAATGCCACAGGATGGGGCTCATCTAAGATGATCTTGTCCTTGGCAGTGTAGGCAAGTCCATTTGATGGCTTTATGGGTACCACAATGCTAAGAACATAGTTTTTTAAAGGTTCTTGCAGCAGTCATTACATACCAGTTGTAGTCAAACTGAAACTGGCATGATTTTTTGAGGGTAAAAATAATCTAAGAGTATAGTTAATTTTGACTAGGCAATGATAATTTATTTTATGCCTTAATGAATTCTTATAAAGCTATTTAGAAATGCATTCTCTGAATGATTTACAAATAGGATTCTCTGCTTCCTTTGTAGGCTGTATTCAATGTCACAGGGCAGGAAAATTTCACCTCCTAGATCAATTTCAGCCTAATGAAAGAATTTGAGTTTAGACTTAAGTTGTTGTCCTCGAGGGCCACTGTCCTGCATGTTTTAGAGGTTTCCTTGCTCCAACACAGCTGATTTTAATTGAAAACTGATTAACAGGCTTTTGTTCAACTGCAATCATCCTAATCAGCTGTGCTAAAGCAGGGAAACCTCTAAAACCTGCAGGACAGTGGCCCTGGAGGTCCGATTTTGGGGATGCCTGATCTAAAGTTTTTGCTGAAATAAGTCAGGAAAATGTCACTGAAATATTGCAGTTGGCTTAAAACAGTTAGCTTCCTAGCCATTTACTGTACTTTGACGTTTAAACAGGGAGCCTATTTGAGCAAGGAGATTATACTGCCTGGAGCAATGGTGGTAAAGTACACTATATTGCCAAAAGTATTTGCTCACCTGCCTTGACTCACATATGAGCTTAAGTGACATCCCGTTCCTAATCCATAGGGTTCAATATGACGTCGGTCCACCCTTTGCAGCTAGAACAGCTTCAACTCTTCTGGGAAGGCTGTCCACAAGGTTTAGGAGTGTGTTTATGGGAATTTTTGACCATTCTTCCAGAAGCGCATTTGTGAGGTCGCACACTGATGTTGGACGAGAAGGCCTGGCTCTCAGTCTCCGCTCTAATTCATCCCAAAGGTGTTCTATCGGGTTGAGGTCAGGACTCTGTGCAGGCCAGTCAAGTTCATCCACACCAGACTCTGTCATCCATGTCTTTATGGACCTTGCTTTGTGCACTGGTGCACAGTCATGTTGGAAGAGGAAGGGGCCAGCTCCAAACTGTTCCCACAAAGTTGGGAGCATGGAATTGTCCAAAATGTCTTGGTATGCTGAAGCATTCAGAGTTCCTTTCACTGGAACTAAGGGGCCAAGCCCAGCTCCTGAAAAACAACCCCACACCATAATCCCCCCTCCACCAAACTTTACACTTGGCACAATGCAGTCAGACAAGTACCGTTCTCCTGGCAACCGCCAAACCCAGACCCGTCCATCAGATTGCCAGATGGAGAAGCGCGATTCGTCACTCCAGAGAACGCGTCTCCACTGCTCTAGAGTCCAGTGGCGGCGTGCTTTACACCACCGCATCCGACGCTTTGCATTGCACTTGGTGATGTATGGCTTGGATGCAGCTGCTCGCCCATGGAAACCCATTCCATGAAGCTCTCTGCGCACTGTTCTTGAGCTACATGAAGTTTGGAGGTCTGTAGTGATTGACTCTGCAGAAAGTTGGCGACCTCTTCGCACTATGCGCGTCAGCATCCGCTGACCCCGCTCCGTCAGTTTACGTGGCCTACCACTTCGTGGCTGAGTTGCTGTCGTTCCCAAACACTTCCATTTTCTTATAATACAGCTGACAGTTGACTGTGGAATATTTAGGAGCGAGGAAATTTCACGACTGGATTTGTTGCACAGGTGGCATCCTATCACAGTTCCACGCTGGAATTCACTGAGCTCCTGAGAGCGACCCATTCTTTCACAAATGTTTGTAAAAACAGTCTGCATGCCTAGGTGCTTGAATTTATACACCTGTGGCCATGGAAGTGATTGGAACACCTGATTCCAATAATTTGGATGGGTGAGCAAATACTTTTGGCAATATAGTGTATCTCAGGTAATAGGGTTTAATAATAACGGATAGATCAGTGGTGGTTGATGCAAGGTAGGTCCATTGTATTAAAGGGGGGAGCAGAGCCAAAAGGTAGAGATTCTTTTTTTTTTCATAACTTAACTGGTTGTCATAAGTCATAAGTAATGACTTAAAACAAGAGTAGGATCACAGACTTGACAAGCAGGAAATGTTACCACCTTCTAAATGCTTTCTGAACTACTGTAAGACATACTGAAAAAAACTCCTTTGGCAAGCACTATGATTAGAGACGCTGCTCTCCCACTCGAAAAAGGTATATCAATGTGGCTTAGGAATCTGTCTGGAATACCTCTTAAACACATGTGTAAATGGATTTCAAAAATCAGAAAAACATTTTTTTTTTATGATTATAGACAGAGAGAGAGAGAGAGGAAAAACACCACTGCATATCTCTCTATCCTATGTAGATTTTTAAAAACAAGCAAATTTGTATATTGAAGTAGTTGACACTTAGTGGTTGAAAGTGGTTGACGCTTTCAACCAAGTCAAAAGGAGTGAATCCTTTTAATGCTGACAGAAAAAGTGGTTTTACTCCAAACTCAAAGAAGGGTGAGTACATATAAATAAAAAAAAATAAAATTATTGCTATTTATTTATCTAACTGCATTTAGGGCTAAGCCTCTGCAGATTGTGCACATGGTCTCAAACAGAGCAACCCCGGGTCTATTATCCAATAGGACATATGGTGTTCATAAAACTGACAAAGATAAGATAATCTTTACCACTTTTAGAAAGGAATTAAAAAAGTGAAATATTGGTGCAAATGACTGAAAAAAATCAATTTATTGTGTGACAGAGCACTGAAATAAAAGGAGGCATCATTAACACCTTCCAAACACCTTCCTGCAACACTTCACTTACATCCCGCAGGATTCAGCTTTGTGACGTCAAAGCGCTGTTAGAATTGTTAACACTTACATTATTTCCAGGAGTTAATAAAACACAAATGTGAGGTAAATGTTTTACCAACTTTCAAAGTAAAATCAAGGGAAAAAAGGAAAACTGATATTTAGATGTACCTGGGTTTATAGGTAAATTCAGCTTACAACTGATGGTCAGCAAGATTTTGACCTCAAACAAACACAAACAAAAGTAAACCTGCTGTAATAGTTCTCACAGCTACAAAATGTTCTTCCAAAAAAATCCACCTTGATGAATTTGAACAAGTCATTTATCCCTTTCTTGCTACATTTTTCAATTTAAAGGAGCTTGCTTTTCACATTGATGTTTACAGAATCAATAAGCATATAAATATCTAGTTAATGTGTTAAAAAATATCACACATTTATAGCCTCTGTTACCATAAAATCTTACTCCAAAGGGCTATTGCAGCGAAACCTACATGTAAGTGGATTTACAGGAGCTGTAATGAGAGGAAGGTCACAGGAACACACTGAACAGCTGTCCTCGCAACACAAGCTTCCACATTGCTAGTAGGATCAGAGCAGGGCTGCAGCTGATCACATCAAAGGCATCCGCTGAGTGAAGTTAGGGACAGTGGAAAGGATGTTATCACTCCCACAGCAGTCAGTCCACTGCATGTGGAGAAAACCTTCGGTGAGTAAAGTTTATTTTGTTGCAACAATAACAATAACAGAGCGAGAGAAAGCAATCCCTTGTCTATTGACCCAGTCATCCACTCTGTTTTAAGTTTATGAAATCAGGATGCAAAGGTAACAGGCTCAGGAAATAAACACAGACATCTCTATCTCTAGAAACACTTCAACCAAGTCGACCACTTTGAGTAAAACCTTTTAATGCTGACAAAAAAAAGTGGTTTTACTCCAAGCTCAAAGTGTGAGCTACTCTATTTACACTACCTTAGTCCAGTCACCCGTTGTAGGAATCACATTTCAACTGCTTGTATCCGAGATCTTGTTCTTGCAATCATGATGAATATCTTATGAGAATTGAACAAAGATGGAATGTAGACAAACCGGCAATTAGAAACCCTTCCTTTGTTGACTCAGGTTTTCCTACATATGAGCCCACAGTTTGATTATTTAAATCCTGCCCTCACCTACCATCAGGGCTTTACATTAGTATCTACCAACCCACTGAATGAAGATGCATTTCAGCACTGATGGGTAACACAGCCACATCAACAAGCCACATTGGTGGGGTAAATTCTATAAACATTGGTCTGTTTGTGACCAGAGCATGTGAATGGAGCAGAGGGCTGCGCAATTCCAGCTCTAGAGGATGTTCGCTCATTTGCTCCGCCACTCAAAGTTGTGCCAGGACGCTCCGCTCAAAATTCGCTCTGCGCTCACCTTCATTTTCCTGCTGCTCCGGTAAAATCGCTCCACGCTCGCTAAAATTTTCAGAAGAAGGCATTTTCTAATATTTTTCCTTCTTGTAATTATGCCAGAGCCCTGGGACACATGGCGTTTGATTTAATGATATGACCGTTACATGGCTGTTAAATTATTGCACTGTGACCGTAACACCTCACTGAGGGTGGAACCAATCAAAGAAAGTAATTTGACTTTAATTGGCTACTTTTCAGGAAATCCCTCCTCTTCCTAATTATGGCTATTAACATTAGCTTTAGAGCAGGGATCTCATGCTGGTTCCAGAAAGGGCTGTGTGGCTGCAGGGATTGCAGTACATGTACGCCATCCAATGCAGATCATTGGCGCCATCATCTAGTAAAAACTAGTGTAATTGGATGAGTCATATAACACAAACACTGATTGGTTAGCTATTCATCAATGCTGACGTCAAAGAAAATCATCAGACACAAGCAGGTGTTCTTCAAACTGCAAACATGAATTGTCAATGCGATGCAACAATGTTGAGATGTCTAAAACGTCGGACACTGGGAATCGGGAGATAGAGACCAACAAGACCTCCCTCATCCTTGGCCCTATCTCAAAGAATTTTTCCAAATAGTCAAAAAATGAGCTTTCAATTCATATAGTGGCATCTGGCTGTTTTTTTTTTAAGGTTATTATATACATTAAGTACCTTTTGGAGCTCATACTTTTTCACTTTTACTTGAGTAAAGAGGTAGAGTTGATACTTCAACTTTTACCAGAGTGTTTTTAAACTGCAGTATCTATACTTCTACTTAAGTAACATATGTGTGTACTTTTGGCACCACTGTGAAGTAACAGCCAATGTAAATGCTCAGTTTTAATCATAACAACAGAACCTGAGAACCTTTACTGCATCAAAATTTGATATATAGTATTTGAAAATGTCAAAAAAGTGGCCTACCATGACTATGAAGCTGATCCCAGCGGGAAATGTGTCCTCTGCATTTGATAGCCATGTCAGTCCACGGACTGACTGCAGTTCTACTGTAAGGTGCCTTGATCAATGACCGGCATACCTGACATGTAACAACCATACTATGCTTATTGCTTTAGGTTAATAGACTATATTAAATAGGCTATGTATGGTTCCAAAATAATAAAAAAAATTCCATCATCCCCCTTCTTTTTTTTTTTTTTTTTTTAACAACTAGACTACTGGTATCACATAACAAACAGGATCAGAGATGAGGGGCAGAGCTGTCACAGTCCAACATGTTCTGGCAAGAAATCTTACTTTGAGTTGAGAGTGCGGAAAATGACCCAAATAAAATAAACCCTACTACCCCATTTAAACATTTAACTGAATCTTTATGTGTGAAAACCTGAAGGCAGAATTATGTAATCACTCAGTAGTTAAAATATTCTACCTGGACTTTTTTTTTTATAAATAATGAGATGATCTGTTCCCATTATTTATGTAAATCAGGCATATCATACCTGTTTTCTCTATGAAATTTCACTCTAGGAAAAACAAATCAGCAACACAATACAAATCAACAATATCCAGTTCAGTCAAGCATTTACATTACTGTATGTTTATTTCTTATGGTACAACTTTGTTTAGTATACTTACTGTGTATGATGATGAAGGCTGATAAAATCCAGCATATTCATACAGACAGATTATGGTTAGTTATTTTCAATTTAAAGACTGCCTCACAGAGTGATACAGTATAAAATAAAATAAAAATGCAGGAGTAACCCTACATTTCTAATAAGAGTTAGCAAAAGATCATGTTTTACAATTGGGGTACTCTTACCATGGACCTTTTTTTTCTACATTTCCACGATGTAGTAGCTAAAGACAAAATTAGATATCTTGCATAGTTGGGCATTCTGGAAGATGATGCTGGATTTGTATTGCTTTAGACAATATCAATGATGATTGGGCTATACGACACATTTCATATGACACTTCATATCATACAGAAAACATATTTTCTGTATGATAAACACTAAAAGTCAAGAGAGCTTAATCAAATTATGTCTTGATTAACGTATGACCATCTATGGCATAAAAAAGATTTATTTTGGTTTAGAATAGGGGTAAACATAAGAATATTACAGAAGCTGACAGCCAATGTTCAAAAACAACTTAGGCAAGTAAAAGATGAGACATGATTTTTCTCTGTGAGGAAATAGACAGATTTTTATGAAGCTAAGTACAAAAAGAACCAAACATTTCAGAACTTCCACATTTTAAGGTACTATCTGAGAAGCAATCTGAAAACTGCACTTTCTGGGGTTTGCATTAATAAAATAAAGAACACTTTCCTCAGTACAGATTTTCTAATGCATTTTTCAAACTTCAGAAAATACGGTGATAAGCTTTTATTGTTTTTTCTTGTTATAACCTTGTCTTGTTGTTTTTACTGTGTGAACACAATGTTTTTCAGGTATGCAGTGTGATCAACATTCAAGATTTCCATCACCAAATAAATTTCACATAATGAAAAGAAAACAGTTGATTTTGAGCAGATTAGTGTTGCTTGACTGGTGTAAAAAGACTCCTCAGTAAGAACAGCCGCCAAACCTGTGATTCTCAAGACTATTTAAAAAGTTGAAACCCCACAGGGTGAACGACAGAGGAGTTACTGAGAGATTTCAGCAGATGTTAGGTGTCATATTGTATTACATTTTTTGCTTGAAGAGGTACTAACAACCCCTTTTAACCCAGTCAACAATGCAGACACATTTACTATTTTTCATTTATAACCATTTCTGTGTCTTTGTTCCTGTTTTTTCGCAGATCCCTCAAGTGAGTTATGCCTCTACAGCTCCAGAACTGAGTGATAACACCCGCTACGACTTCTTCTCTCGTGTGGTGCCCCCAGACACTTACCAGGCTCAGGCTATGGTTGACATCGTCAAAGCTATGCGATGGAATTACGTCTCAACTGTGGCTTCGGAGGGAAACTATGGAGAAAGTGGTGTTGATGCATTTATTCAAAAATCTAGAGAGGATGGTAAGTCTTATTTTCTGCAGACATATAAGAAGGTTATATTAAATTGTTATTTTAATCCAATCTTTAGAGTAATGAAAAAAATTAATTTACCTCTCTGGGGACTGCTGATTTATTATAATAGATATATTTATTTTGAATTACTGACATAAATAATATTAAACTAAAAGCTAACTAAAAACTAAAAAAAAGACATTTGTAAACTTAATTTGTTTTATTGATCTATCCAGCATTGCTCATTATTACTATTTTCATATCTTGAAAACACCTAATATGACTAGGTATCCCCTTTAGTGTATTTTGCAAGTTTTCTAAAGAGCTTTCCCTTTTTTGTTTTTTTCCACAAAGACTGCTTCTGCTCTTATTTTTTTCCAGGTACTTAATCATTTTCAAAGAATATGCTTTTTAAAATCAGGTTGTTGCACCCCCCCCCCCCCCCCCCCACACACACACACACACACACACACACACACACACACACACAAACACACACACACTTTTATAACATAGATATTTTGTCTTATTCTTCATCCATATTAATAACCTAGGTCCATTTGCTCTTCATGTGCTTACCAATTAGCATGAGTTAATTTCTCCTGGTGTTCATGTTTTCTTGATTACTTATAATTCTAAATATGCTCAGATAAGTGCTTGGCTGTTGACCTCTAAAAGGTCACAGGAATATCAATTATTATCTCTTCACTGTTGCAGCTGTTAGTGGGTGGTATATATCAGGCAATAATTGAAAATGTGTTTTTAAAGTTTCCTTGGCATTGTAAAGTGATGAAAGATAAATAAAAAAGTATTACATTGAGTCACATTTTTTAGCATATTGGGCAGCATAGATGTTGTTGCAGTCAAGCAGCAACAATTTGCATGAGTAACAGGAGTTGGATATGGAAGAAGGGGATATGTCTGATGCATCTTTTTTCCATTTCCATCATCTGGGTAAAAAGGTATGTGTGTGTTGCTTACCTGGCACACAAATGAAAGCAAGTTGATCCATCCAGGAGTCGAGTTGTGAAAAAAAACTCACCTTACTCACCTTTCAAATATTCATATAGAGCAGACATCCCCAAACTCGGTCCTCAAGGCCCCCTGTCCTGCAGGTTTACAGGTTTCCTTGCTCCAGTACAGCTGATTTTAATTGAAAGCTGATTAACAGGCTTTTGGTCTACTGCAATCATTATAACCAGCTGTGCTGAAGCAGAGAAACCTCTAAAACCTGCAGGACAGGACCAAGTTTGGGGATGCCTGATATAGAGTATTTATTTTATAAAATAGACAGTTTATAAGAAAATCAGTATTGCTTCTATTGGCAAATTTAAAGTAAGCTAGGCTACATGCTGGCAATAAATGAGTTTAAACTATTCTAACAGGTCCGTTGAACTAAGCTATTTACTATTGATCGGATGTACGGGAATTCTACAAGTCACACGAGGGACTTTGCAGTCAGTTGACAACATTTTATTAATTTATGACCATTGGCCAGACATTAACATCGCACTTGGCAGCAAGATAATAATCTTAACACCTTTCATAAATTGCTTAATTAAAATGCATTTTTCAAACCTTCGATTCTCTCCTCCGGGTTTCCTCCACTGCACTCAGCCACAGCTCCACTTGTCTCGCCAACATCTTCTAGATTCTGGCTGTCAACTAGCAAACAGCAGCAGCCTGAAGATTAATTTTATTTTTGATTCACAGCCAAAATGCAGAATTTGAATGTTCAGCAATGTGTGTACACTAAACTACTTCTGTGTCATGATGTCTGTGTTTGCGTCATGACAACTTTAAAGACAGAAAAGTGTTTGCGCTTCAAACTGGTTTACCTACTTTTTCATGCTATCACTATGTCAGGAGATAAGGACTGCTACATAGTTGGTGACACAATTTCCACCGAAACTGACAGCAAAGGTAATGCTACGTTCACACCGGACGCAGCAAAAGCAGCAAAATCGCGTCTGCTGCTTCCTTTTTGCTGCTTGTACCAGTTAGTTCTGGCGCTCGGCTGAAGCAGCTTTGCTGCTCTGGCTGCGCGGTGCAAAAGTGTGTCTGACGCGCGTTGGGCGGAGCTTCACTATCCTTTCTCTGCCTTGCAGCTATATTTACTGTGATCAATGGGAATAAAGTAGTTTTAATATGTTTTTAAGTGAGAAAATCCACCTGAAAACTTAACCATTGCAGTCAGTTCATTCAGATTATCATCCTGCCTTCAATATTATTTCTGTCGGAGCCGCTCAGACCCCCACATACCAGCGGTGCGCCGACAGTAGGAATCCCTTCATCAGCAGCCTCTGGCCGGGTCGCCTCCTCGCGGTTCACCGTGGCAGCTGGTAGGTGTTTTTCATCTAAATAATCCAAACAGATTTCTGCATTTTAAGTTAATTTAGGCGTCAATAAACTGTTTAAGAGGAGGGATCACAGAAATCACAAAAATTCTATTTTTCCATCTCGAGCAGCAGCGCGTTTGCGGCGCGTCACGCGCGTCAGATGCTTAAACGCGCCCGACGCTCTGCTTCAGCTGCTCAGTAGCGCTGCGCCTGCTGCTCAAAACGCGCCGCGGGACCTTTTGCTGCGCCTTGACGCGCGTCAACGATTTACTTTGCACGTAAACTCGCTGCTTCTGTCGCGCCAGCTGCGTCCGGTATGAACGCAGCATAATGTCTTCTGACTCTTTACTTAACTGAAGCGTTAGTTTTAGCCTTCTTAAAAAGTCCCTCAAACTGCATTGTCTTTGCCGCTTGGCTGTGATGCTGTTCAGAACACCGTCACCTGGTCTGCTGGTTGTGCCACTGAGGTCGAAAATGAAACTGCATGTGCCCTCTGGGCCACTGTAAGTTGGTGAGGCTATTTGAAAGCTCCTGCCAGATGTTGAAAGGGCAATATTATTACCATTACTGTCAAAATATAATATAAATGTACACATTCAGTAATAAAATGATATAGGGGGATGGTATTGGGGGATGGTCATTTAATGGTAATTTAATGATTTTTAAGATTTTTTTAAGAATGAGGATGCCATTCCCCTCATCCCCCCTAAACTCGAGTACTGGCTCTATCGAAGGAGGGCAGACCTACAGAAGCAGTGTCATGCAACACTTTGCTGGGAAACCAGTTCCCCACCATTTACCATGGTTACTTTGGCACACACAGTACTGTAACATTACAGTTTCATTGAAACCACTTTTCCTAATAATTGTAGACACTTTTTAGCTGTATAATGTTATTTGCCAATGTTATTTGTGGAGTTGTTTCAAATAGCGCAGCATTAGGTTAAGGTGGTTACTTTGGCTCTAATTTTTCCACAACTTATTGCAATAAACCATTAGTGGTATAACCATCTGTTAACACATCCTATCCCTGGATACCTCAACTTGTGAATAATAGGACATAAAAGATCTATTAGTGCCAGATACCAGATGTTTTATCTGCAAAAGGTTTACTAACAGTCTATTAGAGACAGGTGCTCATAAAGGTATGCCTAATCGGTGGCATTTTATTTATATTCAGACAAATTCATGCCCTGCATCCATTGAATAGGCTGTTGTTTCCTGTATTTAACTTATATGGTATATGAAACATAATGTTCCTTGATAAAAGTAACATAAGTCTTATAAACCTCTTAGTGACAGATACTATTTGTCACCAAGACATGACAAATAGCATAACATGCTCTTCAACATGTTATAGGAAGACACACTGAATGTACATTTGTCAAAGCAGGTCTGATATACTGTATCCCCAACGCGGACATAAATTAAGATCAGGTCTTTATAGTTGCTATCAAAAAGCATGATAGATGATTACACCTTGTTGTATTTAAAAACGTTTTGAATGAAGCAAGCAAATATAGGAAAGTATGAAATGGCAAAAGGAAAGGAGTGAAAGCATTTTTCTTTTACTCAACCTGATCTTTACAAAGCCTTGGGATTGACCCATGTTCATACGTGCCTCTTACTATTTCCACATTTTGTCCTTTTTCTTGTGGACGATCATCAGTAATTATTTGTCTACTGAGGACAGTTATTAGCCGGACCCTAAAACTACCCAAGGCCATATTAAAATATATTCTAAGAAGGTATACCTGCATGAAAAAAATATTAAAAAACTTATGCACACACCTTTACAAGGTGAATTGTCTTACTCTATTTTGAGCTCTGTTAAATTAAAAAGCATTCATTTCACTATATAAGAGGAAAAATATATATTACAAATGTAGAGAAAATGCCTCAGGCTGAAAGGGATGTAAAGTTTGCCTGGAGCATCATAAGGATGAAGTAAAGATCATCTGGTGTTGGGAATACATTCACTTTGAGCAGACAGCTAGCTCACACTCAGCCTGACCCCAGAACCTTTCCCTAGCTGAGTGTAATTACTACAGACATGTCCAGTACTCACTGTGCTGCTGCTGCAACTCCTCATGCTTGCCAGCCCGAAGCTGCTGCCCATCATCGTCATCATCATCATCATCATCATCATGATAATGCTGGAGAGACATCAGCATTCCTTCTCCTTTAATGCAATCAGCTCATTTACCAATTGGTCAATCCATTAAAGCAAACAGAGTTTAGATCATCACATGATAGTTAGAAGGATTATTCTTTCTTTTAAAAACAGTCCTCTAACACCCTCACTTGTAATGATTTTAATTACCCATAACTTTGCTTTTAGATTCATTATCTTTGATTTTATTTGCATTCTCTTTAAAATCTAAATCTCATTAAAGTTTTAGAAGCAAACTTTTTTGTATTAAGTGGTGATATAAAATGTCCTAACACACTCAGAAATGCATAATGAAATTTATGTTTTTTCTTCCCTATACTTTTAAACTCTGCAGGCTATTTATGGATTGTGCTGAATTAACATGCATGCATTAACATGCCAATGCCATTTGCCTTTTGGTCAAGTTTCTGAAGGGCTGTCCGTGGAATTTCCACCGAAACTGTTTTGTTTGGGATTGTATGCAGCAGTTTTTTGGTATGCAGTGCAATTATTCACATCACTTGAATGTGTTTTACATTTGGTCACTTTCACCTTTGTTGTTAAAGAAATTAAATGTATTTTGGCCGGAAAATCATGACCTAAAAACATGCTTTGTGCTTATGCTGAAAGAATATTGCGGGAACACAGAAGTTTGATATTGATTATGATAAAGTTTGGTAGTACTACCCTTGGTCCTGTATGACCGGTACTGTATCTTTTACTATGTAAATATGAACTATATAGAAAGTATCTCCAGTTTAGAGTCTTGAAGCACAGAAGGTTAAATATCGGTCATTGCTGACATTAAATGTGGCTTCTGATCTTCTTATTTTCTTCTAAAGCAAAAGAGGGAATTTAGTTATTGACATTAGATTAAATCACATAAGAGAGAACTAACCCCACCACAAACATAAAACTATTGTTAAGGACAAAACAGAGAAGCATTGACATCCACTTAGTTTAAACCATATGTTGTACTGTTTTATCAACTCAGCCTTTTCATAAGAATTACAAATTTGACAACTATAAAGATAGTAGTAAATTTCTAATTTTTGTCCTTACTTTGATTGATAAGTTAACTTGCACAATTGAAAAAAGTATGCAGCCCTGTCATATCCCAAACCCCAGGTATATAAATGCTAAATGGGTTTTGCACTTGTCTGGTTTCATAATGAAGCAGCCAGTTCAGAACTGGCCAAATGTTCTATCTCATTAGGCAGCCAAAGGCCATCCTGAGCAGCAGTCTCACCCACCAAGTGTCACAGTTGCTGCACACAGTGCTGCTTTATGTGGAAAAAAGTAGGTTTAGGATGGGCTTAAACTGTATGTTTGGGATGCTGATTGTTTTCAGATCCGTGCGCCGCCACAAGATTTACAATATCTTTCAACTGCAGTGAATGCAGAAATTTCTGACAAGCAAGGACTATCCTGTTTAAAAAAAGAAAAAAAGTATTTACAAAGGTTGATTAAAAAGTAGTAACGAGTTACCAGTATCTCAATAGAAGTCTGTCTAAAAATGCTTAAAAAACAGTCCATCCCTAATCTGGAGTGTGTTTAATAAATAGGAAAACTCAGTCTTTAATAAGAAATATTCAAATTGCACATAAGTGCTGTACCAAAGTTTTGAGTACCTTGCATCAGTAACCCGGATATGGGTTAGTCCTCTATCAAAATATGCCATGCCAAAAAAATTAATTCTTTTTGCTTAATATCAAGGTTATTAAATTATTTTTAATTAATTATTAATTAAAACTGTATTTATTTCTATTTATATAATGGGTAATTGTAAACTGCCTTAAAATCATATTTTTATGATGCAGTCTTGTTAAACTTTTCTATAAATAACTAGTAAAATACTAAAGTATTTTGTATCTATTATTCAAGGAAAGCCAATTTGTTCACTTTTCAGTGGAGCTACTAAAAAATATATCATATACATTAGAGTTGAGTCCAAAACTATTCAACCCCAGATTGATCTAGATTTAAAATTATATTTAAATTATATTTTGTTGGTGATTAGAAGTAAGTGTAACATTTTGTAGTGGCTCTGATGGTTCTAACTGGAGTTGTATTGCAAATTTGTTAAGTGATGCTGAAGAGGATGATGGCAAGAAGGCATATAAGCCTCAAAGATGTGATCCAAGATGAGCATCATCATGATAGTTGTAGATTGGGCTAACATTTAATTTTATATAATAAAATGCTGCAGATTGGACAGACCATTTTTTTACTGCAAATCTTAAAAAAATTTTTTTTTTAAAAAACCCAAATGATTGAATTAATTAATTACAAATGAATGAATGAGTGCTCAGATGCGGTTAATCTGTAATAACTGCTTTGGAAGCCAAAGAGTATCATAAATGTAATAATCTCAACATCCTGCATGAGTTAAAGCATAGCATGTGATGAGGTACAGGAATATACATAATTCTGTTTTTTTATATATTAATGAGGGTTAATAAGTTATAAGCTAAAATACTTTCTTTAGACACAATTACTATCTGCAGGTTTGTTTTTTTTTAGCATTAATTTGTTTTCTTCTTAGGAGGAATGTGTTACTAGTTCACTACTTGTAAATACTTCAGTTATTAAGGGCTTTTAAAAGGCTAAGACTTATTAGGGGGAATGGCGACTGTTGGGAGGAGAATGAAACAATAGAATGTTTTATTTTGGAATGTATGCAATATGAACCTTAAAGATGTAAAAATGGATAAGATTTTTTGCTAATTTCAGAAAGCACCTCAGAGAAAAAGACTTCTGTACATGGAAACAGTAGGTCAATAATGACCACATTTATTGACATTCTGGTTAAAAAGTAACATTTTATACAAAAATAAAAATTTCCCCTTTAAATACTACTTAGATTAAGGACTGGTTATTTTGGTGTTTTCCTTTCCTCTGTGAGATTCATATGTAGTATGTTTTCCTATGTCATATGTTTTCTTCTTATTTCTGGGGTTGGCTATCAGGAGTGCTTATAAATTTGATAATTGCTATGTAAGAACATTTGTTTAAGGTTTTAACAGTACGTAAGTTGGCACGTCATCCTGTCCTCACCCATCATTCCTAACACCAGTTACCCCGGAGGTTGGGTCCTAAGCTTTTTATTTCTTCATATATGATTGGGGAGAGCTGGCCTAGTGGTTGGAGCAGTGCGCTTGTGCTCTGAGAAGGTTTCAAATACCGATCCTCACAGCTTCCGCAGGGTTCCTGAGCAAGACTCTTAACCAGACACTGCTCCCCGGATGCCACACAATGGCTGCCCAATTCTCCCCAAGGGGATGGATTAATTGTAGAGAGTGGATTTCCCCATTGTGGGACAATAAAAGGATTTAGATTACACACATTCTTTACCCAAAAATCAAATTTTTGACTTTGTACACTTCAGATCCTAGCTATGTAAAACTAAAAAGATGATTTTAAAGCAAAAACCTAACATGCACAGTCTTATTGTGTGAAAATCAAAGGGAAATTCCTTATCTCAAGAGTGTTTCATCCTTTGGTACGCTTTGCAAATGTTTCATTGTCATCTCCACAAACATTTCTACTCAAGTATAGACACCAAGGAATTGTTCAACCAGCATACCATTCAGGAGGAGACAGGTTCTGTGATGGCAATGGTTTTGTTTGAAATGAGTAAATCAATCACAGAACAAAAGTAAAAGGATTTTTGAAGATAATGGTTAGTGCTGTGGAAATCTTCATTGTCCACAGTAAACAAGTGCTTTACCAACAGGCTTAAAAGCCATTACTTCAAAAGCAAACGAGAAAAAAAAGCTATGTTGTAGTGTGCAAATGTTTTTGGGGGCATGATTCAACGTTTGATTAAACTAAAATGAAAGTGTTTGGCCATAATGAACAGCGTCATGTTTAAAGGAAAAGGGGCAAACAAGTCCAAACGTAATAGTGAAATTCTATTGTTAATCTGGAAGAGCGAAATAAATTTGTTTCCTTAGAAAACAATTACTCATAAATATATGCAGGGTGGGCTCAACTACTGTAGTTAACAAATTTTCCAAAAGCAGAGAATAAGATTAAAACCCTTTACTAGTTTTCTAACCTTTCCGACCAAACATATTTTGCATGAATATTTTCTAACAGCTCTAACTTCCTTTGGAACCAACAACTGACCCAATTTGTGTGATTTTATCTCAAAAGTTTTAAAACCTTGTAAAAAAAAAAAAAGTCAGGCCTTCTATAACAACAGATGTAAAGTAAAGGTCTCACCTCTTGCTGCAAAAGTTCACAAATCCTGAAGTGGTCTACAAGGGAAGAAGGTTAGACTTCCCATCTTAGGAATGAGCTGGTATTCACAATCTTAAGGAGATACTGGATGGTAAAAAAATCAGTGGACATGTATAACCTCTTCACACTTTTCCAATGTACTAACCTTCTTCTATAGAAGAATGCAATACTACAAAAGTGTAAAAAACGAAACAAAAAATAATTTTTTACATCTTTGCTTGCCCTCAATCATCGAAGGGGAAAACATCAGGTGGTGCTAGATGACACCCCAGCTTTCTGACTTATAAGAGGTGGAAATAAACAGACTTTTAAACAGTTAAAACAAAAATATGGTGCGAAATGCTTATTCCACAAATTGTACAACAACAAACAGAAAGAAACAATGGTCTAACATGTTTGTTGACATATTACTTATATTTATATACTATTTTTAATCATCGCTAATGAAATATGGCAAATTTAGATGTTGGAGGCTCCTTATCTTTCTCCAACAAATAAAAATATGGAAGATTTAATGGATTTATCAGAAGTTATTTTTTGGGATGCAACCAGTAACAAAAAGGTTAGGACTTGATGAGACACTTTGGTCTAAAAGATACAAAAGAATGAAATAACATTCATCACCTTTCTCTCCATACCATTACCTCTCCTTTGTCCTATACTCCATAAAAATCATCATGTATGACATGGGTTTTCCTTTTTTTTGTGGGAATTTTGTAATGTATCTATATGCATTTATTTTTGTCTGTAAATAAAGGAGCCATATTATTTTTATTAAGTAGTTTCCCTTAAAAATATATATAGATTTTTAAATATAATTAAATATGACTGTCATTGGTGTTGGCCCATATCAAGTTATCTTTTCCTTCCCCCAAACAAAGGTTGACAGCTTGCCTAAATTATATTTATCCAAAACAATTATACCCTAAATTGCACCAGAAATTAAGCCAAGCAGGAAAGTGAAGACTAATAGAGTGGTATAATAATTATTTTCTTGAATGTGCTACCTAAAAAAAGTTTTGATATTTTCTTGAGAATCTCTTTTTTCAAATACATGTTTTATAAAACCTTCTTAGATTTGTGATTATTCAAAATTTTGCTCTTGACATTTCACTCATGGCAAAGGGTGCAGTAAGCAACCCTCTTTTCCTCAATTTGCATAATATTCCTGTCATCTCAGTGATGTTGTGTGCTATCTCTGCCCTTTCCACTTCTCCCTTTGTCTCAACTGTCATTTAAATATAAACCTGATTAATTTTAATGCAAAACTGTTGATCCAATTAATTGAGATGGCAAAAATAGTGTTTCAAACTCTAGGCTTAGTATAGGGAACAGATTCCTAAGGATGAAGTGAAAAGTTGTTTAGTTGTGTTTCTTATTTTATGCATAAAGATAAGAATTATAGGGACATGTACACAATCTTTCATTCTTTTTTTTTTAAAGTATAGATATTAGCCCTATATATATATTTTTTTGTAACATACTCAAACTACATTGCTTAAGAAATTCCATCATGAAACTATACAATACTCACAGAAGAATGATTGTGTTTCTGTTCAGAATTCAATAAAAAACATGTGCCAGCCTCCATTATTGAAGAGGACTGAATGCTCTAATAAGCACGCTTGGGGCTCAGCAGCATTTCAGAGAGACACAGACATATAAAATCTCCTACTGGACTAAAAGATTTTCAAGTCAAAGAGACTCTTACATTTCAAAGGTGACAAAAAGCCAAACATCATGCTGAAAGACTGCTCTAACCCTCTTGTAATCATTCTCCATAATGGCACTTCAGATGTAATCCCAAGGGGCTTTTTAAGAGCTGGAAAAGATCTAAACGAAAACTCAAGTCTCTGAAAACAGCTTGGCGTGTCAGAGATTGTGAGTTTCAGTGATAGCAGCAGTTGCAGATGACATGGCTATTTGAAATATTGTCCATAGACTAATGCTTTTCCACAAAAGACAAATTCAGGCACTGACATACTTTAAATACCAAACAGGTTTTGTGTCTGAAGATAACACAGCTAGGCAACAATCATCTAAGGATGTCCTCCCTTATCCTTTCAACTGAAACTATGTGTCCTCTCTTAATTTAAAGAAGCTATTAAACAGGCATTAAACAGATGCTCCTTGCTTTAATTCTAAATCTTAATTCTAATCTATGCAGTATATTATCCTGTTGAGATGATTACAGATGATATAAAAACATATTCTATTTTTCTATTGCTTTTTTACTCCCCCCAATTTTTTTTTTTTCTGTTTTTTCTTAGCTAGTACTACCACATTACTTCTATGCAGTACATGCATATAATGAGGAAAATCACTTTTGAAATAAAGAACTGTTCAGAGCCTTGTTTTGACTTAGAAACATGCAAATTGAACCTGACGAGCGGGTCCGTCCCTTTGGAATTCGGGTCGTTTTGTTTCATTGTTAGCCTGTTATGCCCGAAACCTGTCTATGTCTCTTAAAGAGACATACATGTAGACAGGGGTGGGTATTGGATAAAAGTGTTTGGATATACAATAGTATGGTTTTCCTGTGTGGGGGTTGAATGTAGCAGTTGTGACCAGACACTTTTCAATTTATGATTTTTTTCTTGAAACCTTCTTTAAGTTTCCAGCAGCTAAACTCTTACAGATGAAGATAAATCATTCGAGATGAGATTACTGAGTTTAAACAATTTATTTTCAATCGTATCAAAGAGCAGGGCCATCACTTTGTTGGTCATGTTTAAAAAATATATTTTTATTATTATTATCAACATTTATATAATATTTTGTTTACTAAACACAAACAAATAAAACGCTACCATAGCACATAATTGAGCATTAATATCGGGAATGGTCAAAGAAACAATTTCATGTAGAGAGTTTCACGTTATAAAAAATGGAAGTAATACAACAAACTTTTACCTTCTAAATCATGTCAAAAAATACTTGGAGTTCATCCATCAGTTTTGAAGCCAGGAACACATGTGGCTGCAGTCTGCTGAGGTTTTTTTATTTACTTCTACCAACTAATCAATAGAAGCCATGTTTCTTAAATGTATGTTTTAGGATGGAATTGACCCTCTACTGGTTATAAAGCCAGTCATGTTCAGAGGGTAATATCTGTATTGGTTCTCTCTACTTACAAAGTAATTCATTACATGTCTTCTAATAAATAATCACTGGTCACTTGAGTTTGAAAATCCTGAATAGGGTTTCTTGCTGAAATGTTATAAAGTTTATAGAGACAGAGAGTTACACCTTGCACAAAAGTATGATAGCCAGTTTATCCAAAACTACAAAATTAGGCAAAAAGGCCTGAAATAGATAAGCAGCTTTGGAAGAATATTTTATACTCCAACAGTTTTCTGTAAAATACAATTTTTTCAAAGCTTTGGGGTTTATTCCTGCTATGTAGGGACAATATTAGCTTGTTAAGGTGTACTTAATGTATCTACTAGTAGAGCAAACGTAGAAAATCCAATTTGCAGAGACATGCTGGATGTTTTATGGTAACCTAATACAACCTCACACACTGCTTGGCCCTGTAATATTCTGTGATTTAACAAATGTGCAAGTTGAAAATCGTTTACTATATTTATATCCCTCTATCAATGATAAAGCTTGGAAATGTAAATATAATTAAAAAATTTATTTTTTTTGATGAAATTCTGGTTAATTGAACTGTACATCCAGTTATGCTAATCTTTCAGCCTCTAAGAAGTCCTGCAGGACTACTGTACACTGATTGAAATTAAGAAGGTAGGAAAGTATCTAATTTGCTGTACAATGAAGATCTAGGAAAAAAAAAATTATATAAGACTTCTTTGAACTACTTATATGAAAATGTTTGATAGGTTTATGTGCAGTTATTTTCACAATTGTCAATCATCTAATCAATCGTATTATTAGTTGTAATTATTCATATTTCTTATTTATTTTATTCCAAATCAAGTTGATACTAAACCAAATACTCTGCATTCCTGGCTCGTCACCCTTTTATTTACTTATGGCATTCATATTGTTATAGAACGATGGGAAAATATTTTTTTTGAACTACAGCAACAGGGAATCTGTACCTGCAGAGATTTAAGGTCCATGACAAAAAGTATACAGCACCCACACAGCAACTCTGAGCTTGCATCAGATATTCAGAGATGGTGAATCCCTAATTAGAGTCACAGAGGATGTGCAGGGTTGCAAATTGTCAAGGTTTTTGCTACTGAAATGCTGACAAAGTAGATTTTTTTTAATGCAAGATTTAGTGGTATAGCTACAGCTGCTGTCTACATTTGTCTCGATATTCTTCCTAAAAAGTTATCAAGCATCCACTTTCCAGAACATTATAGTATCGTATTTTAAATTGTGAATTTATCTGATCAGAAAACTACTTACATGATTGTATTTCACTGAAGGTGATCATCAGGGGAGTGTGTGGGGTAAAAACAGCTGCACTGTGCATTAAAGTCTCCAAATCTTAGTTTGAGTTTTATTTAAAAAGCCTAAATTGCCTGGTCAGAGCTTTAGAAATTGAAGCATGTTAAGAGTTTTTTGTGTCTACGGTAATATTCTGAATAGATTTGTTTGTTGCCAATACATACATCTTCTTGCAAAGCTTATTCCTTCATTAGTCATGTCCTGTGTTTAGAGGCTGAATTATTAATATGAGCCACAGAGGTGAGCAACCCAAGTTTGGGCTGACCCTTTAGGAGAACAAAGTAGCTCAGTCATTCTGCAAATACAACATAGATCCACAGCCCTTCTGCATGATAAGAGGCTAACAGAGCTTGTTATGGGTAGTGTTTTGTATGCCTTGTAGGCAGACTTCTTTTTTTGCTGTTGGGAGACCCCAGGTGAGATTCAGGAAAACATGATGAGATCATGTGTCTGGATTGACTTCCCAGGACCTCCGTTTTCCCATGAGATTGCTATAGTGCATTTGGAGAAAGGGGGAAATCTGAGCACTCTGCTCCAACGGTTGGGTCTGTGAAATAGTTATTGGAGTTTAATTAGTTTTATGCTCTCTGTATATATATATATATATATATATATATATATATATATATATATATATATATATATATATATATATATATATATATATAATCAATATCATACTTTCCATTTTTTATCATTTGTATTATTCCTTTTTGTCAATTTCAACTTATTTTACTTGCAGTTAATTTGTATGTGAACTTTCAAGCACAACTATTGTGCACACTTAAATAGGGGTCAGTATTGGCATGTGTGTTGTGATACGATATGTGTCACAATACTTTGGTCACAATACGATATTATGACGATATTGCAGTATCACTTTATATTGCGATATTTTCTCCAACTATCAGATTAAGGGCCGGATTTATCAAAGGTTTGCGTGTATTAAAACGTGAGCTATTTCACTGCGCACGCAAAAAAATGTACAAACTGATCTATCAACAGCGTGCTAAAAGGATTTGGTCTTTAAAACGTGCTAAATAGCGCCTCTTATCCATTTAGTACTTTTTCTGCAATGAATATGCAATATGGGGCGTTTACACGCAAAAGTGCGTCTTGTGGGAGGAGAACATGTAAATATATTAATTTAGCACTCGCAAAGTGATTTATCAAACCTGAACGCAATTTTGCTAACGGTATCTGACTCTATATTTAACACGTTTCAAAAGAAGGTGCAAATGGTCTGTATGCGTAATTGCGCACACATGGCAGCGGTTATTGTCGCAAGAAGGAGACATGGAAATAAAGCAAGGAGACGCAGAGAACGCATTTTTTCACTCCGTGTGAATATTTTTGCAATGAACGAGGAAACGATCATCAAAACATTTCGTTTATCCAGCATTGCCATTTTGGAGCTATTGGGGGAACTCAGAATGGATTTGGAGCCAGCCACAAGGAGGACCCACGCAATACCAGATATCACAAAACTCCTTGCAACATGGCACTTTTTTGCATCTGGGTCATTCCAGCGTACGGTTGCAGCGAGAGCTGGGATCTCCCAATCTCGTTTTTTCAGAAGTGCTGTCCGACGGGGTCGGGGTTCTCCCCCTGCGCCTGTGGAGCAACGTGCCAAATGCTGCGGGGATCTCATCCACAGTCACAGGTTTTTTGTTTGTTTTTTACTGCAGCACATACCACCTTAGGGAATAAAGGTTGCCAATTTATATATATATATATATATATATATTTACTTATTTATTTTATTTGTTGGGGGTCACTGTAAGATTTAAATTTCTTAATGCACTAGTTTGTACAGACTACAAACTACTTTGCCGCAAACCACAAAACGCGCAAAGCCATCATTTAAATAGGGCGTCTCCAACAGTTTTGCACCTTCCACCAGTTACGCAATCACTCTTGTTAAATCACCCGCAAACCATGGTTCAGCCCCTCGCGCAAAATTCCAGTTTGCGAGCGCAAATTACTGCACGCAAAATTGGATCTTGATAAATCCGGCCCTCAATGTATAGATAAAAAAGCAAGTGCTTCATACGTTCATCAGAACATATTAATAATTTAGTTCTGAGGTTTATAAAATATTTCAATCAGGAAATTGTCTATATATCAAAATGAACGATTTATTGGTCTCTACTTAAAAAAAAACCCTTCAGATTTTAAAATGGAAATATGTTCTATTTTTTTTATTCATAATTTTTTTTTTTTTATTCAATGTATAACATGGATGAATAAAAAAACAATTTTATTTCAGTGTTAACTTCTGTTTAAATGAACAGATTATAAATAAAGATATCTCCGGACCTTTACTGGTTGTTTATTTTCTTTATTCAGACCCCGCTGATTTTTATTTGGTTTCCCCTGATTTTGTTATTTTGGTGTCCATGATGTTTGGGGTTTGATTCAGTCCACGTCTTCCACTGTGACTGCCTCAACTACAGAAATGGTGCTGCGCTGCACAGCAAAAAGACTCCACAGCGCTATCTGCCAGAGTGGTGGTGCAGAGGTAGCCCATTATCCTCTTTTCTTTATGTAAAATGTTTTGTTTTAAAAAAAAATGATACTAGGAACTGCAAGATCGATATTATATCACACAGCTGAAAATCAGGATTTATCACCAAACTGATTTTTTCCCACACCCCTACACACAAATGTAATTATGTGTTGGTGTGTGTGATTGCTGGTGGACGTGTTTTATTTATGTGGGTGCAGTATTTAGTAAAATATCCTACATGTGGGTACTTACAGGTACATTGTCTGGATTTACAGGTACATATGGGGACCTTCAACTGGTCCACATTTGGTAAAGTTCTGTCCTGTGATTTGGGGTTAGGTATATGTTGGTAATAGTTAGTGTTAAGGTAAGGGTATGAGTGAGACCATATACAATGATTGCAAGTCAATGAAATGTCCACATATTTCATGAAAACACAGCAGAAAGAATTCCAGCATACTTAAATCTACTCTAATTTCACACATCTGTCATTAGCACTGGGGCATTTCCCAGTATATTTAAAGGTCATCGTAAAATGACTACGCAGCAAAGTAAAAAAACTTGTTTTCATTCTTTGAAACATTTATTGGCCTTATTACAACAGGAGTCAACTCTGCTTTCATTCAGAAGGAAGGGTTAGAAACAAGATAAAACAAAATTACATGACTCTGCAATACAACTATGATATGGTCAGCCGTCATAAAAATCTCAGGCAGAAGGAAATATAAAAATCAGATGCATAATTTTAGATAATGTACATATCCAATAGTCTATAGAGGTTTAATGTAATTATCAAGAACAAATCAACCTAACTTATAAACAGACTAATATTATTAGTTTATATTGTTTACTATACTTAAATTTTGTAAGGTTTTTTTTAATCATTTTTCTTACACTTGTTAAAACAATATAATTATGCCTCTGATTTTACAATAACAAAATTGATTGTAACTGTTATATTACCTATGTATAAACCCATATATAAACAGGATGTGTCTTAACTGATCTGTAAAAAAATATTCAACACTTATTGAGCAATGTAATACAGAATGTTAGAAATATCTCAGCTTGAAATGTGAAATTGCATCACATCATATGTTCTCTTAAATTGGGTCTGTAACAGGGAACCATTTATAAACAGAATAAATGGACATCAGTTGCTTTATAGATATCTTCAGCACCAACTGGAGATTCAGAAAACACATTTTTAGCTGTATAACCATTTGTTTCGATGTGACATCTTCTGTAATGAGATACAGTATCATATTTTATTTCATTACACAGTGCAGGTTTTTATATTTTTCTTCTTTCGCAGTGTATAGAGTAATCTTCTCTCCAGAATAGATATTTACTACAGCAGAGGAAAGCTAGACAGCGAGCATGTGTGTGTGCAAAGCTTTGTGATATCTGAGATGAGAAACTTGACTCTCACCAATCTTGCACTAAACGCAGTTCAGACTCATTTTCCCTGTAACACAAAATGCTGAACCCTGAGCTCAACTTCCCAATTTTAACCTGTAATCTGCGCTCAGGGAGTTCTTGATAAGTTTCTAGGCTTTGCAAAAAAGAATGTTCTTAGACACATTTCTTGGTTCTGAAATATATTTGAAATACACTCCATACACTCATGTAACACAAAACCTTATTGCTGTAAGAACCTTTATTTGATCCAACTGACTAAATACACCTAAAAAGTGACACCGCCGCTTGGCATAATTGAGATAAATGGAGATGATATGCAACTGGAGCAGGGACTGTTTATCTTCTTTCCTTTAAAATGAAAACCATCCATGTGGTATAATTTTTATGCTGACTTATAAGTTGCATCCTTCATTGTATATGAAGTTTATGAATGAAAAATACTTGCTGGTACAGACAGGAGACCTGGAATGGATTCTAAGTTTCTTACAGTTTCAAGTTAAAACTGTATTGTACTGTTACAATATCAAAGAAATTTTCAGAATTAAACTGATAATACTGTTAGACCTGCACAGTAAAGAAGGGACACAGGCCTTATTAGAAGTTTCAGCCTCCACTCCCCCGAAACATTACTTCTTAATTCATGAATCAATTTTCAGATGTAAATGCACCAGTGCTGTGGCTGAAGAACCATTCCACCCCCTTCAGTTTCGGGTTTTTCGCTCAAGTCTCTCTCTTTGAGAGTGTTCTACATGCAGGGGGGGAAAAACTATGTTTGTAATTAAATATAACTAGGTCTACGTCATCAGTGTCGCCAACACCGCAATGATTTCAGCAAAGCCACAAGCGCAGTGATCAGACGATAACTGAACTGTACAATGAAAATAGCTGCATGAGCTGGAACGCTGTAGAAAAGCATGAATATTTATACAATAATGACCATGATCTGCCCTATTTACTATGGGGCAAATATAACTCAAGCGATCTATCCTCTCTCTCTCCTCTCTCCTCCGCTGCAGCCATGCAGACAGCATTGTGAAACTGCAGTAAAGTTGACAATATATTCACAGATTCGGCTTTTCAGCAGACAGCGAGCTACAACCTTAGTTTACCTATCATGCTGGGAGAATTGCATTGGACCCTATGCAGAGCTCGCTCCCCCGCAAAGGTCAGGGACCGTCTGCAAGTTGCAAAATAATCAGAGAGAAATATGCAAAAGGGTCACCAAGGAGAGGTGGATTATTTTCACATTTATTGGATTTGAAAATAATACTTTCTGAGGAATTTCCAAAGCTTAAATGACAAATGACACCTATTCTATTATTAGAATAAGTATAAAATGTGCAATGACTACACTATGGGTCACTGTACTGCCTCCAAACTTGTAGGATACACAGATAACCTCATCTGGATCATACTACAACTCTTACTTTGAGAAGATAGGCCAAATTGTATTTTTGGAGATTTTTTCTTTGTTATTATAAGCATATAATAGCCAATAATTACACTATAGATCATTGTAGCGCCACAAAACTTGTAGCACACATAGATAACCTCATCTAGTTCATACTACAACTCTTACTTTTGGAATATATGCTAAACTCTATTTTTTTTTTTTTTTGATTTTTTCATTGCTATTATAAGCAGGCCAGGTGTGCAATCTCTGCAACAAGAACCACAGCACTGAGCGTTGTGTGCACTGAACAAAGTATAACTGTCACAGATGGAGGAAGGACTCACCTTGGGTTTGTAAAAACTGCTAAATGGGACAAATGTAGCTTAATATGTAGTGCTTTTCCTTGGGTGAAATAAATGTTACTCCAATATTGAAATCATACTGTTTGTCATTCTCTAAGCTGAAATGTTGAATGACATGAAAAGGCGAGTCAAGAAAAAATATAATTATTCTCTAAGTTTCTTTCACATAGTGAGCTTTGCAATATAAATGAGTCTGTTGGTGAATGGACAATATAAATAGGCTCTACCTTGCCTTGTTGGAAAAGCATGGTTATGACCTGTTCTCAGCTCAGGAACTAGGACCCGTATGATATCTGGTTGCTCAATAGGTTTGCCTACAGTAAATAAAAGATTTAGATATGACTTATCAAGATATTCCTTCAAAAAGGTCTGATGTTGCAGGGGCAGGTAATGAAAAGTGTTTGGAGCATGTTCTTGATCTGATGCCAGTTTGTTTCAGCCTTTAACCAGTCTTAATGTAGAAGGGCTGGTCATATCCCAGGTTATTTGCATTATAGGGACAGTTAGCAAGATAGAGTGAATACACAAACTTTAAGAGGGGAGGGGGGCTTGCAGGAAAACTGGAATTCTCCGGGACTTCTAGTGTTAATAAAACAGCTACTGTAATAGTAGAATCTGTGTACCTTTTGCAGTGTGTGATGGCATAAGATTTTATAGTCTACCAACTGCAGCCATAAAACCACCCAGTTGAGTAGTTATGGGGGTGATGTTATTAACACACTGTGTGTTGCATAGGTCCCAAAAATTGAGGGAAGGGTCATTGCTGTAGCAGCACTGAAGCATGAAAATGGAAAAAACTGAAATGTAATTACACTCAGTATTAACCTTTGGAATGGGAGACTCTAGATACACATGTTAGGTCAATGGTCCTCATGCAACAAAATTTTTGTGTTCTGCTCGTAAATTTCTCTAAGTTTTTCTCCTACCGTGGGCTTTTACGAACAAAACACATCAGATTTAACTTCAGTAGATGATCATAAATGATCATCTACTGAAGTTAACGCTTCTGCACAGCACACCTGTGCATAAAGTGAGTGTGGGTTTTAGAGAAATGTAAATCTGCACTATTACCACCCCGATAATTCCATATTAGGCTACAAATTCCCATGCCTCCGTAAATTAATGTGCAGGTGTGCTTTTATAGAAATGGCAATGAAAGAAAAGAAGCAGAACTTTAAAGCTTCACAAATTGAGGCTTTGCTGACAGGGCTAACTTCTCCGGGACTGCACTCGATTGTTTAAAACTCTCGTTGAAGAACAGGGACTTTTTTTGACAGTGGGTAACTTAACATCAGAAACTGCAAAAAAGAAATCACATGACGTTTCCTAAGGATCCATCCCTCCTACATGACCCCCCCCCCCCCCCAGATTATAATCAATAATGACATAAAGATTCAACGCAAGTTATTAAAATTTTAGATGACACACATTTCTACATTATGAAGCCAGTGTTATGAATGTAAAGCAACCCCTACAAAGAAGTTGCAGGAGTTGGCTAATGATTACAACCCACTACACATGCTAGATTATGCAAACACTTTTTATGCACTGTTGAAGATTCCTATGAAGGTTATTTTGTTTCAAAACTATTTGTGCATTGTAAGTGTGAATTTGAAGTTGTGGAGAGAGTTACATTCTAAGTTTTGTATGTGTAGAACTTTTTACACCTGTTCAAATTTTAATACAAGTACACAAATTCTGTTCTACAAGTTGCACATCAAAAACCTCTTACATTTTGCTTCAGTTTTGCTTCAAGTGGCTCAGAACTATTGTTGCAAACATTTTGTGCATTGTAACTTTGGTGTTTTGTAACTGTATATATATATTTTTTTATCTGACACAATTACAAAAAAAAAAAACCTCTTCAAATTCTTGAGTACAAGTACACAAATTGTGTTCTCTAAATTCCATTTAAAAATGTCTTCCATTCAGGGATCTAAACTAATGGTGCAAAACAAATTCAAACACGTGTATTAAAATCTTATACACATATTTGATAGAGCTTTCTTTTCATATTCATTTTCCTCATTCAAAACATTAATTAATCTCAAAGTTCAACAGTCAAAAAAAGATATTAATCAACATTAATCAATCAGCATAATTGCTTAGAATTAAAGGTTAGTGTAGTTCAGCTAAAAATTGTGTGGTATTTTTGTACTTACTGGTCTTATAGCAGTAAGCAAGCTATACAGAAACCTGCACATTTACCACAGTGCCCAGTAAGTGTGTTCCTCTGCAGAGGTGTTCAGCAGACTAATAATCTCTGCCACAATTATCCCCAAAGGTACCATATATTTAATGTTTCTGGCAGCCCTCTTTTCCCCACAGTGTCAAATGAAAAGGAATATTAGTGTTCCGAGCTATTAGGAGAGCAGTGAGTGGTTGACAGTGTAGAACTCAAGAGAGCAGACTGGCAATCTCAAACGCTTTGATATTTTTAGGTTTGCAGATGAAGTTTATATTTTGAGAACAGTCCTCTCATCAGGTACAAAATAAATATGTTTTCTGCAATAACAAGCAGAATTTAATAAAGAAAAAAAAACTACAAATGTTATGGCTTTTGCTCTATTTTAGGATAACAAAATAAATTTTAATTGTGGAATATTGTTAGTGGTCATCAGATAAATCACAAAAATAATTAATAATTTGTAAATTATGCGAAGAAATAATAATAAAAATCAAATTACAAACACTAATTTAAAATATATATTTGAATGTGACTCTAGTTAGATTCCATTCTATGTTTAAAGGTTAAAAGGTTATGTTTTTATGCACCTTAATTGAATAATCTGATCATTGTTGTTGTTGGCACAAAAACCTCCAACAGTTCCTACATCTGCTCCTGTTTGGCCTCTTTAGTCCCATCATAAATGCTTGTTTACCCCTCTGCCCTGTCAAAATGAATTACACCTGTCTGCAAAAGCTTCTTCATTTAGATAATTTTATACCACCTTTATTAAAGTGACTCAAACAGATCTCAAACTATAATAATAGTACTATGACCTGTAAAAGGACTTGACTCTACAGATCCATTTCTTGAGATTAATGTTTGTTTTTCTGTATTGATTGTTTTTAAAGCTCTGAAGAATAATTGTCTGCAACTCTCTAAAGAATGGCAAAGTTTAAGAAATAAATCAGTTCCTGAAAGTAAACGTTGTTTGATAGTTAAAATGTTAAACAAATTTGCACTACAGATTTGCAGGTACAGTAAGCATGTGCAACATAATACTCTAAGGCAACTTTCAGCAACTTTTGATACATTCAAATATTTACAAAAAAAATGGAGGCACATCAGGTTAAAGTTTCATCTACACAGAGGATTGAACAAAAGTGAGAAGTGATGCTAAACACCTTGTCACAGATGAGGGTAAATGTACTTTTATCAAAATAAAATAAAACTAAATTTCTACCTCTAAACTAACAGCAGTCCCACAGACGCTCTTGTTTTGGGTACTTTAAATCCCAAGAGCTGGTTTCATATTCCCTGGTCCTTCTGGTTTTCTCACCAGAGGATAAACAATGCCACTGCCAGTTTCTGTGTGTGTTGTGTGAAAGGAGAAGTAGAAGGGATGTGCTCCACTCTCTGCAGCAGATGTTGAGGGAATGGGGGACTAAAATACCAGCGAGGCAAACACATTGAATCAAGTGATTGATGGAGTTTCTGGGAACAGAGTTATGGGTATGCTGCAGCTAAATTTCCCATGCGGTGTAATGACACACAGGTAGACAGATAAACCTCTTTTCAGTTGCATTAAAGACTCCACAATCAAATGCACATAAAAACATTGTACTTCACTTGTCTTTAATTCCATGCTCTCACAAATACATACAGAAAGTACTATCTGCTAATTCTGTCGGACAGTATCCTAAAGCTATTGACCAACCATTAGCAATGTAAGGAATTTGAAGCAGTAACAATGATACTTCATCATTTATAGCATCATCAGAACAGAACACACTGTGTGCAGCTATAGGAGTGACATTTTGGTCTTGTAGTTAAATCAAACATTTATTAAATGTAAAAAAAAAAATAAAAATAGAAATAAATTGTTCCAATGCATTTTATTGATATTAACCATCTTAAAACAGATATAAAAATACATTTTTAAAGTTAAAACAGGTGCAGTTCATATACAATAATCTTGAATCTAGTTTAGTCTTAATCCAGTACATAATGTGATCTTAACCAGTCATTTAAACAGATTAAATCTAGTTAAAGGGAAATTATGATAAGGTCTAAACAAATCAAGAAATTATATGTTTTTTTTTTTTTACAAGTTATCTTTGTAAGATACCCAGCAGATTGCAAAGATGTATTGGTTTTGTGGTGATCCTTTATCTTGAGCAATGGCAGTGGAGAGTATCCATTTCCTTAACATGGAAAGAAACCATCAGGACAGGGCTCAACATTTACAGCTGTCTACCTTGATCAGCTGGGATTAATAAAACATGACGAAAACACATCAAGGAATATAGGAGTATTTTGATGATAGAGGAAAACAAAGAGTAGTCTAATTTTAAGCGAAAGATTAGCCACTTCCTTCATACTGGAGGGAAACCAAGATTAATAAAGAAATACAGAGCCATGAGAGAAAAATTAGGGGACTCATATCTAACAGCAACAAGAACTCTGGCAGTGATTCTGTCCAGGAAGGAAACATAGCTTAACATCAAGGCACTGGGTAGCAGTAGTCGTTCTTCAATTGAAGAAATTAGGGAAGTACATATATGATTAAACTGAATAAATTACAATATTTTTGAAAAGTTCATTAGTTTCAGTGAGCAAGTTTACTAAGTAAAAGGTACTATCTAGACTACCGACACAGAAAATGATTTTCTCAAGCCTTTATTTTAGGTTATTGTGAGGATTTTCCATTTACACTAAATGACATCTAAAATGTTACTATTAAAAAGAGTAACTGAAAAACTGCTTTATCCCAGAAATGTTGGCTAAATTAAAAATATCTTTCTTTCTTTCTTTCTTTCTTAAGGGTTATACTTGTAAATGGTACTTCACATCTCATATGTACACAAGTTACCATGGCGGCACATTCCCCCCCACTTGAAGCCAAACCATCTTTGCGAAACAGACAAAACCTGCAAGTTTTCCAAGCTTTGAAGAAGTTGCGAAGCTAGTAGCTGTTAGACTATGCATGCACATTATAATAATAACTAGTTTTTATTTTTTACAGTTTTCACAAAGTGAAGGACAAATCTAAGCTTCATTAAACTTAAAGGTCATCGCTACAAGTTTAATTCCTCCCGGGCTTTAAGTGTCGCAATCATGTTCATCTGTTCTCATTCCATACTGTTTGCCAGGTGGTTGCTTGGATCAGGTAATGCTAATGTTAACCTTTGGTTGGAATAAGCATACATTTAAATTACCTGTTAAGAAGACACCTCTGAAAGGCTTTTTAGCCCCTTTGCTTTTTTAAGTTCGCACCAAAAAGCAAAAGCTTGACCAATATTTGCTGCTTTGTTTTTGGGCTTGAATCTGTGTAATGTAATGCAGATAAAAAGCCATTTCTCAGTTCTATCTTGGAGCTACTGGAATCTGGCAACGTCTGAACTCCATGTCATGCGTGCTCAACCTACTATTCCTCATGGTACAAAATCCTTTTGTTTTGAGGCATCATACAAAAACTTAAATATCTATATATTTTGGATCTATATTTTGAACTATTACTTATATACCATAAAATATTTGTATTACTTGTAATACTTTTACTCTGAACTGTTATAGATGTTTAGTTTTTGCATTATTTTTTTTGATAAATGTATCTTTTTGATTGAAACAGTTGTGGCTACAACCTTTAACCAATCAATATACAGTAGAAAAAGATAAAGCAGCAATAGCTCTGTTAACAGTTTTATCAAGGATATTCTATTACTGTTCTTATAAGACAAGATATTGCCAAAGAGCAGACAAACACACTGCTGCAACAGATAAAATCACATAAGCCAACACACACATACACCAAGTGTACTTCAATGAAGAACCGCTAATTCATTAACCAGCGATGTGGACAAATTTAATCCAGTAATGTGACTTTCTATTTGTGACATGCATGACCTCAAGAAGCCTAAACAGCCAGATTTTCTGAGAAAGATCTCTAGTGGGAAAGAGAAAGTAGGCAATTGAGGAAAAAAAGAAACATGATGTATTCAGTGTAGAGTCAGAACAATAGTGCAGGTCACTGGCTCAAGCAATTCACTGACTTAACTGGAAAGGACTTTTTGTTCCCAGAAGCAAAGAAGCACACTACCATTATTCATTTAATAGAATTCCTTATATTTTGCTCATATTTGGTGTTTTACAGCTTAGAAGCTGACCGGATTTAGGCTACAAGTCTCGCTGCTATGAACTGGAATAAAACATACAGTTCCTGTAATGATTCCTTATTGGATTTTCTGTAGATCTGTGTGGGAAATATTCATTTTTCTCTGTGGAATTTTAGAAGCATGACAAAACATCTCTGTTTAAATCTTCCATTAGAAGCCTTTGCTTGCTAATGACAGTAAAAAAAAAAAAAAAAAAAAAAAAAAACTCTTGTCAAATAGCTTAATTTTGTTCAAATGATTAAATAAGTAATGGACAGATTTGCTGAAATTTTCAAAGGTGTGTATTTTTACTGGCAACAAATTATTACATTTTGGTTATGATCTAGATCACCATCTGCATCAAGAACTTTTTGAAATATTCTATGAATACTGGTATTACCTAAAGGTGAAAATCATAATATGTCAGGGAAAATTACTTAGCTGGCAGAGGTCTGTGCTCTCCAATGCTTTCTTAGTTTAAAAAAGTTACTTGCCTGATTGTGTTGCACTGTAATTTATGTGCTTTTCTTTTTGCCTTTAGCACATTTTTAATTTCCTATTAATTAGTCTGTTTAATATTGGAATTTTGCCATTCTGAGGTAGAAGATCTTGTCTTTATCACTAAGAATTTTTGACCAGAATCTATTGAAGTCCTGAATCATTTTTCCAGGAGAATTATGCTACAAATCCCCTAATTGGGTGGACAGTCATTGTTGAACTCCTTGTTCTGTAGAACAATGAAAGAAACAAGACCTTTTGATAAAAGATAAAGACAATGTTAGACAGATTAAAGCTATCTGTAGGAGTTTATAAAAATGAAACATTAAGATTGAAATTTTCAAATAATTTCACTATTGTTTAATCTAGTGAATCCTTTGAATTATAATCCCTGTTTTCTTTGTTCCATATAGGTGGGTTGTGCATATCACAGTCAGTGAAAATTCCCCGTGAACCAAGAATAGGAGAGTTCGACAAGATCATTCACAGGCTGAGTGAGAACCCCAACGCTCGAGTGGTCATTATCTTTGCTAATGAGGATGACATCAGGTGAGCAAAGTGAAGGGTAAAAGCCAATGCCGTTTTGATTAACATGATGATTTCCTTCTTATAATTTAGCCATTTTGGGATACTTGCTGTATTGTGTTGCATTCAAAATCAGCTATTTAAAACTGGCATAACGAATTCCCCAACTCACCATATAAGGTGAAATATATATAGATGAATTACTCCCAGACTTTGCTATGAAGCTACAACAAATGAGAAAAAATTTAAGATTAGTTTGTTATCAATCCAGTAAAAAAAACACTTTGGATACAAAAATATGGAATTAATATTTTCTGAAATATTATTTTCAAAAAGGTACTTGTACCTGACAACCAAGCCTTGAGAATACATTTATGCAAAACTGTATTCTAGCCATGCAATTAAAGTCATTCTATTTCTGAATACTTTTGTTTTGATTTGTATGTTTTTCTTTTTAGAATATAATCTGTCTTTTATTCCATTTATGATTTTTATCTTCATTTTGGTAGTTATGGTTCTCAACCCTTAGTTGGCAAGTAAGTCTACTGTATAATCTTACCTATATAGACAAAAGCAAAGCTCCTGCTGTTCTTTTTCAGTTTTGGGGCATAAATATTTGTTGTATTATCAGTTGGTATCAAAGGGGGGTTAACAGGATAGGGTGAGCGAGAAGGTGAGTTTGATGGATCCTCCCTGCATTCACGACCAACAAACTTCCTAGCAGACATGATGCTGAATCTGCTGCGACTGCAAACCCTCTTTCTTTCTTTTTCTTTTTATTTATTCTTTTTTATTTGGATGGGCAGTAAACAGCAGCTAGGTTAATACCGCGATCAAAGGAATCATTTTATCCAGGGCACATTGCTAACCTCCGGACACTGGCTTGTGCACCATTTCACAGGCATGACGCTGCCATGCGTTGTGCATAAGTTAGGCTGTCGTTGGACATACACTCTGGACACGTTATGAATACGCTATGCATTTGTCAAAATAAAAAAGAAAATAGATAGAAAATTCAGCATATGCCAACGTTTTAGAAGATTCTGGGACAACAGGCATACACTGGCTAAATCGGCAAGGTGTGACAAGTTCCCTTACAGCAAACAGTCAGGAGGTCTTTTAATAAGTTTTTTAAACTGGAGAGTTACCAGGATAGTTTAGATGATTTGTGGGTCAGAGGTCCCTGTGCTCACTGTCTTAAACCGATCCTGGTTAGGGGATAATAGACAGGATATATAGTAATTATAAAAAACGAGGGTGATTACAGTGCTTCTTGATTGCATAACTATTCTAACCTTGGGCACTGAGGTAATTCAAATTTCCAAACAGAGAAAGAAAAAACAGTTACATTATAAAATTTGCTAAAATCATAAATATGCATACAGAACAGAATCAGCATATTAGGAAGAGTAATATAAACTGAAATCTGCTAATTTAATTTTATGATAAAAATCCCTGTAAAAAAGACAGCTTTTCTTGTTAGTGTAATATTAAATTAGAAACTACTTTTATCTATTGTTAGGCCAATAATGGGAGTCACTGCTCAGGCTCAGAAACAGCAACAAAAGGATGGAAGAAGGTGCATAATCAACTGTTTAGACAGTTTATTTAAAGAAAACGAAGTAAATGATAATGAATACTTGAAGCTGGGTTCCTGTCTGAATCAGGAGCTTTTATGTAGAACTCAGCCTTGAACTTTTGAAGCATCTGTGGAAAAAGTCACTCTGGGGCAGGATATGAGTTAGCAACCAAATCTGCCACACCTCCACATGCTACCCCTCTTTAAGTGCCTGAATTGATTACAAAACACCTTTTGAGAAAAGGCAGGAAAGGCAGTAAATTCAAAAAGGAAAAATTGAGAAATGTAATGCCACGAAGAAGCTAAGGTAGCTATTTCAGTGCTAAAGAAGTTAAACCTGCGCTCACAGTACTAGACACGGTGCCTGTGTCTTCAGTCTCTATTAGGGAAAAAAAAATTGTAATATTTTTACTTTTAGTATTGTATTTTTTTTATCTTTTTTTTACAACAATTTTTAAAAAGTCACTGCTTCATTTATTAAAGCTTCAATCACAGTAAGGCTTGCAACAGCATATAATGCTAAGAACCAAAGAGCTTTAGAAAGTTTCAACAAACTGAGTCACTGTCGCGCTCCTGTGATTTTGAGTTTTGTAAAGATTAGGAAGAAGTGTTGTCATTTCCTCTCGCACCTAAAGGTTTGTCAGGAGAGTACCAGTTTCAGTCTAAACACTTTAGTCCCTGGATACAGGCCAGATGAAGAACTACCAATGTCCAGTCGTTTGGTAGTACTTCATGACATTTATGCTTCAGATGAACCTCCAGGTAATTTGTAGGATTTATGTAAATGGCTTTCATCAGTTCCCCTACATGGGGGATTAGTTGGCTAAACAAAAACTAGCTAAAGCTCTGGGTTAATTACTCTATAGAAACAAAAAGAGGGTAGGGGATGCAGAATAACTATGTGTAATATTAATTGAAAGAAAATTACGAATAACTCCATCCATCCATCCATCCATCCATCCATCCATCCATCCATCCATCCATCCATCCATCCATCCATCCATCCATCCATCCATCCATCCATCCATCCATCCATCCAAATGTAGGGCTGAACGATTTTGCTAAAAATCTAAATTGCAATTATTTTTCCCCAAAATTGCGATTGCTATTTAATTTCAATTTTCCTTTGCACTAGCTTGTAGATTGTTCACCAAAGGCTTTGGTTATTTGAGAGCTTTCTTGGCCAGGCTCCATTGTTACAAGACTTTACTGTAACCATTGTGTGAAAAGGTGTTTACTTCTAGTTCCATGCATGAATCTATGTGCTAGCTGCAAATCTCTCTAGCTTTTTGTGCAGTGACAAATCCACTTCAAGCATTTAACCACCACCCAAAGGGCTGGAGGAAGAAATGTAATGTTCTGCTCTTGTCAAATATAGTGTCATTAAAAATCAGTGCCTCTGCATGTTGTTGAATTGCAATTATATTGCAAATGCAATTAATTGACCAGCCCTAGGAAAATGATAGTAATACTCACCCCAAAAGGTTCATCACAGGTTAACAAAGAGATAGACAGGACAGACAAACATCCACACACCCTCACAATGTCACCCAACACCCATACCTAAAAGGTATGCATTTAAACTGTGGAATAAGACCATAGTACCAAACAAGAACCCAACCACATTTGACAGGACCATCAGACTTGTAGGATGACCCTAGGAAGGTATTCACCTTCTTTCTGATTAGCAACATTGTAGCAACTGTGCAAATGTGTTGCCAAATATCAGACTTAAGGGAAAGTATATTAACAAATGTCCTTTTCTTTTTATTTTTCTACTTTCTGCATCATCCAACAGGCGTCTCCTTCAAGCAGCCAAAAGAGCCAATCAAACAGGTCACTTCATATGGGTAGGGTCTGACAGCTGGGGATCCAAAATTGCACCAATCCTGAACCAAGAAGAAATGGCAGAAGGGGCAGTCACAATCCTACCAAAACGACAATCAATCAAAGGTATTCAGTATTGAAGATGCCTGTTTTTTAATACTTTATTATTCTTATGGATTATCTTTAGATTTTGTGTCCTAAAGGCATAATAGGCTAGGATTGAGTAATATATGGATGTTAAGCAGATAGTATATTTATACATATTCCAAAGCCCTATGATTGCCATGTTGATTTATAGTTTTTGACCCACATTTAGAATCACATGGAGAACCAGTCAGTTTTTACGTTTTATTTAACAAAGCAGCAAAAATTTGGAAGTGAGAACTGCAGGAGGTCATTTGAATTTGGTTTGTCTGAGGGAGAAAGCAGGCTGACCAGGAAGGAGTTGGTTGGCTTTGGAGACTGTACCCCAGAGCTCCAGAAGAATGTGAGATCCAAGAGCATTGGTGAACTGGAAAGCGGACAGGCAGGTGATGAAGACTGAGAACTGCTGCACACAGGAAAGACCTTTTCCATGAAGATTTGAGGTGGACTAGGGTTTGCTGATTGTTTTGAACAGTAAAATAGTCCACATTAAAGATATTCACAAGAAGACAAATTTAAACAAGAAAGATTTTCCTGGTTTAGGCCTTTGAATGGAATGCAATAGGGGCAATCATACAGTGAAAAGAGATTATCCTCCACCTCCTTATACACATGATAGTCATCCTGATTGAAAAACATTGTCAGATGTGCAGCTACATGATTGGCTCAGCCACTAGCAAAGGTCCCCTCTGTTACAGGAAGCTCACTCATGCCAGAAAAAGCAAAACCCAAGAGTGACAATGATGGGCATACAGTAACATTTATCTGATCTCTTAACTAATATATAAGTATGGTACTTACTTCTTATTGTACCATACTGTATGTAGAGTCAGAAAACGTTTGAATAGATGACATTTAATTAGGCATAGCCACATACATTTAATAGCAATGATTTACCACATCCCATTTCTAAGCACATACAGTAGTTTGTGCTTAGAAATGGGATGGGAGTAGAGGGAGTAGGAACAACAAAATAGGAAATAAAAAGACATGGCACAAGTATAACCATTAAAAACCCTTTAATCAAAGTATTTAAAAAAAAGTATTTTTGAAGAATTCTCCAGTAATATTTTTTCATGTTCTCACTTGATTTTCAGCTTGTCCCATCTTGATATTAAGTTTATGGTTGGTTTCTGGGTCACAGTAGTTTGAAAAACAGAGGAGACAGGATTAGAGGTTTAACATGCCAACATATAATAGAAAATGCTAAAAGGTTTTACGTTTTATTTTTTTTTAATAAATATATAGTTATAGTAAAAGTTGATTCTACTTTTGGTTTGGTTTGGTTTCTACTGTTTTATGTTTTTTACTCTCAGGTTTTGATCGGTACTTCATCAGCCGAACATTAGAGAACAACCGACGAAATATCTGGTTTGCAGAGTTTTGGGAGAACAATTTCCAGTGCAAGCTTAGTCGGCATGCTGTGAAGAAAGGATCTGGCATCAAAAAGTGTACAAGTGAGTTTTCAAATAATGGATAAAGGCCTCTTGGCCAATGTAGAACACTCAATCTCTGACCAACTCTAAGCTATGAATACATTATGCCTGGGTGGGTTTGTATCAAACTTTGTGGCTTCACATTGCATGGATGGGTTTATTTTATCACTACAAAAAACAGTTATATTCTTCTTCTATTGGAGGTATTTAATGAATGTAAATAAGTGAATTACAGTGCCTTATTCCATAAGAGAAATTAATGTTCTCATTATTTGTGCTGACTAGCTCTATTTGAAGTGTTGCCAAATAGCAATCACAAAAATAGGCTTTTGCTTTCCGTGAAAAAAATCAATAGCATAACCAGTCAGCTCATTAGAAAGAAACTTTCTCGTCATTAAAATCAGTAGATTCTTCAGGCTTGTCTCTGATCTCACTGTGCATTGCACCACTGCATCTCTAGTACTCCAGGGTGACATTAATCCTACATCTGGGCCTTAATAAGAGTCTTTGATGCAGGGTTGTGTGTCTGAGTGCTGTACAGAATCACAACTATTTTAGTATTTTGAAAGAGAGGTACTGGACATTTTTGGTCATATCAAGTACTCCAAGTTTCCTCTATATCCTTTGTTGTGATTACAACCAAGACCAACCCTCTAAATTTCCTACTGTGGATTCTGCTCCAAATTCCATTTGACCCTGATGCCGTGCTGCTTCGGCCTATTCTTTTAAATTGCATGTTTAACCCAAATCAAGGGCTGTGCAAATCCTTTCTGGGGAGAAGAATGATCAATCAAAGTAATTGGTCGACCCTGTGCAACTAAAAAAGGCACATACTGTAGAGGCCTATTAACCAGTGCTTTAAAAAAAAAAGAAAGAAACTAGCATTTAAATTTCAATGTAACACCATACTAGTTAATTGGAGAAATTCAAATGTTTTGTTAATCTAAGCTAAGCTTTGATATCCCTTTGGGAAATTAGTTAAGTATTACACCTCTCTGGCCACTGCCATGACCACACCCCCATGACCATATCGATTAATTCATAAATCAGTCAAAGGTCTATGGAGCGAAATCAGTGAAAATCAATTTTCACAAATACACATATGTGATTCATGCATGCACAGGGCAAGCTCCAAACACACACAGCATGATTCATGCAAGCACAAAAAATCTACACACACACAGTACAAGCTCCACGCATACACTGCACGATTCACACAGCACAAAAATATTCACACACATGCAGTACTAGAACCACACACACACAGCACGAGTCACGCGAGCATACAAGATTCACACATGCACAACACATGATTCGCCAAAGTATTTCTGGTCCATAAACAATTATAAATTAAATTATAAAGTATCAGTGGTCTTTAAATTTCAATGCATTTGTGTGTGGATTTTTGAGACTCTCCTGATGTGCCTCAATACACAAATGCATTTTTTTAAAGGGGTTCGTTTGCAAACAATCACAGAGTTCCCTTCTATAAGCCAATCACAAGAAAGTAATCCACGTGGGATGACTCCGGTCCGGTCCGGTGTTCTGTCAGCTCAGCATACTGAGTCAGGCCAGCATACCCTTAGTAATACGTATTGCATACTTTCCTCTGTCTCTGCACCCCTTACAAGTACACTGTTGGATTTCACGATTTCGTCAGGTTTATATCGTAGAATCATTCACTAGGTTCGTTACACACATTAGGTCTAAAAACAAACATTGCATGTCCGTTAGATGAGATACTTATTAAAGAATGATCAGCATTTTTTCACAGTGAATTAAATATTTATAGGGAGAGAATTCTACTGCCCATTTAACAGGATATGAAAGTTATTTGTTTTTAGTTTGTTTAATATGAGCGACATGCAGATCATTTTATTTTTATTTATTTATTTTTACAGCGTATGAAGAACTACTGATTTTCAGTATACATATGTTACATGGTGTTCCTTTAATAGGTAGTAATACATTGCCAAAGGACTATTTTTGAACTATGGCTACATTTTGAGCAACAAAACATACTAGTGGCAGTAAGGGACTACACAGACCAGAGATATTTGGTTATAAATCAGGTTGCAGCTGTTTACCAAATCAGGAGAGAAAAAAACAATGCAGAAATCAGTCAATTGCATAACAACAATCATTTATCACGGCTTCATTTGGATACTGTTGTGCTACAGTAACAACTTTGATGACTATGTAACGTATAGCTAAGACATGGCTCCTGGTGCTGAGGGTATAAATTGGACTTATTTAAATTAATCTGAGTAAAACTGTATT
Organism: Cyprinodon tularosa; assembly: GCF_016077235.1. Classification (NCBI taxonomy): domain Eukaryota; kingdom Metazoa; phylum Chordata; class Actinopteri; order Cyprinodontiformes; family Cyprinodontidae; genus Cyprinodon; species Cyprinodon tularosa. Next base: position 1,875,496 of record NW_024038657.1, on the reverse strand, counting down.
CTGTATATTTAGAATTGGATTTGTCTTTGAAAGTTCCTTGATTGGACAGATATTGTAAACTGGTGTGTTATACTGTATGTTAAATAAACTGAACTCAACTGAATCATTTAAACATATTTTCAGAAATTTGGCCTATAATTATTCAATCCAGTTAATTAATGTGGACAGAAATATGCATCCTTGGATTGTCTCCAGAGGACCCGGAACTTGTAACAGGGACAAAAATTCTGCCTTGGGCTATTTTTAGGAGAAATCTGGGGTGCTCAGTTTATAATGAAACATGACATGCATGAATCTTCTCCTTCACTGCTAATGAATCTTTCAATCAAAAATGTCAAATATTTACACACATGTAAATTTTATTTCCCCTATTTTTTTTTAAATAGCCAGTCTTTATTTCCACTCCTTAGTAGCAGTCGAAAAGATATATAAAATGTATGACAATATTGGGTTCAATGACAAACACTGAGGTATACCCCAGTTATCCTTATTATTAGGGGAACACTTAATTTGTGAATGATTTCTGCTTATTAGTTGTCATGGTGGCGGCTCTTGAGCAAAATTGCTGCTGCCCTTTTCTTCCTTCAAGAAGCCCCCTGGGTACAATCATTTTTTAAGAGCAACCGGTACAATGATTCCTCTCAGAGCTCTTTGCCAGCTATGTTCCTTTACTTTCCTTTGTTCCATTCGAAAGCGCAGTGATTTCTTTCTCCCCCCATTTCTGTTAAGGCACATCAATCTGGTTTTACAACTCAGCTGCACTTGTTTATACAAAAACAAATTTAGAGAATATCTAAAATACAAAAATTTAAAATGTAAATGTTAATAACTTGTAAAATGGCTTGAAAAAAATGCTGCTTCATTTTATAACATACCTTTACCATTAATTATCAACTTTATATGTAACTACTAATGTCATAAAGATTGTTACATTTTGTGATATTTTACCAGTAGATTATATTATTAGAATATATTATTACCTCAAACTGAAAGTTGTAGTTAATTAATAGGTCAAAAATCGGGGGTAAAAACCAATTAAATGTTATTAGTTGAATGGCTATCAGCAGAGTTGTTAATTACAAACCAAGAAGAAAAGTGTCTCTGTCTATTCAAATGTTACCAAGAGGAGGGTGAGTCTGAGCTGAAAGATACATTTTTCGCTGCACAATAAACACAAACTGCTACAGGTTAAAATATTTATGTCTTTATTTCTAATAATCAAGGATTACGGCAAATCTAACATCATTGCAAACACTGCACAATACTAGAAAATAAACAAAAGGTTGATCAAACGGATAATTGGGGTAGAGCGAAAAAGGGGGTGTAAGAGTCCATTCAAATTATTTGTTAGGGGATGTCCAAGTTGAGCTAGATGCATTAATGCATAAATCAAATATCATTGCAGATGTGAATAACAATAAATGCAGTTAAACAGTGTTGTTTTGTTGAGCTTACAATGGGTAATGGTTCACAAATGCATTAAATAATACAGCATTACAGCACGATGGTTAGCTTAGATGAACTTAAGACCCAGCTAGAGGGTGGAACTTCACTGAGATAAAGGCTGTGTCGGAATGTCTGCCCTAATCTTGATATAGTATGGAGTTAGATCGGTCTCGATTTTCTCAAATACACATATGTAATTCATATGTGGACAAGCTAAGATCCACACATGCGCAGCACTATTTACAAACAGAAGATTGTTTGCGACCATTCACAAAGCTTCTTTGTATGAGCCAATCACAAGAAAGTACTCCACGTTGGATGAATATCCCCAGATCCCGCATCCTCCACTCTGCCCCACTCTGTTCCAGACCTCCTGTGCAAAGCAAGGCTACAATCTTTGTGGTTCCTTCCATGCAATCTATTATTATTTAATTCAAAGGAGAAAAATAATGCGGAATGAATGCTTAATTTAGTATGACATAATTAAATCTCACTATCACAGTAGATCATACAAGTTTCTGCCCAAAAATTTTCTTTTCATTGTGGGTCTTTGTAATAGGAATAATAATAAAAAATTGTTTTGTACTGTACTTTCTCTACCTCATCTCGTCATTGTTGCCTGCAATAAAAAGGTTTTTGAAGTTGTTAGAGGCGCACTTGGAAGGTGGTTTGACTGGATTTGATTAAACATTTAAGCATATCTGAATAAAATAAATATTTTGATGGAGATGAGAAATCTGCTTTCTGGTATGTTGAAGTACCTATCTTAGTTTTTGGGAATATATAAGAGTTATTCTCTAATTTGTATTTACCGATCTGTCGTTACCATGTTTTAATTTGACTAATCGGATCTTCTCGACATTCTTTTTCCTGTTTGGTGTGATTGCAATTGTGGATCTTGACCTGGCCGGACTGGAGCGGAGCAAAAAAATTGCTTTGCTCCATACAGTATTTTGACGGTGAATGATGGAGAAGACATACACAGACGGTGATGTGCAAATGAGTAGCAACGGATGTGGAACAGTTCTCATTGAGAAAGAGCACACAGCACCATGTCTGCCTGAAAGGGATCTGCATTGTTTATTGGCCTGCAGTAAATTTCCTCAAAGAGGCATGATCCCAGTCACAAGGGGGTCAGACTGTAAGCATGTGCTCCAGCAGTGTTTGTACCACAACATCTACTAGAGCCAAGGAATTAGTGTATGAAAGGACATCAGTACAGATGTATAATTCACATCTTAATGCTTCACCTAGTTTTCCTTATCCAACTGTTTTTTTGAAGGGCAACACATACTTTGTGCCTTGGTCTACATAATCTCCTCTAGTTAAGAAGTCATTGTAAGCATTAGCAGTGAACTATGACTATGACTAGTAAAAAGACTATACATTAATTCTTCACAATCTTAGACAGTATGTTTTTTTTTTGTCACAATAATCAGTTTTAGTTATAACAATAGTGTAGCAGTAATCAATCCATACAAGTTTCAGATGAGACCAGGCTGATAGAAATTATAACATGATAAAACAAGATATGAAAAAAAACTCAAATCCTCATGTCCTTTGCAGAACAAATTGATGCCTTTGTCAAAGCTACAACAGTCAAAAACAGAAATGGAAAGGGTGCTGGTGAAACAAGTGGTTCCCTCAGTGGTTTGTTATTCTGGAGAACCGGGGTGGATATTTAGGCGTGCATCTGAAATGTTATAAGAATACATCAGATTATAACTAATAATATTAATAATAACTGATAATTGTATTAAATAAAAGCAAGTCACTACAAAGCAGAAATACCTGGACTAGGAGTTGAACCCAGGACCTTCTTGCTGTAAGATAACAGAGCTATAATCTGTGCAGCTATGCATCCCTACATCTAATATATAAAAACGTTTTTGATTACACAGCAAACAAATCATTGCTTTGGAAAATAGTTTTATTATAGTTATGTCTTGGCATTTCAGGCCCATTTTCAGATGTTGGTTTCAGGCACTTTGGTATCATGCTAATCAATTCAGCAGAGTGCACAGACCGTGTAACAGTTTACATACTCATACTTTGTAACTGCCAAATCAGTAAACTTCCGATCCAGTGTTTCCTGTTTTATGCTGATAGCGCAAAGGACTGTGTTACTGTTTGTGTCTGAGCACAAGCAAAAACATGGATAAGCAACAGTTCAATTATACGGATGAATGGATAACTGTGCAGAGATAAAAAAAAAAGCTACTGCTGCTCATTGGATGCCCTTTAGGTAGACACAATGGTGTCTTAATTGATATGAAAGATTACATAGTCCCTTTTAATTCGTAATGCAATTATTTTATTTTATATTGTATAAAACTGTAAAGAGAACATTATTTTGCTTCACTGCTCTTTACTAGTAACTGTTGTTGCTATATTTTACCTGTAGATTATAAATATATAATTAACTAGAACTGGTGTTGTAGTTAATTATTTAAATCATTCAGGTTTAAAGCAATTTAATGTTCTTACTTGAATAGTTAAAACTATAATCTGTTTACTCACCAGGATTTTAGGCCTCTTACACTCAGGGTGGCTTCTGGCACAGCTGTTAAAATCCAGTTATTCTTACCAGTTTAGTGACTTAAGCTAGGCTATCAGGAGAGCTATTCATTACCAACAAAAGAAATATTGTCTCTGTTTATTCAAATGTCATTAAAAGAAGGGTGGATCTGGCATGAGTGATAAACCACTCGCCATACAAAAAGTACAAATGACTACAGGTTATAATAATGATATCTTTATTTCTGCGATCCAGGATTATAATGATGATAATAAGGACAGTTAAAACAACATGAATACATTCAGCTGAAAATGGTTAATGTTTACAAATGTATTAATAATATAGCATTGTAGCAAGGCGATAACCCTACATTCATCTAACCTAGCAAAAAGGGGGGGGGTCTTTCCTAGGTCCTGGCTCCTTTGACCCCTACTATGCAGTAGAAAGAAGGTGGAGCAACAAGCTATTACAAAAGGCGGAGGTTGGACTACAAAAATCCAGAGAATAGGTTTATGAACTCAGAAAATGGCTACCTTAACATGCGGGTACACACGGATAAAAAAAGGTGTACAGACCCTCAATCTCTCTACTACACTAACCTCAGGACAAAAAGGGAAACCAAGAAAATCAGGATGAAAGAAACACATAAACTCACTCACAGCCTATCACACCACATTAACTCACACCATAAAATCAGAGCTCTTTTATAAATGCTTTTAGATTAAACATCAGCATAAAGCAATAAAAGCTTTGCAAAAACCTGACTTAACTAGCTAGTTCACTGATTTCCTTCTTTATTAGCAATCTTGTATCATTACACTGCACTCCTGTTACTCTTTAAAAATAAAATCACATTCATCATATTACATTCTAAAAAGGGTATTTCTTAGGCAAACCCCATCTTGGAAGTCTTTGAATTGTCAATACTTATGTATATTTACAAGAAGAACCTTATGATTTCTTAAAGCTGTATTAGCAAAACAGGACACAAAAAAAGAATTTGATAAAATGCGTTGGACCACAATCATATGCAGAAATATGAATGTTTAAAGAAACTTCTGATAAAGCTATGTGTTTGTGAATTTTGTAATAGAAGAATCAAGTTGATAAATGAAAACTTGCTTGGTGAGTTATTTTCCAAAGCAGTAGAATAACTCAAGCCATGATTAATATACACATGTCATAACTAATTACATTAATGGTGAAGAATGATAAGCCTTGTCTGGCTGTGTCTTCCTCCCCTCTCATATCACTCTGTCAAGCTCTCTGCTGATGATTAATGGATTCACACCGGAACAAGGATTGATAGGGATAACAAAGAATGATCTCATAAACAAAACAATATCCCGTGTAATTTTCCATTTACAATTTTAAAGTATATGTAACTAGAGTTTATGACTTAATTTTAACCATGAAACCTGTCTTTACCAAGCATAATTATGTAATATCATGACAAACTTCATTGGTCATTTGCTTGGGAGCACAAAGAATTTCAGGGATGAAACCTAAAAAGTGTGTTTTGCATAACATTGCTTGGCTCTTAGTGACAGCCAAAACAGAGAAAGGCTCCAAAGGGAGACCACTTTACAATTGTAAAGTATTGTAAAGTAAAAAGATTTCTGAAAAGCTTATATTTTTGCTTGGTTTTTACACATCTAATAAATTATTTTCATTAATTAAATATCCTTTTGATATTTTTTTATTAAATTATTGTTTTGCTTTGATAAAGAGTACCTCAGATATGGTCTTTCTTTGTTTCCTTTTTTTTTTCATGTTAATGAATTTCTTTCAGACCATGAGCGGATTGGAAAAGATTCATCCTATGAGCAAGAAGGGAAAGTACAATTTGTAATAGATGCTGTGTATGCCATGGCTCATGCTCTCCATAACATGCACAAAGACCTCTGCCCTGGGAAAGTTGGCCTCTGCTCCAAAATGGATACCATCAATGGCACACTGCTTCTCAAGTACATTCGCAATGTCAACTTTACAGGTGTGTATTTCTGCTAATTCTAAACATTATGTGTGCATTATGTGTGCTCTAAGTTGATACTGTATATTCAACTATATAAGGCTAGAACCAAAATATTATAATAAATGTAATATCTAAGGTGTATGTGACATAGTCCAATTATTGCCTGTAAGCTGTGTTCAACAGTTGTTTGTGTGTTGGTACATGAGATAACCTGAACGCTGCACTTTTACCCTTTTTTTGCACACACGCATACTGATTCAGAGACTTTATAAAGATCCACCAGCTTTAAATGATCATGCCAGAGAAAGCAAAACATGAAAGACAGAGATCTGTATGAATCCTGACAATCACCCATAGAAGGGCATGTTTTATCATAGCTGATGATAAGCAGTAACTTTGCTTTGTGAGATTTCCTGCCTTATCTTGTCAGCATGGAATTGCCCACGCAAGAGATTTCTGACTTCAAGGGCACTGGAGGCTGAGTTTAAATTGTGCGGAAGCAAGAATAGGAAGAGACTTAGCTGACAGCATAACAGAAACTGCTATCCGTTGCTGTTCAGTAGTTTCACTTTGTAAAGAGCAAAAATGTTTTTATTGTTACTGACAGAAGCTGAGTGTAGGTGTGGGCATGTGAAGGAGTGTGCATTACACAGAGTGTTTAAAATTTTCTCTACACAGGTCTGAAATCTTTTGACTTTTAAATCTTCATTTATTTCTCAAAATGGCTTCTCATATCAGAGGCATGGGTCAACCACAATAGTTGACCCATGCTTCTGATTTCAGCAACATTAAGGTTTCCATTCTCTTTAACACTTTTTTTCTATGTCCTTAGTATGTCCTTTAGGTTTTCATAGCTCAAAACTTGGCCATGTCCTTAAGAACTGGTGCTTTTTAAGGACAAAGTCAATATATTTAGTGTTATTATAAACTACTGTATTTGAATGATCTTGGAATGGGCTGTGTAATGTACAATGTTTGCAGACTCAGCAGGTTTCCATTCATTTTGGGGTTGAATATTTCAATAAATTTTTTTTTCTTTCATATTAATAATTAAATCACTGTAGTGCATCAAAAATTATGATCAGAACTCATCATTATGACTATATTTTATTCAGATCAGTCTTAAAATATCTGTACTTGAACTCGTACTCCATTTGGAAATATCTGGCATCGGTGCCTTCCAACAGCATGGTATCACAGAATCTCTGGGAATTAGTCTCTTCTTCGGGAAGACAGAAAAGAGTAAGAGACCTCTTGCAGCCAGAAACACATTTTTATGACTCGGGAATTATTTATTGGTTAAAAAAGCAAATAATTTTTTCACAGTTCAGATTACGTAATAAAAGAACCACTTCATCTCAGCACTGAGAAGAAATTATGGCGCTCTGCCTCACCTCACTGCTTGCAGAGTTGGCGTGTTGTTAACTGGGCAGGGACGGTGCAGCCAAGGTAGGTGCTTCCTGGAAAGAGCAGTTGATGACAACTTGTTTTGGTCATTCACTTTTCAAGCACAATTCACATAGATTATTAAAACATGAATAAAGCAAAATATTCTATGGATATATATATCTATATATATATATATATATATATATATATATATATATATATATATATATATATATATATATATGTATTTTTTTTTTTTTTTTTTTTAGTGAAGCCTCTTGACTGTTTACATTTACAGACAAAACCACACACAGTGCGTTCTGTATCCGTATCAGCATTAAACAATCTTTAAATGTCCCTTAGCGGCCTGTTTGGATCAAATTATATATCTGCTCTAGCATGCCTCCACGTCCTCTGGACAGCTGCAACACTACAACACCAATTCAATGTCTGTCTAAGCAGATGTTACTTGTTTAATGGATAGACACATTTTAATTAAATTATCAATTAATGTACAACATCATACATCATTTGTTTGTTAATATCCCTACTTCTGATAATCTATAGAAAAGTTCAGAAAGTTTCTTCTGCAACTTGTAGAGCAGTGGTGTCCAACTCCAGGCCTCTAGATCTACTACCCTGCAACTTATAGGTACGTCCCTGCTCCAGAAAACCTGAATCAAATGAGTGACTCTACAAGGCCTCCACCAAAACTTATTGCATGGTGAGAAACTAATCAGGCATTTGATTCAGCTGTGCTGTTGTAACAGAGATGTTGTGAAAGGTTGCAGTATGGTAGATCTTGAGGCCTGCAGTTGGAGACCACTACTGTAGAGGCTTAAATCTAGTCACATAACAGCTTTAAAGACTATTTAGGTGAACAACCAAGTGAGCAGGTATGTTTAAAGTGATCAGATAATTTACATTGTCAATGTCTACTGAAACTTAAATCTGGATTACAATGTAAATTATAGTTGACAATAAATAAACTGATTGATTGATATATCTAAGATAACACTTAGACAACTATTTTTATTTTCAAAATTCCAAGGATACACAAACAGCATTTGTTTGACAGAACTCTAGAAAATGTCCCATTCTTACAGAAGGTCACAGTACTGATTTAAAATATCCATCACAAACATTTGATAATCAAAACTGATAGGCAGACTTGCCCCCCAAAACCTTCATGATCAATAATAATACAGTAGCAGCCATTCAAAATGTCCCATCTCCCAGTCAAATGCCAGCCGAATGGCAGCCAACTGGAGTGACCCCCTCCTTCTCCCGGGCATGCATTTTTTTTGCTCTGACTCCAACTTTTCACTGAATTACAGGGTCTGACCAGGAGATCTCTTTAGGTCTTAATATCCACAAATCATGACAGAAAGAATATTTTAGTACCAAGATCAAAGTACAAAGAGCAGCCAAGGACACATCAAGGAAAGTAGGGAAATTTTGAATTGCTACTACTGTATGTGTAAACCCTTCTGCATTCAGTCCCATTCTAACTAGTTATTGTTTTATTATTGCACCAGGCTTTAAATCAGCCACAAACCATGACATACGTATATCTTGCAGTGGGCTTACAGTGTTGTGGTGCTAGCTGGCAGACTGCAGTTGCATCAAGCTAGATTCAGAGATAAAGCAAGACAAGGAAAAAAACACAGCAGTCTCTTATTTCCTGGTTTAAATTGCAGAAATCTTTGTCACAGATGAAAATAGTCCACCCTATTTTCCAAGGGAAAATGGGCGGGAGGGTGCAGGGTCTTATTCTGCTGCTCAGATTCCAAGCACACCAAATTCTGTCCATTCTCACTTAGCCAGCCTGTCTATCAGTTAGCTGTTTAGCTTCTCCACAACAAGCCATCTTCCATACAAAACTTTATTTTTTTTTATCATGTCTATATCTCAAGGGATTAGCACCTCTTCTATAGCACCTCTCCTGCCCTCTGGAAGGCGTTACAGGCGCCTCTGTACCAAGACAACCAGGTACAGGAACAGCTTCCTCCATAGTGCACATCTATCACTTTTGAGCTCTGCCTACTGACATCTGAACAATCAGCGACAGAATGTATCCTCATACACACAACAATAACACAGATTTTATCCTCATTCACATAGTAATACATGTACAAAAAAACATTTACAACTACCTACCTGCACCTAACTGGTTCATAGTCTGTATGCATAGCCTGTATACGTTTATCTTATACCACCTGATGCAATGCTGGATGTATGCAATTTGCATTTTGTTGCTTGTAGTTGTGACATTTTGCAATGATACTTTAATAAAGTTTAATTTATTCTATTTTATTGTATTCTAATTATATTTAGCAAAAGCAAACAAATAACAATATTTAAAACATGGTAAGCTGGATCTTTATTAAACAAAGTCACTACAGCAAGATGAGCAAAAGATTATATACAGCTCCTGACTAATTAATTATACCCCCAGATGTAAAATCAGAGCTCCATACGAAAGTAAAAAGGGCACTAATGCAACCTTCTGCATTGTTAACATATAGAAATAATTATGCAAAATAGGGCACTGCTGTAATTCTTGTTATTAACTGCTGATACAAGTTGAGCTAATTAAGTGTCAGTTGACCAGAGGGCCATGCAATCAAGCAGAAGGCAAAACAGATGCTTTGACAAAGCTTTAAATTTGGTTCACCAACACTGATGATTACACAGTGATAGACATATTCATCTCAATAAAGTTAGAGAGCACAACCTCTGGATGAAGGGCATGCATATATGCATGCAGAAGTGTCAAAAGTACTTATAAGACTAGAAAAAGATTTTCAGAATAAAAGCATCAATTCAACTCCTTTTATGTAAGAGCAAAAATGCAATGTTCATCTTACATTGAAGTTTCAAATAGCATCGTAATTAAAATAGAACATGAAACATAATCAACATGTACATTTTAAATACAATAAAGGGCGAATTGATGAGGAATGTTTTATGTCTCAGAATCTGATTAATTAGCGTTATTGTTTTTTTGCTAATTGTCTGCATCCATGTCATTATCAGCAATATTTTATATAAAAAAACAGGTTCCAAATTTTCTTATCATGCTCTTTATTTTTTTCTGTTTTTTTGTAGCTGGTATATAATGTCATTATCAATGTGCAAAGTAGCAACAAGACAGTTTTAAGACAGTAAGGGAAAAAAAGTGAGGATTGCTTCTTCAACTTAGATGGGTAAAAGTCTTCAGAAAAATAAATAGTGCAGTAAATTACGGATACTGCAAAAAACTATCCGAACCACCTCTACAACCAAAACCTCCAGCCTGGCAAGGCAATAAGTTTACAGGTAATAATCTAGAAATGTTGTCCTCTATTATAAATTCTGTGTATAACTTAGGCATTTAACCTTACTTCTTTTAAAAACATGCTGTTTTGGAATTTCATGGAATTTTCCCTGCAAGAAAAAGAGAAAATACTTGAAAATATAATCTGATCTTGCATTTTTTTCAACAACAGCAGCTCACTGCAGTTACAGCACAAAGCAGTCAAGTAGGAAATTGGACTGCAATCTGTTCAATCAGCAAGACAATTGACAATAAAGTTTGATATGTGAGATATCCAGCTGGCTGTCCAACGGCCAGATTGTTGATTGATTGTTGGTAATAAAATGATCTTCCAGTCAAGAATTTCCCTGCATCACTTCAATATTTTTTTGACCTACTAAAACATATACAAATCTGTCAACTAATTGTTCTACATTAAAAAAACACACACCACAAATTGCTGATTGATAATATGATTATTGAACTAATCTTTACTTAAATAACTGAATGTATCTATGCATCTATATGTGGTGGCAGAAGTAAAAAAGCACCAGGATGAGTATAAAATTGTATTTAAATCGTCTTTGATTAAAGTTCCTATGGTGCTAGATATGCTAGTCTGAATATTTATAAATATTTGGATATATTGGACTTTTCAGTGACAACCATATGTTTTAAAAGAAACAAAGAATATATGGAGTGCATTGTGTCAATTAAAATGTCACGGTAATGTCAGAGGTTGACTCAGAAGACTGGTTTAAGCTAATATGAAAAGCAGCAATAGGTTAACAACTAAGGTTTTCAGATTATAATCTTTGAAACCACAAGACTTCAAAATTTAAGGGAGATAAATACCAACACAAGTGGATAACAACTGGTGCCACTCCTGCTATATAAGTATACATAACTCAAAATTGCTTTTAAAAAACACTGTGGGGGTGACTGTTTTGTAATGGCCTTCACAGCCACCAGATCACATTCCAATAGGGAGGACCTTAGGCATGAGATTAAGTAAATAAGTCAGGTCATGGATGTGCTATCATGCCAATGTGGAAACAAGGTAATGCTTTTATTTAATTTTTTTAAGATCATCTCATCTGTTACTTTTAAAGTGGAGGATGTTATTTTTCAGGGTGGATCATCAAAATTAGTGGTCCTCATAATTGTCAATCATTCTGTTGATACGTTTACATAAGGCCATCCTAGATGCTTATACCCATTTTCAATTAACAGGGGTAAATCTGACATAGCCAAAAAATTGCAAATCTTTTTTTTTGGTAAGCTTGTATGAGCGATGTAAACAGTAACTTTTTTAAACAGAGCATGGGTTAACCCACACCTCACCTTTAAGACAAACCTTGTTATGTTGCTCTAAATTATGTGAGGGTGATAGATGGTATAGCTTAAAAATTAAAAGCCAAATTCCTTACAGGAAAATAACTACTTGTCCTTTAATGTCTACCTTCAAAGACATTTTCAAGTTGTTCAAAGGGATGACACAGTAGCTCGATAACAACCAAGGCTATCTTTGCAAACCACAAGGTGAAGAAGATGCACAGAAAAAATTGAGACAATATCCAAAACTCACTGTTAGAGAGATATACTGGAATCACTAAATTTCCGTAACAACCATTTATTTTAGCGCATTTTTACCAAGGGGACTAATTAGTGAGGGGGGCACTGTAGTTCATCTGGCAGTGTATTTACCAACACTAAAATGTTTTTTTCCGCCCACATGCTATATTCTCTGCTATACAGTATAAATCCAATTGCTTGTCTGGCTCATAAAACTTTTCTGTGTTGAATGAAAACTGTGGCCTGGTCATAAAACAAGGAGTTTAGTCGCTAAACATTTAAACAGTCTCCTCCTGCAACACTGCAAGTACTCAATTAGCGCAATCTGTCAAGGCAATCAAAAACAAATCAAACATCAATTCCCTTTACTGCTGATAGGGGCGAATCTTTATAAATGCAATGACTTTCTACTTAAATTACAACAGGATAAAACTAGGGCATTTAAAACTCTGAGGGATTTCAATTGTAGCGTAGAGAAAGATAAATCTTCTCAAGAGAATAAATAAAAATGGCTTCAGAGATAAACTTGCATGTTTCTAACCTGGACCCTTGACTCTAGTAATCAATTTTAAATCAGTATTGATGTATTTTATATATAACAGCACATGCAAAAAGAGTATTATGTGAATATATCATAGGTGGGAAGTGATTCAATTTTTTTTAATCTATTTAATTACAGGAAGTGTAAATAGTTAATTGCTATTAATCTCATTTTAGTCAAAACCCATATGTTTACAAATTAAATAAACTTTTCAAATCAAAAACAAATTTGATCCTCAGTTGTTGAATAAAATATCATATGAGCATAGCAACAGATATATTTCTTGTATTTATCAGTTTTTTAGGGTATTGAACCATTGGATTGGTTGAAAGTTTAAATCATTTAGCTTTATTTAGAAACCCCTGATATTTTATTCAACTTCTTTCAAAAACTATTCGAAGTGTAAATACTCCCTATGAACATTCCATTAACATTGATTATAGCAATATTCCTTTCACTAAAATATGGTAAAAGAAAAAAAATAAATAAATATAGCAACAAGGCAGACAATATTGCCTGTAAACAGATCATTTCCATTTCTAATACTGACAGAACTGTGTTAGCTCTGCATAAAGCATTGCCTTTAGGAGCCTAACAATTGCTATTCAATGTACAGCATTTAATAGATTTGGTGCAAAAAAAGCCTGTCTTTGATTGGACGGTTGGTGTGGTTCATTGACATACAATTAAAGAAAGTTGTTTGTGGACAGATGGAGATGAGCGAGCGTAGTGAGGGCCGAGTGACCATGGACCTGTAAGGCCAAGCATGTGTTGAGTGTGCAGAGAGGCGAAGTGGGGACATACATTTTGTTAAACAAGCAAAGAAAAGGAGTGAAGCTAGAGCAAAGGTAGCAGAGCAGAGTTTGTCAGAGTAAAGCTTGCTGCAGACAGATTTTGTGTGCATTTAATCGCTGCCCATCTGTTTCACTGTACATTTTGACTGGTAACAATTGGCGCTTTGCTTTGTGGCAGACTTTACGCCATAGGTTTACAAGAAATAGGCCAGTACAAAGATTCCCAGCGTAGGAATTTAGTATGTACATAAGAAAAACAATTAACTGAGTTAATATATATATATATATATTTTTTACGCATTAAAGTTTCACCTGAAGGCAGTCCAAACATACAGCTCGACATTGAAGTTAAACATATGCTTTCCTTTGTTCTTATTTTCTTCAGGAATTGCAGGTACCCCTGTGATCTTCAACGTGAATGGAGATGCTCCTGGTCGCTATGAAATCTACCAATACCAGATTAGTAATAACACAATGGAATACAAGATCATCGGGCACTGGACAGATCAGCTCTACCTAAATGTATGGATACTCTTATGTTTTTGTATGGTACACACAGCATTCTTTACGTAAGCCGGGCTTAAACAGTGCAATTTTTTGCGCTTTTTGGGGTGATTTTCCAGTTGTGCAAGAATTTTTCAATCAGGCCGACTTCAGCAATTAAACATGTTTGTTTTTCTCCCGACCGTCATGGGCAAATCGCTCACTGGGCATGCGTTAACAAGGAATCTTCTTTTTCCTTCCTCTTCTCAGATGTACACACATAAGCATGGCGGGGGTGCGGGTGAAATGGAGTTCTTTCTGTAAAATTGACAGACTGTAGTAGTCCAAATACGTTATTGCCTTTTCTTTTTGATGGCTTTCAGCACAAAATTGTCAAGGAATCACATCCAGTGAGCTTCATATTCCTCTTCTACTCATTTGGCTTCCGTATAGACAGAGTAGCTCCATCTCACTGCGGAGCTGAGTCAGACGTGGTTTTTAGACGTAGAGTATGAGCAGGTAGATCGCATCAGAGCATCGGGCTGAACATGCATCATGAGCTATGAACCCACTCTTATGTAATTTTTATGTAATTTTGAAAGGGAATTGTTTTTTGTCTTTCACGGCTGCAAGATTTAATCATCAATATAAATATAAATTTGCATTTGAAATAAAGCAAAATGTGTGAAATAGTACATGCATCAAATATTTTTGCTATACTGATTAATTGTAATCCCCTGTATGAACCTGGGTTCTATATAGAAATCCTTGTAAGAAAAGGGTTTGTTTAAATGATACATGTTTGCTGGAACATTTTAGGCCTCATCCTAACTACCGGTACATAAAACATCTGTCTTTTCTTTTCTTTTTTTTAGACTGAGGAGATGCAGTGGCCTGGTGGAACCCAAGAAGTGCCGTCCTCTATCTGCAGCCAGCCTTGCCGTCCTGGGCAGCGCAAAAAAACAGTGAAGGGGATTCCATGCTGCTGGCACTGTGAGAGTTGTGACGGCTACCAGTATCAGGCAGATACTTACACCTGCAAAATGTGCCGCTTTGATTTGCGGCCAAATGACAACCACACCGGATGTGTTCCCATTCCGATTGTCAAGCTGGAGTGGAGCTCTCCTTGGGCAGTCATTCCTGTCCTGATTGCAGTATTTGGTATCATAGCTACTTTGCTAGTCGTTGCTACATTTGTTCGCTACAACGATACGCCCATCGTTAAAGCATCTGGTCGAGAACTGAGTTATGTACTATTGACAGGTATCTTTTTGTGCTATGCTACAACTTTTCTCATGATCTCAACACCGGATGTGTTTGTATGCTCCCTACGCAGGATTTTTCTTGGGCTTGGCATGAGTATAAGCTATGCAGCACTGTTAACCAAGACAAATCGGATATACAGGATTTTTGAGCAAGGCAAAATGTCTGTCAGTGCTCCTCGATTCATCTCTCCAGCCTCTCAGTTAGTCATCACTTTTAGTCTGATATCGGTGCAGCTACTTGGAGTGTGCATCTGGTTTGGGGTTGATCCATCACAAGCTATCATCGACTATGAGGACCAGCGTACAGCCAATCCTGAAATGGCCAGAGGGGTACTAAAATGTGACATATCAGACCTGTCTCTGATCTGTCTGCTTGGATATAGCATGCTTCTGATGGTCACCTGCACAGTTTATGCAATCAAAACTAGAGGAGTTCCTGAAACATTCAATGAGGCCAAGCCTATTGGCTTCACCATGTACACAACCTGCATTGTTTGGCTAGCCTTCATCCCCATCTTTTTTGGAACTTCACAGTCAACAGAGAAGGTAAAGTTTAAAGCTAAATTTGCTAAATGCTTCTTGATGTTTGTCAAATCAGCAAAGGTACTTGTACATATTCTATGGAAGTTTGTCATTTGGACATCTTATGTTTTCATTGTATCTGATTTTGATGAAAATGCCTGCTTAAATTATTTTTTTGTATTTGATAACTATCATTGTGTTTGTGAATGCCACCACCATTCATCACCAGCTCCACAGAGGGACTTACATGGTTTTTAGAGCAAGATGTCAGGATGATTCATTCACCTGGAATTATCTTTAATACTTGTGTTTCCGTAAATATTGTCTAGTGAGAAACCGAGTCAGCAATCAACTTATATCCTTGCAAACGGGCATAGATGTTGCAATATTGGACAGAACCTTTGTAGTTGCTCGTTGTTGTTGCCAGCTGACAGTTAATCATGCATTACTTAGGACTACAAGTACTAATTCTGAGGTTGGAAGCACAGAGAGGAAAGGTTATATTACAACAGCAGCAAAAGCATTAGAATAGGCTTTGCACAGCAACAAACTTAATAGCCTATTGTTATTTACACAAATATATACATATATACATAATTTACCAAAGACACGATTTTTTAGCATAGCAACTAAAACCTTATGTTGCAGGAAAAAAGTTAAAATGTTTGCTTTCTGTCCTGCAGAAAACAATGTTGTATATGTTTTTCTTTTCTAAAAATCTTCTAATTGTATCAGTTTTCAGCAAACTCTAGCAATCACAAATAGCATTTTAGAATTCACAAACTACCCTATTTTTTTTTTCTGTCAACATTTTCCATATGGGAATGTCAGATAAACATAGAACAGCTCAGACCTACAGTAACCAGAAATGCAACAGAAGAGCCCTAAAAATTCATATTGGTTTCTGCCCTCAGCTCTTTACTGTCAATGTCCCAGTGGAGCAGATTGACCATCATGTCCAGAAAGATTTATGTTAGCAACTCCTATGAAAGTGGACAAGGGTCTTGGCTCCCTTTAGAGAGCAACTTCACTCTATACTCCAGAGGGCTGGGAATATTGTTTAGGACTCACCCCAGGGCAAAAGTAATCTTCTTGGGAGATTACAACACTTTGCCCTCTATCGCCAAAAAGTGCTCCTGTGTTTTTTGCAGTATGATGACATACATGGATTTATCACTTGCAGCATCTTGTGTCCTCTTTTTTTTTCAGAAATGACAAAAATCTCAATATGGCTTGCATTTGAAGAAGGAAATATTTTTACCAGAATAAAAAAAAATCATAGCCCACTAATTTAGGCTGTATAATTTACTCCAATAAATACATTGAGGTTACTGTTAGCCTTTGCTGGTTCACGATGGCATCCATGTCAATCCAATCCTTAATATGTATTAGAATGGCATACAGTTCTAACATATATTATTGTGTGGTCTGAGACACCTTTGAGCTATTCCTATATCAAACAACTAGTTTGTGATGTTTCAAAATGTAATGTCAGTCAGAACCTTTGTCTATTTTCTAAGGAGGATTTTTTTCAGCTGTGGTTTAATATACATTCAATACATTTTTGGTTGTTGACTTTAGAAAGGTTGTAATGAAAAAGGAGGAAACTCAGTTGTACATTTATTCCACTTTTCTTAATCAGATGTACCATAGAAACTTGATTAGCCACATAAACAGAACCTATACATTCTATAACAGAAATGCTTCTAAATGACAGATAGTCTTTGGTCTGTCTTAACTTTAAGTTTCAAGTCAAATAGAATTCTTAAATTATTTGCTAAATTAGAATAGATATTTTCTTTGAACTTTATTGAAATTGAGAAGTTTAAATACATTTCAACTTGGAGAGTCTCACATGGAGAAAAAAAGCAGCAATTAGAAAGTTTTGACAGGAAGACATACAGTAAGTCTGGCAGAAGATATTAGAGCTGAATGCAGACGAGCTGCATAAGCAGGAAGCTCTAGGATAGAGACGTCTTTACCACCTGGAGTCTGACACTGCTAGTAGAATGGTTTTGGAAGTTTAAATGCAGTCTTGAATCATTCATGGCTGAGGTGCAGACATGCAGCTGCATCAATACGCTGGATCAGGGACACAAAAGAGGCAATTAGTTGGCAGATAAGTCTTTCAGTTGAATTTATGCCTAGGTTTATTTTCAACCTGGAGAGACTCAAATGCAGAAAAAGCATCAATAATAAAGTGTTATTCTCTCATAGACAAACAAAAGTCTTTGGCACTCAGACGCCATTACAGGATGCCGGAACTGAATGTAGTAGAACTATGTTAGCAGGTAGATTTAGGTTAAGGTGACTAAAAAAGGTCCGCTCTGATTCCAGACGTTTCTACCAAATCAGCTCATATCGCTGCATTGCAATAGTTTTAATAATATTCTGAAGTCTCTGCCTCCAGTGAAAACTCAGTCTCTTACCTTCTCCCACTCTGCCCCCCGATTTACCCCTACACTAGATCTATTAAAGCTAAATGTTGCCAAATTGAGTTACTCCAAAGAAAAAAGATACTTGGCCGATAAGCTTGAGCAGGGTGCAGTCTTACAGTTAAATTTACACCTAGACTTCATTTCTTCAGTGTTTGATTGAATTAGCCTAATAAGTGTACAGGTACTTAAGTTTTCATAAGTATTACCATCAGGGTTTTGTGATTGCCTATCCAAAAACATCTACTTATTTTGGTGGAATGATGTTGATTATTTTGTATTTGCATCATCCATTTCTGTTTTTTTCTGTTGTTGTTGAGATGCTGCTTAAGCATCATATTTTATCATAATTTCTCTAATGCTTTCTATTTTGTGCAGTGCACAATCCTTCACGGAGCACAAAATCTACACATAATAATGCATCCACCTCATTATTTTACAGTTTGGATGACATTCTCTGACTTACAGGCTTTCTCCTTTTTCATCCAAGAGTTATTCAAGTCATTTTGGTCAAACACTTCAGTTTTACTTTAATAAAAGGACAGGACATGTCTTTTGTTTTTCCTATTGGCATTAGAAAACTGAAGTCTTGCTTAATATTTGTGTGTATGTTAAAATGTGCTTTTAAAGAACATCTGGAAAAAACATTGTCTGAAAATTCTTCCTCATTGTCATAACATAAAAAAATTACATCTAATGCAATATCGAACCAATAGAGAAAGAAGTAATGTTATTTAGGTTTTATGCAAGTATGTATATGTTTCTTTATCTTGACTTTTCAGGATATGAATATATTCTCAAATGGAATATTTTTTCTCCCTTTTCATATTCACATTACAGATGTATATCCAGACAACAACACTGACTATCTCTGTCAGCCTCAGTGCATCAGTTTCCCTTGGAATGCTCTATATGCCCAAGGTCTATGTGGTTCTCTTTCATCCAGAGCAGAATGTGCCCAAGCGCAAGCGCAGCCTGAAGGCTGTGGTCACTGCAGCCACAATGTCCAACAAGTTCAACCCCAAGGGAAGCCTGAGGCCAAATGGAGAAGCCAAATCTGAACTCTGTGAAAGTCTGGAAACACAAGGTTCGTAACACACTATCTTTGGTGTCGTAAAGACATAAAACAGGTCAAATACATCTGTATAAAGCGGATTTCAAGCAGAGGCATGTTCCGTGCATAAGTATAGCTGAATGTGAAGTACCTTGGACAGTATTCAAACCCCTTCGCCCTTCTTTCTTACAAAGTAGTACACAATTGTGAAGTGGACTTTAAACCAAATATAATTTTTAAGATTTTTACAAGTGAAAATCTAAAAAGTGAGGGATGCATTTGTATTTAGCCCCTCTACTCCAGTAGCTCTAAATAAAGTCCAGCACAATGAATTCCCTTTAAAAAGTCATCTAAGTAGTAACAGGCTGCGTTTAATTTACTTACAGTAATATTCAGCATAAACAGCATGTGGACAACGCCACACTACACAAGGAAGCAGAAAACACAGCCGCTTACAATTTTCAAAGGCTCTTCATGCCATTCAAGAGCCACAGCCATTTCTATCCAGGAGTTTCTCCACAAAAGAACTGACATGTTGAATAAAAGATATAGCATGCACACACAGTACTAACTCTTTCCCACGAAATACTTATTTGGAGCCTAATTGGTATTACAAGTACTTTACTCTGTTCCTTCCCATATCTTCTCAATATGCCCCACATTAAAACAAAAAAATCATTCAGCAGGTGCTTATCACTTTATTACAATGCCTTGTGGACATCTCACCAGTGTTGTTTTTTTACAGCTATCTTAGATTTAGTCTTAGTCATAATCTTTAGGACAAAAACTGTTATAAGTCTTAGTCATATTTTAGCCATTACAATATGTGATAGTTTTAGTCGGTTTATAGTCAACTAAAATTTAAAAAGATTTTAGTCTAGTTTTAGTCAGTTTAATGTTGCAAAAAATGTTAACCTTTACAATTTAGAACAACAATCAGATTCTTTACCGGACTGACAGCTCTAGCATAAATACTACAATTGCTGGAGAAACAATGCTGCCGTGCAGTTCATCATTGCGCATTGGGCAGAAAACTTTGATTTATAGAATTCAAATAAACTGTTCTATGAATTAATGCCCTACTTTATAAAAAAAGTGTCTCTCAAGAGCTGTGAAAATAGCAGATCTAGTTCAACACAGCATCTTGGTTAATATAGTAGATAGAAAAGCCAACAAAATGTACAATAAAGGAATGGTTTTAGACATACAAGGTTAACTTCCAGATCTACTATGAATTATGCATTAAACACAGATCAATCAATCTTCATTTCCC
This sequence comes from Cyprinodon tularosa, assembly GCF_016077235.1. Taxonomy (NCBI): domain Eukaryota; kingdom Metazoa; phylum Chordata; class Actinopteri; order Cyprinodontiformes; family Cyprinodontidae; genus Cyprinodon; species Cyprinodon tularosa. The sequence continues at coordinate 1,854,928 of NW_024038657.1, read as the reverse complement.
CCCAAAAAGGAAAGAACAAAAACATTCTTCATTCTACTTTGGCAACTTTGGCTTTGTTTCTGAGAATTTCCCCTTTATTACCACTGTTCAAGGGTCAAAGTGGATTTAAATTCTAAGGGTTTTGGATATAAACAAAATAACACCCAGAGAACCTACATAATTGCCTTGTAATGCCATGGCAATCCAGACCTAAATTGAATGAATATGCTACCTAAAATGTTGACATACTGTATTTAAAGGAAACATGGAAAATGCTTTAATGACAACACCAGGAAACATTTACATCATATTTAATCAGCCACATATCGTTTATTAAGTAGGGAGAGCAGGAAGAGACATACTGCTCAGTGTGGAGCATAAAGCGAGTCTGAGCTAAGCTGTGCAAAAACGCATATTTGCACAAGCACAGCTGGAAGATCAGAGTTTTTCAGAGTTGAGTGCGCATTCCGGCTTATTTTCTCCCCTGCCACTGCTGCCATGGTCATTCTGTGGTCATGCAGAACGTGCACCGCTGCACGCCAGGTGGGCTGTATGTCCAAACAAGACGCAGTTGCAGCTGATACTGCTTAGCTTGTCTAACAGATTACATCACAATGATGCTTTTTCAACGTCTGACTGACCACCTGCTAATTCTTATTTAGTCTCACATCAATGACTAGTCATGTTTTCGTCATCAAAGATCCATGTTTAGCTCGTCAGTTTTTGTTATCGTGATGAAAAAAGGATCGTGTACGAAATAATTTCGTCATTGTTAACGAAAACAACACTGCATCTCACTTAAACTTTGTTGGAGCTGCAGTCTTGCACACATGGGACTTATTTAAGAAGGGCTAAGAGCTTTGTATTTCCTGGAAACAAAGGTTTTAGTGAGCACATTTTTTTCCCCATTTAATTTCTGGGGCACTGTACTAAAGTGTTAAAACATTCTCTTGATAAGTTTGAAAATCTACAAGATGATTCAGTAACAAAAGTTGTGTTTTGTACTAATTCAGAAAGGATTTGTTAAATTTAAAGTGTGAGATCATGCAGACAGTATTTACATCATTAATGGGGGTACAAAGATGCCTTGTTAATCAGAATCTTTCAATTCATAAGATATGAGTAGGCAGTCTTAAAGCTACAGTGTGTAACTTTTAGCGACATCTAGCGGTCAGACTGCAGCAACATGAACATCCCCCCCCCCCCCCCCCCCCCCCCCCCCCCCCTTCTCCCCCCCAACAGTACAGCGAGCGTTACGGGACAAAATGTCTTCCACGACGTCCGCATCATCTACCTTCTCAAGTGATGAGGTTTGTTTACATAGATAATTTTACAGATAGTATTTCACTTGTCTGTGTAGGGTATAGATTTCATGTAGACTTAAGATAATAAATATACCCGTTATTTTTTCTACATCGTTGTGACGTTTTGGCGATCTCGCAATCGCTAGTTTGTTGGCTCTGCGCTGCCGTAGCGCAAAGATGTCTGCCTCCATGGCTGCGAGACCCGCTCCTATGTAATTATAAATAACGAATTCTAAGGCAACGCAAATATAAAGGTTAAGAGGCTGAGCTCGTAGATGATGATAAATAACATAGTTATGTATAATATATTACATTTCTGACTGAATATCCCTGTAATTATTACCCACTGTAGCTTTAATGTAGGGACAGACTTAAATCCAAAAAGTACTCACATTTGGTTTGATGACTGAACGTTCTAGTTTTATGCTTTGACACGCTGTATTGCAAATAGTGACGTGTACTAGGATGACAAAGCCTGTATCCACACTTGCATGGACCGTTTTTGTGTGTCTAAGAACAGAGTTGTTTCATCTCTATTTAATTATAGAACCCATTTGCTGGTGAGGACATTTCCACTTTTGAACTGTGAATCTAACAATTGCTCTTTGTGCTTATATGTCAGACTGTGTTGAGGGAGGGGATCCTTGTGAGGGACTTTAGACTCTCAGGTAATGAGAATAGTTAATGACTTTGCCCTTTTTTTTTATTTGTGACCATATTTCTTCTCTTAATTTTCACTACCTGTAAAACACTCTTGCCTGCTGAAATGCACACTGTGTTGAATGAGTTTTGGCTATTATGCAGCTCCTGAATAACTCAAGGCAGTGATCACACTCTCAAATACAGCAGAAAAAATAGCTAATGAACATGTCAACATTTTTTCATTATATATCTTTCTAATGAGGTTATTGGCACGAAGCTCACACCAGATGTTGGTACCAGCCCAAGTAATTCGCACATACAGGATAATATACTCAAATAACTCAATGAGTTAATAAATTAAACTAGAAGAGGAAATTAATATTGTGTTTGTCTACTGATATCTATTAATCTTTTGCTAGACATGTAAGATGTCCCAAGTGTACAGGTGCTGGTCATAAAATTAGAATATCATGAAAAAGTAGATTGATTTCAGTAATTCCATTTAAAAAGTGAAACTTGTATATTATATTCATACATTACATACAAACTCATATATTTCAGATGTTTATTTTGTTTAATTTTGATGATTACAAATGACAACAAATTAAAATCTCAAATTCATCATATCAGAAAATTAGAATATTGTGAAAAGGTTCAAAATTGATGGCCCCTGGTGCCACACTCTAATCAGCTAATTAACTCAAACCACCTGCAAAAGCCTTTAAATGGTCTTTCAGTCTAGTTCTATAGGCTACACAATCATGGGGAAGACTGCTGACTTGACAGTTGTCCAAAAGACGACCATCGACACCTTGCACAAGGAGGGCAAGACACAAAAGGTCATCGCTAAAGAGGCTGGCTGTTCACAGAGCTCAGTGTCCAAGCACATTAATAGAGAGGCGAAGGGAAGGAAAAGATGTGGTCGAAAAAAGTATACAAGCAAGAGAGATAACCGCACCCTGGAGAGGATTGTGAAACAAAACCCATTCAAAAATGTGGGGGAGATTCACAAAGAGTGGACTGCAGCTGGAGTGAGTGCTTCAAGAACCACCACACACAGACGTATGAAAGACATGGGTTTCTGCTGTCGCATTCCTTGTGTCAAGCCACTCTTGAACCACAGACAGCGTCAGAAGCGTCTTGCCTGGGCTAAAGAGAAACAGGACTGGACTGCTGGTGAGTGGTCCAAAGTCATGTTCTCTGATGAAAGTAAATTTTGCATTTCCTTTGGAAATCAAGGTCCCAGAGTCTGGAGGAAAAGAAGAGAGGCACTTCATCCACGTTGCTTGAAGTCCAGTGTAAAGTTTCCACAGTCAGTGATGGTTTGGGGTGCCATGTCATCTGCTGGTGTTGGTCCATTGTGTTTTCTGAGGTCCAGGGTCAACGCAGCCACATACCAGGAAGTTTTAGAGCACTTCATGCTTCCTGCAGCTGACCAACTTTTTGGAGATGCAGATTTCATTTTCCAACAGGACTTGGCACCTGCACACAGTGCCAAAGCTACCAGTACCTGGTTGAAGGACCATGGTATCCCTGTTCTTAATTGGCCAGCAAACTCTCCTGACCTTAACCCCATAGAAAATCTATGGGGTATTGTGAAGAAGAAGATGCAATACACCAGACCCAACAATTCAGAAGAGCTAAAAGCCACTATTAGAGCAACCTGGGCTATCATAACACCTGAGCAGTGCCACAGACTGATCGACTCCATGCCACGCCGCATTGCTGCAGTAATACAGGCCAAAGGAGGCCCAACTAAATACTGAGTGCTGTACATGCTCATACTTTTCATGTTCATACTTTTCAGTTGGCCAACATTTCTATAAATCCTTTGTTTTTATTGGTCTTCAGTAATATTCTAATTTTCTGATATGATGAATTTGAGATTTTCATTTGTTGTCATTTGTAATCATCAAAATTAAACAAAATAAACATCTGAAATATATGAGTTTGTATGTAATGTATGAATATAATATACAAGTTTCACTTTTTAAATGGAATTACTGAAATCAATCTACTTTTTCATGATATTCTAATTTTATGACCAGCACCTGTAGAGAAATTACACACACTGCTCAGATGGGATTTTGACATATTCTCCGACACGATTAACTTCAAATAAAGAAAGTTCCAAGGGGCTTCTCTATGGAAGCTTATCTTCAGTTCCTTGATTTGGCCTGGCCGTTCTAGCACCCTTATTCTTGTTCTCTCAAAACAAAACCAATTAAGTTGTTGTGTGATTGGGATTATTTTCATGCTGAAAAATCCACCATCTTCTCATCTTCAGATTCAGTAATTTATTTCCATTATTTAATTTTGCAGTTAAAAGGTCTTCTATTAACATGTGCTAAAAAACAAATACACAGCATGAGTATCTTACCACACATTAGTATTGTTTCTTTGAAATTATATCTATAATTATCTATCCTGAGTCCTAGGCCTATAGGCCATAAGTTAGTAAAAAACTTTGGATATTAACTGCCACCAATAATAAGCAATATTACAATTTAAATACTGACAGATTGCAGTTGTTTTCTTGGCTCTCTGAATGTTGAGGCATCTTTCCCTCATGTAGTTCTTTACATCCAATTCAGAGACTAATTTATTTTAATTTCTCAGAATGTTACTTGGATTGTTACCAACAAAAAAATTGAATTTCAGCTCAATGGAAAAGAAAAACATTTATGCACTGGAAACTTATTTCCTCACTGTATGTGGCCAACACACATGAGCATGAAAGGACAATATATGTGTATGTTTCTCTACAATGGCCACTCAGCATGATAAACCCAGTTAATGTGATGACACCACTTTTCTGAGAGCAGGAGACAAGCGATAGCCATGTTTCCCATGTAATTTGTTTCTGTGCTGACAAAAAAATGAATCACAATAACAGTGAAAAAGAAGACGAATAGGTCTGCCAGCTGCATTTTTTTCTGAACCGTTTATTCTTAATCTTGGCCCCACAGCACATAAATATTTAAATAAGGTTCATTTATCAATGCTTCTCCAGGATGAGATGCTTTGGATGAAATGGCAAAAATACCGCCTCCTATTCCAATCCCACACATGGCTCTGACAAATATAGAGAAGGGTTTACTATAAAGGGTCCTTCAATTTTTGTCCCCACTCGAACTTTCAGCTATTCACTGATTTTGATTCCCCAGATTACCATAACTGAGCATGGTCTTTGTGGTTGGCTTATTAAAACAAACATGGAACATCCAATAACACTTGCACATAAACCATATGAAAGGCATCACACCTGAAGAGCTCCGGAATGTATGGTAGCTCTGAGCAGATTTCTAAGGGAAATAATCTAAATTATAGTTATATAAATAAGTATAGCTTTTATCTGTTAATAGTGGTTAGAGTCCAATATAACACTTCCTATGGCTTCAAAATAACTGTAAATTTTTAAACTACAAATTTAATGACTGCTGCATGCTTGCTTGGTGCATAAAGACCTCACAAATCTTTGCATGCAGTGAAGAACTGGTAATTGAATGGCTGCTGCATTTAATGTTACTGTACTGCTGTGATCTGCCATTTGACCCCTTCTTTCCTCCATTTATGGTAAAAATGCTATATTCACAAAATGCAAGGCGAAATTTGTTACCTTTGCAAATTGTAACATATGGAGTTATGCTTAAATTGGTTTTGACAAATCCAACATCTTTACTTCTTCTTTTTTTATATTTATAATTACTTTATATTTACTACAGTATGTAACCATGACCGATATGTTAAAGTGTAACCAACCCCTCTCTTCTAAGAGAGGACTTTGCCATTTCCTATCAGAAACAATCTCTAAGGCTGATGTAGATCAATTAAAATCTAAATCTGACAGTATTTGTGTTAAGCTTTGTATTTTCCTTTTTAGCATTTGCAGATTATGTTTGGATTTTTGGGGGTTAGTTTGGCAGCATGGTATAGGGATAGGGATGGGAATTCATAACATATTCCACATTACAGTTGTTATAGACAAGTTTCCCAGCCAGAGCTATGTGCAGCCATTTTTATTGGTGTCTGCCAAGTAAAACTTGGTGAAACTAGTACGGCCACATTCAGGGATGTGCCATGCAGGATAAGCAGCTTATTAAAGAAAGAGAAAAAAATTACCAGATCCACCTGCTTTTCACTTAGTTTACAAGTAACCCATGTGATAGATGAGCTTAAATAGCGTTGTTGGCTGACGTCTCTGAGCCATATAAGTATGTTACAGTTCAAGTAGACCTGCGGCCCACTGGCCCTTCTCTGTGTCTTTAAGTGTGTGTCTATGTGCACATGTATGAACAATAACAATGGCAAGAAACAGTGCTATGAATAAAAAGAGATGTTTTTTTGTTTGTTTTGTTTTTTTTTTCTTCAAAATCATGTTGGGGTGATAGGGTATATTTCCTCTGCCAATAGGGCAGCACGTGCATGGTTTCCTCAAGCTTGGTCTGGATATGCAGGTGCAGCTCATACTCTCCACTTCTACTTCCTCCATAACCGCCGCCCTAGCGTTATGTAGAAATTATGCAGACATTGTCTTGATTGAACATCTGCCTTCACATAGAACAAACTGTGTTTTGATAAGCGGTGCAATTTAAAAGGTATTGAGAAGCTTTTCATGTTGTTCTGGCATTTCTGTCCACCACAATGGACTTAACAAGGTACGAAAATATGTTGCTGTTTTTAACATTAGGCCATTTTATCTTATTGTTCCCTCAGTTTAATATTAAAGCAGGGTGAGAAATTGATAAACCACTTTCTTTTATGAGAAATAAATTAGAATGCACCTATTTTAGACCCATTGCTACCCATTGTTAATAAATGCTGACTTTATTAGACCTTGTTGGTGGAAGTAAACTGGAATCTTATGAATCCTGTCTTAAATTATTTATCTTTGATTGCATGTCTGACATATTGATCTGGCCTATTTTCCTAACAGGTTCATATTAACAGTTTCTTTTACATAGTTTTCTCACCTGTTGCTAGCAGCTAAGATTGCAGAAATCCTTTCTGATTGGCTAGATATATGCTGAGATACTTTAAAAGTATTTTCATTTCCTCAATTGATATACACACGTTTGTCACTGTTGGATTAACATGAACTTAGACAATTAAGTGAACAGATAGTGGTATAAATTAAGACTACTGATAATGACTCAAATACTGCTACTATTACGATTAGAAATAATATTAGTAAACATTTAGGAAAATATATTTGTCAGGTACAATTTGTGTCTATATGTAATGTCCTAAACTAAATTCTTTCTTTCATTTTTATCAGAGATTCGTTTGCACATTTGGTTGGGGGAAAAATCTCCAGCAGTATAACCAATTAAAAAATTTCTATTTGCTTATGTTAGACTTTTCTTTATGAAAATGCAGTTTTGCAATAACACCCATGTTATCAGAATTAGTTCCACCTGTGCTTGGTTAATGAAGGCATCTATAAATAGTGTCTGGTATCAATCTGTCTCCCCATGATGTGGATTTTTAAAGTGTACCCTCCCTCGCCTATTTGAGGATTATCCATTTCATTTAATTTTTAACCCTTTGCTTTTCTCAAACATTTTCATTTACAGTGTTGGCCTCGAAGCAGACATACATAAGCTACAGCAACCATGCCATCTAAGACAGACACAAACTGAATGAGGGAAGCAAAGGCCTGCCATGGGAGGTATCACCTTTTTTTAGGACGTCACTCAATTTTGGATCAAGAACGTTCAAGCTTCTGCAACTTGGAGAACTTAGAAGAATCCTGGAAATTATTTACTTGGATGCCATATTTTTCGAAGATTTAAGGCTTGAATGCTGAATTGATAGTTAACCAGTATATTACAGAATTAAGATGGGAGTTGTAAGAGATCTTGAATATGTAGGAAATGTCCTCCTACACTTTTTAAGACAAAAGGGAGATTTGAGTGTTGACATTTTTGAAACAGAGAGGAAAAGGTTTAGCATGTTGTTTTCTCCCGAAGTGTATAGCACACATTTCTTTATAAAGCTGAATCAGAGTTTTATTTCTGTTTTTCTTTTTTGTTTATTTGTTTTAATTTTTTCTTTCTTTTTTTTTTTTTTTTTACCAAACTCTGTTGAATCATGAATATTGAATCATAAAAAACATGGTATTTTTGGTTACAGAAATCTGTGCAGTTGAAAGTTGCAGTTCCCTTCATGCCTTACAACAAAAAACTCAGTAATTCTCCATGAACTAAACACATGTGAAAAGCATAATAATGAAGCAGCGGATGAGCCCAGTTTGGTTAACTTTTCATGACAACAATGACTTCACGATGATCATCTCGGGAATCCTTCTGTACAGTCCCAAAGCATGCCAATTGGAACATCCCGTGTGCCGTGCTGTGTTGTCAATGTCTTTGGAATGCAACATTTTCACATCTGTTATTCACAGTGAAGATGCCATTTTGATCTGTTACCTGTTAGGTAACCTTCTGCCGGACAAAAGAACAATCCCATACAAAGGGTTGCCAAACTGAAATGCAATTACATATTTTAATATCACCATCCATACATTTTGGCAGACTTCCACATTTTCATCATAAATCAGTTGGTCCTTATTTATCTTGCACAGACAGAAACTCTTGACAGAACCAGGTTTTTGAGGTGGAATCTATTTCTGTACCTGTTTTTTCCTCAGTTAAGGATTTCTTGACTGTTTTAAGAAATAGTCACAACCCTTATCTCCGTGGAACAGAAATAGTTTAATTTAGACATCAGACAGTTCTCTGTACCTACATGATGGGTAAATCAAAATGGTTGGTTTGTTATCATTATAAACCCTAATATCAGTGCTTTGCACATGTTTTGAAACATAAACCTAATGATGGGTTGTAGTTGTGAAAAATAATGAATAGACCAGCATTAAATAATTTTGGTTTTGTTTTGGAATATTTTGCTGTCATTCTTCTTTATAATGGCCATTAGGGCTAAACAATCAGTGACATCTCAGCAATATCTGGAGGCAAATGGGGTTTACATAAGTTGACAACTCAGTAGTAATGTCAGTTTAGAGATATTTAGATCTTTCATGCTCAAAAATAACAAAAAAAAAATCAAACAAGAAAAACACTTTTTCATATGCATAATCACTTTAGACTTTCAAAGGTTTCCATAGTCCTTGAACATCTCTACATTTTTTTTGCGTTTTCACACTGAATTTACAAATCAATGTATTATTAAAAAATATTGTTTATATGTAGTTAAGAGATCCTTTTAAAGCAACAAAAGATGGTGCAAATGAAAAAAAAAAACAGAATAAACTATAAATCAAGCATATGTGAATATAATTGTATTAGTTTAAGTCTTTTCCAGCTTTTATGTTTTCCCTGTCTTGCACTTTTCTCTACTACTCTTTTATTTTCTGCTAGATAATGGTATTTTTATGTTTTACAGCAGATAAAAAATTATAGCCTTGGACTATTTGGACCAGACCAACTTCTTTTTTGAGTTTGCTGTGTCTTCCATTTGTTCAAACTGCAAACATGAATTATGGCAACCTTTCAACAGTGTCTTTCTACTTGCCACTCTTAAGCACAGGCCAGATTTAAGAAAGTATAATAGTGGCCTTGTCAACATAAATTCTATACCTTAGCTGTGGATCTACACAGCTCATCCGCAGTTACCATGGGCCTCCAAGGAGCTTCTTTAAATAATACTCTCTTCACTCTGTCTGTCAGTTTTGATTAAATGCTTTCTAATTTCACACACTTTAAACTTCCTGGCAGCTTTAGTCCTGACCTACCTGGTTTGGTCTCTAGTAATAATACTATTCCTGTGACAAACCTCAGGCCTTCATAGATGATATGTATGCTGATTATAAATTACATATCCACACCACAATAGGGTTTGTAACACTAAAAATATACACATTTTTTTTTTAGATATTGACCCGTTAGCTTGTTTTGGTCCACCACATGAAATTTCACGGAAAAAGACATTGAGGTAATAGTAACAAAGTATATTAAACTACAAGGGTATGTATACTTTTGAGAGGCCAAGTAAATCCATTGATAGCAGTCTGCCTCTAAGATGAAATATATAATCCAAAAAAAGTCTTTGTACCTCCAGATTACATTTTAAATCTATTTTTTTTAGCATTTCTGCCAACTAGCAATAACGAATTATCAAAATTCACTATCAATATTCTAAGATTATATGCAACATATATGCGTGATAAATAAGGGCCAGTGCCTTCATCCTGTGCCTCATACCGACTTCTCCTGCCATTCATTTTCTCACTGTCATGGTGTTCAGTGTATTCTGTTTCAGCGTAATTCAAAACTGGACGTGTACAATTTATAGTTATGTGCAAACTGCATTTCTGTCTTCAGTCTGGAGTACTGTATTTGTCATTAATAGTAAATCTTGAATTTGTTTCATTAAATGTTATCTCCAGCAATGCAAAAGTCTGTATGTTGCATGTCAGAGCTCATATGTCACACAGTTTGGGAGAAAGGCGTAATGTTCAAAAGGAAAAGTGCTGCAAATGATTCCAATTTAGGATTTTGATAAGTGATTTATGTAGGTACAATAAGTCTACAGTAATGCAGCAATGGTTTTCTAATTTTTTTGATCGAGTATTGTTTGTGGAATTGTTTGTGTTTGTGAAGATCAATAATTTAGTTTTCTTTTGCCACTGATACTTTTTTTTCTTTCTACAACACTGTGTGTGTTGTAAAATACAATATGTAAGTGCTGACTGAAATTAAATGGTAAGTTAATGTATGTTATTAAAATGGATTGATCATTTCTGCTTTATGTACTTACATATTAAAAAATATCTAAAAGTTACAGTGCCTGAATATTTATGAATTATCTGTATGAAAAGAAAAATAAATATGTGAAGCATGTTCATTTTTATACAATATGTTTCTAATAAAAGAATGTTTTGCTAAAACTGATTCTGTTTCTTTGTAAAAGTTATGTTGGCAAAATAACATTGTACACATAGGTAGACACATGTCAAAGTGCTGTCAGGTTTTGAATTTTACAGGAACACCACAAAGATGAATATATATCCAAATGAGAGGAATTATTTGAGCCAGTATACTTTTTGTATAAAGAGGGACTGCCTTTATTATTCATCTTATTTTGTGTAATGCATCACACAATAGAACCTCATCACAGTACTGCCACTACTATACTTGAGAACTGTAACGTTGCTCTTCGATACATACTCATCTTGACTTCAACCATAAACTGTTCTTTCCTCTGAAGTCAGAGTAGAAGAAACAGTCTGTGTGCCAAAATCATCCAGCCTTTATCCTTCCCACCACTTAGGACAGAACTTGGAGTAGTAATAGTTATCTTTCTAGTTTTAGTTTCCCTGTCTGTCTTTCTCACATGTGCAGTACATACAAATTTAAACTACACATACATTATGTTGGGCATAAGGTTTCTGTTCTGCAACCAGAGGGTTGACATTTTTAATCCCAGCTTCATCTGTCTCAGTAGTTGCCAACTAACTGGGTCAGTGGGGCCTGGTGGTGCCTGTGTAAGAGCTTCTGTAAGTGTGGCCAAAGGTAGTTTTGTTAACTTACACACAGAACGAAAGCCTAATATTCTCAGAAGCAAGGAGATTGCATTTGCTCTGATTATTGAGACGCTGTCGGATAGGGCTAAGGTTAGTGGGGGAGTCATAGTCAGTCCAGGGGTCATGCAAAGAGAAGCAGTCCATGGGGGAGAGTTTTTCAGAACTGCTAGATGAGAGGGGAATCTAAAACCAAGGCAAGAGAATCAGTATCAGGAGGCACAGTAACAGGGCAGAGGTTTCTAGAGGGACAGAGGAGGCAGATCGGAGGAGCGGGTTTGCATCATACGCAGTGTTGGGCACGTTACTTTGAAAAAATAATTAGTTATAGTTACTAGTTACTTCTTCCAAAAAGTAACTGAGTTAGTAAACTGAGTTGCTCCACAATAAAAGTAACTAGTTACTAGTAAAAGTAACTATTGTGTTAAAATGAGAAGGATTTTTTCCCCTTGGAAGAAGCTGTTGCGCCCCGGGGGCCTCCTCATCGGTTCTTTTCTGGGAGTAAGTTATTTACTACTCTTAACTCAAACTGGGTAAAACCATATAAAAAAGGACTATAAAAACAGGAGTAAAAAATTACAGAGTTTATTCCAGATCAGGTCATTACAGGACAGAGAAAAATGCTTAGAGTTTGCACAGCTGTGGTCTCAAAAATCACGTCCGCCAGCGTCCGGCAAAGTTTGAGCCCCGATGAAGGTCATCACCTGCTTCTTATAGCTCATGGGTCTATGTGTTGCATCATGTTGATGTTGAACTGGCCGTATCAGAAACTGACACGCCATCCATGTCTTGAACTCCATGCAGCTTGCTTCTATGCTTCAGGGTTGAAGATACAGTAGCTCTCCTATCAGACCGGCTCCATGATGTGCCCATATCCTGTATATTCTTAAAGACACGAAGGCTGTTCCGATTAGATGACCTCCGTACACACTGTGACATCCACAATGTGAAGGAAGGCCTTCTGCTCTGTCTAATCTGACTAACAAAATAACAATGCACATGATGTATAAAAGAATAAACCTAACAATTGCGTTACTTTTGCGTTTCTCACCCTCACCACCCGGCCCCCACCTTCTCGCCGTGTGTTTCAAAAGCCAGCTGAATAGAGTGGATGACAGAGACAAGTACCTGCAGAGAGTTTTGCATTTATTGCAAAATGAAATCAGGGGGGAACGCTATCTGATGGGCCTCTAAACCCCGTCAGATAGCGTTCCTGCTGTTTAACATGGGGGGAACGCTATCTGATGGCCCTCTAAACCCCGTCAGATAGCATTCCTCCTGTTTAACATGGGGGGAACGCTATCTGATGGGCTTCTAAACCCCGTCAGATAGCGTTCCTGCTGTTTAACATGAGGGGAACGCTATCTGATGGCCCTCTAAACCCCGTCAGTTCCCCTGTGGCGCGAGCACAGGGCGGCTGTTACGTGCCTTTAGCGAGCATGCACGTTTCCTGTTGCTTATGCAGTGAATCATGCCGCCTGCGCTGTGTGGAGATGCCGGGGAAACCGTATCTGATGGGGAAACGCAGCTCGACGTAACACCGGTATTTCCATCTGGAAAACGCTCTTTTGCTGCTGGAGCTCTCCTCACTCTCCATCTCTCTGTGTGTGCTGTACGTTAACACCCATAACAGCCAATTTCATCCTCCCCTCTCTCATGACAAGGCGCGCATGAGTCCTATCATGAAAAAGGGTTCATTGTGCGACCTGAGTAACGTGCAGTAACGGGTTGTCGGCAATGGTAACTGCGTTATAGTAAAATTATAGTTACAGTCAAAGTAATTAGTTAGATTACTCGTTACTAAAAAAAGGTAACGGCGTTAGTAAGGAATGCCCAGAGATCAGCAGCCAACAGTAGTATCTTAGGCAGCCTGGAGAAAAACAAGAGATAGGTCTATATCACAGGGTCTTTCTTGGTGCAGCAACTCCCAGTAAAAGTAGCTTTCAAAGATGTAATTGCTCAGCCCTGGTTGACAGTGCAGCAAAGGGAGCAGGAAGTGACGTCATATGACTATGCACAGCAGCTTCTGGGGCAGAAACAGACGGCAGTCCTTACCGTAAACCTCCAAGTTTGATTCTTGTAGCCGAGTTCTCCAACTGCTGCACACACATAGACAGGTCATGAGTGGCCAGGTGGTCCTTAATCTTATCATCTAAGCTTTGCATAGACCCAGCCATCAGAGCATCCTCCTTCCAATTACAGTCTGCTGCCATGATATGAAAATCAATTGTGTAGTCTGTCTAAGTATGCCCATTTTACCTGATGGCGCAGAGCTTCTTAGAAGTCCCTCAACTGGGTAGAATGGGATTATACACCAGAAAAAGTTATTTGATGAAAGAATCATAAAAATAGCAGATCCTAGTGTTCATGTGTTTTTCAACAGTGTCTCAACTTTTGACTTTGCCAGACGGTAATGATATTAAGAAAGGTACTTCGGAGAGTTCTGAGGTAAATGCATCTCATACTACATCAGAATGGAGTGGAAATGAAAAGTTCAACCAAACTAACTTAATTCACGAGATTGTTTTAGCTGAGTCTTTCATTGTTGAAGCTGGAGCAGTACGAAATGATTCTTGTGTGGTTGTGATTATTCAAATACTGCGAGAACTCAGATTACAAGAATAATATTGGATTCACTTCTGAGTTATGACATTAGCAGATTTTAAGTCAATCAGCTAAATTTCCAGATGCATAGAATGGAGTATGTTACAAATCCGTGTTGACCAAGGGTTTGTCTACAAAATTACTACTTACTCTAGTTATAATCATTATAGTCCCAAATTTAGAATGCACACAACATCGACACACAAGTTGTAACCTTAACTTTAAATTAGTGCTGTCAATCGATTAAATTTTTTTAATCGCGATTAATCGCATCAATGCCTAAGTTAACTCGCGATTAATCGCATTTTAATCGCACATTTTTTTCCTGCCACTGACCTGTGGCGTACACAGACAGCAAGAGTGCCGTAGCAGATTCCATTTCACCTCAGTAATCTGTTTTCTCAGCGTATTTCAGGTTTCTACTAGTTACCAGACACTCAACTTGTTTGTTGGTGGTGGGGCTTAAAGAAAAGGCACTAGCGTCACCCAGTGTATGAGCGTCTTTTTCCCTTGAGGAGCTCCGCTCTCGAAGCCTATGAGAAATGCATACACTGGGGGAAAATAGCCCCGCCTTCTCGCAGGCTGCAGCGGGATGTACTTGGAAAATTGTACCATAAAACCACATAGCGTTAATCTCACGTTAAAAAAATTATCGCCGTTAAAATGGCCTCGCGTTAACAACGCGATAATTTTGACAGCACTACTTTAAATACATATTTATTACCACTGATAATTACATTAGGAGACTGTGTTGAATATAATACTTTTCACCTGTCAAAGATCCCAAACTACAATACTGTAATATCAAATTTTCTTCAAATGTTCTTTCTCATTACCTTTCTGAATCAATAGAATTAAGCTGTAAAACTATATGGGGGGAAACCTTGAGACACATTAAATGCAAAGTGGAATCACAGTTGTGTGTGATTTGCACAAAAAGCTTTATCAGTTTTCAGGTAAAGCTACAGCCCTAACCTCGGTTTAATGGTAGATCAATACTGTCAGCAGCACATGCAGCAGGAGCCTTCTGTGGACTGAGAAAATATCAAACCATCTATAAAAGCGGACAGAATTATGATCCAGTCTAAATGAAAAGTAGATCTACTAAAACTATCTTTATAAACAATTTATTGTGATGCTAGAAATGGCACCTAAGTGATAACTGATAATGGACCATCATTAGCCTTCTGTTTCCTACTTAAGTAACTCTATAGGACATTTAACAAGTCAAAGTTATGCACAGTGAATTGTTATATAAGGTTCTTAAATGTAGTAAATAGAGTAGAGGAAAAAAAAGAGTAATTGTGGGGGCGATGGTTGTGGGGGTATACATTGTGTCACTTGTTTAGGCTCGGCGCCACTTTGCACTAAATCAAGGGGGCCCAAGCAAGAAAGGTTAACAGATATTAAAGATTTTCTAGTATTTTTGTAATGCATGTTTTTTTTTTTATTCACTTTTTGAGTGTAAATAGTTGAGTTTGTCTTATTCCACTCTGAAATGAATGCATAGTACAAGTAACTGTTGGATTCAGAAAATGTATTTTTGCAAATAAATAGAAATTGAGTCTACACAGGAAAGAGATTCAAGCAGCTTCTACAGGAGCGGAAAGAAAAAGTCCAACCCAACTTCAAGCTTTCTTTCTCCGAATCCCCTCCTGCAGTCGTCTTTCATTAACAGAACATAACACATGGTTACAAAACAATGTAATTTTAAAAAAATGTTGTTGCTATTATCATGGGAAGTAAGTAGATCAGTTACTTAATAGCCCTTTTACCAAATACTTATTTACTCTTACTTGAGTACTTTTTAATTTTACTTGAGTAAAAATATGATGTAGTGCTACTTTTACTTGAGTAACAACTTTTGGGTACCCTACCCACCTACTGTATGCTTCTCTCTGTGCTTAATTAGGATAATTTTCCCCACCTGCATCTTCCTGGTCTATGTCCTAATCACACCTCATTCATCACACCTGTTATTCTATCTATGTATTCTAATTTCTGCTGGAAAGGAGTCACCAGATTATTGAAAACCTTACTCTCATTCATACCAACTTCATCTGTGCATCCTTTGTTCTGCTGGGTCCTGCAGTGATCCATTAAGGACTTATAAACTTTTTCGACTGGATAACTAAGCAGACATGTGATGTAAACAGTTTGAGGCTGGTTCACAGTGAGAAAATGTTATATCTCTGCCTGTCTATTATCAGTCATGATTTTGCTTCTCTGAACGGGATTTTCCTGTTTTGCCTTACTCTTATAAGATATTCTCTGTCTTCTGATCTTTGGCCATCAATCTTATTTCTTCCTCTTGATTACCATCTCCTGCCTTGCACTTATATTTGTCAGCCTGTGTAGATTCAAAACTTAAAGTTTTAATAAAATACATTTTAAAAGGCTCCAATTTATGTCATTAGTTGTTATCCTATTTGGATGTTTAAAAAGTTGTAATATTGCAGTTAAAATCTAGTTTAGTCTCCTGTTTTATGTGAAGGGGGAACTTTTCATTAGCTTGTAAATAGGATATATTTATATTCCTAATGTCAGGCTAGGTGGAGAATTGTAGAGGACCCAAATGCAGAGATGGAAGATGAGGTGGTTTCTTGCAGATTTAATAAGGAGTGGTGGTGGTGGTAACAGAAGCATAAATCCAAAGATAACTGATAAAGGAACACAGGAACTGTTTAAAAGCATCAGGTCAAAAACTTTTATAGAATGCCTTTTTAAATTGTAATGTGGAAGTAGCCTACTGAAAAAAGAGCTTTATGCTTAAACATTAGATGTTGAATCACAAAACAAATTTTTCAGAATTTATAAAACAACAAAAACTTTAATAATGGACTGTATAAAAACATTGGTTGTCACTCTAATACAGTGCCTCAAAGAAACCAGCCAACTCATGGATGCTGCCGTCCAAGTCCACAACACTTCGGGTAGTGCCTGTTGTTCCACTCCACAATTCATGCCTTGTACCTGACCAGACTTCTGCAGCAGATTGCACACATGGGCTTATCTACAGGACCTTTAGATTGAAAGAAGGATAAACTTAAAACTTTGCTGTATCAAAACTGCCTTATAATTAAGACATCCTTAATTGATACACCGATGAACCAAATAGAAAAAGCACAACAGAATCATAAAAGGGTCCAATATAAACATAAAGAAACTAAAAACATTAATTCACAATTGTTCCATTTTCAATTTCATGCACAATATCGGAAAACAGATAACAGCTCATTATCTTTTTTTCCTTTTTGCTTTGAAACCAAACTGTGAGAAAACGAGTGTATTTTTACATTTTTTATTTTAATTTGAAAAACAAAAGAACTAATGATACATGGATTTGGTACACATGGGCAACAGAGAGTAAACAAGAAACACATAAGAACTCAAATACAATAAAAAAAAAAGCTAGAACGACACAAAAAAGAAATACCGGTAAACCAATTAGCTAAAAACACAAAATGACATCAATTAAAGTGTAACTCAGTGAAAACTCAAAAAGAAAACTTAAACAAAACCAGAAAGTCGAGAAAGGGCAGAATCATGACATCTAAAGTGTTTTGCGAATGAGTCTCTAAAAAAATTATCAATCTTTATTGCATGTTTTATTTTTTTAAACCACCACTAAATAATTTACACAATTATTTTATATTATATTAATAATCAAGTAAATCTTAGATATATACAACACAAAGAGAAAGTTAATATGTTTTTTTTTTTTTACAAAAGTTGTCCATATTCCCACTTTAACGATATATTTGTGTAAAGAAAAATCTTTACACAGTGGATTTGACAATGGAAGGATCCCCACAAGCCAACAGACAGCATCCAACTTATGATTTCAGCCATGTAAGCAAGGAATCGTGAAAAGTAAAAATGTATTTAAATATATATATAATATTTGGTTTTTATTCACTTCCAGTCACTAAGGACAAATATCAGGTAGCAGGGAATCCTTAAGTCTGTTGGGAGCTGGAGAAAATACCATTTTTCTCCAGCAGAGTCCGCCGTGGATCCTCTGAGGGAGCCTCCTGCACAGGTGCAGCTCATCAAGACCATCAGAGGATCCACTACTTAAGCTGCCTTCAGACCTTACCTCAACGCCGCAGTGTTGTTCCAGTTGGTCAGCGCTAAAGCCTTGATCTCAGTGATTTTTCCATGTCCTTAATCCCGAGTCAGATTCTAACGTTTGTCTCTGTGCCTCTAGGTGACTCGTGCTTCCTCCGTGAAAGCTCTGGAAGAGCTAACCTGCCGAGCCGACGCTCCGAGCCAAACCCTGAAGATTCTCAGTCAACCTCTAAGCAGCTCTGGGCAAGAGCTAGGAAACCCAAGCCTAGGTCTGTTCTAATAAGACGTGAGACGCTGAAGCAGCTAACGGACTCTGCTAACACATCCTTCTCCAGAACCAACAGTGACTCTCCCAAGGAGAACCTCAAGAACCCTCAAGGTACTATCAGAGCACCATTGGAAACCAAAACCCCGTCTACAGTCCTTAACGGTGTTGTCTCTCACGCAGACTCCGGTGAAACCAGATTCCAGGCCCAAACCAGTCATCTGCATATTATGTGCTTGTGCAAATAAACTTGTTAAACTTTTCATCCTGTGTCCGTCAGTGGTGTTCTGCATCTTTGGGTCTCCATTAGAGAACCGATCATGACAAAGTCTGTGACTGGGTTTGATGGGTACTACTGTCCAATTAGCTTACCTAGCTTAGACCTGTTCTACATGTGAAGGATCCTTTGCAGACCTAAAAAACAATGAAATTCCAAAAGTGATAAAGAGTGAAATGGGATCTAGCCAGCTGTCCCACTTTCATCTCACCGTAACATTAGTCGCCTAACAACCATAAAAGAACCTATAAACCAATGATGTTTTAATATACTCTATCGTGATATTGTAACAAGATGAAGGACTCAAAATGTCAGCCCCTGAAAAATAACAGTGTTAACTGGTTTATTAAAAATCTGAATACAGGGGAAAAGGAAACCAACAAATGCAGGCCAGGAACCCCTAAGGACAGAGAAATAGGCTAAAGAGTTGGTTAAGAGTCCAAAACGAAAGGCACTAACCTTCTTGGAATCAATTTGGAGTCGGGAACGAAGGCTCAGGTCCATAGCAAGACTACATACAGTGGGTAAAACAGTATAGTATTGAACAAGCCACCATTTTTTTCAGTTCTAGAGGTGCTTTCAACATGACAATTTCACCAGATGTCAGTAACAATGCAATCCACACATACAATGCAATCCACACATACAAAGAAATCAAATAATATGTCCAGAAATCAAGTTATGTGTAATAATGGGGAATGGAACAGGAAAAAAGGAATTAAAAGCATGTAGAAAGGGGGGTAAAAAAGGAATGGAGAGCCAAGACAACATCCAAAATCTCTCAGCAATTAGAAAGCAATCCTGTCCCTTGTTCGTGAAAATTAATATCAGCTGTTTTAGTGCCAAATGACCGCATATAAAAGGGTGTCTCTGGTATCACACAAGAAACATTTCATGGTGGGTAAAAGTGAAGAGCTTTCTCAAGATCTTCGCAAGCTTAATAATGACATTGGTTGCAGAAGGATTTTTAAACCTCTGAATGTTCCACTGAGCACTGTGGGGGCCATAATCTAGTGAGAAGAACATAATTAAACTGACCATGACCAGGTGCTCCTCACAAGAGTTCTAACAGAGGAGTGAAAATAATTATCAGAAGAGTTGTCCAAGAGCTACAGACCACTTGAGAGCTTCAGAAAGACTTGGAATTAGCAGGTACAACTGTTTCAAAGTAAACAATAAGTAATGCACTCACTGCCATGGCCTGTATACATGCTCACCAGGTAAGACTCCATTGCTGAAGAAAAAGCATGTTGAAGCTCAGAATTTAGAAGAGTCTGTGGAGAATATAGTCTTGTCAGATGAGACCAACATTTACTCTTTGTATGCCACAATACATATCATGTTTGGAGGTCAAATGGCATGGCACATCACCCCAAAAACACCATACCAACAGTGAAGTTGGAGGTGAGAACATCATTCTAAAGGGCTGTTTTTCAACATAAGGTACTGGCAAACTTCAAATAATTGAAGGAAGCATGGAATAATGGACAGAAACATTCTTAATAAAAATCTGCTACCATATATAAGGATGATGAAGATGAAACATTGGTGGACATTTAAGCAAGACAATGACCCCAAACACACAGCCAAGGAAACTCTCAATTGGTTTCCGAGAAAGAAGGTAAAGCTGCTAGAAGGGCCCAGCAAACTGCCTGACTTGAATCAAGCAGACCATCTATGGAAAGAAAAAAAGATCAGAGAAGAGGCCCACAAAACCTTCAAGATTTGAATACTGTGTGTAAGAATGGGCCAAAATCACCCCTGAGCAATGCATGCAACTAATTTCTCCATACAGGAGGCATCTTAAAGCTCTCAATACCAACAAAGGCTTTTGTACAAAGTATTACATAATTTCAGTAAGTGTGTTCAATACCTTTTTCCCTGTGCCATTCCAGAGATTTCTGGAGATCTATGATTTGATTTCTTTGCATGTGTTGATTGCATGGATTGTTACTGACATCTGGTGAAAATGTCATGTAAATAGCACCTCTAAAAATATATTTACTGAGAAAAATGGTGGTGTGTTCAGTACTTATTTTACTCACTGTATCTAGAGCATCCTGTAATTCATACAGGGAAAAAACTCATTAGACTTAGACTACGTTCATACTTCAGGTTGAAATGACCCAAATTCGATTATTTTTGGCCCACATGCGACCTGGATCTGATCTTTTCATGGCTGTCTGAACAACACAGATCCGATTTTTTTTCCAATGCGACCCAGGCCACACCGCTACTGGGTCCTGAATCTGATCTTTTAAATGCGACCTGTGTCTGAGCGGCCAGGTCGCATTCATCCGACCTGAACGCCAATAATACTATTGTGGGTTTTACAATGAAGAGGCACGAAGAAAAACAACAACCATGGTGGACAATGTTGCGGAGAGCAGTATTTATATTTAACAATCTTGAAAAGTTTGAGGTTTTATGGTTGGGAAAGATCGCTAGATGTGCTCCAGCGCTTCCATCCATGTTTACTTCCGTAAACCCAGAGCACGCTGGCCTGTGACGTCATTGCGTCCTCTACTGCGCATGCGGGACACTTGCTTTGTATGCCTGCAGTTCACACTGGAGATCACGTAGAAGTAGCATATATTTGGAAATGTGAACGGCAACGCAAAAAAAAAAACAAAATCAGAATTGAGCATCAAGGCCTGCAGTGTGAACATAGCCTTAGACAGACAGATTTTATTTTGTAATTTTTTACACACCAATTGTATACAAAAAGAAATTTCGTTTTGTACAGCTCTCTAGACTTTTTCATTTTTTAAAGTGCTGCCTTGATAAAGGTAAGCAGCAGTGATTAAAACACTGATGAAAAAACAAACACTGTTGTGAAAAAAAAAAGCAATGTCAGCATATAACTGTATAGTTACAGTTCCAACATTCAGGTTTTTTTTTTTTTTTTTTTTTAATAACCCATTATTATGCATGACAGCTGTCAAATTCTGGTCCTAAAATAATCATAAGAAACAGCATGGAAGTGTTATAGAAGCCTTTTATAGGATGATAAATATCACAATCACACTTGGTTCAGTCACTAATGACTGTCAAGTGGGGGTGGGGGTTTGACAGGAGAAACCAAATGCAGACTCAAACCGAAGATGATTACATGGAGATTTTAACACTGAAGGGTAACAGAAGCAAAAATCCAAAACATAAATCCACAGAAACTGAGAACCAGGAATACTCAAAAGAAGGGGGCAAAAAATTATGACAAACCAGCCAAGAGTGACTGAACAGGATGAGAATAAATGGGAGAGAGAAACAAAGACCAGGCTAATTAGCAGATTGGGAGCAGGTGTGAACAGAGGCAAGAAGGGAGCTAGGGGAAAGGAGACTGACACAAGAGGGCAAATAAGAAATATCTAGGAACTTAAATATAATCACAAATAACTAAAACACAAAAATGGAAAGAAGACCAATAAAAACTCAGGTATAAAACATGAACAGAACCAAAACCATGACAATGATGGGATTTTGCAACCCGCAAAAAGAAGATCCTTATTATTCTTCAAAAATAATTTTGTTAAACCATCTTATCCTTGCTACAGTTTGATTTTTTAAGTTGTGTGTTATTTGTTTACTTCTAAATGTCAAAATAAGGGTAACGGGAATTTGCTGCTGGTAATAGTTACCTAATAGAAAAATCACAGCAAAAAAGCATTATTATAGCTCATCTTAAAATAAGCAAATCTAAAATGATTTGAAAGTCTGAAACTAAAGCTTTTTGTATCAGTACAATCATAGGTGTCACATAACAAAGTACAAATACTTTGTTAGAAATGTTGGCTATTTATACTTTACTGCAGTAATTGTAATTCTTTGTTAGACAACTTTTTACGTCTACTCTTTATATTTATTTGCAATTATCTCCACTATCCACTCCTTACATTTTAAAAATAGACACGTAAGCTTTGTTTCATTTAAGCTCTTTTTTGTTATGGCTTGTTGGTGTTTAAAAAAACTAAAAACCATTAAAAAAAATGTCTAACCCAGACAATTGCTTTGCCTGAAACTTGTTGATCACCGCAAATGATGATGCAAAGTTAAATTACCATTTGTTATAAACCTAAGAAAAGTATAAGGGAGGTTATCAACCAGAATTGTAGAACAATGTTCTTTTAATAGGTTAATGCAGTAACCAGTATATAGTTCAAAGCATCTGTCATTAACAGTTTTTCTGCATTACCTTTACCTTTATAATTTAAGTGGTTTTAAAAATGGTACTTTTAGACTTTTACCTGAGTAAAAAGCTTGAGTTGATAGTCTAACTTCTACAAAAGTGTTTTGAAACACTAGGATTTATACTACTACTTGAGTAATAAACATTCATACTTTTAAAATCACAAAATAAAATCAATACATTGTATTTAAATCACTTAATACATAACCATCCCCTGACAGCCACCTTCTATATTTAATTGGATATGTGTTTTCATTCTACAATGCACAAAAAGTGAGTAAGATGAGTAAGGTTTGTTGTATGCCGAAAGCTAAAGTTGTTTCTTAAATGTAGCTACCTTGTGTGAGTCTATGTATATGGCTGCTGCTGCCCTGTTGACGTTATTACAACTCATGATTTAGAAGTGTCATGACAGATTCTCTGCTTGCTCCGACACTTCCCTTGCCTCACAACAGGTATTTATGTGTTCAGTTAGCTATGCTACTGAAGGGGGGCAGCACATATGTCTTCCTGAACTCTCTGAATAATTCAGACTAACAGCCATTCCTATAAAAACCCCATCTATATTAATGAGCAGCCTCCAACCATTTGGATCACTGCATGGAGGTTTTGGTTCCTTCATCATGCTTGTTGTGCCAAAAATTCGTGCACTTAAAAGGCTACAATATATATATATATATATATATATATATATATATATATATATATATATAACTAATATAAAACATTAAACAGAAAGGAAACATTTATTGTAGTGACATAGATAAAACACAGATATTTAAGGTATATCTGTGTTTTATATGTACAGTGTATGATAAGAAACTGAATGGAAAGTTAGACTTAAAAGTTGGGTAATAATGTTGAGATAGAATGGGCCACTCTAAACAAATAAGTTATTTTTTTTATCTAAAGCATTTGAGGATTTCAGCAATTAACAGTTTTCTGGGAGTTTATTTCATAACTGAGCATATGGACTTAATGCTGTTTTGCCATGTTTGGCTCTGGTTATATGTATGAAGAAGACTTGAGCCAGAACAACTAAGATACACTGACAGCAAGTATGTAATGTATTTTTCATCAAGGGATTTATAGACAGTAGGATTTTAAAGTCATATTTATAAGAGAGGTAGAGGCAGTGTAACAATTCAGCACTACACAGCAAATTTGAAGTGTTAAATCAACTCCTAGGGAGTTTAATTGAACACTTTTAAAGCATCCATGTTGAACTGCTTCATTCTGAAGCAGTTCAATATAGATGCTTCAGAATGAAGCAGTTCAATGCTCATCAGTATTGAATTAACATCACACTATTGTTTAGTGTCAAAAGTTAACACCACCTATGTGTTAATTTTAGGTTCAAAATATAATAACTCAATGGAAAGTGTTAAATGTAGCTCAACACTGAAAGCTGAAATTTTAAACACTACTGGTAATCAATTAATAACTGCATTAATAATCCCCTTATCAATTCCAAAATTAAAAGATATCACTTCAGTGTACAAGAAAACTACACAAGTTGCAGTTTGAATTGACCTGTAACTGTATGTGCTTATATTAAAATAAGGGTCACACTTTGTTGTGTCAGAACCCTTGTGGGAAGTTTTTCCATTTCTTCTGGAGCACTGCAGGTGGGTGTGGCTGGCTGTCTGAGCACCTGAGATCTATTTGCCCATCTACCTGTCAGGGATTTAAGGAGCTGCATCCATCTCTTCATTGCCTGATGGTCCCATACTACTGTATGGTACCAATCTAGCCAACATTTTGTTTCCTACGAGAAACTTCTGTCTGATTACCAGCGAAAACTTTCTTATTGCTCACCTCTCTGGATTTTCAGGTTAGAACGAAGCACTCCCGGAATGATCCTTCAGCGTCAACGTCCACTACCTGCTCCCATCTGCAGTTTAGGTTCACTCTGCCTGCCCGCTCTCCACCGCCTCCGTGACAGCTCTCAGACAATCGCCTCTACCCCCAGCGTGCGCCTCCAGCCACCTGCACAGCCTGTGGCTGTGCTTCCCCAGGGACTCACGGTCGTTCCCCATCCAGCATGGCTGAGTGTACAATAAAACTTTTCCCTTCAGTTTGTGTCCATGCTACAACAGAAGTCGTACAACATGACAATGTGGCGCAAACCAAATGCTCCAATGGAAAAACAGAAACAAATCTACCTTCTCATTGATACTGTATGCATTGACAGGATAAGGAGTATCCAGTCTCCAAGGTAAAATGAAAGCTTGCTTATCATATAAAAGGATACTGGTCACTATTTTGAAAATTGTCAGAGCTCAGAACGTTGGACCCAGAATTCAAGCATACAGATCAGATTCAGAAACAAGCGTTTATTAAAAATGTGCCGCTGCTCGTCAGCTGGGGTGGGCTCATTGGAAAACTCAGGTCAGTGACTTCAGAACTCAGACGGGGAATGATAATAAGGGTGGAAGTCACCAACCTGGTAAAGATCAGTCTGAGCCCAGAAGAAGGAGTAAAGTCCAGAGGAGTGGTTACTCCGTAGCTTGTAATGGAGAAGATTCCAGAGATCAAGATGAAGATGAAGAAGTGGAGCTGCGACCATCAGCGGCCAGAGCACGCAGAGGAACATAAGGTTCCAGATGGAATAATCCCATGCACCCTACATAAAGTCTATTTTTGTTAACACAATGTGGCTAATGTAGCATGAAATGATGCTTTGGATCTTTTTTTGAAAATGAAGATTTGAACAGCTTGAGCTTGTTCTCTAAGCTTGAAAGATGAGAAGTTAACTTTAGGAAGGATATGTTATATAGTTTTAAATTCATTTTGCCACAACACCACGAATGATTACCACAACATTATGTCTGCTTCTTGATGAGTGCTTGGGTGAATGTGGGAGAAGTGGGACGTTTTTTTAAATGTAGCTTCTGTGGTATTTATTTAGCCTATTTTATTTCGAGAGCTAGAGTTTCATATGATATAAATCTGTTCAAAGACTCAATTATTATTTAGGTAGCACACGCATATCCTTAGACAGAATTCAGATGAGCCATTTTAATATAGACTAATCTAGATTAATTCCAAGATTACAGAAAAAAAAAATGTAATAAAAAATAAATCTATGCCCACCACTGTTGTTTTGCCACTGGGCAAGTTGTTCTTGCGCTAAAAAGAACTTTGAAAATCCAGGGTAACAGTGGTGAAAAAGGCTGCAACATTGAGCCAGCATAGCCCAATTTCGTGGGCCAAACTATAGGATGAGGGTGATGGTGGTTCGGACGGTGATTTACTGTACCCATCAATACATGTAAGCTAACAGTGGTGATGTTGCTTTCAAACATGACTACGCACATAATGGGAACATTCAGGAAATAACCGACAGCGAAAACAGATGATCATTATTGTGAAGTAAAAAGTCAGAAGTGAATTAAAAAAAAGTGTTTCCATCACCCTTTTTGTGCATAAAGCTAAAAACCTCCTCAAGCATTTGAGAGAGTTTTTTTTTTTTTTTTTTCAAATTTTGTAGTTTCCATCAAGCTTCTGCAATGCAATACTTCAAAATGCGGATTAGAAAAAGCTGAAGGAAACCCACCTCATGTTGCTGGATTATTGTGATGCTGTTACAAAAACAGAAGAATTATTAAAATGTGAGTTACTTGCAAGTAATTTAATTGCAAATGAATAAAGCAATATTCAAGAATGATATTGCACTGAAGATTTGCCAAATATCATCATTTCTAAATTACATTTCTAGCTAACCATAATGCATTTAATTTTCAAAACTGGTGTTATTTGTCATACATTTTTTCAATATCCAAGATAATCATTTGCTCACAAGAGTTATTTGTTAAATATTGTAGTAGGAAACAGTTCCTTACATTTAATACTGCAAAGAAATAAAAGATGGACTTGATCAAAGTTAGATGAGTCAATAAATTATTTTGCAACTATTGAATTGTGTGCAGGGTCATGGAGGTGTTGCACATATTCCCATTTTCAGCATGACAGGAAAGGTCATCAGTCTAGGTCAACAGGTTCTCATTCGATTTCTGGCTTATTATTTTGTCCATTGTATATCTGAAAATGGTACTTTCAGTGCATGTTTGCTTTGCAAGGTCCTGCAAGGCTTCACAGTTCAGCTTCAGTTAATCACAAAAGGAAAACTCCCACGTCCTTAAGCCTTGACTTTTTACATTACTGTATGTCAACATGCAGCTCCCTTTAGTCTACAACGAAAGAGGGAATAGTTGCTTAAATGCTTTAAAATAAAGTGTTACATGTTAAATGTATTCTTCAAGAAAAATGTCACTGTAAAATTCCCCCTACATTGTATGTTTACCTTACTGCAGTATAGGGTTTTTAAAAACAAAAGCTACCTAAAAGGGGTGAAGAAGTTGGAGCATATGTAAAATATATATATCCATCCATTATCTGACACAATTGTCCCAATTGGGGTTGCAAGGGGTGCTGTCAATGGACGAGAGGCGGAGTATACCCTGGACAGGTCTCAGTCCATCACAGGGCATCACAGAGACAAACAGGACATAAAACCATTCACTCACACACCTAAGGAGAATTTAGCGAAGCCAATTAACAGTCATGTTTTTGGACTGTGTGAGGAAGCCGTAGTGCCCGCAGAGAACCCATGCATGCTCAGGGAGAACATGCAGACTCCATGCAGAAAGACCCCAAGACAGAATCAAACCCAGAACCTTCTTGCTGCATTGCTACCAACTGAGCAACCTAAAAAAAAAAAAAAGCTGCTCAGTGGCACAGTATATATATATATATATATATATATATATATATATATATATATATATATATATATATATATATATATATATATATATAGATATATATATATATATATCTATATATAGATAGATAGATAGATAGATAGATAGATAGATAGATAGATAGATAGATAGATAGATAGATAGATAGATAGATAGATAGATAGATAGATAGATAGATAGATAGCAAAAAATGCATAAACTTTTGGAACACGTACCCAAAGCAACTGAGGCTAAAGACAGTAGCTCCACATTCAAACCCATCACAAAGATAAGAGGTAAATGGGCTGTAGAGGAAGCACCCACTCTAAGTGACAGAGAGGCCACAAAACACATTCCTGTGATGCTTCTGAAGTGCTCTTGCTGACTGACAGCAGCATATCATTTCTGCTGATTTATTCAGAAGTATTCCTTCCATGAGGCCACAGATGGGGGTATTTGTCTACCAGTCTGTCAAGTGCAGTCACATTTCGTTGAACCTCTACTTGAATTTTCCAATGACAGATTTACTTGGAAACGTAACACTGTAAGTGGATCACTAATCTCATATAGCTCTGTTATCAGTCATTACACATACATTTACTGTAATATAAAAAAATAAAGTAAATCATATTTCCAAAGGTCTTCTCTGTTTTGCATTTAAAAATGATACTATACAAGTTTGCAAACACATACTGTATAGTCACGATAGAAATTATTAAATTACTTTGAATGAATGAAAGGAAAAAACAAAAATGTGTTGTTTTGTAGCTTCTAGATCTAAAGTATTTGGATTATTTTCAATGTTCTGTTTGCAAGTGAACTTTATTACCACGGAACAACAAGTTGCTTTGGTAATAATTAAGAAAATAACCTTGCATCACTTCAAGCTTTTTTTTTTTTTTTTTGCTTCTTTTACTTATCTGTTGAAAATGTTTTGGGGTCTTTTATCAACACAATTTTATACCACATATGGGCTTACAGTTTAGGTTAGAATAGTATGATTTGCAGAGGATTCATAGTGAACTGCAAGATGAGTGGCTGCATAACGAGCCTGAGGGCAAGAAAGTGGCTGAGGAATGTAAACTCAAAATGTTATATATCCGTATGTGATGTGCAAATTTATTAACTTCCCTACAAATAGGAAGGATAAAAGGATAACTGTATTAAAGAGGGCTCACAACATACTCACAATATAATATATCATAAATATATATTCATAGGTTTATGGACAAGCTTCTAAAATTCTAGAGAAAAGCATAATTTTGAATATTTGTGATTTTTTTTTACCGTAAATTATTTCTACATGTACAATATGAACTCATAAATTTCTTTGTAAAATGCTATCATCAAATTTTGGTGCATGTAAAATTGGATCATTTTAAATATCAATGTAATGTAATAAAAAGCATGAGAATTTAGATTTTAGTGAAGGAACAGAATGAATTGACTACTTTTCAATGGACCTCATACTGTTATTCTAACTGGAGGGAACACTGTCAAAAAGCATTAAAGGAAAAGTCAGATAATCAAGGAATAATCAATTGATCATTATCTATACCTCAAATTAATACCTTTGCGGTAATTTAATGAATTTAACTTTAAAAAGTGAAAAACAAAAAACAATAATTTTCGTTGTGATCACTGAGTCTTGGACAGGCCATTTTTTTCAAATATAGTAACACCTCACTCCTGATATCTTCTGGAGGTGGCGTCACAGTGCGGTAAGCCGAAGGGTATTTTCCCCGCTTTACAAGTAAAATCAGACACATTTGCAATCAACAACAATTGTTTAAGATTTCGAGAGGATTTCAGCATAGAAATTTGTTACAGCTATAATTAAACTGACAATGGCTATGTGCATGGCAGTTGGATGTTGTAATACATCGGGTATGGGTAAAAGTGAAAGAAAAAAAAGTGTTATTTCCCCTTTCCAATTCACGATCCACCACGGATGGTTTCGTTGTTGGACTGCCAACTTAAAGAGGGAGGATTTGCCATTCTGGCCAGACAAAAAACACTTAATATGTAACCAACATTTTGTAGAAGAATGTTTTCAAGATGACTAGGATAATAGCACGTTGTGACAAACACCAGATATAGCACTTGGATTTGTTCAACAGCCGATACCGCACCGTCACAAACCGTAGATTGCAACAGTGCTCTTTGACAAACATGGATGTCTCTAGTAAAACGCATTCAAATGAAAATTACTCTTAATTAAAACACTTATTTATTGAACAGTATTTAACAATTTCATATTCAGTGAACTTTCAGAAATTTTAATTCTAAATATGACCAGACTTGTCCTTTAAAATATACTTTAAGGAAAAGTAAGAATATGGGGACAAAGTTATAAGATAGTGAGAAGATGAGGAGTAAGAGAAGCTTATGTTATCATACATTGCAGCATTAATGTCCAGTAAATACTTACATCTACATCAGGATTAAGAGTATTTGAGTATCTTTCAGTTTTAAAACACATCTAGATATTAAGTTGGTGCAAAAAAAAAGAAGTAAAAAGGAAATGGCTCAATACAAAACTACTTACAAATTAAGTCCAACAGGAGGACCAAGAAAGGCACCAGTTTTGCAAAATCTGCAACTAATTACAAAGATTACATACATTTTGTATGGCAAGATAAAACTCCTGAATATTTTTAACATCTGCTCTGGTTGGGGTGGTGAATCTTAGCTATAAATAGTTTTTATTGTGTTGTTTTATATGATCTATTCATTTTCCATTTTTATATGCACATTTGGTGGCTTGTCCTTTTTATTTTCATTGTGCTATGCATAGTAGGATGATGCCATCCAGAAATCCTTGTGGTTTGGATACACCTTTGCAGCCAAAGTTTTCAAAGAAATATTGATATTTCTGCTGTGATGAACACTAACATTAAACATATTATCTGACACATGCAAAGTTTAATATGTCAATATTAGTGGGTTTTTTTTTTTTTTTTTTCTCTAAGCATGGTATTGTGGCTTTTTCCTAGAATTTCTGAAAGTAGAATGGTAGGCAGATATTTTAGTTATCAGGCTCCTCTCCTGTGGAACCAACTACCAGTTTTAGTCCATGAGGCAGACACCCTGACTACTTTTAAGGGTAGGTTTAAAACTTTCCTTTTTGATAAAGCTTATAGTTAGAGTGGCTCAGGTTATCCTGAGCTATCTCTATAGTTATGCTGCTATAGGCTTTGACTTCTGGAGGACATAGGGACCCCTTTTTCATCATCCTGCTTGATTCTATCTCTATTGTCCCACTCCGCAGAATCTGTTAGTTCAATCTCTAACGTTATGCTCCCTCTGCTTTTTCTCATAGTAGCTTTGCCTCGTCTATTTCTGTTTGGCTATGACACCATCCAGGAGAGAAATATCAGCTGTGCTGCTGCCATCAACACCTTTGTTTATTGATGTTGGAGATCGGCCTGTTTTTTAATGTAGTCCTGTATCCTGACCATGGGCGTAGGTTTGCATAGGGACCATAGGGACATGTCCCTACCCAAATTTTGAACCGTCCTAATTGTCCCTACCAATAGTTGGATTTGAGCAACATGTTTATAATTTCCAGCAGTAGTTGTTGCAGCAGTGGCTTCTTTTCCTCTCGCAGCTCCTCTGCCTGGTCTCTCCTGTCCCTTTCGTGTAGCAGCGCATGGAACTGTGCTGCGCTGTTTAACTCCACTCTCATTGGTTGTTCTGCCTTAGGTTCCGCCTTCTCTCCCTCTGATTGGCTGTTTACTAGTCCGCGTGTGCTTGGAGCACAACATTGAAAAAGTATTCACACTAGAATGCTGCGGTTACTCCAGTTATTATTAGGCTACAAAACAAGTCCCAATAAAAAAAAAAAAATTAATATCATGTACACTAAAAAGCAAAAACCTTTTTTTTTTCTTTTATAAAACTAAATATTCTGAGTCAGCCAGGATTTCTAAAGACTGTTGGAAAAATGGGCAAATAAAGGCTGGAAGCCATCAACCATTCTGATTCTTAGCCACAGCCACCTAAAAAAGAAAATGTGAGGGTTTCCTTTTTACTGATATTTAGTTGATATTACTGTTTTCATTTTTTTATGACTCTTTGAGGAAGTTCAGGTATAATTATTAGCAGGTGTTATTTCTCTTATAGAGTATAACAACAAGAAATGGTGGCTAAACATCTGCTGTTTATCGTTTAAAAAGCATAATTAGGGTTCCACATAATAATAGTAATTTAATTGACTATTTATACTTCTAGAAATAGGATAAAGACAAGAACAAACAGATGAAGAATATCAACATTAATTTTATCTTACATAGATTTCCACACAGTCTATAAGTAAATTAGTACAAACATTAATGTCTGGTAAAAATGCTTGAATATGGCTGTTTATTTTTGATATTATTAAATTACAGATAAGATAGTGTTATATTGTCTTTTATAAATGTTAAAAGTGATTTTATATTTGAATACACTCATTCTTAGTGTTGTGTTTGTAGATGATGCCACTGAAAAAGAAAATATACATAAGGAGCTATTTAAACAGTCAGACAGTAAGCAATATAGGACAATGATAAAAGGTTGTGTTACATTTAATCCTTTACTATTAAAAATGCACTTATAGATTATATGATTATAGGAAACACAGATATCCAGTAATAATGATGCAGGGCAGCTTGTAGGTGAAGCAGCTGCCCTTCAGTGCTTCAGGTGATGTCTACACAAACCAGGTGAAACTAAAATATTTCCACATGAGGAGTTCTGGATGGAGAATATTGACAGACAAAAACATTTTTTTTAATATTTTATATATATATATTAGTGCTGTCAAAATTATTGCGTTATTAACGCGTTAACGCAAGGCCATTTTAACGGCGATCATTTTTTTAACGTGAGATTAACGCTATGTGGTTTTATGGTACAATTTTCCAAGTACATCCCGCTGCAGCCTGCGGGAAGGCGGGGCTATTTTCCCCCAGTCTATGCATTTTCCATAGGCTTCGAGAGCGGAGCTCCTCAAGGGAAAAAGACGCTCATACACTGGGTGACGCTAGTGCCTTTTCTTTAAGCCCCACCACCAACAAACAAGTTGAGTGTCTGGTAACTAGTAGCAACCTGAAATACGCTGAGAAAACAGATTACTGAGGTGAAATGGAATCTACTACGGCACTCTTGCCGTCTGTGTACGCCACAGGTCAGTATCGCGCGCGCGTGTGTGTGTGTGGGTGGGTGGGTGCTTGTGTGTGTGTTCTCATTTTTGTTAAGAGGCTGAAAAGTAACTTTCTAGAGCATAGACTACCTCCATCTAGTGATGTCGGTCTATTGATTTTGATGTATTGATTGAAAATTGTTCATTATTATCTTGGTTAATTAACATCTAATGTTAACTGTACTACATTTTATAGCAGTAGGGTAAAATGCTTGTCTTTGTTCAAAAGACTGTATTAACTGTAAAGACTGTCTTTTACATCAGCCTGTTTTCAGGGCCTTTTTTTTGGCTACATATTTGTTATTTTTTGCTACATGCCTCCCGATCTTCTTGCCATATGTTTCTATGGCATAAATCAGTATCTGTGACCTCTTCTCATTTAAAAAAAAGAACATTGGCACAAACCTAACCTGTATGTATTTTTTTGTATGTCATCGAGAGTATTTAAATGATTTTCAATCAGGAAAAAAGTGTGCGATTAAAATGCGATTAATCGCGAGTTAACTTAGGCATTGATGCGATTAATCGCGATTAAAAAAATTTAATCGATTGACAGCACTAATATATATATATAAGTATTTTTACAATTTTGGTATAATTACTGATTTAAGTGGGTTGCTCTTTTGGGGAAAGGCAGATTTTACATTTAGATTATGTTTTATAGTCTCCATTCTTCAGTTAATGATGAATCACTTACTAAATTAGTTGACAATTATTGAAATAATCAATTAATATAATTCATTTTTTCAGCCCCAGATAAAATACCTGAAATGGGCGACACAGAGTAACTACAGCCCAGATGTTCAACTTTTAAAGTGTAAATTAATATTTTAATGAATGTATTATTTTGCTTGATATAAAGAGAGCATAGTAGGTAAAAATATAAGAGTGGGGTTTACCTCTGCATAATTCTATATCTTCAAAAGAAAATACTGTATTTACCTTCTCTCTTAGTCATTCAAATGAAACCATTTTCAAAGTGGAAAACAGTCCTAATTCCACATTCATCAGAGCCGCTGATACTTCAAACATTGATAAACAGCATCTAATGAGTGTAGTGCTTATAACATTTTTATTAGTGTAGCAAAATTATGCTTTTCTCTTTTAACAATGAATTGCTCTTATCAGCACGGATGCTCACATCAAGCATAAAAAAGGCATGCATATTGCATAGCACCAATGACACCTGACCAATTGTGTCCCCACCAAAGTTCAAATCAAACCTACGCCCTTGATCCTGACTGTGTGTGACCGAGTTGGCTCTAAGATTGTCTGCCTGGCTATGTGTTTCCTGGATGGGGCTGCCTTTTATTTCTCTGCTTCTGTCTACTTGAACCCCAGTTTCAGCAGATGGCCGCTCACACTGAGCCTGGTTCTGCTGGGGGTTTTTCCTGTTAAAAGGGAGTTTTTCCTCTCCACTGTCAGTACAAGCATGCTAAGTGTGAGGGATTGCCTTCGAATCAATGAGTTGAAGGAAATCAACTGGTTTTCCTTAGATAGAAAAATTTGAATCAAGTTGACTGTCTGATCTGGTGAACTGTAAAGGCTGTAAAGAATCTTTGAACAGTCAATTCAAAAGTGTCATAAAACAGGACAGATGGACCCATTATTAAAGGTGAGACAGTCAGTAGGATACTTTAAAGCGTTTATTAATTAACAAACAAACTGAAACTAAAGTGGAGCTGCTACAATCTGCGGCTTACGGATACTGCAGGAGGGGAGCGGGATTCAGAACAGGCAGGAACAGACAGAACATGCAGGATCCAGGCTTCCAGGCATCCTAGGGCTCTCAGGCAGGTTCAGAGTCCAGAAGCGTGACCAGGTGGACACGCACAGGAGTGGACAGGATTAGGTGCCGAAGGGCAGGCTGAGTGGAAGAGGGTTGCCAGGACAGGACGTGGAACCAGAACTTGAGCAGGACCTTTAAACTGGTCTCCAAGGTGGAGCCAGGCTTACTGGAATAAAAACCGATCCTCCCTGCTTAAAGAGCCAAAACCCCTGAGGACTCAGCAGGGGAGGAAGAGTGGACAAGCAGGAGACGAGACAGACACAAAACCCTCTTTCCACTGGCCACCAGGATCCAGGACATGAACCGTGGCATCAACTGAACAGACTGACTAACAGAAAACAACATCTAATAATCTGGCCATGATAGCTGGAACTGAGCCCAATATAAGGGCAACTAGCAGGTGGATGAAATGAATGATAATTAGGAGCTGGAAAGAGTAAAGCAGGTGAAAGGCATGAGTAATTAAGGCCAGCTACCACAGCAGATCTTGACAAAAAGGCTTAAACATGTTTTTATTGTGACAGATTACTCTGGAAATGTCACGGTCTTGGTTCTGTTAAGTTTTCTTTTGAGTATTCAGTTTTACTTTGCTCCATTTTTTCTAGTTTTATTGGTTTAATTCCTATTTTGTTGTGTTTTCTGTATATATTTGATATCTTAGGTTTTTATTTGTTGCCCTTGTGTTGGTCTCCTTTTCCCTAGCTCCTTGTTAGACTCTTCTCTTCCCAGCTGCTCCTAATCAGCTCATTAGTCCTGTCATTGTTCAGTCTCCCATAAATACTCTCCTTGTGTTGTTCCTCAGTGCTGTTTCCTCATCTTTTCCCGGCTCCTCATGTTTGTTTGCCCTGATGTCTCCAGGGTTCTGTTTTTTTCTGTATTTTGTTATGGTGGATTTTTGGATTCCTGTCTCAATTGCCTATGATTACTAAGTCATTTCATTAAATATACAAAAACTTACCTCTGCCTCCTCACCTCTGCATTTGGGTCCTCAAAAACCACAACCAAACCCTGTCAGGAAATGCTTTCCAGTGTCATGTAAAGTCAAAAAAGCATTAAATCATGTATGGTATTTTGAAAACTACAATGAAATAACAATCAAGAGACTGAATATGCAGTTTATTTAATACTGTAAATTTGAAACCATTCACAAAATTGTGCAACTGAAAAAAAAAATTACAACAAACATAAACTACTTTACTTTTTTTTTTTTTTTAACACTATTCACATACAAATCAGTCATGGACACCTAGATGTTCCCAAGAATTTTCTTGAGTGCCAAATCCACCCTCCGCAAGCCTGCTGTGCATCATCACAAGCTGCATCCATGGCTGCTAGTGCCGTTATTTTAGAATCTAGACCCGGGAAATATACCTTCAAACTACAAGAAGAGAACAAATCTTAAACTGGGTTTAGGAAGAAACAGAAAATATATAAGCCCTCTTGGTGAGACTTTGTTCATTGCTCCTTTAAAATCGATTTTAAAAAAAAGAAAACTATTTGGTTGCTATCGGTGGTCATTTAAAGGAATAGTACACCCAAAACATGATTAGCCTTCATTTTCTACTCACCTCCATGCTGAACAACACTCTGGAGTACTTTTTTGATATCTCAAATGCATCTGGAGATCTGGGAGGCTTCTTGCTGTCTGCTGACATTCAAATAATGGAGGTCCATGGCGCCCGAGACAGAAAGGTCCATAAAAGTCCACAAAAACGTGTCAATATTCCTCCATACTGCTCGTCCAATGTAATCCAAGTGTCCTGAGTGGGTAGCATCCAGAATTTACTCGAAACGAAGTCATTTAGAATGTTTTTAGAGCATAAACAGTAGTGTATAGGATTTCCTAATAGCGCCCCCATGCGCGCTCACGATTCTACGGAAGCCGGCAGACCAAACCGGAAGAAAGTGCGCATTCAGCGTCTGGTC
This sequence comes from Cyprinodon tularosa, assembly GCF_016077235.1. Lineage (NCBI taxonomy): Eukaryota > Metazoa > Chordata > Actinopteri > Cyprinodontiformes > Cyprinodontidae > Cyprinodon > Cyprinodon tularosa. The sequence continues at coordinate 1,818,411 of NW_024038657.1, read as the reverse complement.
TGCCGATAATGCAAGCGTAGAAGAAGAAATGTGCTGTTTACCTGTGCAAAGAAAGAAACAACGAAAGAAAAATGTCTGAGGACTTCAGTGTTGAGGAAGAGCATAAGTTCTTTGCCGAGCTGAATGCGCTGGTTTGGTCTGCCGGCTTCCATAGAATCGTGAGCGCGCATGGGGGCGCTATTAGGAAATCCTATACACTACTGTTTATGCTCTAAAAACATTCTAAATGACTTCGTTTCGAGTAAATTCTGGATGCTACCCACTCAGGACACTTGGATTACATTGGACGAGCAGTATGGAGGAATATTGACACGTTTTTGTGGACTTTTATGGACCTTTCTGTCTCGGGCGCCATGGACCTCCATTATTTGAATGTCAGCAGACAGCAAGAAGCCTCCCAGATCTCCAGATGCATTTGAGATATCAAAAAAGTACTCCAGAGTGTTGTTCAGCATGGAGGTGAGTAGAAAATGAAGGCTAATCATGTTTTGGGTGTACTATGCTTAATTATGGCTAAGCTGCCTCATATCTAGTTGGTTTGACATCTGTGCTGCAATTTATAAATCTTTCTTAAACAAGTTTCTTAGTCAATTTTCCCAGTTAAAAGAATTTTTTTATTCAAAATTTTACATTTCTGTCATCCGTTTCTCTTTTCCAAAGATGCACTTTTGAACCACTGCCTTGCAACAAAGATTTCTGAAATCTGCAAAGCAATTATTGCGAGACATGTTTGTTGAGGCATCAAGTAAAGCAAACACAGTTCATGACAAAATGATGTAGAGTCAAACTCCATCACTTGGTATTAAAGTGTAAAAGGAGGTGCAAAAATGCATCAGGAGAGGTGTCTGTTAGTTTAATGATTCCTTACTGAATGTGAAAACCCACATTCTTAAAAAACAAACAAATATTTTACTGCATTATGAGTTGTTTGACTGTCCTGTTGTGTATTTTCTATTGATCTTAAGAAATACATATGCTTTAATGCCTTGTTTATGTATACATGTATACACTGTTATATAGTTAGCAATCTGTCACTGCACTGAAAAGTATTTTTTCTGGTAAAGGAATAAAAGCAAGGCTCTATTGGATTTTTTTTCCTCATTTATATGTGTTACTATGTATGTCACTGTATATTATAAAAGTTGGTATGTCCATCACTAGATTTTGAAAAAATGCATTAGAGCAATGTATTGCAACATACCAAACAATGTTTAAGAAAATGCAATTTTTCATTTATCAAATATATAGTTCAAAAGCTAGAGAAATATATATATATTAAACAAATTGAATAATATAATAAATTAAATTATACAAAAAATATGTATTGTAAACACATTAAAAAGGTTTTCTAATACATCACAATAAACCTATTTTAAGATATATTTTAATAGATCCTGCAGTGTATTTGAATATATGACAAATGACAACTTGTTTTATATTGTTTTATATTTGTTTTAAATTTTTCCATACATAGCATTACATTACATTCTGTTTCTTTTGCCAAAATATTTCAAATATATACAGAAAAAAAAAGTTTTACTGTGAATTACAAATCAATACCAGGTTATGTGAAACTAAATCTAAACATTACAAATAAACCAAAAATTAACATAATGATGTATTGATTATAAATGTGAATAGGTCTGATACAGTCTGATACTATTCAGAATGCACTTTAAATTAGGTACTACAAATGTTGATTATATATGATATAAAATATTGATCATAGATATATGGTATAATATAGTTTTCTTGCATAATATGTTACCCAGTTCATCATTGTAAGATGTACACTTTTTGTATTCTTGTTTGTTTATGCATCCAGTTAATAATTAAACTCACCCAAACCACCTACATTGTAACAGCTGAAAACCTGAAGTTCAATACCAAAAAAATATTGCACTATTTTCAGTCCTGCACCCTTTTCATGAGATAATTATTAGTACTTCCGTATCATTTTAAACCCTTTATGTTTACCCTTTTCCAAAAGGGTTTCATTAGGTTACACCAGTTATTTCTAACAAGAGAATTGGTCCATATGCTACTTTCAGGAGTGGCTACAGAAAGAAAATTGAGCTCTAATAATCGTTACTACAAGCAAACAGGGAGAGCCTTTGCATGACAGCAGGTTATGTGCTAAATGGAGAGGGTGACAGTGATTTAATATTTCAAGCTGTTTTGAGCTTCCTAAAAAAAAAAAAAAAAAAAAAAAAAAAAAAAAAAAAACACAGACAACAACAGAATGACTCAGCTTCAGTAAATTGTTTCAGGAGGAAAAAAGAAACTGTTTATGATTTTTGGCAAAGAATTAAGTGTTTTATTCAAAAAATCTTATAAAGCAAAATAGAACAATTTTCAGTTCCATTAAAATGTAACAAAAATGTGTTTTCTGTCTCACTGAAATATACTTGGCCTATGCTGATCAGATCTATTGACTCCATGTACAGTGATAGAATTTATTAAGCAGATGTAAGACACCAACCCAAACATTTACTTAGAAAACAAAAATATATACAGTATATTTTAGTAAAATGTACCACATGCTACTTACATACACACAAAAATAGTTACAAAACCTAAAATTTTAATGAGGAAGGAGGACAAAATATTTCAAAGCAATGCTATCTATGTTACCATGGTTCGAAGCAAGGAAATGCACTGCCATCTGGTGGAATTAATTGAAAAAGAGCAACCAACATCTAAACATAAAGTGGGTGTATAAAATCTTTAAAAAGGGTATTTGAAAAAAGAAGCAAGTAATAGAAAACATGATGGCATCACTTTGAGTTACAAAATCATCCATCCATCCATCCATCCATCCATCCATCCATCCATCCATCCATCCATCCATCCATCCATCCATCCATCCATCCATCCATCCATCCATCCATCCATTATTATTGTTATTAATCATATATTAGATTTGCCAAAAGTAAAAATGCTCAAAAGCTGTTAATCTGGCATGCTATTGATTCTAAATTCAAGTGTTTTTTTTTTACATATTTTTTCTATGGCTAATTTTAAATTTCTGGATTATTTATTTTACACATTTATTGACAACTATCTGTGATTCTTTTGAGAAAGCATGTTGCATGCTGAGCTTGAAAACGGTGAGTTCTAAGAATTGATTTCATGCCTTGGATCATTTCTTTTCTTCATCTCTAGTAACTAGAGTAACTAGTACCTCATTTTCCCAATATCCATTAACGGCAACTGCTCTCACCACTTAAGATTGACGGAATACAAAACCGCTGTTCTGGCAAGGAGGGATCAGCTCCCCAGGTCAGAGGGGAGTTAACACCAACCCCCCAACCAGAGATTGGATATAAGCGGTATAAGCCTCAATAAGCACAACCATGCTGAACGAGGCAGCAACTGACCTTAAAAAATAAGATTATGGCAAAAATGTCCACCAGGCAACCCCGAAGCCAGTTATGAGATTAAGTAAAGTACCATCAGAAAGTAAACTAGAAGACATTAATGCAGCCTTGCAAGCGATTCCTACATCAACCATCACTGACACCAATCAGCTGATATACTACACAGCAGTAGTGATCCCAGAGATGCTTGGCTATAAGAATAACCATGTGATGAAATACCCACCATGGAAGAGAAAGCTGGAGGCTAATATCAAGGCAACACAGAGAGAAGTGAGTCAATTGACGGAGGCCCTAAAAGGTGCAATGGAAATCAAGTGCCCAAGAGGTACTGCCAGATGCCCATACCTGAAGCACTAGAAACTGCCAAACAAAGGCTCCAAGCCTTGGCCAACCGCATAAAGAGGTACACGAGAGACAATAAAGCCAGACAGGTAAACCGGCTGTTCGCAACTCAACCAGCAAAAGTGGTTGTGTTAGACTTCAAGTAGCTGTAGTTGTAGTTGTCGAGTAGCTCAGAGGCAGGGAAGCAATAATAGAGCAGCCCAACCAAGGCTGGAAACTGAACAGTACTGAAAAGTTATATGGGAGAAGGAGGCAGCAAACAACAGTGATGCACAGTGGTTTGTGGCTCTGATAGAGGACCTCAGCAACCTCCCTAAAAAAAAATTCCATTCACCATCACAGTGGCAGACATCCAATAAAGAGTCTCAGGTATGAAGAACTGGATAGCACCAAGCCCGGATATGATACACGCTCACTGGCTTAAGAAAGTCACAGCACTCCATGAATGCTTGGCAGCAAAAATTAACCAGCTGCTGGGAGGTGGGAACCATCCTGAATGGCTAACCGAAGGGCACAGAAACCTGATCCTGAAGGATCCCTAAAAGGGTACAGTCCCCTCGAACTACCAGCCAATAACCTGTCTCTCTACAACATGGAAGCTCATGTCCGGGATCGTAGCGATTAAGATAAGTGAGCTCATGGATCAATACATGAGCACAGCTCCGACGGGAATTGGTAAAAATACCAGAGGTGCCAAACATCAGCTCATGGTAAACAGAACAGTAGCTCAAGACTGCAGAACCCCAAACACTAACCGGAGCACTGCCTGGATTGTTTACAAGAAAGCTTACGTCTCAATACCACACACTTGGATCATTAAATGTTTGAATCTATACAACATCAACAGGACTCTAAGAGCCTTCATCGCAACCTTAATGAGGTTGTGGAAAACCTTCCTTGAGGCCAATGGCAAGACACTTGCACAAGTCTCCATCAAATGTGGCAGATATTAAGGAGATGTGCTGTCCACACTACTGCTCTGCATAGGCCTGAGCCCCCTCAGCCACATAATCAACAAGACTGGCTATGGATACCGACTCAGGAATGGGGCCATCATCAGTCAACTCCTCTACATGGATGACATCCAGCTGTACGCTGAGAATGAGCAACACATCGACTCACTGATCCATACCACCCTGGTCTACAGCACAGACATCGGGATGTCATTCCGACTTGTGAAGTGTGGTCAGATGGTGACTAAGAGAGGGATGGTAGTACACAAGGGGCTCAGTCCCAGGAGGAACAATAGCAGACATTGAGAACAGTTACCTCGGAATCCCACACTGCCAAAGATGGTAGAGAATGACCGAGCCAAGATCCTGTGGGACTTCCAGATACAGACGAACCGAATGGTAATAGCAAACCAACTGGATATTGTGGTGGTGGACAAAAAGCAGAGGGAAGGTGTTTGGGTTGATATAGCAATACCAAGTGACTGCAACATCAGGAAAAAGAAAAACAAGAAACTAGAGAAATACCAGGGGCTCTGAGAAGAGCTAGAGAAAACCTGGAAGGTCAAGGCATCAGTGGTAGCTGTGGTCATCGGGGCACTCGGGACAGTGACCCCCCCAAACATGTGGAGTGATTACATCAGATCCCTGGACATACATCAGACATCTCAGTCCAGAAAAGTGCAGTTCTAGGAACAGCAAAGATACTGCGAAGAACCCTCAAGCTCCCAGGCCTCTGGTAGAGGACCCGAGCTTGGAGGAAAAAAGGGGTGGAGACAGTCCATCGTGGATGAGGAAGAGTTTTTTTTTATATATGGAAAACTATTTCCTGCATAAACAAATAAACTGTTGACTTTTCTTCTTTTTACATTTAAAACCTTGTACACGTTTTGTACCTTGGGTTAAGCTAGCATGTAACTGGGTCTTTGGATGCCTTTTTAAACTTTGCATCAGTGTATCTGTATTCAAGTAAAATACATGAATCTATTTGTACTTTTTGGTTCATTTTAATACAGACATGTTATCATAATGGCCACTGCCAGCTATAAATAAATTGAAATTGTGACAGGGGGACAAAATCAGCTCTCTTTTTCAAGGCAGCACATTCCATGGATTGTCATGCCTGCAAAGAGTCAGCCTCTTCATCCGCATTAATAGCTTTCAATCTCCCATGAATCCAAAGCAGCTTTAGTTGTTAACATTTTCAATTTGACTGAATATTTTTAGAATCAAGAGCCACCTGTCTGATCGCAGTGTATTCTTATCTTTAATATTGGAACCAATTATATTATGTATGCATCAGATGATATATAACTCCTGAGACAGTTATATGAGAAAAAAACACAACTGAAAACACAAATTGTATAACTTTTCCTTTTAATTCTATTACCTCTGTTGTGGGAAAAAAAAGTATTCAACTATTCACCCTAGTTAAATAAACGCAGATCGACGGATTTCATTCAGTCGGCACATTTATTCATATCATTGTAAAGAGACAACAGTTCATCATACAACCCTTATGGCACAGCATTCAGCCCTATTCTGCTAGAGCAACATTCGTTCTCCCTTACTTACAACAATGGAAAAATAGTTAGTCAAAACAAATTACAGACACTTTGGTTAAACAGTAACATGTTATGAATAAATCTTGAGAAAGAATCTGGTTTGTTATGGGAAGAAGCTATGTCTGGTCTACAAACACCATGACGCAGAGAATTGTGTGGCCTTGCAGGTAAACAGACTGAGTGAAAACTTTTATAGTGAGTAAATAGGATAAATTAATATATAATAGAAGAGAAATCAAAATTTTCCGACAACACCTCTTATAAATTTTTTTGTAGGATATCATATTCAATATTGTATTCATCAATATTCTTGAAACATTTTAACATACAAACAAAAGTTTTCTACAGAGAAATCTTGCACTCACAACACATTGTGGAACAAATAAAGCTCTCTCCCACGATTTTTCCTCCCAAAAATTTTAACAAAGAGGGTGAGCAGAATTTCCTATTTGCACTGGAGACATTGTTAAATGACAAAAACAAAGTACAGACTTTACTTAGGCTATGTTAAAATAGCAGGCCTTGTTACTTAATGCAGATTTGTTGCTGAAGTCCTTCTTTTCTTTCATACTAGTAACTAAATGCGACAGATGGAAAAAGTTAGATAAACTTTGGATTCACCATTCAACAGCTTTCTGACAACTATTGGATACATTGGAGGGACAGACTTTTAAGGGGTAGGGGCAAAAAGAAAAAAAAGATAGTCCATATAGCGTGTCCTCGCCACTGTGGAGGGCACTTTAGTGTGTCATTTTTTAATGATTGGGCAACGGGGCGATGACCACTGCGTACGCCACTTAACGGATAAGCAGAGTTGTCAAGTAACGAAGTACAAGTTACTGTACTTAAGTACACTTTTTAGTTATCTATACTTTACTGCATTACTTATTTTTCTTCCCACTTCTGCTTTCTACTCATTACATTTTCACACAAGTATCTGTACTTTCTATTCCTTAAATTTTTAAAACAAACGTTACTCGTTACTCTTGGCTTCGGTTTAATGTTTCTAAATATTTATTTCAGGTCATGTGCGCCATCCAATGCAGATGATTCTTGGCATCTACATCAAGTGAAAACTAGTGTAATTGGATGAGTCATTTAATGCAAACACTTATTAGTTAGCTAAATGAAATCATCAGAAGCAAGCAGGTGTTCTTTAAACTGCAAACATGAATTGTCTATGCCATGCTACAATGTCAGATTCAGAAAAAGATGTCGAAATGTCTAAAACGTCGGACACAGGCGAGAGCGTATCGGGAGATGGAGACGGAGATCACCAAGAACTCCCTCATCCTTGGCCCTATCTCAAATAATTTTTCAAAATAGTCGAAAAATTTAGCTTTCAATTCATAAAGTGGCATCTGGCTGTTTTTTTAAAGGTTACTTTATACTTTTATACTTTGAGTAGTTTTTTGAGCACATACCTTTTCCCTTTTACTTGAGTAAAGAGGTCAAGCTGACACTTCAACTTTTTTGAGTGTTTTTAAACTGCAGTATCTATACTTCTACTTAAGTAACAGATTAGTGTTCTTTTGACACCATTGCGGATAAATATGCTTTAGTATCCCACGTGGAAGTGGCTTAATTCTGATATTTATTGGGGGGTGAAAAGATAGGAATTTCAGACTGCTGTGAAAAAGTCGGACGTGAGTTGGATATGGGCAAAAAAATTTGATTTTGATCACATTTGCCTGTCCTGAAGATTTGTTCATCAGGATTTTAGTTGGACTCAGCAAGAAATTACTTTTGAATATAGAATTTTTTTTAGGTTGTTGATTTTTTTTGGATTGTACCTATCCTGCATACCAGGCCAACACTCACTTTTCAACTTAAAAAGTTGTGGATAAAGTCTGTTGTGTAAAAGCGCTCAGGGTTGAAATCTTTAAGGGGGGCTTTTTCACACTGTGAGAACACCTTTTAGTTTGATGTTATGCTATTTAATTTTTTTTTTTTTTTATGCATTTAAAAACCTGTTCTTTGTAACTGTTGGCCTTAACCCCACAAGAGGGATATTCCTTGGTGATCCAAACTGAAAATACTCTGACCCATGTTCTTACATAGGACAAACACTAAATATTGAAACCATCAAAAATCAATAATAATAACTAAACTTTGCTTATAGGCTTGAAGGAAAAATTTGCTTATGCTTATGAACCTGCAAAGTAACAAACGATATGCTCATATTTTGTAATTCTGCTTAAAGTTATAATAAGTGTATCATCATAATCAATATCAATACCATATCAAGGTCTGGCCAATAGTTGTCCCTTTGGCCTCTCTGATGTATGGTGTTGATCCTGTCTTAAAGAAGGGCAAGGGCACCTCTGAGACACATGTCTGTGGTTTCCCCTCTTTCTGCTGAGGCACATTACTTCAATTGCCATTCAAAGAACTGCATCCATGAGTAAAGCTCTCTAGTATGCACAGCTTTGTTGTAATGGGTCAGCTCTCAAGTGGATTCATTCCATTATTGTGGAGACTGTGTAAGCACCAATCAGAGACCCAGATACAGAGTGTTGAAAGCATACAGATTATTTTTCAGTGAGGAGAATTAATAATGACTGGAGGATTTAGAGCTATGAGTAATGGATGTGGAGATGGGCTATCAGAATGCTGTGATAGGGATTTAGTCAGGAATTCATTGCAGGAAATCCCTTATCACATAGATGTTTTGATGTTTTTTTTTTTCATCTTCTTGTCAGTGGAGGGGAACTTCAGTGATTTTTTTTTTTTTTTTTTTTTTGCTTTGTTATTTATAGAGTAATCAAAATCATGCTGGTCACATATTAGGACAGCTAATGGTTTTAAAGACACCATTTAACCCAATATTTTATGTTTTTGAACTGTGGGAGAAAGAAGGGGCACCATGAGAGAACCTATGTATGCACATACAAACTCCATGCAGAAAACCAAGGTCAAGGATAAAATCCTTCCTACAGGGAACTTTGATACAAACAGCCTCAATGCAGCCCTAAAAAATGCCTGTTTGGTGCACTCCTTAGGTTAAAAGGGAGTTATTGCATCTGATCTCTGCTATTGACTTAACCTAAAGGCCCATTCATACCTCACGTAAAAGACGGATACGGATACGTGTGGAGTGTTTCATAGGTTCTAACCGTCGATTTCGTCCGTACTTTGACACGAAAATTGGGAGCTTACGCTTACGGACGAAACGGATCAATACGGAGCAATACTACCGGAAACGGTGGGGGCGCTATTGAGTTTTTAGTACAAAATGTCAACAGAATCAGGTCTTGGACCATCCCAATGTTTTGATCAATGACGAATCATTGGCGCCCAGCACTGCCACCTAGAGGAAATACGGGTTATTGCGCACCTCAACGGACGGAGGTATGAAGGAGTCAACGGATAGAACGTACGGACAGAAATACGGACGTGCAGGCCAAACGTGAGGTATGAATGGGCCTTTAGATGTGATGTTATGCAGGAGAACTGATATCTGAAACTCTACCCCAGAGCATGAAGATAAGATTGTTCTGACAACTCCACTTACTATAATATGCAACATTTTAAAGAACATACAAAGTTTAAATAGTTTAAGGGGAGTTAGCCGCTTACACTTGCCTTACCATTAGTAAAACATGCTAGACTACATGAACATAGTCAACAGATCTTAAATATCACATCATGCTCTTTGGTTCTACCTACCTTTAAGTAACAATAAATACAATGTTTGAGATTGATAAAATACACACCATATCTGTCACTTGCACAGTTAAACAACAAAATATACAAATGTAAAGATGTATGTATTTGATAAGACTAACACCCATTATGTTAGAAGAAAATTATATCTGCTCATCTTTGACCATGAAAATAAAAAGTTAGCATCTCTATACTCTTCATATAAGTCAACTGAACATGACTGAAATGACGAAGGCTGTCCTGATTAGATGACTCTGTCTAATCTGGCTAACAGAATAACAATGCACATGATGTATAAAGAATAAATCTAACATAATCAATAAGATCAATCAATTTTATATTAATGCATTAATTAAAAATGTTCATCCCTAGTTTGAATAATAATTAAGTAAAGGTCGATACGGTAAAGTGTTTTGTAAAATAGTACATATCTTGATTTAATAGTTTTTTGCATGATTTTTGTAATACTTACTAAAGGAATTGACTTCTGTATGACCAAAAGATTTTGGTTAGTCCTCTTGACAGTTTTTCATCAGCAATATCTAATGGTTAAACTGCAACGACATCAACTGCTCCCCCCACCGCTTCTCCCCTTCCAATAATACGTAGGACTTCATGGTACAAAATGGCTTCTACAACGGCCGTATTACCTTTCTTGCCATGTGATGACCAGGTTTTCTTTACAAAGATAATTTAATGAATGCTATTTTATTAATCTGTGTAGGATACATATTGTATATAGGCCTAACTTGCTCCAGTGACATTCGAGCATGTTAGGAATCCAGTTTCTGTGGGTTGTGCTTTTGTTTGTCTTCCCTTCACCACCAGATGGCGCCTGGTTCTGGTCCGCCTCCTCACACACCTGCGGATGGTTACCTCATTACTGGAGGACTCTTAAGCTGCTGACTGCCACTACCTTGACACCAGAGTGTTTGCCAGTTTTGGGTACTCTAGCCAAGCTGAGTTTTGCTGAGTCAAACTGAGCCTTTGTCTACCTGAGTTTTAACCTTGCTGTTTTTGTCTTTGCCCTCCAACGAGCAAGTCATTCACAAGAATAACCCACACCGACTGGATTCAACAAGAGACACCTTTTTCTCTAAACATGAGTCCTGTTGCCTTAATTCCCTTCTTCAAATCGAAGACACAAATTTCCCACTGAGTCTGAACTAACTGCAGAATCTCCCCCTTCACTTTTCAGTCCCGATTTGACAGTGTTCAGAGCAGCACTGGACTCCTCTCAACCTACTCTCAATAAAACCTGTTAAACTTTTCCCTGGTCTCTCTGTTTGGTTTTCTGCATGTGGGTTTTCAAGATTTGAAGACGTTTCGCCACCTCTCTCAGAAGCTTTCTCAATTCAAATCTTGAAAACCAAGTCCAGTGGATATTTTTTTAATTTTTACGGAATTACTATGACCTGGATGACTGAGAACCTTCATCAGCATGAAATCTCTTACTTTCTTTGATCCATTTGAGTTTTTCCCTCCCGAAGATGGCAGCCAGAGCTCAGCGCACCTGAACAGATCTAATTGGACTGAAACACCAGCTCCTGCTGGAGAGGGGGATTTCTCTTGTTTCTTCAGTTTACATTGTTTTTGTGTTCAAGTGATGTGTATCTTATGTTTAGTGATGTGTTTTGATTTCCTGCTTTGCTATTGCTAAGTTTGACTTACTTAACACTGTATTATAGTTTGTTTTTTGTTTTTTTTATTGTAATTGTGTTATATGGTAAACCCTATTTCATTATAATTGTCTGATCAACCAATGTATACCTACAGTATAACTTTGTGTGTCCTTTGATAATTAGATCAGTCATGTTTTGTTTGTACAGTCAGTTTGTTTGTTCATATTTTTGCCTGAATTAAGTTCATTTTCCTCGTTTATGAGCTCAGTGTTTGTTTTTGTACAATTAAGTTCTTGGGTTAACTGAAAACCCTGCTTTTTCTAATTATACATGTGGCCCCTCAAGCCTTCTGACTTTTTCCCTCACTTGCCTTAACTCTTATTTCCAGAGGATTTTCTTTCCATATCCAAAATGTGCCTAAACAGGCAGAGGTTGAAGCTCAAGATGATAAAGCAGATGACCATTTCTGTATTCTATTACACCTTCCTCTCTGCTCTCGCTCACCCTCTTGCAATATAAATAAACAAGCCCTTTGACAGTAAAATGTTCTTACATCATCTTATGCACTTTGTGCATCTTGCAATCCTTTTGCACTCAAGTGTGATATATTTTTGATAGTAGGCAGACAGGAAATGGGAGTAAAGGGAAGGGAAGACATGCAGCAAAGGTTTGGAGACTTGGACTGGAACCTGTCACAGTCACATCCAGGACCAAAATCTTGGTAAGGTCGCACACCTAATATCTTATCCACAACCCAACAACAATATAACTTTTTAATACCTTACTGATATTTAACAGACAACCTCTACTGCTGTTAAAATTACCTGGCAACTGTCTGTTGGATTTGGTACATATTTTCAATGAACACTTATGTAAATATCAAGTTTCTGGTTTCAGGTTTACAGGACAGCCACCCAATTGTGGGTTTATCTTAAATTACTGCTGAGAAATTGGAAATAAATATTTTATTTTGATGCCAAATTAGGACTCTCAAATAAGATTTCAACCACTTTTTAAAAGCTAAATTAATCCTCAGCATACCAGTTAGTCTTGCCTACAAGCTAAATTCTAATATTTTTGAGTCCATAAACACATCACATCTAGTGTCGACCAAGCTTAAGTCACGAAAGTGTGACGCAAAACAGGTCAGCGAGTCACGTAACAGTATTATTGTTTAAGGTTTGATATATAGGCGTGATGAAAGCAGGAGCTGCCATGGATGGCTGCTAGAAGGATGTACATGTGGCTGCTACTATTGCATTTAATTTGTCAGAATTCACAAATTCCTTTCTAAAAGAGAAACAAGAGTGTAAATGTGTAAGTTATTGTGATTTCTCATGCCGTCTGCCTCTATTTTTTATTTGTTTTCCATGATTTGCTTAACCAATACTTTGGTTGTTTGGAAATTGGTGTAGCCCACTATAGTTTTGCTTAATCAGCTCGGAAGATTCTGCTGCATAAAGTGCAAATTAGACTTCTGCAACCGCACACATCAAATGTTGCTTGGATCTGGTCGTGAACCAGTTTTGCTGGTATGCTTCTGCACCATCAGTCTGGAATTTCTAGGTACGCACAGTAGTTTCCCGCCAAAGCGCAAGGGAGAACCTATTCCAGAACTCGTGAGGACTTTGGTAGATGGTCACTAGAACTTCAGCGGTGCCGGCGGGAGTGTTTATTTTCCAAAACAACAATGGCGGGTCTGCAAGATATCATGGTCACAGACATGGATCTAGAGTTGTTAGACATCAAAGAGGAACATTGAAGTTGTTCCTACAATGGATGAGTGCCGTGCCCCGGCACTGAATCTAGAAGGACGACCACATAGACAGCCGGAAAACATACCAAAGACCAATCACAGCAGCTTGAAGTCAGCGCATTTCTGCTTGAGGTCTACGCGGGTTTGCGCCTGCCTGATGCGTAGTCAGGATTTTTTTTGAGGTGTGAAACGATGGTTGCAGAACCTCTGCGCAGGGAGCGTGGTCGGAGACAGATTTGACGGTTGCAGAGGCTATGCATCATAAGCATAAATTGGCCTTAACCCTCCTTTACCTGAACAGATTCAGTGGCAGCAGTCCCAGATTGATATGATGCAGACTCAAACCTGAGTGGTAAACATTATCAATCTATTTTGCCAGGTATATCATCAACCTAAACTGTTGTAAGTAAACCAGTGGTTGTTTTTTTGTCTTGGCTTTCAATTAGTGTTGCACCGATACCGATACCAGTATCGGACGGGGCCCCGATCCAGCACTAAAATGGTGGTATCGGTATCAGCGAGTACCAACAAATAGGGCATGGATACTATTTTGAGAGCCAAAAGTTTATTCAACTATTATCACCCATTCCAGATAGGCATTTAAAAGTTATACCGGATTCACTTTGTATTAGTCTTTTTCCTGTTTCACAAAGGTAGGCAGCTGCTTGACAAAGCCATGATGGCAATTATCTTACATCCAAGTAGTATGCAGTTCTTCTACACACACACACACACCCACACACACACATCAATTTCAAACAGATGGTATCGGTATGGTATCGCCAATACTGCACAGCCAGGTATCGGTATTGGGGCCAAAAAGTGGCATCAGCACAACACTACTTTCAATACAGTATGTGACCCTTGAGGTGATGAAATAAAAATATGCAATAGGCTGTCTTTTATGTAACAAATCTATTTATATAAGTTTAACTTTCTAACATAACTGATAAAAGATATAAATATGCATCCGAATTTATGGAGCAGTGGTTCCCTAGCCTCAATCTCCAGCTTTTTAAAAGTCAATACAGGAATTAATCAGTATTTTATGGAAATCAGGAAAGCAGATGTTTAATATGAGTTTGCAATTTTAAAAGGTTAAAGTATTAAACAGACATTGGCTGTGGTTGTTAGTTTATAATTTAAATTGTTTTTAATCTCATCCCCATCGCGGCAAAGTAGCTTTCACACTTAAGGAATAAACTCCTCTCACAGTTTTTTTTTTTCCTTTTTTTTTTTTTCCCAGAAGAGCATCTGCAGTACAGAGAGATGAGCCTGGCTGTCTAGTTAGCACCTCAGCGGCAGCTTGCTTTGGTTGGCCATGACTGGAATGAAAGCTATGCTGGATGACATTTTGTCAATATAAGGAAGGTTGACTTAGGGGTTTAATACCTAATCCAGCTGGTTTATGTGAGCTCAGGCTGATTCTAAAGTCTATTGAGCCTTTTGAATTTGAGGTCCAGGATGTGAAAGGACAAGCATGACAGGATGCAGGGACAATTTGGATTGTGCTCGTAGGTTCCATGGTTTTCAGGGCAGAAAAGACAAGTACGATACAGTCCTGTGTATATGGACTGTGTTCTCCGGCCCAGATAATGAATTGGTGAAGATATATTTTGTCATTTGACTGAATGGTGGAACTCAGATGTTTTGCTTCCTCCAACATGTTTCTTTCATCATTACCTTGTGTTTAGCTCTGTCATTCTTACAATAATCTCCAATATCAATCACGTTTCAGAGTTGGATGTGTGTTCAGTTCAAGGTGAAGTGGGCCTTTTTCCATCAAACATTGTGCTTTGCTTGTAGACATAAAGTTTCATTTTAGTTGTGCAACTTGCAGCTAAATTTTAGACCAAATCAAAACAAAATTTCAGATCCTCTTGGTGCATATCCCTCTGGATCTTTAAAATGTTAGCAGAGCCCTTTGGGGGCTACTTTCCACTGTTCTATCAGCTACACCAAGTAACCTGTGGATATCTGCTATTCGTCCAGAATTATCATGAACCTATCAGCTTAAGCTATACTCATATTTCGGTTTGCAGTTGAGCTATAAATTGTCCATTTGGAATTGATGGACTTCATACAGCAAACGTTTTATAACAATCTATATTAAGTTCTTTCTTGTGTTAATTAGTTAAACACATTGAAGTTGGCAATGTATCATGCCAAGTTGTGAAATATAACTTTTGAATTAATCCAACATTGGTCAAAAAATTTGGACATGCCTTTGTGATTTAATTGCCTTTCCTTCCTTTTTATTATTTTGTATATTATTGATACATGATTATTTCACTAACATTATGAAGAAGCTTAATTGTAGGGAGTTAGTTTGCAAATAAAGGAAACATGCAATAATGAAAATATATTTTGATTCTTCTGTTATTTTCATCTCTTCTTTTCACACTTTTGGTATTCTCTCGATGAGCTTTACAAGAAACTCAACTGTAATGTCTTTCTAACAATCTTTAATCTGTTCTGAAGACGCATAAATTAGAAATATTTTTTGTTCAAATGATAATTAACCTGTTCAAATTTATCCATTCCTGTCAAATTCAGGGGACGATTGATGTAAATGTCCAAGTCAAGGACAAAAGCAGGACTTTCTCCAAACTGAGCTGATACATTTTGGTACTCATTAGAAGCCTTCCGATCTATGGAGACAAGCTGCTTATGTGTCTAAATAAGAAGTTTCCATGGAGAGAACATAACAGGAGTTAAACAATGTTACATCAAACGAAGAACTTAGGCAACTGTCAAAACATAGGGTGTTTAATTTAGCCACCTATGTATATCACCTACTGATTTGGAATATATTTGGATCATCTTATATAGTCTTATAGGCACTTGGCAGTGTTGCACATAGGTAAAGGCCCTAAATCAAACCTGAATTAGAGCAGCATTGTAACAAAAATGGCTCAAAGGGAATCCTTAACATTGAAGAACATTATAACATCTTAAAGAAGACTTATTTTATGTAAACTCTTTTAAAAGTCGGTAATCTCCACACCCTATTACTCTTTAATGTAAAACAAAAATCTGCCTCCCTTTGAAAGTGTTATGACAATATAGCTTCACCATGCTTTGATTAAAAATGCCTTATAATAGGAAAGGTTCAGTTCCTTTTAGCATGACTTTGAATGGTGCCTTGTTCACACGTTTAAGCAATCATAATCACTTTGAATCCTAATGTGAAAATACTTCAAAATTCTGATGCCTGACCTTGATCAATATCTCCTGGTTCTTCCTTTGATTGTCCCTTTCCAAAAACAAAACAGCATCAAAGACTTTACAGGAAGAGCCTGTACCACAGAAATGCCACAACCTTGATTATGTAATGTATCGTAACTTTAGAAGCACACTGCAGACAAATGGATTAGTGCCTTGTTAGCAACATGTGATACCCCATGGTATCCAGGCAACTGTGAAGTTGAATAAAATAAGCAAGCATATTTATAATGTCCAAAAGTTGAACTCCACTATACAGTAAAAGTTACTATTAAGCTTTAAAGTCCAGACCTTCAGCAGTTTTTATTTTATTTTGAAGAAAAATTAGGGTGAACCCACTGCTCTGTGATCATTTCTGTATATTTGCCACACCTACATGCTCTAGATTTGAAATAACAACATATGGACACATTTGATTTTTTTTTCAAAATGACAAGCAATTTTTGATGCCTTTAAACCATTTAGTAAAAACTGGTTAAAACCACTAGTTTAGTTTAACAAAACTTGTGGACATGAACAACCTTGGAGTGACTTTGTCACAAACATGCATTTAGTTAAATCTAAAATAATCAGTAAAAGAATTGCAGCTGTCCTCTAAATGATCAGGTCTTTCAATAATTACTACAGGACATAAGCACCCCCCACATACCCACACACACACACACTTTTCCACATGGTAATCATTTTTCCCACCCCAAGACCCCCCTTATTCAGTCTCACCCCAACCCTCACCCACATCACCCATCATAATATAACCCAACCATGCTCAGTTTTGAACAGTCAAACAGAGTGGATGCTTCCAAGCAGCCAGTCCAAAAAACATCTACCAGTCCTTTTGTCATTTAGTCAAACATTCAATAAGAGGGAGGACATTTACAACACAACAAACAACCGGTTGACGGTGTTAGAACACAACTGAAGACAGGTGAGCAACTCTTTTCTTTGTATATATGACTTAGGTATTCTTATATCTGAGA
This sequence comes from Cyprinodon tularosa, assembly GCF_016077235.1. Taxonomy (NCBI): domain Eukaryota; kingdom Metazoa; phylum Chordata; class Actinopteri; order Cyprinodontiformes; family Cyprinodontidae; genus Cyprinodon; species Cyprinodon tularosa. The sequence goes on along the minus strand of NW_024038657.1, from coordinate 1,800,928 downwards.
GGATCACATTAAAGACATTGATAAGCTTTACTGAATGCATGGCTCAAGAATTACACATTTTTTTCTTAAAAATAGACTTTGGCTATTTTACCCTGTTAAGTTAAATATAGAAAGATCTAAAAAAAAAAAAAAAAAAAAAAAAAACTACTAAAATGAGAATATATATTCTGTAATTATTTAATTTACTCATATTACTAAGTACTTCAATATATCAACCAACTAATGAAAATGACAAGTAATTCCAAAACAAGAGTACTCTAAAAGTTATTTTCTGATCTGCTGTTAGATTAGATTATTTTCCGCATTAATATTTTGTATAAACTCACAAGACTCATAGTGTCAACATTTTTTTTTGTCACTTGCTAAATCAGATATTTCCTTGTAAAGTTAAGTCTACCATGTAATTCCTACAAGTAAGATTCAGATAAATTATATCAGAAACAAACAAAACAAAAAAGTATACACATACTGCAGAACAATACACCAACAGGTTAACTTCATCTTTTTAAATAAAAAAAGCAACACAAACAGATTCTAAATTGACCTATTTAACTCTTTGTAGTGCAGTATTTGTTGGGAATGATACGGTGAGTTCAATGAGTTTAAATTGGCATCCCAATAGTAGTTTCAGTCTGTTTAGTGGGAGTCTTACTGCAGCATATGAACAAACATGGCATATATTACTCAGTGCTCAAAGTGGGAAAGGTCACAGAGAGATTTTAAAGCAAGTAAAAATGTCATTTTATTGCAACAGATATTATTATTATATTATATTATTATTTTATCAGTCACTATCATGCATCCTAATTGATAGGGAATAGGGCTGCAACTAACGTTTATTTAGCAAATCAATTATTCTCTCAATTACTTTTTCAATTAATTGAGTAATAATCAGATAGCCAAAGTTCCATAAAGAAAATTATTAACAAAATTAAACCAGGTGAGACTAAAACATTTCCACTTGAGGAGTTCTGGATAGAGCATATGTTTACATATTCTTTTACAATTTTAAAATTACTGCTGTGCTAAATGGGTTGATTTGTCAGCTAAAAGCTTATCTTACAGTCTCTATACTCCAGTTAACGATTAATCAATTACTAAATTAGATGATGATTATTTCAATAATCGTTTAATCACAATCAATCAAATTAGTTGTTTCAGCCCTAATTGGAACTCACATAAAGGTTAGTTTAGGAATGTCAAAATCTTAAAAGTAGAGAAGAATGAAGTGGATGAGGATAATGGCAAAAAAGCGCCGTTCTTTTCCTTTTCAGCACAATGGAGATTGCATCAATCTATCAATACACAGTTAGGTCATGGATGTTCCAGAGAAATGGTTGAGGTGCAAGGGGATATGGATTTTTACTTTCATAAATCTTAGATTGTTGAAAGGCTCAATGAAGCAGAGACACCAGGTAAACTTTCATCTAAGGCACTCTGCTGCAAAACTCTTTGTGCAACTTTGGACTGGAGAGTCAGCACTTTAGAAGATGATTTATAATATGTCCAAATTCTCTTTAAAAAGTAAAGAGGGTACTTTGTCGCTGTAGTAATGCGCTGCAGTGTAAATACTTTGTATATAATTATGAGCAAATATAACAGTTAACAATCAAACAGAAAAGTGAGATTTGGAATAATAAGCAAAGTAACGATTATAACCTAAACCTCAACTCTTATTGTCTTAATTTTATTTTATTTTTTCATCACTTGACTTATCTCTATTTTCATTATGTCTAATAACACATATCTCTTTCTGTTTACAGATCAACTCTTGCTTTTTACAACTTTTCCCAAGATGTGGGCAAGGGGGAAGAAGTCAGGCCAGTTAGCCACCAGACCATCATGTAGAGTATTTCCCTTTAATTCATGTAAAATTCTCCCAGTTTCTTCCAATGAATCTCCAACACACACTGCCAAATGCAAGGAACCATGGAAATAGTGTCAAATAAAGTTTGCAAACAGACTGCTTTGACACTGCCATGTGTTCAAACAAACACACAGATTACAGAAAAAGTGATGTCGAACAAAAACAGCGTGTTACCACACAATTGTGATGATATGATGTGGTCTATAGTTATTTATTTTTTGTTTATTTAATTCAGGTTTCTCCATAGTTCATCAGTACATTCAGCGTTTTAATGAGGTGTCTGGCAATAAGTCAGGTAAGATGAATTATCTCTTAAATGTTGCATGCTTATAATCTTGGTTTTAATAAACTAACATTTTGAGGCACAATAATTGTACAAAATTCAATGCTTCTTATAGAGAGCAATGATAGAAATTACAATGTATTGATCTCACAATGGAGATATTAACTCTCTGCATTTAACCCATCCCCTTAGGGAGCTCTGGGCTGCCATTGTGTGGCGCCCAGGGAGGGTTAAGGGTCTTGCTTAGAGACCAAGAAAGCAGGCTGTAGGGATCAAACCGGGTACTTACAACCTTCTGAGAGCACAAGAGCACTGCTCTGACCTCTAGGCCAAACACCTATTTTTTAAAGTGTCGAAGTAGTGATATGAAAGAGTAAATATATATATATATTTCTCTTGCCATCTCCAATCCGCTGTTGTTTTTTATGACAAGGAAAGATCTGATAAGTCTATATCCTCTAACAGATGTTTACAGCACTCACTTAATGTAAAACATATCACCTATACATAAATCCCCAGTCCTGTGCACGTGAAAATCCTAATTTTTTATGTTTTTACTTTTTTTCAAGTTTGGTCTAGGGTGTCAATACTGTAAAAGCAATGCTCAGAAAGTGATTCTGATTATAAGAATTTTGTTGACTGAATAAATTAGCAATACTATTTCTTCTTGCTGCCCCACAAATAGGATAGATTGTGGCCTTGGGAAAAATAAAAAGAATAAATCTTTACCTGTTGGAAGTCTTTTAGAATAGAATTTTAATATCATGCTTAATTTTTCATTATAAAATACATTTAATTTTATTGTTGCAATAAATGTGTAAGTATAACTACTACTGAATTGTACAATATTCAGTGGACGCAGTCATTAGTAACATGTCTTCTGCCATCTACTGGCAGTAAATGCAAACTCTGTTCCCAGATCTCCCATTTGCTGCCAAAGCAGAAGCAAAGCAAATAAGAAAGCACAATTGGTCTGTTCATATGAAAATGAAGGAGACAAACTTTATTGATTAAATAATTCTCTTAATCTTCTCTTAACTCCACTTAGCTGTAATCCGCAGAAGATCCAAGACCCCAGGGGTGATGATCACACAGTATACATCAACTTTGCCTGAGGGAAAAAGCACCCCAGACTTCCGCTGTAAACCCATGCCAGTTACGGTCAAGGAAGGTTTGTTTTTTAATTTAATAAAAAACAATTAAATAAATGTCTTTAAGCTGCTTTTCATTCACATCTAACAAAGACATTCCAACAAAATAAAAAAGAACTACAACATATATGAATTAATGTCTTGTATTAATACCCTATTATGACCTAAAACACAGTTGTATTTAAACCAGAACAATAAAATATTCTCCTAAAATTTCCATTAGGAGAATTAGCTGTTTTCAAGGCTGTGGTGACAGGGGAGCCGAAGCCAGAGGTTTCATGGAGAAGAGCTAAAGGACCTTTAGCAGACAAGGAGAGGTTTCAAAGGAGATATGATGAATCAACAGGGGAACACATATTAGAGGTAAGCAGCTGAATTTTTTTTGGAATGCACACTTTGATAAAATACTAAAAAAAAAGCTCTAAAGTAGGAATATGCATTTTCAGATTCACAAAGTATTTGCAGTGGAGGCCGATACGTACAAATGTTATGCTGTGAATGAATGCGGCAAAGCTGTCTGCACCACAACGTTAAACGTGTTTGATGGTAAGAACTATTCAAGATTATATTCTTAATTGTAAACTGCTTTATGTGGGCAATTAAGTATATATATATATATATATATATATATATATATATATATATATATATATATATATATATATATATATATATATATATATATATACATTTGCACTACTGTATAAGCAGAATAACTCATCCATTATAAGATTTTTGCAGCTTACAGAAGCAGAACCTCTCCACTGTGGATGAAAAAGAAAACTACAGTATGAATATCTTTAGCATTATCCAAAGTATTATATCCTGTATGACTGTACAAAATACTTGAGAAGGGTAACAAATCATTTACAAGACAGTAATTAATTTCTCTTTTGCTATCTTACCAATCAAGCCCCAAAACAAAAGTTATTCACCATACAGCTAAAAAAACTGCTTGAATATCTGTTAATTCACCAACAGTTATGTGAGATATTATTTATCTCCCATTTTGGTTCATGAAAAACACCAAAATATTATCTTTGTCTAAATCTTTGTCTAAAATCCAGACAAAGATAATCTGACTAAGCAAAAAAGCAGTATTCAATTAGTTGTTTTATGTAGAGTTTTGCAATGTAATCAATTTAAAAGTTATCCAAGCTAAATATATTAAGACCATTTGGCTCTTAAAACTATATACTTCTTGTAGTGTCTTGGTGCACAGATCACAATTAGTCTTTGACATTCCCACGAAAAAGTTTTCTTTTGCATGATTAAGTCATAGTGGAGGGTCTACACAATTGATAAAAAAAATAAAAAATAAATAAAAAATAGGGAGACCACTTAATGTTGTGAGAGTACAGAATTTCCAGTTGTCTTAGGGGTCCTAATCCTAGAAGTTACAGATCTAGCCCTATTAGCGGTTAAAGTTACTCACGATTGGTTTAACTTAGCCAAATGAGGCCTATAATTGGTTCTTTCATGACCTCCTTGAACAGATCATCCCCAATAGGGGTTGGGACTCCTGCTTGGGTCACAATAAACCAAAAGGGGGTTCAAGAGATGGTTTTCATTATCATTGTGAATGTGATGTAATCCCTAAGGTACATTTAGGATTTCCCCCCCCCAAAAAAATAACTATGAAAGAAGTAGATCTAACAATTATTTATGAATTTAATACTTGTTTTTAAGTTGTAAATATACAGCTACATTTTAAAATATGTAATCAGTAAATAAAGTAAATTATAAAGTAAATAGTTAAAAAATACATTTCAATATTTATTAAAAATTAATATAACTGCTTTACTTTATATGTATGAGTAAATATAGACTAAAGTAATCTTAATATTTTTATGGGATCACTAGTATGTTGCATTGTCCTTTTTGGGGTTACAGGCTGCAATGATTGGGAACCCTGTCCTGGACGAGCCATCAGTGAGCTCCTATAAAAATTAGAGAAGACAAAAAGTTCTCAAAGTATCACCATAGTTACAAAACATGTTACTTTCAGTTTAATGTACACCCTTTCTAAACAAATACTCATCAGTAAATTTATATATCACGTTTTTTATTTTTTTATTTTATTTACATCAAGACATGAGGTGCGCAATTTTTAGCCTACTTTATTCTGCGTGACGGTTTTCATTTATGTGAATTTCTCTCAGTACCAGAGGGCAGGAATCTACCCATGGTGTGAATAGGGAAATGACACTCAGTAGAAATGTTTTTACCCACGGTTAACTCATATCAAAAATATAAATTTGAAAAAATATATATATATTTAAATGGGCTCTCTATTTCTGATATTAAAGGTTGTGTGATGATTTGAAATAATCAGTGTGGTAATAAAAGTAAAAACTTTACATTTTGTGAAGTAGAAGTTGAAAAACTTTATAATACACAGTGTAAAAAAGTGACAAGTAGTAGTTCTTTTTCATTATAGTCTCAACAAATCCTGAAGATTTCAGAAAACTGCTAAAGAAAAGGTAAGCATCCCAAGCAACTCAATACAAGCATGTTTGGTCTGAAATGGTATTATAAAGCGCATTTATTATAATACATGACATTTAGTATTTGCCCAATATTACAGTAAAGCACAGACGCCAGGTGGTGAGAATGATGAAACTTTCTGGGATGTAATGCTAAATGCAGATAAAAGAGACTATGAAAGCATCTGTTCTGAATACGGTGTCGTGGATTTAAACATGATCCTGAAGAAGCTTGAAGAGAAGAGGAAAAAGAAGGAAAAAGACAAACAGAAGGTATGCAAGCTGATATTTTCCTTCCCACATTTTTCTTTTAGAAATGTATTCATTCAGTAACATGTAACAACATAAGTAACAGTAAAACTTTGTTTAAAATGAGCTTACTGTTATAATCACACTGCTTAAAAAATATAACTTTGGTGCTTTACATGCAAGCTTCTTTATGCCGTCACAGCTGCCGACTTTCATTTAAACTCACACAGGACGCAAGTTAAGCACCAGAAGAGATGACCCGATTTGGATGTAATTTGGTTCCCAGACACAACCAAAGAAGAGCATATACTGTATCAATGGTTGACAGAGTAGCTCCCTAGTGAGTGGTTAGCACATAAAAGAAAATCAGTGCTCTCCCCCTGGAAGAGATCTAAAAGGCTCACTACTGCAGCAGAGCGTGTAGGTTTATTAAAAGCAAGAAAGACACGCCCCTTTACACCATCTGTTTCTATTTATGATTTGTGGACAATCTGTGTTCCTTTCTGTAACTCCAAACTATAAAACAGTATCCAACTTACCATAATTATTTTAATTAATTTAACAAGTTCTGGTGAAACCTATTTTTAAACATTTTAAATTATATAAATTTTTGACAACCTTTTTAATATATATTTTTAGTTAGTTTCAATGTATTATTTCATTTATCATAATTTTGCATTAAAAATGTTGAAGCTGTAATAATATTTCAAAATGCAATTTAACATCGGTGTGACCATTGAATCAGTACTATCCAAATCCATGGCAGCGTTACTCTGACTGCTGTCCCATTCATAATGTTTTTTTTCTTTCTTTTAAGTCAGAACACATGCTTCACAGAAGTATTTGCTTGACTGAAGTTGGGATTTTAGCTCAAATATTTGGCAAAATCCTCTGTGCCTCTGTTGCAGGATATTATGATTTCCTGGGACAGTGTTCCAGAAGAACAGGGTAATCAGAGTTTTGGGACGAAAAGCTGCATCAAAATTGAAGGCCTGGTACAAAGTGACAGAGGAATATATATAGGTGACCCTGAGGAGGCTAACCGCCACAACACACAGCTAAATCACGCCAGTCCTAAAAAAGACATTTTACTTACAGGGTTCAAATGTAAGTTACAAATTAAATTCGGTTTAAGACCTCTTTAAAAATTGCACTTTCTGTTTTCTTTATGCAGTCATATTGAAAGCATACCAATAATTGTAGGTATTACGTGTAACACTTTTAATAAAAGGGGTTATCATCTTTTGTATGTGCCAATTGCCTTCTAGTGTCCAATGTGGATTTTATGATAAAAATTCAAGAGATTAAAGCTGAAGAAAATGATGATGCTCTCTTCGAGTGTGTGCTAACGCACCCTCTACCCAAAATCACTTGGATAAAAAAAGGCATTGTTCTGGAAGATGGGGAGAAATACAGTATAACTGTATCTGACAACAAGCTCATTCATCGACTCCTCATCAGGAACTGCACTAAACTGGACAAGGGAATCTATTCTGCTATTGCAGGAATAATATCCTGTAGTGCATGGCTGGTGGTGGAAGGTATGCTATAATTATATAATAAAAGCCACGGTACTGGGGTAAGCGATTGTTAAAAAGATGTATTTTTTGTTGTTGTTGTGCCTCATATGCTTGAAGATCAGCACAACCCTGCAGATGGTGGTACGAAATTAATCCATAAAACCGCAAAAGCTGCTGGAGCTCAGAGCGACTTGGAAAAAGTGGCTAAAGAACAGCAGATGAAAATTCAAGAGGAAATGGAGAAGATTTTAAAAGCTGTGAAAGGAAAATACTCAGAAACAGAAAAACCGAGAGAGGATATTTTACCCCATGTTGGGCACCGTGGTGAAAGTGAAAAAACTGGTAAAACGCAGAAGGCTAACTCAAAAGATAACACTTTAACAGCAATGGAGTACTCTGGGCATGAAACAGGAGCAGAACAACCACTCAGAACAGGCGACCTAAAGAAGAAATTCCACAACAAAGATCAAGTTGTTTGTATAATTCCAGGTAAAGGCTATATTTGACCCAACAATTCTAGTTCCCCAATCTGCTAAAAATGAATGTTATTATTATAGATGTTGTTGAAGATTTTTCCACTTTGCTGGAATCAATTCATTGATATTTAGCTATTAAATTCTTTAATATAGATGTTCTTTTTTTCCCTTATTTTTAAAGAAAGGAAAAATACCAAAGATGATGTTGAATCAACATTTGGAGATTTTGATGTGATAGAGACAGGAGAGCAACTGAGAGAAGGGGACCTAATAAAGAAAGAACAGAGTGGTCAAGTTGGTTTCAATACAATGACAGGTAAGATCCTATAAATCCAGTTCCACAGCTGGCTAAAATGAGTGTTACAAAGGATCTTTAGGCTAAAACAAATAATTGTTGCTTTTTTCCTCTTTGCTACAGTAAACTGTGAACTGTTACACATTTTTAGCTTTTAGACAGTTAAGATGATTTGGGTTGTTTTCTATTTAAAGAGAGAAAAAACACCAGAGGTGCCACCATAACAACCTCTACCGATTATGGTATGACAGAAGTAGAAGAAAAAGTGAGAGATGATAATCTAATCAAGAAAATACACCACAAAGATCAAATCGGTTCTAACACAGGAACAGGTCAGGTTTGTTTTAAATCAACTTCCTTAACCTATTGAGTTTTTAAAATTATTTAATTCATGAATATTTAGCTATCTGATGTTTAAAGTTAGACCATTTACTCTATATATTCATTTAAATTACTGAGAAAGGGTTTCAGAAACATTTTGTTTCTTCTTTTTTATCTGCATAAAAAAAGAGCCTTTCATTTTGGAGTATCAGTAACTATAACTTTAATAGCACTGATTTCAGAGCTAAGCTGTCTCTCATATTTAATTATTGCTAGATTCTAATAAAGGGGAACCTCAACAAGATCAAGAGGCAGAGAGTGAAGTAATCGGTGACAAACATCTCAGAGAAAGTAAAACTGCTCCCTTAATGACATGTGAAAATAGTTCAACTTTGTTCTCTCCATTGTTTATTTTTATATTCAGAAATATACTATGGGTTTGTGTTTGTCTGCAGATTATATAGATCAATGTGATGATGTTGAACAACAGAGTCAATTCAGAGGAAAAAGGAGTTTGGATAAGGAAGCAAGAACTCAGAGGAAAACAAAGAATGTCCACTGGAAAGAAGCGACATCAGGTATCAAATGGATTCTGATCTTATAAAATCGTCTGTAATTTAAAAGAACAAAACTACGATTTGAAAAGGGTTATGAGCTGCCATACAGTAGTGTTGCAACAGCTGTCAAAATTCCACCTGATGGTAATCAAACAATTCTCCACAAGCTTCAGATTTAATGCCTATTGAACTCTGTACAGTTCCACTAGAGATGTTTCATTCTCAGCTTTGCAGTAATATACAAACTGACTTACTGACTTACATTGCAATAAAAGAAAAACACAAGTGAATGTTTGCAAGGAAAATAAACTATCAAAGGAGTAAGGAAAAACTTTAGAAGCAATTTCATCTTAGATAGCAAATAAAACTTTTTGCTTCCATTCTTGTAAAAGGTCATTATCCCAGTCAATTTCACAGTTTATTTACAAATGATTGTTGGGCATATTTTGCAATCAAGCAGAAATGCAATTCTTTTGCATTTTCCAAAATATTTGAAGAATACTTTCTTTCTCACAGATAATGGACAACAAAGTGGTGATGAACTAAATAACACTGATGAGAACGAAGGCTCTGCTGACCAAGGAAAACGGCAACACGTTTTAAAGGAAATCACAACAGAGAAAAATTCTGTCAATGGTATTATATCATAAATTCCTCATACTGCATGGAATTGTTGTTTTGATTAAAGGCAACATTAAAGATTATATGGTCAGAGCAGTAGTACACACCTCAATATCTCTCAATATTTAATGAATAAACAGATTTAAACAGATTTTTAATTGCCCAGGTTTATTCACATTAAGACAAGTTGTTTGGCAGTTTTGAGGCAGAGGTGGGACTGAAAGACTGAATTATTTATGTAAGGAGAGAGCAATGTACCTCCAGTAGCAATATCTACTTTTTACTGTCTATTTACTATACCTGAAATTACTACAGTGGGTTAAAAAATAAAACATTAAAACAGAAGGACGGATTTTAGTTCAGTTAGAATTATGATACTTAAATTCTACCCACCGTTGTTGGCAGATATGTGGAGCTACATCATGGCGACTTTAAGATGCAACTGCTTGAATAGATTAAAAACCATGACAATAATATACATTTTTGTATTCATTTCTGAAGACCATGGTGAATGTGAAGAGGATGAAAACATGAGCAGCGATTTCAACCACCCACGACGTAAAAGACAAGTCCCTCTGATTACAGATTCCCTGATTGGTGAGTAATCATTTAGTTACAGCAAATTATGTTTCTATAATACTTGATTTTTCTTAGGGAGCATTTATCAGCCAACTTTCAACTGTGGTTCATTCATCTTTTACACTGAGGTTAGTTATTTAATAACATTACCACCAAATGTAATTAAAATTTCCTTACTGTAGAGCGATTTTAAAGATTGCTACAGTCACAGATATATTTCAACACAATTTTAAGAATTGTGTAAATTTTTTACATACAAGTTCCTCATTTATAATTTCAACACAAACCTATTAAACAAACCTTCCATGATCCCCATTCATTAATTTAATATGGCTTTTATAAGTAAATTACGTAAAGGGCAGATTTATGTTTTTTAATGAATAAGTGATCCCTGATCAAATGAATACTAATGAGTGTATTTATTTCAAATTCATAAAGTTTATTTTGGTTAAATTGCATAATATTCTGGTTCATTTTATTCAATTCAAAGAATAATTGCTATGTATTTGAAATAAATACACTAATTTGTATTAATTTTGAGTAAGTTTACTTTATTAATACTTAATACATAAACCTGATAATTATTTATTTCAAATAAATAAGCTTTGTCATATAAACTAATATGGTAAGGTTTATTTAACAGGTGTGTGTTAAAATTATCTAAAAATGGGAATTTGCAATGTAATAGATTTACATGAATCTTACAATGTGTGGTCATATACCCTTTTTTACCATACATGGATGAACAAATTGAAGACTCCACAAGACCTTTATGTAATGACTCCACTTTACACTTAAAGGTGTTATGACATTGGAATATTTTAGATATTTTATGTGCTGTGAGTTAAAAGACAACTTTCATTGAATGGAAATATTTTTTCCCGAAATATCCATATTGTATACTGTTGATTGCCTTGAAATAAAGGGGAGACTATTTAAAGGAGCACTGATCTCAAAGAACAACATATATACTAGTTTCTATTCCTCAGAATGTATTATAATCCATACTCTCTGACAAAGAAAAACATACATTACACAAAGAGCAGTAGAAAAAACGATGCAGCACATATAAGCAGTTACAAATAATCAAACTGTAGTTTTTGTTTTTTAAAGTTTCAGGAAAAAAAAAAATCAGTACCATCTGGGGTCTATGTTTGCAATGAATGTGAAGCAAAGATATATAAAAATTTATGCTTGTTTATTTAAGTCATATAGCCTTATACTGACCAATGCAGAGTAGCTCTTGTTAGCTGTACCTACTAGTCATTTCAGTTTGCCTACAGTACTTTATAGATACCCACTTGTCACCAGATGATAAATGTCCCACCATGTAAGAGGTGTAATGTTGAAGTAATAGTGGAGGATACTCTTTTTTTCTGATGGATCATCAAAATGAGTGATCCCCTAATTGTAATCGTTCTGGTAGTATGTTTACACAATGCCGTGCTACGTGCTCGTCCCCATTTTCACTTATCGGTGGTAAGTCTGACATAGTGGAAAAATTTCACATATTCTTTTGGAAAGTAAGCTTGTGTGAAGCATGCAAACAGTAACTTTTAAGCAGAGCGTTCAAGAGGAAAAATGGGCTTGTGCGTTCTCGCACACGTGTTCAATAGGCGGGCCCTCTTGGGTACAGGAATGTGCATATGCAACTCTTCTTTTTAAATGAAGAGGGTGGGTCTTTTCAGATATTCGCGAAAACCTCCACTGTACTTTTACATATATCTATGATATGCACTTAACCAGTCAGTACTAATGATGATGTTATGTATGGTTGGCGAATGGCTTTAAAGAAATTTAAATGAAAATATGATTGAATTTTCTTGTTATGAAATGTACAGTATAACTAAGCTAAACTTTTGGCTTTTTCTTGATTTCCCTAGATCCAGGCGTTCACTTCATCCAGGGTTTGTCAGATATCGATGCAATTATCCATGAGAGTGCTGAGTTAACATGCAAGCTCAGCCGTGATGACTGTGAAGGAGTCTGGTTTAGAGATGGGAAAAAGGTTTTTCCTTCTAAATGCTTTAGAATAGTAGCACATTTGACATTGCAGTGTTTCTCGCTTTAATAACTTTCAATTGCTATGTTTGAGATATTTTATCTTTTTGGTTTTAATCTTAACAGATATACCCAGATGATAATATTTCTATCACTATGAATGGATCCATCCATAAATTAGTAATAATGCAGTGCAGTGTGGAGCACTCTGGGAAATATCGCTTTGAAGCAGATGGTCGTAAGACAGAGGCAATGATTAACATCAGAGGTTTGATTGATTGTCAATAAAAAAAATAATAATGTCAAAACTCTGAAATCAATCTAATAGGACTGATATTTTTAGATCCTCCGAGGTTTGACCCAGAAGACCTCAGTGCCTTCACCAGGCCTTTGACACTTAAAGTGGGACACAACGCCATCTTCAAACTGCAGTTCATTGGCCACAAACCTATTAAAGTTCAGTGGTACAGAGACGGCGATGAGCTGCAAGATGACAACAGTATAAGAATTGAAAAATCTGCAAGTCACAGTCGCTTGCTCCTTATTAGATGCCAGAGAAGGGACACTGGAGAGATCAAGATAAAGATAAGGAACGACCACGGCTTTACGGAAGCAGTATCACAGCTTATTGTTCTTGGTGAGTAACTTACAACAATGCAGAAAGCAATAAGTGAAACTAACATAATAAGTGGATTTGCTTTATTAATGAGGCAGATAACAGACATAATGGTATCAAAAATCACACAGCTAGTAGTAAAGATTGTATTTAAGTCTATCCCCTTACAAAACAAAAACACAAATCTTACAGCATTAAGTGAAAGGCTGCTTTGACTGAAAAAAACAACTCATAAGATTTACTTAAAAAATATATTGTAAGTGCGATGGACATATTTAAGACCCATCTCAACACCACCTTTTTAGGCCGCTAAATTATTACTAAATCCTAACTATCACCTTACTAATAAAAGTTAAAGCATAATCATGGTATAATCTTATGAAGAAAAAGAGATGCATTATGAAAAAAAAAAATCATAAAAAAGAACAATAATTAAGATATTTATGTCTAAATACATATTAAGATATTAATAAAACTCCAATAAAACAATATAGAACTAAAAAACATGTTTTCTTCTAAATAGAAGCCATTTAAAGATGATCTGGACAGGCTATTAAAAATGGCCTTTGTTTTAATCAGTCAAAAAGTTGAAAGTAAGATTTCTAAAATTCTAACTGGACCAAAGTTTTAGTTTAAAAAACTAGATTAATACTAGATTCTGGTACTTCTTGGAGTAAACATATGACACTGTTTCCTTAAATTCTGAATATATATTTAGATAAATATAGAGATGAAAGTGTGGATGTGACTACGAAAAACACTAGATTTTTTTTTATACCCTTATAAAATAAATACCATTGTAACTCCTTATGTATAAGTAGTCAATATACTTCAAGCTTCATAAAGTATTTAATGTTTTAGACAAGCCATCCTCCCCCATGGGTCCAGCAGAGGTCACTGAGAGTTCAGCATCATGCATTGAATTTAAGTGGCGGCCTCCAAAGGATGACGGCGGGTCACCTGTGACTAACTATATACTGGAGCGTCAGCAAGTGAGACGAAACACCTGGAAGAAAATTGGTGAAATCCCAGGCGGGCCCATCTATCGGGACACAGATGTTGATCGTGGACGGAAGTACTGTTACCGCATCTGGGCAGTAACTTCAGAGGGAATAAGTGAAGTGATGGAAACTGACGAAATGCAAGCTGGCAGAGTTGGTAAGCTAAAACAATGTTAGAACAATTTGTGGAATGTGTTTATTTGTAAAAAAAAAAATAAAAAATCAGAAACTAAATTTAAGAGATAAATCCAGAGTTAGATATAGCTAATTTTGCAAGTTTCTATTATGAATAAATGTGGATTGAGTAACATGAAGGGAAATATTTTTTGTTTTGCATTGTTCAGCTTTTCCAGGCCCTCCAGCTCCCCCAAAGGTGGTCAGTGCATTTAAGGAATGTATCAAACTTTCCTGGTCTTCACCAGCTATTACTGGAGGGTCACGTCTTTTGGGCTATATTTTAGAAAAACGCAAACAAGGAAGTAATCTTTGGACTGCTGTGAATGCACCAGATGAGATAATAAAAGGTATTTGCTGTATGGATACCTACTTACAGTATATGCAAATAGCATGAGAATATAAGTAAATTTGTATTTGTTTTTTTTTTTTGCTTTAAATGGCTTGTAGAGAAAAAGTATGCAGTGAGGGATGTTGTGGAAGGTATGGCATATGAGTTCAGAGTTTGTGCCATAAACCTCTCAGGAGCTGGTGAATTTAGCAACGCATCAGAATTTGTTTTTGCGCGGGACCCTAAAAGTACGTATTACAAATATTTTGTTAAAAAATATGTATGGTGAGAAATTATTGTTGAAGTTACTGATCATAATAAGCCTGTATTAATTAAAACATTTTTTTGTATTCGTATAGAGCCTCCTGGTAAAGTTATAGGCCTGAAGGTGACAGAAACATCTTACACCAACATGGTTGTGACTTGGACCAAACCTGAGGATAAACCAGGCATACAGGATGAAGCTAAAGGATATTTTGTGGAGATTCGTCAGGCAGATCGCATTGAATGGTCCCGTTGTAACAGCACCCCTATTATTATGACTTCATTTAATGTGAAAGGCCTTAGGTCTATGGAAATGTACTGGGTGAGAGTCATTGCAGTAAATGATGGGGGAGAAAGCATACCCGAGGAGCTGCCAAATTATATTCTTGCAATGCCTTTGCCTGGTATGTCATCAAATAATTATAACTTTACATTTTACTGTTATGATGCACTTAAATCTAGCCTTCCATGTTTACCTTGAATTAAACTAAAACCGATTTTGTTGTCCCTAATAAAGTAAGGCCAAGGTTCACAAACAACAAGATGAAGAGTTTCATGGTTGTGAGGGCAGGGAACTCTGTACGAATAACAGTAAGCTTTGAGGTAAGATTTACTCTAGTCATTGGTAAGGATTTTTTTTTATTTATTTTTTATAAAATTTACTTTATTTATTGTTTCATGTTACAACCCAAAACTTTAAAGTATTCTATGAGGTTTTAGCAGGGCTGATGCCTTAATAGAATTGTCTCTTTAAAATGCTTTTTCTCACACATGTTTTGATTTGGCACAATATGGATACATTGAACGGAATTAAAAAAGAAACACTGTGCTGTATTCCTACTGGCTTACATCACAAACTAATACTATGATTTTTTAAGATGTTGTGCACAGAGAGATACAATATCCTGGATTGCTTCCAGTTCTGTAAAAAATAAAAATTTTTACTCACTGAATTATTCTGAATTAAAATCACATGTGTGAGTCTGAAGATATGTGATGCAGACAGAGTGACAACCATCTTATAAACTTTCTGTTAGCTTTAATGTCCCATAATTTTTACATCTGTTCAGCTATTTAGCTGTATCAGAACTATTATAACAGTTAGCCGTTTGTAATTGGAGATTTAAAAATATAATACTTCTTAAGATGTTCTACTATCTTTCACTGTTGGTGTGATATTATCAGGGTGATTGCAGTGTTTCTGTAAATGCTAAAACAGAAAATGTTTGTTCCATCAATTAAATTAATATTTCAAAATCTGGTCCTCAAATTTACAACTACCTAATTTTTCCGATGAGTTCCTTTTCCAACAAACCTGATTCAAAATATTGCCTTAGCACCCCAGCTCCCTTCAAGTGGTAAAGAAGCCCGTTCATATACCTGCCATTCATCTGACTCATTCATATAAGTCAGGTTTATAGAAGCAAGATGGCACCTAAAACATTCAGGACAAGAGTGTTTGAGGAGCAAGGTTGGAAATCACTGAAGAAGTGGCCAATTTCTTATGTGGAATGCAAGACTAGAACTTTCCCTGTACACAGACTTTCATACATGAGAGGTGTATCACAGCAGGCCCTCTAACGTTACAATTTGCCTTTAAGCTGCTCCTTTATCCCAGCCAGCCAGTCCAGGTTTACAGCCATTCTATGTCTTTGCTTTATTCTTGTCCAGTATTTCTCTCTGGATGGCGAATAGAAAAGTCATCTGATACCCAAAGTGTTGGATATTGTTTATAATCTACTGCTGCTTTAAAGTTCTCCAAAAATCTTATCTGTTGTGTTCTTTGACTTTCACATTGTATAACAGTTAATGGGGCTAATTACAAATGCATGCCACATCAGATATCAGATTTTAAACTGTAGAAACGAAATAGAAAAAAAAAACGTTTTTTTTTCTCAATTTTTGTTGTTCTGTTTCATAAAAAAGTCATAAATGTGTTTAAGTTTTTGGTTGTAATATGACAAGAGGGAAAAAGTTCAAGATAATAAATGAATTTGCAAGGGTATGTATGATCAGCCTTGTTTTATTTTTTGTTTTGTTTTTTAAATAGGCCTCCCCACGGCCAGAGATTACATGGTTAAAAGACAACGTGCCAGTGACAAAACGTGCTACAGTCAGTAACTCTGATGGCTCATCTCAGCTATTGATTCCCACCTCCGAACGCTCTGATACAGGCATCTACTCTGTCTTGGTGAAAAATATTGTTGGACAGGAAACCTTACGTATGGAAGTAAGAGTAACAGGTAAAGCTATCATTGTTATCTGTAAGTTTTGGATCTCTTTAAATTGTCTTATGTTGGTGAAACTATGAATTATGTTACTAGATGATCCAAAGCCTCCTGGACCAGTGGAACTAGAGGAGAATGTTCCTGGAACGGTGACTGTGATCTGGCAACCTTCTCCTGATGAGAAGCGTGATGATCGTCTCCATTACACAGTTTCCAAATTGGACTCCACTAAGCACACATGGACCACAGTGGCTGATAGGCTCTTCAATAACAGGTTCACAGTTTGCAACATTGTGCAAGGAAGGGAGTATCATTTTCGAGTTTACGCCAAAAATGACATGGGTACATCAGCACCCTCAGAATCCCCAATCTGGGGGACGGAAAAAAAGAAAGGTGTGTTCATGTATCCTATGTTACTGTATCTCAGTATACAAACTAGTTACATTTATTACAACACTGTCTCATGTCTTTGCAGAAAAAATTGTGATAACTAAACCAAAAACTAAGGACTATGACCTACGATGCACTCCTACCTTCATTGTACTTTTAAAGCCTCAAACTGCAACACTGGGCTATGAATGCTATATGAGCTGTGCAGTGAGGGGAAACCCTGCCCCTCGTATCACGTGGTATCGAAGCCATGTCAATATAAACACAGATACAAACTATTACATCTCCAACACCTGTGGCGTCTGCTCCTTGCTGATCCTTCGTGTTAGTCCCAAAGATGTAGGCGAGTATACCGTTGTTGCAGAAAACAGCTTAGGACGAGCTGAATGCTCCACAGTGCTCAGTATTAAAGGTAAGACTAAAACAAGGCCGCTCTTACATTGGATATAAAAAGTGCAAATAGCCCTGTTAAAATGGCAAGTGCTTGTGAAGCTTTGTTAAGATCTTCCTCCTGTTTTGATCTGACCTGTTACCTGCAAAACTAAGTTGAGAACAAAATGAACTATTTTTTGCAAAGGTGGTGGAGTTGTTAGAAAAATGATACATTAATATGCAAACCTTTTCATTAATGCTTTATTGATTTTAATGCAGTACTCCATTTGTTTTCAAAAATGCTCTGAAGTTGGAGGCTATGTTCTTCCTCCAGCACTATCCCACATGAAGATTCTTACTGGAGTTAGGTCTGTTTAAAAATTGACTGGCTAGTCAATTTTTAAACTATATCCCTAAGAAAAAAAACTATTCTTTTTTTTTTTTCTATCTATATCTGTACTTTGGTTTGGTATGACACTACAGATTAGATGAAACCTGAATGTTTTCTGCCACCTTAGCTGTTTTGTAATTCCTTTTAATTTCACGAGGCCATAGTTTTGACGGTCTCAGGACGCAGACTGCTCCCCCACTATACATCACAGTGCATGGTCTTATTTTAGGGATGAGCAGTTTTAAGCCAAGCAGTCCCTTTGGGATAGTGGCCACAAGGTATAACTGTTTTATTGTAAGACAATACACCTTTTTTCATGTGGTTTTTGTAGAATGAGTTTTTCAAAATGTTATGTTTTCTTTTCAGAAAAGGCCTCTTATAACTGTACCCTATAGCTCAGACATGAATAATATAACAAGACTTACCAAGAATTTCTGCTGCTAAATAAATTTCACCATAGGCTTTTTAGCAACCTCTATTACCAATTCTGTTTTTATGCTTTCATTAATTTTAGATGGACATACAGTTCTTGTGGATATTACTGTTGGTCCATATGTTTTCCTGATTGATAAAGAATACATTTAGTGTATTCCTAACTAATGCCTTGGTAAATGTTTTGAAAACTTATCCTCACCAATACCTTTGACAATAAGATATTCTAAATGTATTGAAAACTGCAGACCATGGCTTTTCTCCTGAGATATGACTGAGACCTCTTGGGAATAAACAACTAGAACAGCTTAAGTTTATTCCAAAACTTTAAATGAAGACGCGTCTTTACAGATCCAGCTTTAAGTGTAGTGGTTAAATATGAACTACCACATCCCCAGTTTTAAAAAAAAGTTCACATTTTTTGCAGCTACATTATTTAAGGTTTTATTTTCCTACAATTTGTGTTTCTTTTTCCTTTGGATATCCCCCTCCCTTTGATATTACTGCATTGTATCATTTTTACAGGGCTCTGTAGATGTTTTATACCTACTGTACATTCAAAGTTAAACTTACATGAGAATATTTTTCTAAATACTTTTGTGTTTTTTTCAGCAGAGTGAGGAAGCTGAAGACACCACTTTTCAAAGACCATCTGTCAAAAACAGGAAGATCAACAAGCATTTTCAATATTAAAATATTAGCTTATTCTTAAATAAAGATTTTCAAACAGAAATAGATTCAGTTCATTGTCTTTCATAATTTTATCTCAATGAATCTATTTTAAAGAAGAATTTGATGATATGTGTCTCCATTGACCTTTGTGCATCCTTAAGAGCTTTGTATCAGTTTAACATTGATATATAATTTAATGTTGGAAGAGCATTACAAACAGTCTATGTTAAGTATGATAAGTTTTCCTAGAGGTATAAATTAAATATCAAATTATCTGATAAAGGAAAACCTCATAAAATAATATATTACTGTACTGCTGCATCTGATGCACCATCATATTCAATAAATTGAAATAATATAAAATTATAAGTCAATTTATTTCAGTACTATTCTCAGTAAACTGAATAAAAATACTGGTACATACAGACTGTTGCTTTGAAGGCATTAATTATGATGATTTACCAGCCCTTTGATGGACTGGTGACTTATTAAGGTTATACCCTGCCGTTAGCCCAAAGACTGCTGGAGAGAGACAGCGTGGATGGATGGACGGAATAACAGACAGACGGATGAATGGACGGACAGATGCATGGGTGGATAGCTTGATGGATATTAAAGCTGAATTAGGGAGTTTTTAGAAAACTGGACAGGGTCTGATAATTTGGATAAGCACTCTATCTGCCTTTTTCAGACAATTGACCTCTACAGATGCAGGCACCATGTTGGTTGGTAGTTGGCATCGTTTACCTTTTGATCTGCAACGGGTTCCACCGTTCATTGATATGACATGATTGTTAGATCAGCATTAAAAATGCGAGTAAAAATGAGAAGATTTACAGAGATAGACTGAGCTAGGGTCCAGTTTTTGGTGAAGCTTACCAAGAACATAGATCCAGGAGTTAGCATATGCCATTTGCCTGATCTAAAACATTTATAAATTACAGCATGATGTCTGACGACACTGTCTAACTTCACTTGCACCGCTTCTCCTGTTAATATGGTAAAGCCCACTTCTCTCATTAAGCCACAAAAAACAAAAACAAAGAAACGGTCCGTTCCGGTGTTCTGTAAAAAATTTAAATCAGGAAATTATCTATATACCAAACTGAACTGTTGTTCTCTACTTGGAAAAAAAGCTTTAGATTTAAAAATGGAAAAAATTTCTATTTTTTCTTATATTTATTATTTAAAAATTTAACGTATAAAATAGATGCATTCAAAACAAATTTTTAAAAATGGTAAATGGCCTGTACTTATATCGTGCTTTTTCAAGCCAAGAGACTTGACCAAAGCGCTTTACACTGCATTCAGTCATTCACACTCACACTCACACACTGATGGTGGCAAGCTAAATTGTAGCCACCGCTGCCCTGGGGCTCACTGACTAAAGCGTTAGTGTAAAATTATGTTTAAACTCTGTTTAAAGTACTAAAAATGTCTCCGGACCTTTACTAGTTGTTGATTTTCTTTATTCGGACCCCGCTGATTTTTGATTGGTTACCCCTGCCATATATGAGTACCACAGTTCATAACTGAAGACAACCAAATTCAAATAAAATTGGATTTAATTGATCTTTTGGCACAACTACTCAATCATTTGTATGTTTTTGGGTGCAGTTGTCCCATACATACACAGTAGTTGGACACAAGTTGGTAAATGAACAACATCCTGTAACAATTTGATCTAAAATGGTAACATCCTCACCTTCACGAGACAGTATATGAGAGATATTGTCATTGTAATTGTCAAGATCTTATATTTATGGCATGTTTCCCATCACTCTTTCCACATTATTCTCAGATGTGCTGTTTTCCTTCTTTCCTCCACATTTTTAGCATCCACCTACACATTTTTTTTTTTTATAAAAGCTGGGAGCTTAATCTCTTTACAGGGTAACATGCTTGTCACTGGTACTGGTCCCTGGGTCCTTAGAACAGTCTGTACCAACAAAATATACTATGTTGTATAGTTGTTATTGATTAAAATAACAATAATGGTTGGTTATTGTTAAAATACTTTCTTTGGACACAAAGAGCTAAGTGGTCTCCAAAAAAGGCAAAGTGACACTAGAAAACATAAAAAATTACAAAGGGAAGCTTTGAAAGAATCACAAAAGTCTTAAGAATGTTTACTTAAAATACTACAAGATCTTTTGGAAGAATGAAGTCAACACATGACACCAACATCTGCCATGGGCTTCTGTGCAGCTGTATGTGAATGTAGACAGTGGCAGTATTAATAAGTGGATGTAAAAAGATTAAGGCACTTAAACTAAAACACCCATACTGTTACAGATGTAGAGATTTCCAGCTACTTAGATGTGCCTACCAACCATTTTAATTTTCTGTGAGGAACTTTGTAAACCAGGTACTTTAATAATGTTTATCATGTATTTATAGAATTTCCATGGGACTTGGCAGATCCCTTTATTGAACTTTTAAGTGTTTCCTTGAAAAAAACCCCGAAATAAATAGCAGATGAGGGGTGGGTAGTGACCAGTGGTGTCAAAAGTACACACATTTGTTACTTAGGTAGAAGTATAAATACTGCAGTTTAAAAACACTCTGGTAAAAGTTGATCGTATCAACTTGACCTCTTTACTGAAGTAAAAGTGAAAAAGTATGCGCTCCAAAAACTACTAAAAGTATAAAAGTATAAAGTAACCTTTATAAAAAATAAACAGCCAGATGCCATTATATGAATTGAAAGCTCAATTCTTTGATTATTTTGAAAAATTCTTTGAGATAGGGCCAAGGATGAGGGAGGTCTTGTTGGTCTCCATCTCTCGATATGCTCTCGCTTGTCTCCGACCTTTAAGACAGTTCAACATCTTTTTCCGAATCCGAAATTGTAGCATGGCATAGATAATTCATGTTTGCAATTTGAAGAACACCTGCTTGCTTCTGATGATTTCCTTTAGCTAACCAATGAGTGTTTGCATTACATGACTCATCCAATTACACTAGTTTTTACTAGATGTGGATGGCACCAATGATCTGCATTGGATGGCGCACATGATGTGAAATAAATATTCATAAACATTAAACCGAAGCCAAGAGTAACATTTGTTTTAAAATGTAAGGAATAGAAAGTACAGATACTTGTGTGAAAAAATAATGTGTAGAAGTCAGAAGTAGGAAGAAAAATAAGTAATGGTGTAAAGTATAGATACCTAAAAAGTGTACTTAAGTACAGTAACAGAGTATTTTTACTTTGTTACTTGACACTTCTGGTAGTAACTATTTTCAATTACACACTTTATTGTATCTTAAGTACTTTGAGTACTTTTACTCCATCGTACTTTTTACTTCGAGTTGAGAGAAAATGTTTCACATGAGTACAAATTTTGAAAACTTGAGCACTTCAAGTTACTACACTGTGTGAAGGTCAAACCTAATAGATATCTGACTGTTCATTGTTTAGTGGTGCAGTGTTTAGCATACTCTACAGAATAAATCCCTTCTTCCACAGGTCGTTGCGCCCTAACCTCAGCTGTGCTCATAAATAGCGCAGCACATGTGGCCTGTCACAGCAGCCACTCCCAACGCCTCACGCCCCCTCCTCATACACAACTGACTGAATTACACCCTTTAGTCGCGCCTCCCTTCACCCAACCTCTCTGCGCTGCGGTTAATCAGGTCCTTTTCATAGCGTCAGTAAATCTGCGCTCTCACCGCGGCTCGGTTCGGGCGTTTTGACGCGCAGCCTTTTTGGATCACCTCTGTGCCTGATTTGGACACCGTGTCTTCAACTAAAACAGGGAAGAATGACAGCCAAACACCGAAAAGGGAAAAGCAACCACAAACAGGAGGATAATTTTTTTAAAAGTGAGATATTGGAAACAGAAGTTCGCCCAAGTGGAAGCAACCACACTCCCCTGCTGGTGTTGGTTTTAGTCTTTGTGGTCGGCTGCTTCACCGGTGCATGGTTCTTTTTCCAACAGCACCTAACTTTAACCGACCTAACTGACAATGTCATGGGCATTCAGGTGAAAATAGCCAAACTGCAGTCTTCTCATGAGGAGCTCAGGCTGTCATATACAAAGGTAAAAATGTCTTCAGTCTGTCAGCCAACCAGATCAGACATGCACCTAATGATGACCTATTTAGTAAATGCTCTGCAGTTTAAAATAAATGTTTCTGAAAATAGAAAAAAAGGCCCTGAGCCATATACAAGCCACTAGCTGCAAATGAAGAAACCTACAATATGCAGGACTTTATCAGGTTTTTAAGTATTGCCATTCCAAAATCAACACAGCAACAAATTTATTTTTTCCCAGGCCAATAAGAACATTGCACTTAACTTGCAGTAGACTGTTTTTCAGATCCTTATACTATTGAGATTTTCCATAGAAATATTGGTGGTATAGTATTAAAAATAACTCAAAATCCAGAACTGGAGCAAAGGTGGTGCTGTGCAAACTTGATAATGATAATAAAGTAATTTGCCAACACTGTATTTAGGCAGAGAGTTTTGATAATAAGCTCTATTGGAAAAGTTGTGTGCAGACTGACTGGATAACAGTTTATATAATGCTGGGGAATACAATACTTTGAATTAATGCAGTGAAACAGGATGTCAGGGTATATACATCTATAAAAATCTGTTGGCATGAGTCAACTATTCTGTTTGTCATGGCAGCCTTAATCTATTTCCTCTTGCTTGAAGTATTTCAGTAAAGGCGGCTAGGTGAAGAGTATATGAGGCATAGTCTCTGTAGTAAGTCTTTTATGTATGCTCAGCAACATGTGTTGCCACTATAGGGAAAATAGGGATATTTTAGAAACCACACAGGTTTCTGAACTGATTTTTAAATGGCTCTAAATTTCTTGGTAACAATTTTTTAACTGGTCCATATGAACCAGCTGTTTTTAAAAAAAAATTGTCCGTTTTTAACTTGTAGATTCTGCATTAAACTCACCATGTTTAAATCTTTTCATAGAACATGGTGGATCAGGACATAGTGGAAAATACATTGGATATTTCAGTGTTGAAGTGGGATTTTACTAGCTCTACTTGGAGGACTGTCTAAATTTGCTATGCTAAGGTCATAGAGAGGATGCTTAAGGTCAAAATAGGGTACTAAAGGTAGTTGAAAATGTCAACTCGCATCATTCTTTCTTTGTTTTTTAATATTGTAAATACAGGTTTGTATGTTAAAAACTGCACAAAATTAGACATTCAAAGAGATGCATAAGAAAGTGATGAGGAGCTATGATGATGACAAATTCAGACTAAACCACTGAAGTTGCACTTTATAGAAAAAAAATGATTTTAAAAGTGTTACAGTAACTACAATTTTAACCCTTTCTGGCCAGAAAGTGTCTCACCTGCCCACTTTAATTCCATACTGTTTTCCAGCTTGCTGCTAGTTCTGCTATAAACAAAAATTGCAATTGCCTTTTCAGAAGAAAATTTTGTAACACAAAAACCTGTTATCTTACTTTATTTATTTTGGAGAAAAACAAACCCGTCTCCTGTTGCTCCTCTTCAGTGGTCAGTTCCTGCTCTTCATCCATCATATCTTAATCAACCATTGGTGACCTTTCATGCTCCTCTATGGCTTTTGAATCATCCACCATGTTCTCTTTATATTTTCTGCTTTCTGAGCCCGAAACTGATTTTTCCCAGTCTTTTCAATTTATTTTCTCTTCAGTAGGGTTTTCTTCCATCTCCTTAAAGTGGCACAATTGCTCAAAAGGTTGACCTATGTCCATCTTCCTTTTGCTGTGTTGTTGTTTATCTTCTGGCTTTAACCTGAGAAATCTAAAACAGGGAGGAAGCAATGTCTCAGCTCTATCACAGAGCTACAGTAATAGGATCTGAGCTCCGTCTCACTTGACTTCAACACACTATTTCTATTGCAGAATCTTTTGGCATTAACATGGGCATAGTAAAAAAATGTTGGGCCCATCAAACTTTATAAAAAAATATTTTAATAGCATAATATGTAATTTTTTAAGATAAATCTAACATAGTTAAAAAATTTGTGATACGAAATCACATGCAAGACGTCTGATGGTTGCATCTGTCTTAAACCTTCTTTCACTTATTTTATCAACATTCTCTTTCCTTTAGTGGTTTAGTGGACTTTGCAATCACAATTTTGATTTAAAAAAGTATTGACACCCAGATTTACCAACTCCTGTTTCTTTAATTGCAGCAGTATGCCCCAGAGAACCTGGAAACACGACTGGCTTCACTAGAGGAGTCTTTTGCCCTGGCTCAGAAACAGGTGGGAATGGCTTTGGCTACGGCCGAGCAACTTAAGACATCCGACCTCCCTGCTCAGGTGCTGTCGCTGCACACTGAGATGAAAACAAGACTGGCAGAGGTGCAGCAAGCCACTGTGTCTTTGGAGCAACTGAGCCATTTGCAGAGCATGTTGATGGGAAAGAGTGTGGAGTTTGAAGATGTCAAGATGCAGGTGGAGGGTTTGGCTTCTCTTAGTGTGGAACTCTCTCAGAAGGTTGAGGATTTTTCTTTGAACCTCGCAAAAGTTAAATCAAAGATGGAAAAAAGGATTGTTCAGATTTCCAAAATGAGTGCTACATTGGATGGACAGACCAGTGAGTTGTTGAAACTCAAGAATCAACTGGAAACCTTTGAAGCTAAGCTGGAGAACGGTTTACTGGGAACGACTGATCTGCGGTAATTGTTTTCGAAAAGAAGTTTAACTTTTATTGCACCTAATAAATGCACTTGCTTCCTCTCACTCAGGTCTATTTGTTGACTTAGTCATAGACTTCTTTGTTATCAAACTGTCTGGTTTGCTTTGTTTCTCTAGTCTAGTGTTGATAGGCTTATTTTTTTTTTTAGGCTGCCCGGATCTGTACAAGCACTTCCGTGGTGTTTGAAAAGCTATGAAGTTAATTTGCTAGCTTAACCTTATCCCATACTTTAAATGAGTAGTTTTGTAAACATAACATAATGCTTTGGACATTTTGCAGAAACAAAAATGTCTTTCACTAGCAACACTCTTATATTTCCCTATATGTAATTAAAGCTAGTGAACAGGTCTTCTTAGAATAACTATAAAAACTCAGCAAACCAATGATGTTAAAAATCTAGTAATTTGTGTCTTGGATCTTTCAGGGAGTTGCTTGAAAGTAAAGGACACCAGCTGTTCCTGAAGGCCAGTACAATGGAACAGGTAAGCAGAGTATGTTACAGTGTGAATATAAAATCATCTGTGGATATTCTGCTATCCTTTCTGTGGTGGCCTAGTGGGTAGGGCATTGCACTTGGAATCCAGAGGTTTTTAGTTCAAGGCCCACTCCCACAGACTGCCATTCTGGGTTCCTGAGCAAGACCTTAACCCCACATTGCTCTCCAGTCACCACACAATGGCAACCCACTGCTCCCCAAAGGGAGATGGGTAAAATGCAGAGGTAAATTTATCAGATGTCAGATCAATGAAGTTAATGATTAATTATTATCATTATTATTCTCAAGATTCTTTCCTGAACCAGTGTGCCCCTGTGGTCCTGCCCGCCTGTATCAATGTTAGTCATTTACATTGATACACTGGCCTGTTAAAGTTTTCATATGCATTGAAATGTCTCACCTATTTGTCACATAACAATCACATAATTCCATCTTTGCTAAACTAAAACAAAGAGGTGCATAATAACCAAAGGGATGCAGGGCTTCAAAATACATCCTCCTTCAGAGCTCATATAAATGTCATTTAATGTTAATAAAAGTGTCCTTTATCAGTAAATTCCTCAGAAGTGTGTAAGAAAACATTGATCATCAAACACCATCATAGACAAAGATACTTAGTAGACAGTTTAATGAAATATATAATGAGTTAAAAATAATTCTTAGATTATAAAACAATATTCTAACCTTTGAAAATTTCTTAAAGAATGTTCAGTTCATCTTTTGAAAAGGAAAAATATATGGTTCACCTGCAAACCGATCCAGAATTACCCAACAGACTGACAGGCTGGGCAAGGTGAGCACTAGAGAAACAAATGAAAAGTTACTTACAATTGTGAAAAAGCTGCAGATGTGTAGCTCACATGGGAGAATTTGCAACTATTAGTCGATTTATAAAGAAAAAAAAAACTTTGAGCTACAACTATAATCCTGCTGCAATTTGCAGCAAGCTATGTAGGGACCCAGCATACCTGGGTGGTCAGCTTAGGTAAAAAGGTTGCACAAGGTTTAGGGAAAAAAAATGCAAAAACTGTGGAAAGTTGTTTTCTTTTTCTAATTGTTTTTAGTGTGAGATTTTATTTACATCCATGTATATTAATGTATGTTGTTGATTAAATCAGAAAATTGAGTGCAGCAAAAGATGGTTCTGCAGGTGACTAGAGGGCTGAATGCAAAAATATAAAATGAAGACAATTATGTCACACTTGGGAAACTCATTTTGTACTATATATGTATATCTCAAATGGATATCTCGCTGTTTATATGGTGCATTTAATTTGACAGACCAAACTATTCATATGATTTTAGCAGATTAACTATGTGTGTCATGCCAGAACAAGCTTGACTCACACTGAGAGATCTTCCATGGTCTCCTTACTATTTCTGTACACTCTGCCTTTAGGGAGATGTTAATGAGTATTTCATGTCATTAGTTTTAGCAAAGTAATTGCAATTCTTCACATTCAAACTATACAGAAAATATACATACCCCCTACCTGAGCCACTACATTCATGTTTTATTGACAGACACTGCTTGATGGTAGGATGCAAACACAAGCATATATGCTGTGCAGACTCTGATGTGAACTGTTATTCCTTTTCTTAGGTGGTAGAAAAAATAAAGCCTCCTGCTGAGAAACTTGAAAAGATGGAGGCAGATGCTGGTAAGGAAAAAGAGGTGGCTGATGATGAGGCAAATGATTATGAAGAAAAAGGGTTGTCTGCAGCTGATGATGATGAAGGTGAAGAAGAAGAGGTGGCTGGAGTCGGTAATGAGGAAGAAGAAATTGTTGTAGTTGGAGACGAGCAAGTAGGCAAGGCTGTCATGAGTGAGGAGCAAGGGGAGGAAACTACAGAGCCTGGAGAGAACGAAGAAGAGGCTGAGGAGCCAGTAGAGCAAGAAGAGGATGCTGCAGAACCCGTAGAGCAAGAAGAAGAGGCTGAGGAACCCAGAAAGCAAGAAAAGGAGGCTACAGAACCTGGAGAGCAAGAAGAACAGGATGCAGAACATGAGGAGCAAGAAGAAGAGGATGCAGAACACAAGGAGCAAGAGGAGGAGGCTGCAAAACATGAGGAGCAAGAGGAGGTTGATGTGACTGAAGCTGAAGACCATGCAGCTGCTGTGGCTGCAGAAGAGGAAGAGGTACTTGGTGCAGGACCTGAAGAGGTAAATGAAGAGAAAACTGAAGAAGAGGTACTTACAGCAACTGAAGAGGAATGGGAACTCTCTTCAAAGGAAAACCCACCAGCATCTATTCAGCAGAAAGATTATGCAAAAGGAAATAAGCAAGAGGCATCTCTAGTGAATCAGGAGGAAAGGGAGATGGAAGAAAGTCCTACTGAAGAGGAACTAAATGAAACAGACCAAGAAAAATAATTTCCTGTGCCAGAAAGCAGAAAAGATCATAAAGAGAACATGGGGGATGATTCAAATTCCATAGAGGAGAATGAAGGGTCACCAATGTTTGATGAAGTTATGATGGATGAAGAACAGGAACTGAACACTGAAGAAGAGCAACAGGAGAGGGAGCAAGATGAGTTATTAGAAGAATTTGCTGTTGTAGAAAATAAATGAAGCAAGTAAGAAAATGTTTTTTTGAATGTTACAAAAATTCATTTGTATTACTTGAAAAATTATGTGGCATAGCTTAAGCTTTTCAACATTTTGTCATGTTTGATGTCAAATTTAGGATTGTATCTGACAGACCAATAGAGAACTGAGTGTAAAGTGAAATAGACAAGCCTTCTGAAATAATAAAGACAATGATAGGCTACCATCATTTTTTGAATATTGGCAACACTTTGGTTTTATCTACTGTAAAAAATTAGAGTTTGGAATCAATATTTACAAGTCTTAAAAAACATTAAGACTTTGGGAAAAGCAAGTCTTTCCCTGTTTTCTCCAGGAGATGGGTAGTGTTAGTTTTCAAAAAAACATTTTAAATGTGAGCCATTAGTTGTTGTTTTTTTCTTATCTCGAATTAACAGAGCATTTTCTTCCACATGGTTGCTGTGACCCCTCTAAAGGTTGGATAACTCTAAGAATGGTTAGATGGTTATTATTTCATCCAAAGGGCTTCTTGATACTGTTTCTCTCTGCTCTCTAACAAACCCCAGACATCTTTTACTTATCAGCTTTAATCTCTAGAGATGTTAGAGAATATGGTGTATAAATGCAGAAAATATAGAAAATTCTGTATCATTTTTGTTTTGGTCTGCCATGTAATATCCTAATAAACCAACATTTTGTTGTAATGTCCCAAAATGAAAAAAAAAAGAAAGAAAATGCCCCTTTTTTATATGGATTGACATGTTTCTTATATATTCTGGTCTCTTCTGCAGGGTATGGAGAATGATTTTTATTTTGTAATATGCTGAAGAAGTCCACCAAGGAGAACAGGAATTTTGCAGACTGACAACACCATGAAAAACACATTTTGTTGTCTTTTCTTCGCCTGTTTGTTTGATGATGGATGATATTTGATGGAAAGACCAAAAATTAACTTTTTGGGCTTTATTTTTAAAGTGAACCTAAAACTTAGAGGGCAGAAGTTTGTTTTCTCATGTTTATATCTCATTTAAAACATCGAAAGCCTTAATGCATAAAATACCCTTTTATATTTTTATATATATATATATATATATATATATATATATATATATATATATATATATATATATATATATATACATAGAAACATAAACATTCAAAAAACTCATGAATTCTGCCATCATGTCTTTCCGCAACATTTAACCAAATAACATAGGAAGCTGTTACTTTAAGCCATTTGGTGTGAAAAAAATTATCAAATTCAACTTCGACCTAATAAAGTTAAAGTCAACTGTGATGTGGATTTATTACTCACAGTTTTATTTCAAGCATTTATTTTCCACATTTTTCTATCCTTCTGGCCTACAGACATCAGTATCATCAATGTATTCACCTTGTGAAGGATATAATTGCCTGACAAATGTCAAGTCAGCAGTCTTCTTTACCACGATTGCAACATGACCTTAACATTTATGTCTTAAACACTTTTTTTTTCTGTTATATGCATTGTTTTCAGGAATTGTATTTGATGTCTTAATCCTAAAGCTTAACTAAAATAAATGCTTGAAATATACAAGTTCAATGAAACCACCTAATCAAATAGTAGATCAGAACACTAAAGTATAAGTTTTTTAATTACAAAGATGCTTAGCTCTAAGTTTAAAACCTCAAGGAGGTCATAAAAGGGTTGAGCTATGTCCTCAGTGTTCTTTGTATAATAAAGTTTATTTAATAATGGCAGAGTTTATTCTCAGTGAGGCCTATTTTATGCAGCCTGGAGTTACAGTAGTAGCCATTCAACATTTACTTGATGGGCCCTTGCCTGGTCCCGTACAGTTCCTTGATAAATGTCAATATTTGTACAAAAATATTCTTTCTATCATGATTTGTTGACAATAAGATCTAAAGAGAAGCTTCATCTCCTGGTCAGAACCTGTAATTCAGTGAAAGGGTGGAATCAGAGTAAAAAAATCTGCAGGAAGGTGTCACTCCAGTGGCTGGAAGTTGGAGGGAAGTGAGCTGTCATTCGGCTGGTGTTTGACTGGAAAGTGCCATTTTGGATGGCTGCTACTGTACAACAAGCAATCCAGGGACAAATCATTCTTTTCTGAGGTGATCCTGTAACAGCTGAACTGTAGATACGTTTTGATGCTAAATATCAAGCACACCTGAACAATATAGGAACCCAAGGTTTACAAAAGGGTACGATTTATTTATTTATTTAGGAAATGAGCTTGTACAAGGGAAGTGCTAAAAGAGGTGAAGCCTGTTAAATGACAGCAGCAACAAATGTTTTGAGTAAACTATCCACTGCTGCATGGTGTTTTACAATGTCAGGTAGAGCAGCTTAGACATTGACTAAAGCTATGTCCTTGGTAATGGTATATAAAGCAAGAACTGATACTTTGAATGATTCAGAAGTGTCTCAGATCTGCTGAATATATAGGAATTATAGCCTCATAAAAAAACACCTTTACTACTCATCAGGAAAAGCCAACTGATACTGTGATCCTCACATGACAGATACTGTCTGCTGCATCCAATGTGAGAAGGGCAAAACATGTTACTATGTTTGTTACTATTGATTTTTTTTTTATCTGTCTTAATTTGCTGTTTTTTTTCCTTTATATGGTTACTGTTGTTGTCTCTTGGTAACACTTGTTAAAATAAACCCTTTTTCGACTCCTTTTATATGCTCCACGTCGTGCTGTTCTGTCATTAGATTATCATGTAGTTTTAAGTTTGCAGTTTGGTCACTATGTTAATGTAATCCTGAATCCTATCTTTTAATTTTAGTATCACCCTTTTATGGTCCAAATAAGTATGTTTAATTTCTGCTCAAAAGCTATGTTTAAAAGGTATGTTTAATCTGAGAAACAATATGGCCTCATATATGCAGCTAAAGATTGATTGCGCTTTTCTGTGATAAACAGAACAAAGAACAAGCCTGAGAGTTTGAGACAATATTACATTTCAAATAGCTAAAAGAAAAGGTAAACTCAAACCATGGGAAGCAAGATAAAATTATTATTCATGAAATAATAAACTAAATTTAAAGGTTCTATATTGGTATGCATTTAAATTGAATTAAAAATGCAGTGGCATGATTAAAAGACAAAATATTATAAAAGATTAGATTAAGGGAATCTAATATTTTAGATTAGAACAGATTAGGTGAATAAAATGCCCTCAGGTTTATAGGGAAGCTGTAATAGACAAAACATGGAAGCTACTGTACTCACCAAGCATAGTAGTTTCCACCCTAAATCCAGACTATACACTAAGCGCAAAGAAGGAAGCCAGGCTGAAGGACAGCACAGAAGCACTGATCATGGCAGCACAGGAGCAGGCTTTCAGCACAATAGCAGTATAGGTCCAGATCTACCATAGCAGGCAAGATCACAGGTGCAGGCTTTGCAAAGAGGTCCCAGAAACAACTCAGCATCTCACTGCAGGGTGTAAGATACTGGCACTATAGGAATACATGGAACGTCTTAACAAAGTGGCTGGTATAGTGTACAGAAACATCTGTGCATACAACCTGTAGACCCCCAGGTTAAAAAGAGAGCAACCTGCCAAGGTGGTGGAGAATTGTGACCACTGATAAGCAACAAAGTACAGCTGTAGCGATTGATGTGGTCTTCCCAAATGATGGAAACATCAGGAAAAAAAGTAAAGAAATTGCAAAAAATACCAAGGTCTCAGGGAAGAACTACTGTACAGAGAGCCTGGAAGGAAACTGTAGTATCTGTGATCACTGGAGCACTGGGGACCCCCCCCCCACTATATATATATATATATATATATATATATATATATATATATATATATATATATATATATATATATATATATATATATATATATAGTATATTCAGCAGCATAATCTCAACAAAATATTATGCTCCAAATAATTATAAAATATCTTTCTGCCATAAGCCTCACTTCTTTTTTTTGTCCTTTTTTTTTTAGCTAAATCCCTGGAGACTCCTTGTACAGATACGTCCTACTGCTTGCACTTTGAAGTAGATTTGCTTGTATCAGCTGTTCTTTGACAGAAACTCTTAATTGATTGTGTATGCATCATCCAGACAGGAAGCCTCTCTCTCCCTTTCTCTCCCTCTTCTGTTGTCTGCTGCAGAGTCATTTTCTCCAGCCTCTCCCTCTCATCGATGCTACACCATCTTTGTGCCTTAGTCTCTGACTTTCTACAGGAGCCATGCAAGCTTTTGTTTACAGGTATGTTTCAGAAAGCCTGAGTGATACTGTTTCATTCCAGAATTATTATATGCATATTCTAACAGTCAGACTTCTAAGAGGCCAAAAAACATTCTAGCAAAGCTTTGCTGTGTCAAATTGATCATCTTCCTGCAGTAACTCTGCTATTTACAGCTCTGTATAGGGGTTAAGAACTGCTGACTTAAAGCTCACTGCTGCATCTTTGATTTCTACTGAATATGAAACTTAAGAGAAACAGTTTTCTGTATTAGGAAAAAATCTGAGACTTGGTTTTAACTCTTATAATTACAATATCTAAGATTTCTATATTCTGAATACTTAGGTTTTTCATGTTGATATTAAGCCTTGAACCTGTGCACAGTTATTCTATCCATATCCAGATCCTTTTTCTTTTTAAAACAGAATGTGCTCCAGACAGCAGTTTTAGAAAGCTTCTCTTGTTCATGGTGGTGCTAGAACTATTAGATCAATAGCAGTAAAAGTCTAACAGTGGGGGAGCTAACTGCTAAGTGGGTAAAACACAGCCACAGCTTGTGCTTTTTCAGCTTTTTATTTGTGCCTGAATGCAATGGTTCATAATGTGCTTGCATTACTGAAGAGAATCTGATATTGTATAAACCTAGAACAGGTGATCAAGGTAAAACTTTAAATTAGCCTCTAAATGTAGAAATAACCGTTGTGGTTTTCATGCAAAAATAAGAATTTTGATAGCTACTAAGCCATGTGAAAATATGGGAAAGTATGAAAAATGGAATGGAATAGAAAGAAATATATACTGTATGATATTTTTATGTTTTATTCAGACATAAAATTGAGTGGAAGGTGTATATAATATAAATTATATAAAGTACAACAATACACTATTTTTTGAAGGAATACTGTATTTTGTAAGCAAAACTTAAAAGAAATATTGACCTGATACAAGAAATGTAATTTCCCCATATGAAATGATTGGGTGTTTTCAACCTCATTGACCGACTCATTGCTTTTCATTAAACATTCTAGTGCTACTTTAAAAACTTTAGAGAGGCCAGATTTCTTCTCATGTAATTTTTAAATAAACATCTACCAACCTGTTTTTCAGGTCTTATCTAGCTCCGGTCAAGGACGAAGAAGCTGAATCGCAGAGGAAGGCAAAGTCCCGTCATGCCAGGCAAACTCGCAGGTCAACGCAGGTATAAACTAGCTGCCGACATTTATTTGCAAGATCTGGCCTTAATAGATTGTGTTTGACTGCTGATAGACACAAAGCTGTTTGAATATCTTACAGGGTGTGACACTAACAGAGCTAAAAGAGGCTCAGATGAGCTATAGCCTGTCTTATCAAGACAGAGAGAACGAGGAAGAAAACCCTCAAGGAAACAGGCTGTGTCTGAGAAGAGGCTTTGCAGATGACTCTGGAGATCAGAGGGGCCTGCTTGAGTCCAAAGAAACATCTGAGGCTACTCTAAGCTGGCGTCAAATAGACAAAGTAAT
This sequence comes from Cyprinodon tularosa, assembly GCF_016077235.1. Taxonomy (NCBI): domain Eukaryota; kingdom Metazoa; phylum Chordata; class Actinopteri; order Cyprinodontiformes; family Cyprinodontidae; genus Cyprinodon; species Cyprinodon tularosa. The sequence goes on along the minus strand of NW_024038657.1, from coordinate 1,766,220 downwards.
CAGAAATCATCTTTGAGCTTTTTTGCTGCTTTTATTTTTTAATTTTTTAATTAATTTATTTTGTTTATAATTATATTTACTATTACTATATTTCCATACCTATCTAGGAGGGGAACATTAGCAAGGGGTTAGAGAGTGTTGCAGAGTCTCCAAACCTGACAAATTTGTCTGCATCTGGATTGTATGCTTTGCCTCAAACCTACAGCTTCTTTGAAGGTAAGCATTTTATATTTGTTATTTCTTTGACTTCACTGTTCTTTAATAATAGCCAGAGTCACAGAGATTTAGGGAAGATGGAATGATGTGATCATATTAAAAATACATAGGGAACAAGATTAGAGAATAAATTATCAGTATTTATATTACTTTCTTTTAAATCGACTATCTTGTGATGAACTGGTCCTGATCTGCACACCTTTATTTACTGACTGCTGATTGAAACCTTAAGAGCATTTGGTGACATGGTAAATGAATGTAGAGATAACCGGAAGTTGAATCATAGCATTCCTTTGCTGCAAATACCGTGTTGCCATCTCCAAACATCTCTAAATGTCTTGGTAATTTGTCTTTCATGGTTTTTAAAAGACACTTCAAAATTAAGAATTCTTCATCTGCAGTTCATCTCTTATCTGAACAGAAGCCAAGATTGAAGCTGCTGTTATTGCATTGACATGTATCACTGCTGCTGCTTAGAAATTATGGATTCATGTTGTATTTCTTTTGCTCAATAAATTGTGTCTTTGATTTAATCTACATAGGATTACGAAATTATCTTAATACAGAGCTGTTTTTAAATCTAAATCATCTATCAGTTCAAAGTATGCTTTTCATGCCATCTTGTTAACATGCAAATTCTACCACTTTCACCTTGTATGTTTTTACAGCTATTTTCTGAATGGTGCTCTTCTATTCATAGTAGACATATAATAACTCATTTGATTGTATGTGAGCTGTAAAGGGGGTTTACTATAATGGATTTGTTTTAACCCTCCTGTTGCCTTGGTCATAATGAACCAAAACAAAAACATAACAGCATATAAATAAATAGAACAGAGTCTTTCCTGTAAAAATAACAGAATAGTATCTCCTGAAAAAATGCATTCTTTCTGAATGTGAAGAGGGAAAGATTCTGGCATTTACACGAGTGGTGGTGAATGGCAAGTTATTTCGAACCAAATACATTTGGTGTGTAAAATTCATTGAGGCTGCTTTTTGGAGGTTTAGTGAGGCCAGCTCATTATGACCCAAGATATGCAATACAAATGGACTACATCCTAATTAAGCACACGTCTCATACTTCCCCTCCAATCTGCATATGAATACCATGTGGTCACTTAAATTTCTATCTAACAGCAAATATCATGTTAGAGGGAATAATTTGGAGCTTTTTCTACTGTACCATTCTGTCACGGTAAAGAGAAAGCAAAAATGTGAATTTTTTGTTGAACCTGTCAATCCACATTCTGACTCTCACCTATGTTGGTGAGATATTGATCATAGAACATGATCCTGGATACAAAGGGCTGGGATAAGCCTCACCACGAGGCCACAGAAGTTCCATCACCCAAATTATCAATCTATGAGATAAGATGAGGAACGTCATCTGAGGGGAGCTAAGAGATAAACTATTGCTCTTCCTCACAGAAAAGGGCTGGGTGAGTTTAGTTGGGCATCTGATAAGGACGCTTCCTATGGGCCTCCCTTTTGTCTGGGAGAGAGGATATAGCGGCTTCTCTGAATGCCTTAGACTCAATCGTGAATTAGCAAAAGACAATTGATGAATAAACCTCTTTTAGGTTTCTTTCACACTGTAGTGATGTAAACACTACATGGTGCTTGTCAGTCAAAACTTACAAGATATACAGTACTGTGGTGTCACCTATGATTTTGATTGTTGTAGATTTGTTCCTTTTCTAACTCTGAATTAAAACATATGAATTTGTATAACTGTTTTTCTCTAAGGAAGATGGCCGAAGACCTCCACAGCACAAAACAGAATGTTGATCTTAATTTTATTTGTTTGGTTTTATTTTTTTGCAGTTGGTGAGAGAAGGTGGAACGATGAAAATCAGAATCCGTTCGAAGATGCACCACAGGTATCATACACTACAAAGATCCGGCAAAGATACCACGTCTCTGATGCTGATGGCATGGAGGTGAATGGAAGTCTTTATTTACACTCACCGGCCACTTTATTAGGTACCCCATGCTAGTAACGGGTTGGACCCCCTTTTGCCTTCAGAACTGCCTCAATTCTTCGTGGCATAGATTCAACAAGGTGCTGGAAGCATTCCTCAGGGAGTTTGGTCCATATTGACATGATGGCATCACACAGTTGCCACAGATTTGTCGGCTGCACATCCATGATGCGAATCTCCCGTTCCACCACATCCCAAAAATGCTCTATTGGATTGAGATCTGGTGACTGTGGAGACCATTTGAGTACAGTGAACTCATTGTCATGTTCAAAAAACCAGTCTGAGATGATTCCAGCTTTATGACATGGCGCATTATCCTGCTGAAAGTAGCCATCAGAAGTTGGGTACATTGTGGTCATAAAGGGGTGGACATGGTCAGCAACAATACTCAGGTAGGCTGTGGCATTGCAACGATGCTCAATTGGTACCAAGGGGCCCAAAGAGTGCCAAGAAAATATTCCCCACACCATGACACCACCACCACCAGCCTGAACCGTTGATACAAGGCAGGATGGATCCATGCTTTCATGTTGTAGACGCCAAATTCTGACCCTACCATCCGAATGTCGCAGCAGAAATCGAGACTCATCAGACCAGGCAGCGTTTTTCCAATCCTCTATTGTCCAATTTCGATGAGCTTGTGCAAATTGTAGCCTCAGTTTCCTGTTCTTAGCTGAAAGGAGTGGCACCCGGTGTGGTCTTCTGCTGCTGTAGCCGATCTGCTTTAAAGTTCGACGTACTGTGCGTTCAGAGATGCTCTTCTGCCCACCTTGGTTGTAACGGGTGGTTATTTGAGTCACTGTTGCCCTTCTATCAGCTCGAACCAGTCTGGCCATTCTCCTCTGACCTCTGGCATCAACAAGGCATTTCCGCCCACAGAACTGCCGCTCAATGAATGTTTTTTCTTTTTCGGACCATTCTCTGTAAACCCTAGAGATGGTTGTGCGTGAAAATCCCAGTAGATCAGCAGTTTCTGAAATACTCAGACCAGCCCTTCTGGCACCAACAATCATGCCACGTTCAAAGTCACTCAAATCACCTTTCTTCCCCATACTGATGCTCGGTTTGAACTGCAGGAGATTGTCTTGACCATGTCTACATGCCTAAATGCACTGAGTTGCCGCCATGTGATTGGCTGCTTAGAAATTAAGTGTTAACGAGCAGTTGGACAGGTGTACCTAATAAAGTGGCCGGTGAGTGTAGCTCTTAGCTTTAGACCATCATGTGAACAAAAGATTAGTTTAACCCTTTATCCACTAGATGGAGCCAAAGCCATTTGTTTCCTTGGTCATTTTTTTACAGAAAGGTTATTCTGAGCCCTTTTAAAGTATTCTTTGTGCATATACAGTGATTCAAGGCTTTATTGTTGCCTTGCATAAATTATTGAAAATATTATAAGAATAATATTTCCAGTTGGAATTTTCTCATGATATTTGGTATTTTTCTTTCTCTCTCTTACAAGCATCACCCCACCCCACCCCACATGCCTACACACACTGTTTCTACTAAAATAGGATTTCAGAACCATTATTGCTCTCACTTTCTGTTTCATCCTAAATTCAAGCTACATTTTTGATGTGTTCCTGATGCAACATCTCTGCAGCCTTAGATGTAAAACATGTTCTAAGAAATATCTTGCCAGAGGAGCTCGTTATTATCTTGTTGGCAGACAGAGCAGAACCAACCTCCCACTCCCTCTAAGTCACTTTGCTTTTTTCGAATCACACGGCCGAGGTGTCTTTGCATTCCATACCTTATTGGGCAAATCTGAGATGCTCTCTGCTTGGTCTTACCCTTGGATTCAGTAGGATTGACTTTCTTTTATTGTTTTACTTTTCCGACCGATGCTGTTTTCTCTCCACCTGTCTACATGAAGTGAAACCAGTATGACTGAAATCCTTCTCTCAAGCCCCCTACTATGTACAAAAAAATTAAGTCCCCCCTATTTTATTTAAAGTTTTTATTTGTGATTTTAAAAGAACAAAGTCGATCATGAGTTACTTACTGTATGTGTAATAAATCATGAATGGAAAGTGTATTTCACATGAACTGACTTAAGGCCAGCACTTCAGCTGCCCCAGCTTTTGGAATCTGAAACAGAGATCTATTGGTAACATGAGAGCGTTTCAGACAGGACTATATCTGTCTGTGATAATCATCCAGAGTGGTGAGGTTTCCATGACAGCTTGCCTATTACCAGGGCCAACCTTTACATGACTCTTTGATGATAAGCACAGATTTACCATTGATTTAATGACACAGAAAAAGTCAGTTAAAGAGCAAGATAACAAGAATTTAGCCACTTAATAGTGACGCCAGGAGCTAGTAGGACTACAGCTATAACTGCTTTTTGCTGCGCAGTAACATTTACAGCTGGATGCAAGAAAGAAATTTGATCTTACTGGTAGTGTTGTAACCTTTGCTAGAACATTTGGTCATGCGCTCAGTTGTTTACTGATAATAAATAAGTCTCCATAATGTGAGGGTAATATCCTATAAGAGACATTTTAAAAGCTTTTGGTTACACTGGGAGGAATTCATGGTTATTTACTTTTAGTTCAAGTTTCCAGGACAAAATCCAGTCTTTATCTAACCAGATAAAACCTCAATAAGATCTGATATCTCCTTTTCAAAAGGGATCTGGAATTGCCACAATGTCAAGTCAAACAATCTAGTATACTATCAACAGAAAAAAAAAAGTTTAATTTTTGGGGGATTAATTACCAAAAACGTTACCCGATTGACCTGTCCAGTAAACACTATGAATAATATGACTTGGTCATTTTATATTTACCATAAGGATCCTTGATACAAATATGTGTGGATTTGTTTATCTTCAAAGATGCACTAGTAACCTATATTTGAAAATAGGCTGATAGGAAATAGGGCTGAGAAAGGGGGAAGAAGACATAGTAAACGGCCTACACACAGTTTTCTAAAACTGTGCTTTTGTAGATCTGAGAGAAGTAAATCAATGGTCTATTTTCATCAGAGCTAAGCAGCAATTTGGCGGGAATGTCATGAGAGAGACTGGAAGAGAGACACTGTGACAAAATCAAACTCATCTTTTTGTCAAAAATAAAAGGTAAAAGGTCCGAATCCCTAGATAAAGCAGCCAGGTTCACCCTACTGTATATGGGTTTGTCCTGAAACATGCAGTGCATATTTAGCAAGTGGGGCGGACAAAATCATTAAAACGTTTTACTAAACAGCTTACTTCGCCACTGTAGAAGCTAAGGAGTACAGAAAAAAGATAAAGGAAAATTCTTTGAACATTAACATTCACTACCCTGCGTGTTTATACTAATCAAAGCTTGTAGTATGGGACGCAAGTAGTGCGTTTTGCCATAAGACACGTTCTCCTGAAATTTAGTTGATGGAAATTTATCTTTTGACTTTTGAATTCAAAATGTTAACCAAGAATTGAATAGGTAATAATGGTCCAGAAATAAAATGGTTCCATATTGAAAAAATACAGTACCGTCAGTAACAACACAGCAGATAAATGGCTTTGTACTTACTATGGTACAGCATATATTACTCTGGGTTGATCATAAAGGGAGGGTACAGATGTTGAAAATTAGGGATGCACGATATAATCGGCCCCTATCTGTATCGGCCTTAAAACTGAATATCGGACATCGGCCACCCCACCGATATTTAACCCGATATTTGATCAGCTTCTGAGTTTCTAAAGTCTAAAAAAATATATAAAATACTACTTCTTCTTCTTCCTCTAAAACTTCTTTTTTACAGACTTAAAAACTTCTAACAACGAGGGAAAAAATATTGATACATTAAAATATCACAATATCTTCATATGCTGATATATTGCCATTCAAAAACACCATATCAATCTCTTTTACTAATGAAATATTGCTATATGTCATCGTTATGCTACGAAATCCCCCGGAAATTCAAAAAATGTTGCCATATTTTTATATGTTGATATATTGACGCGGTATCGATCTATTTTACTAACAAAATCTCACAAGAATTTGCAAAATATCATGAGAGTTTGTAACAGAACGATGAAATTTCACGAGATTTTGAAAGTAAAATAGATCGATACCGCGTTTTTAAAAATCTATTTTGATATCAGCATATGAAAATATATTTGAGTATATTATTTTTCAAAGTGTCAGAAATGGATAACACAACTGCTATTTTCAATGACTACTTATTTTTGTCCAGCTTTAACATCGGTATCGATATCGGTTATCGGCTACATGAGTTTTAAATTATCGGCATATCGGATATCGGCCAAAATCCCAATATCGTGCATCCCTATTGAAAATTGATGTTGACATGATTGATATGATTAGTACAGCAGGTATTCTTAGCACCAAAGGGGATTCTTTTTCATCCTATAAACTAAACGTATTTTTTTTCATTGCATCTGTATGGAAATATTTCTTTTTTGTTCTTTAAAAATATGGTCTACTAAGCATTTAAATGACCATGGAAAATGAAACAGTTTGATGGACCTTGTAGTTTTCCCTGACTGACCGCAAGTATTCGGGGCTGAGTCTGCAAAGGCTGACACACATTATTTGCATAATAAAGGAAGAAATGTATAAGAAATATTGGCACAGGAGGCAGACAAAAGTAAAAACAAAACATCAAGAAAGTCAAAAAATAAAAGAGGACATAAAAGAGGAAACATGATCAGTGAAAGAGAAAACATGTTTTACTTAAGTATTTTAAATAGATGAATAAAAATGTATAATAGTAATTAAGACTTTTAATGTTTTAATAAATAAAATACACATTTCTCTGTAAATATCTGGTATCTGTAATGTAATGCTTTGTTTTTACCTGAATCATTTATGCATTTCTACTTTTATTTTTTATTACTGTATATCAGAGTTGGCCCTCCATACAGCTGCTGATCCTAATATAAAAACAAATGAACAAACATAAATGTATCCTGAAGAGTTTACAATATTTTTTCAAGTAATATTGGGCAATTCTATCACTTTTTCTTTTTTGCCCATAAAAGGCTATTACCTCTCACAGACCCTCAAAGAAAAGCTCTTAAGTCAGAGTTAATTACAGTTATTTGAAAAAGAAATGATACGTAATTGTGAGTTTCATTCTAATTTATGAGCACATATTTTTAAAATATGCAATCACAGCTTAGCCTCCATTTTGGTCTCCCTTTTACCTCTTACTGAATCTTCTTTTTTTGCTTGTTCTCATTTTGTGTTTTTGTTTCTTTCAAGTGGGATTTCTATCTAATTCTCTGAGCTAAGATGAGGCACTTCAGGAGGAGCTAGGCGCTGTGAACGTCTCTATAAAAGGAAGAGAAGAAAGCTTCAAAAATACAGTAGAAAAGTTAGGGGACATTTCAGACCTTTTTTTTAACAAAAGATTAATTTGGCTTTAATGTAAAGAATTTGTTGCACATATAGCTACCTCTCATTTAAACAGTTTTCCTTTTCATTTCTTTTCTTTCTTTTTAATCTGCAGTTACAAACACTTTTTGTAAATTAAGGCTTGGATGGGAAGCTCAGCATGAACTCCTCCAAATAAACCTAGACGATGCCAATTCTCTTGAATTGTCCTCATTAGTGTGACACATTTTGCTCCTTGGCTAAGGAAAAAGCACTAGTTATGCTGACATAAGAATCAATAACGGAGTTAAAAATGAAGAACATGAATACTTAGTATCATTACTGTTGTTTTATTTTTTTCATTTTAGTGGTTTAGGTACCGTCAGTGGAACAGAAGTTATTATTCAAGCATAACAATATTAATTTTTAACATGAAAGGAGGTCTGCAAATATAAACTACCATTCTAAGCATGGATTGATGGCAGTGAACCAAGAACAAGAAGTATTTGCTTCTAGTTTACATGAAACATGATATTAATAATGTCGAAGACCTTTTGTAATTGTGGTTTCAAACGTCTGTCAGTTTGGTTGGACTTGACAAATGTAGATGTTACTGATAATTGTTCTGCTAAGCCAAGCTATTAACACAATTCACACACAACTCCAGAAAAGAGTGCAGATTATTAATAAAACATTGAAAAAAATTGTTCTTTTAATAGCATCATTCCTACAGAGAAGCACTGAAAAGCTAAATTAATAAAGAAAAGGGTTTACTTTAAAGTTATATATTTATAAATATATATTTATAAATCTAGTTATATGTTTATAAATAAATTTCTATGTTCTGGTTTTAGCAGAAAGCTGTTTCTCCATGTCATATTGGTTCCAAAGCCAAGGATAAAAAAAAACAAACTGATTTTTGCCCTGAGTTCATTTAGTGCCTCAAAGACCAATAACAACATTCCAAAACTTATTCTTTTACAAACAGGAAACCAAGGAAACAATGTTTGAACAGAAAATGTTGAATTTCCTTTGTTTGGATCTGGACTCTGGTGGCCGCATTTTTCAATAGGCTGCAGCTACTTGATTAACTTTTTATTTTACAGACAAGTAAACATACAGTTTTAACAACCTAAATGGGAAATGCACTCTAAAAACAAATGTACCACTTTGCCCTTAAATATTAATGAACTTTGTATAGATGTTAGATTTAGATCTGAATCTATTAAACAAGTGCTGATCTCTAAGCAGGCACTTTTGAAGTTGATCAAGAGAATACCAAGAGTGTGCAAAGCAGTAAGCAAAGCAAAAGGTGGCTACTTTGAAGAACCTAGAATATAAGACATATTTGTAGTTGTTTCACATATTTTGTTAAGTATATAATTCCACATGTGTTGATTCATAGTTTTGATGCCTTCATTGTGAATCTACAAAGTTCATAGTCATGAAAATAAAGACAACTTTTGGGATGAGAAGGTGTGTCCAAATTTTTGGACTGTACTGTATATAGGCATGTGATATATGGAGGTATTCAGGTTATTATTCCTATGATAAAACAATATAAATGTTTCATTAAAGCAGGAATTTAGCTTGAATAAAGTGAGAATAAATTCAGTACTTGGTGTTTTAAAACTTTAAAGCCTCAGATCACAAATATTTTATAAACTGGGGACATATAGTAAAAGTTTTGTATTAACTTCATGTAGCACTTGGACTAGCGGCACCTACAGTATTCCTCATCACTTTGTGAGAAGGACATATTTACTTAATGCCTCTAAGTTGTTCATGGCTCCTCATTTAGTGCTCGTCCTTTCCAAAAGAACACAAACTGCTGCAGCCCCCTCCTGTTTCTGGTCTTTGCTCCACCTACCCTCTTATCCCTGTTCACATCAGTGGACAATTTTAGCCCCCGCTGCTGAGTTTGTCCGCAGCAGAACCTCTCTGGCCGCCTGCCACGGAGAGATGCCAAAGCTGAAGAGAAGAGGGCGAAGCAGGGGACTGGGGTTGGACGAGGGGGTGGCCAAACGGAGAGAGAGTATACAACAGAGAGAAAAAGCATGAGAGGGAGGGAGATGGGTATGACTTTGTGAAACGCAAGAAGAGGCAGCAGAGAAGAGTTGTTTTCTTTGAACCTCATTTCCTCAGCATATTTTCTACAATTCTTTCTCAGGAAGACCAGGGATCATTTTTCTGTTCGATGTCCTGATTTTCCTTTTTTTTACTGATCTGCAAAAACTGGTTTGCTTGATCAATGATTACCACAAAATTATAAGATTCCAAAACATCTGAAATCCCTCCAAAATTAGCTGCAACTTTCTTTCAAGGTCTCTAAGGAGCTTTAAGTTGGACTGGAGCCCCCATGTTAACACACACTCAAACACCTGTCTTCAGAGGATTCCCCCAGAGCGGTGTCATGGACCTCTGCAGCTTTGTTGCCTAAAGGAATCTGTGTGTCTTTTATCTGCTGACCGACCTTCAGTGAGTGTTACAGTAGAGGTGTACAGTACCTGCCTATTCAGGTTAGAGGAGGAAGATGTCAACCTATTACCCTCGCACCAAAGACCTGGCCCGCACCAGGAAATCAGTAACAGATTCACCGCCATCCTCTCCATCCTATACAGACAAAAACTACAGAGTAAGCTTTTCTTCACTGGAAGTTGTTTTATTATTACTATTTACAAAAAAAAGTCTGGTTTGCATTCTTCTTTAAGCTGTCATTTTCATCACTTATTTGTGTTTTTCGCTGCAAGTGGGATAACAGCTCTCTTTGGCAGTAGATACATATTTACTTGCAAACAATTTAATTTTATTACGTGAGGTATGATTAATTCAAAATGATTCATTGCTTTACCTTAAAACTTACAGTATTTGCAGGATTCTTACTTTTTTTTTTGCAAAACAAATTGGACTGTTCAAAAATGTTTCAGCAAATGATATAGTCATATAATTTTTCTCTCAAAAAAATATGCAAAGGTATAAGTAGTTTATCCTTTTTTTCTGTCATAACTTGTCTGGTTTTACATTTTTTATCACAATGAACTTAAATATGGACATTTTACATGATTTAGTAACATTTTTTCAAACAACAAACTTCACCTGTTGTTAGAAATGAGATGGATTAGACCTTATAAAGAGCGATTCAGGATTTAGGTGAACTGAATCAACTGCTCTCTGTATCTAATTTCCTAAATATATAAAAGAGGGAAAAGTGTTTCCTCTAAAGCAGTCAAATCGCATTTTCTGGAAAAGACTTCTGGACTGAAACATTCCTTCCGTAATTTCCAGTTTTTTTCTTCTTTTTTGGTTCTAAGTGGCCTGTTCTCTTGGGTGTAGTTTGACTGTTTTGTTTATGTCAGCTGGAGTCTGTGTGACAGAGACATTTAAAGAAAAAAAGAGGGGGCAGGGATACAATGAGATACTGTCTATCTGTTTAAGAATATCATGCAATGTTGCAGACATTCTGCACAGTTGCCAATAGTACATGTTGTGGCTCTCCAGTGGATTCTGCTCTCTTTTTATGGAAGTGTCATTCCTTCTAAGCTGTGTCCCTGGTAAAACGCAGACACTAGTTTTCCATGATGTCAGCCTTGTATAAAAAGGGGAAAGATGGAGTGAATGGGATAGATGGATTATTCAGAGCACTTACTGTACTTTGCTGATATTAATGGCATGTCCCAGTGAAATGTGATAAGTTGCTTCTTGGAATTGACAAGAAGATAGACTATTGGCAATGTGTTTGCATTGCTGCCTGATGCTTAACATCTAGCACATATAAATACACAGGAATAAATAACAGCGCTGATGTTTTAATCAAATGATTAAGAACATTTTCTTAGTGTTTATCCTTTATTTTTGGCACTCCAGTGCATTTCAGTGGGAAATAAGCTGTTTTCTGATTTAAGCTTTGTCTTAGACTTAGGCTAACTTTATTGTCATTTTATATACAACAAATGTATACAAAATAAAATTATGTTGCAGCTTTCAACAGTGAAATGAACATTACCATTTAAAGTACAGCAGTGATCGTCATGTAAGCATTATAGGAGAAAAGGAAAACTAGTTTATAAAATAATGGTTAAAAGGGCCATTAATATGGAAGGGTTCAGAGCATTGCAATATAAATATTGGGCAAAATGCAGTCTGATATTGAGTTCCTTCTTTAAAAGGATTTTAAAAGTTTCAGTCATACTGGTAGTGCATAATAATGTTGCACGTGTGATACAGTCCAAATTAGTGTTTAATAGTTTAACAGTCTGATGACAGTGGGGGAAAAGCTACTGAAGAACCTGCTGGGTCTGCAGCGGATGCTGTGAAGCCTTTTGCTAGCACTGGAAAAAAATACTAGATAAGTCAATTTTTCCTAAATTAAGTGCATTTGTTCTTGAATTGACGAGGTAAGTGAGACACCTTGCCAATGAAACAAAACAATTTACATTTGAAATAAGAAAAAACAATTGCATTGTCTTATTTCAAGTGCATGTTATCTAATTATCTTATTTTAGGAGTAAAAATACTCATTCCATTGGCAGGTGATCTTATTTACCTACTCAAATTAAGGGTAAATACACTTAATTTAAGACATTTTTACTTATTTTAAGATCATTTTTGCAGTGAGAGGGCAACAGGTAGAACAGTAAGAAAAGAACAGATGAAAGAAGTTTAAATAAGAACGATGTATATTAAAAATACATTTTTTGACACAACCATAAAATCCATGGCAGCCTGCTCTAGCTGGGCATTTAATTGTGCATGCTGCAGTATAAGATGTAAAGAAAGGTTATACTACAGTATTTCTTTATTTATTGATTGTTTTTAGAGGTGGTAATTTTTCTAAGGTAGAGTGGCAGAGCAAGTGCCCAATAGTATGATGGTATCAGCTGTGTTACCAGAGCAGTTTTTTTTTTTCTTTTTTTACATGTGTCTTAAAAGTATCAGATTTGGGGATCTTTTTTGTTTTTGGTCCTCTTGTTGTGTGTCAGTGTATTGTTTATTTCTTTGTTTATTGTAATCTTTAAGTATTGCTTTCTTTAGTTTGATTTAAGAAGTCGGATTATCCTTGGAGCCTTTTTCTTTACACCTCATTCTTTATAGTGTACTTCTTACCTCTACTATACTGTTTGCTCTTCCCATACCATCATCTCTTCTCAGTTCACGCTTTCCTTCTGCTTCTTTCTGCTTGTCTTCATGTTGGGTTTAACTCCTTGCAACACAGTCTGATAGTAACTTGGAGAGGTTTAAAACATCTGCAACAATATTATATCAAAAAAAAAAGAAAAAAATAAGCAAATACTTTTTTTTTTTTTTTTTAACAATTCTTGAGTTTATCTTCTTGAGATACTTTTCATTTCCTTCTAAACTTTCTTCACTGAACCTGCCTCTAGTTTCAATCAGGGACAGTAGTTTGCAGATCTTTTGCTAAATTAGTGAAAACTTTGAGGTGAAGTTGAGGTTATAAAGTAATGCTGCACTGTAAGGAATTTTAACTGTTATGACTTGGAATCATGTCTTTTTTTTCGCTGACATAAAATACTTTTCCTATCTACTAGCTCTCATCTGTTTGTTGAATATAACAAAGTTCATACATTTTTTATCAAAAGATCAAAAAAGTATTTTGAGTTGTTCTCTTATAATTAAAATCTTTGGGAGTTTGGTTTTGAGTTTAAACTTGTTTTGGTGGCTCTTTCTCTCCTTTTTATTTTGAAACTGAGTCCACTCGTTTTTATATATTTTAAAACTTCTTTGTGACCTTTAGGCTTAAGTCTTGATTAATTCATATATTTGTTTATGCTCAGTTTCTGCTTTGTGTGGTATTCTGGTTTCTGTGTTTTTGCTTCCTTAGTTCCCTCTGTTTTACAGTATTTGCCTTCTTATTCAGCTATACCCTTTTATCCATCCAGCTTTCCTATTTTGGTAACTATTTCAAATTTCTTTAAGTTTTTTTTACTTAACAACCTATCTACCTCTTCTTTGTATTTTGGTTCTACTCTACACCATTTCTTTAGAAATTCAAACATAGAATGTTGTTACCCAACCCTGATGACAAAATTCAGGATACTTGTTGGTAAATACCCTGCATAATTGATACAGATATCTATTCTGAGCAGCACTAACGTCAACCAACTACCTGCATTGGTCCTTGAGCCACAGTTCAAGCTAAATGCCACAAAAAATAAATAAATATATATATATACTTTTACAGATTGACTGTTTCATTGTAATTTTCTAAAGAACAAAGTTTTGTTCACAGCCCTACAAGCAGGGTTTTGTAATGATTAATTCTCACAATCAGGGATGCAGTCACCCCTGCTGATTAATATATGAATACCAAGTCTAGATGGGCAATCCTCCTGCTGTTACACAGATGAGAGTGAAAAGGAAAACAGAAATCTGTTCTCAGCTTCTTCCTTGGCTCTTATTCACCTGAGGTCTTTTAAGTCTGCCTTTTCCTGGATAGCTCTGCAAAAGCACATGACCACATAAGGATAGGCAGCGGCTGCTAGGCTCAGTTATGTAAACACTCACTGCAGAACAGCTCCTGTGACTCCTAATGAAGAATCGTCATGCTTCAGCAAATGTGAAAACAGGGAGGAGAGCTACTTTGATCGTTATGAAACCGTTTCGTTCCAAAAGTAACCTTACGATACAGGTGTTAAACATCTTTGACTGACTTGCAAAATTGCTGTTGAAAGACATTTTTCATGCTTTTAAAAAATTGATTCACCATTAGAATTCGTTTGTGTCATGATTACTGATGCAAACAGGAGGAAATCAAAGCCCCAGGGAAACCATACATGCTTTTGCTATGTATGACTGTGCTCATGCTATGAATCTGCAGCTGTACACAGATTCCCCTGATGCTTCAATAATTACAACATCGGGACACAGACTCGGCAGCATTGAAGTGACTTCTGACAACAAAAACCCTGCAGGACAGTCTTACGTATATCAGTGAGTGGTTTGGGGTCAGTCAGTGGCCTGCCATGCCTCACTCCTGATGTCATGATGTCAGTTGTGTGCTATAGGTGTTTGGGAGGCAACAGTTACCAAAACTAGAGAGGTCAGTTAGGCACAGGCAGGCAAGAGATGAGTGAAAACAAGTGTTAAATGATATCCCCGTTCTACACACAATTCCTCCTAGTACTGCAATATGGGCTCTAAACATGCAGTGCTAATTCAGCTCTCAGTCTTTCTTATTGTACCCCTTTTGTCTGAAATGGAAAATATTTATCTGCTCAGCCTTTGTTTTGACTATCAAACAAACAAATCTGGATCCACTTCAGAAGTGTTTACACTGTGTTGTACTCAGGCTATGATTCTCAATGATCCTGATATGTCTTTTTTTTTTCTTTTCCAGCATGAAAGACTGTTGAGGTAAGGATAAAACATTTTACTTATTGAAATTTTGTGTGTGTGTGTGTGTGTGTGTTTGTGTGTTTTTTAACATATACAGGTTGAGCTCTGTTGACTTCAGATATGACTCTACTGGAGAAAATGCCACAGACAAACCTTTGGGCCGCACCAGCTCTTACACAAGAAGAGAGGCGAGGCTGGCAGCTCTCAATAAACAGGAGGAAGACTCCACTGCCAAAGACTATAAGAAGGTAGTAACCCAATCAAATAAGCCCTCCCTCTGACTAATTTTAAGCTGCTGTTTTGAACAGTCTTACTGCCTAAAATATTTTATTCATGCCCTAAAATTTACATTACAATGAAAGCCTTTGGGACCTATCAGGTTAAAGAATCGTGTTCTTTTTATTTAATCTTAAATATTTAAAACAGTGATGAACTGAGTAATTTCACTTTTAGAATAGAATACCAAATAGAATAGAAAATCCCTTTATTGTCACACACTGGGGAAATTGTGGTGTTACAGCAACAGAAGACTATAGCAAACGTGGTCACACAAATGTGGACCATAAACAGTGTACAAAAATAATAGAATAAGTGACAGAGTTGAAAAAATAAACAAAACAAAAAAATAAAATACATTCCTATGAAAAGATATTGACAAAAATCAGTGCTATTTTAGCTGGATTTCCTTCCTTCCTTCCTTCCTTCCTTCCTTCCTTCCTTCCTTCCTTCCTTCCTTCCTTCCTTCCTTCCTTCCTTCCTTCCTTCCTTCCTTCCTTCCTTCCTTCCTTCCTTCCTTCCTTCCTTCCTTCCTTCCTTCCTTCCTTTATCTCTTTATCATTTCCATTCATTAACTGCTGCATAGTAACATCCATAAAAAAACTCTTTCAACAGCATCCAATATAAATGGTGTGTTAATTCAATTTAGTTCAGTTCAGATACTGTTTAATCAAATAATACTGTTAGACTAGTTTAAAGTTTTCTATCTACTGTTAGAAAAACAAGCTGATTGCATTGACTCATTGACTCAACAGCAATCCCTCACAACAAGCTGTAGTTACTTACAGTACTAAACATTTAAGTCAATGTAAGTCAAACATTACAAATGTGGTTTCAGCTGACAGTAAAAAAAAATTGCTGTTAGGTTTTTTGATGTTGTAGGACAAATTTTGATGGATCTAAAATGGCCTCTGTTATAATGGCCTTCTGGCCCCTTTTCCATAAATGACACATTTGTTGAATGCAAAGCTTGTGGTTGTGCTGTCAGCATATTCTCCCACCTAAGCTATGGATCACTGCAGCTCCATCAGATTTACACTAGGCCTTTTGGATACTTCTATCATTAAAAGCTCTTCTTGTTAGGATTTGTAATTACAGGTTATTGGTTCTGTCTGGGTTGGTTTGCTGTTGTGCAATTTTCTTTTTTTATTTTTAGAGGATAGATTAATGAGTGCAGAGTGCGATAAACGAACTAAAGATCTTGTTTTATAATCTAACCCTGCATTAAATTTCTCTACAACTTATCCTTGTATTGTGTGTTCCTGGCTCTTCGTGATGATATCGCCTTACTAATCTTTAACACACTTCTGAGTAAAGGTGTGTGCATCCCATGTGACAAAATGTGAAAAGGTTAAAGTTATATGAATGCAAGGTATGCTAGACCAGCATGGTTTTAAGACTTTTACATTTGCAATTAGAAGAATAGAATGATAACCCTAAATCAGGGATCTTAAAATCAAATCCTCAAGGGTCCTCAAATCCTGCTACTCTATCTTACAATCTCAGCAAATGAGCTCACATTAGAGTCGAGGCCCCTGAAATCATAGGATGGGTTGGTGCATAGAAAACGTTTTTTTTTTTTTTTCATATTTTACTTTTCTTAAACTGATCAGTGTGTTGATATTTTTAAATGTTTAATCCATTACCTCCTGTGTTACTGTGATATTTTTTTTTATTGCTGAATCAGATATGTCATGCAATCAAGTTAAACTGTTATGTGGGTACATTTTGTTTTCCTTTTTCTCTGGTCAAGTTCTAATCATGCGTCACCTTAATCACCTAAAGATTCCAACATGAAAATGGTCCCGTTAAATTTGATGAATTTTTTAAAACATGTCTGAAGAACTTTTCTTCTAGAAATGATAAAATACCTACTTATTTCTCTTCTGTCAGAGATATTTATGGAATATTCCAACTCTGACCACTGGCTACTCCAGAAAAGGACACACCTTTTCCATCTCTTTCTTATGCTATGTACATCAAAGAATTAGGGAAAAATTTACCTAACAGGGTCACTCCAGACAGTAATAAAAATAAAAAAAAACCCAGGACATATTTTAGAGTAGCTTTAACCCTGCATTTGCAAATGGGGCCAAGGAGAAAATAATCAAAGATAATAATCATGACAATATTTAAACTGGAAAACACCCGACAATTACAAGCACAAAAAGGGAAGAAACCCCAGTCTTAAAGATCATGGCTAAAAAGTTGAAAAAAATAAAGCACCTTAAAGCTATACCAATTTCATGTTATTTGTTATTTATCAATTAAACTTTTTTTATCTGCAATAATTAATTTAAAGTTTAAAGTAAAATTATTCAAAGCTACTTCCCTTTTTTTAATTTCTGTTTATATTTTAGATGTATACAGAAGCTTTGCAAGAGAATGAAAGACTCAAGTCTAAGCTGCAGGACAGCAAACAGGAGTTAGTGAAGATCCGTTCCCAACTGGAGAAAGTTGCTCAGGTAATTTCTTTTTACGAATTCACAAAGACATGTAATCAGAAAATGAAAATAAAGTTTCTCCATCATATTTTTCACCAACGATGCTAAAACAACAGTGTTGCCTTGCTGCAAGAAGCTCCAGCCTGTCTGTTTCCTCATACTTTTTACATGTTCATTCCATAAATTGGGAAAGGCTGTCTCCCATGATCTACAGTAAATACATGACAGTTTGGTTACATTATTACTCTGAATTGCAGATATGCATAAATGTGCCTGTGCATGGTTGTACTGTATGTCCTGTGTTGGACTGGCAACATCTCAAGGATCTACCATACATCTTATTCAATTGCTGCTGGAAATAGCCACTGGTCCCTCTGTAATACTGCAAGAACTTAGACTTAGAAAACCTTTATTATCATTTTGAAATGAAATGAAATTATGTTGGTTACAGCTTCCAACAGTGAAATAAGCAGCTTACAGCAGTGAAATGAACAAGCAGGTATTAATGATAAATGGGGAAAAACCTTCTCAAAATGATTCTAGAGATCAATTGCATGTAACATCTGCTTTTCAAATTTGTAGAGGCAGGACAGACTTTCAGAGCGATCTACAGTTCTTGAAACAGAGAAAAGGGTAAGTTTTTTGTAACTGGTTGATTCCAAGGTATATAATTTGATCACGCTTTTTCACTGAATTTCAAGATGTGGATACCTTGATATTTTTGTGGTTGTCCTCCTCTGATACTCTTTTTCTGTTTCATTTATTTACAGGAAAAACAAGCTCTTGAGAAAAGAGTCACAGACATGGAAGATGAAGTAAAGGTCAGTCTTTGTAACACTAAATTCTGTGCAGCCACCCTGGGATTATACAGTATACCTGTTTTTGTCAGAGAAACAAGCTACAATTCATTTGTCTCATTGATGTTTTCTCCATGAGCAGTTCTTGACAGTATGGCGCTAATGCAGAGCTGCTCCCGGTCCTGTTATAGACTAGATATAAAGTGTTTTCACCGAGCAGAGCAAACATATAGCCCTCTATAAACTTGGTGGTCAGTGAAGTGGATTTGGAGTCAAGGGGAGGAGAAGGATTACGCTTCAGACTCATTAGACACACTGTTGTGCAATGCCACTTCCTGCCTTGTGTTGCAGCTCCCTTGCTCCAATTCTTCCACTGTCCGGGTGAACATTGTGACCTAGTTCCATCTGAATACCAAAACCCATCAAGAGCTTCTCTTGTGAGACATTCCAGAATACATTCTGCCTGACATAGAAACCCAGGGAACAGCATCAGACAAAATTCACGTTTGAGTGTAGGATTATGCTATTATATTTAAATTCATTACATGTAATTCAAAATTTCAACAACATTTTTTTAAGCTTAATGCATTTAAACTAGTTGGCTTAGATGTCAGAACATAATCCAATTAAGCAATAGTTTATAAAGGTATAATATATCAAAAAAGCAGCATGAAATACAAGCAACCGGTGTTTGAACCCAGCTTTATCCTGGTTCCCTTCAGCAGGCACCCACAATGCGCTTCCGCTGTGGGTACCAGCCCTGAGACATGGCTTTCTCAGGGAAGGGGGATGGTGAGTGCTCGCCCTGATGCTTAGGAAAGATTAAAACCCACCCATCACCTCACATGTAATGCTTTGCCAAATTACAGGGCATGCATACACTTGCATTTGTTATCCTTTTAATTCTATCAGTACCTCACTGTTTGAGAGTCACAACTTTTGGTATGAGGCACCTCAAGAGACCACTGTTGTTTGCACCTCTGTCACACCTGTTTGTTCACACTGAGACAGCTATATAGTCTCCAACACAAGGGGGAACTGTTCAGTTATAATCTGCAGCAAATATAGAATCCGAAAAGTGGCACATCTCACTTGTTTATTGATTATAACCTACAGTACTAAAGCAGAATATTAAAGGGTTATTATATTTAGCAATTATTTCTGTAGATGTGGTTGATTATGATATACAGCTAATGAAAACCAACAATCCATCAGAGTTTTTCATAGGAAACATGGCTGTCTTAAGGATATTTTTGAGCTGAGCATCGGAAGGTGGTTGTAATTATTTATTTATCTAGATTTTTCTCGTTATTATTCCATGCACTACACCTATATCTTCTTTCTTTTTTATGTCTCTTTTTAAATAAAGCCCACTATTATTTCTTTCAACCTTTCTCCTTCTTGGGACACGAAGTTAATTTCCCCCCTAAATGTGCAAACGACAGTATTGCATATTAACAGATTGCTCAACACAGCAGCTGTTTTCGGGTCCTTTCAAACTTGAATGCTCTTTCCCTACCTTCAAAGTTTGCTCTGTGTCTAGTGGTAGGGCAGTAGCTTGTGTGTTCATCTGACTGTAAGTCTATGACATTGTCTTAAGGGTGCAATGTTCACATTTTCATAACACTTTGCTCGCCTTTATATGAAAATAAGGAGGTAAATGTGTTTGAATACAGAGTCGCTACACTCATTGAAATTCATGGCATGACTGTGTATGTTCAATGTAATTTTAACATACTTTCAGCTGTTAGGCTGAAATGTGCAATAAAGAACCCTGGGGAGGAACCCCAGATGTTAGTCAAAGAGCTGATATGCTCTTAAAAACTAGTGTCTGCCTAAATTTCAACATGGTAGTAAAACTTTATTGTGATGGCTCACAATGCTGAAATATGCTGGACAGAAATCTGGGAAAGATAACAAAGAAGTTTTTACCCTAAAATATGGGCCAACTAAAAAGAATGCCCTTGAACTAATTCATAGATTTATAAATGCAAATCTCTAACTAATTACATCGACATCTGATTCCTTAGTATTAACATCGCCTCAAGTGTGCTTGCCCTTTTTAATTGTCATCATGGAATGCTCATTTAACCTTGTGTCTATGCTTTTGAGGATGTGAAAAGGTGGTAATCCCAACACTGGCTTTTTATCTCAATAGAAACAACTTGACCTGCACCAGCCATGAAATCAGAAATGTGACAGGTGTAGCCCAGAACTAAACTTATTTCTTTTAGTTGTGTACTTTTCTCAGCACACTTTATTATTTGTTCAACCTAAATCGTTATTGATATACTTGGAGGAAAGACTATGTGAAAAAGTCCTTACTAATAGCAATAAAGATTAGTGGTTTTGCCCTATTTTGGACAGTATGCTTGGACTACTGTTAAGTCAGTAGTCCTACCCATAATTGTGTAGGCCATAATAGGACATTGCTGAAGTGTGTGGCTCTCAGCCAGGGGAGCAAACAAGGGCTTAAATACACACAGCTCTCCTCAGGCTGCATTAGGGAGGAAATGCCCGTTAAAGGTTCAGAGAGAGAGATTGTCAAAGCAAAGAAGTTGGTTTTAGATGACACAATTTAAATATTGCTAATTTCATTGTGTCATTTTTACAAAAGTCTGCTGTAACCCAATCTAACAGCTACGGCTGCAGGCCTTATTTCATTGAGAGGTAACAAATGCTTGTTTATTTATTACATTTTTTCCCCATCCTCTTATTTTCCTAACCTGCAAAGAATATGTGCACATTGTTCTTATAGGCGTGCTAAAGTATTTGTTTCCTGTCTGAGATATTAAGGCAAGAGCTAAAGTTTTACTAATGCTAAGAGGGTAACTTATGTCTGCTCTGCTAACTACCTTGGTAGTTCAGTTTATGCTATGTTCATTTGTAGAATGTCTCTCATAAACATAAGTACTTTATTTTTACCATTGATGCTTGCCGCTGTGACTTAGAGGGGTTGATAAACAGCCCTGCAGCTGTTAATTCCTTTATTTTTAGCTTACCCCTGGTGTGATGTCTTCACAACAGCTGATTATACACCAAAGTGCAATTCCATGTCCATTTTTTGCAGTCATCCTTACTCTGAAGGCTAGTTGATTTAAAATTACAAATTAACATTAATAATCATAAATCAACATATCATTTTTGAAACATTATTTGAGCAAAATTATTTTTCCTGTTCAGATAGATATTTGATTTAGTAAAAATACAAAAAGTCCATAGGTTTTACCCAAAATGAACAATCAATTCAAGTTTTGTAAAGTCTAAAAGACTAAAATAAATACTCCTAGGGAGTCAAACTTACTCAGCCACTTCCAAAGCAATTGCCTGTCAACACAAAGGTTTGCAACATACTTGGAAATGTGGTGTCTCATGGGAACTGAGCATTTCTCATATAAGACCTTGTTGCTTAAAGATACATATTTACACTCAAGTGTTATCACTCCATTGCTTTTCTTTTACTGTTAATTGTTATTATTAATTGTTCCTACAATCATTATTATTCTTTAGCTCAATATTTTTCTTTCTATTCGTTTAAATTTTCCATAGTAGCCTAGTTGGATATTAGTAGCCAAGTCAAAGAATTTATATTTTAACTGGAAGTTGAATTGTTTTACTAATTAACTATTTGTTTTAAAGAGAATGTGTTTAAAAATGTGTAAAGCTTGTTTCAGAATGCTAGCCCACAAGTTTACTTCTTAATCTATAGTTCTATAATCGCACAGCTCACTACATTGATATCATAAAACAATAATTAACAGTTTGAGTGCTGTTTGTCCATTAGTTTCAGATAAATAAGTGATGCTATGACTTGTTAACATTGTCCAATTCTAATTAACTACTTAACTTACTTAACTACTCTTGAACATATTAATGGGTTCTAATACCCAAACCAAAACTGTTTTTTTTGTTTTTCCAGAAAAAGTAGAAAGGCCTGTTTTATGGTTTATGTAATACTCACATATCTAATCTGACAAACTGTTGGTTTCCATCAGCTGTGAGTCATAATCTTTAAAATGAACAAAAACTAAAAATTAAATATGTCACTGCATGTGTGATAAATCTATGTATGAGTTTCAGTTTTTGAACTGAAAATTACTGAAACTAATTATGTTTCAAGTAATGTACCTGGATAGAGATGTTGGATTCTGCTACTATATAGGTAAATAAATTAAGTGCTTTAATATCAAAGCTATTGATTTTATGTATGAGCAGCTTAAAATAATAACAAAACAACATCATTGCGATAGTAGCCTATCACTGTCCAAATTGTGGAGGCTGTTATTCTTCTTGCAACAGGCAGAGTTTTATCTTTCGTATGGTTTTGTCTGGGCAATGTGTCTTCCAGAAGAAAAAAAAAAAAAAAGACAGGTTCTATGTGTCATGATTGGTTTAATTTCAAACCCACATGCAGAACACAACGGAAGCTGGGTAAAAGTTTAACAGAGTTTATTTAAGATATTGACACACAAAAACATGAACTGGATCTGGAACAGGTCCGGGTAGGGTTCACTGAAGTCTTGACGGGGTCCAGGCTTCTCTTGTGAGAGAGGGAACCGTTGGGTCCAGAGACTGTTGGTTCAGCAGAGTACACAAGCAGCTGCAGCGTCTAGCTTCTGACTTTGAATGGCAGACCTTGATCAGAGTTTCCAGCTCTTCACAGAGAGCAGCTGGGGAAATCCAAATAGGAATCTTCAGGTTTGGCTCACCAAAGCTGGAAGGCAGGTTAAGCTCACCCAGAGCTTCAGGCTTAAGACAGGTTTCCAAACTAAGGTCAACACTGCGGCGTTGAAGGAAGATCTGGCAGCTGCTAATGAAGGGAAGGTCTCCTGATGAGTAGATGCGTCTCAGGTGTGCTGGAGGGCTCCAGCCCAGGAGACCCACGGCACACTCTTCTGGAGGAAGGTGGTACATCCCCAGATCCCAACACTATGTTATACATGCAGTAGTTTCAGCTGCTTCTTGCTTGTGACTCTGATCATTCCTAATTGTTTTAAATATCCTGTGTGTGTCTTTTATAAACATTCTCATAATATAGCTGAATTATTTTTGACAGAATCAAAATAATTTGCAGAACCTTAGAAGTTAATTCTTTCCTACTCCATATCAAAGGTCTACATTTTAAACAGGAGGAATAAAGGATAACGGTCATTACATATGCTTACCTCACACTGACTTTTTTTCTCCACTTCTGTTGCCAAGGACTTGGAAAGTTGGCTAAAAGCTGAAATGTTTTGGTCAAATGCCAGGAGAATTTTTCAGCTTTTGCTGTTGAACTCTAAACCCAGAGTGTTTTAAATTAGGTTAATGAGTCTGTTTGGTTTTCTAACCAGTAAACAGAGTTTTAATGTAAACACCTCTTTTTTATATTCACAAAAACAAACATGTTCCTAGCTGGCCGAGGTTTTTTGGTAACTTGTCTAAAATCATATGATGAAAGAGGCAAATCAATATAAATTTGTCAGAGTGAGTGTTGAAGCTTTCCATTGACTCCATCTGTCTGACTTCTGTGGTTTCCCCACAGACATAGTGTCAAACCTCAGACTTTTCTTTCGGGCTACACTGAGGTTAACCTCAAACAGGCAGCCAAGAATAAAGAGGGGGATTGTTTAATACTTTGCTTGTTAGTTTATTGCAGTGAACTCTTGTGCAAAGTCTCAAAGATTTAGTATAGCTTTGTGAATGTCTCTGAACAATGATTCAAGGCCAATTTAAAACAAGGCATTCTCCATAAGATTTAGATTTTGTAATTTCTCTTGCATATTTTATTAGTTTATTTATTTTTTTGGTATCCCTTCAAATAATCCCTATATGGTAAATGTATATTTAGATGCAACTTTCGCTATTTCATTTCCTCTGTGTATGCATGCCTGTATGATTGAAGATGGACTTTGTCAGTGTTCTTTTTGCAAATGCCTTTCTCCCCCTGCTCTGTTTGCTTGCTTCTCTCTATATCTCTCTCCTCATGTATGCAGGCTTTCCCAGCCTTGGCCCAAGTCCAGGCTTTGCGGAGAGTGAACGAGTGTCTCCTGGCTGAGAACAGAGCCATGCTGCGTGTCCTAACTCGCCTCTCTGAGACAGCCTCCATGCCAGAGACAGAGGACCTCTGATCCTCGGGATCTTCTAGCCTATTTCCTCCCTATTGTTCTCTTCTTCAGCCCTTTAAGTTTTAGTCTTCTCTTTCCTTCTGGCACTTTCACAGCTTCCACCCTTCCTCCTCCACTGTCCTCCCCTCAGGCAGGTCCCAAACCCCTTTGAATGCTTGCTTTTTTGCATGTTTTTCATTTTTTCCTAATGGCATTAAAAGAGCAACATTTTGCCCACGGAAAAACTGCTATAACAATAGCTATACTAATTTAAAATGACTAATTAACTATTTGCTTTAAGTTGAAATGTGGATAAAGATCTGTTGTGTTCCAGATCATTGCAGGCTACTGGAGCATTGTGATTTTTACAGAACTGACATGTTTTCAATATTTGTATGATTGTCTAATCAATTATTTTTGCAATGTGTTGCATTGCATTTAATTTTTTTTTCTTTAATTTTGGGGATCACTATAATACACATTTATCCTTGATTTTAATTAGATTTGAAGCCTGTACGTTTTTAGAAATGTTAATATCTTACACTCATTTACTGCCATTAAGTCATCAGTGGGCTATTGGATTGATAATAATAAATAAAGCCTTGAAACACTGATAGGCTCTTAGGACCATCCCCTTAAGCAGATTCTACAGAGTTTCAGTTAGATCAAAATAAATCAAATATCTACTATTCAATCAGAACCAGCAGAATAAAATTCTAAAAGGTCTTTAACTTTTTTCAACATTTTTACATTTCAAATGTTATTAAAAAGTTTTAAAAGAATAAATTGTTCTAAGGTGGAATTCGCTTTTATTATGAGCAATAAAAAAAAGATTCTGCTGTATTGACATCTGTATTTAAACAGGGAGATCAAAATTGGAACAATTAATGCATGTACTACATGAAAGTAGTGTAAAAACTAAAACTATTTCAGATATTCAAATGAGTGCTTAATCTATTTTCATACTGTTTATCGTGATTTCATACAGGTACTATCCACATATTGTAAAGTAACCAATAACATCAGTTTAAAGAACCAAATTTGACAAAGTTCTACCGTTTATAAACTACATTCATATGAGCCATTATGACTACTTTATTTTTTTGGTTGATGATGTGAGATTATAAAAAATGTGTCCTTCTCTTTATGTTGAAATTTATCATGGGCAAAAATAGCTATGAAAGCTTACTTGGTTTAATGTAAAAATATAATTGACTTTTTGGCAGATTATGAATTAACTGTGACTTATATTTTTAGTGCAGCGTTAATGGTTTCACCCACATAGCTACCAGGCCTGTAGAATCAGTAAATGATTTATTTAGAACCTTTCTGACGGCACAAAGAAGAAAATTTTGCACACATCAAGAGCCAGTGACCACAAAAGAGTAAACCTTGGAAGGCTCAGCAAAAATACCATCTGTAACTGAGATCCATGATCAAAACTGCTGGCTGTAAAAAACACAAATGTCTACCTCACACTTACAAAAAAATATGTAGATGATCCAAATTTTCTAGGGAAAATAATTTCCAAACTACTGTGATGAACGTGGAACTCTGTCTTTGAAGGGAGTGAGAAATAGTTCTCTCCTTTTTCATCCTTGACCCGTTTTCATGTCTAGTTATTAGATTTGGGGGGAGATTAATTTATCATGAGGAGCTTACTTAAAATTCATCATTATCCGAGAACTGTATTTTGTATTCTTTCTCTTAGGGGGCTTTTTTAATGGCACTGCACAGGTGTATTCAGCCACTTTAATAAAAAAAAATGTTCTTGTAGTTTTACAAAGTGTAAGCCGAAATACAATTCTTTAGAAGCATTCGGGTTCAAGTGTTATCATTGCTCAGTTTTGGTCATTATGACAGAAAACAGACAAAAAAATTCAGGACATGTCCGATTATTTTTGCCAATTTGTTGTTTTGGAGTTGTACTGTATGTTGTGCTGCATGAGTAAAGAGTTGTTGCTGGATTTATCTTTCAAGATAAACATATTTTAAAGAGGAATACATGTTTTTAGTCACTGTTTCCCTTAAGATTCAGATTTAAAAACTTTACATTTTCTCACTTTTATTCACAACTTTTTTCAGAGCATCCTGTCATTTCACTTCTCAACGCATGACCAATTCTTACAAAGCAAACTCCCATAGCCTCAAACTCTACTTAAACTCTTGGCCACTATGTTGTGGTTCTTTTAGAATATTTTTAATCACAGTTGTTGATTAGGTCATTGCAAAACCTATTTTTTTAGTATAATAAACAACTGCTACTAAAGTTTTTTCAACTATATACAAGGTAAATGTAACTACTCTAATATTACATATTTCTATTTTCTTTCCAAAGGTCTTAAAAGAACTTAAGTCAGACAACCAGAGGCTGAAGGATGAGAATGGGGCTCTCATTCGAGTCATCAGCAAGCTGTCCAAGTGAAAAGATATCTACAGCTTTTCTTCTGGTGCTTCACTCTTCATACAACTATTTAATTATTCACAAGTTTAGTTATAATTATTTTCCTTTAAGTGTTTTTCATATCCACAAGGGACCAAGTTTACCACTTGGAAGACTGTTTCTGATGAAGCATAAACACCCTTTTTACACCTTTACAGCACCAAACTTTGATGTATTATTAGGGGATAGTTTGCATGGACCAACAAAAACTGGTGAATATCCTTGTAGTTGAAGAACATGGATTACATAAATTTTTAAATATTTGAAAAATGTGCATTCAGTCACCTTTTTTTATATTAAAACTGCAAGTCTTTGAGGTAGGAACTGTGTATCTTTGCAGCACTTCCAGTGTAACCGTTGACCTCTAAGCTACTTTCAGTACTAATTCTCCCCTTGCCTGGTCTAGAGGTTTAGAAGGATGGTGAAGTCTTGATAGATTTTCAGTTGTTCCAAACTTTTGATTTATGGACCCTTTTTTTTTATAACTTATCCCCGCTGTAAACATTTCAATAACTCTATCCCTGACCTACCTGGTGTATTCATTGGTTTCCATGATGCTGTTTATTGTGTGACGACTTCGAAAAATACTTTCATAGATCAGTGGTATTAAATTAAGGGTGGCCAAAAGGTGCAAACACACTGCAAATAGATAAATAGTGTTTGCATTACTTTATGTATTTGCAACTTTCAGCCACTGTATACATTGACTTTTGAAAGCAAGAACTTGCACAATGTTTTTTAAGGTGTGATGATGAAAGGAGTTGACCGTGTATTTCTCAACACAAATGAAAACCATGTATCCTTTTCTCACGACTTTACAGCTATGAGTTACTTTAAGATGCTCTGCATATAAAATCCCAAATAAATAAATTAAAATTTGTGGTGGTCATTTGAGAAAATGCTGAAAAATGAGGAGTCTTTTTTTTCCCCAAAAGATATTGTACGTTTAAGGTCCAGTTCAAGCAAACTAAGGTTTGCTTAACCTTACACAGTAATATATTATATCATATACTGTTGTACTGATGGTTCATGTTTGTTGATAGACATTGCAGCACATTTGTTTATTAGTTCTTAACAGTTGGTTATTTTACTGGAATTAATTAATGGACTTGGAAATAAATGTTAAAAATGTCTCCCATATTATGTTGAGAATAGAAAATGTGTTCCTATAAAGAGTAGTAAAACCTAAACATAAATATTTGGGATTAGGTTTGGGTGAATTGAGAATTTCCTCTGATATAACTTAGCTAAGCAAAGTTCAGTGCCTCACAGATATAGAATTCATATTTTCAAAACTCCCCAACATTCTAAGAGACACAAAACACATTTAATCTAAACCAAAAGGACAGAGTACAGGGCACATCCATTCAGTTGATTTTGTTTACAAACAACCCTGAACGCGAAAAAAAAAATTATAAAATGCATTTTTGTCATCCCAAATCTCACTGAAAGTACTGCATTCTAAAGAGACATCTCTATCAATAAAAAAATCAGGTCAATATGAATTCCTTTATAAAAAAACAGTAATTTTTACACATATTTCTCATTTTGTTGCTTCAGAAGAGTTTTAATTTAATGGCTGATCTTATGCAACATTTTAAATATATTTAAAAAAAAAACTATATCTTCAACCAAAAACAGTGCCGTTATCTGATGCAACGCACACGCAAAGTTCAATGCAACAGTATTTTAGGTCCTGACAAGCAGCTTGTCTGCATGCTCTCCTAAAATTGGAAGTTTTAGGAGAGCATGTTTGGTAATAACACATTTTTAATTTTTTTGAAATGTTTCTGGGCAGCATTACTTTGTTGCCAGCAGCACAGAGCTTATAAACCATATATAAAAGGTTATTCAAGTATTTAAATTTATTCAAAGACATTAGAAAAACTGACTTTTGACTCCATTTAAGAAAACACCCAATAACAATGTGAAATCTTATAAGACTAAAATAAATGATCTGCAGAAGACTGGGGTAACGTTATTGTTGCTGACAGAAGGCTAAATTTAAGGTTTTGCCACAAAATATTAAGTTAAGGGTACCATCATTTTGTCCAGGCCTGTTTTATGATTTTATTTTTTTTAGTATTCTGTTGAAGCGTGGTTGTAAAGCAGTGTCTTCATTTCATTTCTTTATTTTCATAAATCCTTTATTTATTATAAACATTTTTCTTTCATTAAAAGAGGGATACGAACAATGCTGTCCATGTTTGTAATGCTATTGTATAGGGTGGGATCAATATTACCTTTTTCTTCAACAACAGTCACATAAAGCTTGGGAATGATCTGGATATTTACCAGTACTGTCCAAAAAGTCATATTCATAAAGGAGGAAAAGAAGCTGACGTAATGCTAATCAGTTCTAAGCTCAAAAATAACTTACGAAAGATTACAAAAACTGTAAATTGCTAATTTCCTTTTTTAGAAAAGGATGACCTATGGAAGTCCTAGAAGCCAAAAAAAAAATGCAGATTATAATTTCAAAGTGTTTACCTATAGATTTATTTTGGGCATTTTAATACATATCATTCAAGTGTTTCATTTAAAGTGAGGTTGGTGGGGCGCTATCAAAGATATTAGGGGTCCATCTTTCAATTGAGCAAATATTTCTGTATTGCTCATATCTAATAATATGCATCACATATTTCCATTTTAAATAGTATTTTTTTTGACTACTATGATCATGATTTTTCACAAGCCCGATTTTGTCTCCCTCAATATATGGGGCTCTAGGCAGAGACTGTGAGGCATGTGCGGGGAACGCTGGGGTTGCAGGAAAAATAACAAGGCTAAAGTGGAATGGCTTTGCTAAGACCAGGCCTAATAATAAGGTAATATATATATATATATATATATATATATATATATATATAGATATATATATATATTTCACAGAAGGAAACAGGAATGGACTTATTAAAATCTGAAGACAGACTTTTATCTTTCATAATTATTGATTTCATAGATCTAGGCTTCAATTTAATTAAAGTGGATTCATGACATAATGAATTTGGCAAATGGCAAAAATAATGGTTATGCTAATGATATAAACAAAAGAACAAAAGCATCGTGTTGCATGATGTTGAAAAGTTTCATTTGTAACTGTTACTTTTATTTAAGCTAAAGTCTTAAATGTTTAGTCAGGTGATTGTTCCAAAAGTTTAAAAGACAATTAACGCTTTACAGTATTTAATTTTTCATGTTTTAAATTAATAATTGACTGACATCTACAACTTTAAATTTTAATGATTTGATTATTAGCCCACTATATCCATATTAATTAAAAAATAATTTTCTATAATCAGATTAATGTTTCATTTCAATAATCCGCAACAGGACTGAGTGGTTTATAACTCTTTTTCTGTAGTTTTTTTCAGTCTTATGTTTCAATTGTTACATTCTCTGGGCAAATATATTGGGTCTCCTTTTTTTTTTTAAACACAGCAATTAAAAAATGTGTAAAAACAACAACAACAAAAAAGATCATCTATGCATATTATTCAGCATTTGCTGTCTCTGTGGATCCAGAAAGGACAACTGTGACCTGAAGCAGAATGCATGTAAATTTAACCCATCCTCTGGTCTTAAATGGCACGTTAACTCCTGCATGTATTTAGTGTAATCTACTTTGTGAATCCATTGCAGAACTTACACATCTACCAGGGGACAAAACAGAGGAAATTGTGCTGCTTATGAATCCCTTCATGATGTGCTAATGGGACTGATTTTTGTTATGGAATAGCGTACACACATTCCAACATACCTTGATTAAGAAAATCTGAAAAGATCAATTGGCTTTGAGAGCTTAAACATAACCCATAGTAAACACAAACAACTCGTGGTTATTAAAAGGCCTTTATTTCCTATTTGTTTTTTACAGAACTGGTAACACATATGATAAATTTTGTAATAAGTTATTTGGTTCCCTTGATAACTTCGGAAGGATTCCCAACGTATGTCCACATAAGGGTCAGGAGACGTTTTTAGCAACGTTTGTGTCCAGTCAAAGGCTAAAGCATGCGATCCACAGTAGGCACAAGTACTGACATGAACACGCGCACCACAACACTAGACACGAAGAAACACGGCTAGGGGACGTAACCTGACTGTCCTCCAATGCATTAAAAGAGGATGAAGAGAAGAAGGTGAAGCTTGGAAAACAAAGAGGTCTTAGGAATACAGCTGCATCACAGATAAGTGGAGAACTGAGTACTGTGGATTTTGGTTCGGCCCTGCATGTTTGGCAGTATACAATATGTCCATGTTGTAAACATGAAGGCCGGCATTCTTTATGCTCTGCAATAGCAGATTTAGGTTCCTGTTTAGCTTGATGACAAGGAGAGAATAAGTTACAGCAAAAGCAGACAAGGACACGAACATAAAGCAAATGAGAATAGAGCATGGAGACAGATCTGTCGCTTCAAACACAACTCTAGCCATTAAAGATGCATAGAGTAAAAAAAAACAGAAATGATTACACTTATGCACAAAAAAGATAAAAAAGAAATATATTTACTAACAGAACACATATGTTATCAAGAGCTGGCTTATGGGTATCTACATCATGTTCTGACTGTCAATGGACTGAATTTTGCCCAGTTTCCCTTTATAAATCCCACTGTATGTTCAAAAACAAAGCAAAACATATAAAGAAAATCCCATGTATGGGAGCAGTGATCTAAATCTGTCTTTGCACAGCTGAAGCAGGGCAGCTTCAGAGCTATATGTGCATACATGAATGTATACATGTATACAGCATTCAGGGAAACAGATCACTAGCCATTTTTTGTATATTTTAATGTGTTACTTATACATAAAAAAATAAAAAAATACAAAAAAAAGGGACAAACACACAGACCTTTAATAAAATCTGTAAAACATTGTAATTTTCAGCAATGTCTTCATTTAATTTTTCTACAGGCACAAGAGCCTGTGCACATAGAACATGTCAGTCTCCAATATTGTGTGATAGTTGTAGTAGTGGTGTAGTGGTAACCAACCTTTAAAAATGAATTAAAACTCTCATAATTGTGCCATGGGTGTACCTGTTATAACACGTTTTTAAATGTTTTGGTTTTTCCTTTATTGTTTTTTTCTTTTACATTAGCTGTGTAGACCTAAAAATGTGGAGATGAATACTGGCAGCTGTTCTCAGGTTGTGGCAGTGTTTCTAAAATGCATTGAAAACAAATTTTTAAGCTGCTCTCAGTGCAGCATTTGGTCACAGTCAATGGCATTGATGAGATGGCGATTATTACCGTATTGAGTTAAGACAATGTGGAGCATCAGTTTTATGCAACACATTTAGGGCTCTTGTCAAAACCGAGGTGGCAGTTTCATCTAAAATATACTTATAGTAACTTTTTTTTAATAATTTTAATAAATATTTAAATTGTTTGGAAATATGGGCTTGTTTGCATTCTTGCCTAGAGTAAAAGCAGGGAAACCATGTTTTACACATTGTGGATTAAATGGCCCTGCTTTATTGTCCTCGTCTAAAACATTTGATGTAACTCATGTTGATATTTTTAGCCTCTATGCATCTTGGTTAGCAAGTTTATCATGCAACCTTTACTTGGGCCAGTGGTCAGTAACATTTTCAACCCAAAAAGCCACTTAAACATTTAAGTTTATGAAATAAAATGTTCAGTGCAGTCTTCTTGGCCTTTTTTTCTAAATATATACTGGATGAAATACTGGATAAATTAAGTTGTATTGTCAATATACACAAGTTTATATTCATTTATAATCTTACATATTTATTTGAAATATTTGTTGAAAGTTATTTGGCGCCAATGTGAAAGGGCCAAACAGCCAAAATTGACCCTGGAGAAGGAGGCTTTAGACTCCTTGTCAAGGAGATTCAGATCCAGCTTCTAACTTTTCAAATCATTTTGGGTTTAAGTAAAAAAAGAAAAAAAAATTCTAATAAGCCATATTTCATATATTGCAATGTTAACATTCCTTAGGTCCAAGCTGATATAAATATGTAATGTCTAACATAGCAAATAAGGTTTGGGGTGGATAATTTTCTAAATAACCTTTTACTAATCATAAAATATTTTAATAAAAAGGAATGCTGTTTTAAATGTTGCTTTTCTAATTGAGCGGCATCGGTATATGTCTGTGTCCTCATTTAAAGACATTGTCTGATCCAACCTTGCATTTAGTGTACAAATGTGTGAGGTCATCCTATATAACTCAGGGCAAGAAAGCAAAATTTGATATCGTAAAAGCATAGAGAACAAACATATGCATAGTTTTGTCAGAGGGACTTATCCTTAAATCCTACATTAAACAGGTTCATTGTGATTGTTTTAAAATCATTATTTTAAGAAGAGCAGTTGATAAAAAAAAAGAAGCTGTAATAAGTGTCTAAAGAATGTTAGAGTGTGTTTTATTATTGATATTTGATTCTTATGAGTAGGTACATTCTCCAAAACAGGGGGAAAGGGAACTAGAACCCTGACTCAGGTTCCTTAATATTTTCACTCAGCTTTATATATCACAGACTCCCATAAATATAGTTTTAGCTATATTACCAAAAACCTAATACAGTAATATATTTTAATATTTATTTTTGCAAATAAAATATTGACAAACACAATCCTGTTAAATAAGCAAAGAAAATATCACATCAGCCACTCTAAAAGTAAAAACAAAAAACAAAAGACGTACTCAATCTCTTAATCTTGCAGCTGTTCTCCACGCTCACATATACAGTGGAATGCTGTAAGAAGGAACGTCAATTACGAAAAAATGAAGACGTCAGATTCTTCTTCCCTCATAAATAAACTCTAGCTATTCAGCTAGGCTCTAAAGAGTTAGTGCTTCAGTTTTATGGCTTTTAGTTTTTATCTTATTAATTTATTTGTTCACAAGTACACCTATTGTATATTAACAGAGTAAAAGAGACACAATCTGTAACAGGTATCAGGTAGGTTAAACAGAAAGAGAAAAAATAATCTTCTGATTAAAATGTATAGCAACAATAACAAAGAAAAAAGAGAGGTCTCCAAGTGATTTGTGATCAGTGTTTAGGGCTCATTCACAGTTTAGCCCTGAAAATGCAGCCTAAAATTGATTATGGTTCAAAAACTTCCGCTTTGGTTAGTGCTGGCATAAATAACTCCTAGAATCATTTTATTTATTTATTGAAATGAGCCTTTTCTGAATAACATCGATTTAAATCTTTGTTACAAGAAAAAAAAAGGAAAGAAATCTTCCAGCAGACTTGGAGACCCTCTGCTTCAAATAAAACATACATAGAACATATTTTCTTGAATAAAAAATATAAACTGTAGTTTAATAAAAAAATGAACTTAATGCTAATATTTCAAAAGGTACAATAATAAAATAAATGGCAAAAAAATTGCACCAAACAAAAACCTCTGAGCACAGGGTTTTACGTAACAAGCATGCGGCTACATTTTTCTTCCTACATGAACTCACGCACAGCACTGGACGACACACTTGCTTAAAAGTTTTCAGGCGTGGAAAGATTCCTATTTGTAATAGTACTCTAATATCTGCATGACATTCTCTCCAATGACCCTCGTGGAAAATAAATACACACTTTGTTCTATTTAGAAAATATACAGTGCATCTTTTTTCAGTTTGCTGTGTTATTAAAATGGCAAATGACACCCATTTAACGTACACAAGATATTTTTGCTTTGTCTCTAAAACATGCTCTTATGTACAGTAGTTCTTATAAACATGCAGTATCAATGTGTATGAGCTATGTATATAGGCAAAACTACACATCAATGAGTTGCTTGATTGCTTCCATGTTGCCTTTTTCTTTAGTGTTGCTTCAAAAAGAAGGATTTGTGCAAGATGACAAACAGAAATTTGGTCTTGTTTTTAAAAAAAGACTTACATTAGAAAGAAAAGAAAAACAATTTCAGCAAAAAGATGCAACATCAAAAACTTTAACTGCATTTGCTATAAATTGCACACAGCTAACTGGATGTTTCCTGGTGAGAAAGCATAATGCTCACCAAAACCTATTAGGCCTTTGATTGGCTAAAAAGTTTATTGAGGGGTGATTGGCTTTAATAGAGCAGTAACTGTTGCAAACCGACAATTACCCTAAAAAACTTGTCTCAGAATTTCAATGTGCGAATATAAAGAGCCAAAGGATCTCAATTTCCTTTGTAACTTCAAACAATCAGTAAGTTATTACCATATAAGAAAATCGCAAAGTATTTGTTAATGAGATCCTGCGCAGAGGGTACCTCAAAGGAGCACTGCATATAGTATCATGATTAGGGTAGTATAATATAATACAGGTAGCTACACTGAAATACTTATTTGTTTTCTGCCCATAAAAAATAACTATTGTTTAAACCTTTCATGCATAATTGCCTTAACAGTAGGATTTGTTTTAAAAGCCAACTGTGTATAATCTTCAAGGCTGTTGATGGTACACTCCCATATAAACTTGTCAACAACTACCATTGTGTCACTCTGCTTACTGCTACAGGCCAACAACCTAACAAAAAACACAATGCAGAGCATCTGGTTAACATCTTAAAGTGTTTCTATTGTACAAAACTCTTAAAGATAAAAAAAAAATCATAATTTAAAAAAACGAAGGATAAAATGAGTGTTCACTGTTCTGGCAAATACTCCAACAAGAGTAAAATTTTCTGCAGAAAACAACTTACAATTTGTTATTCAGCCACAGCTTATAGGTACTTTCTGTAAAACAAAGCCAGCATCTCTATATTTTTGTAGGCTAAAGTGCTAAGTATGACAAAAAAATCTACAGATATGGTAGTAAAGTTGATACTCAAGTCCTATACGTTTTAATGCTTGTCACAGGGCCTATGAATATCTCTCAGAAACAAATTCTTGGCACACTGTACTTGAAGTTCTGGAAAATTGAGGACATGAAATCTGACAGAGTTCAAATGACAAAAGATGTAAAAAATCTGGGTACGCAAAAGAAAAAGTTATATTATTGAATGCTAATGTTCTTTTATGGTACTGGAAAAGCGAAATAAAATTCCTGATTGAATAAAAGATTGAAAGATTTAATTAATTTGTTGGGTTTTTGTGTTTGTGGATGCTAAAGCTCAAAATAAGATATAGAAAACTGAACTCACCTTTTTGAGAGAGGTTGTTATGAATAATGCTTTTGAGATTAGTAAGAACTACATTTGAGGAAACCTGGCGCAGGCTTTGGCTCTCTATACTGCACTGGTTCATTCTGTGAAGCAGCACTGAACTCAAATGTGTTTCTTTTTCCTTTCATTTATAAGAGGCGAGCTGTAAGTATGTGCCACAGAAAGAATACATTTCATTACATTTGATCACTCAGGAAAAGGAAAAACACACTTTAAAGAACAGTGTCAGACATATCAATACTTACTAGTGCAATTTATAATCAATAGTTTGGTAAGCTGTGCATAAAATACACATGGATCTGTGCATTTTTTTTCCCCAGACCAGACTTTTTGCAATCATGTGAAATGATCATAAACCAAACAATGTAAACATACACATACACACTGAGACCAAAGTAAGCAGAAGCAAAAGCAACAAAATGAACATCCCTAAACTGTTAAAGCTCTGACTTTTGAGCATATATACACAAAAAAGTTAGGAATTAAAGTGCTCAAGGAATACAAGTGTTTGAAGTTGAACTAAATCATTAAGTAGAAGAAATAATAGAATAATCCAAATAAAAATAAAGAGAACAACACCTTTAACTGGAAGGCGTCCCTGGTAGTTGAAAATTGCTTATTTTGTTACTTGGAAGGCTTGTCTCCTTTATGACTGTAAGACGGTTATAGGGATTCCTTTGAAGTAAAAACCCTTGTGTCAAGTCCATGACTAATGGCAGTAACACTGAACAAGTGAGATACAGAATCAGAGGTGTTGGGATGGGGAAGTCAAGGGCTGTAGGCAGTGACGTGCGGTCAGGGGAGGCAGGTGAGGCAGTGCCTCACCAGCCATCATGGAAAGAAAGAAAATATATAATCATAAAGTAATTTAAATTGTTATATTCATCCGGTGGTTTGTACTAAAAAATATTCATTTTTCATGTAGCTTCACCAATTTCGATTTTTATTTGTTCAAAATCGCTGAATTTTCTTATTTTCCCATTCAAATGCTTGGAAGCGATGCCGGTGAGGCAGCAGCGAGCTCTGCCTCACCTTGGATTGCGCAACCCCTGGCTCTGCGCTGGCTGCAAAGCGGAGAGAGCATGTTGCTGTACGGCGTCAATAAAATTGTTTAAACAAATGTAATATGTGAACTTATTTCTAATAATTTGGCTTATGTATATAATGTACAGAGCTTTTTGTCACCAACTGTGTTTGTGTAACGTGTTTCGTGTAATGAGCGATTATAAACGGCAGAGAACAAGTTCGAGGTGAGGCAGGCAGTTCTCTTGCCTCATGGCAGGGGGTGCTCAAGAGACTGAAAACATAAGGCAGGAACAGGACGGATCAAGAAGGCTTTCTTCCCTGGCAGTGATCTCCATTGAGACAGAGAGACTTTTAAAACTGAAGGAAGATAAGGAGGACTTCTATTCATTTATAAGTAAAGGTAAGACAGTAATAACATTTATTTTGTTTTGTTTTTTAAGGAAATGTGTGTTTTGTGAGCTACAGTTTGTATGTGTAAGGATGCAGAAGTGAAACATAACCTGTAAACTGCTGTCAATCTATGCATCTATTTGCAAATCTGATTCTGATGACGTCAGTGCCTCACCAGCTATGAACCTCACCGCACGTCACTGGCTGTAGGCAGTAATCGACACCTTTTTAATATGTCAGCGGTGGTTGGGATTTGTCTCTCTTTTAATAGCCACTCTGGTGTTTCCAAACTTTTTTGTAGTGTGGATGACAGACGGTGCTTTTTTTAAAATACAATGTAAAATACACAAGCACACTTGTTTTGTTTCTTTTCTTTTGCAAATTATCTGTCATACTCACTATTCAACTCAATGATTTGTAGTAGAACTAACATCAGTCATAAGCCTAAGGTCACTAGAACTCTTAAGAAATAGATTTTTTTTTCTCTCATCACATTGTGTAACATATAAGAAGAGAACCCGTTTAGAAAAGAAAGGCATGAAGTTTTCCTCTCAGTTGTCTTGAGAAGATGAGTGGAAGGTTAAATAATCTGAAAAGGCAGTGCTTTTGGGTAACTGGACTTAATCCCTACTTTGCCACCCAAATCCAGGAATGTACTTCCAACTAACAGAATCATCTAAGAAGATAACTGGCAGGTGTGGGACATGGTGCAAAAAACACCTACGGAATGGACCTGCTTGTGTTGTTTCTCTATCATATGGCAGTATAAAGCATTATATTGTTAAGCACTATTCTAAGCAAACTGTGTCACTAAAGGGAAAACAGGTGAGAAGTATAGTATGAATCAATATGTTATCC
This sequence comes from Cyprinodon tularosa, assembly GCF_016077235.1. NCBI lineage: Eukaryota > Metazoa > Chordata > Actinopteri > Cyprinodontiformes > Cyprinodontidae > Cyprinodon > Cyprinodon tularosa. The sequence goes on along the minus strand of NW_024038657.1, from coordinate 1,727,882 downwards.
CTCTAAATCACCAAATACCCATATAACACTCTTACTATAGTCTACTCTGTAAGCTTAATAATGGAACCATAAGTCCAATATAAAAATAGATCTAAAACAAACATAACTGAGTATCTGTCCATCCTGCGACTTGTCTTCTTTTCTTAGTGAAATGAGTTATTAGAATACAATTTTTTTAACTAGATTTCCCATCATGTCAATTGTGTTTTGGATCTTTTAAGATGATGGCTGTGGGACAGAAATGTGCTGAAGGGAGTAGATTGGTTGTCATTCGGAAACATACATTAATATGTGGGATGTAGATGAAACGATGGGAAATGCACAGGTAGGAAGGTGTGGGGGCATGTGGTGGGAGTTTTTTTATTTTTATTTACTTCTTGGCATTCAGCGCTGCTAAGGAGGCATCCACCTCTTCCTCTGGCTGCAACGGATGCCACTGAGCAATCGGGCGACGGGGATTGGCCAGCATGTCGGACCAGTGTTTCAGCCCGGCCCCTGTGGCCTTGCTTCCCACCCAGATCTTCCCAATGGCGTCATTCTTGCCAATCTTGTCATAATCCAGCACTGTGATGACGGCTTGAATTTTCTGAGGAAAAAGGGAGAGAGCATGACAACCCGGTAAACTGATGATTGTGAAAAAATGTCATAAACGTTCAAGAGATATACATCTTTTTGCAGGTCACTACATGTCTGGATTTATACTTTTACATGAATATGTATTTGAATTTTGAAGTTACATTCTTAAAGTCCTTTTTTAGACAAACTTGAAAATCTTAGTATTACATTAAGTGTAGTACTGTGTACATTTCTAAAAAACCTAGACATGTTTAAACATACCTGCATTTGCTCAAGAGGAATCTCAAAGCTGAAGGACTCATTGTAATATGGATTCAAGGTATTTTTCTTCACTGTCGTCTTCTTCTTCTTCAGCCTCTTTCCATTTTGAAGAAGGTTAATTTTTACATAGGGATCTGACAAACAGATATAAGACAAATTCACAAGATGACAATTAGGAACACTCTTTGCTCATTCAAAACAGGGTAGTGCTACTGTAATGTGCCAACAGATGGAGCCACTTCAAAAGCAGGATGCCTGGTGAAGGATTGGTGAGCACTGCAGCTGTAGCACGTGAGGAGAGCTGCACAAAATTGATGACTGGTCACATTAAACATTCTGCAGTCTAGGTGCAACCAGAAGGTCCTTTTAATCAGGACTCTACAGTAATACAGGGTAAGATGTGGATCTAGAAGATATACATATGATGCTCAATTCTGTTTCTGGAAACTAACCCACCTGATAGTCCCCCAACATCCATTTTCTTTAGATTTTTAGCCTCCAGGATGCAGATGGTGAGTTTGCCGGCAGTTGGGACATAACGTAAAGAGATGCAAATATCACCAAGCTTCTCTGGCTAGAAGAGGGAGCAAAGAGAGTAGAAACTTAGACTTAGTAAAGGGAGATTAGACAAATTACACTCATGAAATAAATTGTTCTGTATGACATCTAATTTGCTTTTTTGGACTGCTTGAAAAATTCTTCAGGACTGAAAAAGCTACAACATCATTGTTCTTTTTAAGATGGTTCGGGAGGGGCAGTTTCTTGGATTAAAATGTGCCTCTCATGGTTTTTAAGAGTGCAGCGTGAAATGGCTCAGTGACAGCTCCACATAACAAGGTGGATAGTTACTCACTGAGCAGTGTAGCATAACAGACATCGAACCGGAATCACAGAAGGAAATGGATTGTTTTTAAAGTCTAAAAAACCAGCAGCACTTTTCTTTAAAACTCTAACATAAATACGCATCCCTGGCAGAACACATGTACTTCTTTAAACCTCATCAGCAGTGTGTATACTGTTCACTCATCATTGTGATGAATGTCTTCTTTTTTCGGCTTCGGATGTCGAATGTGGAATGTAGTCACCATCCCATTCGGAAAACATATATATAATTTTAAAAGCTAGTTTGAAACCCATACTGATATTTTATTATCTGTAAGCAATAATTATGAAAATTACAAGAAAAAGGATGCGAAATATTTCAGTCTTTGTGCAAAAAATAAAACTATCAGTTGTACTTTCTGTAAATATTGACAAAAAATGTTGATAGTTTCATCATGTTCCCAATATCTTTTAACTGTGCCTGCTCTTTATATGGCGTCTTTTAGCTGAGTGCTAGGGAAGCAGAAATTACCTCTTCTTGATCAGCACTGTCCAGGTCTCTCCACTCTTCGATTGGTTTTGCAAGGTCCAGAGTGTTCATGGGTATCTTAATCTCTCCAATGATGTCATGTTTTGAGAAGCGGTCAAAGTCATAGACAGCCATCACCAGGGTCTTCCCTCCCATTTCAGTGAACGGTATCTGAAAATTAGCAGTAAGTCTAATTTTAGTGATTAAAATCAAATACAACAATTTTTTATAAACTTTCTAGCACATTTATTAAGCTTAACATTAGCAATATTATCCTTTTTATATTCACTGTCTACACTATGGTTTGTCACTGGACTGAGAGTTGAGGATTTTCATTTAGTAATACCAATTAAATGAAAGCAAGAGTTCAATGACTTTATTCAGTTTAATTAGTTACATTTTAAAAATACAAAAAATAAGCTCTTATAGAACTTTACATTTTTATTTTTTTTTTTATGTAACATTTTGTCTGCTTAGATTTATTTAGCTGCATACAAATACATGGCTGCCTCACTAGGACTGTCTGACTTTGACTGGCTTTTAAAACTTTTAAATTATTTTGTACAGAGCTGTGTCAGCAGACAAGGTGCCCCCGAGGTGAGCCTCTCCTTTAAAATGATTCCCTTTCAGAATATCTTTTGTAAGACATGTTCAATATCAATGCTTCTATTATCACAGTGGGACAAAAGTCAAACTGTAAAGGAAGACAGAATCTAAATATCCTGCATCAGGTAGATAAGGAGAGGGGGAATTACATTTTTTATAAGACATGCTAACTAATCAAATCAATTGATGTGCAAGATTCATTTGCCCAAAATGATTGATGAGGGGCCTCAAGTCACTTTAAGCCTACCTTAAAAGTGAACGTCTCATTGAAGACTGGGTTGAGGGTTTTCTTATGTACTTTTGTGTCAAACTTCTTCTTCTTGTCAGGTAAGACGAAGACCCTGACGTAAGGGTCTGAAGTGCCTCCACTGTCCATGGAGATGAGGTCAGCTGCTTGTAGAATTCCTACTGTAAGCTGGGGAGTGAAACATCATGTCAGTAAAAGATATTATAGATGCTAATATGAAATATGAAAATATTTACAGATATTTCAACAGAGCCACCTTTAGAGCTAAATTTTCTAAGAAGAAATTAGCTCACATTTTTGCACATCTACATGTACCTGTCTGCCTATCGAAACATTGTCTTCAGCTTATCCTAGATATCATCCCATGAACAACAGGTCCTGTTGAGAAGGGAAATTCTTATTGCCCACAACATAAAGTAGCTCTGTCTCGGGATCTCCTCCTACTAGGATGTGCCCAGTAAACTCCTAAGGTAAGGTGCACCAGGAATATCCAACTCATTTGATTCCAACACTAGTTCACAACACACTAAATGTACTTTGCAGAAGCAATTCAATCAAATCATACAGATTTGTTAAAAGTTTTGTGTCTGAGAAAACCCAGTTAATTGCAGCAGTTCACTGACTCCAAATCAATCGCTCACACTGATTATGCACGCAGCAACAGCAGAGAGGAAAAACCCGCTTTTAACAAGAAGAAACCTCAAACAGAACCAGTCTAGGTGTGAGAGGTCGACTGAGGTTTAGAGGAGAAAGAAGCAGACACAAAAACGGAACATTAAAAACCCTGATCCATGAATACTTTATGTTAGAAATAGTAATGGTAAACTTGCATCAATGTTGCGGCATCTGACATTGATCAGATGGCCGAACCAACTGAGCTGGCTTATTCTGATGCAGAGGAGACACTTCTCTAAAGTACTAAGAACACCCTGCAGATATTGGAGCTTCTTATCCTGTCACATTGTCTCTAAGAAAGTGCTCAGCAAGCATCACTCTAAAACAAAAAAACCCATAGAAAAAGAAAAACATGTTTTTAAAATATGTTTTTTCTCTAAATGTTTCTCTAATGTAAATTATTCTAAAATGATGCCTATTGTCGTCAGAACTTTCTTACGTAAACCACTCCAATAAATACGGTTGAAAGATCCATAAAAACAAATTATGTGATATTCCTTAAAATAAATGCAACACTTTATACTGTCAATTGACAGATAATTTTTTTTTTGTGTTTTAAGGTTTGTTTTTGCTCGGTATTCAATAAATTAAATCCTTCTGGTGTATCTATAATAACAACAGAGCTTGACTGGAGCAACAATACTGCGCATGCATGCAGGCGGTAAAAAGAAGCATTGGGCTAAGCCAGTTGGCACCTCCCAGCAGAGTGCCGAAAATAATCAAGTCTAAGATCTAGTCATAAAAAATGCAAAAATATATTTGATTCCAAGAGGGTTAAGATTCAAATAGTGCTCAAAATACAGCATGAACATTGGCATTCACTGAAGCGTAAGGTAAAGCTGTGAAGGAATTCAGGTGTTGCTGGGAAACTGATGGATGTGTGAGTAAACGTCCTAATCAAAGTTGATACTAGTGTTGGCAATGCTATTCTTTTTCTGTCCAATGACATTATACATGGATCAATTGCTTGAAGTGAACAGAACGGTGGAGGAGGGCAGTTTTCTGTCACAGCTGTTAAAATCCAGATTACTCAAATTCATATTCAATTCAGGGCTCCTTAACAATGCACTTAGTGAGGAAATAGCATTGTAATTTGTTTTAATGTGTTTATGGATTAAACACAGTAAAATGTTTAAGCCTAAGAGTTTTTTATTATTTATCCAACTGTAATATTTCTTACCCCCATGATTTGTTCTTGGTTGCTTTTGGTAAAAATGGGAAATTTCTTTTTTGTGTACAGTTTGGTAGGAAATTCTTAAGGCAGGCCGTTTTGACATTTATTAGAATCGCTGTCCTCTCTATTGTTTCTTTTTGTTGATCTGTAAAATAACATTCTTCCTGGTCAAAACACCATTCCTACTAGCGAGAAATGTACGTATAGATATACTAAATTAAATTTCTGCCAGCAAAAATTTTATTTCAGGATGCCAAAAATATAATTGTACTGGTAAGAATAAACCTAGAAATCTTTACAAATTTTAAGTGGCCCCTTTGACATTTTTTCATTTACTATTTCAGGTATTCATTTTTGATATCTGAAATAGTAATTATGACAAGCAGTAACTCTATTATTTTATTTTATATAATAAATGTTATATATTTATCTTTATTTGTTTTATTGTTATGTTGTTTTTATTATTTTTTTTTTTTTCCCCAGAATCAAATCAGGTCTTAGATGAAAGTGCACATAATTGTTTCCTGAACAGCTGATTGGCTGCTGGGCGGAGCTTTAGATTCAGCTCACTTAGCCTTCCCGCTGAGCAGTTTTCCGATTCAGAAAACATTAGCTAGAGTGACTAGCCTCACTAAGAGTGAATCCAGCTTTGTGGTACCAGAAAGTCACAGTTAAAACTACAGAATGTCTTTAGTAAGAGGCTTCTCCAGATATGGTGCAAGACAGACCACTACAGAAGATCCATCCTGCCTACAGCAATCATCACCTACAGTACTAGGATACGAAATACAATAGCAGTTAATGCTACATTTAATTTCCCTTTTGGATTAATAAAGTATATTTTAATTAAATTAAATTTGAATTTAACTCTAGAGGGTCTACACTTCTGGATTTTAGTTTTTTGTCGGTTTGAGGTACCTCTTCATATTTTAACTTTGGTTTAAGCTCCCACACAACTTTTGTTTTTGTTTTGTTTTTTCATTTGTAAAAAAGTAGAAAAAACATTGTAATGTTTTCTTGAAATTATGCAATGTTGTGTAATATTGTATGTGTATGAAATGCATTAAATATGTTGATTTAAGTTTAAAGCGGAGGTGTTCACAAGGGTATTTTATACTTTAGAAAAGAACAGTGGTTTGAGCCAAAAAAACACATAGTTGCATTCCTTGCCTTGTTTTCCTGGAAATCATAATCAATGGAGTACTGCAGTTTCCCAAGCTTTTCCTTCTCCTTCACCTCCTCCTCTTTCTCATCTCCTGTTAGGCCTGGCTCAACATCGTCTTCCTCATCATCATCATCCTGGGGTTTCTGCAATGATAGAAGTTTGATAGATGGCAAAAAAGAGAGTGAGAAGATGGCACTGAAAGAGTGGTTGAGCTGACCATCTAACCTTAGGCGTCAGCAGTCAGGTTAGTCACAGCACCTACCTTCAACTTACCCCAGTGCTATAAGTGCAAACTGTTCATCGATGACCACGGTTGCAACCTGACTTGATTTGACTCTTTCCTGGGTGACACCATTTGCCGTTTTTTTGGTTTTTCATGATACAGGGATGTCAAATCTAAGCCACTTATTTTCCCTCACTATAAATTGTTGTACGTAGAAACACTTCAGCCTGTGGTGGATATTTCAAAGGACTAGATCACAGCGGTGCATGTAGAAGAGGCGGACAAGAAGCAAACAACCTTATAAAACAGTTTGATACAATAAAAACAAGAGTTTAAGACTCTTGAGAAACATGACGCCTGAAATTCACTTATCCATCTGTGCAGTAGTACACCAAAGAGAGAATACAGCTCCAGCTTAAATGCATTGTTTCAACTGGTAAACAGTAATTTACTTACATTTACTCAACTCAAATTCTTTACTATGACAAAGTTCTAACTTGACAACTTTTAAATAAAATTCAGTTAATTCTTACCAAAGAGAACAACGAATTTAGGTTAGAGCTGCATTCCCATTCTAGTATGTTTTGTAGTGAGTATGAACATTTGTTTCAAAGGCTATGTTCACTAATATCCAAAAATTGAAGGGAAGATCTTTTAATACCTTTTTTTGGTGCTAGGACTGAAAATGAGTAGATTAATGTTTAAAGCTCTTTACACCAAAGCAATGCCAGGTTTCAGATTTTACTACAACACTAATTTATGGTGGATGGATATATTAAAGGTCAAATTTAAAATACATCTAAGAAATGTATAGCTCAATGCTGGTAAATATGCCACAACTCCTTAATCAAGCTTTTATATTTCTTCTTTTTTATTATCTAATTCATGTAAAGCACTTTGTATTCTCAATTTACTGAATTGTACTATACAAATAAACTTGCCTTGCCTTACTCAACAGGTAAAAAATAGCAACCAGGTGGGACTTTTACTTTATATTCACATTTATAAAGATAATTTAGTTCTGCATCAACTCAAATCAATTGCATTAAACATTCCTTGACAGTGTTGCATTTTGTAATTCTTTTATATTCATTATTTCTATTCATTTTGAGATGAGATGTTTTGTTAAATTTCTGGCTCATAAAGCCCAATTTAGTTTAAACTGTAGGAACCATTAAAATGTTTTATGATAAGAACAGAATGATTCTCTTTTTCTATAAAAAACTCAAATTTTTGAGCATTTTTTGAGCAGACCTTGAGGTTTTCCTTGGGGGAAAAAATAGTGCCAAAACCTCCTACAGTTTCTTCATTTTTCCATGCTGGCTCTTAGTAGCCTCTCTTACCATTTTCAATTCTGTCTTTTTAATATTTTTTGGAAAAATGCCTTGGTATAGTAATATTACTGTAAATTTAGGTTTTTTTTTACTATACTTCATGTGGATATATAATGTGGTATAATGTTTTTGAAGCCTTTTCATCTTTTTACATTACATTTTTTTTGAACCATTGTAACCTGTTGGCAAATAAACAGGAAATGATGCCAGAAAACTTAAACTTGATTTCATGTAGGTCAGATGTAATATGACAGTTTTTTTGGTGGGGTCCCAAAGCAGAATAAATGCTATAACAGAATCCAAACACGTTTATCAGGCTATTGGTTTTTACTTTTCTTTTTTTTTTCTTTTTTTTACATTAAAAAACACCATTATGTACAATTTCAACATCTGAGATGTAAAAATGTCCAATATTCTTGATGATTTATTATTTATCTTTTTTTACAATAATGGAAGGAAAAAGACAGGCTTTTATTTATATCAAGAAATTATAATGACTTTGGTCATTTATTTATGTCTTTGCTTTTCTAGTTTATTGCTCTCAGAGTGGCTTTATTTATTATCTATTTAAGTCAATGATTTAAAAAGTCATCTGAAGATATTTTCGAATTGATGGCTTTATTATTTGGTCATTTTATTTTTTTTTAAATCATCATGCCTGTCTTGATTAGGCTTAAGAAATCAGGGACTCAAAGTTAAATAGATATACCGGTATGTATTATCGTGCACACGTCAGGCATCAGTGCTCTTTTTTACTTAAAGTTATTTAGCATACATCAAGTTATTATGGCCCACTGTAAAATAAAAGAATATATGTCGAAAACCTTTCTTCATGAAACCGAAAGCTCCAGCTGCCCAATAATGAGCTAGGAAAAAATACATGGCAGACACTCACAAATTAAAAAAATGAACATAACCACTTTAGAACTGCTTACACACAACACCCCCAAACAAATGCTGACATGCAGACTCTCCAGCATGCTAAACCCACTCTCTCTATATATTTATCTCTCTCCCCTTCTCTCTCTCTCTTAAACACACACACATACATTCATAAAAATATTCTCATTCTGCATCATTTTATGTTGCATTCTGGTGCTATGTTGCGCTATTACTTTTCATTCGAGCATGCCAGGCCACATAATGCAAGATCCAGGTTTATTTCTGCTGGCAAATGTTAATGCTTTGCTGAATGAAATCTGAGCGATAAATAGTCAATAACTGCAACATACCTTGTTTAGGGGTCGAGAAAAGTATTTATCTATGTCCTAAATATAGCATAATATTGGTGACCGTAACCTATTATGTCAGCAGCATGGGTCATCCAGGAAAGTTACTCTCAAGTCAAGTTGTGGCCATTCAATGGTAACCTACTGCAAGGGCATATGCTGGTCTTTGTCAAGAGTCACAGATGTTTTCATCAGCTAAATAGGAGCTTGTTTTCACATCCAAGGTATCATAGAAAAAATTTTACACCTGAGTCAATCTACAGACGAATAGTTGGTAAGTCATCTGTTGTCCCTGAGCTCCGAAGTTAATTTCTGTTTTTGCCGTAGCCTGCTCCAAGCTTTTTGTGAAATTACATTACAAGTGTTATTTGACAAATACCCAGCTTACCCCGTGCACATGCATGTTAGTGATCTCTAGTGAGTTGCTCAGTGCGCTCAACATTCAAAGGCTTAACCATAGGATGAGTTTCATGTTCACTTCAAACCATATAGCATTAAAAAAAAAACGTTGTTGTTTTTTTCATTTAATAAAAAAAAACTGCAATCCTTGGATATTCAAGACATGGTAGTTGATGCAGCATAACAGTTAAGTGGATTCTGCAAAGCAACCTAAATACTCCCAAAGAGTCCTCAAGCACCTGCAGCACCAAAACTTGCAATAAACTAGGGAAGCCAAAGCAATCATTGTCATCAACATTGCAATCAAACCCCTCCAAGCCCAGCCCAGCCCCACCCCCCTCCAGCACCGTCCCCACCCTGCCCTGGTCTGTGCTTACACAGAGCGGCCAGAGAGGGGTGCCGCGTGCTGTCAGACCTACCGTAGACAGAGAAGTCCACCACAGTCAAGATACACGGAGCACACATAAGACACAAAGCAGGAAGGAGGAGAGCAGAGACAAAGGAAGAGATTGAACTCACAGCAGACACCAAAGAAGGGCAATCACAGCAAATGCAGTAAGCTGCTCTGCAGAGAGTGAGGAAAATGACAGATGGGAAAGCCTCATTATTGGCACAATTATGTGCTTTTAGTGTTTTTTTTTTTTTTTTAATACCTGCATTTTTACTGTTTTTCCATCACAAAAACATAAAATGAAACCTAAAGTAACAGAAGTGTGAAATCTAGTAATTTCTGATAATGACTGTTTATTGAGTGTAAAAGAAACAATCATAAAAGAGGCTGTGTAACCAAGAACCCTGTCATTTTGTTCTCAAACCCCAAAGCCCACATGAAAGAGAGTGCAACGATAACATTTATCACAAGTACATTGAATAAACAGAGAAAGAAAGAGAAAATGAAACAAATAATTATGAATGACAAACAGTGTTATCAAAATCTGTGAAAAAACACTCTTGACTGGGTTAGGGAAAAACAAGTTAAAAAACCTTGTTAGACTCTAATCAGTAAGAAGTATAATAAATTAGCAGAGTCATTTCTATGACTCATAATGTCTATCTTTGTTTTACTATAGTGCCTCTCATTAAACCCAACAGACATTAGCTAATAGAGTCATGAAAGGGTCAAATATATTTGTGGCTCATTTAAAGGGCCAATATAGATTTTCTTAGCTGGGACTCAACCTGTGCCAGTGAAACATACCTCGCCTCCTTTCAAGTTCTTCATTCCCATGTCACCCTTTCCTTTCTTGCCCTTCTTGTTTTTCTTCTTCTTGCAACAGCATTTCTTGATGATGCAGAAGCAACACGTTAGAATCAGTAAAGCAGCGACCACGGCAATGGCAATGATGGCCCAGGATGGCACTGAGGAGAACACAGACCAGTTCATAGATGGAACAGCCCCATTAAAAAACAAAAATGAGAAGCACATACTCTGAAGTCTGACTGAATGATAATTTAGCCTGCTTCATGTCATGCCCAAGGCCACATGGATTTAGTGAGAGGTGGAAGGTTAGCAATTAGATTGGAGGAAAATTAGATTTCCTTGCCATTAGGAAGAGCAGCCAGTGATCAATACCAAATAAAGACATTATGGGACTGATGATGCCTGCAGCAAAAGAGAAAATCTAATTCCAAAATAATTGTTGAGAGCCACGTCGATAACAGTTTTGGCTTTTGCCAGGCACTCACGTGGGATCTTGTCGATTTCATTCAGGAACTTGTTTTTGATCTCATCAAAGGCATCGTTCTTGTTGACTGGCTCCGTGGAGTTCTCAGCAGAGACTAACGCTACGGGGGCTGGAGTAACAGTCAAGTCACTGGCCCCCGTTGGTTTGGCTGCAACCATGGGCGTCGTTTGTTGCTTGAACAAGTTAAACTTCATTACTAAAGCTGCACGATCAGCCCCTGAAAACAGCATAAAAAGGCACAGCAATAAATAACAAATTTCTGAATTGAAATCAATAAATTAGAATATGTGTTCCAATGAGGCATCTTTGTCAGATCAATTGTATTTTTTAATCAAAATAATAGACTTTAAGCAGGTATTAAATATACAAATCTTTTAATCTAAATTTCTGTATTTCCAGTTTATTTTTTATTAGTCTAATGTAACATTGTAGCTCTCCAAGAAATTAATCATGTTTGCTTTAAGCAGAACTCCTCAGAATTTATATAAGAATGCCTAAACACCGTTGGTCTTTGTTTAATAATCCATAAAATATTTAAGGTTATTGAATTTAGGTACTGTAATAAATGTGATATTACTGTATTCAAATTCAACGAGATTTTCCTTAGATTACTAAATATTTATTTTTGGTGCATTATTATTACTAAGATAAAATATAAGAAATATCAAGCAGAGTGGAGTATCCGTCTATATTTACCACATAGTTTCTTGAGACATTTTGCATATTTAGCTCAAATATACATAAATGAGGAATATATGTGATAAAAAGCATGAAGCCAATGTAGTGTAAATGACACAAGATGGTTCATGATCATTTTTCATATCTACAGAATCAGACATCCCAAACTCCTATAGGTTTCAGGCACTTATGGCACAACCCAACTAAGGACCCAAATGGTTTAATGTTCCATTAGCGTTGAAATGTGTTGGTAATGAAGACTGTACGGTTTTGGGAAGTTTTTTCATGTTTCTACTCTGAAGTAGCATAATTTAATGGTTTCCGCAGACAGAAACATCAGCCTAAGCAAGAAATGAATCCAAGAAAGATAGATAAATAAAGTGATAACAAGAAATCTAAGAATAATGGCTTGGATAAAAACATTTGTATTAGGTTGCTCTTTGAGGACAAAGGGAATGTATGTTAAGCTTTTCTTTTGATAATAAATGCAACCAACAGCCATAACCATTTTTAAAGAATTTTATAGATAATGAGAAATTTTACGCTTTTAATGGGAACCTATTTAGCAGTGGGGTAGTTATATGTGCTTTGCATAAAAACATAATTCAAGATTTCAGTCCAAAAGCTTTCCATGACCCAGAAAATGTGTTTCAATATTTTTAACTGGGTCCTCAGTACCCCCTGTCCTGCAGGATTTAGATGTCTCTGCTCCAGCATGCCAACATCACGCATCACTCATTTATTAAAGTCAGGCAGGTGGAGGCAGGGGAATACCTGAAATATCCAGGACAGTGGATCCTAAAGGAGTGAGTTTGAAAACCAATGATCTATTTCAACTCCAGAAAGGTGTATTTTTAACGAAGCTTTGAAGAAATCCTGACGAAGCACTATTAGCTAGTAGCACTGCAACAAGCTTCATTCATAGAAGCTTACTTTGACATTTCTATTAAACTGTCTCAGCAATGGAGGGCCACTACTTAGTCAACACAAAAGTGATGACCTTATGATCTTCTTTATGATAAAAAAAAAAATCTGTAAAAATTAAGTCTAATTTGCTGTTATGTACCTTACTAAAATCATTTTGAGCAGCAGGAGACCATAACATCTTTTTTTGCAACCTGTTTTAACTGAAACCAGGTAGGGATCAGTTAGAATCTCATCTCCACATTTTGCACATTGTGTATAATACGGACGATAGCAGTGCTTATTTTATAAGTAGTATCTAAATGTGTTCCGTTACAAAGTGTGCAAAATAACTAATCCACACTGGCTTGTAAGTAATTGCTTTATCTGCTGCCACACATATAAAAAATTAAAATAATTGTGTTTTTTAAGCTTTGTAAAAGAAATCTAAATGCCCAAAATATTTGGAATATCATTTTGATATATTAATAATCACAGATTATCAAATAATTTTTAGGACAAAGCCATAAACCCAGTCTCTCTAAAACCTCTTACCTGGTGGTTGCATGCCATTTGAATAGCAATGACCATTGTAAATTTTATTTATTCATTTGTCTTATAAAACAGACATGGTACTTAAGTGCCAAGGAAGGAAGAAACAAAGGTCACATCTTAAACCAAGAAACCTTTGATTTGATCCTGAACTAAAAACATTGTTTTAGTTTATTTATTTAGAGATGAATGCAATCTTTTAAATTCATAGTCATCATTGAAGGTTATATACAAAAAGTCCAAAAGTCCATCAATACAATATAATATATGAAAATATTAGGGATAGCAAACTTTCAATGTGGTTTTAATATGTCACAACTTTAGGTGAGGACAGTTTTACTAAGTTTATTTAAAAGCAAGAATTTGTGGTGAAGATTAGAAAAGGCCCTGGAAAATTAGTGTAATTCTTAACCATTTCCCTCAAGATCATGACAAGATAAAGTAGGAAGGCTAAAAAGATACATACAGTAACTTGAGAGTCTTGTTTTTTTGTCTTACAGTATATCCTATTTGGCAATACACTTGAGTATAAATTCCAATTTGCATGTAAGGAATTGAAACTGCTTTCAGAGATTAACACATGTAAAATTCCTTGCTTCGGGTTTTATATTGCGTTGCAAGGACACCCACATTATAAAATAAAGTGCTTGGGAAAGACATTTAATTTAAAAGCCCACAAGAGTCCTGGAAACTTGTAATATATTACTGAATACTTGCAAAACTTATTCTATTTCCCACCCCTGTGGTAAATGATTAGTGATCAGTTAGCATAAACAGAAAACTTTAACAAAAAATCCTAATAGTAAATCCCATTTTTAACACTACATCCAATTCTAAGTCATTAGTGCCAAAGCAATAGAGATGTTTGACCATGCAAAATATTTCTAGTGGCCTGTACAAAAACAAATTAAAGTCAAAGCAGGGCATCTCAGAGTATCAAATGCAGCAAAATAAAGCCTGCAATTTAGTCCAGAGTATACAAGTGAGCTTGATTTACATTTACAAAGCAGAGTAAAAAACAAGCACAACAAAAGAAGACCTGAGTTCTTGATTTATTTCTAACATGTCGGTGTGTGGTAAAAAAATTCATCTCCAATTTTGTAAGCGCTAATTTCCAAGTTACTTTCAGAGATGCTGTTTCTATTTATTGTGGCAAATAAATTATTCAAACTGAGGCTCACAGAAGCAAATATAAGCTTATATTATTCAGGGCTGTAGACAGGGTCATGCCTTTTGAAAATGTGAGTGGTTCGAAAACCTTTTTCTGTGATGAAACTAGCTGACAGATATTTTGTATTAGTCTAGTACAATGGTAACTGTGCTGCAGATAAATTATATGAACTTGCTACAGTAGGTTGAAAATAATTACACTAAAATGATATATGTAATATATTTAAAGATATATTTATAAGATTATGTGTGTTACTAAAAATAAATATCTGCACAGCTAGGACAATGTTTAAGGGTCACATAAGAGGTTTAGATTATATCTATCAATTAAATTAACAGCCATGAGTGATTCCTCTACAACGTCCTCTATAGAGGACAAAAAGAGCATTGAACGAAACTGTTTTATGACCACCATCAGTTCTGTAATAAAGTCAGTTATATTAGCCTGGCTTATGTTACATTAACATTCCAAATTTACATATTTAAACAAAACTGCAAACTAAGGCTTCCAAACTAAGGCTTCCAAGACACATACTGTAGAACAAACTTAGCAGCTATCCCCAAAGGTAGTTTGCTTATTTTGGTCCTCTACTCTGAAAAGTAATAAGACTGGAAAATATTCATTGAAGTTTTTTTTTTGTTTTGCTTTTTTCTTTTTTGCTTTTTGTCATACGTCTTATTAAATAAAAACTAAGCATGTTAAAGTTCAAGATGTGGTTGCCCTGTTATCCTAAATCACCTTTTAATCGTCATGGATATCAATAGACTTTTTTTTATCTGTTTTTTCGATCTTTTTACCTTGTATTTTTCATTCACTTTTGCCAATGTTTATGTCCATATCCTAGATTTGTTTCTGCACCAGGAGTTTGACAATATTAATCAAATAAAAAAAAAAAGAAGAGAAGAAGAAAAGAAGAGTGTTTTTGGTTAGGGAAAAGAGCCTCATCATTCCACACATACGGTCTTTTTCATCCATGAAAAACCTGACATCACTTTACCCCTAGGGTGAATAAGGATTTTTAAATAGCATGTCTTCAGTGTACACTTAACATTGTAGCAAATGATGTATTTGCAGCTGAAAAAGCAATATCTACAGCAGAATCAATGCTGTATCAGCTGCCTCTGTAGTGGCACCACATGAATGCTGCATACTGGATTTTCAAAGAGTTTTTGTCAACATCGAAAACTGTTTTTTCCAAATAAACTAAATAAACTAAAAACTTTAATTTGAGTTCACACTGTTGAACAAGTCTGTGTGCTAAAGATAAGTATATTAGCATAAGCAGTTTACATATGCTAGTCAAGGTTCATCATTAACACTTTGACCATTGATTTATAAAGTCTATATAAATAGGCAATATTTGAATACAGTGTTGACTGTATATTTAATGCAGAGTTAAAATAAAAGAAGATCAAAATAACTTTAATTACGTTGACCTCTTACTGTAGTAATTGAGGTAATCGTTTTTGCAAGTCTTAGCACCAAATATTTGTATCTTTATCATAGTTTAGGGAGGAGGAGCCTAGGAGCTTGCTTAAGTCACTTCTGCTATGTTAAATAAACACATTGTCCTTATTTGGCTTACCACTGGGTAAATCAAACAACAATTAACAAAGAAAACAGGTTTACATTAAGAAAGCTTACCATGGAAAAAAGGAAAAAGGAGAAAAAAGTTTGCCTTTATGAAGATTATGAAGCACGGGGATTATCCCATATAAATTTCACATAATACTCTGGCCATAGAGAAATGCGTAAATTTTTATCTCCATCTCTTAACATGGACCTCACGTTTTTAGAGTGTGATTCATTATAATTAGCAAAAAAAGTTATGCTGCACTGCCTAAAGGAGCGTAGCCTCAAACATGAGCTGGCCCTTATCACAAAATCCACTCTTTAGAGTCGGATGGTCATTAAGCAGTTTTATCCACATCCAAGCTGAATGCAGTAAAAACGCACTAGTAAAGCATTTCACTGGAAACCATATTGCTTCTCCTATAACACAAACTTTAAAAAGAAAAGCTTTTCTCTTCACAGTTACCCTGATCTACTGCCATCTCCCTTTGCTCTAAGACATAGCCTAATAAAGTGTCCATCAACACCTGTCCTGGTGGAGCCCTGTATATATATTTAGAAGCTTTTAGATGAGAAAAACAAGCTCATATTGAATGTTGATAGCATCCTGGATCTTCAACATGAGTTTTTTTTTCAGACCCAGAAGATTTTGGCTTTGAAAAAGAAGCTTGTCTGAATGATTAACTTACATATGTTTTAATTGAATAATCACACTATATCCAAAAATTATTAAATCATATATATAGCATCTGAGATATGAGGCATGATGGTGGTCCAAGGGGTTTTGTGCAACGCCAACGTACACGGCCGTCAAGAAGTCGATGCCCGGTGACCTTTGTCGGATGTCTTTCCCCCGTCTACTTACTTTGAAAAAGTTGACAAAAATAAAGGCCACTAGACCCTTAAAATACATGAAATGTAAGATATAACCCTCTGTCAGCTTGACCGGCGGAGGCTCAATATTTAATGGAGAGGCAATACAAAATAGAGGTTTTGGTGGCTTTATTGAACTCCAGCTTGTGCACACCAACACCTTCTTACACTAAAAAGTACAAACAGCATGTTATACCAAACTCAATTCAGGTGACATGAAGGAAGGAACCATGAAAAGGGATTATTAAAAAAAAGAAGCTAAATTAATATATATACAAACCTACACCAAAACAATAAACTATACACCTGAAGTAATCTTTACATACATAGAAATCAATACAATTAAACAAATATAAAGTCAATCACAATAACCCATTAAACTTAACAAAACTCATCCTAAACTACGCTCCTTATCATTTTGGTCTGCTCCAAGTACATTGCAGCACCTGGAGCACTTTTACCTTCTCAGCCCTGCCCTGCTGAGAAGCCAAATCAGGAAAAGAAAGGTACTTTCACTTAACATAAACAGAAAATAAGGAAAAATAACTGACATCAATGTTTACGCTTTCTTTTCACAGGCAGGATGGCCAGTCCTTCTGCTTCACAAGAAACCATGCCAAAAATGTCCAAACAAACTACAATAAAGAACTCAAACAACCCAACTATTTGTTCCAACTTAATATTACATAACAGAAAATCTATAATCATATTTCATGGGGTAATGGGACTCCTGGTCCCCATTACACCCTGTGTTTATATTGAACATAATGTTCACATATTAGATAGTATTTTACCTGTAACTATAGTTTTATTTCAACAAACAATGGAAAGGAAAAATAAACTGCTTTGTGCCAATTGACAGTCCATCACCCTTTCCACAACACAAATCCGATTGTTTGACACCAAATGACAACTCCTCTGTAGGAAGAAAGAAACAAACAAAGAAAGAATGGAAACAAAGAAACAATAAAAGAAACAAAAAAGAGCAAAAGCACAGAAAATTGCTAAAGCTTTGAAATTACCTCAAAGAGAATTAATAAAAAGTCTGTTTTTTTTTGCGACATCACCCCACTAAATTTAAGTAAATGTCTGCCCATGGCTTGACCAACATAGATACTCTTGGGTCCTGTTTCATCATGGCAGTCTGGTCTAAGAAACAGAGTAGTCCAGTGCATGAGTGGGCCTGCCCTTGTGGGGGTTAAGCTGTTTTCTTTCTTAAAATGAGACAAGATAATTTGGCAAACCTGATTTAGAAATAATTTGGAATGCCTTGCTATGATTTATTTAACTTTACTCTTTCCTTTGTATACACCCCATACTTTTTCTGTTCCACATCACTTTAACAATATTTATATTATTTATATTTATACTTTTATATATACTAATATGTTCCACTTCAGAGGTTCAATTGGCAAAACAGATCAAAATGGAAATCTTGGTGAAGTAGAGAGATCCTAAAAAGGCAGTTATTTGTTTTGAAAGGTGTGGAAAATCTTGTAAAATAAAGCAATGCAGCACTGAAATATAAACTTAAAGTTACCAAAGCAATAATATGATTGTTTTATATCTACACCCATGATATATTTCCCACCACATTCAAATGTTGCATAACATGATAAAAAAAAATGTCTGAGCCGAAATCTGGACTCATCAGACCTGCTGATGTTCTTCCAACCTGGTATTTTAACATTTTGGTGACCCTGGGTGAACACATGGCCCAAAACAGGAGAAAATGTGATTAAACATTTAATCTGTGGGGATGGTAGAAAAAGTTTATTTGAACTCCCGGTGCCTTTCTTTCATCATGGAGCTGTCTACCCATTTTTCTCTGGTCTACGACATCAACAAGGCATTTCCATCCAACAAATGCCACTCACTGGATATTGTACATGATTATAGTGATTTTAATTTTTAACACCAAGAAAAGGTCAACGGTTAAGTATATTTTCCAGAATCTTAATTAAATGGCAAGATCCTAAAAAATACTTGTAATTATTCCGTGATCTTTCCATATATTTGATCATACTTGATTCTGTAAATGTTAGGAATCCAGTTTGTGTGGTCTGTTTGTTTGTTTCCTTTTCTCCACCACCATGAGGTGCCCTTTCTTCTTTGGCCCTCCCTGCACACCTGCGGCTCATTGGACCATTATCTGGAGGAGTATTTGAGCAGTGGAATGTAACTACCTCGACGCTAGAGTGTTTGCCAGTTTTGGGTACTCTAGCTAAACTGAGATTAGCTAAGTCTAACCTAGCTTTGTTTCTCTGAGCCTTATGGTCTTTTGTTTTTGTTTCTTCGGCAGGAAGACTTCCTGTCTTACTGGATACCTGGACCTTCTTCCCCTGGAAGGAAATACCAAGTTCATACTGAGCAGGGGAAAACCTCCACATGATCAGATTCGTAAAACCGATAATGACACTAAATATGTTCCTTGCTTCACAAACATAATCTGCTTTGATAACATTCCCAGTGCTCTATATTTAACTTGCTTCTCACATAAATAATGTAAGGAAGTATTAGAATATCCAAACTTATTTATCTATTTAAATTGGTTGAACCCTATGTATGATCATTGTCATGATCATACAGGAAAACGCAGGCAGCAGATAAGCCAATTCCACAAGAGTGTACCTCATTTTGTGTCTGGCCATGTTGTCGTTACCCTGTGGGGACAATTTCCCAAAAGTATGGTCTATTTTGGGGACTGATTTGTACTTGTAGGGACTAATGACTGGTCCCCATGAGAAGAAGTTATCTTCTTGGGATGGTGGTTAGGTTTAGGATTAATGTGTGAACAGTGTTTAGGTTAGTTTTAGAGTTAACTATGTGTTGGTAATGGTTAGGTGCAGGATCCAGGTTTGGCCATAGAAAATTAACGCAATATAAATGGAAGTCAAAGGAAAGTCCCTACAAGGATAGGGAAATAAATGAACTTAAAGCAGTGCAAAGCCCTTGTTAGTAGAAGAATATATCATGTGTGTGGGTGCCTGTGTATAGGCCATGGGTGAGGGAGGAGATGTTTTTGTCATGAGCTTATTAGCACCCACATCAGCTCCAAGTCAAAACAACCCAAGGATGAGGAGCTAATGCCATGCAGCTGTTTTACTAGATGACAACAAGCACCACAAACAGCAATTAACCAACTATCCACAGCCAGTCAGACACTTTTTTTACCCTGCAGCACCACTGCTTCTATAGCTATCTGTTGGTGGCCAATCTGTGAATTTTTAAATAACAACCTATATGTCCTATTAGACTTTATTTGTGGTGAAAAGCCTAAAATCATCTAAGCATAGTTTTTCAAAATGAAATTTATTAACTTGAAAAAAAATGATGCCAGAGTCACCTTACTGCTGCAACAGACTGTTGACAAGTCCAGGGTGACTGCTGGTGATAGGCACCAGCCCCACTTGACCTGACAATAACTAAGCAAGAGAAAATGGATGGATGGAGTCACCTTACTGCCCCTCTGGACCTGGGTTGGGTGCATGAAGGCAGTAAATTGAGTATTGAATATTTGGCACAGTGAATAGGTTTTTGCTTTCAACATAAAACAACTGCAACAGCTGCTAGCTTGTAATTGGTCACTGATGGGATGGGTTGTTGAAGATGCAAAGAAAGTTGAATAGTATGTCCCAAGTGACATAATCCCAGCCACCGCTGAGGCCCCCCCACCATCTGTGACATTACGGGTTATGTGTGGGTGGGATGAGTGGTTGGCCTCCAGCTGAACTAGCTGTGCATACCGTGCTGCTTCATTTCCCCTAAGTCTAACTGATGTAATTGTGGCACTAAGAGGAGTTATGTTCTTTAGAAATTAGTTGACTTGCTAGATTTTGCCCATTATAAAGACCCTTTACTTCATAATCTTTGATTCTTGACTCTTCAGGCTGATGGAAGCAAATATATTCTCCCAAACAAGTTCCAAGCAAGTGTGTGATATGGTTTATTTTTGGACTTTTCCTGCTGCGTGACTCAGTCATCTAAATCAGAGCAAGCAATCTGAAGGATAAGCTACACATTATTAAAATTTATGATAAACGCCCATGAGGATTTCTACAAGAATAGTGCCTCAATAAACACTAAGTCACACCTGACCTCAGATATGCCTTGACTTAGTTTAAGAAGAAAATGTGTAATTGTACAACTAAGGAACACAGACAGCTGTATTTTAAGGAATCAGTTAGAAAAAACAATGTCTGTTCAAAAAAGATCAACTGCAATTCTGAATTGGTTTGAATTAGAATGTATTTGCAACTCTGATCCAGAATGAATGCTACTTTATGGTAATTCAAACCAACATTAATGGACTTTGGGCTCTTGCTGTCATAATGGTGTTTTTTGTTTACTTTGATAGGGTTACAAGATGGATACTGATGGCTGCTGTGGGCTTGCAATTTACTGCAGAAAGACGAGAAACCCTGTGGTGCTGAGACTATTTTCTTAGTTGTATGTGCTCAGAATTGTGGTTACCTGAATTTCTGCAGTCACAGTGTAGATCTCTTTACTTTCTACAACTTTACAACAGTTCTGTAGAAAATCAAAATATTAATTTGGGAGGATGCCCCCTTAATCACTTGAGCAGAAATGGCATGATGAAATTCAGCTGGTACTGTATGTGTAGTTAAGAAAATGCAAAGTGCATGACGGAGACAGATTTCTTCAAGCTAATCCTCTGTGGTTACATTGCACTCCCTCTTTTGTCATTTAATGGTAAAGAGCCAAAAAAATGACAAAGTGTTGGCTAAGCTGAGGACACTTCATGTTCCAAAAGAATATGACAGAACTAGATTCTGACGTTCTTAATCAAAAATCTTCAAGTCTCAGACAGAATATATCAAGAGAAACATGATAATAAGCAGATAAGTTCTGCTTAGCGCAGTTGAACACACTGAATTTGATTAACACAAATCTTTTTGTCAGTTTTTTTTATTAACTATACATTAACTTATTTTTCCTTTTTTTTCCTTTTACTTTTTTCCTCTGTGATGGAAGATGAGTTATAAAGCCTTAAAAAAAAAGTATTCTTCACTGATGTTACACTAAAAACAATTATGTTGAATTAAGGTATATTTAATTGACATGGATAAAAATTTGTTTTGATATACTGTTCATGTGTTTCATACAACTTATACAACTTTTTTGAAACCCTATTAACACCACAAAACCCATATAGGAAGTTTATTTTTTGTTGTACTTTTTTACGTTGATGAACCTAAAATAGTCTTCCTGTATCCTTAGGGCAAATATGACTTGAATCAGTGAGCTGATCTTACTAACCACCATTTAAAAAAAGACATACACAAAAACAAAGATTGATCTTCACAAATTAAAAAAATGATTATAAAGCAGCATGGCCTGTTTCAAAATAATTTTATTATTTTTGTTTTTTGGTAACTATTAAACTACAAAATTTCAATCGAGGCAATATCCATCAGTTATCTGTCAAGGGCACAAAGGGGAGCCTTCAATGCTTAAGCAGCTACAGAGGTTAGCCCCTTAACAGTTGGCCTCAGCTCAAACCTATCCGCTGAAACAAAGGGTGGGCAATCATTCCCCATACAACCCTCTCACACTGTGAACTTACTGGTTGACTATCTGGAGATCATCATTTCTTGCCAAATTTTACACATGAACATGGAGAGTTTAGTAACTATTACTGAGATGTCCATCAGATTTTGTCAGATAAGACAAAGATTGAGCTTTCCATTATAGATATGTATGGGCATGTTGGGGAATCTGTGATGCTGTGGTCTCTACCTTTTCAAAAACCCCAAGGACCTTGCTGGAGTAAAGGCTATTATAAGCCCTTCAAAATAACCAGAAAGGTCTTTAAAGATCTTGACTATCAAAAAACGTACACATCTTTACCAAAGCATCAGTTTGCTCTCAGGTCACCACATCATCATGATTTTCTGTCATAAAGCTTAGTGGTGTTTTTTATGTCAACCACATTTTTCACTCTGAAGTGGGGCAATGGCTTAGGCAGAGAATGCTTTCTTTGACTGGCATTTTCCTAAAGGTTATTGCCCCACATACAGTCTATTACAACAAGTAAAAGCCCTCAGGTAACAGTAAGTATATACAGCTGGACAAAATAATACATAAAAAGCAACTTTTTGTACTTTCTGATGACATTTACTAACTCACACTGGGCATCTGAGCTTTAACTCTGTCACTAAACTGGCTCACTTCCGTCAAAAATTGGGCATTTAAATAGCACCTGATGTTTCACTTTCGGGAACACAAACGCTCTTGATGTAACCACAATGACCAAAACATCCTTGAGGAAAAACTGGCCACCAGTCAGAGATCCTATCAAGGCAATTACACCTCCACATCCACAAATGCAAGATCATCAAGATGTCATGTTGATGTTACTGCTGATCTGAGGGCAGCTGAGATAAAAATGTCAACAGATACACTGTCCTTCATCTCACTAAAGACAATTAGAGAAAAAGGCCCTGCCTGCATGTTCCTATTTGTGTCTTTACCCAAAGGGCCGTGTGCAGAGGCTCATTTACAAACCAGCTTGCATAGATAAAACTGTGCTCATTCTCACCTGAGACTGACTCAGCTATCACCAGGAGATATCGTTGGAAAGGAAAAGTGAGTCGCAAGGGTTTGAATGCTGCAGGCATCATTTACAACCAGTTGCCATACATCCTCCTTCTACCCCTCAGCACGGCCCCTACCCCTGTCTCCCGATAGGCCGATTAATCATTCTGTCACACAGACAGGGACCCAATCTGGATGTAAAGCTGTGTAGAGGAAATGTGACATGAGCAGAGGGTCTCCTGCACCACAGCAGATAAGCAACATCTAATAACATTTAGAGGGGAAAATGATTAGAACAGGACACCTTAAGTGAAAATCATTTTCATGTGACAAAAATTATTCAAAGAAAAGTTTTATGAAAGGAGCACTTTTCAGGTGGCCAATAAGCCAAGCAGAATATACTGCTCTTATTTTATTTATAAGATTTTGTGGCTAAACCAGTAGAAACTAAAAGCTATAAAGATTAATCTGTTAGACAACAAAAAATGGACAAAATACAAAAAGAATACGGGACTTTGGATTTGAATAGCTTAGTGGCTATTTTTCTACCTCTCAATTCATTGTAAAATCCCTTGAAACCAGATTGATGGAGACCTACTGACTCCCTGCACTTACATGTATTGAAGACCTCGGACTTAAACTGCTTAAGTCATTGAGATTAGAGACTGACATTTTTTCGGGAATCCCATGGGTCACGGGATTCCCGTGGGATTCCCGTGGGATGGGAGTCAGTATTAGTAACGATCACGGGATTGGGACGGTACAGGATTAAACATTAACGGGAGCAGACGGGAGCGGGAGCAAACCAATAGTATTCCGTAAAAATTCAAAAAATATCCACTGGACTTGGTTTTCAAGATTTGAAGACGTTTCGCCACCTCTCCAGGAAGCTTTCTCAATTCAAATGTCTGGATCCGCAGTGAGTTTGAGTCTTATATAGACAACGCCTTGTATCGCTTGGAAACATGCAATGGAAACCGATGAATGGGTCGTTAGTTCCATCGTTAGCCTGTAATATCTGAACCTGTCTATGATTCTAGGGGTCAGTCGTTAAAGGGGGGATTGTCATTAAGGGGGGGATTTTCTCCTGTAATACCTGAAACCTGTCTATGATTGTTAAGGGTTGGTCGTTAAAGAGGTATTGTTCACCGGCTGGAGCGGGTAGGTCCCTCGTTCCTCTGTGATGGGGTGGGGGGTTTGGTGATATCTGGAAGGGATCATGTCTATGATTGAATTGTATGTTTTTGAAACCAATAGTAACTTCCACTCTGAGTTTTTCACCCGCGCTCAAAAACAACAAGAATGGGAGTGAAGCAGGAGCGGGAGTCATTCTGAATGGGAGCGGGATGGGAGTGGGAGTAATTTCACCAGGAGTGGGACGGGACAGGATTTAGATTTCTACTCTGGCCCGGGATCGGGACGGGACACCATTTTTTTCTGTGGGAGTGGGACGGGACAGGAGTGAAAATCCACTCCCGTGTCAGTCTCTAATTGAGATATACTGTATATATATTTTTTTTCTTTTCTAAGCTTTGTGTATTGTATGGAATCCCAGTCAGTATTGTCACATACAAATTAAACATTTTCCAAATAAAACTAAACATGAAATAAAATAAAAATCTGTCAGGAAGAGCTCTCCTATCAAAGAGTGAAAACTTCGATCTGCTATTATCTATCATTATTTATCCTGTATTATAACCCCACTAATATATACATAATCTATATCCTAATTTTCCTTCATAATCTGTATATAACTTCCATATTTATTTGTTTAATGGCCTCTTACAATTACTCTCTGTTTATATATACCATTTATAGTCAATACATACATAGTCTCTGTGCACATGTTAATAAATACTTATATTCTGAATAGCACTTCTGCATAGATGCAATTTATTACAAAAACATTTACAATGGCCGAAAGTTTTCCGGTTCCTATCTTATTTTTTATTTTCTTAATGTCAGAATAACATGGTTTCTTTTTTATTGACATATTTGTCTTCTGTTATTCTTCTAAGCATGTTAGGGAGGGGGGCTATCTGTTAGGGTGTCCTCAAAGAATAGTTATTTTTCTTTATATTTTTTTTTATTTTTGTTTGTGTTCTACATATTTAACCACAGTTTTATTATGGACTTAGACTAATAATAAAGATTCTCGATTTTTGATTGCGAATGCCTCCTTTCTTCTGCTTATTTCTTTACTTTTTCAAAGAAATACAAGCAGAACTCAAATCAGTTAAACTCTTTGCCTTGTTTAAGTTTTAGAACTAAATATAGAACTAAACAGATAGATAGAGAGACTTACATGTATATTGCTAAGCTAAACTAACTTAGAAGGGCTATTTGGAGGGAGTTTTAAACGACTTTTCACTTGACATATTACAATATTAATATATTTGAGGAAAAAATATGAATATTTAGTTAAATAAAATTGTTATTTAAGTTGTTCACTGGAATGTAAAATAGAAGTTAGTGAGTTTACTTTTAATAATGAATGAAAAGATGTTGTAACAATCTACTTAAGAAATTAAAGGCACTAAAGAGGATCTTTCCATGGTGCTCAAGATACAGACGGTCATATTTAATGGCTTTTATCAGTGTTAGACTCTGCTAGCTCCTAAAACAAAACCCTTTTTCAATCATACCCTACATTTGGGAGGGTGTAATTGCAAGAAAATTATTAGCAGAATATCAGTTATCAGTATTATTTACTACAACAAACTACTTGCTTAATACATTGCAATAAGAATAATAGAAGAAAGAAAAATGTATTCACTGTGGATCAAATATAAAAAAAATCTTAGAGTAAAGAATAATGACAGAACAAAAATCTAATGAAAACTATGACTATATTCTTTTGCCTGCATTAAAGTTGCTCTAAGCGTGCACTATTCAACAATCATAAATCTTTATTTCCTCTACAGAGCACTAGAAGTAGGATATACAAGTAAGTAAAAATCTAACAACACCCCACTGACAGCTTTCTCTACAGTTTAAAGAGAAGCAAAACTGCTCTGTCAGCACAGCAAGATCTGTGTGATTTGTGACAGCATCTGACCGTTCCACGGAGTCTTTGTGATGTTTCTGGATTCTACTGGGAAACATTGGACTGCCATCAATACGGATGTTCTTTCAACACATGGCACTTACATAAGCATTGTTCCTGACTATCTAAATTTTCACTAAAACCCTACCCCCTGGTGACTGGAATTTTTAATTTTTCTTTTGAAAAATAAATATATGCAAATGTACCCTGCTACAAAAACAAAATCAGAATCGGTTAGAGGAGTAGGTTTAAGGTGTTGACCTTGCATTCAAATTCTCCTTATCTCAGGTCAATCTAGCATCCGTGAATTAGCTGAAACAAATACAATCCATACAGGTCAATCTGAGGACCATGTAGGATTTCAAGTTAGAGGTGGTGGTAACATTTTATTGCCAGATATAATCACCAAAGGGCTATACTGGGCTATGCCTTGACAGGGACAGAGTCTGTTGGCAAAAGCACACAATAAAGCCAGCGGTCATAAATTTTTGAAGGACTGGTGTGAAGCAAATTTTGCAATGACACTGGGACGGGGCTAAAACTGCAAAAAATGGGAGTAAAGTTATGATACCCGAGCAATGCTGTCTTTATGAGGGAAAGTATGAAAGCTAAAGTTGTATTTAAACAGCTGCAGCTTGCCATTTTAAAGACTTAATGGGCCAAGGTGGCCAAGTGGAAAAATGAGTCTGACACCCTTGATATGAAGGTTATTTTGATAGATTGCATGCAGTACTAACCACTAGAGATGTACCGATGTCAGAATCTTGGCTAATATCAATATTCAATATTGATATGTATTTGTTAAGGATGATATGGCTTACAATCATTGCCACATCACCAAATGCACAATTGAAAACTGAAAATGTTATTTTACCCTGAGTATGGGAAAGGTTGTTTTTCTTGTATGCCTCTGTGATGGGCTAGAAACCTGTAGGTGTAGCCTGCCTCTCAGCCATTTGCTGCTGTGAGTATGCATTAGCAACCCTCAACCCTGAGTGAGAACACCAAGGTACAGAGAATGGATGCATTGGTGGATGGTTATTTTGACCAATCTAACCATTCAACATTGTAGTTGCACACCCCCAGAAACACAAAGCACAGAAGAGATCTAGAAATAACATAAAAACTCCATCATTTGTATCTTGTTTAAGCTGAATGTGTCAAACTTTGAAACTGTAGCCTGACATACAAATAATCAAATTCATCAAAGATACTATGTTTCAATAGTCAGAGGTGGTTTGTCAAATATTATTGACTCCGACAATATTACTATGAAATTGTAGCTGTTATTTCTGGGTGCATATAAATAGGATATAGTACCAATCTTTTGGAGTATACTCTAAAGCTGTTTACATCCTCTACATTGTTTGATTGCAACACTTCCATAGAAAACAAAGATCATGTGATTAAGACATTGTAAGATGTTCGCTGTTGTCCCAGATCCAAACACGGATAATTTCAAGATTTCGCTTTAGGTCACATGAGGACATGTGAAGCCAGAGATATATGACTACAGTAAAGAATTCCACATGAAATACAGTTTTCAAGAATGACAGTGTTCAAACCCCAGTTTCCTTGACCCTTTTCATGGTCGGTATCTCACAAATAATCTGAATAAATTCAAGATCTTAGACAGTATGATGCTAATGAAAAGTCTAATCCACAGACATAAGTAGTCAGTAGTCAACAGTGTAAAGTGCAAGCAGCCCAAAGATAGGTTTTGTCCTTGGTACAGTAACCTCAGTGCTGCCTGAGCTAAATGTCCCAAGAGAGACAGCAGAAAAAAAGAGCATCCTGCAGCGCTTTATGAAATCCCCACCACTCTCTCTGTACTCAGCACAACTGTCAGCCTCTTTTTGTGTCGGATTACTCAGTCTTCAAAGGTAAAGAGCAGAGGAGGTTGGCTTCTGTTTATGTATAAAACACCACTGTCCTGGGAATTTTTAAGAGCTGCATGCTGTTTCCTTGCTCCTCCTGGCTCTCTTTCAGTGTTTGAGATGCCGGTAAGGCTAAAAAGGTATGCAGAGTGTCTCTCAGCATGGCAGCCCCCCTGAAGACTCTCCTGGTGAGAGGTACACCTAGCAGCAGAAGCTAAACGAAGCATGTCAATAAAAATAATGTGTAAAAAACCACAACCCTTATTAGATTCATACAGAGGCCAATCTTCAGGCAAGATATTACAAATAATTTAAATCTGTAGGACAGTTTAGGATCCAAATAACTGAGAATTTAAAAGTTAAATACAGTAACATACAGCTGAGGTGGGGTGCAATCAACCATAAAGAATGAGATAAATTCTAACTTCATTGTTGCAAATACAGACAATAATAACAGCCAAAAACCTATCTTAGATGTAGTATTCCTGCAGTCACAGAAACAGAGCTGAAATAAACCCTTACCAGCACTACCGTAATTCCTTGATCCTGTTCTTCACAACGAGCAAACCCATTCACCAAACAGGCACTTGGGGTTAAAATTACAGTGCCTTAATGATGTCGCTCGACTGCTCTCCCATCAGCACCAGAAGCTGCAGTCCTCTTTGCACTGTTTCCACTGCAGCAAGACTTGTTCTCCTGCATACACACGCATACACGTATGAACGCATACCCATACACATACGCTCCCTCTGTAACTACCCCCACTGTTGTGTCTCCCTATCCCCTCCTGCTCTCCCTCTCCTCACTCTTTCTGTCTTTCCCTGAAAGGATCCCTCTCCCCTCCTTTCACCTCTCTTTTCCTCTCACCGCTTTCTCCTTCATCTTCCACCCCTTTCCTCCATGCCAGCAGTTCCTGGCTTCAACGACTGATTTGTGATGCTGCTCACAAGGCGCTGCATGCAGCAATCTGTGTCCTGACGCGTAAGGGCAGTCCAGAAGCACCCATATGCTTGTGTGAGCCACATCCGTACTCTCATTCCATTCAAGCAAAGCCACTGCTACTTGGATATATCCCTGAGCTGCAACTGAGCGTGTGTGTGGGGGCGGGAAAGACAAGGAAACTGCATGAAATATTCATTTTTGAGAAGACAAGAGGAACGCTCCAACAGTAACAGTTATTTGCTACCTTGGTGCTCTGCATGTACTTTGCCTGATTCAAGTTTTGAAAGTGTACTGTTGTCCCTGTCACCAAGTCAGATTTTCAATAGATCAATAGGTCATATAAATCATGTGCAAGTGTATTTACAAAACTTTAGCTGACAAATAAATGCCTGCCTTTTTAATGTGCTTTGCTAAGCCTCTAGGATTTGGTAATTCCCATAACTCTTCAAACTGCTAAATGATCCCCTTAAAGTGAGGAGGTGACTCTGTAAATCTGCTCATTAATGACTCAATGTGACGCACTTTTTCGCTTAACACCAGTAGGGAGCCAGACACTTTGGAGCCCTTTGGGTGTTGCTGTGCATTGCCAAGAATTATGGTCCTCCTCCCAAGTGAATCACACACCTTATTTGCCAGCAAAGAATACTAGATCCAAAAATCAATACGGTCTCAATCAGTAAAAATGGTTGGTAGAAAGAATAGGAAATATGTTTTTGTTGTTTCCTTTTTTGTTATCCTATACAAACACCTGCGTTTCGAAAAATACAGGAAAATCAAACATTCTCTTATTCTGTTCTCAAAACCTCAATATAATGCATAACTGCTTCAAATAAGAAGTAAATAATTGAGGCTACTCTGAAAATGTTTAGGTGAAGAAAAAGAAAAGTTTTTATTTTCTCTGTCAAGCTATTTAAAATAAATAGCTTGAACTGCAGTAGTAAAATTGTCCAAATGTAACAAAAAAAAAATGCAAAGAGGTTCCTTCAAATAGAAACGCTGACAAAAATGAATCCCAAAATTTAGAACCAATGGCGCAAGATTTCTGGCCATTATTTACGTAAGCCTTATAATGGGTCACAAATGTACATTTTAAGTACTGAATAATTCACCAGAGTTAAGGTCACACTTATGTCACATCTATTTACGTCTAGAAATCTTTCTTTCAATTTTTATTTTTATACAGGCCCAAATGCAAAGCAAATAAAAACAACTGTCAAAGCACCAAATTTTGTTTCATTTATTAAGAATATGAACATTAATAATATAGAATTTATAGTTTGCTGTATAGGAACAAATGAGGTTACTTTAAACCAATAGGAATTTGCCTTTTATTTTTATTTCATTTTCTAAATGAAAACCATGTGGATTGTCAGGGCTCTGTAAAGATTTTACGTGTGCCAAGATAACTGTTACCTTATTTATATAAAACAGGACTGATTCTCTTAGCATTCCAGCCACCTCACACATTCATCATAATAAGGGGAGTGAAACCTTATTAGTGTTAACATAACACAGCAGGAGGTCAGATAACATGATCAAATTGCTGCTTCAACATTTATATACAGATAACCAGTTTGCAATTTCTGAGTTGTAACTGAGGAGTGCTGCTGTAGCTGCTACACTATAAGTGCAGAAAGAGAAAGCTAGATTGTTTATAACACCATAAATGTGTGAGCAGGGCCGGCCGGAGGCATTAGCGAACTAATGCCTGGGGGTAGGGGGGCACAAACGATTGACTGCCTTTGAGCTTCTCACATACCTCTCATAAAATGAGATGTGTGAGCTTTACCCAAATCCTTGGGTAGATCTCAGGATAGCCTCGACTCGGCCTGTAACAGTTGCCACAGCAGAGAGAAGCTTTTCCAAACTCAAATTGAAAAAAAAAAACTTGAGATCAATGGCTCAGCAAAAACTCAGTGGACTTTAGTATTTAGTATTTAATCATTAGTATTAATAAAAAAGTTGGCCAAGCAATACCATACAATGAAGTCATCAGTGACTTTGCCTCCAGAAACGATTTTGAGGTCATTGTTGAACAATTGTCATTGTTGAACCCTTGCTGTTCTTATGTTTGCTTTCATTGTTTATGTATCTTTTTTTTGTAAGATTCTATTTTTGATTATCTTAATGTTTGTCTATTTTGGTTTTATTTTAAAAAATTGCACATTCAATGCAATTTTGCAAATGATATTTTTTAATATGTTTTGTGACTGTGTGTATTCAGAAGTTTTAATAAAAGAGCAAAGTATTTTATGTATCATTTATTTATTTTGTATTATACATAACCTCACTGTATTGGTTTATTATATTTCGCTATAACATTATAGTGTGACATTTGTGTCAATAATGTTCTAGCATAGGTGATTCTTCATGGTGGGAGGGGGAACCCCGGATCAAATTCTGATTAAGGCACCCCAATAGGCTCGGGCTGGCATTGCGTGCAAAGGAGTTACAGAACAAGGGGGATATGGGGACTTTGGTGGTGAAATATTTGTGATAATAATTAGAACATGGGTAAATAAATCAGCTGTTATAAGATATGAACATTTCAAATCAATATCAAAACAGATCATTGATCTTTGAACTAGTGTATTATAACTACACAGGCCATGTATTAACTAAGCATGACTAGATGTGCAAGAATATCTTTTGGACAATAATGAAGGTAATAGATACATGTCTATCAGATACTGGGTTAGGGTAAGCTTAGTAACAAACCACGTCTTTGGTTTGTCTTAGTTGATAAATACCATGACCATAACTCTGTTATAGCTTAATGAAATAAGCAATAAAGGGCATGGGCATGGCCGCTCAAACACTGAAGCAAAGCTGCATGGAATTGAGAACAAACACAATAATTTTGAAGGAAACATAAAAATATGGGTTCATAACTCATCCTTTTAAGGCACATTTTTCTGGACTGAACATGTTTTTTTGAAGAGCCATACTGTAGGCAAAATAATAACATTTGGAGTATATTTTTTGTAATCAGATGTGTCACAAGTACTGGGTGCAGAGAGGAATTTTTACATTTTTAAAGCTGCATTTTATGGAGAATTAGTCTGCTTTGAAGAAATACAAAAATAATAACATTTGAACTAGCAGTGGGGGAGCTAGAAAATGTTAATAGGGTGGCTAAGAAGTGACCAATGTGCACTGAGGGGTGGCCAAAAAACTGAGTTTTTGGTCAGTCTCTACTAATCACACTCTGCCAACAGAAAAATGTACAAGCAAAAAATCTATACTTTTGAAATAAATCAGTGATGATAGACTAGATTTTCATAAAGCCCTTGCTAATAAATCCACATACATAAATATACAACTATGCTGTATAAATCAGTTATAGTTATTCCTAATATATATATATATATATATATATATATATATATATATATATATATATATATATATATATATATATATATATATATATATATATATATATATATATATATATATATATATATATATATATATATATATATATATATATATATAAAATTAAAGGAGCACTTTTTAATCAGAGTACAGCATCAAGTTAATCAAACTTCTGGGATATTGATTTGGTCAGGTAAGTAGCAGAGGGGGTTGTTAAACAGTTTCAGCTGCTTTGGTGTTAATGAAATTAACAACAGGTGCACTAGAGGGGCAACAACGAGATGACCATCAAAACAGGAATGGTTTTACAAGTAGAGGCCACTGACATTTTTTCCCCTCCTCATCTTTTCTGACTCTTTTTCACCAGTTTTGCATTTGGCTAGGGTCACTGTCACTACTGTACGGTACTACCTGTACCCTGCAGAGGTTGCAGAGGTAGTCCAACTCCTCCAGTTGGGCAAATCAGTACGTGCCATTGCCAGAAGGTTTGCTGTGTCTCCCAGCACAATCTCAAGAGCATGGAGGAGATTCCAGGAGACAGGCAGTTACTCCAGAAGAGCTGGTCAGGGTCGTAGAAGGTATCTGCTCCTTTGTGCAAGAAGGAGCACTGCCAGAGCCCTACAAAATGACCTCCAGCAGGCCACTGGTGTGAATGTCTCTGAACAAACAATCAGAAACAGGCTCCACGAGGGTGGCCTGAGGGCCCGACATCCTCTAGTGGGCCCTGTGCTCACTGCCTGGCACCGTGGAGCTCGTTTGGTATTTGCCACAGAACACCGGAATTGGCAAGTCCGCCACTGGTGCCCTGTGCTTTTCAGAGATTAGAGCAGGTTTACCCTGAGCACATGTGACAGACGTGAAAGGGGCTGGAGAGGCCGTGGAGAACTTTAAGCTGCCTGTAGCATCTTTCAGCATGACCGGTTTGGTGGTGGGTCAGTGATGGTCTGGGGAGGCAGATCCATGGAGGGACGCACAGACCTATACAAACTAGCCAACGGCACCCTGACTGGCATTAGGTATTGGGATGAAATCCTTGCACCCATTGTCAGACCCTATGCTGGTGCAGTGGGTCATTGGTTCCTCCTGGTGCATGCCAATACCCGGCCTCATGTGACGAGAGTATGCAGGAAGTTCCTGGAGGATGAAGGAAGTGATACCATTGATTGGCCCCCACGCTCACCTGACCTAAATCCAATAGAACACCTCTGGGACATTATGTTTCGATCCATCCGACGCTGCCAGGTTGCACCTCAGACTGTCCAGGAGCTCAGTGATGCCCTGGTCCAGATCTGCGAGGGGATACCCCAGGACACCATCCGTCCTCTCATTAGGAGCATGCTCCGACGTTCTCAGGAATACATACACGCAAGTGGGAGGCATACAAATTACTGAATACCATTTTGAGTTGCTGCAATGAAATTTCAGCAAAATAGACTAGCCTGCCGCATCATTTTTCATTGTAATTTATGGGGTGTCTTTGAATTCAGCCCTCTGACACAGACAGACAGACCAGACAGAGAGAGAAAGGGAGAGAGAGAGAGAGAAATCTTCCTGCTCTTTTCATTTATAACTGAATTGTTCCCTGGAAAGACAAGATTTTAGGCTTTATCAGGTTAACTGTTAAATACTTATCTTTTACTGTTAAAATATTAATAATTACCTCATAAAAACACCCAAAACTGTGATTCATAATTTCTCTCAGCATGCTAACAAATAACTTTATGACCTATAGGTTAAACACTATACAAGGTTATTGTTTGGGTTTATTAGCTTTTTAGCTGATTTGTTGCAAGAAGCTCTATAATATGCGTTTAAACTCTCAGAGACGACAACAGGACATCTGAAGAGGTGTGTGTCTGATCTCTCTTTCTGGCAGTACACCTCCATATTGTTTTATGTAACAGTGTAAGGGAACAACCCCTTTGCAATGTGCACCTAAAAAAAAGGATTGCTTTTCCACATTAAACTGATTAAACATTTCTGCTTATCATGTTCAGACCCTTATGTTTTTTGTTAAGGCAGCGTGACACTACCTTGCAGTCTGTTGCCCTGTAAACCTGGCAGGCCTGTTTTAGTGCCTGAGTGGGAACAGAATATTGATCCAACCTAGATTCATAGCTCGCTGGGTAAACCCATCGTGACCAGCGTTGGTGTTTTTTTATGATGCAGGAGGCACACAGAAGTAATGACTTGTAGAGACATGAGGCTAATACTTATGTTCTCGCAGATATATGCAGCTTATCATCACCAATTCAGCAGACAATAAATGTGGATATAATCTAATAATTATTAGCACAGTTCCATTAAGTAATGAGTAAGGAAATGAAAAAAAAAGCTTCAGACCTGACTTTGAACTAAACAGGCCAAGCCTCCAGAGATTGAGTGCAAGTTGAAATACATATTTAATAAGCCATGCGTGTGGAGAGTTGCAGGCATATATCAAAACTAGCTCAGTCAATAACTGTGTGAAGCCATTAAAATGCACAACCGCGGGTTTAGGCAAAAAATCACGTGCAGCACCATGTGTTTTCTTTGCAGTACTCATGCTGCTCTGAATATATGTCAGACAACACAGTTAGATCTTTAAGACTAGAACAAAACACAAAAAAATATTCAAAGTGAATCAAAAAGAAACCACAAAGAAATGCAGCAAAATAATAATCTTGGGATCCCATAGATATATAAACTTTTTCCTCTAACATCACCTGTTTATCTTATCAAAGAGCAAATACAGTTAACAGTTCCATATCCCTATTAAAAATTCAGATGTTTAATGAAGTAAAATAGATGAGACAATCATGAACAATTCAACAACTTTGTCCACATATAATGTGACATCTATCTTGTGCTGCTGTTGAAAAGACAAATTAATATGTCAGAAGGTTAAACATTTAAAGATGCAGTAACCTGATCACATGAGTGCCTAACAGGTCTTAAAGTCTGTCCTAAAGTGTCATTGTCCTGCAGGTGTTTTTGATAGTTCTCTGCTTTAACATACCTGAGTAAGATGACTGCAGTTCAGCAAAAGCTTGTTAATCAGCCATCAAAGGAAATCATCCAAGCTGAAATGGGTAAACATCTAAAACCTCCAGGACAGCAGCCCCCAAGGACCAACTTTGGACAACTCTGCATTAGTGTAGACACTTAAACTAATACTTTGCTGAAGCATCTTTTGATTTGACTTCTGCTTTTAGCCTTCTTTGGATGTTGTCTGTTAACATCTTACATAGGGGACTAAAAATATTTACTCACTCTGTCTTGCAAAAGTTATAACAATCTATCAGACTTTGGGGAGTTATCTTGCCCACGGCTTTCCTTAAGTAATCCTACAAATCTGTGAAATTTGTTCCGAACTCCAGCTCAACCATTCCAAGATGTTAATTCTCTGTCATGAAGTCAACTTTTGTTGATTTGGATTGATGTCTGCACTCTAATGCTGAAGGAAGACATTTCCCTTCATTTTTTAAGTGGTGGTATATGAAGAATCAAAACTTTGTCTTCAACTTCTTTGCCCAAAAAAAATAAGCTACATTTAAAGAAAACACACACCAAATATGCACAATCATACATCAATGAGGGCATTGTGTTCCCTTATGTTCTCTTATGTGCTGTGTTTTTGTGCCAAGTATGGTTTCACTATATGTATTCTCACAACATTGTTAGATTTCTATGTTTTCTTTGAAAAAACATACTCTTGCCTTCCAACCCTTATATATAGATTTGCAGACCTATGGAAACTGCTGGGAAATATTGACATATGTAAAATACATATACTTATTGGAAAATCTCAAGGCTGCTTTAGTGTTCACGGAGTCGTGGTGTAATTAGAAATAATTTATATAAGGAATTTGTTTTATGGTGTCTTCATCTATGCAACCAGGCTATGGGAGATTTTTATTTTGTACCCGGATTTTCTTATAACAAAGTTTTTTGTTTCTTCCTTTCCCTTAGTACAGGATGTAGTATATGTATGTGTGGAAAAACCTTTTTGATTATTTATGAAGCTAACCGCTTCTACAGACAGATACCCAATATGGTAACAGTGGTGCTCAGCTTTCAATGGCATTTTATCTTCATGTTGTGTTCTCAGCATGTTTTGACAATGCTGTATGTGATGCTTTTGATACCGTACTTTTTTATAATCTCTTTGTCCTGTAGTACTTCATGTGATAGGCGCTGTGATAATACAAGTGTTGCACTGATACAGTAACGGGTAGGGCCCCTATACTGCACTTTAATGGTGGTATCAGTATCGGCAAGTACCAACAAATAGGGCACCCATACCATTTTGAGACCCAAAAGTGTATTCAACTATTGTCACTCATTCCAGGTAGGCAATAAAAAGTTCCACTGGATTCACTCTGTATTTGTCTTTTTTTCTGCTTCACAAAGGCAACAGCTTGACAAAGCCATGATGGCAATTATTTTACAGTGGTATGCATTTCTTCATATATACACACACACAAATCCATTTCAAACAGATGATATCGGTATGGTATCAGCTGATACTGCAAAGCCAGGTATTGGGTATCAGTATCTGGGCCAAAAAATGGCATTGGCACAACACTAATAATTACTCAGCAATTTAAAGGAAGGAGGTAAGAAAGTAAACCCTAATGATTATTTTAATAGTTTTTAACATGAGAACTGAAGGTGACATGGTGAAACTGGTACTATTGGAAGTAGCACAAAGTTGACCTTCTATCAAGGGTGGTATTTAAGTTGTAAACACAAGCCTGAGAGGGTCTGCACTATCAATACCTTCAAGTGATAACTGCTCTTATGCAGCATGATCAACTGCATATGCTGCAGAGATTGCATGTGATATTGAATCAGAATAGATTTGGTTTTTATTCAGGGCATGGTTGTAACAGAGGTTAGATGATGCAACAAAGCAGTGCAGGGAGTTTCATCATATTAGCTCATTCACATTAGGAAGAGTTACAGGGAAACCTT
The DNA here is from genome assembly GCF_016077235.1 of Cyprinodon tularosa. NCBI lineage: Eukaryota > Metazoa > Chordata > Actinopteri > Cyprinodontiformes > Cyprinodontidae > Cyprinodon > Cyprinodon tularosa. Next base: position 1,690,451 of record NW_024038657.1, on the reverse strand, counting down.
ACAGCTTGAGTTGTCTCTATAATAAGCCCCGAGGCTGCTGTTTGAAACATCTAGCAAGACTGTGGATTTGTTTTTGATACTGTATAATTACCTACCATCACAGGAGATATAACGAAATATTAAACTGAGGTGACAAGTAAATTTACCATTTAAAATTCTAAATTGTGGATTTAAGTCCTTTAATTCATTAATTTTCTGCACTTTAACTTAATGGCATTCTATCCAATGACTTCTAAATTACTGTTAAAATGTATCAACTGCAACTCAACAGCTTTGCCTTGAATTATTTTACAAAGGCTATAACTCTTCAAATTCTGTTGATACAACAAATATCTTAATTCTGCATACTACATTACCAAATGAACTTTAGAATGAACTAAATTACCTTTAGTGGTTTAGAATAGCAAGTTGAAATAGATAACATAAACAGAATAAATTCCACATAAACCTATTATTCTCACTTTCTGACATCAGACACCTCAAGGCCTGTTTGATTTGCCAAATTTGTTTGCTAAAATCCCCAAAAATTCATTTAATTGAGATTTTCCTATTACTTTCCTAACTGTGGCTTCAGAAAAGTAAGAAAGCAAAGGTGAAGATGTTGCTGCATTTGAGAGCTTCTGTCAATCTGAGACTAAGGGTGAACATTTAGCTTTTCCAACTATTATTTAAAGGTAAACAACACATGTAAATTTGAGGAAGGAAAAGAGCTTGATGTCCTGAAAATCTTTCTTGCAAATCAACCTGCTTGGTAAAAATGTTACCTGTTAGCTGATAGGGGAGATCGATCCATCCATCCATCCATCCATCCATCCATCCATATATCCCTCCATCCCTCCATCTATCCCTGCATCCATCATCCATCCATTAATCAATCCATCATCCATTATTCATCCATCCATCCATCCATCCATCCATCCATCCATCCATCCATCACCAATTCCACCCTCCCTCCCTCATCCATCCATCCATTTATACATCCCTCCATACATCCATTCATCTATCCATTATTTATGTACCCACCATCCATCCATCCATCCATCCATCCATCCATCCATCCATCCATCCATCCATCCATCCATCCATCCATCCCCAATTCCTCCCTCCCTCCCTCATCCATCCATCCATCCATCCATTTATAAATCCCTCCCTCCATCCATTCATCCATCCATTATTTATGTACCCACCATCCATCCATCCATCCATCCATCCATCCATCCATCCATCCATCCATCCATCCATCCATCCATCCATCCATCCATCCAACTTCCACCACTTGTCCATCAGTGTTGAAAGTGCATATCTCCAGCAGTCTATGGGGGAAAGGCAGAATAAAACCTGGAAAGATCGCCTGTTCACCTCAGGGCAACCCATAGACACATCACTATGGAGATAAACTCATAACTAAGGGCAAATTAGAGACATAAGTCATTTTTTTGGACTGTGGGAAGAAACCCAAGTACCAGGAGAGAACCCCTGCATGCACAGTAAGAACTTCCAAACTGTATGCAGAAATATCCTAGACCAGGAATCGAAAGCAGGAATGTTTTGTTGCAAACGCTGCAAAACGCTCCACCAGGTAGCTTGTTAAAGAAATACTGCCAACAATAAAAAAAAAAAATCATGGTTGGATGTTTTAGTGAGAATGGAGGCATAACTAGAAAAGCAAATCAAAAAACCAGATTATACTCTGTCAATGGACCCAGACACAAATAAATGCTTGTGGTCAGATGAAGCAAAAATCTAAGTGACACTTTTGGGAGGAAAGAAATAACAAAATGTACAGGCCTTAGAACACGGTGCCAGCTGTAAAGTGGAGGGGTGTCAACATCATGTCTGTGTGTTTTACTTAAGAAAGCCTTGGTGGCTTTAGTGGAACAGACTAGATGTTATCAATATGAATATGTTTAAATATTACTTAAAAGAGCAATAAATAATAATGACACCTACTGTTTAAAACCAGAACAACACAAAAAAAAAACATAAAGATGTTACTTCCATCCTGGGTGACAAATGAGAGTGATTTAGTTTAATTTTGCATTTCATTTCTTACTTATTGCTCTTTCAAATCCTGGAAAGAGTTAGATCTCCCAAGTCAAAATTAATCTAAGCATACAGAAAAAAGTGTTCGAAAGTGAAGAAAACTTAACCTGTAATGGACTGTTTATCAAGACGGCCTTTAAAACTGACTCCGTTACATAATTCTGGTAGAAGAAATGGTCCTAAATTTAAGCTTTCTCTGTTAGGAAACTTGTTGAAAGACATCCAAAATTACTCACCTAGGTCTAACAGAATACGTCAAAACTCATAAAATTATTGTCGAATGTTATTTTGACTTCCAGCAAATAGTAACATTTTGATCATATTAACTATCTTAAACAGTCTAGTATGAAAAATGTCAGTGAGAGATAAACTATGATTCTTGCATACAGAGGATGTGAATATCTTATTTCAGATGTTGGCAAAAAGTAGCTCCTTTTGAACTAACTAAAATTAGCATGAATAAGGCTGTCAGGGCAGAGAGAGACAAATTAAAGCAGTTTCAAAGCAGCCACCCATAACAGCCCTTCCAGGCAATGCTGCTTTCCACCAGGTTTTATTAGCTTTCTGAAGCTGCTATGGTACTCATGCTTACATCACTCATAAAAATGACTCGGATTAATCAACTGAGTGCTGGGCATGTTGGCGAAATGCTCAAGACCTGCATAGGAAGAGCAGATCTAACACTAAATCATGCTTGTTTACGCTAAGCCACTATTTTAACCTCAGCTTGCCTTTCCTGCCTTGTTCACACTGCAGTTGGCAGCCTCCTCCCAAGCACATGGAAAGCTTTTTTTAAGAACAGATGGGAAAACCCAGCACATGCTTCATGCTGACATCTAGTGGTACCCACAACATGCAATGGAGCACAAAACTCTAATCTAATTACAAATTCAACTGATTTCAGTCGTTGAAATCTTTTATATATGCTGAGTTATTTTAGATTTTATGCAGTAATTTAGTGTAAAGTTTAAAAACACTCCATCATTTCCTATTTCTAAAACAACAATCGAGGCGATTTCCCTCTCGGGTCAGTTAGTGCTTTAACCCTACAGCTCTTCAGTGTCATATAGCCGGACAGTTTTAGAAAGCATTCAGCCATGGACAGTCTGCCAACTGGGCCATGCTATCAGTGGATATTAAGGGCGCATACACAGGCTGGATTTCTGAGAGGGGAGCTGCAGAGGATGAAGGCGGGTTTCAATGTGCAGTGATCTGTCACCACTAAAAAAGGACAGCTGCAGCAATGACCCTGGCTTTTTTTATTATGGGTTGAATCATTTTATTTCCATGTCTTTTTTAATACTTAAGTGTCAAATGGTGTAGTCTAATATTTGATTTTTATATACTCACAGCAAAAATCTGTGGTCTTTGCTGGAAGTTCACAGTGAGAGTACTTTCAGTCCAAAGTCCTGAAAGAGAAAAGAAATGTGAAATTAGGAAGGATAGTAACCATTAACTTAAAAAAAGAGCATTTTATTCAAAGGTTTGGAATTGTGGTTGACACAAATGGAACTACCTTCCAACTCTTCATAATGAAGAATGCACATAAAGATTGAGCCCTAAAACACCACAGAAAGGCCAAGAAAACTGCATCAATTTCGAAAATTGGGGCACAAATAAAGAATACCAACAGCTATTTTGTTGCACACTGCTGCTCACCAACGACTGAATAATTTCACTCTTCTCATTATACCATTAAAAGATTCAAAATCACAAACCATCAACTTGGGTAAACAAATAACACCATCAGAAGAAATAATAGCTCTTTGTGTCAATCATAAAACAATGTTATGATCGCACAACATTGATGAAAGCGTAGTATACGTCAAATGTCTTCCAATATAGTTTTGGCAAAAAAAAACATTTCCCTCATTGGAAACCCTTTCCTATGGGGAAATGTTTGACAAAACAAAGTATGTTTTGATAAAATACCTATTTAACAAGTAATAACCAGTTTCAATCCTCTCTGGCATCAAATGTATTTAAAGAACATGAAACAATATGTCCCGGATGATCTCTTAATGTAAATTGAGTATGCCTTCTTAAAGGATTATGTAATTTCATATTTCAATATGTACCTGTGCTGTTCTTTTCTGAACATATCACTGAAAATGCACGCTGCGCTAAACTGGAGCTTTCTATACATATTTGTGAGGATATTTTGGGGTAGATAGACATGGACTCCTTTCAGCCTTGAAAATGTTTTCAACCCACATCTCCTTTGCACATTCAGCTTTAGCACTTTTATATACAAACTCCATATTGATAAAATATTCATATCCCTGAAACTTTTAACATTACAGGTTATCTACAAAAGATTGCACTCCATGTCCTCTATATGCTTGTTGTGCTCTACTGTTTAAGGCTGATTGGAGGAGCCCTTTTTCTTGACATTTTTTTCTGAATTTGTGGTGCAGAAATCAATTGTTCTTCTGTCAACAGTTTCTTATATTTCCTCTGTGGATTTCTGCAGCTCCTCCAGTGTTACCATAGGCTAGCTTGACCAGCCAGGTGAAGAGCTTGTCCAGCTTGATTTCATAGGCGTAACTAACAGGTTTAGCGACAATAGCCTAGCAGCGATCAAATAACTATGGATGTGATGCAAAGCTCCTGGCGACGTGCTGTGTTTTTGTAATTTTGTAGTCCGTGAAACGTGTCAAGCCAAGAATAACAAATACGGCCTTTTTTAAAAAGAAATAGCATTTAAGCTGTCCATTGTTGTGGTTTTAAAGAAAGATCAATTTTAATTAGGACATCAGCAAGGGATCATTAAAACATTACTCCATTGTGATCGCCATCTTATGCAAGCAGAAAAGCAGAAAAAGGCGATGAGAGTGATGCATTGTTGTGTGCCAGGCAAACCATAGGCCTATTTGCTGCTGCTTCTCAGTTTAATCTTTTCCTTATTCTGCCTCTTGGTTTTAGGCACATTTAGCTGTTCCGTCATGTTCATTTGATTCTCAAAAGATAGATGGAAATAAGCTCCATAAGATGTCCAAAACTTGAAATATTGCTCTATAATGTGGGTTAAACATCTCCATAACTTTATCTCTGTTCTGTCTGCTGTGCACCTTAAGACATATGCTGTAAGTTTTTTTGCCTTTTTTCAGGCCGATTTTCCAGTCGTGCGAGAGTTTTTCGATCGGGCCTACTTGCAGCCGGATTGTGCGTCCTGCATAATTTAGTATACAGGGGGTAACAAGGTGCAATCAGCTACTTACGACCACCTCTGTGAGTGGCTGGCCTCACCATCATGAGGTCAAGAGAAAATCAAACGTGTTGGAAATTCAGTCGGCAGTCGTGGGCAAAACACTCTGGGCCGGATCTATCAAAGGTTTGCGTGTATAAAAACGTGAGCTATTTCACTGCGCACGCTAAAAAATGTACAAACTGATCTATCAACAGCGTGCTAAAAGGATTTGGTCTTTAAAACGTGCTAAATAGCGCCTCTTATCCATTTAGTACCTTTTCTGCAATGAATATGCAATATGGGGCGTTTACACGCAAAAGTGCGTCTTGTGGGAGGAGAACATGTAAATATATTAATTTACCACTCGCAAAGTGATTTACCAAACCTGAAAGCAATTTTGCTAACGGTATCTGACTCTATATTTAACACGTTTCAAAAGAAGGTGCAAATGGTCTGTATGCGTAATTGCGCACACATGGCAGCGGTTATTGTCGCAAGAAGGAGACATGGAAATGAAGCAAGGAGACGCAGAGAACGCATTTTTTCACTCCGTGTGAATATTTTTGCAATGAAGGAGGAAACGATCATCAAAACATATCGTTTATCCAGCATTGACATTTTGGAGCTGTTGGGGGAACTCCGAATGGATTTGGAGCCAGGCACAAGGAGGACTCACGCAATACCCCGGATATCACAAAACTCTTGCAACATTGCACTTTTTTGCATCTGGGATCTCCCAATCTCGTTTTTCAGAAGTGCTGTACAACGTTCTAAATGCCATGTCGCCCTGACTACCGGAGAACCCCGACCTCTGCGCCTGTGGAGCAACATGCCAATGCTGCAGGGATGAATACGCGCAATAATCTCTTCCACAGTCACTTCTTGTGAACCATTTGGTATGTGCATTTTTCTACAGGCCAATACAAAACACCAGTTTTTTTTTTTTTTTTACTGCAGTGAAGTAGAAATTCAGCCACATACCACCTTAGGGAATAAAGGTTGCCAAAGTTTATATATATATATATATATATATATATATATATATATATATATATATATATATATCATTTTTTGGAGGGGGTGGGGGTGTCACTGTAAGATTCAAATTTCTTAATGCACTAGTTTGCACAAACTACAAACTACTTTGCCGCAAACCACCAAACGCGCAAAACCATCATTTAAATAGGGCGTCTCCAACAGTTTTGCACCTGCCGCCAGTTACGCAATCGCTCTTGTTAAATCACCCGCAAACCATGGTTCAGCCCCTCGCGCAAAATTCCAGTTTGCGAGCGCAAATTACTGCACGCAAAATTGGATCTTGATAAATCCGGCCCTCTGTGCGCAAACAAGGATTCTTCTTCTTCTTCCTCTCAGACGAAAACACAGAAGCATGGCGGGGATGCGAGAGAAATTTAGTTCTTTCTGTACAATTGACAGACCGTAGTAGCCATGTCTTTGTTCAAATATGTCTTTGCCTTTTCGTTTTAGGGCTTTCAGCACCCAAAATTGCACAAATTACCAAGGCAGCACGTTTCAGTCTAGTGAGCTCCACATTCCTCTTCTACTTGTTTGGCTTCCGGATAGATTAGTGCCATCTCACTGCGAAGCTGAGTCCAACGTGGTTTTTAGACGTACAGTATGAGCAGGTAGATTGCATCAGAGCGTCGGGTCACAGTGTGAGAAAATACACCGTGAGCTGTGAACTTTTAAACCCTACGGTTTCGTCGTACAGTGTGAGCTGTAGCTGTGTGCAACGATTGAAAAAATTGTACAGTGTATGCCTGGCTTTAGCTGACATTTCCCTCTCTAAAAAACCTTTAAGGTTAAAATTAACTTACACAGAACTGATCTTTATTTTCTAACTATTACTTCTTAAATTGCATTGAATATGAATAAGGATGCAGATTTTAATATGTACAAATCTTTACATTGTTTTTCATCTTTAGTTATAAATTTTTACACTTACACTATTATTCGCAGATTTCATCTGTTCAGTACCAAATTTGTTTTACATTTGGTGTTTTTTTTTATAATTTCTTTAAATGGGCATCTATTTTCTTTTTATGGTGAGCATTTCTTATTTTATCTAAGTATTCCTTTTTTTAATTACTGTCCAGGGTTTCTTTTCCAACAGTTTTTTGTTTTTTTTTGTTTTTTTTGCAATAAAAAAATGTTCCATTCTCTATCACATTTTTTGCACACTTGTGTGTATTTGCAACTTTCATTTTATTCTTTACATATCAGAATTTCCACACCCTGACACAATTAAATGATACTTCTATTCTATTCTATTCTATTCTAAGCTGCTGCTTCTCAAATGTGCTAATGACTGCATTAGACTTTTATGATTACTTAAATTATGTTTGCTGTCTCTCATCTTTAGAGACTTTTTGGAGCTCAATGTTCCTACAGTTCTATACTTTATAAAATCAATCAATTTCATGACTCAGTAAACATAATTAAGTCATTGTAATTGTGTCATCAAAATCTTCCATTTGGGAGATATTCGAATTCATTTGTGCACTTCAGGGAAGAAAAAGCATGTCATCCGAAAAAAATCCCCAAACATAGTGAGATTTTAGTAATTTATGTATTAGAATGTAGATCAACTAAATCATTTATCTTCTAACTTCAACACAATACAAAAAATATGTTTTTTATTGCCAGAATTGTTGGCCTTTGATGGGTAAAAACAGGTTAGGGTATTTTTATACAACAAGATGGCTGATCACAAAGCAGTATACTGAAAAAGAAAAACCCATCATGGTACATGGAGACAGGGGCCGTTTCTACGTGCCTTCACAGAGGAATACCTGCAGTCTTTGTAGAAACACAATGAAAATGTCAAAGTGAGCTGTTTGCGGCTTGCTGAGGGGTAACAGTGACAGGAGGGCGAAAAGCAGCTTAACACTCTGCCCTGAAAGAATGCAAGTAACATATTCTAAGGAAAAAGACCAAAACATTCACAAAAACAGTTAAACCAAACAAAATAAGATAACAACAAAATTACTGCATAAACCACTATGATTTAACAGTACATGTTTGTATTACTCCAAAAGAACAAATAAAATCTGAAATGCTGGTAATTTTAGCAGCTGAGAGGAGTCACAGACTGTGATGGCATCTTCTCAGATAGAATCACATTAAAGGAAATTGCCTCTTGGTGAACATAATTGCATCCTTCCAGACTTATTATTTATGTCGCTTAGGGAGCAAACAATGCTAAAATGAAACAGGACAGAATTTCACAATGACACATAGTCCCATGAAAAAAATAAAACTGTCAGTGGAATAGAGGCACATGCTCCTTCCCTGTATTGGCATCTTAATCACAGCAGAATAACCTGACTTGCAACATTTAAGGAAACTATAATTTATTTTTGCAGTACAATTATATAGTGAAAAAGAAAAATCCCCCTTTAAGAAATGGGGGCACGCTAACCCTAGCATTAAAAAACTAATGTAGTGAAAGAATTTTGCAATGTAGACTTATTTTTTTAAGATAATAAACCAAATTTATATTGGTAATCTATTATTTTGTCTTTACTTAAGATATGTGTTCTTAGTCATTCTTCAAAATAGAGACCAACTGTTACTCTTCAGCTCAGGAAAGTCATGGATCCAAAAATAGCAAAAAAAAACCTCAATGATTGCTTTTGTAAGTTATCAACAATGGGAACATTAATCAAAAAAACATTTAGAAAACTGGAACAAAAACTAAGCTGGGTGAGGACCCAAGTTTATCTTTCCACAGTGTTTGATAAGAAAGATGGAGAACCGTAGCAATAACTGTCCTCTTTGGAAAAAAAAATAGAATTAAACTTTATTGTCATTACACTGACATAAGTACAAAGCAACAAAATTAACTCTCTGTATTTAACCCATCCCTTTGGGGAGCAGTAGGCTGCCATTGTGCAGTGCCCAGGGAGAAGTGTGGGATTAAGGGTCTTGCTCAGGGAGCCAGGTTGGCAGTCTGTAGGAGTGGGACTTGAACTCCAGATTGCCTCTAGATTACCTCTAGATTGCAAGTGCAATGCCCCAGCCACTAGGACACCACTGCCCCACAGTGGGTAATCAAGTCTACAGCGCAGTTTAAAGGTTTACACTAACCATGCATGGTACTAGTGGCCTATTTATATCAAATCTTAAATCAGGTCTTTTTTTTCTATTGGGTTAAATAGAAATAACTGAAAGGATGTCAAAATTAATAAATAGTTTCAATTATTTTATTGAAATTTCCATAATCCACTCAGATTGTAAAGTATACACATGCAGTAAAATTTTTACAAACATCTCTACCAATATTTAGATGACCTTATGGTAGAGTAAAGTAAACAATTGTTGTTGTTTTTTTCACCTACAAGCTTCTGGAAGAAAGATGATTGGGCTTTTGCTTACTGAGAACAATCAAGCACTTAAGTTGGTTGGTTCCTCAGAACAGATACAGTTTTAGGTGCAACTTCTTTTTAAGATTTAGGTTATGACTATTCCAGAAGCTTAATGTTTAATTACATTATCTATTGCAAAACTAAAATCTGTGTAGATTTACATTCATTAGACTCTAATTGGCTTATAATATTTACAAGGTTGATCATATTTCAACTGAATTTACTTTGTCTGTTATGTTAACTAATAAGATAAATGTTTGATTTCTGAGTGGTTTCCTGTTGGTCAATTGATATGCAAGTTGTCACAACACAGACATTTCAATACCTGCAACAATAATTGCCTCTTCTGGAATTTCCCCAAACCAATGTGAGTTTAGGACAAGTTGAAGAATTTGGTTGTTTCCTCCTTTCATTATTATTTTGTGTGTTTATGAAATCAATCGGTGACACTAATACTGAAAAAGGCATGTTGTTAACCATGCTAAAAAATTTGGATTTTCTGTAGACGCATGCACGATATTCTGTAGACGCATGCAGGCAAAACCTGGTGAACAGAAGATGTCAGACCTTCCTGAGGACCGTTTATTTCCAGACCTACCTCCTTTCAGTCATGTTGGCATTGACTACTTTGGTCCTATTGAAGTAAAAAGGGGACGAGCTCAGGTGAAACGATGGGGCGTCATATTCACCTGTCTGGTGAGTCGAGCTGTCCACCTAGAGATGGCAAACTTCTTAACAACAGATTCATGCATAAATGCTATACGCAGATTCATCTGCAGAAGAGGATCAGTGATGAGCATCAGAACAGACTGTGGGACAAACTTTGTGGGAGCACAAAAGGAATTACAAGAAGCATTAAAAGAGCTAAATCATCAGAAAATCCAAAAGACCCTTTTAGTAGAGGGAATAAAATGGAATTTTAACCCACCTTTTGGGGCTCACCATGGTGGAGTCTGGGAAAGACTAATACGTCTAATCAAGAAGACCCTCACATCTGTCCTTAAGGAACAAACACTGGATGATGAAACCCTGTCAACAGCACTATGTGAAGTGGAAGCCATCCTAAATGACAGGCCAATAACTTCAGTGTCGAATGACCCTAATGATTTAGAACCACTAACACCAAACCATTTACTCCAGCTGAAAGGAAAAGCAACCTTACCACCAGGAGTCTTTGAGAAAACAGATCAATATTCAAGAAGAAGATGGAGACAATCACAGTATCTTGCAGATCTTTTCTGGAGACGTTGGACAAGGGAGTATCTTCCACTTATGCAAGAACGAAGCAAGTGGAACAGCAAAAGGAGGAACTTCAGCCCTGGAGATCTGGTTGTTATTGTGGATAACTCAGCACCAAGGAGCACAGGGACAATGGGACAATGTGATGAAGATTTTTCCAGATGCCAAAGGTTTTGTTAGAAGCGTTTTGGTTAAAACCAAAGCCAAAGTCATCCAGCGACCAATAGATAAGCTCTGTCTTTTAATGGAGGCAGCTGGATGAAATAAGACTTTCTATGGACTGCTTTAAGCATTAGAAATGTTGAGAAGCTCTAGGTAACATTTATGGACAAAAGAATGAAGTTTATGTAATGTTTTTGCTAGATGTTAGGCTCCTGTGAATATTATTTTTGTAATTGTTATTTTGCTAAGGCTAACAATTAGGGGCCGGGATGTTGGAGCCTATTAAGAATTAGATTCATTTATCTTTTGCAAAATTATTAATGTTAAAGAGCTAAGGTTATGTGAATGGTAGAGTTATTGTTTATTTGTTTATGTATTTGTTTTGCTTTGACCCTCCTCCTTGTCAGTCCGCCTCCTGCTGAGATTAACAAGTAGAAGCAGCTGATGAGGTGGAGCTGATTGTTTGTTTGAAGGAGTGAGGAGTGCAACAGTTTTTTCACACACATCACTTAACTTTATATTTGAATTTTTGTAAGTCAACTCTGAGAATATTTCTGTTATTTTTTATTAGTAAAGAAAACACCCTTATTTTGAAACAAGAAAATTCTCCACGAGTGCTTTTTGTTTTGTGAGTCGAAAAACCTCCTCCTAAGACTACTCTGGCAATTTTTGATTTTTTTGGAAACTTTTTTGATGCAAGAGTAGCCGCAACAGACTCACTCCAAACAATAACTGTGACACTAGCCAACTAGGTACCTTTTTGGATAATATGATCAGCTTTGTCCATGTTAAGTCAAATTGAGTCAGGCTTGAATTCATTTTATAGCTTACTTCTTAATAGCATCTAAGTCCAAGTTAATATTAAACTGGCTTCATTCATTCAGAAGGTTTTATTGATTGCAGACGTTAGGTTTGTTTGTTCATTTTTTTTTCCTTAACATATAAACATATACTTTCCTGTGAGAGTAACATTTTGGGTCAGATTTTTAAAATTAGGGTGGAGTTTGGTCTTTCTGCCACACAAATCTCATAAAGTATATTTTGAAATGAATAATTTAAACTGTATTAAACTAATTTGATTTAAAAAAAACTTACATTAACTTTGTAGAATGGAATTCCAAAAGCCAAATATCTAGCATATTGAATGTATTGACTTTCTGTGGGATCCAATTAATTAAAAGAAAAATACAATTTCTGATTAAAAGAGTCCTCCTCCACTGGCATTACCTGAAACTTGTAGATCCATGCAAGACAAATAATTCTACAAACACATCTTTAAAGATGTGTAATCAATCCTTGGCCATTATGAGCATAAGTAATATTTTCGATCACAAAGGCTGGTAATTAAAGTGGGTGCTGGATTTGGTTTGCATGAAATTTAATATTAGATATGTAATCATTCTGAATAAACTAACTGCTCCAACTTGCCATTAATGCACGGCAACATTTCTCTGCTTTGAGGGTACAGAGTCTAATGGCAGAGGTCTGATTATTTAACTGAGAAATGTATACATTCCAGTGAACTGGATCATCTTTGTGATTTATTTTTTTTTATTTCCTTTGCAAACATTGATGGGGTAAGTTTAAAAAGTTACATTTTATAATTACATTGCAATTAAATGTTGCAGCTATGGGACGTTGTTTTGACGTTTGTATTTAAAACTGTCTCCTAATGCAAATCTTCAGCCTGTGCTGACTGGTGTTTATGTTGTCACTGCCCATCACTGTCATTGTGTCACCCAACTGAAACAGGCCAGAGCTCTAAAACATAGCTCTGCTTTAATATCCCAGACTGATCAAAAATACTCTGATGACCAACAGTCAGGATTATTTGATCAATATTACTCTCCAAAAGTAATGGTTTTATCAAGAGCACCATGCAAGCCAAAGGAGAGGAAGTCACGCAGCCTAAAACTACATAGCCGTTCCTTTTTTTTTAAGAAAATCACTGTGCATCCGTCTGACAGCCCTCAAATTGCAGAGCCCCAGAGAGTCCTCTGCTTGCTTCCTCTCCCTCTGTCTCAGTCTCCCATTCTTTCTCTTTCTCTCTGTCTCCAAGACACGTGGTTCTCCATGGCTGCTGTTAAAGCAGACTTTTGGAGACTCTCAGCTGCCCAGGATCTCTGGAGCATGGCATATGAACACTGGGAGATGTGCTTGTGTGAGCAAGAGCTTTCCACACAGGAGGGATCTGCCCCAAATTTAATCTCTCTATTGTGGGGATGGAGGGTTATAGAGGGAATAAGGGGGAAGAGAGGGAGGGAGGGAGAGGGGCGCCTGCTGAAATCCCACTGGCAGTGCTGCAATGCAGGGGTTTAACACTGAGCCAGAAGGTAGGCAAACACATTCAGTAACTTGCGTTTGGATAATAGGCACATTTCATACAATGGGTGTACATGTAGACATACAAACGTTTGCTTGCACAGTAGCCCATATCATCTGAGTTAGCCGCATAAAAAGGCAATCACATTTTGTACCATTTTTTGTCAGTTTGAAGCTGTTGTTTAAGAATCTCCAAGTCAACACATAGCTGTTTGAACACAAATAGGTTAAGGGTTAAGGAGGTATAAAAAAATATTTCAATTACTATCTGTGTAGATGTTTATAATATTGAAAATATCTACAAAATAAAGCTATATTTAGTCCAAACTGTTGGCCTCTTGACTCATTGACTTTGTAGTTCTAACATTTACCTCAATCACAGCTGAAATTCTTTTGAGTTATGCTTAAACCACTTTTACAGATCCAGATACTAAAATGCTTGTCTTCTATGCTCTTCTATATGGAGTCAGAGAGTGTTTGTGAACAACAATTTTTCAAGTCTTACAGCAGATTATTGGTTGAATCTAGGTCTATGCATCAATATTCTAACATTTTGGGGTCACATGTGTTGATAGATTGAACTGTGAATGAATTTTTGGGGTAACTGTCCTGAAGTAGATTTACCTGCTGTCTAAAGTGCTTTACACCTATGACAGATCATTCTCCAGAAGCCTTGTCCACCTTTCAATAACGCATTTTTTCATGCAGTACTGTTTTTTTTTCTTCTGTCTCTTTCATCAATGGTTTATTTTTTTCATCTTGTTTTGTGTTTTTTTTTTATAAGTTCTGTAATTAAGTTAAGTTATTGTAAAAATGTGTAGATTTTATAGCATATGCTTTTGCCTATTTTCTTTTCTTTTGGATTATACATTTTGTACAAGATGAACTTTATTTACTTTTATTTACTCTATTACATTTATTGAACAAATAGCAAGAAACTGACAAAAACATAACTATCATGACGTGTATCATGGAGGACAATGTCTTGTAACATACTTTACCTCATTAAAATCTGACTTCCTTATATCAATAGACAATTATTGTCTGATACACTCACATAATGTAGAGTGGAAATTTTCTGTTGATAGGTTTGGATACTGAGAGCTTCCAGAGCACATATTGCACCATTTTCCAATCAATATAAATTACGTTGTTGGGGTCCTTTTTAGCCAGTTTAATTTTACTGTGTGTAAGGCCATGTTCATAAAGAACATTCTTTACTACTGCTCCCAACATGCCATGGCGGCTCTGACATCATTCCTGCTTCCAGCATCCTACTTTGTTCTATTCTCTAACTACCGCCAACTGCTCTGTTTCTGATTGGACAAGCTGTAATACGTGCCTGTCACCCAAGTCTCTCACCAAGTGAGATGCGATGTATCTTTATTTCACCATTCCAAAGTAGAAAAACCATTTCCCTCTATTGACACGTTGACTGCATGGGCAGACTTTATTCAAAAATATAATTTATTCCTGGGGAAACTTGTTAAACCTCTTTGGATGTTGCATTATATAATTAATTGCATGCATTTCTTGGGTGACTGCTCTGGTTATATACCGTGTTGTTTGAGACTGGTTGCGCTGGTGTCCATTATTTCAGTCACATCTCCTTATCTCTGTTCTGATTTATTTTGCCTCCCTTTCTGTTTAGCTGGCATATTCAAATTAAGTCCCTCTTCCTTTCAGATCTGATGTGGTCCAATCCTTCATCCCCTGAAGCTGCTGAAGTTATTCACTGCTTGCTTGTTGGTTTATTATTTGGTCAAACTGCTACAGAACATCTATGCTTTGATTCCTTTTCAGTTCAATGTTCACCTCTAAATACTGTTGATTCAGTGAAAATTATTGAGCAAAATTTTAAATTTGCTCAATAATTAAAATCATTATTAATATTCATAATCTATCCATCCATTTTTTCCAACTTAGTTCTCATTAGGGTTAAGTGGGGCCAGTGTCAGCAGTCTATGGGCAGGAGGCGGGGTAAACCCTGGACAGGTCGCCAGTCTGTCGCAAGGCAACACAAAGACAGACAACAAAGCACACACACACACACTCACACCTAAGGACAATTTAGAGAAACCAATTACCCTAACAGTTATGTTTTTGAACTGTGGGAGGAAGCCAGGGGCGTTGCTAGGCACAAAGCTTTACTGGGGCACTGGCCCCCTACCGCATGTGCCCCTCCTGCCATACACAAATACAGACAAGCACACTGCCCCACCCTGATATATTCCTACCAAAATTACCAGTTGAGATATTAATGAGTGTAAGAGCATATTTGTTTTAACAAACATGAACATTTTCAACATTGCAGCTATAAAAAATAAGACATTACCAACTTTAAAAATAAAAAGTTTCCTTAAACACATTCTGAAGTAATCATTAATTCCTAGGTTTCCGAGTTTTAGTTCAGGGGAAAGTTTAACTCAACCCGAACTAAGTTTTTCTCTTATTTATTGAGCATTAAAGTGTACAGTACCTCCTATTTTTCACTTTTGCAAAGCGGTCAATCACTTGTGACTCAGCTTAGAAAGTTCTTCCTTTTCAACTGTTAAAATAGCAAGATGATGGAGCCTGTCCTGTCCCATTGTGCACCTCAGCCAAGTGTGGAGCTTTCTCAACACACTGAATGACCTTTCACAACTACAGCTGTTGATTGTGATCATGGGCGTAGGTTTGCATAGGGACCATAGGGACATGTCCCTACCAAAATTTTGAACCGACCTAATTGTCCCGACCAATAATTGGATGTAAGCAACATGTTTATAATTTACAGCAGTAGTTGTCGCAGCAGTTGCTTCTTTTCCTCTCGCAGCTCCTCTGCCTGGTCTCTCCTGTCCCTTTCACATAGCAGCGCATGGAACTGTGCTGCGCTGTTTAACTCCACTCTCATTGGTTGTTCTGCCTTAAGTTCCGCCTTCTCTCTCTCTGATTGGCTGTTTTCTAGTCTGCGTGTGCTTGGAGCACAAAATTGAAAATTTATTCACACTAGAATGCCGCGGTTACTACAATTAATATTAGGCTACAAAACAAGTCCCAATTTAAAAAAAAAGGAATATCATGTACACTAAAAAACAAAAACCTTTTTTTTTCTTTTATAAAACGAAATATTCTGAGTCAGCCAGGAGTTCTGAAGACTGCTGGAAAAATGGGCAAATAAAGTCTGTAAGCCATCAACATTTCTGATTCTTAGCCAAAGCCACCATAAAAAGAAAATGTGAGGGTTTCCTTTTTGCCTATATCTAGTTGCTATTACTGTTTTCATTTTTTGATGACTCTTTGAGAAAGTTCAGGTATAATTATTAGCAGGTGTTATTTCTCTTATAGAGTATAACAACAAGAAATGGTGCCTATACATCTGCTATTTTTGGTTAAAAATCATAATTAGGGTTCCACATAATAATAGTAATTTAATTGACTATTTATACTTCTAAAAATAGGATAAAGACAAGAACAAACAGAGGAAGAATATTAATATTGATTTTATCTTACATAGATTTCCACACATTCTATAAGTAAATTAGTACAAACATTAATGTCTGGTAAAAATGCTTGAATGTGGCTGTTTATTTTGGATATTATTAAATTCCAGATAAGATAGTGTTATATTGTCTTTTATAATTGCTAAAAGTGATTTTATATTTGAATACACTCATTCTACGGCTCATTCTTAGTGTTGTGTTTGTAGACAATGCCACTAAAAAAGAAAATAGACATAAGGAGCTATTTAAACAGTCAGACAGTAAGCAATATAGGACGATGATAAAAGGTTGTGTTTCATTTAATCCTTTACTATTAAAAATGCACTTATAGATTATATGATTATAGGAAAAACAGATATCCAGTAATAATGATGCAGGGCATCTTGTAGGTGAAGCAGCTGCCCTTCAGTGCTTCAGGTGATGTCTAAATAAACCAGGTGAAACTAAAATATTTCCTCTTGAGGAATTCTGGATGGAGAATATTGACAGACAATTTTTTTTTTAAATCATATATATATATATATATATATATATATATATATATATATATATATATATATATATATATATATTGTATATATATATATATATATATATATATTGTATATATATATATATATATATATATATATATATATATATATATATATATATATATATATATTGTATATATATATATATATTGTGTTTTTACAATTTTGGTATAATTACTGATCTAAGTGGGTTGCTCTGTCGGGGAAAGGCACATTTTACATTTATATTACTGTATGTTTTAAAGTCTCCATACTCCAGTTAATGATAAATTACATACTAGTTGACGATTACTGAAATAATCAATTAATACGATTATTTTTTTCAGTCCCAGATAAAATACAGGAAATGGGCTATGCAGAGTATCTACAGCCCAGATGTTCAACTTTTATAGTGAAGTTAATATTTTAATGAATGTATTATTTTGCTTGATACAGAGAGAGCATAGTAGGTAAAAATATAAGAGTGGGATTTAACTCTGCACAATTCTATATCTTCAAAGGAAAATCCTGTATTTACCTTCTCTCTTAGTCGTTCAAATGAAAAGATTTTCAAAGTGGAAAAAAGTCCTAATTCCACATTCATCAGAGCCGGTGATACTTCAAACATTGATAAACAGCATCTAATGAGTGTAGTGCTTAAACAAATTTTATTAATGTAGCAAAAGGATGCTTTTCTCTTTTAACAATGAATTCCTCTTATTAGTACGGATGCTTACATCGAGCTTAAAAAAGGGCATGAATATTGCATAGCACCAATGACACCCGACCAATAGTGTCCCCACCAAAGTTCAAATCAAACCTACGCCCTTGATTGTGATTGTGAGGGAGATCTGGATGACCTGCGTTAGTGTTGGGAATATGATGTTATCAAGCAAGTTGAAAACACACTGCATATCCTTGATGACAAGGCTTTCTTTTTGAACCATAAAAAGCTTTCAAACCATTTTGAATTGAATGAAAGTTTTTTTTTTACTCCAAATTTGTCCTGGGGATAGTGGGACAACTTCACTTGTCTAGGACCATCATGCTTTCCCCCTAAGTCACTAATGTCCCCTTCTTGTTTGTGGAAGCTGGTTGTTGCATCCTCATAACCTCTCCTGTCTTTCACCTGTCTCTTGCCTGTCAGTCTCGCCTCCTCCTCCTCCCTTTTTCACTCCAGCACCTTCATTCTCATTCTCTACAGCAAACATTAAAAAACTTAAATTTATAATTATGTAAATATCTATCATATTGCTTATAACGTTCCTAATGTAACTAGTAAGCTTAAATCACTAATTCATCACAGGACCTTACCTCCCTCTCTCTCATCTTGTTTTACTGCTTCCCTGTCTCTGCTTCGTGTGAGGAATTTCCTGATATCCATCAACAAACCAATGCAGTAATTTTTAGTTAGTAGCCTCTAAAGCATGTGGTTTCACTGGGAAAATAATGAAAATGTCGGGTAGGAAACGTTACCAGAACAACGTTTCTTACCTGTCAATAAAAAATAAAAAAAAATGCGCCGCACAGTGTCCCATCCAACTCAGTTGAGAGCAGCACGTTAATTTAGCTGCAGTTCATGCAGTGACATGCGCTGACGTGGGGGTGCGAATACATCCTCAATTTGGAGTTAACAACACACTTGCTACGCATTTGAGTAGAAATACACGTCTCCTCCAGTTGGAATTATCTAAATTGATGCATTAAAAAAATGTATCACTGTTGCAAATATTCATGAGATTTACACTGGGGCACAGCTCATTTATACTGGGGCACGTGCCCCAGTAAATGGGGTCTGGCGACGCCGATGGAAGAAGCTGTAGTACCTGGAGAGAACCCACGCATGTACAGGGAGAACATTCAAACGCCATGCAGAAAGACCCTGGTCCAGAAATCGAACCCAGAACCTTCTTGCTACAAGTTAACCGTGCTACTGATTGTGCCCCTGTGTAGCCCAATATTCATAATCAAGATGGTAAAATTGGATAACAAGAATATGAGGGGTGAAGATTGGTGGTTCATTCTATGATAAAATGGGGACTCCTGTCTTTTAGCAGCCAGATGGATGGAATCTTCTGACAGTAATTTTTAAAACGCAGAGGGGAGAACTTATGTTGGTTCTGGTGGAATATTTTCAACTTTGAAAAGGATGATTTTAGGTTTAATTAAGCTGGAACTAAAAAAAACAAAAATGTAAAAATTATTATATTCAATCAAAAAAAATTCAAGAACATATGGGCATTATTTGGGATTGTGGCAATGGGTATCCTTACTCATGATGACTCATGAATAAGAATTGTTTTAGGTCATCTCTTCTGGCATGGTGCATTCTCTGCCAGTTCATATGTTTTTACTTAGCTCTTAACAGTTTCACTGACTGAAAACGGCCTCCGGACTCCTGTCAGCCAGGTTAATGGGGCATTTCTTGCTTGCAGCAGATCATACTGGCAAAGCTCTAAAATTGTTTAACTGCCATTGTTATAGCCCATATTTTTCTCTGATTTGTGACCAAATACTGACAGAATTTCACATATTCCAAGATATTTCAAGTATTTATTTGTTTTCATGTTTTAATTTATTCTATAAAATAAGCCTCTCTGTGACCAGCCATTAAATAAGCTTGCTAATGATACCAAGTATCTTAATTAATTTTCCAGTTAACTGCTCTTTTCACACATTATAAAGGATTGATTATCACTCTGGCTCAACTTTTTAGATACTTCAATGTCAGCCCTACAGCACAGTATGTTTTAGAACTGCACCATTCTGTAGTAAGTAAATATAAGTGAGTAAATATGAGTAAGCCATGCACATGACACAGTTTTAAATCTAGTTCAATTATTAAATCGAGTGAGATCAAACAAAAAGGCTGAAACAGCAACATGAAAAATACTGGTCTCATAGATCTGGGTTATTATAAAGATTAATGGAGTGGGCGCCCCACCCGACGGCTTATGATTTATTAGGAAACAGATATATACTTTATAGAATATCTTTATATAACAATGGAGTTCTTTAGAAATAAGGAGACACTTCTGCAAATGAAAATTGTTAGCATTTACAGCACCCTAAAAATTTTATCAATTATTGTACAGAAAAGTGCAACGGTGTTAAGCCAAATTTATACTCCAGAACAAAAAGTTATACATTTTGGAATGCACCTACATTATTTTAATTCAGATACAAAAGATGTTAGGTAAACTTTTACCACAATCTGAACTCAATAGAATCAGTTTCTTTCATAATTCATGGCACATTTAGATAATGAAGTCATTATTACTAACAAAACAGTTAAATGTCAAATTTGTGAAATACATGGACTTTTTTTTTATGTGTAATCATCTGATTTGATGTTATTTCTCCAGAAATAGAAGTATAACTGTTAGAGATTTCCTTTACTGAACCTCGCAGAGTTACATTTATTTTATCAAAGGAGTAAACATCTCAAATTCTTTTAGTCTAAAATGACTGCAACAAATCTGATTTAGTTCCCTACCTGGAGGCAATTAAAAACTAATTGTTTAATCAGCTGCGTAACATAACACAAAACACCCAGTAGAATATATTTTTGTTTCAGTGGTTTCACCACCGTTTTATTGAAGTTGTCAATGCTTTAACAAAAACAATGATTTTCACTTTTATAAAACGACATCTATTTTTCACGAACGTACTGTCCATAAATCTGGTGCTCATTGCCATCTTTCCTCAGAGTACTGGCTTCAGTGGGAGACAGGACCTGTGTTTATGTGTTGAAATACAGCAATTTATCATCCAGTCCCAAAGAAATGGTCAACAACAGGAACAGAACTGCACACAACTCCAGATTAATTACCTCAGTTTTTACCTGCCTGATGGATGAAGTATAATACTACAAACCACACCACACAAAGAAATATAATTAAGAAAATAATAAAATATGGCAATTGACTGCTACTTACAATAAATAAGCATTGTTCAACACAATTTGCTGGCAGATCACCCTGACCAGCTGCTTAAAATGTGCAAAAATTATTATCTCAAGATAACTATGACCATTAACAAAGAGGAAAATCTTTGGAAGCAGAATGGAGAAAAGGGGCCACAATTCAGTGTCCCTGTTCATTGCATGGCCGCTGAAAAACAGCAAGATATGTGAAAAAACAACAAACTCCCCAGGGACCAACAAACTCCAATAAATATCAAATAGATTTTAGTAATGTGTTCTGCAAGCAGCTACTACAATAGGACAGTGCTTATCAACATAATAAATCCTTTAACCTACTCATGTCCATCTGTAGCTGGAGGAATAATATATTCCCTCATTATCCATTGAGTGATGTACTTTTTCGAGATGTACTTTTGAGTTGTTAATTTGTTATCCTGAATAATGACAATGCCCTTGTTATGAAACTGCAAAAGTTCCTGGTAAGAAAAAAAAATCTACTTGTAGGACAAGACGTTCTCTTTTGCTCCTCGTTATGCAGTCAAAGTTATTGTAGGGCAAACGACAGACAAGTGGCCGCTCATGGGGATCCTTCACCTTCACATTGGCAGTGAGCCACCATTATCAGTCAGACCCAAATGTTGGAAAACCCTGTGCCATTAGTCAAACACAGATTGAAAGTGACAGCTAACCCCCGCTGACGGTCTTCCTGCACTCCATTCAAGTTGGATTTTGTTGCAGCATGGCGTTGCTTCCCTTTAAGAACTTGTAGACTATAATACATTTTTCAGGGGTGTGTTACGATTAATAAACAATTAGTGCCTTGAAAAAGTGTTTTGGCACTAAGCTTTTTTCACACTTTTTCTATTTAACTCACAATCCTCAATTCAGTAGAAAATAAAGAGACAGACATATACAAAATAGTGCTTACTTGTCAGGTAAAGCATACATGGTTTTAAACTTTTTCCCCCCACAAAATTATGAAGGTTAGTGTGGTTAGTGTGTTTTAAAAGTATAGTGGAGGATGTTCTTTTTCCGGGTGGATCATCAAAATAACTGGTCCTCCTAATTCTCAATCATTCTGGTTATATGTTTACATAAGGCCGTCCTACATGCTCGTCCTCATTTTCATTTCCCGGTGGTAAGCCTCAAATAGTGGGAAAATTGCAAATCTTCTTTTTGAAAGTAAGCTTATATGAGCGATGCAAACAGTAACTTTTAAACAGAGCATGCACAAAGACAAATGGGCTTGCGCATGATCTCGCAAGGGTTTAATAGGTGTTTCGTCTCAGGCACGGGTACAGGGTTGTGGATGTGCTTTTTTTTAATGTAAAGAGGGCGGTTCTTTAAAAAAAAAAAAATCTTCGACAATCCTCCACTATATTTTTAACCTCCTGTCTTATAAAATTTTGGAACAGCTTCTTAATGCAATTACAGGTAAAGGTCTTTTTTTTAGCATATCTAGTTCCATAAATAAGAGAATGCATCACATTGGAGCTCATTCATCCGACTGAAAATTACTTTTGAAAATAACCTTTAAGCGAGAGTTAAACATTCTTTTAATAAATAATTTGTTACAGTTTGATTGAGGCTTCTCTCTATCAAACTGCTCTTAGAGTTAGGTAAAAAACAGCTTTAGCTTTAGGGCTTACTACAACGTGTTGCTTCCCACCATGATGCTCCAACCATCTGAGCTTGCCTTATTTTCCTGCTGCTTTAAAAGTAAAGGAGATTACCGCAACTTTTTACCAGGACCTTGTTCCTCCATGACATAATATTAACTTGTGTATATTTCAAAACTAAAAGTTTTATCTTTCCCTACATATCTCATAGCTAGGGAAAAAAGAACAGTCTCCTGATAAGTGATGGGGAGCTTTGACCTAATAACTCTGCAATATTTAACTGTGATCATCTGTAAAGTAGACAGAGAACCATATTTCAATTAAAGGCTCATTAAAACCTAAATTAGGCAATGACCGCTGAAAGGAACTTGCACAGGGAAGAGAACAGACAGGTAGACATGAGGTTTTAAAACATCTTTCTCTAATTAAAATATGAACTCGGGATTTGGTTTAGAGGGCATATTTAATTTCATGTCAACAAGAAATTACCTCCAGACTACAAGTGCTCCTTGATAATACTGCAAAGCTTTTGTTTTTATGCTTTATGAGCTGTTCACTGCTTTGTTTGGGGGGGAAGTATTTTCCTGGGCTGTGTAATTAATCAGTTTTTATGGTTTTGACTTCCAATAGATATTTTAGTGCTAATAGTGTTTTGATGTGTGATATTAAAAACTGAAAACTGTGGAATGTTTTGAATACAGTCGCCAGAGTGAACCCCTTGTAGAAACACCTTAATTGCAATTACTGATACATTAATTTTGGAGTATGTGTCCACAAGTTTTATAAAAAGGTCAAGTGGTTGTCAATATTTCACTCAGCTCAGTCAAATTCAATTGAGTCTTATAACAGAGATCAATTTAAACTTTACAATACTTTGACCATTCTAACATAAATTCATTTTAACCTTTGTGGCAGAAAGTTTAGTCATGAGACCACAACATACTGTACTGTAACTCCTGACCTTTCAGCTCTGTTCCTTTGTCCTTATGATCCTTTTTTTCCCTAATGTTCTTTAAGAAGCATTTGAGACCTTCACGGAACACGTGAATTTATAACAAGATTGAATTATCTACAAATGTATTTGTAGATACATTTTACTACCTACAATCTGATCTCACTTGGTTGCACAAGCTTTTATCTTGGACTATCAGAGGTTCAAAAAGGGCATGCATTGTTTTTCTTTAATTTACATTGCATGCTACTTTGTTTAGGTCTGTCAATGAGCATGGTTCATAGGTATTTTATTAGGTTTGAGGTTGTAAATAGACGAGATATAAAAAAGTTTAATGAATAGCAGTGCTTTTGGAAGGTACTGTATCCAGTTTCAGTGAGATTGTGTTTTTAGTTCAAAATCTCCTGGGAATCTCTGAATGTCTGATGTTAATTAAAACCTAAGAGAGTGGACTCTGCTGAAAAGTGATCAATTATTCACAAGGATCTCAAGTTATAAGTCATACAGAGGGTTCTTACAACAATCCATCCTTGACCCAGTCCTTTCATTTTGGGTCATATTTCCTCTTTAAAAATATCCAGTACAGAATATTATAATAATATAAGACAAAAGGATGTTTAGCAGGCTCGCTGCTGCAGCCGGCCGGCCAGGGAGCTAGCTGCCTCTGGCTTATCTGCCCTCACATAGCCCTGTAATCTGAGAATGGTGTTCACAATCAATGCTGGGAGGGAGAGAGAAGACAAGACCAATCGATGCCTGTTAGAAACACTACGGTAATTGTGCGTTTATTAGTTCAGAGCAGCAAACCACAATGTTCCTTAGTTGACCAAAAGATAAAACTTAGGTTGCTGAATTTTAACTACTTCAGTTTATCCCTTTACAGGGACTAAATCAAACGTATTCTAAGACTGATTATTCTGATCACCAGCTGTTTCCCCAGTCCTTATAATGCATAACAAGATGGAGCATTCTGTTTAATAGAGGCCCATAGCAGAATAAGACAGTCCAATTAGCATATTATGGGTCAAGTGAGGGAATGCTGGAAGAAAAGTAGAATTCTTATATGCAGGAACCAAATTGGCAGTTCTTAGGGGAGGATATTTTGCTTCTACAGCAACAATAAAACAGCTGAATGCATGCTAGAAGTTGCCAATTAGACATAAAGTGTTGCCAAGGCAGATGGGAAAACCATTAGTTTTGTGGGTGTTTGGTCATAAACCAGCACATTTAACTAGTTAAACCTTCATACAAAACAAGCGCTAGATATAAAAGAAGCAATGTCCCCAAGACAACAAGGTAATCTATTTAAATAGCCAAATTTCTTTCACACACCTAAAAACAATATCAGTATATATATTTTCTCCTTCATGTTTGGACAATATATTTATTTGTTGTTTCAGAAATTTTATTCCAGATTGAACGCATGCGAAAATAAGGGATGGTCTTCTCTGATTTCACAACAGTATTATAATAATAATAGTTTTGTAGTATCGTCATTGAAACAAGCTGTATTTGCAAAACATTTTATGAATATTTAATTAAATTGCTTATAGATTAAAAAAAATTACTGATATATAAATAAAACAACTAATGTTGCTAATCCTATATTCACATGAACATGCACACAAAAGTCTAATTCTTGTGCGAATTCTCATTTGAAAAAAGGGCATAGAAAGAGGTCAGAATGAGCTCTATTTCATTATAATAAAATTGATAAAACATGAACTTAAAGTCAATATCAGAAGCATTATAAAAGTAAAATACCAGGTTATGACTCCGTTAATTTTGAGTGAAGATGTGGTATGACAGAATAATTGCACATCTGATAAACAAGCTTGCCACAGTCTTTTCCGCTTTCACATGTCAAACACCCCCCATTACGGCATTTTTGCTTCAGAAACAATGCAAATGCAATTGGACATATATACTGCAATAAGAAAAGCATATAATATCACTCATATTGTCATTGTGATCCAACGGATCTTCTGACTATGCTCTGATATCTTTTTTTAATCATTTAGGTTAATTCATCAACTATACATCAATCAAGTGAATGGCAGCAGTGTATGAGGATATCATACAGGAGAAACCAAATAGAGAGTAACATGTTGGTATTTTAAAAAAGGAGGAAGAATGAAAAATAAATAAATTGGTTAGAAACAGTTTAATTTATCAATAACATATTTTGTTTTAACTACTTTTTGGTTCTCAGGTTCCTTTATTGTGATGCTGTGTTATTTAAGTTCTTAAGCTCTTAATTAGATCAGATCTTCAAAGAAAAGGCATGACATTGTTTCCTGAACAGCTGATTGGCTGCTGGGTGGAGCGTTTTCTAGGATTCACATCAATCCTAAAAGCTAGTCTGCCCCGATACAGGTTTGCCATAAAGTGTACGTTACCACGGTGACTAGGTCCGCTAAGAAGGAATCCAGCTTTGTGGTAGTCAGAGTTTAGGCTGAACTCGTCTCGCTAACCCAATAATACTGCTTCGTGGTTCAGGCATCAGGCTATTTTATTTTTTGGCCAAAACAAAAACCGAATACACAGAGACAGCCATGTGGTTCCTTCACTGATCTCTATTTATTCACTGGATTGCTGATTGCCCGAAAAAAAATGAAGCCACCAGCCAGCATGTTGGTACTCCCCACTCCCACAGAGATGCACAGTAAAAATGTTTACTTGTGTAGCATTTGATTGTAGAAACAAGCAGTTTTCCGGCTGTGGGAAGATGTTTCACAGGTAATTTAGAGTCAGTGTATGTACTAACCAAGAAAATCCATATATAGGCCAATGTATCCTTTAGTATAGTATGTAGCGTAACATTAGTCTGGCTATCTTGGAGTGACTCAAAGCTATTGACTGAGTTAATCACTGACATTGTGTCCAAAGTTGGAAAATAGTAAGTAGAGTAGACAGTAAGTAATTGTGAAATGTTAATGTAGTAATTCTTCATTAAGTGGAAGACTGTCATTTTTTTTGTGTTTGTTGTATTTTTCATTTGAAAAAGTCATGAGCTGAAATATATTGTATATTTAAGACCAATGCATAGACAGAGCTTAAAAGTATCTGCCATCATTCATGCACAATTTGCAAATAGGAAAATACTATAGCAGTAACAGACATGTACTTGTAATTCGGTCTTGATGTCAAATTTTGAAATTAAATGTAATAATTTATAACAACAATAAAATGTATATTACATGTACATCAACAATGTAGCACTTTTGGCACTTCAGTATTATTATGCTCCATTACAACTTTACTTGTTTGTGATGGATTTGTGTAATATGTTATATTACATGATTTATAGACTTAATTGGCTTCAAAATGACTATGCAATGTGATTTGCCCATTTTCTATTATAGGTAAAAGTAATCTACTTATGCTATGAAACAGCTAGTGTATTTCAAAATGATGAATTTATCTTTATTTTAAAAGTCTTAAGCCCCCCTGAAAATTAGATAATCATCTTTTTTCGATGGTGTGGCGCACGTATTGTTTACATTGCGACCGGTCTAACTAGGGAGTACCAAGATGGAGTCTGGTGGCTTCACTTCAACCTCGTACTACCAATAGGTATTCAGCAGTCCAGTGAATAAATAGAGGTCAGTGGGTTCCCTCCATGGGTCCATTTAGCCTATCAAATTATCGTAGCAGGATTTTGCCCTGCCAAGTAAAGTAAAACAATTAGGGCTCCGAAAATGTCACTTCTGAAATGTTAAACAATACCTGCAGCTGCTAAGGAAGCAGGAAACAGAAAAGGTAGAAAAGTGTGCTGACATTCAGAATCAACCCTCAAACTGTTTATTTGATGCAGCAGAACTGATGAAAGTTCCCTTATAAAAAGTAGTTCACTTTAACAACAATAATAAAAATGATTTGCCTTTATCACTTCCTAACAATGACAATTTCAAAAGCAGTCCGAGAATAACAGCATTACATTAAAACGGCTGTTCTAGAAAAACAAACAATAATCTCCACCCTTTACGATATCCCAGCAGATATCAGCTAAGGCACTTACAACTAAAATGCAGGCAGCCTTAAAGAAGAACATAGCCTATAGCAAACCTCTCCACTCAGTTGGCAATATGTTAAATCTAGCACAGGCAACTGACAGGATTCCATCAATTATTCAGGACAAGAAAGGCCCACAAAGAGTACAGCACCCTCTGGTCCCACAGCAGTAAATCACTGTATAGTATACCATCTGCTGCATGTCATATTCATCGGTTTCTGTGTGCAAAGGAGTTTACTGCAACATTGATCCTAAAGTCCTGCTTTATTTTCATTGTCAAACATCGATTGGAAAGTAACATATAAAACAGTCCATGATGAAAATATGACTAACAAAGACTGCAGTGTCTTTTCTAAGATACTTCAGTAACATAGGTGAAGAAACAAGAACTCAAGAGACTAAATATTCCATGATCAGACCTAAATAATGCAAAATTTCCTTTTTCAACACTAAAAACCTGTCACTAACATTACAAAAAATGTGTAAAAATGATATTTATACAGTTTGCTGGAAAATAAAGGTCATTATTATTTGGGATGACTTCAAACTAAATCTATGATACCTGTAGTGTTTTTTAGATCTTCTTTTTTTATAAGCAGATTGTATGTGTTTATTATAAACACAGCTGTCAGAACCCAATGACTTGTTTTCCTGGGACCTTTGCCATTTCCCAAACTGAAATGAATGAAAATGAATCCACTGCAGTACTCATTATGTTCCTGATTAACAGTTATTTTGGCATGTCAAACTCGATATCATGCTTTGTCATTCACCCTGTCAAAAACGCAGCTCATCTTATTATTTGCGCAGTGTTTACATGTTCTGGTGTCGCAGTGTGAGTCACTCCTCATAAATTTTACCTATTCTGTCAACAAAATGATTTAGAGAATAATGTATATGATTTATAAATTATAAATTTGATAAATCGTAAAAAGTCATTGTATATCTAATAATGCGTCTTAGATGAGGATGTTTCATTTAAAAATCAACACCAGGTCCTGTACCTTTAAGAGCTTACTTTTACTCAGAAGCATCGCTAAGTCTGAGTGGCAGACTTTGTGGAGACCTTCTTCTCTGAGCACTGCCAAATCCTGCAGTTAAACAGTTTAGAGGGAAAACTGCAAAATCTGTTAGAGTAAATTTGGTGACTTCTCTATTCATAATTTGTCTGTGCTTTGATACACAAAAATTCAAACATTTATTTAAGTCCTAGTGATTCTGTGCATCCTAGTGCATTCTGTCACCTGTGAATTTTCTATCTGACCATCCTGAAGGCAAAAACAGCTAAGTAAGTTATAGCTAAGTTATATGCAAAACATTTTTGAAATTATAGGAGAGGGGGATTTTAAGTTGATGCGCTAAAAAACGGACGTGACTTCTGCTGAGTATGAATTCAGGGGCTGCGTCCTGTGAAGGCCGAGGTGTCAAGGCCTGTTTGGATGGCAGACTCCTCATTATGCGGCCGACAAATGCATCCTTCTTTTGCCCGTTTTGAAGGACGGGTCGAGTGTATCCTACGTTGCCTTGAGTATCCCGTGATTCATTTTGAGTTCAAGCAAGCCACTTACTCCATGCTCTGAGAAAAATGGTAAATAGCACAGAACAGTGGTGAATATTGTAAGATCAGTTTAATATAATAGAAGTTTGTGAATAGTTCCGTCTGAAATTAATGAAAATAGTTGTTTTAAATGGTTATTGAGACAGATATGTGGCGGGTAATGTTTGGTTTACTGAAAGGTTTTATCTGTCCCTGTGCAAATGGGTTTGGCTGACATTGAAGCACAGATTCTAATAGCGGCACAGCATGGGGACTATAAATATGATATTCGCGATGAGGGCACTGCTGCTGAAGCTCCTCGAAAAAATTTTATTAGCACACAGAACAGTAGTGAGAAATTCAGTATCCATTCTTATCTGTTTGAATTCAAAGCCAAAACTCTTCCGGCCTCCTTATTTTCATTGACCTCGAATGATTCAGTCCATGTAGACCAATGACATAAGCAAGAGCGACTCCATCCTGAAGTCACATCCCTGTGACACAGATTACTTAAGCAGCCAACTCCCAATCCACTTTCTCTTTGCCTTGGGCCCGTGGGTCTAATATGGCAGACATTACACCTGTTCTCAGCTTAGGCTTCGTTATGTGGCTACCAACCCCCCTCCGGAGAAGAGTCTGTACTTGCTGGACTGAACCAGACTACACCCTGCCTACGATCCTGAAAGAGCTGAAGTAGTGTTTTGTTTCCTGCCGTTCAAACCAAGTTGAACACAGTGTTATGCGAATCTGCCTGCTGAAGCAGATGAGAGAACTAGCCTATCGACCAACCTTAACCAGCTGTGCAACAGCCCGGACCCAAATGCTGTTCATCGAGGCGCTGCTACTAAGCCACCAAACAGTGATCCCCTAGTCTGGCCACTGTTGAGAGCCGTGTGGCTCCCTGCCTGAGCCGCTGCCACAGAGTAAAGGGCTTGTTATTCTCCCAGCAGCAGTGTGTCGCAGTGAGCTTGACGCAGACATTTTCTATTTATGCTCAATTTTGAAGCGTGGTCTGCGCTATGTTATATTCCACACCACAATGCAAGAGGTACAATCACTAACTAGCTGTGGGTCTAGATACATCTGAGGGCGGTGAGGAGGTGGGGGTAAGTTTGTCCGACAACGGAGGGACATGAGGGCGAAGAGGAGCCTGGATCCAGGTGGAAAAAGGTTCCCAGCGTTCTCACGCACCTCACTTTTCTAGCTGGTCCAACTTCACGAGTTGTTTTCCGCAATTGTGGTCATACAAACAAAACAAGCAAGCAAGCGAATATAGATTTGACCAATCAGAGGCCTACACTGTCTGAGGTCACCTACAATAGGGAGAGGTGCAGCACAGTGTCTGTGGAGGGGGCGGAGACGTCTCTGCGTTCAATGCGACACCTACGCAGACGACCTAGTTTCAAAGTATAAATCAGACTTAACCCACTGCCGCTTTAAGGATATTTAATTTTTCAAGCTGCTGTGAGTGATCAAATTGAGCGATGCATATTTGCCTTTGTGTTTTTGCATCAAAATAATGAAAGTCTCTCCGACAGCTGCCTGTTGGATGAGCAAATCATGTTCCTGAGCCTAATTGAGCCAGACTTTGTCCCCTCCTTTCCAAATCGGACTGAATGGAACCAAACCGAACCCACTTTCCACCAAACCAACACCGTAAACTCCCTTTTCAGCTCTTTTCATTTGAATATGTTCATCTGAAGTATTGTGCTTGGGTGAAAAATAGTTAAAATAGATATTTTTACATGTGGTTTTTGTGTTTTACTTTATAGAAGCTTCTTATTCAGCTGCTGATGGTTCTTTAATTAAGAGTTCTGAACTGAATGCACACTGAGCCTGACCAAACAGTCCATGCTGTATTACTGTCTGCTTAATTTCTCTTATTCCATTTGTTTTAAGAGTTAAGCTACTTCAGTTGAACTGGCTAACGTCGTAAGCTCCAAGCTACCTCGTCTTTGTCCATGTGTACAGTATAAGTGATGGCAGCCATCTTATAGCAATGTGTTGCAGCTCTTGCTACAAGATGCTACATTTTATTGCATTTCTAAGCCATTGTTCATTATTCACTGTAAAACCAAAGGAAGCTATACTGTTTTGATTGCACTTAAGATCTCTGCATCAATGCTATTCAATGTTATTTATCTGCTGCTATTTTAAGGGATACTCTAAATGCATTATGCCTTAAAACTGCCCAGAGACTCTTTGAGCTGACTCTTAAACTCCCTTTTTTCCCTTTTTTATTAGACTTTCATTAACTTGTGCTTATTTTCAGTGGTGTTTAGTGGATGTATAGTTATTAGATAAAATAATGCTAGGATATGGATTATTAGCTAATAAAGGTACCAATAGTTAAACTAGTGGTCTTTTGTGGTTATTTTATGCAGTAAAAGTTTTATTATTCAGAGCCAGATACACCTTCCTTTGCTTTAGATTTGAAGAAACAAAGACGAATTTTTCTTTGGTGATTAATAACAATTCTGTTAGCCATTGTCTAAATTACTAAATTGATGGAGACAACTGGATTTTAACAGGCGGTCCAGAAGTCCATCTTTGGATCAAAGACTAAAGAATCTTGGTGAGTATGCAGATATCAGTTATAATAATTGAACTAATAATCATTAATTGGCTTTACTCTTGATTTAAATAACCTACGAATTAATTATAACGCCCAGCTCTAGTTATTTAATATATTCGTAATCTTTTGGTAAAATAGCACAACAAGGTTTAACTGATCTTTGTGGTGGACCCATGCTCTGTCTTTTGCTGTGATTGATTAAATTGACTGATCAACCATTTGCCAGGGAGTGCTGGCCAAATGTATTTAATTAACAGTGTCTGACATGAGGATAATAATGTTCTTTTTAGCAAAAAAAAAAAAAATAGATAGTAAAAAAATATCGTACGGATTTTCATCTTCGGTTAATGTACTTTCCCATACTGAAATCATGTCAAATTGGAAGTAAAATAAGCCTGTCATGTAGATACTCCAAATAAAGTACTTCATACTTTTGTCTAATGTCCTTTCTTCAAGAAAGAGCAGCTGTCAAAAAATAACCAAGTAAATTAAACATATCCTGAAATTACCTTGTTCAAGAATTTGGTCCAATGTTGTCACAGATTAGGTTCTCTTTTTAAAGTCTTTAAATACTGTAGCTTCATGTATTTACAATCCCATAGGGCTGGAAAGTCGTGCTTGCAAGGGAAGCTGTTAAAACTATTGCTCCTAGACATAATGCACAATTTACTTCAGCTGCAGATTAACTTTTCAATTTGAATTCCTTTATTCTGTAAAAAGAAAATGATGAGGCTGCAAAAAAGGATTCTCAGGAAAATATCCTGGAGCTTTCCAGCAGCATGCAAGAAACTAGATAAGGAGAAACTGTCAGTTGGAGTGTTTGAATGAGCCCCTGTGTAATTCACATTTTTTCCATGCTTTCA
The DNA here is from genome assembly GCF_016077235.1 of Cyprinodon tularosa. Classification (NCBI taxonomy): domain Eukaryota; kingdom Metazoa; phylum Chordata; class Actinopteri; order Cyprinodontiformes; family Cyprinodontidae; genus Cyprinodon; species Cyprinodon tularosa. The sequence goes on along the minus strand of NW_024038657.1, from coordinate 1,657,627 downwards.
GTTTGAGAGCAGCACAATCAGCTCGGCACCAAAGGTCCGTTCAGCTGTCAGAGTTGTAGCAGCAGGGAAACCCGGTCAAAACAGGGTCAAACAAGAAGCATGCCAGCTAACACAGGGCAAGGATAAGTTGTCCCGTCTTTGCTCACAGCATTCCCTTCACAATATTGGTGTTTAAAAAAAGAATAAATAAATAACTTACGCATATTATATGAAGTTAAATGAGTCTTTCTAAAATTGGCACCCTTATAAAGATGTGTAAAGGTTACATGATTACTGACTGGTCTCACTAGTAAAATCAATACTCCCTGTTTTGTTTTGTTTTTGTCTTGTTTTTTTTTTTTTTCTTTTTGATGATTTGTTTGAAAGAAATAGAATACCGGCACAGATTCAAATTGAAAATATAATTTTTCATATGTTGATATTTTCTTCACATTTCAATAAAATCAAATTACAAAAAACACATTTATTAACTAAACCATTACTCCCTCTTTGTAGTAAAAGTATTATAAAGTAACCCCGCCTCTCGCAACCCCACTTGGGATTAAGCGTGTTAGAAAATGGATAGATGGTATTATAAAGCACTAATGCAATTTCTCATATCAACAGTCACAGAAATAAAAAAAAACACTTCAAACTGTAACTAAGGTTGGACCCTAGTTAATCTGTCCACCTCACAAAGTGAACAGGGTGATTAGAGGGCAGAGAAAGTTAAATATGCTGAAAAAATACAAAAGCTGGAGTCACATGTCTCCATAACAGCTATTTGTCAACATCCACTTTCCAGCCAGTTTTAAGGGACATAGACTGGGAATAAGCTTTATTTGCCCCTTTATTATTCATTAGAGTATAATATGCCATTTAATAAAAATAACCCCAAAACATGAATGTATTCAATTGACACATTTTTAGAATATTACCTTTTTAATGTTCTTTAAAAATGTAACAAAAATTGAAAGGCTCTTTCCCCCAAACCGCTGTGTGCAAAGACAGTTTCAGCAGTTTTAGCTGTGTGACTCTGTACTCTGGATGTGTCAGCCATTGATTGCAAACATGCAAACAATTGTAAAGCCTAAAGTGAGTAAAGTCTATAGGTAGTTTTTTGTACAAGCAAAATAAACAGGTTTTGATGCTCTTTAAGGTTTTATCATAGGTGCAGTAGTAGCTTTTGAACATACTATGAGTTCAGACAAACCGGTTAGGTTTGCACCCGCTTCATTTTTTCTTGCTCGTTTGACAGGTTTGCAGCGTGCACACATATTCTAATGTACAAAAAATTTAAAGCATTGATCCGTTTTACCCTGCTTACTGTGAACCATAGTGGTAGATAGGTGATCATTTATAGTGCTTTCGAATTTGAGGATCCTGAGAACGTTGCTAAACTGCACCTTTATATCAACTCATTAAAATACCAGACAATTCTTCCTCTTACAAACATCTAATAAAAGACTAACTTTACTGAGTCTTTGGACAAGGTATAACTATAGAAACCTATGGCTAATGATTATATTAACATAATATATATGCTTAAATCTAGGCTTTTCACATATCTTTATTTTTCCATTGTTAAAAATAGTAATTGTCTTGATTTCTTTTTTTTTTTTTTTTTTTTTTTGTAAGGACAGCCAGAACATTTATCTAATACTTAATATCATCCACCATTACACAGTTGATTGCTTTAGAATTACCAATAAAAACTCAACTCTTCTAGCCATGCAAATGTAATCAGGTTATACAATACCTTAAACTAAAAAACAGAAAAAAAATATTAAAATCAAACATCCACTTAATACCTCATCGTTTGTCATGGACTGCTCCTGACCATATACAGTAGGTTGTATTCACCCTCCATACAATAGGCCCATCCCTTTTATGTAAGCACATAAATAGCCACAAATGGGCTGCAATAACTTGCTGAATATAAGAACAAGCTGTAAATGTTAACCAAATATTTATCCACTATGTCAGTGAGTAGTCTAAATATCTAAATATCAGACTTGCTTTCAGAGTGTCTTAGTCACATCCCAGTCAGGGACTACAAAGGAGCCATGTCCTAGATAAACAATACCCTGCACTGCATTGAAAAGCTCTTTATAGCATTCAGGTTTATGACATCAGACTGTGTAAAGGGATGCACATCGCTTCCAGAGCTGCAACAAAACAGGCCCAAAAGCCCTCCTACTATCAAGTTAATAACAACATACATTCCCTGAAAAAAAGTTTGATAATTATAAGGTGATAAAAAGAAAGGGACATAATTAGGTTGAGTTTTAAAGCATATCAATTAAGTAGTTTGTGTGGATCTCTGTATGGATCTCTGTATTTTAAAAATAATTAAAGAAAATTTGTAAAGATTGATAAATCTTTGCTCTAGGATTGTCTTCAGAAGCTCAGAAAAATGGCCATGGGCTTTTATTTTGCTCAATATAACAAAGAGTACCATGTCCCTCTTGCAAAGATCAACTATTACCAGGCTTATCATGGGATGTAATTGACTCTGCAACGCTCCATCATGCTCTTGGAAGCACCAACCAATTTGCTGTCAAGTCAATAATCTCATCAGGGGAGATCAAATCTAGAAGATTTTCACAATTTGTCCATCTCACACACACAAAAACTCATGGAGAAAATCCCATTGAAACTTTATATTTCATGATTTAAATCCAAAAAATGAAAATAAATATGAAGGCCTTGTTTTGGTTATATTCTTTCAACTCTGCAAAATTGGTTATGACTGAAGTTATATCTGCTGAATACAAATAAGAAGCTGTGATCTTGGCAGCTAAAGAACGACCTTAGAGGAAAATTAGCAAAAATATTTGGCTCAGCACCTTCAGCTTTATAAGCTGTCTGAAAATAAATGTTTCTACAGTAGCACAGCCAGAGTTTATTAGCTCAGCAGCTAAGATGGGGAAAGGTAAGAGCTCTAGGTAAGCCAGAAAGGAGGCCCTACCACCTTTGTTTTATTTTACGTTTTTTCTGCCAGTAACTTTATAATGGATGCAAACTGGGATATTAAAGTGGATTTGATGGTTCGATTCCTAGCATATGGTCGTTCTGCATGTTCGCCCCATGAATGCATGGGTTCCCTGGCTTCCATCCATAGTCCAAAAACATGGGTATGCGGTTGGTATGTGACTAAATAACCCTTTGGTATACAATATGTGTATACGTGTTTTTCTGTGAAAGACTGCTGACCTGTCATCGGTGTCCTCCTCTTATTCCTCATGGACTGCTGGCAATAAGCACTAGCCCGAACCCCAACTCCCGATCATGACCAATTAATTGGCAGAATATGGGTGGTTTTATATGAGGAATTGGGTAGATTTGCAGTTGTTATTATTTTTAACAATATTGTTATTTTTTTAACAATATTGTCAACCCCTGTACCCCTGAAGGGTGAATGAAAATAAACACTTTAAAGGTGAATCTTGTTGTAAGATAACTACCATCTAAGACTAGATTATACTTGTTCCAAAGTCCACCTTTCCACTGTTACAATGACGCATTAATGACCATTTACATCTCTATAGATAAATTCTGGGATGCTTTTCTCTGTTTCAATTAAGTTTCCAGTGGAGGTTGGTCCAGCATAAGTGACCTGTTAAAGATCATCCCATAAAACCCCAGTTAGATTCTGATCTGAAATTTGGCTAGATCACTCCAAATCTTTACTTTGTTTTGGTTTTGCTGTAAACTCAAATCCACTTGATTTTAAGGTCAAAAATTGATGGCCGGACTTGTCCCTTCTGTTTTTGTTTTTTGTTTTTTGGTAAAGGGTAGAAATCATGGTTTGATCATTTAAAATTACAAAAAATCCTGAAGCAGTGCACTGATGTCAATGAAAGATTAAGTAAAACTTAAAACATAGATCTTTCATATAATATATAATATCTCGAAAAGTCTTACTAAATGTTAAAATCTCAACTTTTGAGCATACTGTATCACCTCCATTTTTTTTTTTTTTTTTTTTTGAGGTGGTGTTCATGACCCTCAACAAAATGTGCTTTTCAAATTGTACAAAATTGAAGAATTTTTCTCTTTACTTTTTGTTCTACAACTCTTTTCATCTCACTCTTTTAGGAAAAGCTAATTTGTTTTGCAATATCCTTCACCTCAAACCTCTCCAAGTAAAAAGTGTTTTTTATTGTACAGTACACCTACTCACTCTTCCTTTTACCTTATTTTTCTTTTAATGGAATCTTTGAAGCAATATGTTGTACAGTTGGTCTTAATTATACTTAAAGAAGTAGGTCACAGGTTACTTGAATCAATCAAAATGTAAAAATTCACTCATGCTGCCTACATTTTAATGGGGTTTCAGACCATTTTTAGGACATCACCCTCAAATAAGGTGCAAAGCTTTGGTTTATCTCAAAGAAGAAAAAAAAAATTTTTTTTTTATAAAGGTTTTCTTCTGTTTGCCTTGCTACGGGCAGTCCTCATGTCAGATAGGGATCTTTTCTTTTGGCAACAATGAGAAATGGCAACACTGTTGTATAACTACAAAAGTCCCTTGGAGGGGAAGAAAAAAAATCATTTTCAGGGCAATTAAGGCATTACATGGGATAGGAAATATTAACCTTCAAAGTTTCATTTTGATGTTTTACGATGAAGAAATATGCATATTCCTGCAAGATGGAAAAACCTAAAAAGCAAAAAGCAGATCCCTTACTTAAACTGTAACATTTTTTATTAGGGTTAGCTCATTCTGCTGTATCTGTTGCAGGTAGTAGGTGAAACTAAATTACATATTACAATTCTCGGGGTTCTGTAATCAAACTTTAGTAATATAGTTTCTACATAGATTTTACTGGACGCAATTCAGTACATACTATAGATCTGAGAGCAATGCTTTATGGAGTCTGATCAGCTGATAACCACTCATCATCTTTGGTCAGGAAACATTGATAATCCCTGAAGATGCGGTCTTTCCTAGTTCTCCCATTTACAATTACGGCAGCATATTTAATAATAATGTTGTAAGACTCACTCACCAAAGAGAGGAATATAAAAGTGGGGAAGCATTTGAATGTGTGGTGATTTGGAATTAAAGCTACTTAACAATCTTACTTTATTTGTGTGACAGGTTAGTAAGCAGTGGCAGCACATACTGTATCACACTGGAGTTTCAGATCTGGTAAAGTTGATCTCCAATAGAAGTTTCATTTAATCGATAATAAATGCCTGAAAAAAATAATTCTGTAAATAACCAGTTGACATTTCTCTTATTTTCTTTCTCTATTCTGCAAAGAAAAGAACAGTCATTTTGTCATCTGCGAGTTGAAGCTGAGTTCAGTTCTAGCCTCCTCTCCCACCAGATGTTTATGTGCCTTCTAGTAATATACTGAACCCAAACCTATTTACCAGTCTGTTGATGTATGCCTGATGTAAGTGCTGAATGAATTTAACTATGGTGAAATACCAAATATATAGTAATCAATATGACTTACAAAAGTGAAGTTGGAAAAAAGCAAGAAAGACTGCTGCATTAAAACAACTCAGAGGAGTCTATGTAACAGTAAGGTGTGGTGACAAAGATGCAAGCATAGGATGCAAGCGATAAAGATACGGTCAGCAACCAAGAAACGTGCCTTTTGAGACTGAGAGACTAAACGAGTTTGTGAGCCCTGACAGGAGCACATGGGACTATGCTTATGCACAATAATGCCTGAATGAATTTAAGATGTACCTCCATGGGCACTAATTCTCATACAAAAGTGAGCTCCAGCGACTCACTCTTCATCTTTGTCAAACAGAGGCACTCAGATAAACATTACAACCACGAAGCTTATAGTCTGCAAAGAACCTAAGTAAAAATAACCCCATCCTGCAAATTAAAACGACTCTCCCTCCCTCTCTGAGGTCCAGTTCAAATAGATCAAATGGAAATATACCAGCTGTGGTATATAGGAAGGTATTTTGCTGCAAATGGGGTGATGAACAGAGCAGTGCAGTCAACACAGAGATTTGGCTCAGGTATGCAGCTATAGGGAGAAACACTGGCTTTGAGGGCTGAGGGAGCAGATGGGATAGGGGTATGAAACTGGAACAAACAACTCTGGTTTCCTTTTGTTATATTTGATAATTTCAGTTTCCTAATGATCTCTGCCTGCTGGAAAGCAACCTTCATATATGAAAAACAGAGCTACTCGTATTCTTTTGTTGTCACGGCTCAGTCCTAGCAAGATATCTCCGCCTTTAGCTCCACCCTCTTATATTAATTATGCAGCTCAATGCAGCACTCTGAGTCCCTGCTGCAGCTCACCCACACTACAATCCTCTCCAGCTTTCTCCCACTCCCTCGGTCTCTGCAACTCACACAGATATCGAACTAGTATTTACATGCAAACTAATATCAAACATTTGATTTGAATAAAATAGTATGTATTACTATGGAGGGATTGGATCAAATCTTCTATTTTCAGATTTTAAAAGTTTAAAAGATAAATATTCACTCACCTAAACACACTCTTAACATATATTTTGCTTTAAAACATTTGCAGCATTAAATGGCTAACAAAAATAGGATACAGGGAAATTAAATGTAGATAAACTTCAGAGCAACAATTTCAACAAATGTGTTATTTTGTTTTTAAACCCAGGAAAGTAAACCTAGACTTGACTAAGAAAGTGGAGACATGTGAAAACTGCAAAACCACAATATCCATCCATTTTCTGTCACGCCTATCCCAAGCGGGGTCATGAGGGATAGGCGGTGCCTATCCCCAGCTGTCTACGGGGGGAGAGGCGGGGTACATCCTGGACAGGTCGCCAGTCCATCACAGGGCAACACAGAGACAAATAGGACAAACAACCATTCATGGACACACTCACACCTAAGGAGAATTTAGAGAAGCCAGTTAACCTCACAGTCATGTTTTAGTAGGCTGTGCAGTGGATAGCACTGCAGCAAGAAGGTTCTCCGGTCGATTCCCGGCCTCGGGTCTTTCTGCATGGAGTTTGCATGTTCTCGCTGAGCATGTGTGGGTTCTCTCTGGGTACTCCGACTTCCTCCCACAGTCCAAAAACACAACCCCAACATATTTCATAAATTTAACACATTTCTAGCAAAGAACACAATGGAGTAAGTATAATTGAATAGGAAATTTTGTTTCCTGCCTGACTGATTTCAAATAAAGGCCTTAAAACAAAATAACAATCTTCAAAAAGGGGACTGGTTAGTTAGACCTCCAGAAATGTTTCCTCATTTCTATTTTCATAAAAAACAAAACAAAAAATCACCAATCACCAATTTTTGACCTGGAGACAATATAACTAATCTTTGTGAAACACTTTGATGTCCCAGATATCTCTTCACAAACTCTCTACTCCATTCTCAGCTTTAGATAACTGTAGTTTACTTTCGTGTCTTTTGTCTTTTTCATATTTCTTGTTTTTGGTCAAGAAAATTTAAATAATTATTTAATTCAATTAAATAATACTTTATCAATCTCAAAGGGAATTTCACTTATTGTAAGCTACAAGCCCAAACAAAACTGATAGTTGAAAAAAAAAGTATAAAAACCTTTTAAACATGTTATTTATTTTTTAACAGTATTAACAAGAACATCAGTTTTGCCATTTTCAGTGTGACACAGCAACAGCATGACATTTATTTGCTACATTTCTTTCAAAACCTGCTGCTAATTTATGTGCTAATCAGAACCAAACACGCCTGAAGTGTCAAGGTAAACACACTTAACACCTGTCTGTTAGGATGTAATTGATTCAGCTACTCCACAGCAAAACGCGAGACACCAGACCATGTCACAGGAAGCCAAAAGAGTACACACTCCACGACACTTAATCAGCCACATCAGCAAACTAGAGGGAAATGGAAGAATATACAAACACAAAAGGAGGGGGAGGCTCTCGCGCTTTGGCCTTGCAGCCCCCCCAGGCAAGCAGTGGGCGGAAGCACAGCTACTGTTAATGGATGTAGAAACAAGCTTCTCCTTCAGTTACTTTGGGCTCTTCACGTGATGTGGACTCATTTCACATCTGTTTGCATGTGTTTACTTACATGTGCCTGTGTTTGCGTGGGCTTTTCTTGTCTGGCCAAATGCTGAAGTTGATTAATCTTATAAAACCTAAGTGTGAGACCACACTGTGAGAGTAATTAATGCTTTGTATACTATACTATACTATACTATACTATACTATACTATACTATACTATACTATACTATACTATACTATACTATACTATACTATACTATACTATACTATACTATACTATATTGTATTTTACTATACTATATTATATTTTACTATAGTATACTATACTATAATATATTATATTTTACTATACTGTACTATACTATAATATATTATATTATATTTTACTATATTATACTGTACTATAATAAAATTAATTACTGAAGGTAAAAAAAAAAAACTACAACCTGCTCGTATAGATATATTACCTTATTTTCCTTTTTCTTTGGACTTTGTATCTCTTGATTCTCTAATCTAGGCAATTTAGAGAAACATTCAAGAACCCCAAAACCCTAAAACAAAAGCAAGAGAGGCAGATGCTCCTACTATGCGAAAACATGACCAGGGAAGACATAGTTGTTCAGCCAGTATTTGGGACATTAAATGTGTAATTCACTTGAATAATCCAGAGGGAGCATCAACTGACTACTCCCTTTCTTAAACAAACACGACTTTGCAGGTACATATCCGTTGCTCTGGTTTACTATGTTACTGCAAATCTCTTGTGTATCAACTGATGTCCAAACTGCACAATGGAGGGTAAGAAGCTCTTTGTGATAATTCTGTTCACCAATAGACAGCCCTGTGTGTGGTACAGCTCTGCTGCTGCAGGGGTCTTTTCAGCGCATGGTGCCGGATGGTGAGCAGAGAACGCAACGGGGGCTGGGCACTGCAATGTGCTGCAGTGCTCACAGCTCTGCTATGCACACCCACTCTCTTCCATCCCTGCTCTGCCTATGTCAGCCTCTCAATCTCTGTAACCCTTTCTTGCTCCTGCCCGAATCATTTCTCTTTTTACTTCCATAAGAGGGCACTTCTCCTTTTTTTTTTTTTTTCCTCACTCTCTGTATGAAATATATAGATATATGCCTTCAATGCATTATTGAAGTAAAATTTTCCCCTTCTTTATCACATGCCTCCTGATATATGTACGTAATATACCAATGATTCTGAAATGATGAAGAAAAGCTCAATGTTTTTTAACACCAACTAGAAAAATGCAATATTTAGAACACATCCCATAGTATGGCTGCAACATCTGGAGTCTCCAGAAATGCCTGCCTCTTCTGTCTCTTGGTTGCATAATACAACACTGGTTCTGGCAGATTCCGTCAGCATATTTTTCAGTGACTAGGATCCCTGATTGGCTGCTTAAAATATGCTATGAGTTTTATTTTTAGGTTTGGAGCATGGATGAAATCTAAAATCATAAAATATTAAGTGTTGATGAGTTTGTTCAAGTCTGAATTAGTCCAGCTGTGCAGGAATGGCGTTGGAAACACTGTACTATTACCAATTTATTGTTTTTTAGATCACCTTCATCTAATGACTCTTCCATCTCTACATATCTAATTCTTCTTTGCAAAACATCACCTCAGTCAAAGTTTGAGAGAAAGCATCTATAGATGCATATGTCAAGTTGTGCCGCACATTCTCGGTCAGATTCAGGTCTGTACTTTAAATCGGCCATACTAATACATAAATTTGAACTCAGGGTTTTGATCTAAACTAAAACATTGTAGCTCTGAGTGAAGGTTGGGGCTGCAGTCCAACAGGAAGGCTTCAAGCTTTTTGCAGCCCTTAACAAATTAAAGGATCACACTGTATTTACCTCCAACCATATTCCTATTCAACTCTAACCAGTTTCGTTTTGCCTGCTAAGAAAACACTTTCAAACAGTTCTATGCTTTCACCATCCCATGTAATAATGGGGATTTTGTTTTAAGGATGATAAGCAGTGTCTTTTTCTTTTGCATATTAGTCAAAATGTTCAGTTTTGTTCTGATCTGACATGAGGACATTCTTTAAGATGTTTGCTGTGTTTTCTGAATTGTAGCAAATCTTCTTTGGGTCTTATGGTTTTCTTTCAAACAATATGTTTCTAGTTGCAACTGCTCCCTAAAGCCCATATTTGTGGAGGCAACAACTAATAGTCTCCGTGCAACAAATACCGGTAGTCCGACTGGTACTCTATGGATCCCTGCAGCTTCTCCAGTTATTATTTTTGCAGCCGTGTCATTCTTTATTTCCAGAGCATGGAATGAGGTGAACTTTGTGAGATATTACAGGAAAAGGATATTGTTTTATACCTTAAGCTTTACTCAAAATTCTGAGAGTGTAGTAATCTTATTTTCAGGGCGAAGAATATGAATACATGTTACACCTATGAGAGTTTAATTCAACAAAATCTTTTAAACTCATGAGTTATTTTGTTACCTCATAATTGAAACAATAATGTTAAATATCTAAAGGGTTATGATTTTTTTAAGCTATGTTGTACTGAATTAATCTTTTCAACATATTCCACTTTTACCCTAATATATTATTCATTTAATTGCGAGATTATAAACTGGGCAGATTTGTTTTTTAGTCGTTTATTATTTTATCAACTTGTTTTTTCGGCTGGTTTTATATGAAATTCAGCAAAGGAATATCCACAAATATATCATATTGTATTGCCTATATTATATTTGTATATTCTTTCATGGTTAGCTTACCAAGTTTGAGACCTTTGACTAATGTTCTTGCCTGTGTCCTGTCTATTTCTGTCATTATTTATATTATTTATATTTATTTTTTATTTATTTATTTATTTCTGTTGGTGATTATTCCTAATTATGAAGTTGTCGCTTACCACACCAACTCCATGTCAAGCTGGAGTCAAGGGAGTCAGTTGATAAAAAACAAAGTAGATGCGGTCGAGTTTATAAGTAAAATGCTGCATGTGAAGACTTTGAATTAAATTTTACACTGAAACATCATTAATACGTCCTGACTTTTATGTAATAAGAAATTTGGTTCATACTGTTAATCAACAATAAAAACAAACAATTAATTTCTTCACTTAATTTCTTCTCCCTATCTAACAGTTGAAATAGTCCTGTAAGTGTTATTATTGTTATATTAGAGACAAAAAATGGAAAGAAAAAAAATTGGAAATCACATCGTCAGTTTTTTAAAGAATTTATTTATAAATAATGGTTCAAAGTAAATATTTGTTCACCAACAAACAAGCAAGATTTCTGGCCCTCACAGATTTTTAAGTTCTTCCCTTGAAAGCTATCCTGTCTTCCACTTCCATTAATGACCTCTGTTTGAGCTTATAACCCTATAAAAGACAACCTAACCACAGCCTCAAACAGTCAGACTGCAACTCAACCATGGCAACCAGTCCAAAGAGCTGTCAAAGGACACCAGGTAGAAATTGTAGAACTGCACCAGGATGGGAAGAGTGATTATACTACAGGTAAGCAGACTGATGTGAATAAATACAGTGTGGTAGCAATTATAAGAAAATATAAGAATGCAAGACCATTGAAAATCTCTCTTGATCTGGGGTCCCTTGGAAGATCTTATTCTGCGGGATTAAAAAGATCTTGAGACAAAATCGCAGAAATACTCAGAAGGACCTGATAATTGACCTGCAGAGAGCCTCGACCAAAGTAACCAAGACTACCATCAGCAACAAGAAGATTACTTCAAGAAGAACTCTGATCCTGCAGTGCAAAGCATGTCTGAACTTTGCCAGAGCATATGAAGGATCCAGAAGAAACCTGTCAGTAGTTCATGGGATCCGATAAAACCAAAATAGAACTTGGTTTCAAAAATTTGTCACGTTTGGAGGAAGAAGAAAGAGTTGCATCCTGGAAATCCCATACCTAATGTGAGGCATGTGGGCTGCTTTTCTGCAAAGCGACAGGATAACGGTTCAATGTATTGTAAGACTTTAAACCAAACTACTTGACTTAAAACCCCTGTCACGCAGGGAAGATCCATCACACTCACCCTCACCCTATGATGGCGACGAAGTCTGAAGAAGTACTGACGTTTCTTCCTGTGAACCCCCTTTCATACCAAAACGCTGCCAATACGCCATTATACAGTAGCTGTAAGTTAGAAACACGTTCAGTGGTCGTCTGGAGCACATCAGATACGTTGATATGCGTTGGAGATAAGTTCTTGATAAGTTATGCACAAGTTACTTATAGGTTTTGAATAAACTAGACACCACAACTTATGAGAAACTTACACTTAATGTGTGTCAACGATCATTTAACTTACCTGTAACTTATGGCCCGATTTGTCATGATGGGTTCACAGAAGGAGACCCAGTTATGCAGAACACCACTGACGGACACAAGGATGAAAAGTTGAACAGTTTATTAAAGCACAAAACACACAGAATGTACGGATTCTGGTTCGGGCCTGGGAACTGGTTCACCGGAGTCTGCGTGAGAGACAGCACAGTTAGTGACTGCTGACAGGGTTTGATTTCCACTGGTTCACTGATTGTACCTTGAGGGTTCTTCAGGTTAAACTTGGGAGAGTCACTGTTGGTTCTGGAGAAGGGTTTGTCAGCAGAGTCCGTTGGCTGCTTCAGCGTCTCACGTCTTAGCTTGAACAGACCTTGGCTTAGATTTCCCAGCTCTAGTCCTGAGCTGCTTGGGGGTTCTCTGTGAATCTTCAGGGTTTGGCTCAGAGGGTCGGCTCGGCAGGTTAGGTCTTCCAGAGATCTCACAGAGGAGGCACGGGTTTCCTGGAAAACAGAGACAGTAGTTAGAATCCAGACTAGATTCAAAGTCATGGAGATACACTGAGGATCTAGGCTTTAGCGCTGACCAACTGGAACAACACTGCGGCGTTGAGGCAAGGTCTGAAGACAGCTTATATAGTGGATCCTCTGATGATCTTTGACGAGCTGCAGCTGTGCAGGAGGCTCCCTCAGAGGATCCACGGCGGACTCTGCTGGAGAAAGATGGGAATTTCTCCAGCTCCCAACAGTACCCCCCCCTCAACGACCGCCCCTTGGCGGTCCGGAAGAGGTAGATGGGCAGGAACGCTCGTACTCCTCGATGAGTGCAGGATCGAGGATGTACAACAACAACAGCTTTGCTGCTCTGGCTGTGCGGTGCAAAAGTGTGTCTGACGCGCGTTGGGCGGAGCTTCACTATCCTTTCTCTGCCTTGCAGCTATATTTGCTGTGATCATTTGGAATAGAGTAGTTTTAATATGTGTTTAAATGAGAAAATACACCTGAAAACGTAATCAGTGCCGTCAGTTCATTCAGATTATTATCCTGCCCCACATACCAGCGGTGCGCCGACAGAAGGAACCCCTTCATCAGCAGCCTCTGGCCAGGTCACGTCCTCGCGGTTCACCGCGGCAGCTGGTAGGTGTTTTTCATCTAAATAATCCAAACTGCATATTCTGCCAGCAGATTTCTGCATTTTAAGTTAATTTAGGCGTCAATAAACTGTTTAAGAGGAGAGATCATAGCCTCTGATCATCAGCGCTGTGTCTCTCTCCCTGCTTCAGCTGCTCAGACGCGCTGGGCCTGCAGCTCAAAACGTGCCGCGGGACCTTTTGCTGCGCCTTGACGCGCGTCAACCATTGATTTGGCATTTAAACTCGCTGCTTCTGTTGCGCCAGCTGCGGTGTGAACGCAGCATTAGTCATTCGTTGCGTTCGCCTGTCTGCTAAGCTCAAAACCACCGCGCCTGGCTTGACGGAGAAACCAGGTGAACAGCTGTGCATATTTACGACAGTGCACTTTTACTTTCGCCCTCTGGGGGGAGTCTCGCTGGAAAATCAACACCGGTTGCATAGTGTACCTTTAACTGAGAGAGAATGAAAGTTATCTTCTTGTGATCCGTGGAAAAACAGCCAGGGGAGTTCTGAAAGATCAACCGACATTGAAATAAAAATCCTTTGATATCCTTCATGTTGCCAGAAAATCTTTCTGGGAGACTAGGACGGAACTCTGATGACGTCACAGCCTGTGACCTCAGAGGTGGGACTGGACCCGGAAATGGTTGCTGTACAGACGCAGCATTAGCGCTGTTCACGTAGTTAACATAGCCTTGAATGGCTTGATTTTGTCTTTCTATGTGGGTGTTTAACTCACGTAGAGCCAGGCCGTGTCCATGAATTTGGGCTGCCTGTTCCTCTAGTCGACGGAGATGGTGATCTGCTGGGCCTTGAGTTTGGCCGCAGTGTTCTGTCATGATGGGTTCACAGAAGGAGACCCAGTTATGCAGAACACCACTGACGGACACAAGGATGAAAAGTTGAACAGTTTATTAAAGCACAAAACACACAGAATGTACTGATTCTGGTTCGGGCCTGGGAACTGGTTCACCGGAGTCTGCATGAGAGACAGCACAGTTAGTGACTGCTGACAGGGTTTGATTTCCACTGGTTCACTGATTGTACCTTGAGGGTTCTTCAGGTTAAACTTGGGAGAGTCACTGTTGGTTCTGGAGAAGGGGTTTGTCAGCAGAGTCCGTTTGCTGCTTCAGCGTCTCACGTCTTAGCTTGAACAGACCTTGGCTTAGATTTCCCAGCTCTAGTCCTGAGCTGCTTGGGGGTTCTCTGTGAATCTTCAGGGTTTGGCTCAGAGGGTCGGCTCGGCAGGTTAGGTCTTCCAGAGATCTCACAGAGGAGGCACGGGTTTCCTGGAAAACAGAGACAGTAGTTAGAATCCAGACTGGATTCAAAGTCATGGAGATACACTGAGGATCTAGGCTTTAGCGCTGACCAACTGGAACAACACTGCGGCGTTGAGGCAAGGTCTGAAGACAGCTTATATAGTGGATCCTCTGATGATCTTTGACGAGCTGCAGCTGTGCAGGAGGCTCCCTCAGAGGATCCACGGCGGACTCTGCTGGAGAAAGATGGGAATTTCTCCAGCTCCCAACACGATTATGAGAAAACACTGACATACGTCTTGATGTACTTGTTGTATGTCGACGTGTGCCAGCATGTTTCAGCATGCTTCAGTGTGCTCATAACTTATACATAACTGGCCCATACTGTAACTTGGGTCAGTTATTTAGCGTTGTGCCGCATAGTGTGAGAAGATACATTGTGAGCTGTTAACTCACACTGTAGGACAAAACCCTGCAGTTTCATTGTACAGTGTGCGCTGTAGCTGCGTGCAACGATAAAAAAAATCTTACAGTCTATGCCCGGCATTAGGAAATAAGGGAGTTACTGTAAAGAAAGCATTTCAAGAAACCTAACCATTCTCCAAACCTCTAAAACACATAAACTTTGTTGAGGGATTTGAAAGTCCGTAAGTCCTCGATGACATCCAAAAAACATCACTGCCGTGGTAGAGATCTGAAAGGAGATATGGGCCAAAACAACAGCTGCAGTTTATGCAAACCTGACTTACAGAAAACAAAGCATTGAGTCGAACTTTTGTTATTGACCAAATAAATACATATAATTTACAAATATAGATACACTATATTGCCAAAAGTATTTGCTCACCCATCCAAATTATTGGAATCAGGTGTTCCAATCACTTCCATGGCCACAGGTGTATAAATTCAAGCACCTAGGCATGCAGACTGTTTTTACAAACATTTGTGAAAGAATGGGTCGCTCTCAGGAGCTCAGTGAATTCCAGCGTGGAACTGTGATAGGATGCCACCTGTGCAACAAATCCAGTCGTGAAATTTCCTCGCTCCTAAATATTCCACAGTCAACTGTCAGCTGTATTATAAGAAAATGGAAGTGTTTGGGAACGACAGCAACTCAGCCACGAAGTGGTAGGCCACGTAAACTGACGGAGCGGGGTCAGCGGATGCTGACGCGCATAGTGCGAAGAGGTCGCCAACTTTCTGCAGAGTCAATCACTACAGACCTCCAAACTTCATGTGGCCTTCAGATTAGCTCAAGAACAGTGCGCAGAGAGCTTCATGGAATGGGTTTCCATGGTCGAGCAGCTGCATCCAAGCCATACATCACCAAGTGCAATGCAAAGCGTCGGATGCGGTGGTGTAAAGCACGCCGCCACTGGACTCTAGAGCAGTGGAGACGCGTTCTCTGGAGTGACGAATCGCGCTTCTCCATCTGGCAATCTGATGGACGGGTCTGGGTTTGGCGGTTGCCAGGAGAACGGTACTTGTCTGACTGCATTGTGCCAAGTGTAAAGTTTGGTGGAGGGGGGATTATGGTGTGGGGTTGTTTTTCAGGAGCTGGGCTTGGCCCCTTAGTTCCAGTGAAAGGAACTCTGAATGCTTCAGCATACCAAGACATTTTGGACAATTCCATGCTCCCAACTTTGTGGGAACAGTTTGGAGCTGGCCCCTTCCTCTTCCAACATGACTGTGCACCAGTGCACAAAGCAAGGTCCATAAAGACATGGATGACAGAGTCTGGTGTGGATGAACTTGACTGGCCTGCACAGAGTCCTGACCTCAACCCGATAGAACACCTTTGGGATGAATTAGAGCGGAGACTGAGAGCCAGGCCTTCTCGTCCAACATCAGTGTGCGACCTCACAAATGCGCTTCTGGAAGAATGGTCAAAAATTCCCATAAACACACTCCTAAACCTTGTGGACAGCCTTCCCAGAAGAGTTGAAGCTGTTCTAGCTGCAAAGGGTGGACCGACGTCATATTGAACCCTATGGATTAGGAACGGGATGTCACTTAAGCTCATATGTGAGTCAAGGCAGGTGAGCAAATACTTTTGGCAATATAGTGTATTTTAATTCCTACAATGTGATTTCATGGATTATTTTTTTTTTTTCATTTTGTCTCTAAAACTTGAACTGTAGCTATTATAAAAAATTACAAATCTCCCATCTTTATAAGTAGAATTTGAACAATCAATGACTGACTAAATATTTTTTTGCACTAAAGTTTTTAAACTCACTTACCAATGAAAAACAAAGGTGAGGGGTTAGATAATAAGCAGGCATGCAAGAGATGCTTAGTATTGACCAAATAATTACTGATTTAGAGATCTATTTAAAGCCTACAATTACACTACTATCATGCATTACACAATTTTCATTCAATTCCAACTGTATGGAAGCATTCTGCTCTGAAACAATCCTAGTGGAATAGGGAGCCATTTCCACATTAGGTTAGAGCTCCTGGATTTCGTTAAGCCTCCCTAAACAAAAGCCTAACCGCTAAAAGGTTGGATTTTATTTTTGTCTGGGAGACTAATTCATAAATTTGTTGTAAATTTTACGATAAAACCACTAGCTTGTTGCCAAACTGTATGTCAAGCTAAAGTTCAAGACAAACAAATACTCCATAGTGTTGAATACAATATTTCTTCCTAAAAACGCCTAAAGTTGATTTAAAAAAGCAGTATTAAAAAAGCATGGTATAGAACATTTAAAGTCATAATGAGGGTTGAATGGATTTTCCAGTTAATCTTCCTAAACACAAAGTTATTCACCCACAACTTTTATATTTTGGGTCTAAAGAACTGAAGTTCATTCCTTTCTATGCATTAAATATATTCTGTTTGGGGCTCTGTTATTTCCATATGCAGGTTTTTAAGAGTTTCTTTCACAAACCACTTAATTGCCAAAAGATATCATTATCGGGTGTGATACGTTTTTATTCAGTGTGTTTATCATGAAAACTTGTGTAAATACAAGATACTTAATTATACCTCAACATCTCCTTTATTTAATCTTATTTTTAACTTCCTTGACAACAGATTTGCAGATTTTATTATTTTCTTTATTTTAGCACCTCTGCTTACTGCAATGTCAAGGATTTTAGAATAGCTGCCAATGGTGGTGACAGCCGGTGGTGCTCCGCTATTTTGCTCAGACCATCATTTATTGGGACACACTAAACACCCAAACCACTCATGCTGGGACAGCGGATGTCATGCTCGAAGGATGAGCAATGATGAGCCCAACAGCTGCTCTCTTCTTCCAAATATATATCATTGAAAATAATTTGCTAATTTGCACAATTTACTTAACAGTGACTGTGTAACAGCTTGACTGAATCAGTTTTTGAAAGGATGAATCATTAAACTTTCACCCTAAGCATTGTGCTTTTATACGCAGTTATTATACTTTACTGTACAAGTTTCTTAATTTTTATTATCTGCTTTTCTGTTTTCACTTTTGTGTAAATCTGCATACTGGCTGATGGTGCATTTTCTCATTTTCTCCATTTTGGGACAATACATTTTATCTATATTCTTCTGTTAGCTTTCTGTTTAAACTCATTATTAATAGCATTTTACACAGATAATGAGTTCATACCGATGTCATTAATTATAGGTAAAGAACTTGTCAGAAGGAGGAGGTCAGAAGAGCTTCTTAATAATGAAGTTATTGGTCTCTGAGGGCCATCTTGCTGTTTGTTGGTGTATAAATACCTATTTTCCACCATAATTTACAATCAATTCTTAAAAAATACTAATTAAATTTCTTGTTAAAATAATAGTTAGTGTCCATATGATGAAAATGACAGACCTCTCTCATCTAGGAAAACTTGCAGAATCAGTGGCTGACTAAAGATGTATTTTCCCCAATATACAACCTATTGTAACAGACTTACAAGGAGTGAAAATAGACAGTGATTTTAATCTTGACAGGTTGTTTAGTTCAATCGTAAAATGCTATTTATTTTGATTGAGTAAAACAAAACAAAAAAACGTTGTAACATAAAACAGCCCTATTACTGTAACTGCCTATACTATTGGGTACCAAAGTCTTCTGTTTTTTTCTCATCTCCAGCTGTTGCAGAATGCAGCTGCACACCATTTAACTGGTACATTTAACTGGTTTTAGCCTCATCGCAACAACTGCCTATCTATTATGAGGTTCATTTTAAGATAGTTTAATTTGACTTCAAAATTTAATTTAAAACAAACCTAACTCTTTGAGAGTTAACAAATACATTGCCCCTCCCGTTTATTAAGGTCAGCAAACCAGCTTCTTATGGACATAGCGGAAGCTCAGAGGGACAACTGATTCTGTGGCAAAGCCAAGGATTTGGAATTTACTGCTAGTGCACATTAAACAGTTTTTTATGTGTATTTCTAAATCTGCTATTTTATTATTTCAGAGAAAACTTTTTTTTTTTTTGATTAAGCAGCTTTAAAACATTCTTCTACAGTCTTCTTGTATGTGAGTTTTAATGCTTATGTATTATGTCTGTTCAGCACTTTGGTCAGTTGTGATGTTTTAAAGAAAATATAAATAAGTTTGGCTTCTTTCTGATATGAAACTGTTGACCATGCCCAGACATCGTACTTTATGTTCATGTTAAATGACAGTAACTGGCTAATTCATGAAACAGTCAGGGAGCCCCATTCCATCTCCTATTAAAGAACTTTTGTTTCTAATCATTACTATCTTGGTGAGTTTCCTTATATGTAAGCTGAGACCTGCTGAGACTCTATTCAGATTGCTCTCAACCGTGACATGAAACAAAGCTTTGTTTCACAGCTGGTGTCAGGCTTATATTATCTAAAGCCATTAAATGTTTTTCTAAAAACACTGGCATTAAGCACCTACTAAATTTCAGTGTATATGTTTTCAGTACAAAAACATGACTGTTAGGTTAATTGGCTTCTCTAAATTCTCCTTAGGTGTGAGTGTGTGTGAATGGTTGTTTGCCCTATGTGTCTCTGTGTTGCCTTGCAATGGACTGGCAACCTGTCCAGGGTGTACCCCGCCTCTCGCCCATTGACTGCTGGAGATAGGCAACCAGCACCCCTTGTGACCCAACTCTGGACAAGCATGTCAGATAATGGATGGATGGATGTTTTCAGTAGACACACGTAGAAATCTGCTGGTGAACTGAATCTGAGAATTCAGTTGACAGTAAGCCATGACTGGAAACCCTCTGGCCAGACAATTAAATGTATTTTTATTTTCCAAACCAAGCAGATACTACTTGTAACAATGCAGTTATAAGCGGTGGTAGAAATCAGTTACATTTACTCATTTACGGTTACTACAGTAATTGTGTGTGGGGCAATTCTGTCTGGTTGACCCACTGTAATTAACCTGTAAATAATGTGAAAAAAACAACCTTGCTTTAATTTAACATGTACCAGACACATCACAGTTTATGTCTAAAGGAAAACCTGTTAAAAACCATACATTTATGTGAAAATAAAGCAATATATGGCAACCACTCATCCTGAAACTGTTTACTTAGTGTTTTTTGAGCTTCAAAGTCATTTCTTCACCTGGAGCAATTAGCAGCCATAAACATCCTGTACATAGTCACCATCTGCTGGCAGTACTTCCTCACACATTCATTACATTGCCAGCTTCAGTTGCAATTATATCCTGCTTCAGTGAACACCGACATTCAAATTGTATTCCAAACACTCCCCATGTCTTATCCCTCCTGACATCCGACATATTATGGGCTTTTCTCTTTTTCCACAACTCCACCAGGGAATTTACTTCCTATTCTGGTCACAAGGCCTTATATTGTAAATACCAAATACCTTTAAGTTTACAAACAACTTGAAACAAACAAAGTGTAAAACACAGGAATATAATATAATAAGTTAACAGTGAAGCCTCGTTTGATCTTTTCGCCTTTACATGCAACCAAAGAGAGCTACTGGTGTACTGGAGATTGTTTGAATATACAATATAATACAAGTAAAAGTACATAAAAGTACAGTATATTTTATAACTTTTAGTCAGTCAAAATACCTTCATTTGCATATATGTTCTTTAACTAATTGTATGATTTTTATTTATCAAATCAGATGTTGTTGTTAGTGAATTAATACTTGCGTAGACTTTAATCAACCTCTTTTTGACTTAATTGAGGATTTTCTTGGATAGCTACTTTTTACTTTTACTTGAGTAGGTATATGTTGAAGAAGGGTTTTTTTAGCACAGATTTTTGAGTACTCTGCTCTTCAACTGAGTGAAGAGGATTCAAAGTTTGTGGTATACAGTATCAGTGTCATTTCTAAAAAAAAAAAGTAAGAGAAGCACCAATCTGTTCAAAGCTATTCATTACCAAACTATCTTATATTGGACATATTGCACTGCAACATTTCTGCATTTGTGATTCTATAAGGCTATGAGACTGTGAGAGAGGGCAAAATATTAAATAATATCAGAGTGCTAAATAGAGTATGACAAAGTCGCTTTGTTTTATCCTTTTGAGCTTTTAAATCTCAAAGCATAGGTAAAGGGTTCGCATGATGTATAGAGGAAACACAAACACTGCTGTTTATTAAAGCAAGTATGCTAACCATTATAATATTTTTTTATGGGAGATATTTAAGGTATTTAAAACCATGCACCCCATAAATGTTTTTTGTTGTTCTAAAAAATTAGTAAAACTTTGCATCACATTTTCTTTCCCACACAGCTGTTTGCCCTTATCATTGATCCTCATGTACAGTCCTATTCAATAGGTAAAGGCATTTGTTTAGTTAAAAACCGATTTTTCATATTGCAGTATTTAAATAATATTCAGATTTGTCAATAAGGTCTGTACAGTGACACAAGTTAGCACTGTTACCTTGTAGCCACATCTCTGTCTCCATACTCTGTCAGAGAACTTCTAAATTGACTTTTTGTCTGCATCTCCCTGTTCATGATTTCTTTCCAAATATCCTGTCTCTCTCCAACAGTCCAACAGTATCAATGTAGGACAAAACTCACAATACAGACAATACAGCTAACCGAAGACCTGTTTGACCCATGTGTTTCTGTGATGGACAAGCAGCCTGCACAGGCTATGTTGCTCCCTCACCAATTGACCAGTCAAGATAATCACCAGCCTCTAAATCTCAGTCTGGAAGAATTAAAAGCCAGAGAAGATTAATTATCTCATATAGTTCTTAAAGAGAGTTTGGCTAAAAACTAAAAAAAGGAAACAAAACAGGAATACGGTTACAAAATTATGACAGCTTCATTCCACTTTGAATTTTAAAAAATGTCTTTAGTTCTTGTTCTTATCTTTGGAATTAATGTTGCCATTACTGCAGCACTGCTGTTTTTTCCTGTTACTATTTGACACTTTGCAGCCACAAAGGGGGAAGAAGAACACCACAATGAAGACACTTCTACATGGAGCACAATGGGTAATGAAAGTAAAACTTAGACAGCAGGTAGGTTATTTAATCTGAATCAGTGACAACAAAAAAACTCTCTATATAAAACTCTCTACTCTCTATATCTATGCACACAAAGAGTTACAGATTAATAAATAAACTGTTTTTTTTTTACCTTACAAGGTTACAGTTATATAAATTACTAAACCGATTAATGTGAGAGTTTCTCTGCAATAAAAAAAAACCTGATGTGAGTCGCTGTCCATGGTGCTGAAATGGATGAGCTTTCATTTTCTTGTTTTTCAAAAATTACGTATCTTTTTTAACTTGTATCAACAATCAGGAAATTAGGTCAATTTTGACGCAAAACCGAGAACAAAGGTTTATAAGGAGGAGGGTTAGTTTCAAACAATAATCATCCGTTAGCACATGCTGTACCTTTTAAAATTTCTAATGGGGCTTTGCTCACAGGAAAACACACATGGGTCCATTATTTGCTCCTTTTTGTGCAGTGGGCCATTGTGCAGAGGTAACACACTGCCCACTGCTGGACAGCATTAATACCCTTTTTTTTTGCAGATAATGAAGGTCAAACTCGGTAGAATAAATCAGATGTAGAGGATTGTAAGAAAAAGATGGCAGAAAATGTATTTCAAAATTTCATCTTTCAAGTCCAGTTTGCTTTACCATTAACCATATTTTCATTATTCCAACTACTTACTGAAAGTTTAGAAAGAAACCCTCTCAAAC
The DNA here is from genome assembly GCF_016077235.1 of Cyprinodon tularosa. Taxonomy (NCBI): domain Eukaryota; kingdom Metazoa; phylum Chordata; class Actinopteri; order Cyprinodontiformes; family Cyprinodontidae; genus Cyprinodon; species Cyprinodon tularosa. The sequence goes on along the minus strand of NW_024038657.1, from coordinate 1,634,846 downwards.
AGGCGCACCTCCCCTAGAGGTAACAACAGAAAAACTAGATAAAATTACCAGACTCAATTAAATGGAGAGCCAATTCCTTGTTTTATCTTACCACATCATCAGAAACCACAATATATACATGCATGACCAAACTAAAAGAGGTTGTGGCAGTCCTTAAACTAATTCAATCCATATATCAGAAGCACAACTTCACCAAATATTATTAATCCGGATACCAAAAAAACAAACAAAAGAAAACAAGCTAAGTTGACATTATCAAAAGCTGGTAGCTGATTTAAGCATCTCAACCTGGATGCTGAGGCAGCTCCGCAAGGGGATAGAAATGGATACTGCAGCACAAGAGAACCGTGTGCACAGAAAACTTGCATAGGAGCATTAGGGAGTCCCGCACTGAGCTACCCACCCCCCTCCTTTCCCTCAGCCTCACTGTGTCGCTCCGCTTCAAATCTTGGCAATACCAAAAAATAAAAGGAAAAAAGAAAGTGGATAGTCTCTGATTCATGTATAGAACAATAACCACTTAAGATCAATACAAATAATTATGAAAATAAAAAGCCTCTCTTACTGTTCATTAAAGAACCCCAAAAAGTGAACATCCTGTGTGTAAGGAAAAATTAAACTGCTTACCTTCTGTGCAGGATGCTCCACCTGGCAATGAGCTGTTCCTTTTTACGCAGACTCCAAGACACTTTGAGATAGAGAGAAAAAGAATGAGTCTCCTCTTACTTTCTCTTACTTCCAGTTCCAGACCAAATGCATCTAATAGAGCCCAGAAAACACACCTTTACTCTAAGAACATCACCAAATAAACCCTCTCAACCACTGAAATGCACCCCAAGGTTGAAGTACCACAATTTGATAAAGATTTGCTAAAAGCGGAGGGATGAAAACTACACACACTCACACACTGCAGTTTTTTTTTCCTTTTTTTCACCCTCTTTGCCCACTCTCCCACTCGCTTTTTTTCTGGTATCTTTACCCTACGCTGCCTCCCGATTGGTTAAATAGCTTTTCTGTAACATAAGCTCTCTTCTGTAATTGGAAGGCAGTCAGTTATGTGGTGCAACAGAAACCATCCCGCCCAACTCCTCTTATTATTATTTTCTCTATCCTTCCTAAGTGCCTGTGGAGAATGCTGAGCTCTGCAATTTCCTATGCATGAAGCAAAGAATAAAACAGATATGGAGGAGAGGAGGAGAGGAGGAGGTGGGAATAGGAGGAAGAAGAGGAGGAGGGAAAAGGGATGGGATCTGTGATAGTGGTGATGGGGGGGGGTGCACTGGAGGCAAATCGGGATTTTGCAGCAGGACAAGCAGGAAGGAACACAAAGGAGCGGTCTCAGGTGTGGTAAGAGGCAGGTTTGGATGCACTGGCTGGTCCTCCCCGCAGCAGCAGTGTGACAGCAGGTCAGATGAAAGGGAGATTTCTCTGCACTAACTGCAGCGCATCGAGGGGGCTCTGCTGCAGTGTGAGTCTTACTGCCAGGCAGGAAGGGGGATGGGAAGGGAGAAGGAGGAGGAAAGCAAGGGATGGCTGCAGTGCTGAAGTCTTCTAGCCTGTCTGTCACATATAGGAGGGAAACAGGGGCCAGTCACCCAAGGAAAAAAGAGCAGTTAATGATTTAAACTAACAAATAATTGAAGCTGCCCTAAAAAGAGAGTTGGAGTTAAGCCTGGTAAGAATGCATTTCTCCTGCTATAAGGCTTCTGATATACTACAAACAACAAGAAATTTTGGTACAAGTGTGACCTAAAATAAATTAAAAAAACATTTTGCAACCTAATGTATCTTGTCTCCCCTGTTTTTTTCATGTGTCCAAAGGTTTTCTGCTCAGAGAAAAGAAATGTTTGGGTTTAATTCTCTGGTGTCAGGTTTCCTCTTCTTCCTCTTTAAAAAACTACATCTGGTCCATTGTGTCCAGGCTGCACTCAAGAACAATGCATGAGCGGATCAATAATGGTACATACAACAGATCGACCATCTGCATCTGACCATCTGAGTACACCACAAGTTGTATATGATGAGTACAGAGTGTACTGAGTCAACACTGTTATGGCAGAGGGAAGAATAGGTAAATAACATGAAATATGATTCTTTGAACTAAAAGTTCAAACAGAAAAATGTCATTCATTGCTTTTCATTGTTTAATTATATAAATATCATAAATATATAAATAAGACCCTGTATGGTGACTTGCCCCAAGCAGTCCCTTGTGTCAGTTTTTTCCACATCTCAGCCTGTCAAGCTTAAACCATTGCCAGACACTATAATGACCCTTTATTAAATATAACTATATATATATATATATATATATATATATATATATATATATATATATATATATATATATGTGTGTGTGTATGTATTTTGTTAAATTTAATCACTTAATTAGGTAATTAAATTGTATATCTTATCATAAATAACCATTTAATCTTGTGTTATAATAATAATAACAATAATAATAATAATGATAATAACTGGAAAAATTGCTATTCCTGCAAAACAGCAATGAGAATGCTAAACTGCTAAACTGTTGCAGAAATTATATTAAATAGAAGAAAAGGTAAATGCAGAGGCAAGGTGAAGCCAACAGCAGAAACATGTCAGGCATGTTATTAATTAGCAGCAAACAGAAAAGCTTAATGCCTGTCCAGAAAGAGAGCAGAATTAAGCCACTGTTGGAAATATAGGCGAAGGTGAAGTAATGTAAAATAACAACAGAAATTTAATCCAGAAATAAGCTAAACTTGGAAGGAAAAACTTTGGTAAAGTGTTAGGAATGAGCAGAAAGAAAAGCTTAATGGCCTTCCTGAAAATAGAGGAATCAGAGAGAAGCAAATGGCAGAAGCATGGCTGATTATAAATTAGAAAAAAACTAACTCTTAAGTTTAGAAATGCAACACAGGACCATAAGAATAATAGTACAATATATACAACCCAGCTGCCTTTAATTTGAGTGCTAGAAGGGTCTGAAGATGTCCACCACCAAATTTCATGTTTGTACATTAAATTGCTTGGGAAAGGCATCCATTTGAAAACGTGTTGTTCAGCCACTGTCTCCCCTTACAATCTTGGCTTAATCGCTTGTATGATGTTGTGACAAACAAACGCCGATAACTCTGGCATAATAAGTGGTATCCATATAATTCTTGCATCGTTTAATTTATGACTGATAGGGGAACAAACGTTTAGGGCTGTTTATCATGTTTCTACCAAAAACTATATGGCCACGTTGATGATGTAAAAATGTGGTTTGTTTTGAAAGATTTCAATCTGAGGCCTTTTCTCAGAATCAATGTTTCAGCTGTTTAGCTGACTTGTTTCATGTGCCCAAACAAGTCAGCTAAACAGCTGAACCATAGATGATATTGAAAAATCTTTCAATGGGAGTGATAGAAGGGTCTGAAGATGTTCTATACCAACTTTCATGTTTGTATATCAAATGGTTGATACACAATGGTTGAGTTCACAATGATAGCCTTTTACTCATTTTTAAAAATGAGTAAAGATCAAAGCCTGTTTGTAGTCATTACTATTATCATTATTTCCATGAATTCTAACGATGCATTGGGAGCACATTCTGAATACAAAGCAAAGCTTTATGTGAAAAGATCTAATTAGTTAAGCTACCAAAAGTGGGTCAAAGACAAAATCGGACAAAAAGATATTTTAGTAATGTCTGCATTTTCCTTACAATCGCAAACATTTAATCTAAAACTAAACTTATACAATACAACAATAAATACAGTATTTTAATGTATAGCATCTGTTTCTAAGAACAGCCCATACTCTCATGTTTACCAGGACTAATCCTTGGCACCTATGAAAGGCTTAAAAAAAGAATGCTGATCGCTTACATGTGTGCTTGGGGTTTGTTATTGTCCTGAGACAGATTTCTCTATAGGCATTTATACTTTAACAGAAACAATTGGGACCTCTTCAAATATCTTGATGACATTAGCCTGATAATAATTAGATGAACAAACCCATAGCGTGATCCCTGGCAGTGTGATACAATTTGTCTGATTAACTGTTTTGATCCCAAAATAAATTAACTGTACATTTGCTGCCTTGTTTATTAGATTATGGGCCACATTGTTCACAAACTTAATGACCTCAGTGACTGAACTGCAGATGGTTATTTAAAAAATAAATATCTGCAGTATATACACTAAATGCAGGGATGGATGTTTAACTGTGGTGCGATTGACCATAGCTGGACATAAATAAATTGTTGGAGTAAAAATCACAGTGGAGGTTGACAATCTAGGCCTAGAAAGAAAAGCCTGTACAGAGATTAGTTTCAAGCCTTTGCATTTTTAAATCCACTAGGCTCAATCCAAACACAGCAAACCGGTCAGGAAAGTTAAGACAAAGGGAAAGTGTTTCATCAGTTGCCATGATAAGTGCTGTCCAAATAGTGCTGGCAAAAAGAAAGTATGTAAGGAAAGTTGGATGCTTCCTATCAACAACTCATTTAGCACACAGACCTAATAATGTTACTATCTGGCTCTTAGCACCCATATGGATTCCCACAATCCTTTGCATGACAAGATGTATAAACACAGCCCACCAAACAGAGTTTCATATATTTTTTATGTGTACTCTGTATGACACATGGAAAAATACACAACTTTATATGTATTGAGTTTAATAATGGAGAGCTTCAGCTGTTGTTAGCTACATTTATGCATCTGCCTTTTTTTTCTTTTTCAGATGGCTGTATTTCCTATTTTATTAACATCATCAATGTGCGTTTCTGTTGCATAATGACATCTAAGAGGCTAGAGGCTCTTCAGATTTGGTAAAGCAGTCCAGATTTACTTTTTCTAGCCATAAAGGTGTCCTTACTGTTGACACCATGAGAGGTGAAGGAACAGGAGCAACAGACAGGGACCAATAACTTAGTCAAGTGAACAGGATGAAGGACAACCAGGCTAGATTTTTACTTTACGGACCTCCACTATCCACCTCTTGCTACAGTAAGCATCTTCAGATGTACAAAACCTTCTGTAATCTAAAAAAAAGAAGAAAAAAGATTTCGGATGTTAATGATGGTTAGATTCCTGTAGCATTTGAAGTTGTTCATAAACACAATATTAAGCATATATTAAAGTTAGAATGATACAGTAATGTGGCCATCAATAAAGGTGTTTGTTTACTAGTGAGTTCCATGTTAGATTAATCAAACTGCAGCCATTTCTAACTCATACTCAATTTATCAGAAGAAAGTCTGAATTAATCAGATGATAAGTAAAAGCTTCTGATCTAATAAATTGAAGGCTTTATTTACCTCATATTAAAAGATGTTAAAGGAAATCCTCTGTCTGCTGAGAAACAAGGATGGATGTAAAAAATTGAGAAACAGGAATAAAATATAATGAAGAGTGGTCAAAGATCAAAAGCAGTACTTAGGTTTTAAAGAAGAAAAGAGGAGCAAGAACACGCTGATGTATCTAACAAACCATGAACCCTTAGAAATTAAGTGATGACACACTTTTTATTGCATTTCAGAGATATTAGATATAATCAATTTTATATGAAGAAACATTACAGGGGGTCCTAAACACTTGTTTTCTAAGAGTTAAAATGTGTTTTATTAAGCCATTGTTATTCCTAGTAACATTTATTCACTAAATTCCCTTTCATTGACAATCTCTCTAGAATATTTAGCTCTCCTAGAAACAGTCTTCTAAGCAAAAAGCTTATTTTTAGTCTGATTTTTACTTTAGTATTATAATCACTGAGTTATATTCTGCAAGCTTACTGATTAAGTTTTAGAATATTAGTGTCACAATTTTCATTTACATTTGTTGTTCCTCACTATACGCTGCTCTTATAGCAATGGTTTAGTTGATGCTTGGTGAATGAAGGCACTGGTTGACTTAAAAGTAGAGATTTCATAAGCAATGGACATGCACAATATTTTGTATCATAGAAAATCTCAAAGTTAAAACCAAAAGTGTAAACGACGTCCAATCTGACTAAATTAAAGGCTTTAAAAAAAATCTGCAACCACAAAAGGAATATATAAGTCATTTGCTATGTTATTCTACTACATGCTTAAATTTGTATTTAAGCAAACAGTCTTTAGCCAAAACCTCTTAACTAGTGTTTTAAAACCCATTTTTAAAAAGTATGCTTTTCCGATAAGGGGTGGGGTTAACAATGAAACTAAATAAATATTTTAGAATCCCTCTAAAGTAAAAATTAAAAGTCAAACACTAAAATTGATCAAAAATGCCTTAAAATCTTAATTTGTTGAATAGGAGGAGTCTCACTGTAGTGAGAGAGCAGAAAACTGCTGAGTGTGGTTTTTCATTAACACCATTGCTGAGCAGTTCTGTGTCACGCTGTTACAAAAAGGAAGAAAAATATTTATTTCACTTGGAATTTACTCCTTAGATAACAGCTTTTACACTACTGTGGGAGTCATACAGAAAAGTGCATACAGGGAAGATTACACATAATAAACAAAACCATAAACTATCTACGCATATTTTCCTCCATCACTGCGGTCTCTTCTTTCTTGGGCAGGCTGTATACTGTGATGGAGATATCTGCGTGTTCAAAGACCTGTATCAGGATCTCTGACACCCTTTTCCACTGCAGTCGGTCCAGGCCACATCCAATACTGAGAGGGAGACACAAGATAAACATATAGCTTAATGATTCCCGGAAAAAACACAAGAATTAGTGAATATATTCAGCACATAATGCAACAGTTTCCACAGACGTTACTACAAACCGAGGCATTGATATTCTCTTGACATTATTCTGTAGGCAATGAGACTTCATGTCTTCCAGACTTTTTCTCAGGTTTTCATACGTGGGTCTCTGGCTGGCTTTCTTCTTTGTGATCTGAGAGGATAAAGTTACAGTAGAGTTAAAAAAAAGGCAAAGTTTCATGACTGAATACTGGAATTATTTTTTATCGTATCATAATGATTAGCCATGAAATATTTACCAGATAGTAGATGAACCGTCCATGGTGAGCCAGTACTGCACACTGTCCAGGTACCTTCTCTATTATGATACATGGAAAAAAAAAAGACACCAAAGATTAGACGACTGTAAAAAAGACATTTGCATGAACTGTATTAAAAGAATACAAAATTCCTCCAGACTAATTGATGAGAACTAGTGATGGGTCCAGCAACACAGATGCGTCGGTGCATACGTAGAGCCCATAGAGCAAAACACTGTATCGGTGCGGGTGTCATTTAAGAAAGTAGTGTGACCGATACAGGAGTTGTTTCTAACTGACTGACACACTAAACTATGTTTAAAAACGTTTCTGTCAACATGATGCATCTGCTAAAAAAATTGTCTCATCTTTTGCGGTTTATCATGAAAATTCAGCCTAAAAGAAATAAGAACGTTAATTTCTCGTATCCTACTTTTCCTCTCTGTTATCACTCAATTTATCTGAATTAAAGTTAATTTCAACTTGATTTTAATTTATTTACTGTTTTACTTTACTTATTATTTTAAAATTCTGATTTAAAAACCTAGTCCACAAGCTTCTTATTCACATTTTCCCCTAAATGATTACGTTATGATATATGTTTGCATTATTTATAGGCTGCATCTAAAAATATCAAAGATATTTTCAATTTAAACATAGATATGAAATAATACAATATAACCTACAATAACTTCAATTATATCATTGAACTATATCATCAAATCAATTCATTTTAGTGTCGAATAAGCTGCCTGTAGTGTCTTTAAATGTCCAGCAGGTGTCAGTATTCTGTAAGTTTACAGTTTGGCAATGTGCTGAAACACTTCGAGATGCCTCATTAATCCATCACTAATCAGAACTATTTGTCCCTCTTTAAATAGTCTTAGATTTCCAAATCCTCTTAGTTAAAATTCAAAAATGATACAAATATTTTTAGAGGTTTTGTTTTTCCCTTTTTTTATTTTATCATCCTAAAATATTTGGTCAAATATCCTTACATTTGAGTTATATCCGTCTATAAGCTCCTCAAACGTTTTCTGTAATCGTCCCAAACAAAACTTGTAACTGAACTGGTTTGTTGCTGCTTCTCCTCCATGAAACTATGGGCATTGAAACAAACAATTGGATTTTTTTTTTTCACCAGGGCAAACATGTTTATTTCCCCCAAAGTGAAACCATTGAGCTTTTGTCATTACAGTGTTTAAATTACACTACCATAAAAATGCTGTAATCTGGCTTTACAGGATGGTCTTAGATAACAGCTGACTTTTTCTTTGAGGGGTCAGAAAGTCCATATCAGTATGATATGGACTGTCACTCGGCATCTTAACAAGGGAAGGAGGGAAGGAGGGAAGATGGTTTTAGATGCCTTGCCTTAAACACAGTAACAGGATTCTATCCAACCAAATCAAATTAATCTTTTTTTCACATTTCATTATAAAAATGAAAAGTTACATATGATGCTTTAAACACCTAGCTTTGATTTCAATCATCCCCTTGGAGAGGTGACCCTAATTTAAAGGGCAATGAAATTCAAGGTGATAAACATGTTTGGAAAACAATCAAGTTTCACAAGAAACAATAAAAATATAACACACTAAACAAAGACTTAATTTATCAGAAGAAAACCTGAATGAATCAGATGATGATAAGCAAAAGCTTCTGATCTAATTAGTTGAAGGCTTTATGTACCTCATATCAAAACACGTTAAAGGACACAAACATTATTAAATAAACAAATCCTCTTTTTGCTGAGAAACAAGAAGGATGGATATAAAAAAAAATGGAGAAACAGGAATAAAATATAATGAAGAGTGGTCAAAGATCAAAAGCAGTATTAAGGGTTTAAAAAAGAAAAGAGGAGCAAGAACATGCTGATGTATTTAACAAACCCTGAACCCTAAGAAATTAAGTGTTTACTAAACAAAGAAAGATGAATAGAAATGTATGAACACTGAGCTATTGAAGCCCAACAAGAATAGTGGTATAAAAAACAGGCTTTCAAAAAATTTGATCCTCAAACATAAAACCTGATTAAAAGATAAGATTAATTAATCACCCAGCCCTAGTTTAGTATTGGTAACTAATAAAGCTGTGAGTCAAACTTTCAAAGACAGGATATGTTCGGAGCTTTACCACATTATCTCAAAGGTAAAGTTTATGTAATCCTCTGACTTTCAAAACAAAATGATTTTTTTTTAAAAAGCACATTTGATCTAATTTGCATTATATAATTTAGGTCATTCTGACTGTCCTAAAACAGGAAACACAATGATTAAATGTCATATGAAGCATGAAAAGTGTTATGTGGCTCATAAGCTTTTCTGCTGACTGGTATTCAGAGTTCTGCTGGAAACAAGGTTGAGCCTTGAAACCATCTTACTGGAAAACATTGACCAGTTCATCATGTTCACACGAGTTGGAACAAAATCACTGCTAAAGAACTTCAATATTCTGTCCAACTGCATTCTGTCCTCTTTGGAAATCAATCAAGTATTTTATCATTGCCAGTTTCTCCTGAAAAGCAGTGTTTTCATATATGGCTCAGATGTTTTCTGCAGAGGTATGCGTTACAAGTGAGCCCTTATGAATAAAACCAAAAGCAAAGTTAGAGCACAAAACAAATATATATATATTGATGTTTAGTAATTAAAACAAAACCTAATCTGGTGTCTCCATTGTTTAAGGGGACATTTGTCTTTTTTTATCCTAAATAAAGACACCAGGCTCTTCAACCTGTCCTTGGCCCAAGCCACCGTTCCGTCCCGCCTCAAAACCTCCACCATCATCCCGGTGCCGAAGAAGTCTGCCATTACCAGCCTGAATGATTACCGCCCAGTGGCCCTCACTCCGGTAATCATGAAGTGCTTTGAGAAGCTGGTTCTTCGGCACATCAAGGACTGTCTCCCCCCACACCTGGATCCCCAACAGTTTGCATACCGGGCCAACCGTTCCACAGAGGACGCCGTTGCCGTGGCTCTCCACTCTGCTGTGAACCACCTGGAGCAGCAGCAGAGCTACGTCCGGATGCTCTTTGTGGATTACAGCTCGGCCTTTAACACCATTCTCCCGGACAGACTCATCATCAAACTGGGCTCCCTTGGACTCCCCCCTCTCACATGTGCCTGGATTAACAACTTCCTGACCGACCGACCCCAGGCTGTGAGAGTTGGCCCCCACCTCTCCTCCACCCGCACGCTGAGCATCGGCTCCCCACAGGGCTGTGTGCTGAGCCCCCTCCTCTTCTGCCTCTACACCCACGATTGCAGACCGATCCACAACCACAACCGGATCATCAAGTACGCCGACGATACCGCTGTGGTCGGTCTCATCTCCAGGGGCGACGAGGCCGCCTACAGAGAGGAGGTCCTGAAGCTGGCTGATTGGTGCCCAGAGAACAATCTGACTCTGGACACCAAGAAAACCAACGAGCTCATCATAGACTTCAGGAGGCACAGCCCTGAGCCAGCTCCCCTCTTCATCAACGGCGAGCAGGTGGAGAGGGTTCACAGCGTCAAATACCTCGGCGTCCACATCTCTGACCGCATCACCTGGTCAGAGAACATCACCACCATCATCAAGAAGGCCCGGCAAAGGTTACACTTCCTGAGAATCCTCAGAAGGTATAACCTCAACTCTGATCTGTTGCTGGCCTTCTACTGCTCCTCCATCGAGAGCTTGCTGACCTACTGCATCATAGTATGGTTCGGCAGCTCCACCGCTGCCGACAGGGAGAGGCTGCAGAGGGTGATAAAGGCAGCGCAGAGGATTATCGGTCGCCCTCTCCCCTCCCTGGCAGACATTTACTCCACCCGGTGCCTCAGCAGAGCCAGGGCCATCTCCAAGGACAGCTCCCACCCTGGCTCCACCCTGTTTGACCTGTTGCCCTCTGGAAGGCGCTACAGGCAAATGAGGATCAGGACAAACAGACTCAAGAACAGTTTCTTCCCCCAAGCCATTGCCGCCCTCAACTCCGACCTGCACTGACGGACACTTTTCACCTGGTTTGCATTATTCCCCAAGCCATTGCCCCCCCTCAACTCCAACCTGCACTGTCGGTCACTTTACACCTGTTTTGCACTATCCCCCCCCCCACAATCTGTGCCAGTACTGTTTACATTTCCTTTTCACAGTTTACATTTCCTTTTCACTGTTTACATTTCCTTTTAATATATTTATATATATTTTTCGTAACTGTTTACATTTCCTTTCCTTTTAATATATCTATATATTTTTTATATATTTTTTTTTTTTTTTTTTTTTTTCACGGTAGCTGTTATGGAAGTCCCAAATCTCATTGTATCTGTCACAGTATATAATGACAATAAAGGCTTTTTGACTTTGACTTTGAAAAATGTACGAACAAATATGATGGGCGCCTCAAGGATAGTTCCTCATATATCCTTTATACCTTATTATTTCCATTCAGAACAACATTAAAATTCATGCTAAAATGGAAAATCTGACAAAAGCACGTTTTATATCAGACATAATAACTTCCATCACAGGAGAATAAATATCACCTCATGGCTTTTTATATAGCTGGTCGGACTTACTCTGCTCTTTTAACCTTTCCACTCCTTTGAACTTCTTCTTAAACATCACTGCTATCCCCGCCCCCATGCGGATATCCTCACTGATGCAGTGGGCCAGAGCTTCATCCGGTGGGCAGGAGAACAGATCCCCGGTGACATACTTCAGTTCACAGCTGCCTTCTGATAGCTAGCCACCAGGGGGCAGCATTTCACCAGAGTTAAAATGTCAGAGCAGCAACAACAGCTATAATAGGAAACTGTGTAATTTTAAACATTACCTCTACTTTTCTAGTTGAGCATAGGGCCTGACTTTCAGACGACATTTGCAACCATGAAATAAGATCCTGTTTGGTGGCTTGATTCGGTGTTAAAACCTGTGAACCCGTCTGTCTAAACGAACACGCTAAACCACGCAGGATTGTTTGCATCTGCTTCCGAGATGAACACTGCTTTGATAGCTCGACCCGGAACTTTAAAGTTAAAATAAAAAGACGTTTGAGGCAGGCCACGTTTTTTAGTATCTAACACACAATTTGCTTTCAATTTCTTTCGGCAGGACCAAAGCTAAAACATCGAGAATCTCGCGAGAATAGCAACACCTGATGAGAATGGAGATGGGTTCGCCCCAATTTCACGCCGGGGAAGAAAGCGGCGCTACTCTGTAGGCGGAGTTTGATTTCAGCTACAGCTGTGACGCTTAGATGTTGACTTCAATGGGCGCATTGAAAGTACTGACCTTGGTTGTGCCTAAACGTATTTGCTCCCAATGCAAACCGGGTTAACACAATTATTAAGGAGCAATAAATTAGTTAGACAAGAACAGTTTAAATCAGGGGTTAAGTGTGACCTGATCATGCAACCAGACAGTTATTCGATTTGCTGCATCAGCTGGTAAAGTAAGAACATCTAAATTATCTGAACTATTGCCATTAATGCTTTATTGCATTTTAGAAATGTGTTCAAAACAAATAAATCCCTAAAAATATTAAAGATATAGTTGAAATGCTTTGTATTTTTTGCACGTTTTGTAAGTTTGAAGGAGGCAGGTGGTCAAATCCTGCCAGTGACTGAAGAAGACCTTCAGCAAAACTTGGTGAAAACAGCCTCTCAAGTTTCATTTACCACAATAAGCCACATGGTATGAACTGAAGACCTCAATGTTTGTACTCCATTGCCAACCCTAAATACAAGATAGATTTGCCCCAAATGTACTCACTAAATGAGGTAATGGGATTCTGTGTTGTGGTGAGATAACATAAAGTTAACAGTTATATCAGCAATTTCTCTGGAGGAAGAAGAATGCAGCACACAAGGCAGACAACAGTGAAGCATGGTAGTGGCTCAGTTATGCTGTCGGGCTCCTTTGAAAAGAAAAAATGAGCCGTAGATGATGCACCATCATCTATGATTGTGCATTTTGCAACATAGATACTATATCTATTGCAACATGATAAAAACACTACTTGCCTTCCGGCCTATTGTTTTTTTTGTTTTTTTAAGCTACAGTGTGTAATTTTCAGCGACATCTAACGTCCAGACTGCAGACTGCAGCAACATGAACATCTCCCCCCCACCGCTTCTCCCCCCCAACAGTACGGCGAGCGTTACGGGACAAAATGTCTTCCACGACGTCCACATCACCTACCTTCTCAAGTGATGAGGTTTGTTTACATAGATAATTTTACAGATAGTATTTCATTAGTCTGTGTGTTCAGTACCGTCTCAGTTCATCTCTCTCAACTTGCCGTAGTTACTTTCGAGCGTAATGGGCGATCTCGCAATCGCTAGTTTGTTGGCTCTGCGCCGCCGTAGCGCAAAGATGTCTGCCTCCATGGCTGCGAGACCCGCTCCTATGTAATTATAAATAACGACTTCTAAGGCAACGCAAATATTAAGGTTAAGAGGCTGAGCTCGTAGATGATGATAAATAACATAGTTATGTATAATATATTACATTTCTGACTGTATATCCCTGTAATTATTACACACTGTAGCTTTAAACAAAAGGTCCAGGAGGGAAGCATTTTAAAGGAAAACACTGGTGAAAACATCTACTTTATTCAGACTCAATCCATGCAAAACTGTATATTGTATAACCTACGTGTTTTGTACTCATAAAGTCAATGGAAAAAAAGGCTTGACCAGCTAGAGAGAGAATGAGAGAAAAAAAAACAAAGTAGAAAGAACACTAACTGATGTAAAAAGCCAAAAACGAGAAAAATATTCCTGATCATAAAGATTTTGCAGGAGGATGTCATGTAGCCCAAATATGAAACCAACATACACAGAATATAATAATTATAGCATCCAACTAACAATTTTGTTCTGTGGTGGAAAATTTCCCTTTAGTCATGGAGGTCTGCTCATGGAAGAATTTATACTTCAACAGCTAAAAGGAAACATTCTGCTGATTATCAACTATAAAAAAATAAATATATGCTTATCAACTATTAAAAAAAATAATTTTCTTTGATAATACAGCAGAATACAAAAAGTAGGAAAAGATTACTTCCCTGCTTATTCTACTTCATTAGTGTAATAACAGACCAATTGTTAACCTGACCTATTCAAATCATTAAGGGTAGACCTTATACTGGGCTACATGTAGTTTGGTTATTCATATTAAAATTGGTAATGCTTCCACTTTGCCAGAAAACTTTTAAAATTAGCTGTTTTCTCAGTTTTATTGAGATTTCCCATTTATTATTATGGATATGAGTACATAATTTGCCAGTTTTGCCTAATGATGCTAAAAAAGAGAGATTATATCCCTTTATTTTAATTTCATAACTACACTTTGCATAAGGTCCCTTTTTTTCATGCCTAAGCATATCCACCAAATATGTCGGTGCTCATTCTGACCAGCAACACTTTAAATTGTGTCTGCAAAAAAAAACACTTGGAACACAACCAGACTTATATGTCTTTGTGGTTCCATGTTCTTTAAAAGTGTAAACTTCCCTTAGATTCCTGTATTACATTACTCCACAAAGGTTTGAAGTCCATTATTTCAGTGTTATGGATTTTTTTTTTTGTTTGTTTCTTCTGTATTTTGATAGAGCCTTTATATGAATACTTTTTAAAAACCTGCCAAATTTTGTAAAGTGCAACAACCCAAATTTTAACAAAGCAATTTTTTCCAGTGTGTTCCAAAGAAGAAACAACAATATGAATATGCTGTAGTAATCTGTGCACAAATGATGCTCTCTTCACATTTCCACCTGCCCCCTCATTTATGCATGCCCTGGAACATTCCTGGCTAATACAGGTTTTGTTTGCAGTCACAATATCCAGTGATTGCACAGGCTGGGGCAACTCTGCGTATAAGCCAACAGATTAGCAATATTTCCTGGCCAGTTTCAGCTGGTTTATCTTGTAGTTTCCCTTTTGTTTGTTTATGTAATCCCCTTTAAATCATAGATTGTTCTGACAGCTTGTCCCTAAATATGATGCCAACATTTACTTCTCCATCATTTTTAGAGGGAAACTCCTCGGCTGCAGCTTATTATCAGTTCTTGGTGGGCCATTTGCCAGCTGAATCACTTAGTTTTGTTCTCTTGGCTTCACAAGAAAAAAAAAAAAAAACAATATTCTACTGAGCTTAATTTCAAACAGGAATATTTTTCATGAATAAATACCCACAAGTAAGAAAAAAGTCATCTTTAAACTTTTTTATTGAACAACATTTATTCTTGATTCATGACACAATCAACAGAACATAGAGTATGTGTTCATGACTGTAAAACAAACCTATAATAAGATAGGCAGTAATTATTTACACTGTTCTTCAGTGTGTCACTGTTTCATTGAATCTGTAACTAAATGCTTTATAAGCAACAAGAACATATATGTCTAACTTCTGGACATCATTTATTTATGTCTTTTATAAACATTTATATACAAAATCTTTGTGGTTATGTATGAGTTCATTAGGATTTCCAGCCTTAGAAGTTAGCACTGCGTCTTCGCTCATTGATCCAGTCGCCAGGGTTCACATCCATCTGCAGCATCTTCATCACCCATTTATCCCTGCGTGCTCCATCAATAAACTCATCCAGAGAGAGCTCACCTTGGTGACAAAATAAGAGGCATTAAAAATGTTTAAACCAGCGATAAGCAAAAGCAAAACCTTATATAAGAACTTAAACTTGATGCTAAAGCAAGCAAACAGACACTCTTAAATGACACATAAAAAAAGAAAAAAACTCTCACCATCTCCATTTTCATCGACCAGCTCAAATATACGGTCAACAACCTGGTCTGGTGTAAGCAGATTACATTCTTCATCCAGCTCTCCATGGCAGGCTTTCTTTAGCCGATAAATAGACTGTAAGTGACAACAAAGGGTGTTGCAATGATTAACAATGATTTTATTTTCTAAAAGCAAGGGTTGCAATCCCCAGCGGATCGACACTAATTTAAATTTTTATGTGATTTAATGGAAACATTACCTCAACAATTTCAAGAAGTTCTGTTTTGTCAATGCATCCACTCCCATCTTTATCGTACATTTTGAATGTCCATTTAAGCTTGTGTTCCAGCTTCCCTCTGAGAACTAAGTTCAAAGCTGCTACATACTCAAGAAAATCTATGGTGTTGTCCTGTGAAAATAGAGAGTTCAAATGTTAAAAAATCAGAATACTTGAGAAGAAATTACAATCAGGCAACAAAAATAAAAAAGCAAAAAAAATATCAAACAATATACGCTTATTCAGAATGCTTTAAGAAATCTGAAGAAATAAGATATCAAAAAGAAAAACTTTACACATTTACTAAGAAGAAAATTGAATA
The DNA here is from genome assembly GCF_016077235.1 of Cyprinodon tularosa. NCBI lineage: Eukaryota > Metazoa > Chordata > Actinopteri > Cyprinodontiformes > Cyprinodontidae > Cyprinodon > Cyprinodon tularosa. The sequence continues at coordinate 1,618,553 of NW_024038657.1, read as the reverse complement.
ATTAAAAGTACAAATCAAAAACGTGCTCACTTTTGAGAAATTTCTCTTTTCAGCTCTACTTGAGCTTATATCATTAAAATGCAGTGTCTTGCTTCAACAGCAATTCCTTTTGAATCTATCTATGCCTGACAAATTTCAACATTAGAACTGATAACACCAGAGTCCAGTCCTGATGTACTTACTCCGTTCTTGTCGAAGGCTCGAAACATGTTCTCGATGTAATCTGCAGCCTCCTTGTTATCAGTGACCCCAAAAAAACCCTTAAACTCGTGCATGAATAGTGTTCCACTCGGACATTCCACAACAAATTTCTTGTACCATTCCTGCAGCTCTGCCACATCGATTTCCTTGTCGGGGTCACTTTCCTCGCTCAAGCGCTGACCCATGATGGGAAGATTTTCTCTTACTCCCCCAAAAGCTAAATTATTTCTTACATTACAAACAACAAGCTTAAGCTTTGTAACTTTGGTTTTTTTTTTATGTTCCTTCTCTGGAGTTTGGAACCCACAAATATTTGTTCACATTTACTAAACAGCTTTTAGCTAATCACCAAAGATAAAAACAATCAAAAAGGCATAAAGATCCATCGAAGCAGAGCAGTTATTCGCCTCTTTCTTGTAGCAAATCCCTTCTGAAAGTGAGGATGAGATACAGACTGCTATGGGTCATATGGTAAGGGATTAGAAATGAAGACCTGTCCAAATCAATTAGTTCATACAAAGATCATAAAGGGTTGTCTTTTGTGCTGCTTCATACACTCATTACAAGAAACACCTGAAGATAGTCTGCAAGCTTCCCAAGTCTTGGATCAGTAAGGGTCCAAGCAGCATTGTTTATGTAACGCATCCTCCATAATTATTGGGATATCTTTACAGGAAAATGTTTGCCTTTTAAATTTTTTGACTTAGACATACTTATTTTATTTTCCTTTTCCATTATCTGTCTTAGTGATGTCAACATAAACATAGCTCCTAGATCCTCTGCTGTTTATTTTCACTTTTTCAACAAGTATTGCTCTGGCTATTACCTGTTATTTTGACATGGTTCTTGAACATTATGCCGAAAAAGTAAACGCTGTGCATCTTCAAACTGCTCCTTTAGATAATAAAAAATATATATATATTTCTCAGATAATATTCATCGAAGTCTTTAATCATGGGTCTGTTGTTTTGGGTGAAATTTGTGAGTGAGGGTTAATCCCTTGGATCAGAGGCAAACCCTTACATGAATTGTCTCCTGATGGTTTACTGTCCCATACATTTTGAAGGTGGCTTATTGGAAAAAAAAAAAACTTTACCCAAGTCCTCTGCACCTATCCTAAATCGTCTAGCTGAATGTTATTCATTTCTGTTGGAGAGAAGAAGCTTTGTTGACCTATCATGCACCAGGCCTGTACTTATGGAGCACTTTTTTTCTTTTTGGAGTTTTTAGGGCTTGTTTTTTTATAGAAGGCTGACAGGAAGAGGGGTATAAGAGAGGGGGAGAGACATGCAGCAAAGGACCAAAGGTCGGATTCGAACCATGGTCAGCCGCGTCGAGGACTAAGGCCGTACATGGGTTGTGAGCACTAACCACTGCATCACCTGCACGCCTCCTTATGGAGCACTATTATCAAAAGAGTGAAAGCACTTTTTTCTGCATTAAGTCATTCACACACACATTCACACACTAATGGTGGTAAAGCACATTGTAGCCACAGCTGTGCTGGGGCAGAATGATAGAACTGAGACTACCATAAAATTGTCACCATGAGGGAATAGCAGTTGGTGGTGAGAGGGTCACCAGCTGAGGTGGTCCTACTACCTTTATGACTTTCTTGGTAGCTCTTGAGCTTTATATTGCAGCATTTGGACCCTAATCTAAAGTTCTTGAGGATGTGAGATAAGTGTTGTGGTAGTATATGTGAAGTCCCACAGATGCATAAATAATGTAAGATGACTGCGTAGGTTTCCTTAGAGGTAACCATGGTCAAGCTTTCTTCTGCTTTAAGCCAACTATTCTGCATTTGCATTTCAGTCAGAATGACAGAGAGAAATCAGCTGATCTGTTCTTATTAACAATTTCTTATCTTCATCCATCCATTGTCTATACCCCCCTAGTCTTTGCAGTGTTTAAGGGAAGCTGGTGCCCATCTACAGTGCTAACTAAAATGAAACACATCTAAACACTCTTCATCCTAGACTAAAGTAACTATGACATTTGAAGCTAAACCTTTTGGCCAGAAGTTTACGTGTTGTGGAGAAGATTGACAGCAATTCTTTCAAAGTTTGGATATTATGTACTTGACATATTCAGAGAGGATTCAAGAGGATTTAACGGAAACATAAAAAATGAAAAATTAGGATTTAGTGTAGTCAATATGAAGTGTATCCCTTTGTAGAGAAGCAATACATTTTATACTTAACAGTATTAAATTAAAGATGATGTAAAGACATGAATTATTACATTGTAATTAACAATGTAAAACAAAGAGTCTGATGTGGCATTTATAATCTAGTCCCAGAATAGGAAGTTCCTAACCTGTCTGATGATTCACTGAGGTCAAGTGTTCAGTTTTCCCTGAAAGCACTAATTACATGTCTGCTGTAGTTATCTGCCTAAAGGCCACCATAAATGTGTTTGTGCTTGTTAGAGGCACTCAGTGACATAATCACTGTCACTCCTTTTAAAAATACATTTAGAGGAAATCCTGCAGCACTGTATGTAGGTTAGGACTGCCCCGGCCCATTATATGTGCTGACAGGAGGGATGGAGATAATCTTAGCTTAGATGTGTCAAGGCCGTTGGGAAGTCACTGGATGTTATCCTCTGGTGATTAAAATGATTCATACCCTCTGGTCTTACACAACTGATATTTCAAACTAAGCTGTTTGAGTTTTCTCTTTCAAAAAAACTCATATGGTCAATTTAGTTCTGTACCTGAGGGTTGTTGTGTTTACTCCTATTTCTGCCCGTTCAGTGAGACTTAAAAAAAGACTATTTTTGTAGGGATCAAGCTGTTTTTACTATCATAAGGTGGGTAGTAAAAATTTACTAGAGCTTGTGAACATGAAGTTGTTACCAAAGATTTGGGTGAAAGATTATTTTTTTTATTGAACATGCAGAGATGGAGTGATATACTTTTACCTATATCGTGCACACTTGGTTTTCCCTGTGCCAACAATGTTAAAACTTGCTATATAAATAGTTTTGATAACTTTAAAAAACAAAATAAAATGTAAAAAACAAACCTTTTACCTTCGTACATGAGAGAAAAATATTTAAAAATATAATTATTTGACAAAATCTTCAGTGCTGTGGTATATTTTTGGAATTGTAACAATGTAATTTTTACTTCTTGAATTAGGCATGTGATCTGGAAAACTGAGTTATTAGCCAATACATTTCTGTTTACCTCGGCGTTTAAATTGAATGTTATGCAGTGGTGCAGCTCTCTTAACTTTTCTTCAATTTGAAAAGAGAATAGATTTCATATTGCTCAGACAGGCGAGAGTTGTTTTTACTGCTCTCCTTTTAACAATCTCTTGCTAGTCTTTCAAAAAGGTCAGATTTTTGGAGTTCTGTCAACAGAATCTCCCACTTGAACTGTAAACAATAACTATAAATTATCTCTTTTCCCAGTCTGCAGGCTCAGGCGGACAGCCATGTCTTGTTATGCAGCTGTTCCATTTTTTTGTTCCATTTTGAGATGATGGATTGAGCAGATGTAAGGAATGCGTTCCCTTATCAAATCTATCCTCCAGCATCAAGAAGCTGATCACAGATTTGAATGTCTCATCTAGGCTGAGTTTTAAAGAACAAAACATTTATTCTTGATTTGCAGATTTTCACAGATATTTGTTTCCTTTTACTTAACCTGCATATTCCAATCTTTTAGCTGTAAAGCCAGATCACAGCACTCCATTAGATGGCCAAAGTTAGATTATTGTTACATACCTAAACCCTGCTTTAAACGTCTCTACATATTTATAGCTGACCATTTTGCTGTAGCCTTTTTGTTTTGTCTTTGCGATACTTTTTGTTGCTGAATTTATACTGAGGCTTAATTAAGACAACCCTACATAACTTTTGACATATGTAGCATAATTTAAGAAACATGAAGTGATTTTTCAGGTCAATATACAGCACTGTGCACATATCGATTCTCCATTCAGGATGCCCTTCTCAAAAACTTCTGACTTTTAGGCTTAGACAAACTGTCATTTTGTATACACAGAGTGCACACAAAACTTATATCATTCAGGTCCGATCCATCCCTGTATGACGTGTCCTAGAGCATCACTTTACAGCAGTCTGAGCCCCTTAAACACGAGTGCTAAGCTAAAGCTTGTTGCTGGAAAACAAGAAATTTAAAACACCTGGACAGACATTTTGCTGATGTAAGATTTAATCTAGTGCTACGAATTTGGCTTTTCAAGTAACTCAATGTCTTTTCAACCTGCTGGTCCAACTTGGTCTGTTATCAGATTCCAAAACACAGGGGGGGGGCGGTTGCATTTTTTGAGACAGTGTAGTGTTGTAGAAGTGGAAATAAGGGGAGCTGAACCTTGAAGTTACAGATCTAGCACCCCTTGTGGCTAAAAGTTAAAGTGTTTCCTTTAAGTGATTTCTGAGATACATACTTTTCAGATTTCCCAATAAAAGACGCTGGATGTGGTAAAGTGGAAGATTAAAAATATAATAGTCTAGAGATGTGAATAATTTTCAAGGCACTGTATTTTCAAACATGGTATAATGAAGAAAAGTCAAGGAAATGGAATAAAAAGGAAATCTTCAAAACATGCAATAAAACTCAAGCAAAAAATTATGAGATTATTTAACTATAATAAAATACGGATTTAATTTGGAGCTTTGGTGCACAAATTTACTATATGACATGAATTTCAACAATCACACATCAGGAGTTCAAATGTAAACAATAGCATTTAATGACATAGAAAAAAATCCAGCTGCTTTTTACACAATTCCCTTGTCATATGCAACTCAAATAAACAAGATACTAGATCAATTCAAATTTTGGCTTTTATTGCTTTCCGTAAATACCATCACACAAGCTCAAGCCTTCAGATTCCAGCAGTCAGTTTTACTAAGTATGTGGACACATATTACAAGTCTACAAAAGCTTATTTACAGAGTGTACTGTAAGAATGCACTGTAAAAATCTATCAAAAAAGGGACAGCTGTACAATGATGTTATGACACACAGAAGGTAAAGTACCTTTTGATTTACTGAAGTGATTAAACTGGAAATGGCAAAGCAAGGTTTGACCTAACAAAAGCGCTCCCTTCAGCGCTGTGATTTTGGCTTCATACAAAGACAATGCAAAACGACTTTTTTTTGCAGTTTTCAAGGGGTGAAGTGCACAATAGCAAGAAATATAGTTGTGTAATGTCCTTTACACAAATAAAAGCAGACATTTATAAAGTCTTGCTTCACATTATCGATACAATTTGTCATCTCCAGACAGCTTTCATAAAAAAACAAGACAAAAAGACACCAAAATGTACTGTGCTTGGCCTAAAACTGTAAAAAGGATGTCCTGTGAAACACCAAATTACTAATGAAATTAGTGAATACATCATCTACTTTAAATTAAATGTTCAGATATGAAAATTAAGAAAAGAAAAGGTTAGAAAAAAAGGTTTTATATAGTAAAAAAGGCAGTCTTCTTCCAGTTTAAAGATTTGGAGACCAGTGGCCGTGAGAAGCGGAAACAGAAGTGGACTTCAAGATCCTTCGAGCAAGTGCCCTGGTCCATGTGTCTCTTGGTCCTGAAGCTTAAAGGTCCACAGTGCTACACAAATACCCTTGGGGTTGTATTATACAGTGTAAAAAAAACAAGTCATTGGGCATGCCTTTCAAGTTAGTCCTGTTCTCCGGGTTCTACAGCAGTCTCTGCATTGTTTATGGTTTCAGCAACAACCTCTGTCGACAACTGAGGAGAATGACTACCAGACAATGCCTTCTCATTGGATAAGGCATCTGCATCGCTACTGCTGCTTTTGACTACAGCACTGTCCTCCTGGTAGGTTGAATGTGCCTCTGATGAGGCAGCTTGTTCAGTCTGGTCCACAGAGCTCTGTACACTGGTGGCAGGACTAGCCTCACTTGACTCTCCTTCCTTCTCAGGTCGTTGAGAATGGCTGCTACTTTGCTCTACGAGAAAGGATGAGAGATACATTTTTTATTACTATAATAGAGTAAAAAAAATACTTTTGGTGTTAGGGGATTAAAAGCTGCAAATGAGAACCACACAGGTGATTCAGTTAATTTTTGTATATGTAATATAGAAGACAGCATGAGGTAGTGCAGAGGTTATGTTGAAAAAATTAGTAAATATGAATGCTTGTATTTAAGAACAGTGATTCCCAACCAGGGTTACTTGTACCCCTAGTGCTCCGCAAGTGCATTGCAAGGGGTACATGAAAATATTTGTATTTTTTAGGTAGTAAAATAAAATAGGGCTAGGATCTGTTTTGCTTTCTGAGGACCCAATAGAAAAATTAAACAAGCATTTATTAACCAAAAAGTTGTTTTTCCTATATGTTTGAGTTCCCCTTTAACTTTGACACACATCCAAACCGAGCAGAGGAACAGACTGGATGTAGAGAACAGCCTGAGATCAGCTGTTTTTCACACTGAGCAATCAGAGCTTATCAAAGCAAGCTCAGGTTTTTTGATGAAAACAAAGTAAAACAAATTAAGTCTGTCTGACTAAGGTCTGTATTTTGTTCCAAATTCATCTAGTTTAAATGTGATTATAAGGGAGCCGTTTTATAAATACCGGTTTATAATATGATTTTATTTTGTATTTATTTTGATTCTTTACTAAATTCCAGGCAAAATATTTTTTTTTTTTGTTATATTTGAGATGGAAAGGATAAAATGCCCAGGAATTAAATTCTCAAGTTAAAAGATTAAGTAAAACTATTTTTTTATTTTATAATCAGCTATTGTATATTGCGCTTTTGGATAGTCATTAATACTTTTGATTGAGAGGAGTACTAATGGTAAGACAAAGTGCCCAAAGGGGTACACAAGTCAAAAAGGTTGGGAAACACTGGTTTAGAGTGTGTGGTTTATGCAGTGTCTGAAAGCTAAAAACATGCTACAAATGGCCAAATTTGCTGCAAATATATTAATAATGAACACTCCTAAACATAACACAATTCAAAAGAAGAAACATTGCATTATAGAAAAAAAAAAAAAAAAAAAAACTACAACCAACAAAACCAATGCTAAGAAAAAATGATCAGTCCAGATTAACATTACCAGGATTTCCAGAAGAAATGTGGAGGGAAGAAATAAGTTATGTTTCTTTTTTTTTTTTTTTTTTTTTAATACATGTATTAAACAGTATTATAAAGAAGCAGCCTAATTATAAAGTTAAATATGATATGGTGCCATGTGGCTTGGTGATCGACTCCCCCTGGTGGTCTTGTAAGCTCCTGTTTTTTTGGCTGAGTTTTTAGTTCAAAGCATTTTTCTTTTGCATCTGTAATTGTTTACACATCTGACAAACTTATAGGTAAACCAAAGAAGCAGTTTAGGAATTGAAGAGAGTAAGCAAGTGTTTAATACTTAAATAGTATATCCTCTTATGAGGAGGATGTCAATGAAGTGGTATATTAGTTAGCAAGATTAAAAGCCATACAAATGGAACATTTGATCAATGCAAGCTGGGGTCTAAGAAAAATATTTTAGTAAGTGTAATAGCCAGGAAAGGACAACAAAATATATAATGTTTTTCTAGGAAAGAGTGTATGCAGATGCATTTCAGGGGGAAAAAATCATTGAAAAAAATCATTTTAATTTTAAAATTGAGATTAATTTAAATGTTATGAAAGAGAGTGGTGTATTTCAAGTATTTAAAGTAATTAATTTTAAAGATTTAGACTTGCAGCTTACAGTGAGGAAAATAAGTATTTGAACATCCTGCTATTTTGTAAGTTCTCCCACTTAGAAATCATGGAGGTGTAGTAGTTGGACTCTTACTGATTGTATGGGATGGACATGTGTTTTTATGCAGCCAACGACCTCAAACAGGTGCCTCTAATTTAGGATGATAAAGGGGAGGTGGACACTTTGGCTACATTCACACTGCAGCCTGAAGTGACCCAAATCAGATTTTTTTGGCCCACATGCGACCTGGATCTGATCTTTTCATGGCAGTCTGAACAACACAGATCCAATTTTTTTCCAATGCGACCCAGGCCACTTGGCTATGTGGTCCTGAATCCGATACGAATCTGAACTTTTCAAATGCGACCTGTGTCTGAACGGCCAGGTCGCATTCATCCGACCTGAATGTCATTAATACTAGACAACAGTCACTATTCTGCGTCTTGCTACGCAGAAGTGGCAAGAAAAACAACAACCATGGCAGACGACGATGCAGAGAGCAGTATTTATGTTTAACCATATTGAAAAGATTGTTTTTTTATGGTTGGGAAAGATCGCTAGATGCGCTAGATGCACTACCATCCATGTTTACTTCCGTAAACACAGAGCATGCTGGCCTGCGGGACACTTGCGTTGTATGACTGCAGTTCCCACAGGAGATCACATAGAAGTCGCATTCATTTGGAAATATGAACAGCAACACAAAAAAACAAAACACGGATTCGCAAAAAAAAAAATCAGAATTGAGCATCAAGGCCTGCAGTGTGAACGTAGCCTTTGAAGACAGACCAACAGGTCTTTGAGGGTCAGAATTCTAGATGATAGACGTATGTTCAAGTATGTTCAGACCACTCTGATTTCTTATTGGGAGAAATCTCAAACTAATCAGGGTTTTCTAATACTTACTATCTAACCTATCGGTCATGACTGTGTAGGCCGTAACTGCTTTAAACATCCAGTAGTCTCCACTTCATCAAATTCACAAAACTACATGAAGTGTATCCCTTAGATTGTATGAATGGATGGATTGAATTATATAGAATATATGAGCTTTACTTATTTATAGGGATGCACGATATAATCGGCCCCCTATCGGTATTGGCCTGTATCGGCCTTAAAACTGAATATCGGACATCGGCCACCACACCGATATTTAACCCGATATATGATCAGCTTCTGAGTTTCTTATGTCTAAAAAAAAAACAACTACTTCTTCTTCATCAAAAACTTCTTTTTTACAGACTTAAAAACTTCTAAAGACGAGGGAAAAATATTGATACATTAAAATATCACAATATCTTCATATACTGATATATTGCCATTTAAAAACAACATATCAATCTCTTTTACTAATGAAATATTGCTATACGTCATCGTTATGCTACGAAATCCCCTAAAAATTCACGAAATTTTGCCATATTTTTATATGTTGATATATTGACGCGGTATCGATCTATTTTACTAACAAAATCTCACAGGAATTTGCGAAATATCTCGAGAGTTTGTAACAGAACGATGAAATTTCCCGAGATTTTGAAAGTAAAATAGATCGATACCGCGTTTTTAAAAATCAACTTGATATCGGCATATGAAAATATATTTGAGTATATTATTTTTCAAAGTGTCAGAAATGGATAACAAAACTGCTATTTTCAATGACTACTTATTTTTGTCCAGCTTAACATCGGTATCGATATCGGTTATCGGCTACATGAGTTTTAAAATATCGGCATATCGGATATCGGCCAAAATCCCAATATCGTGCATCCCTACTTATTTATATACTTATTAACCAAATTCATACTTGACAATATTTTAACTTTCTGGAATTCAAATGTAAGAGGAGCAGCAAAATGCTTATATCCACCGCTTATATCAAATACTTCTTGAACATGTAGTATTATAGCCTCTACTGTTAGGAGTAAGTAAATAAAGGTAAAAGTATGTTAGGACAAAGTAACACCTACCATGACTGTCTGAAATACAGGATGCATCATGGGATGTTTCACTGTCGCTCTCTGGATCACAAGTTTCTTCTTGTGATCTTGAGGTAACTGCTGAATTCTCTTGTGCAAGATCACCAGATGATTCATCTTCTCTTTCCATCTCATCATCTTTTTCACTAGTCTTCAGTTTCTTGGGTTCCTGTTTGCTATCATCGTATTCCTCTTCTTCTTCAAGATGTTTGTTCTTTATTCCATAATTTTGTTTCAGTTCATCTTCAGAAGGTGGTGTATCTCTGTCACTAACATAATGATAAACCAAGTAGGAGCAGTCATGTTTTTTGGCTTTTTTAAATATGAAGTCTAAGTAAGATTTGATGAAAAATGTGAAGACAATTCCTTACTGCAAATACCAATAAATGTGGGGGGTGACTTTGAAAAAAATAATTACCTCAAATGGTGCTCCTCTGCCTCAGTGATTCCATCTCGCTCCTTAGTGCCAGAACACTCTGGGAGCCCGTTGGTGGAAAGTGAAGATGAGGACGACAGCTTTGGTCTGTTGAGTGTTTTCAGGATGCCTGGTCCGTTCACGCTTCGACTGCTTAAGAAAAAAACAAAGAACAAATTTATAGCTGCTCTTCCTGTATTATGTTGTACTTCGGTTTTGTATACAAAAAAAAAAAAAGTCAAATTTTAAATTAGCGAAAGGGAAATTACTCCCACCTGTCTGAATTCAGAGAGGAGTTTCCAAAAAACATCACTCCATTCATTCTGTTCACAGTTGATGTCCCATTTTTCCTTTTCAGGAAGTTAAAAGGCCATTTGTTAATTCCACATTAAATAGTTTTACTGTCAGAGAAAAGTTAACTTAGAAGCTGATGTACTTACTCTGACATGGAATGCAGATAGCTCACCACCATTACATTCTGCAGGAAGCAATATAAAAAAAAAAGAAAACAGAAAACAGCTTAAAGCAACAAAGTTAAGCTTTTAAACACATGCAAGTTAAAAAAAAATATTGATTTTAGACCATAAACATTGGTGTCTATCTCACCTTTTCTAGACCTCTGAGAAATTTGTCTGTACCAGTGTAATTGCGTTTGGGATCTGTCAGCAATTCACACAGCCGCTGAATGGTAAATGGAATCCTAGAAGGATTATCAAAGATGTGAGAAATAAAAGAAATACATAGAAATATAATTTCTAGTGTTTGAACTTTAAATAAAAATCTGCCTCAACAATAGAGGTGAGTATTGGCATGAGTGTTGCGATTCGATACATGTCGCTACTTGGGTCACAATACTTGGGTCACAATATGATATTATCACGATATTGCAGTATCACTATATATTGCCATATTTTCCCCAGCTATCAAAATCAAATGATGAGATAAAACAGCAAGTGCTGTATATTTTCATCAGAAAATATTGATTAGGTATTATTATCCATGTTGTTTGGGGTTTTCTTCCACTGTGACTGCCTCAAATACAGATTTGGTGCTGCACGCACAGTTAAAGGGCTCCACAGTAGGGCTGGGCGATAATTCAATAACGATATATATCGATCGATAGACGTGTGGCGCAATAGAAAAAAAGAGAGTCGATAAAAGTTCGATAAAAAAGAAACGCAGTTTTTCTTCCTTCTCATTGTAGCCTAGCATGTAGGTTTATGCTAGTCACTGCTTCCTCCCAACCAATCACAATCGCGGACCCAGGCACGCCGTCACAAAGCGCCGCCCTCTCAAATCACAACACAGAGCACATGAAGAAGTCGCAGCAAGGAGAGGCGGAGGAAATTGTTCCAAAGAAGGGTTTTTGTAGTTCGCCAGTTTGGCAGTATTTCGGTTATGGCAAGTCGGACAAAAAACAAACCACAGTCATCTGTAAAATTTGTAGGGAACCAGTGAAAACGAAGTCTGATAACACAACCAACTTTTTTTTTTTTTTTATCATCTCAGCCGCTCACACCCGCAGGAGTACGAGCTGTGTAGGCCCCGACGCGGGCCTACACAGAGAAAAATGCTGAGGGGCCAGCAACTTCAAAGTAATAACTCAGGTTAAAGCAGGAACCTGGTTCAGCTTAGAAGAATGGGGGCGGCGGGGGGATTTATTTATTTGTTATATTCATTTTGGTCACTTTTCTGCTCACTTTAGTTTATTCTTTGTCAGTATTTAATAACATAACCCACGTCTCTTAAGTTATTTTTCTTCAAAACAATTCTGTTATGGTTAAAAAAGTTGGTTATTAAAATTAAATCATTTAGCAATACTATAAAAAGTCCAGGCAGACCTGCACATAAAATATGGTTTCATATCTTTTCAATAATTATCGATATCGATCAATATGCATTTTTTTTTTTTTATCGATAAGCTTTTTTTCTATATCGCCCAGCCCTACTCCACAGCGCTTTTTGCCAGAGTGGTGGTGCAGAGGTAGCCCATTTTCCCATCAATGTTTTATGTAACCATTTTTTTTTTTTATCGATACTAAGAAGTGAAAGATCGATATTATATTGGGCAGCCGAATATCACGATATATCGCCAAAACGATTATTTCCCACACCCCTACTCAACAACAAGATCTAAGCAGACATGGATGAGGTAAAGGCTGCATTACCTAATAAAAAACATGGTGTAAAGGTCAGAATAAAACTATTTTTCCTGGTATTTACAACTTTTTTCTGTGCGATTTAAAGCATAAACAGCATCTGATGGCTAAACCATTGTTATTGTTCTTATTTGGTGAGAATTTAAAGAAATTTAAAGAACGGTATCATTGCAATATAGACTGCTATTCTGAAACCTAAATGCTTTTGGCTCTGGATGCTTTCAGTTAAAAAATATTTCGTAATTTCAGGTTTGGGACTCAGGTATCTGAAACAAGCATATATCTAATGAATATGTTGCTGTTTACTGAAAAGGTCTTTTTTTTTTCTTCCGCCACAGATAATACTTTTGGTATTATAGCGACCAAAAGGGTACAGAGTATACCACGGTGGAGTGATGAGGATAAAATGCATGTTGGGAATTACTGATTGAGCTCTGTACTGTGATCCTCACATTGGCTGTCAGATTAGATAGACGCTGTAATACTGCAACCCAGCTCTATTTGCACCAAAGAACTCTTCTTGCTGCTCTGTTTGTTTTGTCTTGTAATATTCAGTCTCACTTGTCAGTTTAAAAATCTGAGGATTATTCTGGCACTGTGACTTGATGACTGACTGATCTGATCTCTTTCTTTCAAGCTGTATGATCAGAAAGGAACTACAGGCAAAGAGACCATTTCTAAAGGATTTTTCATACAGGAAGGAAAAATTATGTCAGATAGCATTATTTGCACATAGTCCTGTGTTTTATGAAGATTACCTGCAACACATAGCACTGCACAAATTAGTCAATAAGGATGTCCTGATACAACTTTTTAATTTATGACATTGCCTCTTTCAGCACTAACCGATAGCTTATCGATATTGCCTTTTAACTAGGGCTGACACAATCGGATTAATTGTGATTAACAGATTATTGAAATAATCAATTGATTAATTGTTAACTGGAGTAAAGACTAAAACATGACATTAGCTGACAGAGCGACCCAATTCAAGCACCAATTGTAGCAAAATTGTAAAGAAAATATATAAACATTTTGCATTTAAAAAAAAAAAAAAAAACTTTTTACCCAGAACTACTCAAGTGGAAAAGTTTTGGGTTCACGTAGTTTAATATTGTAAAAAGTCATCTTTAAGTAATTTTTTTCTATATGATTATTAATTGATTAATCGAAAAAAAGAATCAAAAGATTAATCGATTTGCAAAATAATCATTAGTTGCAGCCCTACTTGATAAGTAATTAGCAAAAATAACATACTTTTATTACTCGTAATACTAAAAAACAAAAGCTTATGAGAACACTGACCTATTTATTACGATAATAATATATATATACACATATATATACGTATACATATATATACGTATATACGTATACATATATATACGTATATATGTATATATATATATACACGTATATATACGTATATATATACGTATATATATATATATATATATATATATATATATATATATATATATATACACGTATATATACGTATATATATATATATATATATATACACGTATATATACGTATATATATATATATATCCCTTTCATGCATAGTGGTCACTACAGTGGACAGTTATTAAATGGTTGTTTTCTCTTAAATGAACATGTTTTAATGTCACATTTGCACATATGTTACTACAGTGGACGCTAATGTATCATCCTGCCACTTGTCAAACTGCCACCTACTCCTCAGCCTTTGCAAGTGACTTTTTTTTCCTCAAAAAAAACAAAATGGCTGACAGAGGAGCACATGGGTTGTGAGGGAGAGGAATATCTGCTCATTCCTTCTATTCTAGGCGATCCTTGCAGGTAAAAAAAATATGGGGCCATCAAGTAACAATAGTTTTCTTTGAAACAAAACAAAACAAGGTTATATCAGTTGCACAAATGCGCATTGTCCACCCAAGTGGACATGTTACCAACTCCCTAAAGAAAGTATATTTTTAAAAAAAATTTATGAAAATGTTTTTTTCATTCATAAAGAGTAATAAAAACACTTGGTAAAAAAATCATAACATAAACTAACTACTCGTAAATTCATGGCATGAAACGGGTTAAAATAATATAACACGTATATATACATCTTATATAGCGATATAAATATAGATTAATATAAATAGTAGAGTAAACAGCGTTATAAGTACCTAAATATACACACGTATAGTACAAAGTAATATACACTCGTATATTACATTGTATATATGACACCACGTATATACAGCATATAGATTACACTAATATATACACTAATATAGTATCACACGTAAAACATATATACACCACCGTCATATAGTAGCGCATAAATAGTACACGTATATATCATAATATCTGATACACGAACGTATATACATATAGTATAATCGCCGTAGTATGGCTGTGGCATGGAGTGGTCGCGGAAGTGGTTGGCTGTTGAGTGGGATTGGGGGTGTGATTGGTGGCTGCGTGGCGATCGTATGTGTAGTATGGGGTGGTGGGGGGTGGGGGGAAGTGGTTTGGTTAACGTCACTGGTACTATATATAATACACACTGTAATCAACATAGTCATATACCGTATATACATATAATAATACACGTTATCTATCATATATATACACACGTATACATACATGATATATATACACGTATTATACATATAATAATTACACAAATACCATAGCTAACATCAGAATGCACGTATATACATAAATAATACACTTATATGATCAGTATATATACCGCGTGAATATATCATGCATATATACAACGTATAGCATACATATAACTCTATATATCATAATGTGTGGTAATATTCATATATAAATACACGATATATACACATATATAGAGACAGTATAATATAAACAATAACAATATATATACACGATAGAAACACGCACATATATATATATATATATATGATAATATTCGACATATATACAGCGACATATATGAAATATATATGATATATAGATACAACAATAGTATATGATATATAGATATATATAGCTATAATACACATATAGTATATAGTATATATATAAGAAGTACACATATATATATATATGGTACACATATATGCAATATATATAGAGCGAGCGTATATAAACATTATCACATTTAGATAATAATATATCATCCATATATTATATATATCTTATAAACACATACATAAATATATATACACATAAATATATATATATATATCTATTATATATAATCACTATATATTAGGTATACTATATAAATATATATATGAATTATAACTATAATATTAATATCATAATATACATTAACAAGATGCGTAGATATATATTATAATACTATACATATAAATATATACGAGATAAGATTATATATACATGATATACATAATATATATATAGCCTGATATAAATAAGGAGCTTACATATATATATACACATACATATATATATATATATATATATATAACACATATATATATATATTATATATACTTATCATATACATATACATATAATATATATATATATATAATATAAATATACATATATATATATACATATATACATATATATATATATACACTATATATATAACACATATATAGTATATATATATATATATATCCACATATAAACTACCAATATATATAATATATATACACATAAATATATACACATATATATATATACACAGATATAGTACATCATATTATAAATATAGTCTACTAAGAAATATAATGCGCGATATTAAGTCATATAAAATGTACAACAATAGTAATATATACTATAGATCAATATATATATGAGTACATATATATACAGATATATATATCTAATATAACGTAAATATAATGATAAGCTGAGATATCAGTAAATTAATGACATATAAATCAGATATACATAATAAGCTAGATTATATATAGCTACAGTATATAGGGTACATATAATAATATAATAAGCATAACAAATACTTATTCGCGTACATATATATAGTATATAACAGTACATAAAATCTTATAATATTATAAACTAATTATACGTGAAAGTATATATATACTAACATATATATAACATATATATATAGTATATATATATATACATATATGTATATCATATATATAAAATATCATCGTATAATTATATATACCATATATTGATACATAGTAAATGAGTACGATATAAGCGAATAGAGAATATCCTCATAATTCTATAAATTTATAATATATAGTATATATAACATATATACTATATATATATAGTATAAGATATATAGCAGTTATCATACATATATATAATAATATATCTTATACATACACAGCATATATACGATATATATATAAAATATATATATATGTATATATATTTAACATATAATAATACATACTATATATACATAATGTATACCATAAGAAAGCTTATAGTCAATCACTGATATACATATTAATATTATAGAAATATATACATATTTATGGACAATACAATATATACATATATATATTACACTATCACTAGTATGATATAATATATTAATAGAGACAGTATATCATATGCGAGCGTGTAATATATAGACATATAGATATATAGTATTAATATAATACATAGTATGAGAGCGCGTGCGAGCGAGCGTAGCGCGAGCGGAGACAATAAATATTAATATGATATAAGCTAGAGATCACATCATATACATATCTCTTGATAGTACAGTAAATATTACTATATATATTAATAGCATATACTAGTAGTATATTTATTATATATCCATATACATAAATATATAAATGATATGATTCTTATGACATATATATATATAAGATGATCACGAGCACAGAAGTAATATTATATTACACACACATATCTCAGTACTTGCTATCATATATTACGATAAATATATACATATATATAATATAGCATATATATAGGATCATAATACAGAATATTGCTAGATACATAACATAGAGAACATAGTGAAGCATATATTCATATAGAACACCAAGATACATCGTAATAGTATCTACCCAGTATGATATTATACTACAGCAATATGATAATATAAATATATACATATATGTAGCTAAGTATATAAAGGTAGGAGACATGAATAATATTAATTCGCAAGTATATAGATATAAAGGATCCATATATAGAGTATACATTATATATATATCACATATCTATCTACATACTCGATATATATAAAACTCACAATATAAAGTATATATACGATACTATTACATATATACATCTAGTCAGGGATAGTATACAGTATATACATTAGTATACCCAGATATACATATAAGTAGTATATGACATAAATACATCATACATATATATATAAGTAAGATAGTATATATACGATATCTTATAGCATATATATGAGTATGCGCATATATATACCACATATATCTAACATTAATATATACTATAGCTATATATAGTGAGCTATATATATAGTATATATTATATTTTATAGACGCACAGCATATATACAACATGTATATGATAATATGATGTATATAATATAGTACACACAATGCATACTAAATATGATATATATGGACGTAATAGCACACATATATTATATAATACACAGACATGTATATAGTAGGGACTTCATGTAATATACAAAGTATTATTTCTGCCATATATATATACATATTATATAATACATAATAATAATCATTGTATATATATATGGACAGATTATATATATATATCGATATATATAGTTAATGACAGTACAGATATATGCTGTAGAATATATACATGATAGTACCTTTATGTATTCATATATAGTATACTATATAATACATATAAAATCGTAGATAGTGATAAAGGCATCACAGCATAATATCAACACATATATACACCTAAAATATAATATGAAAGAGATCTACACACATATATATTATAGTTATATCATATACTATATCCACGACACCATGATACTATATGTATAATCGCCACAATGATACTTATGAAAGATATCAAAATAAACGCAGTATATATATACCATATGATATATACATATAGTATATCACCATATATAATTAACGTACCATATATCAGCAATTTATACAGTATTATATATATACATATAATATAGTTATCATACATTCATATACTAGTACGCTATATACATATATATAATTATACACATATATGATATACTATAGTATATCATGACTATATACTAATATATACCCACACGCGCATATAGTACACATATAGGTGCGTACTGACATATATCGCGTATATACGAGAGTACACATATATATCTCTACTTTAGAACGCAGTAGTACATCATAAGAGTATTATTTAAGTAATGTTTGACACATCAAACAATATATCACATACAAAGTATACCTACACACAATTTACATATATAAATCTATCAGCACGATAGATCATGAGTGTCGTTAATATATATTATAAACTAGCACCGAAAATATACTATGATTATACAATGCAGTATAAATATACATAATCAAGTATAAATACGTAATGATATGATCTAAGTTATGACAATACACATATTATACTATCGCGGTAACAAGAATATAAAAATTAGAATTTATATATTGTGCGGTGATATGATATGTAGGAATATTAGGTATCAATAAGATCTATTTAACAAATAGCTATATGTAGTATATGAATGACTTATATGTATCTCAATTTATATGAAATACATTTACGTATAAAATATCATAATATTCATATAATAGCTAATAATAATAAATATATTTATAGAAATAAAATATTAATATACTATCTAAAAACTGAATAAAATATATATCACTAATAACGTATATGATAATATATGTGATTGTGTGATGTATGATATACAGTATTAGAATATGATGAATATATATATTCTATAGTTTAGTCTTGTATAGTGTGAGTAGATTATAATAAACTACTCACATTTCACTATAAAGATTATAAATATTTGGTAGGTGTGAGAGGGTGTACCGAGCGTATTGAAGATATCATATTATATTTTATAGAATATAATAATATAATATGTGTGTCATATTATAGTATATTAATATTGACGCATAATTATAAAGAACAAAACATTAGTAAATAGTATGTGTGAGTGATAAAAGATCTAGATAGTATATATATATAAATTGTGTATATTATATAAATATATAGTGTATATAATATAATATATATATGTATATAAATACAATATTTTGGGCCAAAAGTAATTTTGCTTTTCACCCTGAGCTTGACTCACAAATGAATCTTAAGTGAACCTACCGGTTCCTTCAAGTCCATAGGGTTCAATATGCACGTCGGTTTCCAACCCCTTGCAGCTAAACAGGCTGGTCAACTCTTCTAGGGAGAGGAGCTTGTCGACAAGGTTGTTTTAGGAGTGTTGTCTTAATTGGGAATTTGATTGACCAGTTCTTGTCGCATGAAGCGTGCCGATTTGTCTGAGGTCTGCACATGCAGATGTTTGGACGTCTCAAGTGCCTTGCTCTTCATCTCCGCTGGGTACAATAATCTCAGTCCCAAAGGTTGGTTCTATCGGGTTGAGGGTCAAGGACTCGTGTGCGAGACCCAGTCACAAAGGTATCAGTCCCGACTAGCCAAGACCACAGTGCAGACCGCGGAGCACTTTATGGACCATGCTTTTGCGTGCACTGGTGCAGCAGACAAGCTTTGGACAGCAGGAAGGCCAGCTCCAACACAGTGGTCTCCCACAAAGTTGGGGTAAGCATTCTTGGAATGTGTCCAAAGAATTCGGTTTGGATATGTTTCTGTCAGAGGCATTCAGAGTAGGCCTTTGTCACGATGCAACTAAAGCGCGGCGCAAGCCCAGCTCCTGAAAAACAACCCCTCCGCCGGACCATAATCCCCCGCTCGCACCGAAACTTTACACACTTAGGCACAATATGCAAGTCATTACCAATGTACCGCTTCATCTCCTGGGCAACAGCCCAAACCCAGAACCCGTCCATCAATTTGGCCAGGATGGTAGACAGCTGGCGCATTCGTAGCACTCCAGAAGAACGCGTCTCCACTGCTTCATAAGCAAGATATCCCTGAAGTGGCGGACGGCTTTACACCACGAGCATCGACACTTTGGCGATTGCACTTTCGTGATGTATGCTTGGATGCAGCTGCTCGACCATGGAAATCACCAATTCCATCGGACAGTCTTGCTACTGGCGCTACTGTTCCTTGAGATCTTAATCTCGAGACACTCGGGCCAAAATGTAAGTATTGGAGGCGTCTACTGTATGTAGCGCGATTGACTCTGCGAGAAAGTGTGGCGACGACCTCTGTGCGCACGATCATGCGGCGTCAGCATCCGGCTGACCCCGTGTCGACCGTGCAGTTTTTCGTCTGGTCCTAGGCCACTTCCGTCGGGCTGAGTGCGTGTCGTTACCCAAAAACACTGCCAGTTTTGCTTCTAACCTACAGTTGGCTGACAAGTTCGGATCTGGTGGAATGCTTTTAGGACAGGCGAGAGAAAATTGTCACCGACTGGCATGTTGTTGGCACAGGTGGCCTATACTATCGCACAGATCCGACTACTGGAAATCACTGAGCTTCGCCTGAGAGCGAGCCTAGCATTCATTCACAAATGGTTATATAAAAATCAAGCTCTGCATGGCCTAGGGAGCTTGAATTTCATACAACCTGTGTGTTCCCCATGGTGTCGTAGCTGCGCCAATTGGATTACTACCTGATCCTAATTGTATAATTTAGTGGATTGGGGTTGTTAGGACTAAATACCTTGTGTGGCAATATAGGTGTTGAATACTATATAAAAAATGGGCTTGGTGTTTCTACATATTGCGATCGAAACGATGCGATCCGTTCTTCGGTACCAATGTTTGCGGTGATTGGGACTGCTAACACTTGACCAGGATTGATTGCGTCCCATCTTGCAGGCGAAAAAGTACACAATTGGGTCAGCGCCCGCCAACACCCAGGTTTTGGTTCCATAGTGTCATCTGTTGTGTGAACTCACGGTTGACGTGTCTACGCGTCGTGGAACCCACGTTTAAGAAGTGGCGATGTGCTTAACAGCATCAAACAAGTGCGGCTTCACTTGGTAGTGAGAGATCAGGATGCGCAAAGTGGTGGCGGCTAATGCGAATCTCGTGGCGATGGGCGATTCGACAATTGTAAAGAACAGAAAGTTTTTGCGTCTTTTGTTTGACTGTAAGGGAAGAGCGGGACCCGCAAGTCGAGTGCGGGTAGACCATCCTTGCTATCTCAGGCAGGCCTCGGTGGGCATTGCAAAAGGCCCAGATGCGGAGTGAATCCAGCTGCTTTCAACTGGACGCATAGCAGAGATGCGAGACCAAAATCCACAGCTTCGTCTGGCTTGCCAATGTCCAGTTTGTGCTGCCTAGTATGCAGCTGTCGCTGTGTGAGCGGCGCGGGCTTAGAAGGATGAAGCTTGTGCTAGGCTCTATGGGCTTCTGCCGGCGGTACGAAATCCAAGTGGCTCAGACCGTACGTCCTGGGAGTCGGAGCACTAGCGCTCAGCTATACCTTTTCAGCTGCCTTGCGAGCTATATTTCTGCTGCGATCATGTTGAAGAATTAAAGTAGTATGTTTTTAATTTATGTTTTCATTTTAAGTGGGAAAACTATACGCACCTGACAAGACTTAATTGCAGTGCAGTCAGTTCATCCCTGCCTTCCAAATGCTTTCTGGTTCAATGGCCGCGTCATAGCACCCGCCCCATGTAGCCAGCTATTGCGCGCGTGTCAGTAGGATTGCCCATTCAACGTCATGTTTGATGCAGACATGTCGGTCATTGATTTATAAAGTGAACGACCATTGGCCAAAATGCGTAAGCATGAGTAGATCATTTTTGCAATGTCGGTGTGGATGAATTTGTTGTGTCTGTATCACTTCGTCGATTTGAGCGATGTGTGCAGTGGGATTTGAAAAGTGTAAATAAATCTGTAAATGTGTGAGAGATTTTGTGTGTCTGTACAACAATCTGCAATGTGTCAAACTACTTGTGTTGTAATCCGTTTTGCAAGGATGTGTAAAAATCCACAAATCTGTATTCAGATCTGCAAATGTTGTACTGAGAGAAATGCCAAAATCACGAGTGAAAAGAGAGCCAACTGAAAAACCGCTTGACATGTAACCAATGATTTGTCTGTATTTCTGGGTCTTAGAAGCGAAATACTTTCAGACACAAGTGTCTCTGTGTGTGCTTACAGATTGATCTACACATTTGCAAGTCTCAGTACCACATTTGCAGATCTGTGAATACAGATTTGTCGGGGTGGGGGGGGGTAGGTGGGTGTGGTGGTTGTGAGGTGGGGGGGGGGGGGGTTGTGTGGTGGGGGGTGGGGGATGTGCTGCGGAGGGTGGCGAGGGAATTCGTTGTGTGGGGGTGTTTTTTGTGGGAGGTGTGGGTCGGGAGGGGGGGTGCGTGGTGGAGGGGATGGCGGCAATGGGATGGAAGGGGGGGTACGGAATAGGGCGCGTGTTAGCGGTGGTGGTCCGGTTGTGGGTGATCGGGGGGGTCGCTGGGAAGGGCGGGAGATGGTGTGGGGGGGTGGGGTGAGATGGCGAACCGGGGAGGCTGGGCGGAAAGGGGGGCGGACGGGGCGGGGAAGGAGGGGTGAGGGTGGCTTGGAGAGGGGCCTGGGCGGGGGGTGGGGCGGGGTGCTAGGGGGCAGGTTGGCGCTAGGTCCTGTTTTGCTGTAGTGAGGGTTTGTGCTTCCGTGTGTTTCAGGGTCTGTGGGCGTTGTATCGCTTGGGGTGGTGTGTGGGTGGGAGTGTGGTCGTTGGATGGAGGGTTAGGGGGCTGTGGCAAAGATCTTATTCATACAAATGTCGTGTCTTTGGTTTTATGGATCCTTTAATTATTATCTTCAAAATTTTCATCTTTCATAGTCAAGTGTAAGGCTTCACAAACTTATAGACATGCACAGTCTTCGATCTCGCTACAATCTGGTAAACCTTTCAATACATGTCTATATTAGATTTTAATTATCCCTTGGGATTAAGCGTATTATATCTCACATATTATATATATCTTCATACTATCTTCTATTTTTTAACATATCTAATATAATGTTCTTTTTACTTTCACAGATATACTTTACATTCCCTCACTCGATATCTATTTTTTATTCAAACATTATAGATTAGTTTTAGTACGTTGTCTTTCTTCTGGTTATTTTGTCTATTCATGTGTTCTTTTGTATTTATGTCTTTCTTTTCTATTTGATCTGTCTGGTTTGTAGTCTTAAGTTATTTTTTTCTTGGTATGTTCCTTTTTTTCGGATCTTTTCTTTTTCGGTGGCCATTAATGGATGGATTGGGGTTTGAGGTTTATATTTGTGTGGGTGCGGGGTGTTATCCTGAGTGCTCGGGGGGTGGTATCTGGCGATGAGTGTAGCTGTGATGTCAGATGGGTGTAATGTGATTTGGTGTGTTTATCCGCGCTCTGTGTGTGGTCTCATTTTTTTAGCTCCGGTGTTGGCCTGTATTCTTGGTTGCGTTTGTTGTTGATTTTTCTGGTCCTGTGATTTCGTGAGTGCTGGTTTGTCGCCTTGTTTGGGTTGGATAGCGCGTTTGTGCATGTCCTGTTGTTCTTCTTTATAGTTCGTTCGCGTGCGTCGCGCGTTCGTGGTTGGGCGGGATAGTGAATTGTTGGGGTGTGTGGAGTAGGTGACGTTTAGTAGAGGGAGGGGGAGGAAGTGGGTTCTTTCCGTGCTGTTTGTATGAAATGTGAAGGGATTTGTGTGGGTTTGACCAGGGTGCCGGCGGGGGATCCGGGGGGAGGGGGGTAGTGAGATCGGATTTGTGGTGAGAGGAGGTGTGACGTGAAGGGGTGGGCGAGTGGAGATTGTGGGGGGGCTTTCGGGTGGGGGTTGTGGGTGGAGGAGGCTGGGTGGGTTAGCGGTTAGGCCGTATTGGCTTGCGGGCGGGTAAGTGGGGTTGACGGTGGGAGTGATGGGATTGGGAGAGGGGGAGGGGGGGGGGAACTGAGGAGGGAGAGGTGGGTGGGAGGTAGGGGAGAGATTGGGGGGGGGAGTGGTGTGAGACTTCGAGGATATTGGTTGGGGTGCGATGGGGGAGGCAGGAGGGGGGGTGGATGTGGGCGGGCGGGGGTGGGGTGGCGGGGTTGGTGGGAGGGTGGTGCGGCGGCGGTGGGAGGGGATGGTGAGCGGAGGGCCGTGGGTCGGGGGGGGGGGGGGGAGTGCGGGAGGGGGTGCGGGTGAGGTGCGGGCGGCTGCCGTAGGAGTGGGGGTGTGGCGGGGTGAGGGTTGTGGGGCGGGGAGGTTGGGGGGGGCGGGGGAGCGGCTGGAGAAGGTTCGAAGTGGGGGGGTAGTGAGCGGGACACGGAAGTGGGTGGTGCCGAGGGGTGCGGGGGGGGGAGCGGTAGGGCCGGCGGGCGATTTCGGGGGCGCTGGAGAGTTGTGTGGGGATGGGGGGGGGTGGGGGGCGGCCGACGGGGGTAGGAGTGGGCTAGGTGGTGGTGGATGGAGAAGTGAAATTACTAGTATGGTAGAGCGCGCTATGGGCCGTCGGGGTGGACTGGGGCGGGGGTGATCGGAGGGAGTCTGCCGAGACGGAGTTGCGGGGAGAGGGGGTGTGGGGGCGGGTGCTGGGGGTGGAGGGTGGTCCGAAGGAGGGTGTGTGTGGGTCGCGTGGGGGAGCGGTGAGGTGGTTAGGGGTTGTGGGTGTCTGGGGGGTATTGGTGAGGGTGAGTAAGCGGTGGGGGGGGGGGTAGGAGGAGGATGGGGATAGGGGAGGTTGGGTTTGTGGGTGGAGAGAGGTGGGAGGGTGGGTTGCGTGGTTATGATAGGTCGCGCTTGGAGTGGCAGGGTCCGCAGGGGGGGAGGGGGGGTGAGGGTGCGGTGTGGGCAATGGTCGTAGTATCGTCTGGAGTGGAGGGTGAGATGTGATGATTTTTAATATCATTAGGGCAAATCTCTGCAGTACATATTTGCAGATCAGAAAACAGATTGTGGATTTTGTATAAGTGCACTACATTTGGCAAATCTCAAGTACACATTTGCCAGATCTGAATACATGATTAGTGGATTTTTGTTTAGGCACATGGTACAAAGTCCTCAGTACACCACATTTTGCGCAGATCTGAATAACAGATTTGTGGATTTATTTACAACGAATTGCAGACACACGGGATTAGACACACAATTGGAGTGAGTGTTTCACAACATTTTCAGATTGCTTGTAGGAAAAGGTAAGGTGCGGAGAATGGGGGGGGGTGGGGGGGGGGGGGGGGGGGGGGGGGGGGGGGGGGCAGACACACAATCTCCCTCAACACATTTACAGATTTAGGAATTATTCGACATAAATATTTCAAATCCCACTGCCACACACCCGACCAACGTCTGTGCCGACAACACATTTCGCAAAGTATTAAAGCTCGCGATTTTGGCCCCATAGAAAAACTGCCTACAAGTAAAAAGGTGCCTGCACAATGTATGCAGTGGAATATTAACATTGGATTTTATTGATATACATCTGCAAGAGGAATAACATTAGAATGGAAAAATCAGCGGAGCGTTAGAAAATAAAACTCAAGAACATACTAATGTGAGAGCTTTTTCAACATGTGATGTGTCCATTTCTTTTCCTGTCGAATTGATATTATAAGGACAGGTATCGAAAAAGTAACGGCTTCAGGGAAGCCATTATCGAAGTGAAGGTTATCGTTATTTGGTTACCCTGTGGAACCGGAAAAATTAGAGAACAATACCCCCAGCCCGGTACAGCGATATGTCGTGAGTCGTATATATATATTTAGTATTTATTCTGATAGTGTACAGGATTTTTTCTTTTTGTCTAGTGCGTCTCGCATGACAGTTTCCTGAACTAATCAAGAAACGAACATTCCAGAAACATTATCTGAAATGCTCTAAAAGGGACAACTTGAAGTATTCACAGTTTGACTATTCACTGATACTTTCTAGTTTTCTTATTCAGATGATGGCTTTTTATATTCCCCTCCTCGCCTTTAAATTGTTTGTAACACCTTGTTTAACATTTTTGGGACACCAACACCTCTTTGCAAAAGTGCTGGTCAGCACCAGTATAAGGGCAGGACCGATCCGTAACATATGCACAAGTCCTATTGAATTTCCAGTTAGAGACTTGGGAATATAAAAACAACCAAATACTACTTCACAAAGCATTCTATGCAATAACATGGCTCACACTAATGATTTATTTCCAAATATTCCATGTGCTTACAAGCACTCAATTAACAATTAACTTATGAATGAAAGGAGAAGCTTTTCTGTTTCTATATTATCTATTGATTAAACTGGAGAGAATTTATGTCTTCACACACCCTTGCAAACACCAACCAACAATCTTTTTAATGACCCCTTTTTCTTTCAATGTCTTCAAAAGGAATATATTCCAAATTGGGATTGTGAGTGTCCCTCTCTTCTGGTGATGAAGCATGAAAATCCTCCATCACTTTATCCAACTTAAACAAAAAGTATGTTTTGAACTGTGACCATGGAATCCTAAAAAGGTACAAGCAATCTTAGAAAGGGTAAAGAAAGTAAGCAGACATTAAAAACATAAATAGCAGTTTGGATCTACCGGTAATCATTTCTACTCACATTGGTTGTCCAGTTTTGGCGACATGCCACAGGAACTGATCTAATGTGGGACAGATCTCTTTCTTCCCTTTCTTTTCAAAATCTGTCAACAGTCACAAGGAGCAAACCGTGTATAAACATTAGTGTTATTACATTTAAATAAAGCTGCGCTGAATTAGAAATCAATCTGAAATTAACTCAGGTTTCTTCAAAAGTGCATCTCAGTAAATACAAATCAAAAAGGGAATTTATTACAGACAGAGTGATACATTTTAAGTATTTCTTTTGATGATAATGAGAAATCCTTAGGTCAGTTTCTCAGAAAATTATATTAAATAAGGTGACCCATGTAAAATAAAAAAATAAATAAAAAAACATCTGAAATACTGACCTAAAGAAAAGTATGCTCCAGTAGAATACAACATACAGACTCCATATTAGGTTCTGCATGAATTACTGCGCCAATGTGCCCCAATTTAAGCTAAATATAGTGTAGTTAAAGCTTATATCTTTTGAATCCCTCAGTCTTACATTGGTTTGGTTTCACAATCCTTTCAAGGCTGATTATGCACCTGCCAGACTTTTTCCTTTCACTAAACTTTCCTTCATGGGGGATCAATAACAGTGTTGCAATAAAAATATGTTTAATTACAATAAATATATATTTTTTAATAGAAATAAAAAAAAATTGTAGATTTTATTTGGCTATTTGAACCAATCTTCAAAAATACCAAGCATATTTTGCCAATATATCTATAGTTTTTAGAGTTTTCCTTTATTAAATACATTTAATTTAAGACGATGTTCTTATTGCTAAGATGCCCGTCTTTGCTTAAGAACACTGGAAAAAATGTATGCAACCGCTTAAGGCATTTACTTAATCATATTTAGGTACTTTAACACAATTGTTTTATGTCCTACCCTGCTAACATGAAACTATTGTGTTAAAGTAACTAAATGCGATTAAATAAATGCCAAAAAAGGTTGCATAATTTTCAGTGAATGTCCTAAGAAACCGATTCAGGTTCATTTTAAGATAAAAGTGACACAAAACGCAAACTGACATCAAGTTCATAATTTCTCCCTAAAATGATTAACTTGTCAACAACAGAAACGAGTGAGAAGTTAAAACAGACTACTTTCAAATCAAAGTTAGCAGGATGTTGCTAGTATTGCTCCTCAGCTAGATGTTTATATAACCGTGTCAACATGTACATAAACAGGTTAAAAGTGTGCAATGTGACGGACTTGTTTCTACCACTTAGAGCAGTCAAACCAAACAGGTTAACATCTTGTTACTTAAGAATATTTTAAAATATCAGTTAAATAGGCTGCATTTCCTAGAGAAACGTGCGTTACGTAGTTAGCAAATTAATAGCGGTGTATCATGAGGAAATACACTTAATTTAAACATAAAAAAGCATAAACATTTGCATAATTGTAAACATTGCCTTGGAACCCTTCCGATAATGCGTCGGTATCCATAACTGTGTCCAGTTCACAGGCAGGGAACGCTTATTGGGGTGCAGAACAACTAGCAGGTAGCAATCCAAAAAAGCTGCTGGCATGGCAGAACTGCGCATGTCTGAAATTACGTAGGTGCTTCTTCTTCTTGTCTTGTCTTGTTGCTTTTAATGGCGGTTGGCATACAACTTTTCGGTCTGCATTACCGCCACCAACTGGTGAGGAGTGTGGATCAGAAGGCATATTCATAAAGATACTTAGAATTATTTATCTATATATCTATATCTATAATATTACTTTACAAATACTGCATCCTCATAATTATTGCTGTTATTATTAAATATTAAATAAATGTTGATAACATTTTTTTTTTCCTTTTCTGCAGAATATCTATCAAATCAAATTTAACTTTCTCCTTATTTAGGTCTCTAACCAAATTCTTTCTTTCTTCTTCATACTTCTTACAATATATCACTACATGTTCTACTGTTTTTTTCTTGTCCGCAATATTCACATTTGCCTGACATATGTTTCTATTTTGAATAGTGTATTATTTAATCCTGTATGTCCAAATCTAAGACTTGAAGTAACTGTTTCCTCTCTTCTGCTTCCTTCTCCTATCTTTATTTCTCCTACTTTCCGTTGAATCCTATAAGACCATCTTCCTCTTCTTTCTTCTTCCCATTGTTTTTGCCACCTTTCCTTCATCCTTTGTTGAATGATACTTCAAATTTCTGTCTTACTTAAGTTAATTATCATATTAATGGTTTTATTTTGTGATGCTTCCTTAGCAATCTTTTCTGCAGTTTCATTTCCTTTAATCCCTATATGTGCTGGAACCCAAATAAATATAACACTAATACCCATCATTTGATCTTGATATAAAACTTGCTGTATTTCAATTAAAATGTCTGATCTACTTTCATAATTATGATTTTGTATACTGATTAAAGCTGAGCTCCAATCTGAACATATAATTGATTTTAATAGTCTCACTTTCTCTATCCATTGTAATGCTAATAATATTTTTCTAATAATTCTCCTGTATGATAATTCAATATTTATTCTCCTATTTACTTTGATACTGAAATGTGAAACATAAATTGCAATACCTAGCCTATTACTCGCACTTTTAGATGCATCTGTATATATTTGAATATAACCATAATAACTATTAGCATATTCCTGTATCAGTTTATGATAAATATTGACTTCCTTTTTGTTTTCTAACCATGTCAAATCCAATGTAGTATCAGGTATGATCCAGGGAGGGATTTCTTCTTCGTCTTCTTCTTCTTTTTCTTCTTCTTCTAGAATTTATTGGCGGTTGGCAAACAACATATGGTGCATTGAATGTAAAGAAGTAAGAAACCTATGGGATCAACTTCCGATCTTTCTATCTTCTAGATCTATAAATGTGGACTTCCTTACAAATAATTCAGTTTGGTTTATATATTAATGAAAAAAGTTGGAATTTTTAGTTAATAGTTTGATGATTATAACCAAATATTTTATCCATAATGAAACATAACGAACTTTCCTCCTTTAACCGACGTCTGAAAAAGATGCAGAACCTTAAAGTAAATAAATTGTCTGATTTATTGGAAGAATTTCAGTTAGTCCCCTCTTCTTAATATTTTTTTTTTCTCTTCCTTATTCTAGCCTCTAATTTTTATTGGAGTTAATAGGAGTTGTGATCTTCTTTGTTTCTTGCAATGTTCATTGGCGTATTGTTGAGTTTGTCTTTGATGTTCTCTATTTTTCAATAAAATAAATAAATAAATAAAAATACACTACCGCCACCAACCAGTAGGGGGTGTGGATCTGGACAATGCACTTCTGAGGAAGAGATGTTAGATCAACAAGAGTCCTTATGCAACTTTGGGTTAAAAATAAATAACTACAATTCAAGAACCGTTTGATTCCATCACGCAAATAACTATATTTACTCCCTCATGCATGTGACGGCTTAGGCAATAGAAAGGTCGAGATCGCTCTGGTTTACTGAGGGCGAGCGTCTGTTTTTCCTGCTATCTGGGGATTCGACCAATGACTCATCAGCTGGTCTGA
Organism: Cyprinodon tularosa; assembly: GCF_016077235.1. Taxonomy (NCBI): domain Eukaryota; kingdom Metazoa; phylum Chordata; class Actinopteri; order Cyprinodontiformes; family Cyprinodontidae; genus Cyprinodon; species Cyprinodon tularosa. Next base: position 1,588,006 of record NW_024038657.1, on the reverse strand, counting down.
GATAAATATACCCAGGGAATCTATATATACAAGCAACCATGAGACCGAAGAACAGTTTGCGTAGGAATATTGCTCTGTGATCGTTCTCTACAATAAAGTGAATTTGTTTTCATAATTAGTCATAATGGCAGCGCCATTGGCTGCATTGCAACTGAGCTCACCACCTAGTCTGGAGAAAAACATTCATATCAAGGAGAAAAATTTAGGAAGGATTCCACATAACCGGGAAAATGATATACTTCCTTTACATTCACCCTGGACTTTTTGGCTCGATAGGTAAGAAAGCGGGTTTCTGCTGTTTGTTTGTTTGTTTTTGGGGGGTTTTCTGTTTTGTTTTTCCACTTTAATGAAAGTTATCTGTTGCAAGTGAGGAAACCCTGGAGTTGATGGACCCTGCAAAGGAAAAAGAGGATAAACTTTTGTTTTCAACTTATTATAGGGTTTCAAAAAAAAAGAAAAAGAAAGTTATTGATTTTAGTTGTTTTAATGAACAAACAAAAAAATATATGTCAAACAAAATAATATCAGAACCAAAGAGTAATATTTGAGTTTTATTTATGTACTGTGTTTTTCTGGTTTGCACAATGGTCCTGATTATGACATGACTTATGGGAGACCAAAGTATTAAATAGGCTGGTGTGTGCTTTCATAAGAACTATATTAGGCGCAGCCTGCTGAGTCACTGTTGGTTTCTATGTTCTGTAAATGTTTGCACAAATCAGGCTTTGTGGGTCACATTTTTATTGTCCAATAACAAAAATATCAAATTCATATCCCTGTTTTTATAATGTTATGTAATCATAACAATGACATTAATTATGTAATATAACATTATAATTTGCATAACTGTAAAAAGGAGGGAGGGGGGGCTTTTCTCAAATTGGGTCAGTCTTGTTTACTGTTTACTGGCTTGTTTTGTCATCTGATTCCGTCCCAGCCAACTGCTGCTCCAATTTGTCAGCACAGAGGGCAGCAATGGCACAACTGATTAATGGAGCAGGCAAAAAAGTCAGTTAAAATGAATTATACTTATAGGCCTTTCATTTGTTTTTCTTGGGAAGATCTCTGCCAGGAACAACAGCAGCTGAGTGTGAGTCGAACTTGAAGAAAATCTACACAGTGGAGACAGTACAGGTAAGATAGATGCCTGGCTTTTATATTCCGTAGACCAAATGTCTCTTCTCTGTGCTAGCAAAATAAAAAAATAAATAAATAACCTGCCTTTCTTTGCTCCTATTTAATATAGAACTTTTGGCGGGTTTACAACAACATACCAAGTGTCTCTAGCTTGCCATTGAGATGTAGCTACCATCTGATGAGGGGGGAGAGGAAGCCTCTCTGGTGAGTTTGAATGGGTCAGATATGATATGTTGTAATTAGAGATGCCCAACAAAAACACCAGGGGACCGGACTTGGATACCTTGCATATACAATGTTGAGTTAGGATTAAATAAGGTTGAAAGTTTGCCATTTTTGGTTTCAGTGACAAGTTAAGAAATAAAGTCAAGAAGTAGAAATTTGATGTCAGCAACTGTTCTTAATGAGCAATAGTTTTTTTGTTTTTGTTTTGTTTGTTTTTCTTTGTGGTTTGTTCAAGCGAAAAAAAAAATACCTGATCAGATAACTGGAAACCTGAACAAAGACAACTTCTTGTTTTATCCTTTGTATATTTTAGCCTCAGATCAGGATCTATATTACCAAGTTAAGCCCCAAATTATTCATAGTCCTTGCAGATTTTTCAGACAGGAAGTTCTAACAGAAAATGAGACATGCATCTCTGTAAAGCTGATATGTCAAAAAAAAAACAAAAAAAAAAAACAAGCTAAAAATGAAAAAGGAGAGTGGAGGTTATAATCAAACTGTTATCAGGGCTTCTTCCTGCCTGTGTTTGTCACTATGAATATTTGGTAATATTTCTGGTTTGCTCACAGGGAAGAAGAAAGCAATGCTAAAGGTGGTGTTTGGAAAATGAAAGTACCAAAAGAATGTACTGTAAGTTAAGTAAAACTATTTTGCAATCAACATGCAAATTGATTTCTCTGTTTAACAAATCTGTCTTCATATTTACAGTCTGTGGTGTGGAAGGAGCTGCTATTGGCCACTATTGGAGAACAGTTCAGTGATTATTGTGCCTCAGGTAAATCTCTTGCACATCTTAAAACACATGCAAACTCCTTTCATGAAAACATGTAGATCTTCAAAGAAGGCACCAACAACGATGAGTTACTTCAACATTTAATTTCCTTTTGGGGTAAATAAACTATTTCTGAATTGAATTAAATCATTATGGGCTTTGAAGATCAAGCTGCTGTTGAGAAGAGCTGGTAGAAGTACCGTAAATCCAACTGTTTAGAGTGTAATCAGCCGTGAATCAAAGAAGAGAAGTCTTGGTCATTGTTTCTCAAGGGTACAAGGACATTTTTAGCAGCTCAAAAAAAAATAAAACTATATAAATCAAAACTCTGCAGGCAGATAGTGCAATAAAAAAATATTATAAATTGAATAAAAAAGGACTGTGCAGTTATAGAAGAAAAAAATATATACGCAAGAATATTTACACAGAGATTGCGGTGGACATCACTTTCTCATAATTTATGATATTTAATTTTTCTATATTTAACCTTAATTTTAGTTGCCATAATTTTTTTAGAACTTTATTCATAGCATTTTGAGACAGGCTGCCCGAAATGTGAAGTGCACTATAAGTAATGTTTAATCCTCAAACCTCCAACTATAGGGCTCAGAACCTCGTCTTTCTTTTACAGCAACTCTCAAACTGCAGTTAGCACATGCAAAAAACACACAATAAAATCTTATTTGGAATCTTTGTAAATCAGGCCCTCAGAGTATAAACAGAATTTTTCTAAATATGCCAACCTGTGGGACTTGATGTGTGGTGGGTGGAAAAATATTTATTTACAGGGAGAAATTTATCTTTTGCATACAAAACATCAAACCTTCTGGCAGTATCATTTTCAACTTGACCAGCCTTTCTCATTGTGTGGTTCTCTGTATACAGAGGATGAAGTAGTTGGGGTCAGCATCAGTGTAAGGGACAGAGAAGACGTAGTTCAGGTCTGGAATGGGAATGCTTCCTGCGCCGATGAGTCAAAGGTCTTGGAAAAGATCTACGAGCTCCTCCCTGAGACACCTTTTAAAGCTGTATTTTATAAACGTAAGTATCCTCTTTGTCTTAAGCATTAAAATCTTTTTGTCAAGCATTTAATAAAAACATTTGGAGCACTTTGCTTACTTTCTCTTAAATTTGTTTTAATCTTTTTAGCACATGAGGAGCACCACGCTTTTGAAGGAGGTCGAACAAGACACTAAATGTTTTTGCACATTATAGGTTTTAGGTTGTACAACAATCTTTTCAATTGGTAAAGTTATCACAGATCACTCAGGAAGATTACAAATCACCTTAGATCTTATGTATTACCTCAGCCTAGCTAAAGTATTTTCAATCAATATAATTTTAGTTAATCCAAGCACCACTTGCATTACAATGTCCTGCTAATATAGTTTGATACACCATAGTGTATGATTGTTTTATTATCTTTGAATGTATTTCTGTTGTTTTTTCTTTTTGTTTTACCTCGACCTTTTACAAATGCAAAACCGAGTAATGATTTTCAGAGGCTTTCTAATGAAATGTGCCGTTTAGATCTTTTAAACTGTTTTACTTATTCACTAGAAGTGAATAAGCAAAAAAATCACAATCTACAGTGTTGTATCCATATAAGAATTATTTTATATTTTTTGTCTTTAAAGGTATAGTGGAAGATTTTCATGAATTTTTGAAAAGAACCACCCTCTCCACTTTAAACAAAAAAGCAAATGCACAAACCTGTACCGGCTCACGAGATGGAACGCCTATCAAACTCGTGCGAGAGCATGCACGAGCACGTCTCCTCATGCACACCCTGTAAAAGTTGCTGTTTGCATCGCTCATAAAAGTTTACTTCACAAAAGAAGATTTGCTATTTTGCACTGTCAGACCGACCCCCGGTAAGTGAAAATGGGGACGAACACAAAGACATACATAAACATATCACCAAAATGATTGATGTTTAGGAGGACCACTTATTTTGATGATCCACCCGGAAATAGAACATTCTCCACTATACCTTTAAATGTTATATTTTTGGTTACAGATAAAGTAAACATTTACATGCAATGAAGGAAGTCTTTTGTGTACCAATAGGCATTTTATAGTGTCTAACTCTGCACATTATATTTTATCTTGTGTTTACGGCATTTATGGGAGGGAGAGAGCATGCTATTAGAAAATAGAATAGGAAATCCCTTAATTTTCCCACAATGGGGAAATTGTATTAACATTCTATAACCTTAAAGACAGAATGCCTTGATTAGATTCTGGGAACTAGAATCTAATTGCAGTTCGCAAACTGCTCTTTTTTTGTGGTTGGCCTTTACACTAAATGAAGCACTTTGTGTCATTTTTTTCTTTCTTTTTTTTTTGTATGTGTGTGCGAGATATTTTATTGTCCCTCCAGTATTAACTGAGGTTGTTTTACTGGAGACCAAATGCACTTTGGTTTTGATGAAATGTAGTTTCTCTGTTTGCATCTTGTTGTTTTTTTTGGCATGACTTTAAGTTTTTGCTTGTTTTTTTACTAGCAGAAGACATTGCATTAAATTTATCTGGATAATTTATGTTTTTCTGTAGGGTTGAAAACTGACATGGACAAAGAATACTTGATCAACAGCATAACGGGGGTTTATAGCTTGTGTTGAAGGCATCAAGTGAATAAAACAGACTATAAGGGTCAAAGACAGTTTGTTACTTCTGCACCAAATCTTTTTTAGTTTCTCAGATATCCATAGGTGTGAGTATCATTCCAAGTAGTATGAATAACTCATAATATCATAATAATAATGTGGCCTACATTTTGGTACTGGAGATGCTGGTTCCTGCAGAGCTGCGTTATGCTCATTACGACTTATGCTTATGCTCATTACGACATTACCAGAGCCATGTATATGTTACATCTAAAAGAAAAATCATAAATGAATAATCTTAAAAAAAAAAACACAGTTAACTGAACTCACTTTATTTTGCCTTAGTAAGTACCATGTTCATTAAAGTGATCACTATTATTTAGGAGTAATATTTCTCTTGTCCTGCACATATACTGCTAAGGAATCACTTGAGATTGATCTAGGATTGTACCTTGTTTTTATCAATTGTTTGTATTGTTAAAGTTTTAATGTTTAAAATGGTGAAATTGTGTATTTGGTCATGTGTTACTGTTAGATTTACATGACTTGGAAACAAAAGAAATAAAGATTCCCAAACCTAAACTGTTTTGTGGAATGTTGTTTTGAAAGTCACATAGAACAATATACTGTATTCCACATGTTCTATTTTTAGATTTATTAATAAATCCTGAATATTTTTGACTTGTTTTTTTTCTTTAAAAACAATTTGAGTATTCAAGCTTCTCACATCTAAATGCTTACTTAATATTTTGCCCCTTAATATGTTTAATATTTTGCTCCCATTTGCAAATACCCTTTTGAAACAAGATTTTCTTTCCCCGTTAGTCAGATAATACATTTTTCCCCTCATAAGTCAAGTAACAGCATTTTGAACTGTATCTTTCATGATGGCTGCTATGATAATGTCTCCCTCTTGTGGTTAATCCTAATAAAAAAATACTGGTGAATCTATCTTTGGGTATGATAAACTTGAGTTTAACTATTCCGTTGCAGATTGGCAACATATGCAGGGTCCATAAAAATGCCTCCCGATTTAATTTAGTTATTTCCAATGAATTTTTAAGGTAATTACATTCAAAAGTGAAACCCACAGATTTATCTTTCCCAATCTTTCTATCAGTTTATTATTATTGTTTATTATTTATGGTGCAAGAAATGAAAGAAAAGCAAATATTCCGGTCTTGATGAGAATACATACATAACCCGAGACCAATAAAAGAGTAAATTTAATGAAGAGGTATATATATTGCAATAATGTGAGAATCTACACAATCAAGTGAAATGCTGTTGACTTGACTGTTGTCCAACCGGTAAGTCACCGACCTAAGGAATGTAAGGCACTAAAGCTAAGGGTAAGAATGAATCTTCACATTGTGTTGAAGCATGAATGTTTATAGAAAGCTGGGTGGAGGGAAAAAATGTTGCAGATAGAAGGCCAAAGCATTATTAAAATGCAGAGAAGCCTTGCTAGTTTGAGTGAGTGAATACGAACAGATGCATCAAGAACATGGGTTACAATTAGTAAGATGTGTCTTACCTGCACTGAGAAAATAAGTAATTGCACTGTTGTTCAGAAATACAAAGCCCTCTTTTTCAAATGGAAATAAACTTTGAATTTAATTTGTTAATCAAGGTCCCAGTTTAGAGACACAATATCTCAGTTTAACACAGAATCCCTTTATGAAAATGCTTATTTAATTTTCAAGCATGACTTTGCATGTGCTCACATAATCAGTACCTGCTTTAACTGTACCAGTAACAGTAATTCGTAACTGTATTACTGTGCTTGATTGGCAGACAAGGTGGCCTAAAAATCCCAAAGAGAACAGGTTGGGCATTTTCCAGCAGAAAATCAAAGGCCAGTCCCACCATGGTGAGGAGCTGAATGCCGCTATTAAAGCAATCTAGGGTTGCTTTCCTCCCCGCCCACGTCACATTGATACAGTGTTTTATGCAAAACCCCACAAACTAAACATAATTAAATGGGGGGGAGTATCTTTGAAACTTCTTTTCTCTGTAAGCTCAAAATAGCTTTTTTTTTTGTACTTTTTTGAAGATATTGTATTTTTATTTTTCATTTTTGTGTTTTATGAAGTATCAGTATTTGATAAAAGTTTATTATTTCTTTATAATTAGAGTTATTATGAAGTATGTATTATGATTTAATTCAATTTCAATTAAATTAAATTCAGTTTATTTCTATAGCGCCAATTCACAACACAAGTCATCTCAAGGCACTTTACAGTTCACCAGATCATACAGTCAAATTGATTCAAAGTTCTCTATCTAAGGAAAACCAATTAATTGCATTGACTCAAATGCAATCCCTCACACTAAGCATGCTTGTAGCGACAGCAGAGAGGAAAAACTCCCTTTTAACAGGAAGAAACCTCCAGCAGAACCAGGCTCAGTGTGAGCGGCCATCTGCCGAGATCTAACAGGATGGGCACAGATACAAGTCCATTATCTGAGGCCATGAAAATATCATTAGCAACGTTCACCAGAGCGGTTTCAGTGCTATGATGAGCTATAAAGCCAGACTGAAGCTCTTCAAAATGTTCATGATGGTGTAAGTGATCGCGATTTAATGAGAATAGATATTCAGTTTTATCTTTTTCCTTACTTCAGTAGTTCATTTATTTGTTCTTCTATCTTAAAAATAAATTATTTCTAAATAAAATATAGCCTTTTTAAGCTTTATTTTTCATTTTTATTTTATTGCAATAAAATACAAACTTAGTTGGATCATCGATTTATGAATTAGCCTAATTAACAATTCATCATCAACATTTAACACACAGCATCATCTTCTACAGTTTTTTTCATTTTAATCTTATTGTTTATTCTTATAAAAAAAAGAAGCCATTTAAAAGGAGATAATTCTTTTCTTTTTTTTCTGCAGTGATTTCTTTCAAAAAAAAAATTTTTTAATTGCAAAAAAAAAGAACATACATGAACAATATAGAATATTAATAATTACAAACACATACAACAACAGAGGCCTTTACGGAAAAGAACTATTATTTTAAAATGTCAAAATCAAATCTATGCTTGAGAGTTATAATTCTTTAAGGGCAGTTATAATTTTCATGGCTTTAGCATTTGAACTAAATTTTAAGGATTCTATATAGATATTAACCGAAGATAATAAGATATGGAAATTAGGTTTTTGTTGTAAATATTTGGAGGTGTGAATATGATATTTACCATAAATAATAAAATAATTAATAACATATAAAAATTCTGTTTTGACAAGTTCACATTTCTCCATCCCAAACAAAACTTCCTTATCTGTTAACGTAATGTTGTCAAGATTGTTATTGATGGAAAAAACGTATATTTTGCTATATATACAATCCCAAAAAAGATTAATAAGCTTTTCTTCATTATTTTTTTTACAAAAAGTACACATTGGGTCCAAATCTCATTTCTATCTTTTTTTTTTTTTTTTTTTATCAAAAATGCTTTAACAGGATAAACATTATGAATAATTTTATAAGAAATTTATCTTAGTTTATTGTTTATTAAGTATTTTTTAAGGAGCAACCAAGTCCACTTCCAATTTATATTTTCAAAAGTGTTGGACTAATAAAAATTACAAGCTGGTGAAAAAAACAGCATCTCGTAATAGAATATTTCTTAACCTTTTGTTGGTTGTTTTCTTACTTATAAAACAACAATATATTTAATATAAATGGAGTTTGGATCAAAACTTGGCATTTCGGTCAAAAATCAAAACGGGGGTCCTCGTGTTAACATTACGTCACCATTGTTTACTTTTACCCAAGCCACGCCCCCGTTAGCAACTTGTGGCTAGCTCATTACCGAGGAAGGCAGAGTGCATCGAGGGATCTTCTTCTGTCACCACCCAGCGTTAAAGACTGTCCGCTCGTACATATTTCTGTGAGTAAACGTCAATAAAGCAGCTTAGTGGGTGATATTAAATACCTACTAATATAAACAGCAGGTTTCTCTAGAATATTATCGGAGGCGCAGCGGTTAGATAGCACCGTTTCATTTGAGCTAACGTCAGGAGCAGTAATATATATAGCTTTTGTTAGGGCTGGCATTCACGTGAATCCAATATGCTGAATTAAATCAACAACATTTCTTTAAAGGTACCTCTTTTATATATAGGGCTTGGTTGTTTTGTATAGTGGATATTAGACTCAAACATCCGGATTTATTTGGTTATCTAGCTTATGTAAGCTAATGGCTCCGACGGAGAACTACACTGCGGTAGTTGCTATTTACGGGTTTTGGATATAATTACTTGGTCCCGATACAAAACAAATATAATAACATACTGATGCAGTTAAGGTCAGATCTACTTTTGGTTTATGGTCGCAGTTGCTGCGGGTGTGATGGCTGATGTGCACTGAGCTCCAAAGGCAGTCTTTTTTATGCTTAATATTACAGTTTATAACTGCTTAAGTGGAACAAATCTAATATTTTTCTTCCGGTATGCACTTTTTTTTTAAATTAAATAATCCTTTCAATTAACGATCCGTGCCATTTCCAAATTTTTGAGAACATAGAAAATCTTACTGGAGTTAGTTTTCGACATAATCTGAATAATTAATTGGAGGATCGGGATGAACATATGGTTGTGCGATCACATAGAAAGTTATAACATACAAATGCATATAGATTTTCTTTAAAGATATAAGACATCGAGTTTTACATGCAGGAAAAAATATGAGTTGTGAGATAATTAAATTCAAAGATATGAGTTTTTGTTTTTTTTAGGTTTTTAATTAAGTTAATTGATTTCATTCCAACAGAAAATTAGTAAATTATGAGTTTCCCATTTATGTATGGCAACACATGTCCGGAGGGATCATCAGGTTTCTCTTAAACCTAAAAAAAAAACAACAATAAACATTAGAATTCTTAGTATAAAATCTTTTTGATGAATAACAAAAAATAAATAACCAAAAAACAAGCTTGTCTATTTTAAACCAGATGACTCATTTTCAATTTTTGTCAATTCGTGTTTTCATCACACGATCAAGGGTTTTCCTTTCCTTTTTTAAACAGCTTAGTGTCAGAATTAAACAACATAAAAAAATCTAATCCCTGAATAGTAGTAGCTCTAATTAAAGAAATATGATATGCATTTTTAATAAGCTCTGATAAAAATGCTGAACAACCAGATAGATGTCTGTGTTTTGCATAAGGAGCTCAAAAATGAATTAAAAATGTTCCCCTTCCTATCAACGTTCCCCTCCAGCTTATTTAGACATTTCTACAGGAAACTCTGTCCTTTGTCTTCTCACCTAATCTTGATCCTAGGAGCTAAAATAAACAGTGCAGATTTGACCAGCCTGTGCCTGTTTTCAACAGATTTGTCTTTTAGTTTGTGATTTCTAGAAATGTAGTCATATTTTATGTGTGAATAATCTTTTGAGCTAGAGATAACTTGTTGCTCATTAGTCATGTATTCATTGTTTTTTTTACACATTAGATTGATTCTCAGGAATTTGTCTTTTTCTCCTTGCAGCCTGTTTTGGGCATAACTTTATCTGAGTATATACAGTACAGTCTAATCGGAGGTTTTCTCTCGCTGGTGCGTGTAAGAATGATTTGATTTTTAGATTAATCTCAAAATGTTCTGGAGTTTGTTAGATGCTGGGTTTTCTGTGCTGCTTTCCATCTCCTTATGCTTTTTGTTTGCCTTCTTTATTTACTTTTGTTTATGCTGCTGAGTTTTTTACTCAAACACTCCCAAGCTGTATACATAAAAGCCTACTTGTGCATTGTACTACCTGCCACAGCCGTTTATCGCACCACCTGGTTAATGGTAAATTGTTCCAGAAGGAAGATATGTTTGCACATAAACACGGACCCAGGGCCCCTGTGTTTACAGTAGTCATGGCAGCACTTGGTTATTCAACAAATAGACTTAACATCTTCCTCTCTGGTGAGTGGAAGAGTGTGTTTGTATTACTGGGTTGGGCTGCAAAAGCGAACTTCTCAGGTTTTAGTGCTGTTTCTTTTTACTCATTGTTTCATCTATCTATGATGCTTATTTCAGCAGCTGTTTAATCCTCCTTTTTTTTATCTAAAAGAATCAACCTCTCATCACCCAACAAAGTGTTTTTTCTTGTTGAAAGCAGCCAAACATGTATGTTTTCTGAACTCTATCCAAATATTCTGTGGCTTCATTGGGTTACTATCATTTTGTTGCTTTCCTTTTTGCAGGTCAGTGAAGTCCAGATGCATGAGTCCCAGTCAGATCCAGCAGGACACACCGTACAAGCAATCCACATAGAAAGCAGAAATCCTACTGAGAATGAGAGTCGACTGAAGAGCAGCCAGACTCCTCCTCCTCCTCCAGAGGTCCCAGGGGTCAGTTATCCCCATAAGCATTTTACTGAGTCCGTCAGAGTTTAGTTTAAAAATAACTAGAGGTTCCTCGATCAGGTTTTTCCTGACCGATAATGTTTTCTATCATTTTATTCATTCATTTGATGTTTCATCTGTCGTTTTCTCCTGATGTTAGGAGTGCATCACATAAAACATTAAAGATGTTGGTGGGTCTTTGATAGATGTAGTGGGTTGGAATTAAATGCAGCATTTCAACATTATTCCTATTTGTGCATATTATGCGTCTGACATTTATTAGCCTTTGTAAGCTGAACAAAATTTGATATCATGGACTGTCAAAGACGGGTCTTCTTAAAATACATATTTAAAAGGAATTGTTGGATTCGAAAATGTATTGCTTGATGCCTTTATAGACCAAAAATGGTGGGAGTTTTACTTTTTATGCATTTTTTAATTAATAAAATTAAAATCTTAACTTTTTTTATGAGTGCTATTTCAACAACAAAAGACTAACAATAAGTAACCTCAATATTTTTTCATGTTATTTTCCATTGAAGTTTTACTTCTGTAAAGAGACTTGTATAAATGTTTGTCTAGGGTCCAACTGATCCAGCTGCCCATTAAAGCATGAATATATTAATTTGATTTGAACAAGTTTCACAGCTTTTCTTTCTCCCTGTATCCATGGACTTAGACTGCATAAATGTGTCCTTGAACCAGTCTGTTTTTTTGTTTCTTTTTCTCCGATAAATGGGCGTGCATGGTTTTTGGGGGATGGGGTAGCTGAGGTTTTGAAGGGGATGGGAGAACTCTGCTCCTGCTGGGTGGAGGGGTCAGTGGTATATTGTTGGTTTTGTTTACCCTCATATCACGTGGAATGCTGGGTTAGATTTTCATGGTTGCTGAGAGTGCCCAGAGAAACCTTTTAGTGGAGGCTATCAGGTTTGTCTAACCCATCTTTAGTTTTGTTGAGCTATAGTTTGTAGAACCATGCTACCTGAAGTGATTTGCTTTATTTCCTGCATCTATATCTTTGCCTGTTGTTGCATGAAAGTTTTGCTTGGATTTATCAGAAAGTGTATTCTTTTTTGCAAGTTCATCATTTTTTATTTTTTTTATTAAGATCTATTACAGCAAAACAGCAAGTATCACTTCTGGTCTGAGAAGCATGTTTGTTTTTTCACTGCAAGTTTTGAGGATTTCTATTTGCTGTCAGTCATTTCTCAAAAGAGTCCACAAGACCAGTCTTGCGGGAACAGATCTGTGTTTACACTCAGTTGCTCACTGGTATGACTTTCAACAATAACAACAACAGAAGATGTTTGGACTTGCAGGCTACCATAGCAACAGGGATTAGGGAGAAGGCTGTTGTTGTGTTGATGGTGTCCACAGAAAAATAGAGGGAGGGGGGGGGGGGGGGGGCAGCCGGCTCTGTCCGTAGGATGGACCTGCCTTTTCTTTTTGTAGCTTCGGTGGCCATTCTGCAGCACACAGTTTCATAAGAAAAAGACAAACCAGGAGGCAGTCCTCTGTTATTGTTAGCCCAAAGCCTGTGTGAAATTCTCTGTCAGTTTGTTTACCCGACTCCAAACAGACTGTGCCTTTGGAGAGGAATGTTTGTTTGTGGTTCAAACCTTAATTAAAATACGAATCTCAAGTTCTGTTTTCGTAAACAGGCCCTGTGTGCTTTTTTATTCATTATTTATATCTCTCTGCCATTTCGATTCCTCGGTTTTTGTTTACCATAAACAACTCCTGAGCGATGAAGCTGACAGCAAAAAGGGGGGGACGGTTGGGGGGGGTAATTGCTGTGTGTGGACTAAAAGAAGATGATTTTGTTTTTCGCTTCTGACTGCTGTTTTTGTTGTTGTTTTGCTTGGGTTATAATTCCCCAAAGCCATCCGGTGTTTTGGTTGTTTTTGTGTTTGTGCTGCTGTTTTTAGTTAGAATAAAATCATGCTCAGGTCATCCTACTGAGCTAAACTGAGAAGCTCAGTAGGATTTTATAACAGGTATATTGACAGAATGACACCTCATTTGGCTGAAAAGATATCTGATCATAAATCGTTAATTTGTTTTTAATAAGTTGATCTAATCTTGGACTTTAAAAAAACATTCTTCAATGATAACATTTAGTAAGAATATAATTTCACAGTATCAACACTAAATTCTGACGCAAAAAAGTCATACATGATCCAATATCTTTAACCCCCCCCCCCCCTTTTTTTTTATTTTTATTTTCTATTATTGATTCACACTAACAAGCTGACATCATCTGTTATTCAAGCTATTTGTACAGATATGCAACCTTTGTTCGGTTGCATAACAGAGATAGTCATCTGTAGTAGCTAGAAAGATTGATGGGAGAGCATGGAAGATGTATTTTGTTATTTAAACAATTGGAAAACTTTAGTGTCTTTTATTCTGTTGGCTGACTAGTAGTCTGGTGCAACAAGTGGGCAGAAATGTTGGAACAGTTTTTAAAGTTGGTCTCACATGACAGCTAACCTAAAGTGACAAAGACTGCACAATTGTAGAAATGTTATTATTTGGAAATGTGAAAGTATAAAATAAAGATGTCAAATCAGACATGATAGAACAGGAAATCTTACTATTGTAGCTAATAGAACTGTTAATGGCTGAAGAGTAAAGTAAATGTTTTTAATTATTAGAATTTAAGTTAAATTGTTATGTGTCAAAAGAGAAGTTGAAACAAAGCCCTACTAATATTGTGACCAAACCGAGAGAAAAAACTATGACCGTAAACATAAATGTTCACAATAATGCACAACGGCTTAAGAATATTCCTATATGCTTTAATATATAATACAGAGCTTAAGTTATATTGCATTACATTATGAAATAATGAATAAAAAACACTGACCAGAGTCCTGGGTACAATTTAGATCTTTTGAGAATTAGTTTATAAAATACCTCTGCTTATGCTTTGAATATACTTTTGGTTTAAACCTTGGGAAAAGTGAAAGAAAATGGTCACATGTTCAATATAAATCTTTAATTCCTGTGCTCTTCTCTCCAGGATCTAGAGAATTATGCCCCTGCTTTTCTAGCATAGACGTGACCCAATCTTATCTTTCTCCTCCCATGATGAAGGTTCCAGTGTCATCTATGATGACCCCACCTGCCGAAGCTCCACAACTGCAGCAGGCACCACAGCAGCAAGTCCTCAGTCCTCAGCAGATCCAAGCGCTGGTCCAGCAGCAGAAGGCCCTTATGTTACACCAGGTATCAGCACATCCAGCTGGTTTTACTATGCTACGTTTGTCTCAAGCCCTGTATTTGCATTATTCCAGTGTTACTAATTTCTCTGCAGCAACAAATTCAGGAGGTCTTCAAGAATCAGCAAGAGCAGATAAATATGCAGCTGCTGCAACAGAAGAATGCTGGAATAGTTACTCAAGAGGTAAGGTGAACGGAATACAGAATCAGCAGAAACATTAGCAGTGTTGAGGTAATCTCTCTTGCATTGAGTGAAATATTTAGATGGACTTCTTTAGGTTTTCCTTGTTCCTACTTCTGCCATTTCATTAAAACTAAATGGAAATACAACCGACAGACAACTGCTGTTTCCATACTAAATTGTAGAGCAACAGAGAATATTATGATAACAAAAAGTATTAGGAAAGTATGATGACTGATCTTGTCTCACAGCTCACAGCTCAGCAGATTGCCATTCAGCAGCAGCTTCTTCAGGTGCAGCAGCAGCATCTGCTCAACCTGCAGAGGCAAGGGCTGTTGTCTGTGCTTCCCATGAACCCCACTGTAGCCCCAGGTAGGTTACCTGTTTTAACCTCTGGACTATCTAATGTTTTCCTTCATTCATCAGACTGTAGAGAAAATTATTTTGAACATTAAAAAAGATAAAAAAAAACACTTTGCAAAACCCTTAAGTCAATATTGCAGTATTTCACAGCATAGACAACTAGTTCCTAGTTGATACCACTGACACCAGGACAATTTTCTCTTCTTTATGTAGGACCTTTTAAGGGAGTCGTCAGGCTCAGTTTTAGCTTTCATCTTGAATTGTGTCCTTACTCAGGTTACTTTCTTATGCAAAAATATATTAAAAGGAAATATTGTTAAATGGACTTTCATTTTAATTTAAGTTCACCTTAATTACAATTTAAAAGATGGCAGTAGTAGAGAAACCTTTTAGCCAAAATGCTTCTTTGGAGTTCTGTCTGTCCGTCCCCATGTATACATTTTCTGTCTACACTCAAAATATATAAGATAAATTGAGTTAATATGTTTCTTAACAATTGAATTAGAATTTGACTCTAATTTGTTGTCAAAACACACTTGCTGTTGATGACTTGTAAAGTGGCAATAAAGTTTTTTGCTAATCCAAAATAACTTTTAGAACAAGTGAAGAATACATAACAGGCACAACGTTAATTTTGTAACAGGCGTTATTGAACAAGCATAACACTTTTTACCCCACTTCTAACGCAATGATGCTTTGCGCAGGACAGAACCTGATCTGATCTTCACAAAATCAGTTTATCAATCAAAGATTAATTCAAATGTCTCGTAGCTGCATGTATCTCAATTAAAAAAACGCTGTTGTGTGCATTTTCAGGTTCTGATAACAGCAGCGTTCTCTCTGCTGCTGGAGATATTAGAGAGTCTTCCAGCCAATCTACCACTAATGGTCATCACACTCTTCTGAAGAGGAAAGAAAGGTTTTAGATTTACTTTGCTCTTTTTCATGTCACTCAAACATTAATTTTAGAAAGAGTCCATTAATATTTGGCTTTTCTGTTTTGTGCAGTGGTGCCCAGGATGAAACCTCCCAGAACAGCCATCCTCTGTATGGAAACGGCATGTGCAAATGGCCTGGCTGTGAAACTGTTTTTGGAGACTTTCAGGCATTTATGAAGTGAGTACTGTACACCGTCTGGCTATACAGCAGTACGGTAGCCCTGAGGTTCAAAACAACATTACAAAATTTAAAACAATTGGAAAGCTTGAGCCTTATTTACATTTCAGAAAACAAAAACACATTTCAGTAAACAAATTTGCAAATGACAAGACTGAGCGGAAAGGGAATGAGCCAGCTCGGATGCTGACCTGGAAGTGATAACGCGGCTTGACGCTTCAGGGACTAGAGCTAACATCGTATTATGGCTGCTAATTTACATGGATCTCTCTCTCTCACCAGTGACTAAAGAAGCTGTAAGCTCAACTAAAATCCTCATAATTCTCTGATATTTTTTTTGGCTATTTCTCTTTTTTATCATTACAAACAGTAGAGGTAGTTTTGTTTGTGGACGCTGTCAGACATTCATACTCAATGCGCTCATTTTGAAACACTTCATTTTTTGCTCTTTAACAAAGACACACTTGTGAGATATTAATAAATGTATATATGAATACCTGATTTTATGCTGTAATACATTTCATGCTCTTTAGCAGAGACAGAAATAATCTATAACTTTTTAATAAATGTATAAATTAATGAATTTTTTAAAATAAAAACTGACAGGAGCAGCAGAATGTTATCTTTGAAAGGACTTCATTATAAACACATATATAGATAAAAGTTGAAAGAAACATAAACAATGCAGTAACACACCGAAATATGTTTAAGTAAACATATTGATAAAGAAAAATTAAGTCACCTGGATTGTCCCTCTGTTGTTAAATGTTGTAATTTCAGTTTGAACTAAAGTGGACAGAGAGTGCAGACCTCCTCCAAGCATCAAATTACGCCCCATATTGTGACTTACACCTATAGCTAAAACTCCACATGATCTGGATTCTTGCCAAATTTAAATGAATTATTCGCTTGTCTGAGGTCCACCTTTGCTAACAATTTCCTTAAATCGTTCCATAAATTTATAAATAAGGCACAGCGTGTGTCTGCAGCCTCTGGTGTTTGTTCTGCTCTCAGCTTCTTCATTCACTCTGCTTACTTCTTTTATCAGCAGATCGAGACTGCTGATAAAGCGATAAAGCGAGGCATGGCTCACCTTTCCTGTGTTTTTGTCTTTACTATAACACTACTGGTTTTTTTTGAGTCCAGTGTTGAAGCTGTCCACAGTCACTGCCGCCCCCATCTGGTTCAGAGGGGAACTACTAGTCTGTCAAATAACGTTAAGGAATCCTTTAAAAAATTCCTGCATGTGGATGTGGATCTTCACCAAAATTTATAGGATTGTGCCTTAGATTGAGGCAAACTTTCAGTAAAAATTTCATTAAAATCTGTTTCATAACTTTTCAAGTTATCTTTGACAGACAGACAAACAAACAAACTCACCTAAAACACAACCTCCTTGGCAGAGGTAATGATTGAATTTTTCTTGTATGGGTTTTCTGGCAAGTGGAATTTTATATCTCCTGCCTGATTGGCGTAGATTAAATGAGTAAGAGGAAGAGAAGAAACATGGACACTGAAAGGTGTGCTGCACTAATATTTTTTTGGCAGCCTGTTAAGTGCGAGTTTTATTTTTAGTTTGTTAGTTATTAAGTTGCACCAGGATTTTACACTGAAGGTGAGAATACATTCTATCAGTGACCAGTTAAGTATGATTGAGTCTTTTTTCTATGTTTAAAATACTTAAACTTTCTGAGACAAATGAAGGTCTTTGAAGGACTTTATAATAAACAGTGTCAGAGTGGTCTGTGGTCCTACATAGGTTATACCCTCCACCTGTTTAACCAGCTCTTTCTGAAGAGCAATAGATTTAAGATGCTGAGATGTTGTTGCTCTGTCTCTCTCATCATTGTAACATTGAGCTCAAATGATTTTCAATAGTAGAAAGCTAAAGTGACAATGGAGATAGACCCATCCAATATGGCGATGTGTTTCAGCAATCTGTGCTCACCATAAAAAAACTTGTATTATAATTTCCCGGTCAGCCTCCTAGTATTGTCCAGTTGCACCTCAGGGCCTCTGTAAAGAGAGTCATAATTTATTTTTAATGCTTAGTCTTTTTATTCTTCATTTAAATCAGTTTATTCCCTTTCCTTCTCTTTACACTTAATAGTTCATATGTTTTTAATTTTATTGTAATTGTTTGTGCATAGACATTTAAACAGCGATCATACGCTTGATGACAAGAGTACTGCGCAGTGCCGTGTACAGATGCAGGTCGTTCAACAGCTGGAGCTGCAGGTATGGAGATTTGAAACGGTAACAATTACAAATCAACTCTTGTTTACTAAAAGGAGCTTTGCCTGTTATACCTTTGTCAAATTGAAATCATGGCGAGGAGTCGCGGGTAAGGCCGCTTTGTCAAAGTAAAAGTGGACATATTTGTAGTTGGGGTGTGTTTTTTTTTTTTACACCCTCCCTGCAACCAGAGGTGTTGTGTTAGGATAATTGCAACACCTAGGATGACACATAGAGTGTCATGTAACTAAAACTGTGAATTTACCATCCTCACCCTCTATTTTGGTCCTTCATCTAACACAGCTGAAAAAAGACAAAGAGCGACTGCAAGCTATGATGGCTCATCTCAAATCCTCTGAACCCAAACCTGCAGCTCAGCCTGTGAGTACCCTTCCAGATCTGTTTTTTTTTTTCTGCACCTTGAGTTTTTCTTATAGATATACCCTTTTTGTGTTTCTGTGTGCGCAGGTGAATCTCATTTCGAATGTGTCTTTTGCCCCGGCGACATTGCCCAAAGGACCTCCTCCTATGAGTCTGTCTCAGAGTGCCACAACCCCCTCAACACCCCTGACGCCGCTCTCTGAACCCCCCTCAGTCCTCACTCCCAATAGCATGTTCACTAGCACTCCGGTACGGAGGAGATACAGCCGCTCTGTGAGCCAAGGTACCCAAAAGATGAAGCTTAATTCTAGTGTTTATATTGCCTTGAAAAAGCTTGATTCCGATTGAACTTGTGTTGGGATTTTGTGATGGACTTGAATATGAGCAAGTCGCAGTAGTGTATCATTGAGATTTTCTTTTAAAATAAAGCCATGATGATGGTGTCTATTAATACCCATCAATAAAATCTAGTGATACCCAAAGTACCTGATGAGTAAATAATGTGCAATTTAATCTCAGTATAAATCTGGATGTTCTGTGACGGTCTAAGAGTTCAGTTGGATGACGTTAGTGGATAAACAGAATCATAAAAATTTTAAAACATACTTCAAGAATAAAGTTGAGAAGTGAAAAAAAAATGTTTACTTTCAAAACAATATAATTAGTACAAAATCCAGGCTCTAAAAAAATGAAGATTACCATCCACTTAAACTGAAAGTAAATCTGGACGAGCTGCAGAGATATACAGTTTGATCAGGACAATCGATCCATAAGGAATTATTAGTCTCACACCAATCAAAAGCCTTAATTGATAACAGAAAAAGGAAAAACCTTTTTCAGATGCACAGCAAACATGAAAGAAAGTACTCCAGCCATATGAAATATTTCTGCATAGAAACCATGATTGCAAGAAAAATAAGCTTGTACAAAGCATCCCAAAGGTGTAACATGATGGTGGCAACATCATGCTGTGGGTCTACATTTCTTAAGTATTGAAAGGGAAGCTGGATAGAGTTCATAACAAGCTAAATGGCGGTAATAAATGGTAATCCAAAAAAAAGAACTTGAAGTGAAGAGACACTTTCCAGTCTAAATTCAGACCAAAAAATTCTCTACAACAGGCATGCCCAGAGTTGGTCCTTGAGGGCTTTTGTCCTGCATGTTTTTGAGGTTTCCCTCCTTTAGCACAGTTGATTTGCATAAGTGCAGTTCAGCAAAGGCCTGTTAATCAGCAATCAATGAAATCAGCTGTGATGGAACAGGCAAACCTCTAAAACCTGCAGGACAGCGGCCCTCGAGGACCAACTTTGGGCAAACCTTTTACCCTCTACATATGCAAAGCTGATAGCCATTCCCCAAAATATTTTTGAAGCTGTAAAAATAATTCTGAAAAGTGAAATTTGGCCTTGGAACCTGAGTGCAATGACTGAAGGACTGCTTTTATTCATTTTTTTTTTTTTTTTTTTACAAATTTATACTACTTGGTCTTTTGGGTCCCTATAAAATACATTAAAGTTTGGGGTTTACAACTTTATATTTAAAAGAAGTGCTAGTTGTATAAACACTTTAGAATGACACTGTACATATCTTCACTCAAACTATAGTTTCATTTTAAGTTCCCAGACATGACTTTTTCATCTCTTTCTACAGATATAATTGATAATAAAGAGTTCTACTTGAGCACAGAGGTTAGACCTCCATTTACATACGCCTCTCTCATAAGACAGGTAACGCATTCCTGCTGTTAATTTACATGGCTTCTGATAAATGAATAAACTCTTTAACCTTTTAGTTTGTTGCATTGTTTTCCACAGACTAGCTATAACTCAAATCATTATGTTTTTGTGAGTAAGTAATTCTGATTATTTCTATCTGTTTCAGGCTATATTTGAATCACCCCGCAATCAGCTGACGTTAAATGAAATCTACAACTGGTTCACTAGAAACTTTGCGTATTTCAGGCGCAATGCAGCTACTTGGAAGGTATTAGTGACATCACACATTTAAGATCAGAAACTGATTGTACACTGCAAAATCTATCTAGAAATAAATTAGAATACTTAAATTAAGTGTATTTACCCTTAATTTGAGTAGGTAAATAGGATGATTTGCCAATGGAGTTAGTATTTTTACTCTTAGAATAAGATAATTAGATAATATGCACTTGAAATAAGACAATGCAATAGTTTTTTCTAATTTTAAATATAAATTATCTTGTTCCATTGGTGAAGTGTCTTACTTAACTCCTCAGTTCAAGAGAATATTTACTTATTTTGAGAAAAAAATGACTTATTTAGATAAAACGTAGTTTGCAGTGTATTTACATGCAGATGTAGATTGCATCAGGTTTAATAGTTTAAACATTTCTTGAATCTTCCAGAATGCTGTCAGACACAACCTAAGTCTACATAAGTGTTTTGTGCGCCTGGAGAATGTGAAAGGAGCCGTGTGGACAGTAGATGAGATCGAGTTCCACCGAAGGCGGCCTCAGAAAGCGGCTGCCAATGGGTATGTACACTTTAGACATTGAGACAGAACGTTGTGTGCGTTTAGGTCTTACTAGAAGTCAGGTGCCTTACATCAAAGAACTTGACCTTGTCACTCCGTCTCTTGAGTGCATTTGATATTTACTGTAAACAAGAGTCGGAGCTAAAAAGCCCTGGGGGTAGGCTTTTCTAACATTGAGTACTTGGTGTGTTAGTGGAGCAAAAGTAAGGACACTGAAGGACAATGATCAATGAAATATAGAAACAGCTATACTGCAATCAGCTCAGAGATTATAAACGTCTTTTTTTCTGTTTAAATCAAGTAATTACCGGTAGGAGAATGACCAGTGATGACTTCTGCTGGGGAAAACGGTCTGATGCACCCTTTGCACCAATTGAATAGATGATGTCGCTACTGAAGTGATTGTTAGAACTGTGTTTGCTATTGCTTTGGTGTGGTAAATAGAGAAAAAAAATAATTTATAAATATCTAATAATCTAAAAAAAAAAATACAGCAGACTGTACACTAACTCCTTTAAAAAAAACAAAAACAAACGTAAGAGCTTAATTTTTAGATGTTTCTGTCAATGTCATCGCATTATAGATCTAGATGCATCATGCAACAGAAAAAAGTTTAAAAAGAAACCCATATGATAAACTGCTCTCTGAATTATAATAATCTGACACCCACAAATACTTTTTTTTCTAAAAGATTCAGCGTGATGCAAAACTAAATTAGTTTTAGATCTTCTTAATTTATAATTTCTCTGACTGTAGATTTTTGCACTTCTTTACTGCTAATTTTTAACCTATTAATATCAAAGCACTTTGGCCTTTCTTAAAAGGCTGGTTCTCTTGTTTATATAAAGGAACCTTTAACTCATGTCGCATATAACCAGAAAGAAAGAGAAAATCGGCAGTTTACACATTTAAAGTTCCCAAACACGTTGGATTCTTACAGATGCTATTAAGTGTGCGACTGGTAGTTTGGAAAAAAAGAAAGATCCTAGCATGGGATTTTTAAGAAATAATCAGTGAAGCTAAACAAAAGATTAAGCTGCATCTTCCTCTTTAAAAGAATGCGTTCAAATTAAGGGTAACATTTTTGTGAAGTCTTCGTGTTATAATCATATTACTGTCATTGTTCTATACCTGCTTCTCTGTCGGAGTGACAGGGTGCTGGTTCTTATCTGCAGCATTCTTTGGACTAAAGACATGGTTTCTTATTGCCAGCCCCTCACAGAGAAAGATAATTTCTTTTTTTTCTATTTGGATAAAATAATTAAAGCATATTTTACTTTTGTGTATTTCTGCTCATAGATCTCTGCTGAAAAATTCTCAAAATCCCCAGACTTTACCCAGCTCTGCTCTTCAGGTAAGGATTATTTAAAACTTTTTTTGTTAATGTTTTTGCACGGTGGTGCAGCTTGCAGCACTGCTGCATTGCAACAAGAAGGTCCTGGGTTCTATTCCATGCCCAGGGTATTTCTGTATTTGGTTTGCATCCTCTCCCTGTGCTTTTATGGGTCCTCTCTGGGTACTCCGTCACCCTCCTACAGTCCAAAAACATGACTGTTAGGTTAATTGTGAGTGTGTGTGGTTGTTATGTCCATGTTGACCTGCAGAGGAAAGGTTTACCTGTCCTTGAATGCATCCTCCCTCTCACCTATAGAAAGCTGGAGATCTATTCATCAAAAGATGAATGGATGTTAGTTTCAGAACTGAATCTAATGAAATGCTGTTTGAAGATTAGGCTAAAACTTGTCAGTGTTTGACAATCTACATATAAAGACTATGAATATTCCTTTTACCCTTTTCAGAATGCTGGTCTAGACGGAAACAACGCTCTCTACAACTCAGCCTCAATAGGTAGCATCCCCCTACACTCCTTGCCTCATGTTCTCCAGGAGCAGATGAATGGCGCCCTGGCTAACGGATGTGGATACCAAAGTGACAGCAGTGCAACACAGTCCCCTCCTCAGGCTTTGTAAGTTTTCCCATTTTGACTCTCTTATTGTGTATTTGTATCAGCTGGTTTGAAATGTCAGTTCTGATAATGCATGCTTTCCATTGAATATGTGACCACACTAGTATCAAAGAAGAGCAAGAGGATGAGGAGATCAGTGAAAATTATCCATACGAGTCTCCAGAGAGCACCGATGAACAAGGCCACAGTCCTGAACTGCTCCAGGGGGAAGTCAGCGGCAGCCCAGAGAGATCGGAGCTTCATTTCAATCGTGTGCCTTCTCTCTGATGATGAGGTCCAACTTGTCCACAGCAGCACCAACTCACTCAGAACCTATGTGACTTGGTATTCCAAAAAGCAACAGCTTCATCTATGTAACCAAACACTCTGTACTTTAGAGTTTTTTTTTTCTTTTGATATTTTTGAGTATTTGTTTTCGTTTGTTTGGTAATCTAGCTCTCGGCTGTTTTTGTACAGGTGATGAGAACACAGTAAGACGTTTGTAAAACTGTTAGTAATTATTCTCATTTTACAGTTTATCTCATCACCAAAATGACCATGATGAGCGGAGAAGCCAAAGGAAAGGGAACACTGATAGTTAGCACTTCACAATGAAAGTTCCCCTGTTTTAACTGCAGCTTTGTGCTGCGCTGGGGCCACACTACCTGAATTTATTTTAGTAATCATTATATATACAAAGATTTGTAGAGAACATAAGAAAATGTTGCTATAAAAAAAACCAAAAATGTTCACTGCCAACATGATCTGATATATTTGTATTGAAGGTATAATCAATCCAGCTGATCAAAAGGATACACTGCTTCTTTCTATTTCACCCCTTTCATAAACATTGCAAAATAAAAACAGATTTTATCATTATTGTTAACCAATGCATCTCTATGTATATTAAATTGATCATGATCTATGTGAAATGATGCGTCATTGATTTAGATTTTATGATTCACTTATTGAAATGTTGCAGTTAATTAAATCTAATTAGGTAATTTAGTTAGCAACAAATAGATCATGTATTTTCAGAGGGGATAACAAATTCATCATGTCTTAGTCATATTTAAAATTTACATTAAAAAAAAAAACTTTTACAAGTCCCAAAACAAATTGTCATTTCAGGAAAAGTTTTTTTTTTTTAAACGTAAATTTGTTTTCTGAAATGATCATTTGTTTTGGAACTTGTAAAAGTTTTTTTAGATTTTGTAATGTTGGTTTGCACCTCCCGGCCACCGTACATATTAAATCCTGCCGTTTAATGGAACACAGTTTAGATCAATAAATTTTTCTTTATAACGAGCACAGTCATGTCGTAGGATTACACTCAAATTGCATACAAGCAATTTCTTCACTAAGATTTAATCCCACTGAGTTTGTCCCGATTGAAAAATATCTAAGAAAGTAAAGGCAGTTGTATTAGTTATTTAATTTGAACCAGTCTCTCTGAAGCAAGCAAATGATGGTAGAAAGAAACTCTAACCTCAACAAGATCCAGGTTCTGAATTAGCAGTTTTCTGGACAGAGAAGAGGCAAAAACACAGAAGCACTGGGTTTAGAATCCTTGTTATGGAAATGTAAAACAAGGAGAATAGAGGTATTGGTTAAGACAGGGAATGTGACTTGAAAAAATACACTCCTGATTTTATAGCAAGGAAACTTCATACTGGAGCAATTCTTTCAGGATAAAAGTAGGGCTGCAACTAAGGATTATTTTGCAAATCAACTATTATGTCATTTATTTTTTAATTAATCGATTAGTAATCAGATAGACAAAGGTTCCTTAAAGAAGACTTTTTACAAACATTTCCACTTGAGGGGTTCTGGATAGACCATATTGACAGTTGAAAATGTTGTTTTTATCTTGAATTTTTATTTATTTTCTTTAACAATCTTGGTATAGTTACTGCTCATGTTTTAGAGTCTCTATACTCCATTTAATGATTAATCAATTACTAAATTACTTTAAGCCTATTTTAATAATCAATTAATCACAGTTAATCCGATGAATCCTTTCAGCTCTAGATAAAAGGACAGACAAAAATTAATTAACAGTATAGGCATAAAGACATTGTATAATGAAAAGAAAAAGTACAATTTTATTGCATTATTACAAGTATAAAAAGAAAACTGTTTTAGAAGATTCACTATTCTTGCTTTGTATTTAACACTAACTGATTTTTTTATGCGGTATCTTTATTCTTGAAATAAGGTGTATAGAAGCCCGAGTGTACAGAACAAGTATGGAAATACAAGCCTGTGCAGATAGCTGAAGTGAAGGTTCATATATGTGTGTGTATGTGTGGGGGGTGGGAGGAGGCTGGCTGTGATCATGTTCACTGATGTCCTTAGTGTCATGTTATAAAGGAAGTCAGAGTTTGTCATGAACATGTTAGAGACGCAAAGCTCTAGAAACATGATTTCAAGTAAGACCAGCAGTTCACATGGAACAGAGTTTAATCTGGTTCAGGTAAATGGAACATGGATTCGACAAGCTGGACCGTGCCAAGAAAAGGATGGGAAATCTTCAGATGCTAAAATGTAAGTATAAGGTGAAAATGAGTTGTGTTAATAATTTATCTTCAGTCTAAACCAAAATAATCTATGAAAGGTTCACTGTAATGACGCTGAAACAGGAAAATGTTATGCCTTAAAGCCCAGGATTATCTTTCCCTCCTAAAATATGTCTCTGTCTTACATTTAGTTTACATTCTAGTCCTGCTGTATACAGACAGTGCACACATATCTACATTAGTCTGTTCCATAGACAGTGTGCAGAAATACCTTTCTATTTTAGGCTTCTCTGAGGCCCTGATAAACATGCACAGCAATGCCAGAGGAGAACATGTTCTCCCTGTTACTGAACATGTGGATAGGTTATATTGCTGAACTGAAGTGGGTCTACTAAAAAAATGATACATGTTTTTGTCCCTAGTGGTTCATATTCTGTTTTTTAAGTGCCAGGAAGTGCTTCTTTAAACTTACTGCAGATCATTCTAGGTTTTTCTTTGGAAGTTAGCAGCTGCCAATTTTCTGAGGAAGATTTCTTTCTGTTTTTGAGGAAGTTCAACTCAACCTGAAAACTTAAGTAAAGAACTAATTTTAACCTAGATCCACAAACACATTGCCACAAAAAGTTTTTTTTCTTGTTTTTGGGGTTATATCAGAAAATGTAATCCAACAATAACACATAAAGAAAATAGTACATGATTGTTTTAAAGTAGGATTTTTAATTATAATGATTGGTATATTGTAGATAATTGTGCATCTGTCTTCTGCTGGATCCTTTTTACCTAAAGACACAATTCTTAGTTAAATTTCATCTATAATAGTTTAATCGTTCCATTCTTAGCATGATACTTACCTTATTTACATTACACTTTTATTCTTTATGAAGCACAGTTCCCAATACTGAATTAAGCTGAATTATAATAACCTGTTTTCTAGGCTAATGTTCTTCTAGCCTAGAGAATGTTTTACTTTTAAATTCCTTTTAAATGAAGTATATGAACCAATAATATGGCCATTATCATTATGCTTCTAAGTAACAAGCTAAAATTAGATGAAATTAACTGTAATAACACCATATCACAATATTTTTGCGGAAGTTTTTTTTTTTCCTCATATAACTTTGCTTCATTTTTTTGTTTGTGAATATCGTATGTGTGACTCGACATGCACTAGATATTGGTGCATTACTTTTATTTGAATGTCACATAACTCATCCCCATTTCAATATAATGGAGGATTAAAGTATTAAGACAACAAAACCCAGATTCTTATTTAACCATAAATGAGTAAGGATAACAATTTGCACTTAGGGCACCAGTCTAAATCAGGACTATACATTTTATATTTAGATGAGGATATTTAAACAAAGAACTGCAACAGACGAAGTGTTATAGTGTAACACAGAAAGCCAAAGTTTAACAAAGTGGCCAAACTGAATCCCCTTTTCTTTTTTAACTTTACTATGAATGATCTTCAGCTATGAGAAGAAATTGGACCAAGGAGCTTCCTGGACCGTGGTGAGCCCCATTATTTTCACCTACAGGGTTATTCAGTGTAAAGACCTGCTAGATCCCATGAATGACACTTTGCTCTGGGGCCACATAGGAGATGAAGACATTCAAGCCAGCGAAAAAGCAAAACCTGTGAAGCGCTTTATTGTTATTGATAAAACTGTACACCAGCTGTACGGCTCTAAGGTCTCTCAATACTTTGATGCCAGGGGAGTCATTTACAAGATCCTTCCTCTACCCACCACTGAGGAGAATAAGAACATGGAGCTAGTGACCAAAATTCTGGAGGAAGTTCACCAGTTTGGGATTGACAGACGTTCTGAGCCTATCATTGCACTTGGAGGTGGAGTCTGTTTGGATGTTGTTGGTCTGGCAGCATCTCTCTATCGACGAAGGACCCCATACATTCGTGTGCCAACCACTCTGCTGTCATATGTTGATGCTAGTGTCGGGGCCAAAACTGGGGTCAACTTTGCTGGAGGAAAAAACAAGCTGGGAAGTTATGTTCCACCAGTGGCAACATTTTTAGACAGCTCATTCTTCCAAACTCTCCCTCTACGGCAGATCTCTAACGGACTTGCAGAGATGTTAAAGGTGCTTGTCTCTGCATGGCCATTAATTCATTAACTCAATTCTCCAATCACTGAATAAAATGAGTTACATATATCTTAATTCCTCCTTATGATGTGGTTTAATGTTGTAAAGAATCCTATTTGAATACATGTAAACATATTCAACTTATCTGTTAAAAGAAAGTTATATTCCACTATAAAATTAGTTTAAAAATGCATTAATAAATTGCTGCAGGGAGACTTCAACAGAAAAAATAAACTTCACTTTAATAAACTTCAATTTATTTATTTTTTTTGACTGATTTTGTTCAATATTTAACTTGATAATATGCTAAAATAAACATTCCATGAGGATTAAATATATATAAATTCATACTTTTATGTCTTTCACATTTTCTGCAACTTTTGGTGTGTTTTATTGTGATTTGTTGCATTTACTAAATGCATGATATTATCTTTTTTTTAATAATCCTTCAAGAGATATGTACGGAAGAGGATTAGGGCCACTGAAAAAAAAACAACAACTGATTTTTAATATTTTATTTGTTTAACATGGGAAAAAAGTCAGAATTCTGACTTTAATCTCAGAATTCTGACTTTAATCTCAGAATTCTGACTGAATTCTGACAATAAAAAAGAGTCAGAATTCTGAGATTAAAGTCAGAATTCTGAGAAAAAAGTCAGAACTCTGAGATTAAAGTCAGAATTCTGACTTTTTTCCCATACTAAACTGAAATACAATTTAAAAATCAGTTAACTTTTTATTTTTCCACTGGCCCTAATCCTCTTCCGTAGATATGTCATGCAGTGCAAAATGAAAAACGTTTTAAAGCATCATCATTTTGTTTCTATAGCTGTTCAATGATTCAGCTACGTTTGTACCAGTAAAGATATCATGATTTCAGATGGCCCTGATGAAGCACCGTAGCCTATTTGAGCTCCTTGAGTCGAACGGTAAGAAACTGTTGCATGCCAAGCTGCAGCCATCCGAAACCTGCAGTGACTCTGAACAGGAAGACAGCGCTGCAGCATCCATGCGCATTGCCATAGAAACAATGCTAGAGGAACTGGCTCCAAATTTGTGGGAGGATGATCTAGATCGGCTGGTGGATTTTGGGCATCTTATTAGCCCCGAACTAGAAATGGTAAAGGAACAGTTTTAACTCTATTTTAATGTATGTAACACAACTTAAAGCATTACTATATACAAGATGCAATTTTAAAACAGAATAAAGAAGAGCTTAAGTCAAATAAAACATTAAATGTGTCAAATTCATCTCTGCTGTGTATAAATATCTAGTTGTGTGTTTGCAAAGCTGTGCATCTTGCATGAACAAATGAAACTAAAGAGTTTCCGTCTGTTCTGACCTCACAGAGAGTTTTGCCTGCTCTGCTTCATGGGGAGGCTGTAAACATCGATATGTCCCTCATGGTCTATGTGGCCCACCAAAAGGGGCTTCTAACAAAAAAAGAGAAGGATCGTATTATCCAGTGTATGCTGGGTCTGGAGCTACCTGTGTGGCACCAAGACTGCTCCCTGGCCTTGGTGCAAAAATCTCTTGAAGAGCGTCTGAAGCACTCAGCAGGCTCCCTGAGGATGCCTCTACCAACAGGACTGGGAAGAGCTGGTAAATAAAAAAATGCTGTCCCTATTATTGATTTCACACTATCAGTCAATTGTATTTACTTAATTTTTTTATTGCATGTAAATTGTTTGTTTTTTTTAGAAATCTTCCATGATATGATAGAAGATGACATCATTTGCCAAGCATTCCACAACTGGACTGAAGAACTTTCTGGCTTTGGTAATAAGTGAATAAAATATTTGCAAAAGAATGGCACTCTAATCGGTCTTTACATTATTAGGGCGGAAATAGGTAATTGTGATTAATTGATTACTGAAATAATTGTCAACTTATTTAGTAATCAATTATTAGTTAACTGGAGTACAGAGACTTTAAAATATGCTTTTAGCTGACAGATTCGACCCATTTGGACTAGTACTTATATCAAATTGTAAAAAAAACTACTGTTTAAAGATAAAAAATTGGTTTCATCTATCAACATGCTCTATCCAGCACTCTTTAGGTGGAAAAGGTTTAGTTTTAACTGGTTTACTTCCGTAAAAAATCTTTTAGGAAGCTTTTGCTATCTAATTATTTATCGATTAAGCAAAAAAATTATAATAAAATAATCAATTTGCAATTCACTACAGAAAGACTTTTGTAGTGTTATAATAAAATAAAAGAAAGAAAAGAAAAAATGCCCCAAGTATCCTTATGTTGAACGGATGCACCATATCAATCTAAATGGCCTAAAAGTATAGTGGTTTAGGAATAGCAGGATCTTTAGAGAAATGTATTTTTTAAGTCTGTAAATTTCAATGAATAATTTTTGTTGTCTTAATCATTGGATGTGTTCAAACTTGCAGGAAAAACACACAGAGCCATTAAGCTAAAAAAAAAAATCTTTTAATATCTCTAAAACAGTAGTTTACCATTGAGTACCAATGAAAGTGAGTTAAGTAATCTGAGAACAGTGGGCACAGTAAGTATTGCAACATTTACCTTATAAAACTTTGACAATGAAAACAGTTGTAGTACACTTCATGAACCACGGAATAAACTTGAGCAGACACTTAAATAGCAACAGAAAAGGTTCTTCTTTAGTGGATTTGAAATACACCACAATCTAAGTGCAATACGCATGTTTAAACCACAAGCTACCAGCTCACGGTCAAAAGGTTGTGTACTAATCTTATCACAAGTCTTACAATCATAAAGGTCCATCTGCAGTGATCCAATGTTCACTTACAAGCTTTTTTACTGGCTGTTAATGAGTTGGTACTCAGTAGATTACAAAACACTGTGAGAGACACGAAAAAATGTAACTATATCCAAACAATCTGTTATTCTTGGAGTTGTGTTCTTCGCACTTTAATAATTTTATTTTGCATAAACTGTATATTACAATAAATTAGCTTCATGTCTCCTGTTTCTGGTAAGATGTTTTGAAAGTGACCATCAGTAGCCTAAACTTGTAACTTATATTTTGTATAAATACACTGCATCTTTCATTGTAGGCACACAATTGTGCACTACATTTATACCACATTTAGAAAAATGTCTTTATGTCCAGTGTAACTGCAGGAAAACAAATACACAACAGCAATATATTAAGTTTAAAAATGTTCAGTAATAAATAAATATGTCTAATGTATTTAAAGCTAAATGCTACAACCAGCCTGCACACTCCTTAACTAAGATAATGTAGCAGTCGATGCTAACAGTTGCTAACTGGGGGTAAAAAAAGGACGGTATGCTCTCCTCCAGGGTAGCTGATTTATTTATTTTATTTATTTGTCCATAATTCAAATTAGGAAAAACTAATAAAGCTAGGTTAGTTTCCGTCTATAAAACCAAACAGTTTTCAGAAACTTTACAGACCCAGTGGCCATGAATGTATCCCAAAACATTTACATAATTACTTATTTACTTTTTTTTTTTAATCCTTCATGTACTGTTTACTTTCAGCCACGGCCATATTTTTAGGGCCATTTTATGTAAGCCAGTGATTAAATGTAGAATATTTAACGCCTACATCTACAGCTTAATGCTAACCTTTTAGCCACTTTAATTCAAGTAATTTTACATATTGAAATATGTTGAATAAAAGGAAATACAGGCTGGCATATATATATATATATATACATATACATACATACATACATACATACATATATATATATATATATATGGCAACCTGTATTGCCTTTTACACAAGTGGATGCAAATATTAACTTGTTTTGGCCTTGTTTGGACTAGATTTTAGCGTTTCATTGGTCTTAGGCTTGATGGTTTCAAGGTTTAGGCTTGAAACCATCTTCTCCAAAATTCAACATCCAATTCAACATTTTTAGATGGAGGAAGTGATGTCTTGTCAACCAAAGTTTGCTTGGTTAGTTATCATAAAGACTAACTTGTCTGAGTCATTCTTCCTTTGGCACTCTTTGTCTCGCTAAATGATATGTTTTATAGCTAAAGTCAAAGCTTGAGATTTGTGTCCATAAGATACCATACTAATTTCTGATATCAATGCTGCCCTTGTTTTTAAAAATCAATATTATTTAAAAGACTTTTTCATTTCGGTACCATTTGAATTCAATACATTTTAATTGTCATACTCTTTTTGAAGCACATTTCAATTTCTATTCGCAAAAGACACTTTAATTTGGTCAAAATTTTCTTAATAACTTACTAAGATCTTTATGTTTCAATTAATAAAAGTGCTATCGCAAATCAATGACTTAGCCTGTTGTCTCACACTGACCAAAAGTCTTTTTTTAGAGGATTTCCGCACCAGGTTTTTTTTTGTCTATAAAGCACCAAATACCAGCATAATCAGTTAAAAATATTGCATAAATTCTCACACATCACCAATGTAACAGAAGGCACTTAAATGATATGGTAATTAAAGTATCACTGTCTAAAGCTATTTCATAAATGACATAATTTCAAGACGTGATGTATCACAGGCACAACTTCAAACATTGCATAGTTTGACAAAACAGAGACTGTTGTATCCGAGTTATCAGTAATGGCTCCTGGTTATTCATGAACATGCTACAACATTTGCAAACTGCAGAAATATACATGCAATAGTGTAACTCTGTTGCTCTATTCTCCGTATGGATGTCACAAGTCAAACATATCAAGTTTGGGCACAAAAGCTTAATAAACTACATTTCAGTCCACAGAGGTTAATCCAGTGTTTGGACGATTCCGTACATTTCATATAAAATCAACAATTTATTGGCTTTATAAATTTCACATATTAAAAAAAAGAACATCCTCATTGTGAAATGTTAAAGTGGTATAAATATAAATAGTCTAAAAAAAAAGAAGAGGCAAGAAAGCAATTCCTCTGCAGTATTTCTTTACTCTGTGTTAGGATATCTTTAAGAAATCTGTGTATCAGATCAATGCTGCTAGAAAATAATCCCAGTCTCAAATATATTGGTTTAATTCAAGACCATTTTTGAAACTTTAACATTTTGGTAGTAGTCTTGACAATAGGAATGTATTTGTAATATATCTACTACAACCTGTAAAGAGCATTCAGTAGATAAAAGGTACATAAATCTTTTTTCTAGTTGGATTATTTCTTATAATACTAAATTAAATTGTTGAATTTGTGCAATTTTAAATATTTCATAGGGCATTTATATATATATATATATATATATATATATATATATATATATATATATATATATATATATATATATATACTTAAGGGGAATGTTTAGATAGAATTATGTCTATAGAGGACCATAAATAGTTAAAAAAATCTAGAAGTGATTGTTTATCAGGCAAGTAATTTCATCTGGAAGACTGACAGGGAATCTGAGCTAATGTGTGCATTGTAATACAATGATGTACACACTTCTTAATAAGGCATTGGCACATTCAAGTTCAATCTAAGACACAAGGAGTGTAAGCACTATTGTAATAAATATCATTCTTTCTATTATTGCTACTGATTTTCAAAGCAGTGTTTACCTCACCACAAATATCTACACCTCTGACTAATTCAGTTTCCCTAGATTCTTTGGAGTTGACAAAAAAAAACACAAGCTAAGCTCTATAAAAAGATAAATGTATAGTTTTGATATATAAAACTTCTAACCTTTGAAACTTATTGTCATTGAAGCATTGATTAAAGAAAATACTCTTAAATCTGTCATTGTAATCAAGTTTGAAAGCTTGAAAAGACAAACAATAGAAAAAAAAAGGAAAAAAATGAAGATTCAACATGTAAACATAGAAATGAAATAGAAGGTAAATAAAAAAAACTAGACCTGAACCTGTATATCCTCTTGTGGTTTTTTTTTTTTTTTGGCAAGATGGAGGGGTTAAAGATACAGGAGAGCCATCTACCCATTGGGGGCGCTAACAACCCTCTTCATTATCATCCATGCTGACACTGCTTTTGCGGCTGCTGTCCTTTGAAGCGTCTGGGGAGACGGAGGAGAGCAAAGGGTCCACCCCTCTGACAGGAGATAAGTTGTCTTCCATGAGGATGTCAGTGAGTTTGGTTTCTGCTTCGCCATGAACACAGCTGTAGTGGCCCTCGTTAAAGTTGGAGGGACCTTCCTTTAGCTCCAGTGTGGTGGATTGCTCAGGAGTGCAGGCGGGATGGTGTTGGCGATGGAGTTTATAGAGGTCTTGGTGACAGTCCTCCAAAAGAGGCTCCCGCTTAATGGGCCGCACCCCAACTTCAGCAGAGCAGAGTGCTGAGGAAGTGATGGCCAGACCGTGAGCCCGAGCCTGCATCTCCAACTCCTGCAAGTCACAGTCATTTGCACAAACAGGAGGGTCACTAAAGGTTTAGGGCATTTATGCATTATTCGCATCTTTCTGTTAAACAGACTAGTAGGGCTGCTTCTTAAAGATACTTCTATATTTTTCCTCTTGAATTTCAAACTTCAGTTGTTACATTACAACCACTACCTTTAATCTCTCTTATAAGTTTTGTGTGATAAAGTAGTCCATAGTGCACAGTGGAAGGAAAGGGAGACGTCCTTAATCCACATGTTTGCAAATGAATATCTGAGAAATGGGAGAAGCATTTGTTCTAAAGTAAATACTTTGCAAAAACAAAACTAAATCCAATTACAGCTGAAAGTCTTTCAGGGTATATCACCTTCACATGCATTAAGGCTGTAATTTTGCAAAGTTCTCTTTGCAAAATAACTAAATCTCAGTCAGCGTAGATGTAAAGCATCTGCGAGCCTTGCTTTCTAAGTCTTGCCACAAACTCAGATCTTTTCCCTGCAGGAAAGTGAACCTTCACACCAGTCTTAAGTATTTTGCAGCTTCTAACCAATTTTCTTCCAGGGATGTTGGGGACACCACTGTGCTTTTTCATTATGTGAATGAGAATAAAGGCTGACTTTTGGATTTTCCATTTCCAAATAAAGATAGAAATGATGCATCCTGTTGGTCTGTCATAATAAATTGAAATACTTTTGAACAGTACAAGTTAATGTATATATATTTAACCCAAATACAACTAATTAATTCTATCAATGAATGTTTATACCTGTATTCTAAGCATCAAATGGCGGTTGGCGTGCTCAAGCTTTTTCTGGCGGTTTTCTAGCTCCTTGGCCCTCAGCTGCTCGCGCTGCAACTTTCGGATGTAGTCCACCGATGCCTTCAGGATGGTGCCTTTGTTCCAGCGCATGTCTCTAAAATATCACAAAAGAAGAAAACAAAAATCAACATTCTCTATTTACACTTAAATAAAAAGCAGCACTTTAGTTTCTAACATCAAACATTAGAGAGGATCATAGTTATAGTTTCATCTTCTCTCACAAAAACATTTTAACAGAGGGCAAACTGAACCGATGGCACATAGCTTAATAGTTGTTGCATCTTCATTATTTAGAAATTGATTAAAATCAGATCAATTCAATTTGTGAGTGGCAACTTCCAATGAGGGTGGGTTTATTTGAATACAGATATCTGAAGAGTCAAAAATTGTGCTGGGATCACCTAGAAAACACACAAGAAATCACAGAAAGATATAACAAAAATACCTTAATAATCCTTTACTCCAGATATGAACATTTACACCAAAATGCCTTCATCAAAGTATGTGTTTCATACAACTAGCAACTGTTTTCATAGCCAAAGTAAACCAAAGCGAACTGTGCAGCTATAATTAATGACTAGCAGCTCATGGGTTATCAAAGCACCAGTATGTAGTTTAAAAGTTCAACCAGAGCAAATACAAAAATTCATCAGTTACACAAATAAAGTGCATTGCCTCAGATGGTTTAGTGTCTTTGGCACAAAATTCCCCTGAATTTCCTTTGAAAATGTTAACTTGATTTTTAGCTGCAGAGGCAGTAACACTAAGAGGGGACTTTGTTATCGAAAGGAAGCAAAATTGACAACTAGCAAAATTCATTTTCTATTTATTTTATGTTTGCAGTGTGAGAAAGAAATACTTTCAGAACCAATCAAAGCAACCAAAACTCTCACAATATTCAAAACTGTCTGAGATTATGAGAAAACCTAATAAATGTATTAATCCTAGTTTATTTTTATTTGTTTAGCTTCTGAAGCAGAAGTATGGAAGCAATAGGAAACTTACGGGTCATTGGATTTTGGAATCAAAGTTCCCAACTCCTTGATGCGATCGTTGATATTAAACCGTCTTCTTCTCTCAACTGCACAACAAGCAAGGAAAAACATGGAAGAAAAACAGCGGAGACATTTAAA
Source organism: Cyprinodon tularosa (assembly GCF_016077235.1). Lineage (NCBI taxonomy): Eukaryota > Metazoa > Chordata > Actinopteri > Cyprinodontiformes > Cyprinodontidae > Cyprinodon > Cyprinodon tularosa. The sequence continues at coordinate 1,552,073 of NW_024038657.1, read as the reverse complement.
TTAATAGCAAATTTTAGAGCCAGAAAACATACAAATCTTGAAATAAAAAATCACAATTGGCTCTCCATTATTTTAAAATAGGTCATTTTTTATGCACTAAATGCATGATTAATAAGTATTTAATCAGAGCCCTGATACCGTTTACAGAAAATATATGTATCTTTTTTATCAAAATACTTAAAGCTAGCAAACTACTATTATTAACAGATGTGGAGAAATGTATTGATAGACTCAGTAAAGGATGCAGTGGGAATGGAGACTAAAGAGTCTATCTGTGTATTATAATTAGTTGCAGTTTTATAAACTTCTTTTCTGAAAATCTTAACTAAATTATGTTTGAAGGAGACTAGCATGTAAAGGTTGGTGGAGGTTCCCCAAATACAGTTATTTATTGTTGACACAGCCATCAAGGGTTTTTCCATTCCCAAAAGTGTGACTTTTGTCCCCCTCCTTTGACCCTATATTTACAAGGGAAAATACCCTGTGTTATTTCATTTGTTTATTTTTTTCTGGCTGTATTCTTGACATAAAGTTTGCTTTGTTTTATTTCCTTTTAATCCATAGACATTTTTCCAGATAAGATATAGACACAAACACATTTAAAATGGAAAATATTTTAAGATCAGCTTAGATAGTTTTTTTTCTTATTGTACCAGACAAAATATATCCCTTTTTGCAAATATCATATAATGCATCAGCTGGAACTCACTCAGATTATGGTTGTCTTTCTTCTGCCTTTCCTTTGCGAGGGCTCTTACCTCAGCTTCTGGCAAAAAAACACTTTCATTAAAAGAGTGTGATAAGTGCTGTATGAATGAATAGGAAAAAAAATTCCCAAAGAAACTAAAACCACCAGCACCCGTGCTCAATAAGTTGAAGCTAAACACTGAGACGTACCCACAGGGAACCCCTCAGGCCTTTGATAGGTCTCAAATTTTCCACAGGATCCAGATTTGTCCAGCATGTGCATGATGGCCGGGGATTGAGACACTATGTGATAAATAACATACTTTCTATTAAGAAAATTAAATATAATATAATAATAATAATGTTAATTATTAAAGAATTTATACTATGGAGGAATCTTAAATCTGCTCACCTGAGTATTCCCTTTTGATGTTGGAGAGGTTGGCAGGGCAGGAGTTACTGATGGGCAGGCCCTGCTGCGGCATGCCCTGATTACCGTACATGTCCATAAGGTTAGCAGATACAGGAATCTGGGGAGGATAAGGGAAACAGAATACATTATTAGAGGTGGGAATAGTAAGAATGACTGTGCAGTGGGAAAAGGTGAGATTTGACGTTATACATATTGCTAATAGTGTTTTTATTTTTCTAAAGTCTGAATCTGTCAGAAGCTCTGAGCTCCAAAATAACCAGAGACTTTTCTGGTGTTTTTAGAGAGAAATGTAAGTACATGTTAAGAACTTCTTTCGTCTTCAAGAATATTCCTTTGGGATGTAAGCTTTTTAAATATCAATTCTTAATCTATCACAGGCATATCTCATGCTGTGATCTTTCATCAGAATAAAATCCATTCTGTGTGGTAGTAAAGCATTATAAAAAAGGGCACATACATACCGTGTTTGCCATCTGAAGTCCAGGATCCATCAAACCGAGGATGTCATCACTGTAACTTGACTCCAGGCTAATAATGTCATCAATGACATCATCCATCTGCAATCCCACAAAAGGACACATGTGTAATTAACTCCACCAACACAAAACGCACAAGCATACTTTAAGGGGACACGGCGCACCTCTTTCTCGCAGTTTGAGTTGAGGGTCAGTAAGGCCATAGGGCTGTTGGGGGCGCTGTTGCCCGGCCCTGGCGGCATGCCCCCGTGGTCAGAGGACTGGTTGGGGCAGGGCAAGCTCAATGCCTGGGAACCAAGCTTTCCCAGGTACCGCTTAACCTGCTGCTGCTGGGAACGCTGGATGTGGTACTTGGTAGGGTTTTCCAAATGAGTCTGGACCTGTTGGTTGAGCAACAAAAGCAGCAAATTATTTCTTGTCAAAGTCTCATGAAACACCCATTGCTGCCAGCCTGAAACTTTGACAATACGAAGTTTAAGGTTTCGTTGTGAGCTTTAGATGCCAAGAAGAGTGTTAAAAGATTTAAAAAAATGAGTGTGTAAGCATGTTTGTGCTCTTATTTTGAAATACAAAAGGAATAAATTGTTGAATTGAGTGTTTTTTAAGTGACCTAACTAAATTATCTTTTAAGCCAGGGGACAAAACGTGATTATGAAAAAAAAAAACAGTCTAACTCAAATAGAAAAAAGATTTCATTTGTGAAAAAAACCAAAGCGAAAACGTTATGTTCTCAAGACTAGTATTACTGTAGAACTGATAACAAGTCAGACTAGGATTAAGCCTTGTACACTGCATGATCCAGTTGGTGGTTTCAGATAAAACTACATGGCTAAAGTAGCATGATGCATCTAGTTTGTGCTAGAAGTAACACACATGTAAAGGTGACAAACATATATATAAGGCAAAAAACAAAGAAGCGCCCCAGAAGTCCAGGACATTTTCAAAAAATTTTAAACTCATCTGATCTCATTACCATAAACCCAGCAGTATGTCATATTATCCTGTAAAATGGATGACTGGTTACACCCATTTTCCAAATTAAAAACAAATCTGTAAAACTTTGAGGTTTTTCTGGACTTTATTTCATTTGTCAAAAAACAAAATTAGTATTTGAAAAGATTAATTTTTGCCTTAGGATGCAATACAAATATGATAACTCTTATAGCGAGAGCAGCAACATAGTTGTTTCGTTTTTTTTTACTTTCCAGACATTATTGCTAAAATATACACCTTTGAACCCCGATTTTCTACAAACTTTTATGTTGTCAGATTAAGGAAATTTCCATTATAGATCAAAGATTTGTGAATCTTGTTATCTAAAGACATGAATATAATCAAGAAATATTTCAATATATTTTTTAAATAATGTAAGACTAAGTGCCAAAAATAGTTATCAACCTCTGCATACAAATTAAGCGTTTGTTATCTGAGGCTCATTAATTCTCCAGCATTAATGATCCAGAAATATGTCTGCAGGCAGAACCACACACACAGACAGATAAAGAAAAAAACAACAACTTCAGAGATGGCGTTTGTCAGAATGTAACCCATTTTAAATGGAGTGGAGCTCCACATCCATCTCACATGTAAACCTCACTCCCTTTTACTCTAACTTTGAGGACATTATAAAGGCACTCATGGAGACACCTTAACAAGAGTTTAGATGTTGAACTGAAACATATTCTGATCAACTAAATGTTTTCATTCATTTCTTGATATATCAGGATTTCAGACCTACCTCATAAGGTTGGTATCCAAGCATCTCTAGCATATTTCCTTCTTTGGATGGTTTACAAAATTAAATAAATAAATAAATAAATAAATAAAAATGCAAGTGTGATTTTCAGCTAAGATATGCTGCTGCAGCTTCCTCCTCTGCTGCGCCTGCTGGAGTGAGAAGACACACATCCAGCTCATCCTTTCAAAGGCAAGAAAAGTAATTAGCTATGCATGTCTGAGAATCTCAGTGAACACAATGATCCTATTCAAACTTGTGTTGTTTTATGTAAAAACTGTATTTATTCCTTTTATGGCATGTCACTTGATGTTAGGACATGCTGCCTACAGTTAAAGCCTTTGTCTTGTGAGGCCACTTCTTTAGCTGAAACTTGCCTGGGGCAGTTTTTTTGCCCCCTCCACTTTTTAACCTATATAGATACTTTGCTTGTGTTCCCAGTTCAGCACTGCACAAAAAAACACTGCTTCCCCATGCTTAGTCTGAAGTTTGCTTCAATAGATGATTTTATTCAAGCTTGATACAACCAATCTCCAGATTGAAAAAAAAGCAAATTTAATTACTCTTCCCTTGACAGATTTCTTTGCAGGGAGTTTAAACACACAAAAAAAATCACAGGTTACAGAATAATGGTTGGATAATGTCAGATATTTCCGAGGCCGTTGAAAAGATTCCTTTGGTACTCAAGCACTGAATGAACTGATAAAAACACCTAATAACTATGGTATATAGTCAAACTGTGAACATATTGCGTATTGTTTTAATTAGAGTTTATCTCTTTTATTTGATAAGTTTCATGTATTGAAAATCAACAGTCACAGTCAGCCATGATAAAATGCCACCGTATTCTATTCCTCTACGAAATGCATACTGTAACTAGTGAGTAGAACGAAACATATAAGAGGTTTATATATAAAAACCTGAGGAATGTAGAATGTGTTTGTATAATGGCTGCAACTAACAATTATTTTGCAAATCGATTAATCTCTCGATCATTTTTTTAGTAATCAATTAATAATCGGATAGCCAAAGGTTCCTTAAAGAAGATTTTATATAGAATTAAACCAGGTGAACCTAAAAAGTTTCGACTTGTGGAGTTCTGGATAGAGCATATTGACAGGAGAAAAAATTTTTTTTTAATTTACAGTGGGGCAAAAAAGTATTTAGTCAGCCACCAATAGTGCAAGTTCTCCCACTTAAAAAGATGAGAGAGGCCGGTAATTTTCATCATAGATATACGGAACCTCAACTATGAGAGACAAAATGAGAAAAAAAAATCCAGAAAATCACATTGTCTGATTTTTAAAGAATATATAAATATATTATATATATTTTTTTCTACAAGCAAAATTTTCCTTTGCTCTAGTTTTGTGTGTTAGCATCATTTATGTGTCTGCAGTGCATTTAAGCGTCTGTATTTGTAGCTCCTGTGCACTTCTTGGCTGATATAACAGAGCCCCATTAAATCCATCACCAAAAAAAAGAAAGATCATAAAACAACTGCATCTACCAAACCCTGATCATGCAGGGAAGCTCAAAAATTCTACAAGGAAAGCATGAACTAGAGGAGCAACCAAAAGATACTCTGGAGGAGTGGCAGAAATTCAAAGACTAAGAAGGAAAAACTGTGAACACGACGATGTGATACGAGTATTCCACAAATCTGGCTTTTATGAAAGAATAACAAGAATAAAGTAAACTTTTTAAGTAAAATAACAAGTTACTTTACAGAAGGCTAAATTAGATTGTGAAAAAATATATATATATATAACAGGCTCCTACTCTCTAGAACAGGGGAGGCTAAATTGTGTTAATGAAATCCAAAACCCATCAATAGCTGTTGTGTAAATGCTCTGAAATAATACACTCCCGAAACCACGGCAAGAGTTTTAGCACAAGACGACTGTTTTTACAAATATATCACTTTTCCCTCTCTCTCGTCTGAGTCTCTTGGTCACTATTAGTCAAAAATTCTAAAGCAGCATTCTGCCCATCAGCATCGAGCAGCCAGCTTCATGACCTCACCCTGCTCCATAGACCCCCTAAGAGGTTTAGCCTCACAGGAAGTGAGGTATTTTTAAGTGTTATCCAACCATGGCCTTCTTTCTTGTTGCTTGCCTCAAAATACAGAGACCTGGCCTCAATAGGAATATCTTTTAGAGGCTGAGACGAAGCGTCCTGCTGCTGCAGGGCAAAAGGGAGATCGCCTCCAAAAGCGGGACTCAACAGCTGATTAATGTGCAAAATACTCATAAAGTCAGGCACCTTTTAGCACATATTTATTGTAGTTAAATCACTGCATTTGTGAGATTTAAAATGGTGTATTCGACCAATTATTTATGAAATTTACAGGGGATGCTTAACCTCCCTAGTATTCAGTAATATTCCAACGAACTTCCCATCAAAATATTTATTTTATACTGAGAGGCTTAAAAGTTAAAACAAATCCAGTCACAACAACTTTCAAGAGCGCATCTCACAACTCGAAACTTCTTATCGCAGGTATGGATGAAGAAATTCTGAGTTTGGATGTAGAGAACAAACGTAGTTCATACAAACAAATTTTAAAAATCCACGACAAAGAAATGTATATATTTGAGCAGAAACTGCACATATGCTGAATGCTGATGTGGATTTTTTTAATGTGTCATATTAAATTAAGGGTTCATTTCCTCATGTTTTGCTCCTGTGAATTTAATAATAATAATATAGCGCATGCTCTCCTTGAGCTCCAAGGAAGTCGGAGCGAAGCAAGACGGGAGGAACTGTGGAGGCTCTCTTCAAACTTAAGACATTCTAAGGTTTTATTCCCCCTCAGAAATAGGGAGATCAATACTCCTGTTATTGCCTTTAGCTTTTCTCTTTACTAAACTTTGCAACCCTATTTCAATGGTTAACAAATTGAGTGTGTGTGCATGGTTCTTTGTGCTTTGTGTCTCTGTGTAGCCTTGTGATAGAATAACAAACCTTTTCAGGGTATCCCTCCCTTCCACCCAATGACCACGGGCAATAGACTCCAGTGAACAACAGTGAGAGGCACTATTTGGAAGTGGAGAAAATATTGAACAGCGGCGAACCTTCAAAGGAGCAGCCAGCCCACCAAAACTATTCCAAGAATGTATCATTGACTTATTCCGAATGTCACAAATGAACAAAGAACAGCATCTAAAGTACTGCAGGCTTCACATGCCTCATTTAAGGTCAGTGTTCATGATTCACAAATATAAATGTGAAAGAGCACAGGCAAAAGAATGATGGAGCTCTGAGGTTGAAACACTGCTGAACTAAAGAATACAAAGGCCCATCTCACAGCTCTCAACAAAAACTTGATTATTCTAAATATTTGGAGAAAATATTTCTCAGATTGTAGAGATGAAAAGTACACTATTTTTAGGGAGTATGTCATATTATCCAGTAGTATAGTGGTCCCTGGAGACGTGGGTATAATCGCCCTCTTTTTTTAAATGCAGCCCAGAAAAAAATGACATGCAAGACTGCTCTATATTGTTTAACCATAAATGGAGTTGTAGTATTTACTCAATATGAAATAATTTCTGCAATTTGATCAGAGGTAGGAAGGATTATGAAATAACTAAACGCTGACCCAGAGACTAGTGAGAAACAATTATGGGTTTTGAATGAACTATTCCTTATTCCTGAATTCATCCACATGAATGACTCCTATTCTCTCACTTACAAAGTCAGTGGTTCCTTTTGTAAACTGTCTCTTTGAAGAACTGATTTGCAACAGTTAGTGTGGCTCCTATTCGAATTAACATAAGTTAATCAGGAGCAGTTTGAATGTATAACACAGGCACACAGGCAGCCTGCATGAATACAAAATACAGATTAGGCCAACAGTTCTTTTAGTTATTTTTTAAACATTTATTTAAATAAAAAATTTTTAGATGTGAATTTGACATCCTTGTTGATATTTCAGCTTAGTTTTAAAAATAGAAATACATCAAAACCAATTGGATTAAGTGAAAAGTTGATAAACTCTTTAAATTTAAATAAAGACTATTTTAGTGTAACTCTTAACATATATACACACACATACACTATATTGCCAAAAGTATTTGCTCACCTGCCTTGACTCACATATGAGCTTAAGTGACATCCCGTTCCTAATCCATAGGGTTCAATATGACGTCGGTCCACCCTTTGCAGCTAGAACAGCTTCAACTCTTCTGGGAAGGCTGTCCACAAGGTTTAGGAGTGTGTTTATGGGAATTTTTGACCATTCTTCCAGAAGCGCATTTGTGAGGTCGCACACTGATGTTGGACGAGAAGGCCTGGCTCTCAGTCTCCGCTCTAATTCATCCCAAAGGTGTTCTATCGGGTTGAGGTCAGGACTCTGTGCAGGCCAGTCAAGTTCATCCACACCAGACTCTGTCATCCATGTCTTTATGGACCTTGCTTTGTGCACTGGTGCACAGTCATGTTGGAAGAGGAAGGGGCCAGCTCCAAACTGTTCCCACAAAGTTGGGAGCATGGAATTGTCCAAAATGTCTTGGTATGCTGAAGCATTCAGAGTTCCTTTCACTGGAACTAAGGGGCCAAGCCCAGCTCCTGAAAAACAACCCCACACCATAATCCCCCCTCCACCAAACTTTACACTTGGCACAATGCAGTCAGACAAGTACCGTTCTCCTGGCAACCGCCAAACCCAGACCCGTCCATCAGATTGCCAGATGGAGAAGCGCGATTCGTCACTCCAGAGAACGCGTCTCCACTGCTCTAGAGTCCAGTGGCGGCGTGCTTTACACCACTGCATCCGACGCTTTGCATTGCACTTGGTGATGTATGGCTTGGATGCAGCTGCTAGACCATGGAAACCCATTCCATGAAGCTCTCTGCGCACTGTTCTTGAGCTAATCTGAAGGCCACATGAAGTTTGGAGGTCTGTAGTGATTGACTCTGCAGAAAGTTGGCGACCTCTTCGCACTATGCGCGTCAGCATCCGCTGACCCCGCTCCGTCAGTTTACGTGGCCTACCACTTCGTGGCTGAGTTGCTGTCGTTCCCAAACACTTCCATTTTCTTATAATACAGCTGACAGTTGACTGTGGAATATTTAGGAGCGAGGAAATTTCACGACTGGATTTGTTGCACAGGTGGCATCCTATCACAGTTCCACGCTGGAATTCACTGAGCTCCTGAGAGCGACCCATTCTTTCACAAATGTTTGTAAAAACAGTCTGCATGCCTAGGTGCTTGAATTTATACACCTGTGGCCATGGAAGTGATTGGAACACCTGATTCCAATAATTTGGATGGGTGAGCAAATACTTTTGGCAATATAGTGTATTTTATGATGATTGGAATTCATTATTCATTTATTCAATAAAACAACATGTAACATAACAATATTTAACATAAAAATGCATTTACAACACATCAAAAGGGATTTATTCTCCTAACCCCGAGGTTTTCAACAGGGGGTCCACGACCCAATAGGGGTCAATGGAGTACTGCATGTGGGTTGCGAAAGTTTTGGTTGATTAGACTTTTTTTTATATTGACCTCTGCAATTTTTTCCACTAATTGAAATGTCTTTAAATACGTATTAACATGAATTCAACACACTGTAGTAAACAGATAAATAAAGGCAGAAGGTGTCTTTCAGTCATCAATGCACACATTCAGCGACACACAGGAGCTCTTTCAAGCAGGGCACCGTTTCATTCACAACACCTGTCCCATGAACCAGGATTCAGAATCAGAAATACTTTAATAATCCCAGGGAGAAATTACAGGAGAAAACTACTCACACAGAGCCTGCTTCTGCTGGAGTATAAAACCTTCACTGCCTGCTAATGGTGGTCAGGGAGCCTGGTGGCGCCTGTGTACGGCAGCCTCGCTTCTGTCAGTGAGCCCCAGGGAAGCTGTGGCTCTAATGTAGCTTGCCACCTTCAGGATGGAAATGACTGAATTTAGTGTTTTGTACTTTGATGTCCATGGACTTGTTAAAGTGCAATACAAATACAGGTAATTTACCATGAACCTTTTTAGCACTGGTCACTTAAAGATTTGTAAAGATTGACTGATTAATTGGTCGATTTCTTTAAGAAGCAGGTAGAAATACTTATTAATTGCATCTGGCTCTTAGCTGTGTTTTTTTTAATGCAGTACAATATCACATATACTCTGATTTGATCTCTTTTTATATATTTTTTAATCTTATTGTATGTCCCTGTATGACTTTTGACCTGTAAAAAAGGGATATAAACAGCCTAAACAAAATTGGCTTACTAACCATGTACATTCATTTAGAAAAGGTTATCAGATCAATTTCCTTCATTTGTTTTAGAAATAACTTAAAAGCACTTTCAAACAAAAGCTCATTGAGAAGCTCTTGTCCATGAACAGATACAACATCAGTGTTCTGCAGGAGTCACTCATGTGAGCTAAATTAACATACAGTATATCCTGCAGGTATTCTGATCACAAGACTGTTGGGCTGGAGCCACTGTGGGGGGGAAAGGTTTGCTAATGACAGGATCGATAGTGTTGTTAGTCTGGAACAAATATTGTGATTTATAACTAATGAGAATAAACAACAAGTCAATGGTTGGCTCCCATTGTGTCACTTTACGCTGTTATAAGATTATTTGTTCCTCTCTTATCAGATAATTAATGTTAAGAAGTTTAAGTTTGTTTTTTTTGTTATCTAAGTCAATAAATTTAAAAGTAAAACACATGAATATATCTTAAAGCTAAATTAAATGTATGATAGACAAGATAAAAGTGATACAGTTCATATATGCTACAAAAATGACTTAGAATGTTAATGTTATTAAGAATGACCTAATGTTATTACATGCAAAAGTAAAGAGTTAAGACAAATAGATGTTTTGGGTGGAAGCACATTTAAAGAGAATATAACTGTAATGTTATTATAATTACCTGAAACAATATGTTTAGACAAGTTTATCTCATTTTGTTAGGCAAAAGGGTAAAGAAGGATATATGAACATAATCTTTCAGTGATAGCTAGAAAATATGATGATAATGAATATGACTTAATTTTCGCACAAAGACAAAGCAAAGCATATTATCATCCTTTTTTAAAGGAAATATGTATGATACCATGTTGAACCAAAGATGGTAATTTCTCTTGACAAATTGAAGTCAGAAAACATTGTACTGATCATATCTGATTAAAACAATTGTTTTCTAATTTCTAGTGTAATTAACATTTTGCTGTCTGTTTAACACAAGAGGCTGCTCAGTTATGCAAGTTGTTAACAGTTTTTTCCTGGCAGAAAGAAGGTTCTGCAGTTTGATTCCCAGATTTAAGTGTTTTTTTTTTGCATCAAGTTTTCATGATTTCCAAGTTTAATCCAAATACATTACTTTAAGAAACAGTTTACTCTAAATTTACCTTAAGTGTGAGTGTGTGAGTATGTGTATTGTTGAAAAGCCAGAGTTTACCAAGCTTTCTCCGTCTATCTCCCTGGAAATTAAGGAATTTCTGTTCCAAAAAACTGTTTTAATATAGCTATTGCTAAAATAACTCAGTTACATCCATCTTTGACATATGTCGGCCACAACACCATAGGTCACATGATACCCCCATCATCTGATTGCAGCAAAGCAAGCTCTGGGATTCCACTCACTCACTGCTGTTTTGAGTAGTTAGTAGGCTTTTTATGCACTTTGGTTTTGAGGTTGCTTATTTTCAAGGAATGTTTAATGTCGCCATAGGAATCAGTGGGTACTACATTTATAGACCAGTCCATAAGAATTTTGTCCCACATTAAACTTGCCCATGGCACAGAAAATGTTGGGGGCCACTGCTTTAAGCATTTGAATTTACCTCCACCTACTCCTCTTAACATCTACTTCACCCTACAGACTACAAAATAAGGTAAGCCAGTAATAGTTTAATAAAATCTTGTGGATGGACCCTGTTTTTATATCAGACCCTTTTGAATTTAAATCTACTTTGACCCCTGAACAGTAGTAACTAAGGGGCAAATTCTCAGAAATAAACCAAAAATTGCCAAAGTAGAAAGAATAATGTTTTTGTTCTTTGCTTTTTTCGAGTTATGAAGATTGATTTATCTGTGTGTAATGAATAATTCATAGTAGATCAGGATGTGTTGCTTTCGAATGGAAACCTTGTATGTCTAAAACCATTCCTTTATTGTAAATTTTGTTCGCCTGTCTGTCTGCTATATCAACCAATATGACGTGTTAAACTAGATCTGCTAGATTTCACAGCTTTTGTGAGACAATTTGTTAAAAGGTAGGGATTGAATTCATAAAAAAAGTTTATTTGAACACTATAAATCAAAGTTTTCTGCCCAACAGCACTGATGAACTGCACGGCAGCATTCTGTACCTAGCAATTGTAGTATCTAGGCAAGAGCTGTTAATCTGGTAAAGAATCTGGTTGTCATTTGAAATTGTAAATGTTTTTTTTTTTGCACATAAAACTGACTAAAACCTTTTTAAGTTTTATTCGACTAAACTAACTAAAACTATCACATATCATAACTACTAAAATGCGACTAAGACTAATAATATCGTCCTTAAGACTAAGACTTAATCTAAGATGGCTGTCAAAAACAGCACTCCTGCTTTATTCGTTTGAGCCAGCCCAAATTCTACCCCATTAATATCATTTCACTGTTGTTAGACAGTAGAATGTCTGTCAGTATAAAAATGCCTAATTTTTGGTCACTATGACCTGTTAAATAAAGGGCCAAAAACTGCTGTTTAAAGTTTGAGAAGTTGTTTTTAGGATTTGGATATCCGAAAAATGCAATTTCTTACCTTTGAAAATACCTGTGCAGTTTGGTCTTTATGAAGATTTTGTGTAGGAACACACTCAAAAAGAAAGTTTTCAGAACTTTGACTCCTGCATTGCAAACACAAGCTTGTGGTGCACCATATAAAATCTGCTCTGCATGTGCAAACAAATTTGCATGTGTTTAAAAGACGTGCAAGCCTTTTGAATTATCAGGGCCTATATGTTAAATCTCTTAACAAGTTTAAGCAAGTTTTTCTAACTTTATTCTTCCCCAAGAATATCTCACAAAGTTCCTATTGATAAGTTACAATTATAAAAAGCCTTCTGTCATATGAATTTATTTTATACATACTGTATACAATCAGGAGGTCATTCATGGGTTAGTTTTCCTGTTTCTTGGAAAGATATGGTTTGTAATTTATTTTTGTAAAAAAGTGTTTCAGCTTTTTTATATTCCGCATGTAATTCTGCTTGTAATTTTTTTTATAAAACATTTATTACTGAAGCTAACTAAAGCTGTTTAAATTTCTAGTTGCTGAATTGCATAATAGGGAAAAGCCGAAGCAGTACGAATAATTTTGCAAGGCACTGGAGCTTTTTGTTTGTTTACACTAGCAAAGTAGCGCACAAAAATTATCATGCCTTTAATCCTTAAAATCATTAACTGATTTAGGAAAAAGATGCAGATAACTGATCTTACACTTTTTTAATAATATTTGTTGATCACCTGGTTTACTTTCTTCATACTTAAACAAGCATTTGAGCTTTTTCAGCTTGGTTTGTCCTCAGGGATCATATCTATATATAAGTTCATCTCCTACACACTCAACGTCATTTGGTTGAGTGGTTTTTAGGCTAAATTTGGTCAGCCCATCATAGTCTTAATTTAGTCCAGAAATAGTTGTTGAAAATTGCACCATGTTTGGTTAGTCTGATTTTGTCCCACTTTAGTCCAATATTAGACATTGGAAACCCAGTCAGGTCTATCCACCTCATTTTGAAGTAATCCTCACCTATTTTGCATGCCCAAATGGAACAAATAGCTGAGGAACTGTAAGACCAAATTACATGTGTGATACATAATTTGAAAGCTAACACCTTCTAGTTTCTGAAAATATAAAAAAAATATGAGTGATTAAAACACAGCCAAAGCTGCATCAGTTCAAACATGACTCAAAGTTGTTTTTCTTTTTCTCGAAAATAATAGGCATTGTTTGAATAGCAGTAATTAAGATATGCTTGAGAATAGGCATGACTTGGTATATTACATTTGTTCTAAATCATGTCAACCACAAATGCAGAACATTTCAGACCTCTAGCTATAACAGTTCCAGAGCTGTGGGGCTTCGAACTTTTGGTATCACCAAAGTCTCCAAATCTCTCCAAATGTGCCATATTGTGCCACATGCTATTATTCAACTATTTGACCCATAGAATAACGAACATTGGCATCCAGTCTTTGCTGTGTGTTTCACTCTTACGCAAGCTGGTAACATGACTCTCCTTTATACAACCCAGCCATGTGTAGCCTTGTTTGAAACTAGGGCTGGGCGATAATTCAATAACGATATATATCGATCGATAGACGTGTTTTCCTTCATTCTCATTGTAGCCTATCATGTAGGTTTATGCTAGTCACTACTTCCTTCCTTCACTACTTCCACAAAGCGCCGCCCTCTCAAACCACAACACAGAGCACATGAAGATGTCGCAGCAAGAAGAGGCGGAGGAAATTGTTCCAAAGAAGGGTTTTTGTAGTTTGCTAGTTTGGCAGTATTTCGGTAATGGCAAGTCGGACAAAAAACAAACCACAGTCTTCTGTAAAATGTGTAGGGAACCAGTGAAAACGAAGTCTGATAACACAACCAACTTTTTTTTTTTTTATCATCTCAGCCGCTCACACCCGCAGGAGTACGAGCTGTGTAGGCCCCGGCGCGGCTCTCCTCCGAGGAATCTTCGGGAATTTCGGGGGAAAAAAAATCTGTTCTGGGCAGTTTCCCATGTAGTTCTAACAATTGAAAATGCTGAGGGGCCAGCAACTTCAAAGTAATAACTCAGGTTAAAGCAGGAAACTAAGCTGAACCATAACGAGGTGCCAGCAGCACCTCTAGAAGAATGGGGGTGAGAAAAAATACCCCATAGAAATGCTAGGCTAAAGGGTGAGTTGATTTTTGTTTGGGTTTTTGTTCTTGTTGAGTGGAGTTTACATGGTAGCCTAGTCCTACAATCTTTTAATTACCACAAGCTGGTGGTGTACTATTCCCACCCAAATAGGGTATTCTATTTATTTATTTGTTATATTTATTTTGGTCACTTTTCTGGTCACTTTAGTTTATTCTTTGTCAGTATTTAATAACATAACTCAGGTCTTTTAAGTTATTTTTCTTTAAAACAATTCTGTTATGGTTAAAAAAGTTGGTTAAATAAATATTTAATTGGAAGTCTGTGTTTGTGTTCTTTATTAAAATTAAATCATATAGCAATATCATAAAAAGTCCAGGCAGAGCTGCACATAAAATATGGTTTCAAATCTTTTCAATAATTATCGATATCGATCAATACCTTATCAATAACCTTATTTCATTGGCTCCAAAGCCAAACAGCCCATGTGGTCTTAACCTATAACAGCAGGACTCCATGAGGCGTAATATCGCTCTACTTGGTGCGTCATTGGCTTACAGGCAAAGAGCGCTTGTGAGACTTCATCGACTGTCCCCGACTCAAATCGAGTCATACAAAGATGCAGACACTTTTGTCTTGTAGGTAAGAAGACGATGTAAAGAAACCTACCAAACAACATGGGCAAAAAAATGAGGAAATAAGTATTAGGAAGTAAATATTAGCAAGATGCTAAGCATTAGCTATGACCAGCTAACTTTTCTGATGTCAAAAACTGGATGTTCTAAGCTTTCCAACGATGTCTAACATGTCTATATTGGTAAAAATTTTACCACTGTAATTTTCATGCAGTATGGGTTATCAGTTGTAAAAGCATTAAAACAGGTCGCCGGCGACCAGGTGGATTTTGAGAGGTTAATGATCTAAAAATTACGGCTTTTCACCTTTCAATTTTCAACCAAATGTAGACGTCATTTGCATGTAAATCATGTCATCTTTCCCACCAATTTTTGCTCGTTGGGCAGAGCTTCAGCAGACTTCAATGAAGCCTCTTCAGGGCCACAGACCAGAGTTGGTCCTTGCTTTAGTTGGAACAACAAGTGGACTATTTTTAACTAGAATAAATATCCTTATTATATTGTGTTAATAGACTCTCATGCAAAGAAGGACCCTCTGCAAAGTCACTGTTTTCTTGTTATCAGCTTGGCAGGGTGTAGTGAGTGCAGTTGAAATGTGCGTCAAGTCGGGAAAAACTCAGTTACACTTTACTCAACTTCAATCCATGTACTTGCCTGAAAGTAAAACATAAACTGTGACAACAAATTCCAGCATTTAAAACTCCATTAAACAAGCAAGCCATTTATCTTTGTGCACATTTTTAGGCATTTACAGGCCAGAGGACATTAGCAACTTAACCCCTGAAAAGTCAGAAACGTTGCAAAAGCAAGCACAATGCATCCCACTGTTTTAAAAAAAAAATGTTGTAGTTTGGACTCAGAATGACAAACAGTGATTTGTATGTTTTTTTTTTTTTTTACTTGGATACCCAAGGCATTTTGTGATGGTCAAAACAGGATACATTAACAAGACAGCCTCCATTTGCCTTGCATCCTAAAACAATGGTCCTCTTTGTCTCCGAGTTAAGCTCCTAACATGCTTTGCAGAACTTGCACACAACAACTGTGATACTAATGTGAATAGTTACATTTCATTGTCATGTTTTCCTCTCCTTCTGACATATTGTGAGCCTAAAATGCACAAGTATGGAAAATTAATATCCCTGGCTAATAAAAACCATGCTTTTAAATGGTAAATACTGTTAATGTCAGCAGAGATCATATCAGATGATAATCTTGTGGATACTACTTACTTGTTCTTACTTTATTTTGTGTAATGATGTTATTTTACCGGTAATAGAAAATATGGGCCTTTGACAAAGATTCCTCAAATAAATAAGGATTTTTTTGTATTCCCATGGGAAAAAAAACAATGTATGGTAGCGTAGATGTTAAAGCAGAGCACTAATGTTCCAAGAGGACTGCAAATATGCGATCCAAGGCCCAGGCTGCCACCCTGAATCCCTAAATGAGACCCTTAGCCCCTAAGAGACAGGATAAATACAGGGCAGTTTTTTCTGTTACAACATTCTGTCTATAGCTGGGATGCACAAAGGAATCTTCAGTTGACCTGTTTGATTGCCCATTGCTAGTGATATGCTGGTTGGAAAGTCCAATCATTGATTAAGTTTTCCAGTTAATGAATGAATCAAATCTATTCTGCATTTGGTTGTTCTAAAAGTAAAAATAAAACTATTTTCAATATAAAAATTATTACAGTGTAAATGATAGCTACTTGTTATTAGCTTAGTTTTAAGGAACAAGGTGGCCTGTCCAAATTTACATACCAAATGTAAGAAAATATTTTTACACTGCATAAATGAGGCCTGTTTTGTGTTAGTGCTCTTTAGACTACACTGCCAAAAGAAAACAGATAGCACTGGCTCAGAGTAGGATCCAACCTCAGGACAAACTGGGAGGGAGACATTTTAGGTCCTAGAACCACCTGAAACCACCTTTATTGTGGAGTTATTTTTGTGTTTTTATTTAATTCAAATAAAAAAGTGATTTAAAAGGGGAAAATATATTTTAAAGTAAAATATATATATATTTCTTAGAGAGAACACATTTATTAAACTGATGACTAAAGAAAAAGTTTTGAGAGAAAATATATTGTCATAGAATAAATAAAATATTAATTAAAATTTAGAAAATGAGTTCCAAGGGGAGAAAAAATATCTGAACAATATATTTCTCTCAAAAGCATTTCTTCTCTCCCTCAGAACCCAAGTCTTTGCTGATTTTTTCTTTCGATGTAAAAATGTGTGATGGGTAGGCCTCCTTTCCTATTGGGCAGTCACAACTGTCTATTTTCACCTTTAGATTGCTTTTCCCTTAAATCTAATACAAAACACAAAAAAATGACTTCATAATTTATCGGATAACCATAATATGTTGGTAGAAATTATGCTATACACAATTAACCGGATGCCTTCTTTATTAGCCTCTTCACTACACTAATGTACCGTATTTAAAAACGCAAATGGAAAAAAATGGTCTTTATTCAAATGCAAAATGGGAAAAAGAAATGCAAAAACAAGTTCCAGAGAGTAATTTGCAGCTGACGCACAAAACACAATTAAGTTCTACCAGCTCAAAAAGCCATAGAGAATTCAGATGGAAGAATGTATTTAAACTAAAACAGACCAACAATTTTGGAGGAAATGCAGTAACACTACTTTCAAACACTTGTTTTCTGATGGTGCAGTTAATTGACTTGTTCAGGGTAAAATCCCAAGAGACTCACAGGTTTTATTTTAAAGAAATTTAATTTAATGCCAGAAGGCATGATTACATTAAAAGACAAATATTTCTTGAAAGAAAAAAATGATGGTAGCTATGAAGAAATTTATCAAAAGGAACTGGTTTAAAAATGAGCCACCAGTGGTAAAACAATTCTCTTGCAAGATTATTGGCAAAATAAAGAGTAAAAAGAAATTAAGGAAAGTCAGATGGTGCAAAGAGCTTCTACAAAAAGTTAAGACATTTGCAATTTATTCAGGCTGTGGGAAGGTGATGAAAAAAATAACTATTTTACTGAAACCTGTCTTAACCAAGAATTAGTATTAAGAACACCCAAAAAGCTACTGCTTATGCATCATTAAGAGGCTAAGCAAGAGTTATTATTCACAAAGAAAAAAACAAAACATGGTGGAACAGCTGGTAACCATCCTACCTGCCAAATTTACTTCAAGAACTGCAGGCCTCAATTTCCTTAGTTAGGGTCGAGCTTAATAAAGAGCATTTGAAAAAGAGACTGCATTAAATTGCTTGCATGGGAGATTATAAGGTAAGAACCAATGATGACCAAAGAGAAACCCATCTAACCTTTGGGGGGGAAAAAACACTCTTTTGTGCCCAGAATAACCACTCTAATCATGCTAATTGCTGCAACATCCTTAAAACAGTTAAAAATGTCAAGCCCAGTATCACTTTTTTTTCTTTTGTGCTTGTAAAACCCTGCTTTACAGATACTGCCCTCATCACTTCTGTTCCTGATTTAGGTAATGACAGCTCAGGCAGAGAAGTAAAAAAAAAAAAAAAAAAAAAAAGCAAAAACTCTGAGAGCTGTTCTTATTTGTTAGTAGGAAAAAATTTAATAAAAAAATCACAAAAATTGAGAATAGTACATTGTTTTTTTATTGCTACCTAAGTCTCTTAAATAAACTAAGACATTTTTTACACTTTTAGGAAGTAACCTTGCACAAATTTCAAAGCAGTGGATTTTCTTAAATATGCAATGGAATTAAAGCAATGAAGGCTAATTACAAGCATTCTTCACTGAATTAGCGTTCAGTGTGTGGTAAGGCTGTGCTCCCCTTGGTCTTGATCCCTAAACCGATCCCATACTTATTCCCCCAGGAGGTCAGAGGTCACTTGGTTAATTAAGGGTCCAATCAGTCTTTAGATAAACTCATCTGAGCTTAATGTTTGCACTCTCTACGGTTCAGCAGCTCTGCCTGGTACCCCTGAGCTCTGTGTGGACTCTGCTAATCTACCTACAGACAGGGAGCAGGTTAACCCAGCTCAACAGTGCAAAACTGGAACCGCCTTTTGATTTTGAAGACCTCAGTCAGAGAAGAATTTCTGTAAGCTCTGCCAAATGCAGAGAAATTACTCTAACTTTATGTATTATACTCAGGGTGAGAGTTCAGAGTGGGGGCGTCCTAAAGCTCTCAAAGACCTCCAGATTATGGAGAGCAGGTCTTGTTTATCCTGAAAGGAGAAGGTAATCACTTCAATGTATTTGTTTTCAAAGTTGACCCATGCAACACAAACCCAGTGTGAACAAAATATGAGCACATAACCTCCAAATGTTTGTTACAGATGGATTAAGTATTTCCCTGTAACTTTAAAGGAAATTCTCCATCTTCAAAAATTTTAATAATTTGTTTTCCTTTAGAGATCATGATAAGTATCACTATTTTAAAACAGAAATTGGACATTTCATTGGAAAGGCATCATTGTAACTGGAAAAAGGAAAACATTTCTACCTTTTAATACATTGCATTTATTTATAATGAAAGAAACCTAGGGAGAAAAACCCTGTGTTTTACATACTCACAGATAATTAAATTAATGCAACTAACTGTCCTGATTAAAACATCCAACTTAAGTGTTTTTTTAAAATGTATACTTTGTTGTTAGTCAATTATTAATCTGGGGCTTCTTCCTAAACCAGGATGTAAATGTTCTGCATCACAGAATCAATTTCTCTTATCCATTTTTAAAAATGGGAAAAGGGATGAAAAACCTCCAAACATTAAGGCAGAATTTGACTATAATGACAGTCATGGAAACGGTCTGTGAATTATCCATGTGAGATTGTGCGACTGGAAAAGGCAATTAACTCTAATACTTTTTACAGATCTTTACTAGCGTACTAATAAATGTGGAACGCACTGAATTGACATACTTATCATTTTGTGCAAACAAATACAAATTTTTACTTTTCAATAGTCAATTTTATCTTTACGGCTTCTAAAATGTCTATGTGAATTTAAACAGCATCAAATCCATGACTGACAAAGCATATGATTATAATTTCTATGGCAGTGATTAAATTAAGAAAAAAACATTACTAATGCTGAATGAAATTGAATCCTCTCAGCAAACTAACTTTAAGAAGACTAATGTGTTCTTATGCACTTTCTGACACATAAACTTCTATATATGTTGTATATTTGATACAAGGGAAAATGTAAATGGTTCCAAAAAAATACCATCAAATATACAACATATAAAAGCTAACTCCTTCATAAATAATTGGAAAAGTTATTTTCCCAATAAAACACTCAAGAAAACTGCAAGTAATGTTCTAGTAGCATTCTGTGTCCAAAAAAACTTTCCAAAAATCACAGCCACATGCAAATGTTTTTCATATCATAGAAATAAATGTGCATAAAGGGAAAACATAGAAGTAAATAGTATGGGAGCATATTTATAAAAGAAGGATCAAAAAGTGTAGATGGCGATGAGATTTTCAGTAGGGTTTACATTTATGCAACACAACTCAACACATTTTCCAAGGATATTCATTGTTAAAAGAAATCGCTAAAAAAAAGAAATAAGATTTAAAAAAATGCACGGTGGAAAACGTTGAAGAATAAAACTTACCTATATGCTTGATGGAAATTTAAAAGCAAAACCCACTGCTCTCTACTGAGACAGAAAATCTGAACAGTCTTCTGTCCCTCCGGCTGCGAGGGAATCAAAGCTACGAAAAGATGTGAACGTAGCTGAGCAAATAGGATTAAAGATGGCTAAAACCAAACGGCTGGAAGCACAGCGTGCATTAAAGAGGAATTCTCTCAGGAAAGATAATCCTCATATTCACATTTTAACACACTTCACTCACTCCTGGGTGATTTTTCTTTTAGATTTTTTTTCAGCCAGTTGTAGTAAAACCACAACTGCCTGACTGCCCACACTCGAGTCACCAGCATCTATTAATACAACTGGACCCTTTAGACTGGGGCAGTGACGCATACAACTTCCAGAGATGGAAACTTTATACAGAACCAAGCCTGCTAATTAAAAAAAGCTGACACACTCCACCTCCTTCCTTGGAGCGAATGCCGCGTACCTTAAGCACCTCCATTGGCACCTGTGCTCCTTCAGGTACACCGACAGGGACGCTGACATTGATGGCAGGGGTCTGGGTCGCTGTGGTTTGTGAGTAATGGGAGGACTGTTGTCTTTGCTGCTCCCGCCGCTCCTGCTCTTGAAGCTGCTCCCGCATTAGCTGTTGCCGCAGCAGGATGCGAGATGTCACAGCCGAGGAGCTCAGTGGGGGCTTGGAGGAGCCATGCTGGTCCGACGGGCTGCTGTGGAGAGGAGGGGTAGAGAAAAGATGTCGAATGAGTGATTCCCAGAGAGCCTGACTACAAAGATAAGATGAGTGAAAAGATGGAGAGTTGAAGGTGCTATTAGAGGGAGTGTAGACTAAGGTCATGCGGGGAAGAAGAGGTCAAGCAGAGAAAAAAGAAAGGGATGGATAAAAGGAGGGCACAAAATTATAAAAAAAAAAACAGCAGACAAAATAAATTTCTGCTCTCCTCCCTGTACACCAACAGCTGCACCTCGGGTCACCAATTTGTCTAGGTCCTGAACTTTGCAGCTGACACAGCATTACTAGAATCATCTCTGGGGACAAAGGGTCTGTCTACAGGTAGGAGACTGGTGCAAATGGTGCAGCCAATGCAATCTGGAGCTCAATGCTCTAAAAATGGTAGAGATAAACTTTTACAAAAGCACAGCCCCATCCATCTCTATGAGTCTAGTCAGCACTGTGGACTCCTGCCTCCTGAACATCATCATCACATAGGATCCCAATTGAGAGCTGAACATCATCTCACTCACAACAAGGCACAGCAGAGAATGCACTTCCTGCAGTTACCAAAGTTCTTTCTGCCAAAAACAACAATGGTGCACTTCTACTCCAACATCAGTGAGTCCATCCCTCTCTCCTGAAAAGCAGCAAGATCAAGAGCAGACTGTAGTGTATTTCTGCAAAAAAGGTAACTGGCTGCAATCTTCCTTCTCTTCAGGAACTGCATGCCTCCAGGACTCGGAGGTGAGCAGGTAAGATTTCAGCTGACCCCTCCACCCTGGACACTACATGTGGAACTTTGGACTCTAGTACAGGCTGGACTATGCCAGGCCTTCCCCCATCTTCTGATCCTGTTTGTGGAATTCAATGAAAGTTTAAATATGGGCAGTAGCTTGCTTTGCTTGGAAATCTAAGTGACTGATTGTCAGGCCTGTTTCACAGTGAGATCCTAGAATGTGCAACTGGGAGGATACACCAAGGCAGACCCAAAACCTTCTGGAGGGATTGTATATCCATTCTGAATCAACCTATACTGAGCCTGAAAGTGTTTAAAGGGAGGGGATTTTATTGTAGCACGGGGTAAATATATTTTCAAACTCTGAATAGATTCTCATATTAATTTTTCAGATCGAATCATATCACAAAATACTTTTTTCCCCACTGTCCTTACACAGCAGTTTCACTACTGTTATTTATTAACTTGCTGTTTAATGTCATTATCTTACAGTATGTCATTAATATCATTATGTTGCATAGCTAAAGAGTCTTGTAATTCGGGTAACAGTTAATTTGTTCAATACCAGCAGCAATCCAGTTTAATATTGGATCAAATTAAGTTGCAACCAACAGTCAGGAAAAAGGATGTACCCTCCAACATCCAATGTGAACAAGAAGAACCTCCATCATGCGGCAGAGAAAACGATGGATGGATGGATGGATGGATGGATGGATGGATGGATGCTTCAGGTCTGTTTCTTTTTTTCCTAATTCTTATTTAAAGGACCCATTTTTCATAAACATTTGAGATTTTAAGAACACATTTAGGAATATCTGCCTACAGGGCTCAGAAAATGTATCACAAAAATGCCACCACTCCAGTTTCAGGGTCTGCAATATGCATATTGCAATGTACTCTTTGGAGGGCAGTAATTGCAGGCTAAAACATCCTGAATGTAATTTACTATCATTTCACATGCTAATGTAATGTTTAGCCAGTACCACAAAGTCCAGCAGCAGAAAAGGCTTACAATGGACACAAATGCAATATTTACCAATACTGTCATGCAACATGGCTGCTCTGTGGAGCAGTGGGTAGCACTGCTGCCTTCTAGCAAGGTTGTGGGTTCGATTCCCAGCCCAGGGTCTTTCTGCATGGAGTTTTCATGTTCTCCCTGAGCATGCGTGGGTTCTCTCTGGGTACTCCGGCTTCCTCCCACAGTCCAAATACATGACTGTTAGGTTAATTGGCTTCTCTAAATTCTCCTTAGGAATGGGTTTGAATGGTTGTTTGTCTCTGTGTTGCCCTGAAATGGACTGGTGAGCTGTTTGGGCCCTTGCTGGAGATCATATCACCCTGACCCTCTGATTGCCCATTTCTAAAACTAACAACAGATTTTTAACTAAGTCAAACTACAACTTGGACATAGTCATACACGATATAAAACATAGGGTAATATAACTAAAGAGATAAAGATTATCATAAATTGTTTACATACTTTAATTCTGGGAACCTTTTTGAATCACTTTTAGAATGCTTAGATCCTTTCCATCAACAACCTCATTGTTGGTGGAAAGGATGTGGGCAGCTCTTCCCCTTGGCTGTACAGAGCTCAGTTAAAAAAAACAAAAACATTTCCTCTTCAGAATTCACTAATTAAATATATTGAAGATGGGGGCTTGTTTGTCTAAAAAGCAAGAGTACTTGATAATCTAAAAAGATCAAAATTTTATTTTTCGATTATATAGAAACTACGGTAATTAAATAACCAGTATTACGTAGGTCTGATGTTGTACAGTCCTGCTAAAGCAAACATTGACAGTAATACTTTTTTTAAAATAAACAGCGCATTACTGCATTACTGCCTAAAATCAGAGGAAAAAAACTAAAAGGGCATCTGTATGTGCAGTATAATCTCTGAAAGTGTATGCCTGTCAGTTCAGAACAAATGATGAAAGGGCTATTTCAGAATTTCTAAGAAATATGCTATCTGCCTATATTTGGAAAGATCAAACCTTTACTTCAAAGCTTTACAAAAAGGGTTTCTTAAAACACACAGTGAAACCTTTATTATACTAGTGAAAACCTGAAAGGAGCAATTATTAATGTTTTTTGATCCATTGACTCCATCTCAAAATTAGACCATTAAAAAACAAGACAGACAAATCAAACCTGCTCTAAATGATCCTATACTGACTTAAGTTTCTTTCAAAAATACTTTCCAATCCTTTAAACTTTGACCTTTATTTGTGAAATAAAAAAATAAATAAATAAAAAAAAACAATTTTCAGTTTCTGCAAACTTTGCTCCAATTTCATCTTGCAATCCCAATATCATGATTGATCTCTTTGTCGGACTCTTTTTATTGGAAAATAAAGGAAGTCGGTAGAGGGTTTTATGCAAGAATGTTTTTCTGGCCCATTTTCTACCCTGCGTGTTTCCTTTGTGAGCATATTTTTATAACTGTCTAATACAAACATAACTTTGGTTGGAAAAAAAAAAAAACATGCAACATTTCTCAGATGAACTGCTTTTGTCATTTTTGAGACTTATTGTTTTAAGATAGTAGAAGTTAGCTTTTTTTTAGCATGTCAGTCAATCTTAGTTTCAGCAGCCTCTGGGTCTGACTAAACTGGATTTATTCTAAATAAGGAAAGAAAGAGAGCCATCTACCACAGGTTAGTTATTAACAAAATTAAAAAAATCTAACATGTCTCTCCCTAAATACTATTTCTTAAAACTCCTCATTAAATGTATCCTAAAAAAAGGTCATTTCATAAAAGACAAACCATTTTTTGAGAACACTGAATTGTTTTAAGCATAAACTTTACAAAGTTTAAGATTCACAGATTTTACCCTCTGCGAAAGAGGAACTTTAAAGAACAGGCTTCTTCAGTTTTCCCACTCTCTTAAATTTAGACGGCTGCTCCCCAGACAAAGTCTAGCAGTCCTAAAATAGAGAGACTCTGTTGAAGCAGAAGTTGTCGGGACGAAGCCTTCATCGAGTGAGTGATCCTTTTGATACAACACCGTAAAAAGTCTGGCCAATCCAGCTGTGCAGTAATCGCACTAATTAGCCAGATCGGTCAAACACTGCCTCTGTCTGTGGCATATTCACTGGCTGTTGAGCCGTCAACGTGCTATAGTTCTCTTCCAGCACCACGTATAGTCTCACGGTCTAATACCTCACGGACTGACCTGTCCTCCGGTAATCAGAGGGAGACAATTAGAGCCAAAATCGTTCATATTAAAGAACAAAAATTAAAAGGAAAAGCTGAATTTCAGCTTGGTCTTAAAGCTCTGCAGAGGTTTAAGTCGTTCAATCTGACAGTCATTTCCTTTTTCTACAAAAGTTCCTTTGAACTGTTTTTGGTACATGGCATCAGCCTCTGAGTGTTTGGCTTTAGGCGACTGTGTTTCCTTTTATTCAAGAAATTTCTAACAAAAGATTCAGGATCTACGATTGAAACTTTTTGTTTCCACTGAAGGCTTTTTGTTCTCTTTAATTCCTTAATCTGCTTCTCTCTTTGAATGTTTAAATTCCTAAAACAGTCCAACTCTTTCATTTCCTTTATTTCCTCTTTTCTTGTGATTACATGGAACAAATTGCAAAAATATTACAAACTTTAACATGTTTATCTGAGGTAGTAATATAAAACAATAATTACTAATACATACTTCAAATAAAATAATATAAAACCGATCACTACAGTTTGGGGATATTTTTATTGTTTTGATTTTTATTCAAATGACAAAATTAGTCTTTTAGAACAGATGGAAATCTGTCTTCTTTTCTCAGCCACCTAACCACCAGTCTAAAGTAACACATGGGGAAACACAGATGGCTTTCCTTTCCTATAAGTTTTAATCATTGAGAGTAAACTGTTGTAATCCTAGCCTTCTGTGCTCCTCTATGTGAAGAAAAATTGGTTCTTGTATTTGCCACTTTGTGGTTTTACCAGGGATGTGCTAGGGAAGGTGACAATATGAAAATGCAATCCATACCCAAACTCCTCTTTATACCTCCTAGATACAGTGTTGATTTTTTTTAGAGTTTATAGGGATTGAGCAATTCCAATTAGTTTGCAAATGAAGCTACTACTACACCACCCATGGTGGTACATTTTTAGCTTGAGGCTTCAATTAGCCAACTATGAACTTCTCTGATCTGATGCATAGCCTTTCCTAAAAACTGTGATGCTGAACTTTGGGCAAGATATTTCGCCAAGCTGTTAATGAGCAAAGTCCAGGAGGCTACTGAATATTGCAGAATAAAGAGAAAAATACAGGTGGCATTATGATTGTTACATGTGAGGTTGATCATATCAATTAAAATAAAGCTAAACTTTCCTTAAATCTCTTTGCCATTTATGTCTCTCTGTGATCTTGATCCTCTTTTGTTCTATAAACTTTATTAGGTTCAAGAACTATTTCAGTTAAAGTTTCAATCCGAGTACATATTACCGTGCATGGGCACACATTACATTAAACTATTCAGCAATAATAACTGTATTCCAATATCACTATTCTTTTCAGTGTCAATAGTGCCAATGTTGATATTGAAATGAAAAAATAAGAATCAGCTTTATTGGTCTTTGTTAGCATAATGAATGTCATACTTCACTAACATTATGTAGACATTTTAGATTATATATTTTTTGGTAGGAAAAAAAAAAACAGCATAAAAAGTGGGTTTTCCATACTATGTAGCCCCACTACTGATGTAGAGACCAAGTAGGAATTATAAAAAAAAAAACCCTACTGTGACCCTGACAACACTATCCCAGTTCTCAAGTATGGTGGTGGAAGCTTCATGATGCGCAAACATTTTATAGCCCATGGAGGTTATGTATTTCACATAAAATGGCATCATTAACAAATAAAATGGTTCCATATAAAGGAAAATCTTCAGATAAAAGCCAGGAAGGAAAATGACACAGAAGCTTACCTCAAAACTAGCTACAGCTTGGCATAAGGATAACATATCAGCATTTTTGGGTGACCATAAAAGGCTCTGATCCTAGAAAATTTGTTGCTAATAATGTTTAGGGCTGAAACAATTGTTGAAATAATTATCAACTAATTTATTAATGGATTAATTTTTAGCTGGAGTAAAAACTCAAAAACATGCCTTTGGCAGACAGAGAGACTCATTTAGAGCAGTAATTATACCAATATTTTTATTTTCCATCTGTCAATATGCTCTATCTAGAACTCCTCAATTGGAAAAGTGTTAGTTTCACCTGGTTTGATTGTAAAAAGTCATTTCGAGGAGCCTTTGACTTTCCAATTATTAATCCCAAAAAATTATCGACAGATTAATCGATTTGCAAAATAATCATTTGTTGCAGCCATAAGGCAAATACAGCTTTTTCATTTCCAATACAGTATCTAATATTGCAGCTCTCTGTAGTGATCCCACACAATATCCGGACAAATCTTACATACTTTCATTGCTCATTTTGTAGTGTGGCATATTAGAAAAGGCTTGATCAAGTGATATTATTCAACCAGAGAACTAGGGCTGCAACTAACGATTATTTAAAAAATCGATGAATCGGCCGATTTTTTTTTTCGATTAATCTGAAAAAATTTTTTTTTTTATATTAACCTCCTTATTCCAAAATAAACATTTTAGACAGAACAAACAAGCACACAAGTACAGGTTGCTCATTAACTGTACTGGTGCAATATGAAAAATAAATGTTTGTGTTAAAACTACGCAAACTTACATGAGAAATGTAGCTGTACATCCACAAAATATAGGCTACTTTGTTTCATAAAGCGCAAAAAAAGACAGGCATTTTTGTTTTTAAAAGCCCCTAAGGGGTTCAAACAATAGGTCCCCCCATTTCAACAAATGATGTTTTTTTAGACTAGAAGAGTTCTGCCTTTTAAGACAGGAAAGTATAGCAGTTAAAGTTGCTACTTAAGAAAATACTGAACCATAGAGATAAAAATAGCCCTGTGATTCAAATTATAAATTGTATTTGGAAAATGAGAGAACTAGGGATGCTAAAAAACACATCCTCCAAAGACAGATATTTACATGGGAATGTGGCATATAATTAATTAACATATTACTGATCTTGCTGGATTTTATTCTGCTTTACTTCCATAAATTGCAGGATCTTTACTTTATCTTTGCCGGAAGATTTAAACTTTAAAAGCCTTGCCCTCATAATTTGCAAGTTAATTTATTTATAAAGGCTATTTTAATTATTGCGATCGAATTGGGCTGTCAATCCCGGCGCATGCGCGCTTCATTTGCAGTCTGGACGCTGAGGGTAAACATCCTGCGGCTCTGACTGCAGCGCTGAGAGGGACTTCTGCAGGAGAACGGGGTTGGGATGGGGGAAGCGCCTCACGACAGCAGCTGCCGCTGGAGGACAAGATTAGGAACGATACATGCTTTCACGTAAGAGTCTCCAAAAGCCGCCAGTGACACTGTAAAAAGTCGCCAGATTTGTCGCTAGTCGCTTTTTTTTAAAATAGTCGCTGGAGGGGTCTGAAAAGTCGCTAAATATAGCGACAAAGTCGCTGAGTTGGCAACACTGCGCACCTGCGGCGCTGACTCGCTCTGCCGTAATTTTTTTTCTTCCCCCGTTTCAGTCAAGTGGCAGTGATGACGGCGGCGGCGGATGACGCATTAATCGCGCGACACAACTAATCGATGATGAAATTCGTTGCCAACGCTTTTAAAAGTCGATTTTTATCGATTTTATCGATTCGTTGTTGCAGCCCTACAGAGAACCATAGTCAACAACAGTAAGTATGAGAACAAATGTTTTATTAACCTACGGATTACACAAACTTTAAACAGAAGCAGAGTATTTCTATCAGCATGCTAAAAACTAGAGACTTTAGATGGAGGCTGATATTTTTAGATATTAGTAGAATGATTTTTGATATCAGTTTTGGATCAGAAGATTCCTACAATAGAAATGTCCTCATTCACTGGAGAGGACAACTCATTAACATTATTCAGTCTTCTCTTATTAAGCAAATACTGGTCTAAAACAGGATGGTTAGTTGGATTCAGTGTCAGACTAAGATAAAATGATAATGTTGTCGGATAAAGTTTTTTAACTAAATTAACCCCCTTATGAATGTTCTCGTTGTGTTAGACAGGCAGACGATAATTTAATCATATTATACCTTATTGGTTTTAAACATCATTTTTTTCCCCCACAATTCTTACAAATCTGAAAACCAAAAGGCTATACTATGACTTGTTAAAAGAGAATTCAGGGTTTTAGGATACTAGCCTGGAATACAAGTATTGTGATTAGGGCTGAAACAATTGTTAGGATTAATCGTGATAAATCGTAAACTAATTTACTAATCGATTAATCATTAAATGGAGGATAGAGACTCTAAATCATGCCTGTAGCTGACAGAGCAACCCACTTAGAGCAGTAATTACACAAGGATTGTAAAAGAAAATGTGTAAAGATTTAGCATTTAATATAAAAATAATTTTCCATCTGTCAATATGCTCTATCCAGAACTCCTCAAGTGGAAACGTTTTAGTTTCACCTGGTTTAAATTAGCAAACAGTCTCCTTTAGGGAACTTTTTGCTATCCAATTATTCATTGAAAAAATAATTGGCAGATTAATCGTTTTGCATAATAAACGTTAGTTGCAGCCCAAATGGGGATAATGAAAAAATATGGACAGAACTTTTTTCTTTTTTAAGTTATAAATTTAAACTCTTAATTCTGGCCATTTCTACTAGAAACACTATTTCAAGGAACAGAGGCAAAACATAGAATTTCTGAACTACTCAGCAGATATTTATATTTTCCTGTTTCATTCAAATTAAATACTATAACATTTATAATATGAAGCAACATTATTTTATAATAATCCATTTCAACTTTCAAAAATTCTGATTTTAAAAAACAGAATCTGATTTGTGAAATTGTTGTGTTGCACCGTTTGACTGACCTAAGATGGCTTAACTCAGCAAAGCACAACCTTTGGTTGATTCCCTGTTTCTTTCACTCACCGTTTGGTGGATTTTGCTAGCAGAACCACTGAAACGCATAAAAACCTCCTTTGTTCCTTTTTTAACCTTTTCAATCGTGTGCATAAGCACTACTCCTCTCATGTTTGTGTGTCCTCACAAAAGAGGGGGCTAAAGAAAACACAATGGTTGTACAGTCTTAAACAACCCTGCCCACCCAAACTCATGATTGTTATGAGCATGCTCACTATTCTGCTACATCACATCATATCCACCATTGGTCAAACAGTCAGAGCTAAGAAGTTGATGGATTTTGAGAAACAGAGTATTAAAATAAGAAGTTGTGGTTCTTTGCATTGAGAAAATTGAGACAGTACACTATAATAGTAATATCAGTCTGTTTTGGCCTGCTGACAAGAAAAACTAAAAATGATAAACATCAATTTAATGGGCTACAGTAAGGAGCTATAGTAGTGAGAACTCCTCAAACACTTATATATTACCCACAAAATATATTTTAATGTGTAAAGTAAATAGTGCATGGCAATTAAAGTCACAAATTAAAGTGTGAAAACAATATCAGAGATGCTAAATAGCTGTACTCACAGAAAATTAAATGAGCAGGGTCTGTACACTTGCACTCCAGCAGCCTCCATATTTGTTTGTTTTTCCAATGAAGGTGCACCACCCGCCCTTGGAGAACAGTGAAAGTCATGCTGGTGGGGCCGCACCGAAAGTGTGTCAGAGGGGGGAGGCTCCAGGGCCCGGTCTGGAATCTCCAATCATCTCACAGAGTCAGAGGCAGATGACCAGCCCTGTCCAAAGCCACAGCAGAGCAGAGGAAAGGAAAGGGCTGGAACCCGCTGGAAACATGTTGTCCACCACCATGCTGTGCAAAGCCACACAGATACTGTTTCACTCAGAGACGTGTGTTGACACGTGTTGAGCGGGGTGCCCTACAATTAAACCTACATTTAAGATTTCACGATTACAACTTTTACTGGGACACAGATACCCTTACATTTCTGCGTAAAGTTCTTTTAAACAGACTAACAATTGTGCACAAAGATAAACAAAGCTTTGATATTTACGAAGCATGTAAAATGCTCCGCTTAAGGGTCAACATCAGCTTAGTTTCAGCATTTAAGTAAAATGTTGCACCACAACTATTATTAGCGGGAAGTTTGCTATTCAATTCACTAGACTGCTCTTTTTTTAAGGTTGTTTTCCTGAGGCAAAAAGACACTATGATCTCTGCTTGTAGGTACAAATGCATAAATAAAAAATAAGAATAGTGTCGTCTATGTAAACTGACAGGGCCGGAAAGCAACGTTCCAGAGTATGCTTTCTAGAATTAGTCTAAATATATCCAGATTTAAAAAAAAATTACTTATCGCAAAACAGGAAAGTTTTTTTTCAGTGTCTTCTACTTCTATTTCCCATGTAGTTTTAGGTTTCTTAATGGCTACAAAGGGTAATATAATATAGGGTAGTGAGGTTATACAACAGATTAAAAATATGAAGCTTTAAAAAGAATACTGCTTGAGAACAGTGTGAGGGAACTAAATGGTGAGATCTCAAATTAGAAGGCTGCCAAGAAATAACACTTCTCAAATAAAATTAATTTTCCTTCTCTCCTTTGAACCAGATGATTTTCCTATCCAGCTAACCACCTAACTTACATCCATAAATAAAACTTGGATTTGATGCATGCTCCTCATAGCAGTACAACTGTTCAACTTCTTTAAAAAAAAGACAAAAAGCCCTGAACACTCAGAGACAATAATTACAGACAAGAAAATTAGGCATAATAATCAAAGGTATTAATAGAAAATGTAACAAAAAAATGAAATCACATGGAAAAAGTTGTAATCTTAGTCACAATTTGTCCAAAATAAATGAAACTATAGATTTATAACATAATCTAAGAGTTGATCAGATTTGCAGTTAAATCTCCAGAAGTTTAACCTGGAATTACTGAAATATCTTCCCTATCTGTCACCTTTGTTTGTACTTCAAGCAAAAAAGATAATTTAATAGTCAGAAGGAAAAGGTTTATGCCACTGAAGTAAATTATCAGACAGAAACTGAAAATAATACAATATTCATAACAAGAAAAGCTTTTGATGTTAATATGAAGCAGTAATTTGGGTGTAAAGTGGATTAAACTGCAGTTACACTGTATCTGTATCTGAAGTAGGTGACAATAAGAGGGATCTGACTTTGGAAAAACCTGAAAAATCTATATCAGGAGTCAACCGTCTCAGAGTCCATTTTCTTTAAACAATTCAAAATCATTGTCTCAAAATTCATGTTAAAGATTTATTATATATATATTTATTGTTACTTGTTCAAATATTCTCTCAACTAAATAACTTTTTTCTGTCCTGAATTAAGGACTATTCTGTGAATATTTCTGTTGGTCTGCTTCAAATTCATCTCCCCAAAATAATCTGCAGTTATTTATGAAATGATTAGATTTATGAATGATAAAGCTTGTAATGGAATGATACTTACTGGATTTCTCCATATTTTAAATGGCATACAACAAACATATAGACCACAGAACTTTTTATATTATCAAAGTGCCAGGAAATATTTGACCGAGATGTTTTTAGATGCCTCAAATGATCTCTTATCTGTTCTTTCATGCAAAGACTCTCTTCCTGGTGGCTGGTAGCTTATCTTCCCTAATGAGAGCATATTTTTGATGAAGAAAAAAATGCTTTTGCTTGATCCTGCATACACAGATAAGCAAATAATTATGCACAAATATCCTCCACAACCCCACTCCAATCCAAACCATTCCTACAAGAAAAATTTGATGGGAATGCATAAAAATATTTTGGTAATATAAAACAAATCCCTGTATTAAATCAAGGAAGAAAAGGAGGGATCAACCACAATCTTTATTTAAAAAAATACACACCACCTTTCTGACTTCACCTTCAGCAAATATTAAACAATTCCTCTTTTGCTGATGCTGATATTTCCAAATGGAAATAAGAGCTCAATCATTTAAACTGTTCTGGAAGGAAGAAAGGGCAAATATTAATAAGGTTAAATTCTAGATGAATAGATGTCTTGGTTAATTCTCCAATGCTGACACTGCCAGAAACAAACAGCTCATTGATAGAGAACCCTGAGGACACATCAATGGTGTAAATCAACTTTAGTTACCGCCTTAAAATGCATTTTTCATTATGTTGCTTTTTCCATTTAAAGTGCAGGCTAAAAACCTGCATACTTATAAGAGGGTGAAGAAAAAAAACAACAACACAGACACATTCTGTGCAGTTAAAATGTGTTCAGCTTTCAAAGAAAGTAGCTCTAAATCCATGTTGTAGTTCCCTTTTCTCTCCATCAGAGGCAGGCAAAGATCACAAGTCAGTATTATTCAGACTCTAAATCTTAAAAAAGAACAAAAAACGTTTTGTTGTTGCTAAAATGCAAACTCATCTTGACCATAAAAGGACATTAAGAGACAGGACAATCTGTGATGGCAGGGCAAGTAGCTCAGACAGATTTTAACTTCAGTTGCAGCCAGGGGGGGATTTACCATTAGGCAATACTAGGCAGTTGCCTAGGGCCCCAGGTTCCTGGAGGCCTCATAAAACTCTGTTTACATGTATAGTTAATACAAATATTCCCTATTTGTGCACATCAATTATGTTTAGCTAAAATACCATCAGAACGCTTTAATATCAATTGTGTCTGATCATCCTTTTCCTTACCTTAATGAACATTTGATCTTTAAATGTAAAGTACTAAAACTACAGTTTTATCTAAATGTAATAATAAGGTTTTCTAACAAATCATCATTAAAATCTAATAAATGATTTGGTAATCATAAATATTAAAATAAACAAACCTCAGGACATTTCATACTCTTCAGGTCTCCCTTTTTTGGAACAAACATTTAAAGCTCTAATGCTCCTTGTGGGAAACAACTGTATAGCAAAAACATTTTGTGGTAGAAAATATTAGAAAATACTCTGATTACAAAATTATAGGGTAATATTCCTAATTTCTAATTGCTAGATAATGTGCAAATATGTTTCTTTCTTCTCTTTCTTAGCCTACACTCTGTAGACTCAAACTGGCTAAATACTAAAGCATGAAAAGACAACATGGAATTTATTAGCCAGCAATTCCAGCACTGCAAATAGTTTTGTTTATAGAAAAGATACTAGATTTTGTTTATATGTAATCGTAGCCTGGATATAAACTTCTCCACAGCACAAACTTGTGAGGTCTTGGTAGAACGGTAGATTTATATTGACAAATACATAGAAGTGGACTACAGAATTTTTTCAAGTTTTTTTTTTTTTTTTTTTTTGCCCATGCATTTAGATCTTCACTCTACTCTGACAGCACTGCATGTAGGCCTTTAAGGACAAGGCAATTGCCTGTGAGACAATGCTTAGGGAAATACCTCAGGCTACCTATTTCTATGCTTGTGAGAGAGGACACTTAAACCATGGTGCAAACAAAGTTTAACAAAATATGTGCTGGCATTAAGAAATAACCTACGACCAGAGAGCAATATGTTTCCTAGCACCTGTGCATTTAGCATAGCAACCTCCTGATGTTTCTTGTCATTTCAAGGAGCTAAAGGTTGCCCACATTCAGACACAGCCCACCTCATGGAATTGAACAAAAATACATTATTTCTTCACGTGTGATCTGTGTGAAACATGCTAATAATTAACACCTTCACATGTTGTAGCTCTTATAATGGAGAACTTCAGCTGTTCTCCACATCTGGATAGGAACAGGAGCTAGGAGCTACAATTTAAGGTATTCACATTGAGCTAGCACTTAGGGAAGCAGGGAGGGTTCGTGTCAGAAAAAGTAGCAGAAGGTAAGCTTCATACATCCGACAGTTTCACAGAAAGACAGACATGAGCTGGGGGTGTTGGTTTTTCAATTAATGTAATTTCTTTACATATTATTATATCTAAAGAGACATTTTGTAAGTTTTTACTAAAAATATGCATCTATAAGCTTGTGCCATATTTTCCTGAATTTACTTTGGGTCAAAAGTTCCCGCACTGTTCTGCGGATGTGATGTCAGGTGTGTTCATGCCAAATGGGTCCAATCTAGCAAATAATCGATGCCTTATATTCAAGTAGGATTTTTTTAGATACTTAGAAGTGACTGGCATCTCCAGGTAGGGTGGAAAAAGTAAAAATAAACCGTGTCAAATACGGGCGTGAGTAACTAGAAGCAGAAAAGTGCTGCAGTTCTTGTTATGGCCACATACAGCAGTATCATTAAAAAAAAACTCCCAAATAGCTCTTTAAATTCATTTAAAAAGCTAGGATTAGGATTAGAATAAGTGTGCAAATACAAAATTTGTGATATGCTCCACATTGTTAATATATTTTATGATTTTGCTGTGTTTTTTTTCCCCTTCTACTTAAAACTAATCAAGTATTTCAAGCCCATAGATGACCTAGAATCTGTACAATTATAGAACAATTAATTCCCAAGTGAAAAGATGTATTTTAAAAGTAGAGTCCATGCTTTTGAACTTTCATTTTCAGCTAGAGGCTGCTGTGCAAAAGAAAGAAATATCTCCCTTTAACACGTTGAGATATAACACTTCTAAAGTGCTAAACTTGCAGAGTTTATTTACACCACAC
This sequence comes from Cyprinodon tularosa, assembly GCF_016077235.1. Taxonomy (NCBI): domain Eukaryota; kingdom Metazoa; phylum Chordata; class Actinopteri; order Cyprinodontiformes; family Cyprinodontidae; genus Cyprinodon; species Cyprinodon tularosa. The sequence goes on along the minus strand of NW_024038657.1, from coordinate 1,516,579 downwards.
AGAAGACTGGTTCAATTCCTTCATCACTTCTATATATAGGCACAGAAAGTCATACACATATAGCAGCATGCATGCTCTGTCAAACTGATCTGAAGACAGCAAGAAAACAAAGAGACCTGCGAAAGCTGAGATGACAGTCTATCACATTCAGGATCACTAATTTAAGAAACAGCTGAGCCAGCTGTTAGAAGGGATGGATGAGACTAAAATTATCTAGCTTGCGCAATAACACATCACAGTCATCGTGACTATTATTTTGCTAGGTCATATTCATGTGATGGGAAGAGGAAGTGGGACACCTTTATTCGAACAATGCTTAAGGCAGCTTCACGTATTCTGAAACAATGTGCTGCAGATAGCTCAGCTGGGATTCACCGCTGCCAAAACCCTGTCTGCAATAACAGCTCAGACTCCACTGTGTGTGTGTGTGGAACAGTGTAATGACATTTCACTAATCAAGAAATTGAAGGCATTAGTTTAAAAAATGCAGAACTGGGTTAAAGGTTGGGACTGTCCATGATGATGTTTTCCACTCTGAAAGTTAAAAAACAAGGAGCTGAAGTGAAAATCTGCTACAGAGAGCAAAACCAAAAATCTATTCAGTTTTCAGCTTGTGATCCACTGAAAAGGCAGAGTTTACAACCTCAACACTGTGGTGTGCTTATATAAAACACAAGATAAATAAGTGGATTAGTCATAGTAAGTCTCAAAAGTGTTTCACTCAAAGAGTCAGATGTTTTACACAACACCATAGAAATAGTGTAAAGGTCAAGTCAAGTAAACATGTCAGTCTTCCATGTTTTCTGTTTTTAACAGTGTGGATTTCGGGAAAAGGAACAGTGATTTCATTCAGACTGTTTATCTCCTGACTCTTTCTGAATCCGTCACAGAGGCTTTCCAGGGTTGTATACACTTTCTCACATACTGCTTGTTAAGACAACATTTTAAAAAGCATCAAATAAACCCTCTGATAATGATCAACTACTGGGGACAGAATTCATGCAATATCTTGCATTATAATAATTTAAATACTACAACAAAGCAGACAGATGAAAAAGTGAAAGAGTCTGAAGTCTGAAGAGACAGTAAAATGGTTAGGAAAATAATAGACATTATTAGGCTGAATTAAGAAACAGTTATACTCTGTAGTGTTTTTCAGAAAAGAGGAAGTGCAAGTGATCAAAATAATAGCTCTAAATTGTATTACATTTTCTTTATATTATCTACTCTGGTATTTATCACCGTGATAACTCAATTGATGCTGAAAATAAAATTACAATAAAAAAACAGTTTCTTCAGTAATTATCACAACATTGAAGGGATGACAGTATATGTTTCACATGGTATATCGATGAGTAAAAGTCAAAATGTTTTATACAGACCAACAGTATTAATACATAATCTAATTTTCTCTAAAACAATTAATTTCAATAATAAAATATGAATTATCAGACTTACTGTAGAACCATGCAATGCCTGATTTATATGTATGTTATTCATTATCACCCATGAACTGAAAGTCTCAAGCTTTACGTTTGCCTTGCCTTAGTAATAGAACCTCACTCATTTTGGGAAATTCTCACCTATTTTGCATGCTCAAATGGAAAAGAAGGTACCTTAGGAACTGTAAGCCCAAATTACCTGTGTGATATATTATTTAAAAGCTAACACCTTCTAGTTTCTGAATATATACATGAAAATTGGGTGAGTTAAACATCTGAGCGGCATCAGTTCAAACAAGACTCAAAGTATTTTTTCTTTAATTCTTGAAAATATTAGGTCTTTTTTAAACAGCAGTTATAAAGACATGCTTGTTTGTTGTGACTGCTGTGTCATGGTACATTTTGACATGCTGCTATATCTGTGTTAATTGTGGTTTGGTGCTCGCTACGTCCATAAAATTAACTATGCGGTTAAATTGTAGAGAATCTAAGCTTTCCAACGATGCCTAACATGTCTATATTGGTAAACATTTTGACCAGTGTACTTTTCATGCATTCTGAGATATTATTTGTAAACACTTTAAAACTGTGAGTTTTGAGAGATTAATCTGGAAAAAATATAATAAAAAAAAAAAAGCTGTTTTTTAAAAGCATAGCCTTTCAAATCTTTTGCACACTTGCGCCGGTTACTTATACATGACATGCAGTTTAAGCAGCCAAAGTAACAGGTCAAATAAAACTAGGATTTCATCAAAAAAGGTTGCACCATTATATTTTCAAATCTGTGGACCCTAAGGCTGTGGATTGGACCCCGCTGTTGTTCGTTCCACCTTAGTAGCAGCAGGATCGTGTGATCCTCTCATTAAAGAGTTATAACTTGAAAGGATTAACATGGCATTTATATGTTAGAATTGTTACAATCCAATGAAAACAGTTGAGATCAGTGGATAAAAGTTGTTAAAAGGCTGCTGACATTGTACTGCATGTCCTTGTTTAAATGGCAGATTTAGGCAATTCATTTATTTCAATTCAAAATTACTTCATCAATTCCAAAAAGAAACTAAATATCATAACTAATATGATAATTGTTTCTTTAATGAGTCATTATTTATTTGGATGGCTATAGGCTGAAAGGATCTCCTGTAGTGGCTGAAGTCCCTGTTACTGTGCGACAGCAGTGTGTCTTTAGTCAGATTGAGTGATTAGCATTTTACAGGCAGTAATTCTACAGAGAAGAGTTAAATGGTTTTCAAAATACTGTAGGCCTATTAAACTGTGTAAAGGTGCAACAAAAAGACACATCTTCATTATATCAGATGCAACATTGGCGACCCTTCGCCCTTCAGCCGAAGGGTCGACCCGAGCTCTGGCTTTCCATGTTGTTTTGTCCTTGGGCAAGACACTGATGGTGGTCAGAGGGACTGGTGGTGCCAGTGTATGGCAGCCTCTCTCCTGTCAGTGAGCCCCCATACAGCTGTGGCTACAATGTTGCTTGCCACCATCACCATGTGCATGAATGGGTGAATGACTGAATGCAGAGTAAAGTCCGATGGTCAAGTCTGTCAACTTGAAAAAGCAATTTGCCATTGAACTATATTTTGAAATATAGGCATCTTATCAAACATGCTCCACTGGAACCAATCACACCATTTACATTTTGGGTTATATTAAAGCTCTACTAGGTCCTTGGAGGATGCAGCCTCTGAAATAGATTGCACCATAAAAGTGAGACATTTTCTACACAAAGGTAACAGTTAAGTCCTACAAAAATGGGTTCTGGACAAGCATACTTTCAAACTCATGAAAATGAAAACCCTGGAGTGAAACATCTACATGATTGTGGTTGGTGCAAAGGAAAATCTAAATAAAATCACAGTTGCATTTTCATACAAAATAATATTTAAAATATCACAATTTTGATTTTTGCTAAATTGTTTCGCCCTACTCCTCCAGCAATTGTCCACATAGATGCCATTCCTTTACCTCTTCTACATTCATTCTTTAAATTCCACTTTTTCCCTTCCCTCTTCTACCTTCTTAACTTCTGTGGCTGGCCTGATGCACCACCAATGGCATAAATATTACAACACATATAACAGTTTCAGGTGGTTTCATCTTTATCCCTAAGCTTTTTTCTGTGCAGATAGCCATTTGAACTTTGCATGGATGCAGCCTCAGACACAAAAAAACTATCCAAGACATGCCACACTTTTGCAATTCCTTTAAAAGGCATCCCAAAAAAGTTTTAAGGGCAAATGATGCACGGTAGAGACAAATTCATTGCCATAGTAAAAGTACAGTTTAAAAAAATACTCATTTAATCGTCTTTAAAAAAGTAGGTATTTTCTGAGAAAACAGAATTATCAGACTTAAGAGAGTAAAATTGCTTGAGTTAACTCTGTGACCCAGAAAATATGTTTGACTTTTGAATGACTGTTGACAAAATATGACTTGATAAATTCCTGATTTTGCTGAGATACACCTATAAATGCAAATTATATATGCGCCTTATTGCAGGGCGTTGGATCCCAGGCAGGGAAGGAGCTAAATGGGGGGCCAGGGGTGGCCATGGCGACCCTTAGCCAATCATTGGCTACCCCTGTGGCCCCCCCTACCATTTTTCCCTCTAATACAGACAGTGGCAGCGGCAGTACTTACTAAACATTTACATTTTTCATATATTAAAAACTACTTGACAACAGAAACACTGTAGTTAATTATGCACATCATCAATATACAAACATTAAAGATGATAGGTACAGAATTCATGCACTTTTCAGAACAAAATTTTGAATTATTTGCAATAAAGATAAAATGATGTGCCTCTGCAAGTCATCTAGGAGTATTCAGTGAAATCATAGATAAATAACTACTTTAATAATAACTTAAAAAATGTGGATATTAGTAGATTTTAATATCAAATATTTGGAGAATGATTATTGATAAAAGTAGGTAATGACAATGTAAAATATGTTCAACCCAGAACTCAGACCTGAAAGAATTTTGTCCACAATACCTTTTATTTACACAGCATACAGTAGATGTTTAAATATATCCATATTTGTTAGCAAATGTTGCAGAAAGTATAGTCTGTCTTAATTTAGAAATAATGGATGTTGTGCTCGTTCCTGTTGGAACAGTGTAGATTGACCCTGAGGTTCTGGTGCCTTTCAGCCACCAATCAATGTACATTGGTTATTGACTGGCAGCCCTTATTAAGATTTTCTGGCTACGCCTCTGTTCCCAGTAGCCCCATTGCCTTACAAGACATCCATCATTCCACCTCTAAAGAAAAGCCCTAGGTGCATTAGCTTCATTTTACACCATAACTATGTTATTAATTGATTAATTGGAAAAACAACTTTTCCCATGAATTATCAGTGGCTTTCTAAAATATGTATCATCTATCCGCCTATATAAGGCTACACAGCATCTCACACAGAAAAAAAAAACTGACCTGTCTGCTCTAGTGTGAACTAATATTTAAAGTTGATACTGACAAGACAACACCCAAGTGTTGCATAACTTCATGCCAGCAGGATAATCATAGGGACTGAGTCCGGCTGCAGGGGTCAGCGCTGGGAGCAGCTGCAGCAACATCCCTGCGGAGCTGTCAGGGACATGGCCAGCTGCAGGATCTGCGCTCACTCAACTCCACAGCCTAATTATCTCCTCAACTCAAAAAGCGCAGTCTGCAGTCTTGTAAATAACTGTCCACACTTACAGCGAACTGACCTGTTTTTCAGGGGCTGACTCTTCAACTCGTAGTATGTTTTAGGCTCGTCCTGGAAGTCCTCTCCGACCTCGAAGTCTGGAACTATTCCCGATTCAGAATGCATCGCTCCGGTTGTCAACTTAAGAAAAGCAATGGGTCCGATATAAATTAATACAAATAAACAGGCAGGACGACGTTTGAACCGCCGTAGTTTGAGGAGTAAAGCTGCCGTCAACTCGAACCGCCTCTGACCAGGACCAGGAGTTCTGTAGTCCGCCACAGTGGCGAGGGCAGCGTGGTTGACTGACTTCAGACCGACCATGAACTACAAGTACCACAATGCACCACAGCTGTAACGTCAGCGTGCTTTTGATTGGCTTCAGCGACGAAGTTGATTTTGCGCTTAGTAATTTGCCAGGCGTTTAAAAAAAAATCCGCGAGGTGAAAATAACATAACAGGTTCACAAATTAAACAGATAAAATATTTATTTCAGTTTACGGAACAAGCTTTTGTAGCGACCTAGCCTATAATTATCCAGGGGCGGAGCTAGATGGGGGGCCAGGGGTGGCCAGTGGTACAATTTTTTCCCTCTAATGCAGATGGTGGCAGCAGTAATACTTTCTAGTGGAATATTAACTTTAATTTTTCATATATTACCAACAATTTTTTCATTTATTCATAATTTCTTGACAAACAAAAACATTGTACTTCATTATACAAGTCAATATACTAACATTAAAGATGAATTCATGCTCTTTTCAGAACTAGATTTTGTGTTATATGGGGTAAAGAAAAAATTATGTCTCTGCAAGTCATCTAGGAGTAGGGTGACCAAACGTCCGTATTTCCCGGGACATATCCGTATTTCACGTCCTGTCCCGGGCGTCCCGGGTTTTTTTTAGAAAGTGAGGAAATGTCCTGATTTCACTGCGCACGACGCTCCGTGTGACGTAATCCCTGAGCCGCGTCAGTGCGGGCAGCCCTGTTCTTAATCAGACGCTCTTGCTCGGTTCGAAAACCTGGGCTGCATCCTCCAACGACGCGGTCTACCTCGACTGGATCCTTCGAAGTCCTTGAAAATAAGGAGGCCAGAAGAGTTTTGTCTGTAAATTCGAACAGGTCCACACTTCGGCGGGTTTTACCGGCGTATGCTCTGTTGCTTAGCAACCGTGAAAGTTGACACACAAAGCAGGAAAAGAATGAATACATAAGTTTTCAAAACTGTTTATTTATTTCTTTTTTATTGTGAAGTGAACAAAGACTACACTCACAAGAATCCAGAGTGGAATAAAGGTTCCAACCAGCGGGAGCAGGAACAAATAAAATCAAATGTAATGATAGAAACCTTAGTCAGTTAAATAACCTGCTGCTGTCATTCTGCACATCTCTGATGTTGCTATTTTCAAATATCCACTACTGTAAAAATGTCCATAGCTGCATATTGGTTATTAATTCTCCAGTTTTATATTGTTAAAACACTTTACAGTATTTTATTGTTTATATTTTAACTCTTCCCTATTATGTTATTCTTATACATTTTTCTAATGTCCTCATTTCAATAATCTTTCTGCTGCTGTATATTTTCCCATTGTGGGACAATGAAGGGATTTTTCTATTCTATACTATAAAAGGGTTAGAAATACATAAGTAAATCTAAACAATGTATGTATAAAAATATATCTGCAAAATCTCTAATATTCAACAACAAAAAATACTTAGTTAAGCATATTGTGCAAAACAACAATAAAAAAATTAAACTCCTATCAGATTTATAGTTCCCACTCTGCAGATCTATTAGAATCTGTCCTTAAATTACAGCCAAACTCATTTACACAGTAACAGATGAAAACCTTTAGATTAATCAAACATTACCGCCACATATCTGACTCAATAACCATTAAAACAACTATTTTCATTAATTTCAGACGGAACTATTCATAGAGTTGTATTATATTAAACTCTGATCACGGAGCAAATCCCGATGATGAGACATTTGTTCTTTCAACCCCCCCCCCCGCTCCAAGGTGTCCTGGTTTTCCCAAATGAAAATATGGTCACCCTATCTAGGAGTCTTCAGTGAAATCATAGATAAATAACTATTTTAATAAAAACCTATTATATAATCAATTTATGTAGATATTAGTACTTGTAAATATTAATTTTAAGCAGAATTATTACCGTATTGAAAAAAGTAGGTAAGTAATGATAATGGAAAAGATGTTTGCCCCACAACTCAAACCTGAAAGTATTTTGTCCACTATACCTTTTATGTACACAGCACAGATGTTTAAATATATGCGTTTTTTTGTTTTGTTTTGTCCTAGCAAAGGCTGTAGGAAAATTATTATAGCTATTCTCATCTTAGGCTTGACCCTGAGGTTCTGGTGCCTATCCAATTTCGGCCACCCCTCAGTGTATATTGGTTATTGCCTGGCCAACCTTATAAAAATGTTCTGGCTACGCCTCTGTAATTATCCCACAAAGGAGTAACTAGAGGTGTCAAGTAACTATAGGTATTAATATCTTTACTATCTGAGTGTGTCTGTCTAGAGTATTTTTTCTCTGTGGACATTTACTCACTTAATTGAAATACAAATATCTTTAATCTACTTTCTACTCCTTTGGTTTATACGTATTGATAACAATATGTGACAGTTTGAACAAAACTGAGGGGAAATCAAGAGCTTTATGAGACTCTGTCCAATTGAAGCCCAGTTAGTTTATAAAAAACAATGATGGCAACATGGATGGGTATAGGGGGCTGAAAAATATTGTTCTGAATCTGAAAGAAAAGAACTTCCCCATCCATTCCATCTTTGTTAGATTTTATATTCCGACTAAATGTTGATTATGTTTCAGGTTCTTTCCCATTTTAATGCTGTGAATACCAGATAATAAAGGACATTTTAATTTAAGAACAGTAGACAGAGTCGGTATATTTACATTGTCTTTACCAAGACATTGAAAAAAAGAGACAATTAACCTTTTTCTGTTTATAAAACATTTTTAAGTATAGTTTTAAAAAAAGATATTTTGCATAATATTGGGAAAAAGCTTAGTTATGTATTTGTGCTTAAAAAAAAATAGAGCCTACACTTTTCACTAAAATAAAGAAGTTCAGTCAGTACTTTTACTTATACCAGAGTCTCTTTTTTGCATGTGTATATACTTGTGAGTGCTTTGGCAACTTTAGGTGTATCTAAAATCAAACATATTTGATATAGAGATTAGTGAAAGTTTCAAGGCATGCTTATTAATGGCACAGCCCCATTAATACTGTAGGTGATTTGCTTCTAAGCGTCTTTTTTAATATCATTAGCATTTTTATTGATTTTTGTCTGTGGTCATGTACTCTGACACAGAACTAGAAAATTGTGTTTTGATCTTTGTTTATGTTTTAGAATATGTAGTAATACTTTATAATTTGAACCATCAGGAGCATATAGGTATAAAATAAATAAAAGCCCCTACTAATTGTAGCATGCAAGAAAGAAAAAATTAGAATGAGTGAAAGATAATAAAATGAACACTGGCAACCTGACTTGTACCTATACGTTATCCTTGTCATTGCAGTGTCTTTTATTTTTCTCTTTCAGTGCTGTTTTTTTTTTTTCTCTAAAAACATAAAACCATATGTCTTACAAAAAAGACACATGTTCTGTCAAAGAAGATTTTTGGTGAAATCTTGTTCAATCTGAGTCTGAGACTAAACATGAACCTCTGGAGGTCCAAACTAACTGGAATGTCTGTTTCTTATCCTCTGAACAGTGTCACAAGCAGGTAATCGTATTAGTTTATAGCCTTCTCAGTTGAACTGTTATCTACCACTGAGGGGCAGCATAGTGCTAAAAAGAAAACAACTAGTAGATATGTAATATTTGCATTATTCTCAGCCTGTTAAACCCGTATGAAGTTTGTATTCTGCCAATGTAATTACAATAGAATTGTCCAGCGAGCGCCAGATGCTTCACAAAATAATTCCTGAGTTAACAAAACTGAAACAGGACTGTCACTCCTGAATTCTCACACTGTGGGACAATAAAATATCTCTGTATTTTATTGCACACAGGGATCGCAGTACAACCATCATTTAAGTTTATTTTACCAACTCCATAATTTAGAAAACACAAAAGAAATTATAGCTCACTTTTAGTCAGATATGAAGCCTGTGCTTCAGGCTTTTAATTTCAGTTAAAGACTCCTCTGCAAACAGACAATAGACCAGACACATGTATTATTCTGGTTGTTGTAGCTTAGAGAATTGATGCTCTGATTACCCAGAACCCCCAACTGTGTGAGACCCCCAGAGTGTGTGGAGAACAATACCCTTTGTGATTTGTTAAATGGGTACGTATGTAAATATTTCATACATTTCTACTCTGTATTCCATCTTCGATTTATGGTTTTGACACAGCTCAATGAAACTATAGCCTTTATTTTAACCACATAGGGTTGCTGCTGGATTATTGAGGCTGCCAGGGGAGAAATAAAGCTTTGTGTGTGTTGAACCATTCCTGTGTTGGTTTGGCCATACATTCGAGATAACGTTTATCCATTTGAACTTTTCTGACTAAATGTTAAATATTCTTGTCCTTACTCATAATGACAGTTGAATTATACTTAAATGGTGGCAATATAAGAGTTAATACTTTTTTTATTTGTTTAAGGCCAGATCCACCTAAGATACCCTTGTTTATAATTGTGAAGGTAAAGTGAAAAAGCTTGCTTTACATGCTTTATTTCTATGGAAACTTGGAATCTAAAGATACATCGGTTCTCTGACATTATGTTTGAAAGGTGCTTTTTACTGATCTTACTGCTCTCCTGTATGGTGACAATGAGCCACAGATAAAAAAAAAAAAAGGAGTTAGCAAAGTGAGCAGTTCACCAATATATTCTTTGATAACACAGGACATGTTCCCCTGTAAATAAGTGTCCCCCAATTAAAGGTTAAAACTGTAAAAAGTGTTTACAATTTCAAGGCTTTTTCTACAATGGACTAGAGGTGCAAAAACACAGCAAACACATATATACTGTAACACCTATTCCACATAAAGCCCTGTGATATAAAGCAGTATAAAAATTATATTCATCTTGAAAGCAATATTTTTAAACACGTGATCAAATTATTTTAAATATGAATATCATCACTTTTAAACCACACAATTAATGAAATAAAAAACATCTGTAGACCTCTAAAGTTTTGTTCTGGGTTTAAAATTATAAATATTAAAAATAATATATTTGCCACAGTGTAAATATCAGGCTTGATTCTGGTTCACAAAAACACACTCACTACCATACTCATTTGTACAATTATACTGACATCAGCATAGCTGAAAACAGCAGCTTGATTGCAGACCTAACCGCATCATTGTTTACACAATGATGTGCAGATAGCTACTACAGAAACTGAAAGCCAGTGCAAACAGAGTTAGCTAACATTGATGATAGTTTTTGATATAAAAAAAGAAGTGGTTTTGCTCTGGTGTCCACAAACAATGAGCTTTAATTCTAAACATGCATGCCAGTCAGTGGTGAGTGGGCTACATCCATTTACAATAGTATGATTCTCTAACTCTGAACTTAGAATAGCATCAGTAAACAGTGGCTTTTTTTATTTCAATGCCTCAGGACATTCACAAATACGTATCACATGTTTGTATTTTTAATACAAGAGAAAACCAAACAGTTTCAAGCTAGTAGGGAAACAGTATAATAGCAAGCTCAATAAAAACAGTTCTGAAAAACAGTTCCCATTAAATTGCTATTAAAGAGTATTCTTCCATGAAGTCCTGGATAAAAAGGCAAAATAAATATATAAATGAGAGAAATTTAGCACAATGAAAATATGGACACTATATCATATAAAACAGAAATAAAATACTCTTATCTTGCCATATATAAACGGAAGTGTAATTGAAAAAGGACCCTTTACATTGCTGGGGCCATGACTTTTCTTTGAATAATGCATGTCTATAAGATTAGGGGTGCGTTGGAATTTAAGGACCGCGTCTTCCAAAAACACGGCCTGCCTGGACTGGATCCTTCGAAGTCCTTGAGAATATGGAGACCGAAATCAGAGTGATGACTTAATAACAGTATTGTTAAATCTCATGTTGTCATGTTTTCTGCATTGATAAAGATTCACTCTCATGAACATTTCAGAGGCTTAAAAAGTTTTTTTTATCTCCTAATTTCTTAGTTGATTCCTTTATGTAATTATTAGGTTATCAAACAAAACATATTAATGTCTGGAGAGAACCCACGCATGTACAAGGAAAACAAGCAAAAGTCAATCAGAAAGACCCCAGCCTGGAAATCAAACTCAGGACCTTTTTTTCTGCAAGGCAGCAGTGCTACCCACTGCGCTACTAAGCAGCCCTAAACAATGTATGTATAATATATCTCCAAAATCTCTTATGTTCAACAGCAAAAAATACTTAATTGTGCAAAATAGCATTTAAAAAATAAAAATATCAGATTTATAGTCACTACACTGCAGATATATTAGAATCTGTCCTTAAATTACAGCCAAACCCATTTACACAGTAACAGATAAAACTACCCACCACATAGCTGACTGAATAACCATTTAAAACAACTACTTTCATCAATTTCAGACAGAACTATTCACATGCTTGTATTACATGAAAACTGAACTTCCAATATTCACCACTGTTCGGCTCCAAGTACCCCTTTCCTCTGATCACGGAGCAGCTGACTTGCTTGGTCTCGCAAAGAATCCTGGGATAATCAAGGATAGATAGGACTGGACCCATCCTTCAAATCAGGCCAAAAGAAGGACGCCTTTGTAGGTCTGGTCGGAGTCCTGGAATCCGACCAGACCTCGGCGCTGTGCTATGAAGTAATCGGCCTTCGAATCTGGCCTTCAAATGGCGCATCCCATAAAGCCTACATAGGTGTGTGAAATGGGGTCTATGCACAACTCCACTACTTCTTGAACTTAAGGAAGCTCATTTGTTTCCTGTCTTTCATTACTGGATGAACTGCTTAATCCGGGAGTGTCTGGCCATGGTTACTAAGGTCAGACACACCTGGATTAATCAGTTCATCCAGTAGAAAAAGACATGAAAGAAAAGAGCTGCCTTAAGTTCAGGAAGTAGTGGAGTTGGGTATAAAGCCCATTGTTAGTGGTACGCTGTAAAAACAAAAGTCATGACAGTGAACATGACTTTTGCTGTGACATTAACATGTTTTATTTGTTAACCTAATAATTACATAAAGAAATCAACTAAGCAATTAGAAGTAAAATCACAAGTGGTGAGAACATTTTAATTATTTTCTGATCTGCAAAAAAGGAAAAGTTTCACTTCAACTTTCTAAGCGTCTGAAATGCTCATGAGAGTGAATCTTTATCACTGCAGAAAACATGACAGCATGAGATTTAACATAACTGTTATTAGGTCATCACTCTGATTTCCCAGTCACTACTGTATCAGTAGTAAATGTTACTGTGTGCAAGTTAATTCTTATTTTTGTATAGCATTGTGTCTTCCTATAGCATTGAGAAATTTGACAAAATTATAGGTACTTTAGCTGTTTAACCGATTCTGTTTTCAAAATCAAAATATTATTCTATATTTGTAATTGAATTTGAAGTTATAACAAGTTTGATGAAAAAAAAACTAAAATATATACATATATAAGAACTTTGACATATGAACTGTGATTATATGGTGAATCATGTGATTAAAAAAAACACTTTCCTATGAATTAATGTAAAAACCAAAATTAACATAAAAAAGCAAAATGCTATTTGTAGTCACACTGTTTCTAACCAGCATTTACATAAGGCATCTCTGGCAACCAGGATATGACTGTTTGAAATGAGACTGAACGGTAGCTGCATAAACAGCTGACTGAGCATGAAACAAAAACAAGAATGAATCTCAAATTTCAATCTTAATCCCGTTCGAAAAATTTGCAGGCACTTTATTTTCATATTACTCTTTCTTCCTTTTTATGAAGTTCGGGCTTTACTTATGCACCTTTGCAATAATAAAAGTGTAAGTCACTTCTGTGACATTCACTTTTTAGCCTTTCAAATCATCTGTTGTCTGTACTTTTTATGCACTTATTTGAACTGTGAATTTTCTGATATATCTGATATACAAGGTTTCTCTGTGTCTGAAGGTAACACCATAAAGCATAATTTAAAGGAAAACTTTCTGCTGAAGAGAACATTAAATTCCCAATGAGGGTAACAGAGTTAATGAGGATATCCTCCTCTTTTATTTTTGTTATTTTCTTTGTAAGGACTCATTGGTCAGATGGTTTTAGGGGATCTTAATGAAATACTCACTGAGGTAGGAAGTTCACAGAGGGAAGCCCATTACAGAAGTCCACTTTGTTTGTATGAGCTTCTCATTTGGTCTATTTTTATAAACATGTTTCAAAATGATGTCAGAATTAAATAATGGAAGAAAAATAAATATATTTATTTAAATTTTCTGATTGGTGGTACCTTATCTATTGGGGGAAATTACCAGTTGAGCAAGCCTATAGGACGTAATAAATTTTTCATCACTTTCGTCAGTCCTAAGCAGGTCTATATCTCACAGGTAAAGCAGACACCAGCTATCAGGTTCAGCAGCATTGAGCTCCTATCATGTCTAGAATATTTACTGTGGTTTAAAGCGCCATTGATCTTCAGTGAATCCGGTTTTATAATAGTAGCTCAGCATTATTTTTCCTCTGTAAAATGCTGTAACCATGCACATAACATCTGCATTTATCCTTTAAACACATTTAGAATTGGCAAAAGCTAGCTATATACATTTATTTTAGCTGTATTTCAAGCACATGTAAATGAGCTATTAAATACACTGTGTTTGACCCATATTTCTGTGAGGTCGCGTTGTTCTACAGGCAGAGCTGGAAATTTCCTTTAAACATGGAGCTAAAAATAAGCCAAGGAGTTTAGCAGCATGCATCAAATGATTATTTTTGGCTCTGTGGTGTTTGTGTTCTTATGTGAAATATAATGTTCAAGGCAACAACTATATATCTAATGATTTAAAACCATATCCTGTATTTTTCCAGTTTATCCAAGTTACATAGGACATACACGTTTTTCTTTTTAGAAATTGAGTTGCTTATATGTCTGCATGCATTAAAGAAATCAGACCTCACAGTGTAGGAAAATATAGATGGAAAAATAATTTAGTATACACTATATTGCCAAAAGTATTTGCTCACCTGCCTTGACTCACATATGAGCTTAAGTGACATCCCGTTCCTAATCCATAGGGTTCAATATGACGTCGGTCCACCCTTTGCAGCTAGAACAGCTTCAACTCTTCTGGGAAGGCTGTCCACAAGGTTTAGGAGTGTGTTTATGGGAATTTTTGACCATTCTTCCAGAAGCGCATTTGTGAGGTCGCACACTGATGTTGGACGAGAAGGCCTGGCTCTCAGTCTCCGCTCTAATTCATCCCAAAGGTGTTCTATCGGGTTGAGGTCAGGACTCTGTGCAGGCCAGTCAAGTTCATCCACACCAGACTCTGTCATCCATGTCTTTATGGACCTTGCTTTGTGCACTGGTGCACAGTCATGTTGGAAGAGGAAGGGGCCAGCTCCAAACTGTTCCCACAAAGTTGGGAGCATGGAATTGTCCAAAATGTCTTGGTATGCTGAAGCATTCAGAGTTCCTTTCACTGGAACTAAGGGGCCAAGCCCAGCTCCTGAAAAACAACCCCACACCATAATCCCCCCTCCACCAAACTTTACACTTGGCACAATGCAGTCAGACAAGTACCGTTCTCCTGGCAACCGCCAAACCCAGACCCGTCCATCAGATTGCCAGATGGAGAAGCGCGATTCGTCACTCCAGAGAACGCGTCTCCACTGCTCTAGAGTCCAGTGGCGGCGTGCTTTACACCACCGCATCCGACGCTTTGAACATTGCACTTGGTGATGTATGGCTTGGATGCAGCTGCTCGACCATGGAAACCCATTCCATGAAGCTCTCTGCGCACTGTTCTTGAGCTAATCTGAAGGCCACATGAAGTTTGGAGGTCTGTAGTGATTGACTCTGCAGAAAGTTGGCGACCTCTTCGCACTATGCGCTTCAGCATCCGCTGACCCCGCTCCGTCAGTTTACGTGGCCTACCACTTCGTGGCTGAGTTGCTGTCGTTCCCAAACACTTCCATTTTCTTATAATACAGCTGACAGTTGACTGTGGAATATTTAGGAGCTAGGAAATTTCACGACTGGATTTGTTGCACAGGTGGCATCCTATCACAGTTCCACGCTGGAATTCACTGAGCTCCTGAGAGCGACCCATTCTTTCACAAATGTTTGTAAAAACAGTCTGCATGCCTAGGTGCTTGAATTTATACACCTGTGGCCATGGAAGTGATTGGAACACCTGATTCCAATAATTTGGATGGGTGAGCAAATACTTTTGGCAATATAGTGTATGTATTGTATACACCCAAATATTTTGTAGTAGAAGGGCCACATTTGCTGTAGAAATCCTGCTGCAATAGGTACTGTATAACAAGCCCCGTAAAAAGAGACGGCCTGTGAAAATTAGAGAGGGAGCTGAACAAAGATTCACTTATCGCTGTCCAGGATCCGGTTTAGAGTTCCTTTAGGAACAGAGCATTGACTACTGTTAGATTCTCTCTCTGCTGCCATAATAAACAGTATGTTGTAGCTCGGCTGAAAAACAGCACCCAGACTGCTACATTGCTTTTTGCCTCAGCAAAACAAATTAGCTTTCTATCTAATTTTTAGTATAATTGTGTTAAAAAAACAACAACTCATCATTGTTAAACATATGTGATGAATGATTCCAAACAAAAAATAATCTATTATGATATATACCTTTTACTTTGGGTGACAGTGGTGTTGGGTGTAGGAGTTTGCCATGAAATCGAAGGGTTGATGGTTCAAGCCCTGGCTTAATTATTAGGCAAGACACTTCACCTGCTTTGCCTACTGATGGTGGTCAGAGGGCCCAGTGGCGCCAGTGTACGGAAGCTTCTGTCAGTATGTTTTGGTCAAGGAAAAGCACTATATAAATACAGGCCATTTGCAATGAAGTGAATAAGAATTAATTGATTAGATTGTAAATATGTAGTGGTATGATGGTCTATTACCACCAGTGCAGAATGATAATGCCTGAGTTGATGAGATGGACTGCGGGATATTAATAAAAAAAATGTAACAACAGTTTCATAGGTAGGACAAAATATCTTTATTCTACAAAAAGTGCAATAAAAACAAGTACAGTGATTGTTTTTTGAAATATTTTTAATACAATTTATACGATAGGTAGATTCTTTTTTTGGGCGGAGAGGGCACAGGGTATAAGCTAAGCTCATTCAAAGCTCCAGCAGAGGGTGCACAGACTATAGCTGTGTCTGAATTCAGTGGCTGCGTCCTCTGAAGGACTCAGTTAACCTGGACTGGGACCTTCGAAGGCCGTGAAAACTAGGATGCCGGAAGAGTTCAGCTATAAATTCAAACAGGTCCAGCATTCTCCGACTGTCACCACCCCTAACTCAGCGTAAGCTCTGCCACCTAGCATTTGTGACAGTTGATGCACAAAGCCGGCAAGGAACGGATGCCAAACTAAATTTGGTTAATGTCAGCCAAACCCATTTGCCCAGGGACAGATAAAACATTTAACTAATCCAAACATTATCTGCAACATATCTGACTTACTAAACATTTAAATTAACAATTTTCATTCATTTGAGACAAATCTATTTACATTCCTGTATTATATTAAACTGTACTTACCATTTTCCCCACTGTTAGTCGCCATTTCCTGAGCATGGAGCAGCTGTCCTGCTATGGATCATGGGATACGGTATTCCACGAAGGATCACAGAACCTGTTCTTCCACCTTGGTGAAGGAAGCCTGCATTTGTCGGCCACATGTGAAGGAGTCTTAGTATTCAAACAGGCCATGTTGATATGACGGGGTATGGTATGACATAATTGGCCAACAAACCTGGAGGCAGCCGGTGGATTCGGACACAGCCTATAGATCACATTAGGAGGAACATTAGTTTCTCCGATTAGGTATTTTTAAAAAACATTTATGAATATAAAAATATAAATAATTAAACTTCATGTTACCTTTTATTTTTATTTTTTCTATTATATCACATTTGGAATTTTTATAAACTAATAAATGTGCTTGTTATAATACAAAGGAAAAAATATATTACTGCCACCAATTTAAAGTAAGACCTTTACCCTAATATATTTTCTTCTAAGTACGTTGTCAGGACTCCTGTCTGTGTGTTTGTGTTTCTGTGTTTGTCTCCCTTCCTCCACCAGGAGGCGCCTGGTTCTGGTCCGCCTCCTCACACACCTGCTGATGGTTTCCTCACTAACGGAGTGTTCTTAAGCTGCTGACTGCCACTACCTCGACGCCAGAGTGTTTGCCAGTTTTTGGTACTCTAGCCAAGCTGAGTTTTGCTGAGTCAAACTGAGTTCTTGTCAACCTGAGTCTTAACATTGTTTTTGTCTTTGCCTCTCGGCAGGAAGTCTTCCTGCAAACTGGATTTTTCAGACCTTCTCTCACTGGAAGTATCAACTGAGCCTCAAACTGAGCTGGGGATACAAACAGGAGGTTTGGATCCACTTTTCCCCAATAGGTCGTTTGAGTTTTACACTGAGCAAGGGATTCATCTCCACTAGGACCCGTTCAAGTACCGCAGGAAATCTTAGTGGCAGTCACCTTCTCCGTTCACCTACAAACAACCGCATTCTGGGTAAACCCTGTTCCGCCTTCCACCGTATCAGACAAACACTGGAACAACAGCATACAGACTGGAGTCAAAGATTCAACAACTTCTCTGGAAACGTGAGTCAGCAACCAAATCCTCTTCTCCAAGTTCACAAATCAAATTTCCCACTGAGCCTGAACTAATCGCTGTGTCTTCCCCTAACTTTTCAGTTCCAGTTGAGCAGTGTTCAGAGCAACACTTCTCTCTCTGCATTATCTCTTCAATGAAACCTGTTAAACCTTTCCCCTGGTCTCTCTGAATTGGTTTCTCTGCATGTGAGTCCAAGCTTTTGATAAAATCATGACATACGTGGGATATTAATTTGTTTATGAGATAATTGAGAGGCTTAATCACCATTTGAGACTAACTAAAAAAACAGTTTCCTCGAGAGGCAGACCTATGTACATCTTACCAATTGAACAAACCTAAAGCAATATGCATGGTATAGTTGTTACATGTCAGGTACGCTGGTCATTGACCTTGACCAAGAACTGCAGTCAGTCCTTGGACTGGCATGGCTATCACTGCCCCTAGTTAGAGACAAATGCAGAAGACACATTTCCCACTGGGATCAGCTTCATAATCATCCTAGGCCATTTCTTTGATTTTATTTATTTTGCTCCAGCTACACGTAAGCCCACAGCCCACCAAATGTTAAAAGGGCAATATTATTGCCATTACTGTTAATATATAGTAGAAATTTTAGACATTCAGTAATAAAATCTCACAGGGGATGGTATGGGGGGATGGTGATTTAAGAAGGGGGATGATTTTTAAGATTTTTAAAAGAAGGGGGATGCCATACACACCACCCCCAGAGCTGCAATGAGTTAATAGTAGGTGTGTAAGTGATCTGATCATCAGACTGCTGATTGCGGCGATTGAAGAAAGAAATAGAAGGCCCCAAAATCAAATTTTGCGTAGGGCCCCATGGAAGCCAGGACCAATTTGGTCTATAATGTTAAATCACTGCAACATTGAATCTTAGGGTTGAACATGTATTATACGGGGGGCAAAAAAAGCTCTTTACATGCATAACTATATATTTTAAATGGTAAAAATATGTGTAAAGGCAATTGTAAATATCTGCTTGTTTTATTCCCCTGTTAAGTATATAGATGAGTTATATCTTGCAGGAAAAAAGGAGACGTTGCTATGGCAACGCATACAAAGAATGCAAAAGCGATTCTGAAGACATGCAAAGTAAAAAATAAAAAAGAAGATAGATAGAAGAAAAGAAGATGCAACAACAGATTTGAATTAAAATGCAGCAAGAAAGCAAAGTAGAACTGTTTTTTTTTTTTTTTAAGCTATAAGATCAAACACCAGGTGATTACAGATGAGGTGAATGAAGCTCGTGGTAGTGAGGGATGCAGCAGGGGCACCGCCTTTATGCCATCAGCTTCATTATTATGGGGATGCGGTGTGAACCAGGCCGGCCGGCAGCTGCTGGTTGAGAGGCGCTGAGGGAGGGAGCGGCGAAAGGAGGAGGCAGAGAGTAGGGGGAGAGTAGGGGGAGAGGGGCTTGTTCACATAATAGCCGGCGGCGGGTGAAGGCGTGGTGACTGAGGGAGTGTGTGCGCTCTCCTCGTACCGGATGATGAGCATGGGCAGCGGCTGCACGGCGGCTCTCCTCCCGGTCTACTGTGGACAAAGCTGATCGGATCAGATCAATATGCCGGAGAGACTCTGCCTTATCTTCACTTAGAGCGGGATATAAATATCTGGAAGTCTAAAGGTAAGACGATGCATGGTGCGTCTGGACGCACTTAAAACGCCTCAAAGGACTGAGTGGAGACAAAGTAGTATCAGTCAGTCATGTATGTGATCCGTGGCGAGAGCATTAGTCATAATTACTACTGCATAGATGTGTGTCTTGCCTTTTCGTATGTGAAAACAGATGGAGAGTGCTTTTGTTAGATATATTTGTTTCAGTCATAGGGCTCAGGTGGAACCCACCCATGTACAGTAACCTACAGTAGCAGCCTCATTGTTCTCTCTGAGCTGTGGCCCTATAGAGTTGGCTCCAACATTGGGACATGCAGCTGATCTGACAGATGACAGTTTTGAAGGGGGGGAATTTTTTAATAAAATGGGATCTAAAAGGCTGTATGAGTCATATCACATAAATGGATACAGGAAGTGTCTATTGGTGAATAATAAGATGCTTACTGAATCATAATTTGACCTTTTGCAGAGCTTTAAATTACATTTGTTGATAGATATATAGATTAAGTTAAGCCTGGCATTTTTTAAACAATCGAATGTGATTATCTTTGACAGCTCCAATTTTTCCATATGTACAACTAATATAAACCTGTTGTGACAATCTTGCTGCAGGTGGGCCGGTGTAGGCCTATACATTGTGTGCAGAATTATTAGGCAAATGAGTATTTCGACCACATAATCCTTTTCATACATGTTGTACTACTCCAAGCTGTAGGCTTGAAAGGCAACTACCAATTAAGTAAATCAGGTGGTGTGCATCTCTGTAATGAGAAGGGGTGTGGCCCACTGACATCAATACCCTATATAAGGTGTGCTCAATTATTAGGCAGCTTCCTTTCCTTTGGCCAAATGGGTCAGAAAACAGATTCGACAGACTCTGAAAAGTCAAAAATTGCCAGATGTCTTTCAGAGGGGTGCAGCAGTTTGGAAATTGCAACGCTTTAGAAGCGAGATTTAGAAGGCCACCTTTGAACAAGACACACAAGACAAAACATCAAGATTGGGCTAAGAAATATCTGAAGACTGATTTCTCCAAGGTGATTTGGTCTGATGAAATGAGAGTGAGTCTGGGTGGGCCAGATGGATGGGCACCAGGCTGAATCAGTAAAGGGCAGCAAGTTCCTTATCGACTCAGAAGCCAGCAAGGTGGAGGTGGGGTACTGGTATGGGCTGCTATCATCAAAGATGAGCTTGTGGGACCTTTTCGGGTTGATGATGGAGTCAAGATCAACTCCCAGACCTGCTGCCAGTTTCTGGAAGACACCTTCTTCAAACAGTGGTACAAGAAGAAGTCGCCATCATTCAAGAAATGTATGATGCTCTGTCACACACATCAAAATACACCACAGCAGTGCTGGACAGAAAAAGTCTAAAAGGAGAAAAAATAATGACATGGCCCCCTTCTTCACCTGATCTGAACCCCATCGAGAACCTGTGGTCCTTCATGAAATGTGAGATCTACAGGGAGGGAAAACAGTCCACTTCTCTGAACAGTGTCTGGGAGACTGTGGTGGCTGCTGCGTGCAATGTGGATCGCAAACAGATCAAGACACTGACAGAATCTATGGATGGAAGGCTTTTGAGCGTCATGGTAAAGAAAGGTGGCTATATTGGTCACTGGTTTGTTTTTTTGGTCACTGGTTTGTTTTTGTTTTTGAATGTCGCAAATGTTTATTTCTGAATTTTGAGTTGTTATATTGGTTTACCTGGTGAAAATAAACAAGTGAGATGGGTATATATTTCCTTTTAATAGGTTGCCTAATAATTCTGCACAGTAATATTCACCTGCACACACAGACATCCTCATAAAATGGCCAAATCTAAAAAAAAACACATCAACTTCCAAAAATATGAAACTTTGATATTAAGGAGTCTTTGGGCTGATTGAGAACACAATTGTGGCCCAATAATAAAAATAATCCTCAAAAATACAACTTGCTTAATAATTCTGCACACAGTGTATATATTACAATGGGTTTCTCTAGTTGGATTGCCCGGAAAGATTTATAACCCTAGATCTATTTTCTTTGGTTTTATTCTGATACATAAACACTAGGTAACACATAATTGTATAGTCAATAGAAAATAAAAATATTGCTTTTATTTCTATCTAAATGTGGTGCAGATTTTATTCAGTTCCCTCTTATTTCTATACTTTCTAATAGAACTGAGTGCAATGAAGTGCTTTTGAAAATCATCAAGTTAGTAAACATTGACAATTTGTGTAATTCCATCTCAGTGAGAACAAAACAGAACTTTGGCACAGAGAGCCTCTTGGAGAAAAGGAAACACATCTGAGGTTGAGTTCTAAGACTTAGGATATTGTTTTATGATCTAATGATGCTTGAACTGTTTTTTTTAGAAATCAAAAGAGTATGGCACAAATACAACTGTTCATCCAAAGAGGCCATTCAAGGGAGCATCAGTCAGAGGCCCCTGGTATCTTTGCAGGTACCTCAGAGAGCCACTGAACTGACAAAACCACAACCAGGCTTTGGCCAATATTCAGAATGCATTGTGTGATGGAAAACTACCATTGCACATCACCCTGAGTGAAACATCCACACTGTGATACATAGCAGTGGCAGCATATTGTTCTTA
Organism: Cyprinodon tularosa; assembly: GCF_016077235.1. Classification (NCBI taxonomy): domain Eukaryota; kingdom Metazoa; phylum Chordata; class Actinopteri; order Cyprinodontiformes; family Cyprinodontidae; genus Cyprinodon; species Cyprinodon tularosa. The sequence continues at coordinate 1,494,318 of NW_024038657.1, read as the reverse complement.
GAATGTTCCTCTGAAGGCTGATGGAGTTGGATATTTTACAGAAAATACTGAATAAAACCAGTTCAGGCTACAAAACTGGATTGTAGTTTTAAATGTTAGGAGGATAATAACTCTATACATGGGAGACTAACATCAGGACATGTATGTTACAATAGCTCACTCAAAGTTCAGGTTAAAATTTCATTGTAAAAATTTGGCAATTGTTAAAATTGTTTGTCAACCTTTTCCTTTCTATCCAACAATGTTTGAGCTATTTTGGAAGAAGGGGCAAACAGTTCAGCCTGTGGTTGCAGAACCTAATAATGACATTATCTGGAAGAAATAAAAAGACGAATTATATAAATACCTTGGCTTCAGATTATTATATATAATATCTAAAAAATATATAATTTTTTTCATTATTTACTATTTACTGTAATACTGACCCATCATTTTATACTTTAACAAGTTCCTTTGTGGGTGACATTGACCTGCAGCTTCTTCTGCTGTTATCTCTGAGCTACAGGAAGAGATACCAGTCAGAGTTAATTTTAGGTCCCAAGCAGAGTAAACAGGAATTGTTGTCTGGCTCTTAGGTGTGTGTAACACATGTTCAATATTAAATTTTCTGCTCTTTCTATGCATTAGAGAGAATGTCCTTTGTCATTTATCATCACAGTAAAATTCTTGTACATTTCTGACACAGTAAGGTTCCAACAACATATATGCATCAGCTTTTTTGATGAAATATATAAGAACTGGTCTTAGCCCAACACACATGAACATGCTGACGGTGTTTTCAGATATGCTGCTTTTAAGTCATTTCTCAGCACTCTGTTGGAAACTTTCCATTCAGGAATCAAAGCCTTCTGAGACCTGATGAAAAATGAGTTAAAGACAGATTGAGAGGGATCTATATTTGGATGCGCAAGTAATCTTGTATTCGCATACTGGTGAGTGGGAGCAAATCTGATATTTAGGATAACATGAAATTCTATAGAAGGGCAGTAACAGGTTAGCAAATCGCATGAGGATTGGCTTGGAAATTGTTCTTATTTTGTGAGCAAGAGGTCTAAAGATTATTACTTTATGAGATTACTATTCTTACAGGGTAGTAAGGAGAATAAATACACAAGCATGTTTCAATCTAATATAGTATGATATTATTTATATGTCACATTTTCTTCATACATTTCACATCCATGCCTCTGTGCCTCCTGTCCCTGTGCTCTGCAGAAAGTTACTGCTGTGTTTTGTAATAAAACTCTGCAGTGTGTAATTTTAGTTTTCTCTCCTCCTCATGACAGGTTTAATAATATAAAAATATGAAAAACTGTGAAAGTTAGAATTATAAGTAATATGAATAGTGGTGTTGCTGTTTTTTGTCATGTTGTTATGCAGCTTTTTGGGATATTTGCAAATCTATCTAGATTATGAAAACACAGGTATAACAAAAATATGCACTGTAGCAGTCCCTCAGACCAAAGAAGAAACGGAGAGCCTCTTTGACAGATGGAACACTTGTCAGCCCATCGTCTACATAAAAGTTCTTTTTCACAAATTCTGAGGCTTTTGGGTAATCTAACCTGTGCTGCTGTGCTAAGTACTTAAGTCCAAAATTGGCACATCCAGGGGAGGATCCAGCCCCAAACAAATGTACAGCCATCCTGTACTCTTTAGGCTCTGTGTCTAAATCCCCATCCGGCCACCATAGAAATCGTAAGTAGTTACGCATTTCTGGACAAACAAAGAACTGATGAAACATTCTTTCAATATCACAGGTGATAGCCACATTCTCTTTTCTGAAACGACAGAACACTCCCACCAACGAGTTAATCATATCAGGTCCTGTGAGAAGAGTATCGTTCAGTGAGACACCAAGAAACCTGGCAGAACAGTCAAAGACTACTCTTAACTTTGTCGGCTTCTTGGGGTGGTACACCCCATGATGTGGGATGTACCATACAGTCTCATCAGTCACAGGAGGGACTAGTTCTGCATCACCACTGCTGATAATGTCTCTCATAAAGGCACTGTAATGCTCATGATACCTTTTGTCAGCCTTGAGCCTTTTCTTTAGGTGGTGCAGTCGAACTGTAGCTAGCCTCTTGTTGTTGGGAAGGGCTGGTGGCTTGTTATCCCTGAAAGGAAGGGGCATCTGGTAATGTCCATCATCTCTTTGCTTTATTGTGTCACTGAGAAGCTGTAAAAAATAGACGTCCTCCTGAGACACATACTTATCTTCATAGTTTCTCTCATTAAAGTCTGACTCCAAGACTTTTAGCACATCAGCTGTAGAGGGTCTGGGCATTTCTTTAACTTTGATTCGATGCACATAACTCTGGTTTCCCTCTCTGTCTAAGTGGGGATTACTAGACCCAATGATACTCCAACCAAGTATGGTTCTTTGTGCGAAAGGCTCAGTTAGTTGTCCTGTAAGAACTTCTAGGGGGGCTAGTGCTGATGGACAGTCATAGCCTATTAGCAAACCCACTTCACAATCTTGTAGTGGCTGTAACTGGTTGGCTATACCTTTAAGGTGTGGCCACTGAAGTGCAGTTTCTCTTGTGGGAATGCTGGACTTGTCAACTGGGATAAAATCACGAGAGTAGGCTTGTTTTATTTTAACATGGGTGTCAGATTCAAAGCTTACTTGCCACAACTGTATCAACAGAGGTCATTGTGCTGAGTTTTAACTGCACTGGTTGATTTACTAAGTTTAATTCTGAGACCAAATCTCCTAAAATAAAGGATGAGTCACTCTGAGTGTCGAGCAGGGCATAAGTGAGTATTTCTTTCTGCGGTTGGGACACCGCTGACACGAAGACTGGTACTATGCAGGACGTTGCTGATGTCTTTCTCGTGAGTAAATGGGTCAACACTTCATGCAATTCATTGTTTGCATTCTCTGCTGGGAAAACAGAGTCCTCAGTTCTCCTTTCTTCAGGTTCCTTTACCCTTTCCACATGCAGACATGTGGGGTGACGTCGACCACATTTACTGCAGGAGTGACGTCTTCTACATTCCTTAGTTATGTGCCCTTTTTTCAAACATCCAAAACAGAGATGATTTTCATATATGAATTTTTTCTTTTCGTCACTGGTCTTAGCAGCAAAGTCAGGACACTTTATTATGCTATGCATTTTGTCTTTACAAAACAGACAAGGTTTGGGTTTAAGAGTAACTGCTGCTGGCAAGGTAGACTTTGTCTGTGTAGCTGTCTGAAAAGCTTTAGCTCTTCTAAATGATCTGTCTTCTGATTTTTCATTAATCATAAATGGTGAAGCGACAGGATTACAGGCTACTTTTGCTTCCTTTTGGATGAACTGAGTGAAGTGGGCAAAGCTGGGGTACTCTTGAGTTTTTTCTAGCTCCTCCACTACGATGCGACTCCACCTTTGGACTATCCAGTCAGGCAATTTTTGGAGAAGTTTGTGATTTTCCTCACAGTCATTGAGGATTTCTAGGCCCTTTACTTGTGGAATAGCCTCTGTGCAGCTTTGGAGAAAGTCTGCAAACTCTCTTAGTGCTAAGGGGTTATTAGCAGGGATTTTTGGCCATTTTGTTAGCTTAGCTCTAAAGGCTCTTTGAACAATAAATGGACTGCCATACCTCTCCTGTAAAACGTTCCAGATGCCCTGGTATGCCTGCTCAGAGTTACGGAAAAAATATCCCTCTACTGCCTTTCTTGCCTCACCTGCAAGATAACTCTTTAAATACAATATTTTCTCACATACAGGTAAGGGTTTGTTGCCAATTAGTGCCATGAAGGATATTTTCCAGTCAACAAACTTTAGAGGGTCACCACTAAAGATACCTGGCTCTGGTACAGGAAGTCGGTTTAGAGTAAGGGAACTGGCAATAGCTTCAACCAAGCTGGGTTCTTCTCGTCCTGCAATGGTGTGGTGATGCTTAAATGATGGAGCCAGAGGATTTAAGGCGGACTGTGTTTGCCTGACAGGATCATTTAAAACATTTTCAAAGTTGTGGCAGGATGCAGCATCATAGCTTTCAATGTCATTTAATACGCTTAAGGCTCTTACACGTGCAGCTGCTATTTTTACTTCACTTTCTGCCTTTAACTGCTGCAGCTTTATTTTTTCATGCTCAAGCTTTGCCTTTGTTTCCACTTCTTCTTCTTTTAACTTTGCCAATGCCATGTTTTCCTTTAATTTCCATTCATTCTCCATTTGGTTGACTTTAGTTTGCTGTGAAAGTATTTCCTGTGTAGTCTTTGCTTTTTCTATTTTAGCTGCAAATTCAGCCTCTGCCTCACGACTGCTTGTAGAATCTGTCTTTGAGCATGCAACTGAGCCCTCTTGAAACGATGTTTCAGTTTTTGTATCACCAAACACAGAACCATAGTCATTTTTGTTAAGCATCACTCTAACCCTTTCTTTTTAAAGATGATCATTAAAGGGCTGATCAATAGTTTCTTGTCGTTTAGCAATGATCTCACAAATGTCTGTTGTTAGCACTGTACAGGCATCCATTCTTTTTACTATTTCAGGGGTCATGTTTTGGTTGCGGAGGATGGGCTCATAATATTGTTGCACCTTAGTATGTTTCTCTTTAATTTCATGGCTGACAGTGTTTAAATTTTCAGATGAGCAGAAAGCCTTCAATTTTGTTCTGATGTCTTTAGCTGACTCCTTCCAAGAATTATATGCTCTGTTAAATGCTCTTTCATTTTTCTTCATGTTCTGTTCATGCATTTCTTTTCCCTTTTGAGTTAAGTGTCTTTCACGACTACTGGATCTCACCTTTTGCTGCTCTATGCTTTCAGGTTCTTCTGTGGGGCACAACATTTTGTGCCTTTATCAGCAAAGAGTTTGATATGAAGAGCAGTGATGGTAGCAATTATTCTTGATTGGAGTAGTCTCTCTTGGCTGACATGTGGCTTGCGTTGGTCCACAGTGGGGCCAGCTTTCTCTCAGCGCCTAGTTTTCACTGTAGCAGTCCCTCAGACCAAAGAAGAAACGGAGAGCCTCGACGGGTGGAGTTGTTTTCCATTTAATTGATTCATAATCAGTTTACACCGTGAAAACTAAACAAACAAACACAAAATACATCTGCTTAGATACCTTTCTTTGACACAGAACAAAATAAACATCACATAAAGTGCAAAATTTGTAAACAAATAAAGTCTTAAACCTGTACCTCGCTCCGCTGTCCAAGGGCTGCAAAGTTTTTAGCTGTAGGTCCAAAAATCTGCTGCTAACGAGCCTCATCAAGCTGCATTCAGACAAACATACACCAAGTCCTCATCTCAAACAAAAAAAAGGTGCCTTCTTTCATCCTCTCGTCTGTGGGATATTAAGCCCTGAGCACTGACTGACAGGAAGGTAACAAACTTTCTTACTCACATGCAGCTTACTGCCAACTGAGCTACAGCACCCCCTACTGTACAGAAGGAGTAACAGCATTGATTCAGCTTAAAACAAAGAACTGACATTTACATGCACAATTATAATCCTCTATTTAGTCTAAATTTTACTTTTACCCAATTATCAACATATGGGGCCATCCCTTCATTGTGACATATGAACTCACCTTCATCCACCTGAATCTGAGGGATTATTTATTAACCCTAGGGAAGGGTTCCTTTTTTCTGCTCCTCATGATCCAGTGATAATGACTCGATTTTTAGGTGCAGGACACAATACCTCGAGTTCCAAAATTGAGAAAACTTCCCTTAGATGCTGCAGTTATTGGTTTGAGACCAAATAACCTGTTAAAAGCATTCCCTCACATACTCTAGTGGCTCCTTCTAGCCATTCTCCAAAAGAGATGAAGCCACCATGTTGTTCCCTCCCCTCCTGCGATACTTCCTCTAATCTTAATGAAAGGTCAAGCTGAAGGATGCATTGCCATGAAATTTACAAGGGAGCACGTTCCAATGACCACATGCTTATTCTAACATAGAGGAATAAAATTACCCGCATTGACTGTGGCAATGCTTGTGAGAATGCCATTCTTGTCAAGCCCATTCTGCTTGTTATCTAAAGCCCCTTTCACACTTACAACCATACCCAGTTGTTTACTGGGTCAGGATTATGCTTAAGTAAAGACAGAAATAATTTAGTGGGTAAAACTGAACCTGCAATTTCCGAGTCAAGACCAAGTATGATACCTGCTAATTTACTGAGACCGCTCTTGTGTAAATAGAGCCATCATATAACTGGGAAATGCACACATTGGCATGTTTACTCGAAACGTTCATAGCGAACCTTCGCCTAATGAGAATCTTGACTCCTGCTACATGCTGTTAACCTCCTAAACAACTGAAAAACTAGCTGACAATATTTTATCCAGTAAACAAGTAAGTTTTTAATGATTGGCTGGAAATGGTTGGACCTTTACATAAAATAACTAATCTCTGTTCATGAAGAGAGTGAAATAGTGCGCCAGCTTTCCCTAAGCCATTGTTTGTTATCACCAATCAGCTATTTTCCAGCTGAAATTCCTCTTTAGAGGTTGGCTTGATCAGTGAAAGCTATATGCCTGGCATATATATATCTCACCATTGCTGGTGTTACACCACATTCTCTGACCCATCATATATTTTGACTAGAGAGCTAACTGTTTTGGATTCTCTTACCAGTCTGCTGTCTACTAACCCTGACATCACGTAGCTAAACCTAAGTCAAAAATTAAAACCTAAACCTAAAGTCAGGAAACAAATATCTAAAACTAATGAAGTCAATACTTGTAGTGTCCCCTTGGGTAACAATATATGATGGCTCACAAAAAACGGTGTAACACCTGACTAAAGGGCTGGTTATACTCTTACAGCAGTGTGTCGCAGCGAGCTTGACGCAGACATTTTTGATTTATGCCCAATATTGAAGCGTGGTCTGTGCTATACGCTGTGGGTCTAGATACGGCCGAGGCGATGAGGAAGTGGGGGCGAGTTTGTCCGACAACAGAGGGACATGATAGCGGGGATCCAGGTGGAAAAAGGTCCCAGCATTCTCGCCCACTTTTATCTCCTAGCTGGTCTAACTTCACATGTTGTTCCCCGCAATTTCAGTCTCAAAAACAAAACAAGCCGGCCTCCTGTCTGCGGCACTGTCTGCGGTCAGTTACAATTTGGGAGAGGTACAGCGGAGTGTTCGCGGAAGGGGCGGGGACTGCTTTTTTTTTCACTGCAACACCTACCTGGTAATTTACTGGGACTAATCTGCATTTGGGAAAGCTGATAGTTCTTCTTGCCTTATAATGTACTGGAAGTTCCTGACACAGAAGGAGGGGTTTAAACTGACCCACAAGTTTTATCCCACTGGTCCACTTCAGAAGGTGGGTTCTGACAGTGCAGGTCTGCAGGTAGAGTCTCTTGAATAGACCTATAACCCAGTGGATAAAGCAGGAAAACTTCTAAAACCGGCAGGACAGTTTCCTTGAGGGCCAACTTTTGGAAGCCCTGCATGAACTGATAGCTGTGATATAGGATTGAGAAACAAGAGTGATGTAGTAAAAAACTAAAATAATTTGAAACAGCCTCTCATTTGTGGGTGTGCTCAGTGCAGTGACCTCATATTTTTAAGATCTGTCTGGTCTTAAAAATGTGTTGATCCAAAATGTTAAAAGTAATATGGAGGCATGTTACATTTATAACAGTATGGCATGCCTACCTCGGTCTTGGATCAAGTCTGGATCTAATAGAAATATTTGTGCAATCAGGATACCAACTTGAGAAATTATTTTTCTAGAGAAAAACCAGCCTGATCCATGTAGGCAACCAGCTTTACCATATAGTGTGTCTGAAATTGTGCACCAGGGCATGTAAAAAACACAACAATAATAAAAAAAAGATGTTGATTAGCAAAACCCAGTGAATAAAATGACATAATAAAGATGACATGGAACTCAGCTTTTAGAAAAATGCCTAACAGCCACGCCCCTTTAATTCCTGTATCCTGCTTGATGATTTGAATGCTCACTTTATGTGATTTAAAAGGGCCAACTTTGGGCCTTGGGCAGTGGGTTTACAAAGCTGCAGGTACCAGGCTTGTTTGGATTCATCCTCTTCTAGACCTGTGGGCTATACACTGTATATATATACATGTTAATATTATTGCAAATCATTGCTGGTATATGTACTACCCGTCCGAGGATCAACAGGCCCTATGGAGACCAGAGTCTGTTCCTAAAGTGGCAGACTCCCATACTGGTAATGGTTATGGTTAGGGGAAAATGTCGGGCTATGGCATCAACATGGAGCTGTTGCTTTTGCGTCATGCTGTCTGCAGGGGCAATATTTTATGGGAAAACAAGCATGCTTGCACATACTCCAACGGGTGTTTAAATACAGGTGTTTACACAATGTAGACATAAACGATAAATTTAGTGATGACTTCCAATACATACTGTATTATTTTCAATATAAATTATTTTTTCTATTTATTTTTATATTATTACTATGTTATTTAATTTTTTATATATATATTAGATTTTTTTTTTAAATAGCAAAAGGAACCTTTGCAATATATGATAAGCCTGAGTACGCAAAAGAGTTGTTAAGCAAAATGACAGAAATCTCACATATTCTAGCTGCATCTTGACTTGTATTCACCAAATTAACACATCTACAAGACAGCTTCCATAACATCCCAACCCTCTTTGTGCTCATAATTTTCCCGGATATCACAAACAGGCAGAGGGCGTCTCTGTAAGAGATGACGGCAGTCTGATACCTTTTGACCGCTGACAGCATGAGTCATGATGCGACTTGAGATAAAGAGATAAACCTCTGCTGTATCCTTCAGCTCATGGCTGCCAATAGCTCAGCTCTTTGGTTGAAATTAGGATTTATTTATTAGGAAAAATTTTATTATTCATATAAATATATTAATTTACATTTTTGTATTTCCCTTTCTGCAACACTCCAGATTTGTTACTTACCGGTACATATAAATATTAACAGTGCACTGATTTGTTTAAATTTAAATAAACTTCAAAAACTCTAAAACCTGTGGTGCATTTATTTACCTATTTGCAAACTAGGGACAGTTTAGGGAAATTACGTCAACATGGTACATTTGAAAGTTATACCTTCTGTTAGATTAAAACAAAGACTACATTTGTGTTATGTAACACACTGAAACACTGCAGCTTCCTCTTAACCTAATGTGCCCTTCCTTAGAAATTCAATTTCCCATTGCAGAAGCATAGACCACGATATCTGATTGGTCTGCTTAGTATGCTGTAGGGGGATTTACTCGATTAAAATGCCTTTGCAGCTTAGTATAAATTCAACAAAGTTGTTTTAGGCTTGTTATGCTTCAAATGTTAACCAACATTTAGTCATGTTGTGCCTTGTGTTTGTCTCTGTTAATGTTTTTTTTTTAGTCTTCCTCTACATCATTTCTTCTAACATCCAGTGTTAGTGAGTTATAGTAATTTTTGATAGATGTGAGTGGAATGAATTCTCCCCACAAACCCACAAAACCGTTAACTCACACAACCAACACACAGGCAAATCTACAAGTAATGCTGGTTGGAAACTTGACCCTCAGCAGAGGCTTTGTGGTCAAACTCCAGCCAGCACAGAAATCTGCCACATGGGCTAATGTTAAGATGAAAATATAGGTTATTATACTCAAGACATATTTACTATAGTGCAAAGAGCAGAAATATCAGAACATTTTCAGAAAATATCACCACTGATGACTTTTATTTGTATGAATCTATATACTAACTTCTGAAGGTAGTTGATCACACAGAATGATTCAAGAAAATAGCTTCTTTTTACTATAAAGTTATTACTATAAACATTTTCTGCCTACATCATAGAATATTTTAGCTGCTTTGGAGAAATTTTGACCCAATCGTCTTTAGCCCTAATTCAGCCAAGCTGGAGGTCTTTTAAATGTTAATGGCCTGATTAAGATTATACAACACAATCACAGTAGGACTTAAGCTAATTTTTCAACAAGGCTTTAAAAAAAACTTTATTTTGTGAGCTTTTCAAAGATCAACAGTCTTTGGACATTATCTTGCTGCTTAACCTAAGTGTCCTTGAGTTTATGGGCACGATCTGATGGCAGGACTGTGTCCTTCAAGATTTCCTCTTAGAGGGCAGAATTCATGGCTTGATGAATCAATCTAAGGTCTCACTCATACTACCATATTTTACTCATCATATTCTTTTTCTGAAATACTTTGGTAGTTTTACAGCAGACATAAAAGGAGCCACAGCTTTGCTACTGCTTTGCTTTTGTAGACAGAATTGTTTTTCAAAAGTCTCTGATCAAAAAAGTTGTTAATGAAAAATGTAAAACAGAATGCAGATTCACAAAATATTGTTCGCATGATATTTTTGGTTCATATTTGTGTGTTTTTTTGTGTAGGTATCAGCCAAACTTGCATGCATTGGTTGATTTATCATGATGAGGTACATGCAATGTCTCTGCCTTCATTTGCTATCCATTGTTAATATTTTTTCTTCGATTTGTTAAAGGAGATATAATGTACGTTTATACTGAAAAATATCTTTAAAATAGCCTTTTTATGTGACCCTTTTACGACTAAAATCGCTTGATGAGCCAACCAGCACCTCAGTAGTTCAGAACCGATGCATCAGCCTGTTTTCATATGACCTCAAGCATGTCCATGTTAAATTGATCTAACCTAGCAAACAGTCGAAACTTTATATTCAAGATGGATTTTTTTGGATACTCAGAAGACATCGGCTTACAGCTCAACTCAGACACCAACGGCAACTCCATGTAAGGTGAAAAAAGAAAAAAACAACCCTGTCAAGTATGAGCATAATCGACGAGAACGAGCAGGAGAGTGCTGCAGTTCTGTGTTCTGGTCTGGTTTGCTTCCAAGATTTAGCCATTGTTTCATTGAAATGTACCAATAATATCACAAATATGAACAGAAAATAAGAATAACAGAGCAAGCTTATGTAACACATGCCAGTTACATCACCTGAAACGGTCACATAATTACCTCCAACCCCTCGTTGGAAAGGTCTGAGCCTCTAGTTTCCAATGATGCTGGCCAAAAGGGGTTGGGGCTAAAAATGAATACCTGCTGTTGCATTAGTCCTGCAGAGTCAGACATCTCAGGTGGAATTTTAAATTTCATTTTATTTGTTTACACAGTTATAAAATTAAAAAGTATTTTTGAAAAAATAATTTTGAAACATGTTTTAGAAATTTTAAAGACCCATTGGTGTCAGCTGGGCCTGGTACCAGGCCTGCCAGGCTTAAGTGGTTAAAAACCTGTATCCGTGCTTTTCTAAAGCAGATGTTTTTGTCATTTTTGTTCAGCAGTGGTTTTTATTTTTTCTCAATTCCTTGTTTTAGGATTGTGATCAAGCTTTCAGAGCTTTATATAAGCTATATATATATATATATATATATATATATATATATATATATATATATATATATATATATATATATATAGCTTGGAATTTTTTTTCCACCAGATGATACTTTTTGCATTCATGCTATTACTTTTGTCCAATATAGAAAAAAAAAGCCGATCTTAAACATCCAAGAGACAAAACAATTGAAATGCTGAAACAAAACGAATGTTTTTGAAAGAGTAGAGATAAACATCTTAAGACCATAAGTAAAAAAAAAACAACTGTCTGTGATAATCAATCAATAATTATTGATTGATTATCACAGACAGCAGCATTGATTAGGTCAAGTTAGGCTCTAGATCCAGTATTTAGAGAAGTACCGGTACTTAGTAATGCTGTGAAAATCCCAGTAGCCTCTTCAAAAAATAAAATTGGACTTTCCATTAGCACCACTTTATCGCAATATGAGGATAACAAAGCTCAGAAAGATATTCCCTAATTACGTGTTAGAAATAATTTAAAGAAAAAGTGTACCATTCATTGCAGAGAGTCGCATCCATCTTTGATCTTAGTTTACAATATTACATTATTTATATACAGTTTTCTTTGCTTTCTTTTTATGTTTTTGTCTTGTGATGTGAATTAAGGCGTTTCATATGCTGATATCAATGCAAAAAATAATCCTTTAATCAAAAAAGTTTATTTCAAAGTGTCAAAGCTATCATGCTTGTTGATCACATCATGTGTCCCTTAAAGAGCACATAAAAGCAGCCAACAGACTGTGACTTGATATCGGCCCTCATCAATAATGCATTTTATTGGGAAAACGAGATAAGACAGGCTGCAGTCTGGACATGACATTTAACCAGTGTGACGTATTAAATACTGACAGACGCGTGCTCAGGAGGCAGAGAGATATCCAGTTAAGCCTTTTGTTCATCTGGAGGTTGGCCTTTTTTCTCTGGGAAGAATGTGAAATAGAAGTTAGTGTTGTGAGCAAAATCATTAGAATTTTATAATTTAGGATGAAACATTGCATGAGTTGTTGCAGGACAGTCATGACATTTTCAACAAAAATGTATTTATAAATTTACCAAATGGCAATCTTCTAAAGAGCCGAACTTGCACCATGGGGCCAATACTCTCTCAGTCCTTGTCTCGTCATTGAAGGGATGCTTTCATCTTAGAGTTGCAGTTCTCGTTTTAATCTTGAGGCCCTTTAGTTTTAAGCTAATTGCGCTGTATCAGGTAGGATAATGAAATAAACCAGTAGTTAATAATTTTTTTGCTTGAATAAATATTGATAGCCTTTGGACTTTTTAACATTTTGTCACATTACAGGCAGACAATTAAAAGGTAAATTATGTGATTGTGTGTGATCAACCGACACAGAGTCGCATGTGGTATTAAAGTGGTGGGTCAATTTTTAGTTTACCCACCAATTATGTTTTAGAAACATTTTTACAAGGAATATTATGATTATTCACTTCTTCCTGGTAAATAAAGGCATCTATTGAGGTTTGTCTGCTCAGGGGAATTACACCATGCTTTGCATGTTTACCTGAAACACTGGTGTCATTTTCCTTCCACCTTTCTTCCTTATTTACAGTTCTTTGTGTGGCTCTATCACATTAAAACTCATATGCATTAGGGATTTTGGTCATGACCTTAAATTTTGGAACTGTACTGAAGAAAACAGGGTAAGAATTGTTCTGGAAAGCCAGAATAAGTCAGAACCGTGTATGTTAATTCATAAAGTCTATGATGGTTTATGTCATTAATTACTCTAATGAATGAATTCGAAACCTACTGTGACAGGACATGTAGCCCATTTTATGCATATTAGCTTTGGAAAACACATTTCACCCTCTCGCTATAATTGCTTCTACCAACATTTATATTGGACTTCTTGTGGCTTTTTCTTAACAATAGCTCTTTTTTTCAAATAGTATACAAATCTGTTGAATCCATAACTGGGCTGTGACTCTTTATAACTCTTTCAGAGATACCATAAGCCCAATTGGCTTATTTATTATTTGTGTCCAGTAGTCTGATTGGACTCTGATCTTGTGTCAGTAGTGTCTGTGTTAATTGAACAGCATCTTCTCCCTGCCACTGTTAAGAAACTGAATTATCACCTCGACTTGGATGTGCTTTTCTGTCTGATTCCAGAAGCAATATCTGGAAATGTAAGCTCTTAGATAATTATGTGTGTGGGCTGTAAAAAAGGTCAGCTTCTCGACTTTGCTTACCTTTTTTAAATCAGCTGAGGCTATTATTGCTTATGAAAGTTGCATTCCTCTTTGTACTTTCTCACTTTGAAAAGAATTATTCATGCACCCTCTAGTGGTCATTTTATGGGACATGACACTAAAACACAAATCCAGCTCAAATAAATATATTCATATTCTTATAACTGCTACATACAAGCTGGCTTTAGATTATTTGAATTTATTTAATTGAAACTTCACATTTATATCATAAAAGAAAATGTATTGTTATAAAAAGACAGACTAATTTCTTGAATTAGAAGCAATTGATTAAGTGCATTTTGCAAAGGTTAACCACTGTAGATGATGTAATTTAAAAGATTGGCAGGCATGTCAATCGTTCAGTGAGTCAGGGCATATTTTCTTTTGACTGGGACAGACAAAGACCCTAACCTTTTTCTAAAATAATATTTCATTTTTAGAACTTTCTCTAATTTACAAAATTATGCATTGCTGACCACTACTAAAATTTTGATAAATTATTTCTTAAAACGTTGCAAAAATCATGCGGGCTTAGCTTCTGGAATAAGCTTAGCTGAATTGATCCCTCTTGGCAGCAAAGATGAATATCAGTGAAATATTTGGGGCTCCTGATTAAGCCTTTTATGCATAATCCATACATGTTGGAGGCAGGGGGGCATTTCAGAGTAACAGCCAACTTTACTTATGTAAGAAAAAAAATGTTTTGAAACATATATTAGATAAAAAAAATCTAACTCTGTAATTTTTGTTTTGTTTTCAATTCTGTTGATTTTTTAATGAAGAATTTGTATACTGTACATTCCTCCTTTATTTTATTAACTAACCCTTTCATCAAAATAACATGATGATTAAATGATCCTGTTTCAGCAGCTTGTTCAGACATGGCTGAACACATTTTTTCCCTACCTCTGAAGTTAACTGCTTACATTAAGAAGGAATAAACCCTGAATGGTTGCTCAGGAGTATGGATCAGACAGCCCCCATTACTGTAGGTCAGCTGTGAAGTTCAGACTGTGTAAGCCGTCAGTGCACAGAGAAAAGGCCCGGCTGCTCTTGTCGATATCCAGGATGGGGTCGTCTTCTTATTAACTGTGTTCACCAGCAGCCAGTCAGTCAGAGGCAGCAGTTTTACAGCCTGCATCTACGAAGAGGAACTGTTCAAAGAATGAGAGCTAGTCAGGGATGCATCTGCACCTGTGCTCTCCCTGGAGAGGTCTTTCAGGTACAGTACCTGCTAGCCTTACTGCAACTGTTAGAAGCTACAATCAACCTCATTCTGTCAAACTGAGAAGCTGGATATTTTTCCCAGTTTGGGATCTTGTTTTTTGTTAAACAGGTTAACCTCAATCTATCACTTTTGCATGGTTGTATCATTTATCTGGTGTAAAGAGAACTTCATGTTCCCCAGTTTCTCAGCCACTTTGTCCTGACTAAAAGTAAACTGCAGGACAAACATGAATTTCATCTTGCAGCAAAGAAAGTCTAAATAGTCTAAATATCTGTGATTTTTTTTTTTTTTTGGTTACCAGGTGCATACAACAAAAAAGACTTTCACTATTTAATTTACATTAGAAGCTGTAATTTGATTCATTGATCATTAATTAATGGAATTCTTTAAACGTTAATTTGACAGCATTTTAAGATTTGGAGCAAACCAAAGAAATGGAGTTAGCAGGATGGCCATAATAGTTGGTAATTTCTTTTAAACTGGAACTTATTTCTTGGAATATGGTGAAAATATACATACCAAGAATTGAGAACTTACAATAGCCTTGAACTAATATGGGACACTTTTTATACAACTGTTTTGAAGAGACAATGAAAAAATAAATTGTAAATGGTCACACAATGATTTGAAAAAAACAAGAAAGACTTTTTAAAGGCTGGTTATATCAATTGTCTGTTGTATAGGTGTACTATTTTTGTCTAAGCTGCATTACCATATTGTATAAGGTAACTTGAGAAGAAATATCCAGAACTTTAAGATATGTTTTTGTGCAGCAATTTGTTTTATAATAAATCAGCAAAATCTGGATAAAAAGTATGTTGACAAGGCTTTATTTGGACTATTACTATATTTCACCTTCACTTTCTTGAAATAATGGTTTTTATTATGCAAAAAAAGGTTAAATAGGGAATAAATGCAAGACAATTGTGTTCTAATTTGCACAAACTGCACTCTAAAGGACCCACTGAAAGAGCTGAAAAAGGCAGTTTATGAAGTAGCCTGTAGTGGTAGAGAAATAAAACCAACTTGTACCACCCAATACTGTAAAGAGGCTAAAAGCAAAAATGTCAAATCCTTCCTTTGTGTTACCACAGCAACAAATCCTCAGCACAATGGCTTTACTGTCATTAACACATTTTTAAATCTGACCACAAACGAATGGGTCATTTAGTAGCTGAAAGTAACCTTTCCCTATGTCTGCAACTCTGGATCAGTTCACCCTGTTGGACTTCCATTTCTTTTCCAACTGTAATGACTTGAGTTATTCTGAATTATCTGCATAAACATATACTAAATTATTGTGATTAAGTTTATTTATCCTGATACTTAATGGTTTTGCTGAAAGAAAATGCCCCCAGAACATGTATGAAAGACCAACACTGGTACAAAAAGTACAAAATAAAAAAAGGAACCACATTTTTAGTAGCACTTTCTAGATAGCACAACTCGTTTTAGACATTCTAGGTTGTCTCTGATGTTCTTTGACAGAAATGAACGAGCGACAACACCATGTACCTATCATGTTTGGTTATGAAATACTCGAAATCTGCCACTAGACTTGTCCTTCTTCTGCTCCCCTTACAGATGACTGAAGGTAAACTGTGCCAGGTTCATCTGCTGGATGAAAGAAAGCTTGAGCTGCTGGTTCAGGTATGATACAGCTATATATATATTTTATATATATATATATATGAATAACAAGCAGTTTATTTGCACTTTATTTGCCCCACAGTGCAACCTTCATATGATGTAAAACATCAAATATTTGAGGAGAAATACTTTTTCAACAAATTTTGATAATTATTTTTAACTTAATTGTTTATTTTATATTTTTTTTATATCTTTTCAGTAGCAAATGGATTACAGCTTACCAAAAATATCTTAATTGTTTACTTCATAAGGGATTCTTGAAATATTCTCCTGTGCATTTCATCCGAACCGTATGATCGATACAAGGATACATCTTGCAGTTTACACCAAAATTTCCCCTGACTAACAGAAAAGATACACAATCTGCATCTTGTACTACTTGTATCACATAAGATCCATGTGTCTGAGTCACAAAGGAACTGTTCTCCTTCAGTCTATATTACTAGATCTCAGTCACAGTATGAAGAGGAGAACTACCATCACACTCCTCTTTTGGAGTGACTAAACAGCGATGTTTCAGCCTGACTGTATGCTGGATCAAGGATGTTTTAACTATATTCATTTTAATCTAAATTTTTCCATCACAGCCAAAGCTCCTATCATATGAGCTCCTCGACTTGGTGTCCTCCCACTTCAACCTCAAAGAAAAGGAATTCTTTGGACTTGCATTTTTTGATGAGAAGTATGTTAACAATGCTCTTATTTTCTACAATTCAAATGATAAGATTTGCATTGGTATGCTTTTCTGAGTGTTTGTGAATGTTTGTATTCACAGTGGTCAGTGTAAATGGCTGCAGATGGATCGAAGGGTTCTTGAACATGATTTTTCTAAGAAACCTGCAGTCATTTCCCTGAATTTCCTGGTCAGGTATGTAATACTGTTACTCATCTTTTCGTGTAATCTTCTGACTCACCAGCAGGGAGCACTAGTCAGAAACTTTAAGGTAGTTTAAAGTGCTTTTATGTGATAGACAATATATTTAACAAGGAAAATTAGGCATTGTTTAAAGCTTTTGACATATAAAATTTAAGTTTGGAATAAATTTCTATTGATTATTTTTTTTTATTTTATTTTATCCATTTGGGAATAGCTGTAGCTCAGATTACAGGGAGAGAGTTATTGCAAATTTGCTATAGCTCTCAAATTCTTTCTCATTGTAAAACATGACTGTGCTTTGATCTTCAATCATGTTTTGCGTTGTCCTGCTGGAAGGTTTAGTTTACCTTTGTCTCTAGTCTCATATGCCCCATAAAAATGTAGTCTTCTCCATGTATCCATCTTCCCATAAGTTCATACCTGCTTATCTGTCCTTTATCAGTACCTCCATAGTATGATGTTGTGTAACTCTGAAAACATCATTAGGGTGGTGTGAACTGTCCCCTAAATGGCTTGAGACCTTGAAATAGAACTTTCTTTTTCTTTCATTCACAAGAATTTTTTTATAGTAAAGTATTCCCCCATTTAAGATGCTGATGTTGATTTGGATTCTTAGGTTCACTGTTTTCTCCAGACTCTTTGGAGTTTACATTTAGATTCCTGAAGTTTAGGAGATTAACCTTATCTTTAAGCTGCCTATTATATTTGTATGATGTTTGTTCACTAATGTTTTCAACCTTTTGGGATAAGGGGAACCAAAAGCAGGTTCAGAGTGAAATAACTGGTTTTAATGGATTATAAGAGCATAAAATTAGGATTTCAATTGAGTTGATAAGATATGGATGTTCTCAACATTAATATGGATGATTTTTAATGTATGATTTTATTCTTACTAGATATCTCTATTTATTTTTTGTAAAAACATTTACCATTTTGGTTCACTTTTATAATTTTCACTACTATGTGTGGATCTTTTACATAAAATCCAATCTAAATACTTTGAGGTTTGTGGATTTAATGTGGCAAAATGTTCAAGATGAGTAAGAACAAATTACATATTTGCACAATCCATTTCTGTCAGTAACTATAGCAGATCATCTGTGCTGTCATCTTCAACAGATTTTATGTGGAAAACATAACCCAGCTAAAGGACATCATAACGGTAGAATTATTCTATCTGAATGCGAAATCAGCTGTCTACAATGTAAGTGTTTTATTTTATTACTTTGTTTGTGATTTCTGGGAATGAAAGCCATCCTCTGCTACAGATGTTTTGTAGCAGCTGCATGATGATTCACTGTCTCTGAATCCTGCACCTCAGGACACAATTTTCTCACTCTGCTGGCTGGAATGAAAAGTGCACATTGTGTGAAAGCAGAAAAAACACCAGTTTTGATTCAAAAATGGGCAGAGATTAGAGCAACGCTGGGCAGGGAATGTTTGGATTCAACTAATCATAATTTTCTGTACATATTCCTTACTTTTTATTTATTTTATTCTCAGGGGATCATTGAAGTGGAAACTGAGAATGTTTTTAGGTTGGCTGCTAATGCATTGCAGGTTAGTACTATTAATGATCCCTTATTAATTATTACTGCTGTATATTAAGGATATTATCTAATATAATGTGCTTTGTTTTATTACCAGGAGGCTAAAGGAGATTATACAAGGTAAGAGCAAATGATGTGTAGAAGTATTTAACTACATGAGTTAATAGTGAGCTTTAAAACAACATTACTCAATAGGTCACTTGTTTCACCAGCTCAGACAACAAAAATCAATAGTGGTACTCTGTGAGCCTCACCACAGACTGCTGTGAAGCTTGCACCAGACAGCTAATGAATCTTACAATGCAGTGATGATGTCAAGGATGCAGAGACACCTTTCTGATGAACGGAGCTGTTTTAGGCCATGTTTAAATAATGCACCATGCATACTGTGTTCGGAGATGTACTGCAGGCAATTTGGATATTACTACCTGCGTCTGACCAGCTGCAAACACAAAATAGTTTGTCTATTTTTTTTATTCATTTAGTCTCTTCTCTTGGAAACATATCCTTTATGTATTATAGAGATAGGGTTGCCTTGATATTTGCTGTGCACGTTAGTATTTCATAATTTTAGAAAATATCAGAGCATCCCTGCCAAACCCTGCTTTTTAGGGTAATATATATTGACATCATCAGTTAAGTTATCTTGAACTTTAATGTTACGATGTTGCACCTTCACCTTTTAGTGATGTTAGAGAGGGAAGCTGTTTAACACAAAGCTCCTAAAACCTCACAAATTCTTAGAATCGATTGGATGTCCAAAACAATAAGTAAGCTCCTAAATTTTTTTTTTAAATCACTTATTTTAGTCTCCCATTAGTATGAAAAGATGTATCACAAAAAGTGTATATGTTTGTTGGACCAGAAATCTAGGCAGCACAGTGGATTAACTGGAAGGAAAATGTTAACAGAGGTGTAAAGATGCGTCAGAGTCATTTCAATAAAACACCTACAAATAATAAAACTGCAAATAGGCATAGGCTGGTAGGGGATTCACATGAGAATTATGATAAGGATAATTCTGAGACCTTCTTTGAATTTTTTTTTAATCAAGTTTAAATCATAAGAAAATTTTGAAATACAATTATGGCAGCTTTGAAACACAGCAGACTGGACCAATACAATAGGACTAAAGCTCATTAGCATAACGTTATATAGTCATTCAGAAAAATTCATGCTTAAATACTATTTAAGCTATATTTCATATTCAAACATCAACATCAAATGGTAAATGGTAAATGGCATGTACTTATATAGCGCCCTTACTCAAGTCAGGAGACTTGACCAAAGCGCTTTACACTACATTCATTCACCCATTCACGCACGCACTCACACACTGATGGTGGCAAGCTACATTGTAGCCACAGCTGCCCTGGGGCTCACTGACAGAAGCGGGGCTGCCGTACATTGGCGCCACCGGGCCCTCTGACCACCATCAGTAGACAATGCAGGTGAAGCATCTTGCCCAAGGACACAACGACACTGAAAATCGGAGTCGGGGCTTCAACCGTCAATCAGACATCAGACATTTAATAATCCCAGAGGGAAATTACTTGAAAGAATACATTTTTTAAAGTTTTTTTAAGGGTGCCAGTTAATATTGATATTTTATTCTTATTACACAACCGTCCTTCTCAGTCGTATACCTAGGCAACAAATTCTTCCTGCACTGCACTGATGTTGTTCAGAAGGTCTGTGTACTGCAGCCTCAGTCAGTGTGGCTATAATGTAGATTGTCACACTCAGAGTGTCAATGATAATAATATAATAATAATTGAACTTTACTGATCTCACACTGGAGAAATTTACCTCTGCATTTAACCCATCCCCCCCTTGGGGAGCAGAGGGCTGCCAACATGAGGCACCCAGGGAGCAGTGTGGCGACCCAGAGTGGCAGGCTGTGGGAATGGGGACCAAACTCAGAACCTGGGGATTCCAAGCTTTATGCCCTAACCATTAGGTCACCACTCTGCCTTAATGTGTGCTCTCTAGAGTCCTCTGCTTGAAAAGGTGCTGTATAACTACATACAACTGCCATTTACACAAATCTATAGTTTCTTAACTGTTTTGTCTACAAAGTGCTGAGTCTTATAACTTTAATGGTGCTACATTATTTTAAAGTAATGAGAGACAATAAAAATATCCTTAAAAACAACATTATTGGACCCAAAATGTAAAGAAATATTGCTTGTTTTTAAAGAAAACATGACATTTTATTTGATCTTATTGTGTACTACTCAAAAACGTCTTAAGGTCATTGTTTACCAATTCAGCAAACAAATGTGTCTCAGCTGTTTTACTGGCTTGTTTCAGTGATGAAAACACCAGAGCTGATCTGAAGAAGCTACCAACTCTCCCCACCAAAGTCCTCAAAGAGCATCCGTCTCTAGCTTTCTGGTAGGCTTTCAAGGAAATATTTCTATAAATCTGACTTTGTATCATCTTTTAGGTAAAACTAGTACTGTATTAAGCTTGAAATGCATTCATTTATTGTTGTTAATGTGGTGGCACAGTCATTTTGAATTATATTGTGGGAAAATTAAGATATACATTTTTTACTTGATTCGATAAGTTATATTTCTAAGCTACGTATTCGTATTCAATCTTTTGTTTTTTTTTTAGGAATTTTTATGCTCTGTCAATAGAAGAGTTTTTTATGAAATGTGGTATACCCTAACAGCAATGCTACTCCCTACTTCTACTCTTTTTTTTTTTCTTTTCTGCAGTGAGGATCGAGTTATCGAATATTATAAGCAGCTGAAAGGTGTTTCTAGGGGACAGGCTATTGTGCAGTAAGTGTTAAATAGTGCACTTTGGTTTTGTAATCTTCTAGCACAAAATATTGCTATTGTATTTCATGTTTTACTAGAATTGGATGTAAAACAGCAAAGAAGTATATTAAAATGTTCTGATTTATCATCAAGTAATGGCATAATGGCACAACTGCTAACTTACCAAACTTGAGGCCCAGCAAAAAGGTCTTATTCAGACATGAAGATAAGAGCTCCATGGTAACTCTGGGGGAGCTGAGATCCACAGCTTAGAGGAATCTCTTGATAAGAAACTTTTAAATGTGTGCTTTAAAAATGAGGCCCTATATTCACAAAGAATCCTAAGACTGAAAACACCCACTGGTGATGTCATCTTAAGGAAAGTCATAGAGATCCTGGTTATATTTAGAATTTTACCAAGTTAAGATGGTTCAAAACCTCCTTCAGAGAGTTCCTAAAGAGAAGAAATAGTAACAATGAGAATCATTAGTGAGCTGGAGAGTGTCTGAAATGAGAAAACTGGAGGAAATAGAGAAAGCTGTTTGGCTTTCTCAATAAGAAAATTAGGTCATTAAGAACCACACATTGTTTAATATTAGGTGGCAGTGTAAACTTTGGAACCCTGATAGGAGAAACATTTTCATTTCATTTCATTCAATTTCAGCAGCTATATTGGTACCTCTAGAAACATAATTTCATTAAAAGATAAAATGAAAATTCATTTAATAACCATAAATAAAGGGTCAGATAATGGACAAACAATATAATATAGAGTAATTGTACATACTTTAAATGTTCATAGTATAAATATTATAAAGTGTTGGAAAAATTACAAAAAAACATAAAAAAGGCAGTATTTAGACAAGATAATG
Organism: Cyprinodon tularosa; assembly: GCF_016077235.1. Taxonomy (NCBI): domain Eukaryota; kingdom Metazoa; phylum Chordata; class Actinopteri; order Cyprinodontiformes; family Cyprinodontidae; genus Cyprinodon; species Cyprinodon tularosa. The sequence goes on along the minus strand of NW_024038657.1, from coordinate 1,471,816 downwards.
TAGATAATAGACACATATAGGCATTAAAGGAATATGTAAAAGAGGTGAATATGCATTTGCTGCATCCTACAAGATAATGTTCATTGGCATACAGTAAGTTTTCTTGTGTGCTGGCATCTCATTTCTTGCCTTTTTCTGCAGCACTGTGCCCGTTCTTTTCACAATCCAGGCTGTTCTTAAAACTAGAGGACAAGATGCATCGATCAACTTGGCTTTACATTCCCAAATCTGCTTCTTTGCTTGCTCCATGCTCCCGGGATAACGTTTTCGTTTAAGCACTATGCTGACAACTCTATAGTGGAAACATCAGGCACTGCTTCTCCGTTTCCTCTATGTTATGGTCATTTGGTCAAATGAAACTACTTTATATGAGCAGATAAACCAAATAAAAGGCACTTAATGTCAGATAAAAGAAGTATTAGAAATGGCAGTATAGTGAGTATATTTAACAATAAGAAAGTCAAAATAAGGATGAGGATGTTGATAACATATGTTTAAAGGTTTTGATGCTGCAATACTAACTAATTTATGGCTAAGTTTTATCATCAGGAGACACTATTCCTAAGCCAGTTTTATTTCTATAATCAGTTAATTTATCCCTGCTAGGGAGAAACATTAGGAGTACATTCAGTCATATGCTGATTTTTACCTCCGCTGAGGGGATTTTGTTTTTCTTTTTGTCTGTTTTTAAAATAACTAAAAAAGAAACAGCACTGAAGAACTGCACAGTGAGAGTATATATGGGAGACAGAACAAAGACTGGGGTAATCAGCTGATATGGAGCAGGTGTGGATAGAAAAGACTAGAAGGGAGCTAGGGGAAAAGAGACATGCACAAGGGGGCAACAGAGAGTAATTCAAGAAATACAAAACTGCATAGATATAACACAAAATAGAAAAGAGACCAATGAACAAGAAAATACAGACTAACATAAATCAAAGTGGAACTGAAAATTAAAAAGAAACTCAAACAGAAGTCCACGTGGGGAGAATCATAATACCCTCAGATAAAAAGATTGTATTTAGTTATTATAAGTTAGTCAGAAGCCCTACCTTGAAATATGATGCCAGCATCATATGGGGTTAATTTCCCTTTACCAATGACAGTGAAGCTGATCAGAGTTGAAGGAAAGATCATCAGATCGTCCACCAGGACAACCACTGAAAAAATCAACCCTAAGCTAAAGTGATTTAACCTAGGTCAAAGAATACTGATGAGTTAGAATGACTCAATCAACGTCTGGACTTAAATCCAAATGAGAATCGGTGGAAAAATTTAACCATTTCATTCACCCCACCCCGTTTGCTTAGGCTGCTGCAGTCATGTAAAGAGGAACAGAGGTTAAAAAAAAAGGGGGGGGGAAAAAACGGTCCTCTTAAGTGAATGAAAGAAAATTGGTTCTACAAATGGTTAATCTAGGGCTGGATTTAGAACAAATGCACATCAAACTTCTCATATTTTAACTTCTGTTTAGGAGTAACCCTCTTCTTCTTCTGCTACTTCTACAAATATTTTCATTTTTCTCTCTCATAAAATCTGTAAAAGATTGATAAGGTTTTATGATTGTGAATGTGACAAAATGGGTTTTCACAAACATATATATACTGACTTATGCTTTCAATTTTCTTTCAGGTATTTGACATTAGTGGAGTCGTTGCCAACTTATGGGGTTCATTATTATGAGGTTAAGGTTGGTCCTCTTTCGTGACTCATTGAAAATCACAAGTGTTACACCTTCAGTAGAATTAATCTGTATTTCGTTCCTGATAGGATAAACAAGGGATCCCTTGGTGGCTGGGAATAAGCTATAAGGGCATCGGTCAGTATGATCTGCAGGACAAATTAAAACCTCGTAAGGTAAGCTTGGCTGCTGAAACCTTTGTTTCTGCCTCACATATCAATCTGGGTGTGATGGTGGCATAGAGCAGGAGTGAGGATTGCTGCTGTTGCAAAAGAGTGAGGTGATTCACAAGCTGAGATTCATACGTCATGTTTTTTAGTTCCGCGAAATCTTGGCCTGAACTGAAGCAGACGAGGCCAGACTTGAAGCTAGTTCGTAACCTAAAAGAATCTGTCAGCTCCTTTCATTGAACCCTGTGAGTTTCAAAACGAAATGGAGAATCATACTAACAGAAAGAACTTGCTTTTCCTGCTTCATTAATAGTATTTTGATCTGTGAGCAGACATGAGAAACACCCGCCTGAGTTATCCTTCAGCTATGTTGTCCACTTCCTTTTTTTCCTCCTTTTAAAACTCTATTGCTCTGCATGAAGAAATCTCTGGCTGGTGCATTTCAAAGTTGTGCAAGAAATCAGCTAAACAGCATGCTTTAGAAAAGAGGAGGGAGTGAGGGAGTGATGTTGAAGAGAAAAGAGGGCTGGGCTTGGGGCATTTATTATGAATCTTCAGAGAATACCTGAAAAGACAAGTCAGGAGCTGACAAGAGCCAGAGTGAAGAATGTATTCAGGCTGACAGAGAAGCGATGGATTTAATCTTTTTTGAAAATTTACCCTGAACTTCTGCTTTACTGGTAAGACAGAAAATCACAATGTTTTTGTTATCTTATGACCTAATCTTGCACAAATTCTGTCTTTGAAAATATATGAACTCTATCTGTGTACTAGATTATTCTTTAGGCAAATTTGGGTGGAAAATAACCTGCAAACGCTTTGCTGTTTAGAAAGTATTTAATTCAGGTTTGGCTGAGACATGCAGTGAGTCAGCGACCCTAATGGGCTGTTCAGATCTGACAGTGAGCACCTGGTTGACAAGAGGTTGGACATGATGAGCCACGGAGAGTGGCTGTGTTGGCCATGAATCTTCCTGTAATGCTCCCTTGTGGCGTTTGTCTCACCCAAACACCTGCACCAGTGCAGACTTGGCAGCTCATAGCGTAATGATAGCTCATGATGGAGTCTGGCTTCTTGTAATGACTGGGAGGGAAACAGCCCAAGCACCAACTATTTTGTGTGCATTTTCTATTCACTAGAATGTTTAACACCAGTGATCTACACTAGTAGAGTTTAAACTCTAAACTTGTTGTGAAGTGAGCCAGAATATATGTATAAATATGTATAATATAATATCTTCCGGGTCACACATTGTTTTTTTCTTACAGCTCTACCAGTGGAAACAGCTGGAAAACTTGTACTTCCGTGAGAAAAAGTTTGCTGTAGAAGTTAATGATCCACACAGGTGAGCAGATTCATTGAAATGTTTGTTCAGGTTGATAAGACATACATTACTCACACTTTTGATTGGCCTCAGACTGATCAATATTTTCTGCATGTGTCAAATAATTACCAATGTAAAGAAATTTTCCTTTTTCAGAATTTCCAGCAAAGTTGGCTTAAAATTTTCATTTTGTTTTTTGGACTTATTGTAGGAGAGCAGTAACAAAACGTACGTTTGGGCAGACAGGGCTACTAATCCACACATGGTATGCCAGCCATTCTTTAATCAAGACCATATGGGTAATGGCCATTAGTCAGCATCAGTTTTACTTGGACAGAAAACAAAGCAAAGTAAGAAGCTGTTATGAGATATTAACATTTTTTAGAACCATTTATTTGCTTTGTTTACATTTTTTTCCATTTCAAATGTCCTCTTCATTTCTGAAGGCAAAACTAGGAACAGCTAGAAGTTTGGAAGAAATCGCCATGGAGCTCACTGAACACGGAGGAGCGAAAATGAACAGACTAGGAGATGTGGGGCTGAAAAATAACTGTATAACAGCTAGCAATGGAAGCCTGGTGTCTACAGGTTTGTATTATTGAATTTAGTCATGGGCAATACAAGTTTATACATATGGGGGGGAAATACAAATCAGGTCTGAGGTTTGCGTGACCTCATTAATGGCAGGGAAACTGGACAAATTTAATCAGAGTTATAACTGATTAGGGTAGACAATTCATTTTTCAAGGTGAACTGCTATACAACAAATTATATAGCTATTTCTTAGTTTTCTTACTTTATACACTCCAGATACATAGTACAGACAACTACTAAATAAGAGAATGTATTCACATTTTGGCCAGTAGTGCAGTACATGTAGGCTAATTCTAGCTCTATGGGTACAATGGATACAAGTATTTTTAGGGGAGTGAAAGTAAGGTGTATAAACATTAAAACCACTATACCGACCATCAATCATAGGGTCGATCACATCCTGCTGAGGTTGTATAGATGCCAGTAGTATGGCTCAATAAAATGGATGGGAATAATGAGGGCCTACCCTTTCCACTTGACCCCAAATCAATGCAGCTGTATTTAAACCTTTTTGAATAAAAGAACATCAAACAATACAGTAAGTTAAAATGTATTAGATGCTTTATTTTAAATCCATTGAGTTTTTATGTACAGTAGTAGAATAACGTTACCATACAAAAGCAACCCAAAAAGTATATGAAATCCAAGCAATTATTTTGCTAATTATGTTTTACGTTAAACGTTGTTCTGAATAGTTTAAAAAAAATCAGAAAATACAGTAAAGGTTAATTAAATCCTTTTATATTGCACTTTTTTTTATTAACACTATACAGTGCAGTAAGCAACTTAAGGTTAAAATGTTTGCCTAGGACTACACTGACATGTGGAATGAGATGTTAAAATTGAACTAACTTTTGCACCCAAATCCAAGAGAACTATTCCACTCAGTGAGTTGAACTCTACACACCCTGCCAGACCAGATAATCAGGGAGAGGATATGACACATATAAGTCAGCATGGGTTACAGTACTATTTTCATCTGCAGGTTCTGCAGACTCTGAAATGAGTGAAGAACAGAAGAAAGAAAAACTATCTGAGCTGAGAAAAAAAGAGCAGGAGCTCCAGGAAATTTTGGCTAAGAAAACAAAAGAGCTGAAGAAGATTTGCCTCAGAGAAGCGGTGAGAAATCCTTTTTTTCTATTACGGTACTGCTGCATTCAAACAATGAAGCATTTTTTTTCTCTGCTCAGCTCTTTTTATTAAATCATAGTTATTGCACAGGTGAGTTGATTTTCTATGTGTCGACTTGCGCTGCATTATAGTATAAAACTCTGTCTGGTTTTTATTTAGGAACTGACTGGAAAGCTGCCAAAAGAATACCCCCTCTCCTCAGGTGAAAGACCACCACAGGTCAGGCGGCGCGTTGGCACTGCTTTTAAATTGGATGACCTTTTCCCCTACCATGAGGTCTGTATTTTATTGGGGCACTGTAAACAAAGAGAAACATGTGTTTATCCTTTGGACCCATCTTACTTAAATTCACCTTAGCCAGTTTGTTAAATTTTACATATTTGTTTGAATTACGCACACACCCACACTAGTTTTTCAGTGAAAATAATTTAAGATAAAGAGGATAATTCACTATTCTGATAAGAAAGACAACCCTTAAGATTACTTCCAATGTTTAGGACCGCACCAAAAATATTCCAAATAACAGTAATGGATCTATTAGATTAATTTAGCTAAAGATAAAGATATTTAGTGTTTTTTTTTTTTTTTGTAGGATCCCTTTTTGAGGAATCTTGAGAGCAGATTTGCTCTCCAGCGAAAGATCGTTGAGGCGGCTAAGAAGCTCGCCAATGAGTCTGAGTTGTGCAAAACAGTCAAGAAAAAAAGAAGGAGAAACTGTCTGGATGCTATGCACAAACTCCAGCAGATAGAGGATGAGATGAACCAATATAGAATCAAGAAGGGGAAAAAGCCCACGCAGCGCGCCTCTGTGATTATTGCAGGTTTGGTGCAGGCTGACACATTTAATAGTGATGAGTAATCTACATTTGCAAAGTATATCAATTTATTTTCTGTCTCTGCAGATGAGCTTGCCAGGTCCAACTGCAGCTCTCTATCGAGTCTCCCACTGGATGATGGTGAGCAATTTGATACATTTTCATCATATTTGCTATGATACTGACAGGCTTGCTGCACATGCTTTATGTCAGGGGTCACCAACCTTTTTACGGATGAGGGCTACTTTAAGGTGACCCATGAACTGCAAGGGTCAGCGTTCACCAAAACTTTGTATATTATGAACATATTTTTATTGTTTCTGTTAACTTCCAAATTTCTTTTAGACATTTTCATTTTGAAATCTATAAATGCTTAAATTTCATATACCATTAATATGATGAAATTATCTATAAAAGATTTAAACAAGAAGAGCAACAGAATACAATAACATTTCAAACACAGCCCACTGGGAGTTGCTCTATTTTTAAGAAGACTCTGAGGGCACCCCATGTGGTCCTTGCGGGCCCCTTGGTGGCCGTGGGCACCGTGTTGGGGTTTAAGACATTTCAAAAAGTTTGATCAAATTTTTTGAATGCAAAAAACAAACAAAAAAAACAATTAGATCACTTATGTCTACATTCTGGACGAGTGTATGTATGTATGGATGCCTTCATGTATGTATGTATGTATGTATGTATGTATGTATGTATGTATGTATGTATGTATGTATGTATGTATGTATGTATGTATGTATGTATGTATGTATGTATGTATGTATGTATGTATGTATGTATGTATGTATGTATGTATGTATGTATGTATGGTTGGATGAATGGATGGATGGATGGATAGATGGATGGATGGATGGATGGATGGATGGATGGATGGATGGATGGATGGATGGATGGATGGATGGATGGACATTGACTCATTGAAAAAACTAATATCAAATTATACACAATTTAATACTGCATGGAAAATACTGATGTTAATAGTATAATGTTTAACTGTGTGTTTGTAGATGACTCTGACGGCGCAGGTCAAAGGCCACGTTCACGGTCAGTCCAAGGTTCCCCTCAGCTCAGTCCATTGCGATCACTTGGAACAGAATACGATGTGGAGAGACAGGGATCTTCTCCAGGAAACAATCACAAGGGCCATAGCAGGTAGGTAGAAAAATATTGATCACAGTTTGTTTTCTGTTTTTGTTTAAATTAGGTTTAACTATGCTGGGGAAGATGAACAATCTTCCAGGAGATAGTAACTGGAATGTAGTTTTTGTAGCTGAATGCAATTCATCTTTCATCAGAAGTACTTTCCTTAGGAAAGGTTTGGTTATTTTTGCTTTTTTTTAGGAAAAGAAACAACTCAAAAACAGCCATCTCATTTGTTGGTAGAACACAGAAGCATTTCTCCCAATACAAAGTGACCTAACCAAATTAACCGAACTCCACATATGCATGAATCAGCATAGGAGAGCAGCTCGTCAAACTGTTTTAAAGACCACTGCGTTAATATATTGGACAAAGAAAATAGATGGTTTGAGAAGGAATTCAAGGAAGACATTTATGTCAAACACAAACCAATTTTAAAAAGAGAAGGCTTCAGATTTTATTTTTTATAAACATACAATTCCAATTGTCAGTTTCTTGCATTTGACCAAACAGCTTTCAGTGATCCAGACCAACAAGGGCTCTAACAATGCCTTATTTCTTGGGGAGTCCAGTCTGCATGGGAACTTAAATTATATACTTATATTAAGTGGGGAGTGGAAAATTTGTGGTTAGGGCATAGAGCTTGGATTCCTGAGGTTGTGAGTCTGAAACCCACTCCCACAAAGGGCCACTCTGAGTCTCTGAGCAAGACCCTTAGTCCCTGATTACATTATATACGCAGACATTGCCAAACACCAAAAATGCTTGGAACTTCACCCTAGCTATGACAAAACCTAAAAGACAAAACATTTTTTTTTAGGTTTAAGTAGTTTCACAAGTTATTACTTGAATAGATGCTGACTGTTTCTTCTGGCAGATGTTTGAAGGTTTGTTGCATCTTGTTTGCAGCCTCATTCTTTTTCCCACCTCATATCCTTCTTTTTTTTTTTTAACACTGTACCTTTTCAGATTAGGCTTTGATGGCCTAGAGGTTCCCCATTCCTACCAGAATCAAAGAGAGGTCTCATCCACCAACAGCAGCCCCTATAAAACACTTCCTAGGCCTCCCAGAGATCCACGCAGCATGCCTCCCACCCCAGTTATGACCCGTAACGCCTACAGCAGCAGCCAGCTCAGGTCTGGTCTTTGATGCTGTGCATGTAACATTCCTTCCAGTCATAATTTCTCTAACTTGTATCCCCTCTTCTTTCCTAACTCTTCTCATAACATTTTCCGCCTAAATCATTAAATATCTTCCTATTTTAGGAATCATATTAAAGTTGGTAATCTTTCTCCAGGTCAGAAGGGTCTCCTCATTGCTTCAGACATCGCAGTGGAAGTCTGGAGTCTCAGCCTCGGCTGCGAAATGCCACAGACCCTGAGAAGCCTGTCTTTATCCTGTCACCATCCCATCGCAGTAACAGCACAGAGGTGTTAGAGGATTGCTCCTCCTACACTAGCCAGTCCAGCCTGGACTACTGTGGTGCAGCTAACTCCCACTACAGTACTCTGGACTCCCGTACCTTAACGATGCATCGTCTTCATAGAAAAGTGGAAGTGTATGGTAACACTGGAAGCATGCCCAACTTGGTCCAGCACCATTCTGGCTGCAATTATCAATGTGAGACCTCACCACACTATGCACCTAGTGCCTACTATGTTGCCAATTACGCCTGTCAGGACATTGAGCCGTATGCTAATGGGGCATATGTATATGAGAATGAAGTTGAAGGCCATTACAACGTAAACCCGTCCTACCAGATGAATGGCTACCATGGACATGACAGGTTCAGGCATTACAGTAGTGATGGGGCAGATAGTCTTTCACAGAATCCTTATGCGACGGTGAGGCCGCCAAGGAACAGAGAGGGCCCCAGAAATGAGCTCCTGGCTAAAAACATGCATAAGGCCTTGGTGGCTGAGCATCTGAGAGGCTGGTACCACCGGAGCAAAGGCCACCGTGAGGGTGGGAGAGGGTTGATGGCTGGATATGACTATGACAGCGGCTCGCAGCTCAGCCTGGGCTACCAAACAATGCCAGCAGCCTTTAGCCACTCAAGTAGAGCTACTTCTTTCTCCTCAGGTAAATGGTTTTATTTTTTTCATATTTCAAAAATTTTTGTTGTTGTGACCAAGTGGTGGGCCTAAAGCACTAAATCAGATTCACCTGTCAGAAGCAAGCTATAGTGACAAGCTTGTAGAAGAGTATCCACAATGTTTAACCTAAATTATTCAGTTTATAGAGTGTATTTATCAAATTCTAACAAAATGTACCATATGTTAACTTCTAAAAATTAAGAATTTTTAAAACCCTAAACCAAAACGCATCTTTTATACCATGAAATGTCCATATATTGGTATCCATACAATTATCTCTAGAAAAGAAAAATAATTCTTCTACAGTCAACTCCAAAAGTTAATTCTGAATTATTCATTAAACAAAATATATATCCTGAAAATTGTTCTAAGAATATGCTCCTTATTATGTACTTTTACCTTGTTATTAGTTTCTGTTACTGGAGTGAAGAAAGCTTGGTCATTCTCACTTTTTGAGAGCTGTCCTTCATAGATTGCTTTAAATCACCCTACAGCTTCTGAAGGTGGGGTTTAATTAGATTTGACTTTGCCCATGACTTTGCATTTATTCTCAGCCAGTCCTTAGTGAATACACAAGCATGCATTGAGTCATTGTAATGTTGCAGAATCCAGTTCTACGATAAACATTCAGCTTTAATTTTTGACGGATGGACTCACATTTTGTTCAAGCACCCTGCAGCTGTGTTTTTAGTAGGTTCTTCAAGGCATTTTACTGATCAACAAAACCTAGTCAAGGTTTTTGAAGATTGCATTAGCAATTTGGAGTCTGCTTTGAACCCTCAAAATTATAGGGGAGGATTTTTGCGAATTTTTGAAAAGGCTTGCCCCCTCTCCAATTTAAAGAAAAAATGCACATGCACATCCCGAGAGGAAATAAATAGTAAACACACAACAAGAGCATGCACAAGCCCATTTCTCCTAGTGCATGTTCTGTTTAAAAGTTGCAGTTTGCATCGCTCATACAAGCTTACTTTCCAGAAGAAGATTGGATATTTTTCCACTAAGTTAAGACTCACTACCGGTAAGTGAAAATGGGGACGAGCACGTTGTAGGACGGCCTTACGTTAACATATCACCAGAATGATTGACAATTAGAAGGACCGGTTATTTTTATGATCCACCTTCTTTAAAAATGCTGAGTAATAATATGAAGTATATTTTTAAATCAAAATTCTCTTTAGTTGTTTAAAAAGGACTAAATCTAAACAAGTCTTGTATTTGTGCACTTTATGAAACCCCATTTTGTATAAAGAGATACAGTCCATTCAGTTCAGTGTTTTAGAAGTCAGTTAAACACATTCCAGTTCAATTTTAGTTATTAAACAATGGTACATCTAGAAATATATCTTTTACTTCAGATGGATAAAATGTTTTCTATATAATTAACAAAAAAAAAAAAGAAAAAAGAAACACAACTCCAGGATTTTTATTCTCTACATCAGGCATCCCCAAAGTCGGTCCTCGAGGGCCGCTGTCCTGCAGGTTTTAGAGGTTTCCCTGCTCCAGCACAGCTTATTTACATTGATAGTAGATTAAAAGGCTTTTGCTGAACAGCAATCATCAGAATCACCTGTGCTAAAGCAGAGAAACCTCTAAAACCTGCAGGACAGCGGCCCTGGAGGACCGACTTTGGGGATCCCTGTTTTAGAGGTTTTCCTGCTCCAGCACAGCTCATTTACATTGATAGTTAATTAACAGGCTTTTGCTGAACTGCAATCATCGGAATCAGCTGTGCTAAAGCCGGGAAACCTCTAAAACCTGCAGGACAGCGGCCCTCGAGGACTGACTTTGGGGATGCCTGCTCTACATTAAAGGAAAGCATAGCTAAACATACAAATTCTGGCATGGTTGTTAAATCTAATTAATAAAAAATTTTCTTTATGTGTAGAGGAGAGAGAGAAGACAAAAATAAACCCAAAGTTATTTCTAGCAATAGCCCACCTGGTACCCCCCTCCAGGACAGTGTCACAGTCAAACCTTGTCTAGAAGTAGAAAGGGTGTTTTCCACCCTGTCTGGTTCACAGGAGGAGCTTTAAAGACTCTAGGAATCACTAGTAGACAAGCATGCAACTTTAAATGTGTTAAAATATTTTAATTCAATATCTTTCTCATAACAATTGTCTTCATATAGATTTGCGGACACCTTACACCTACTGTATAATGTTACACGTTGTGATTAAATTTAAATGTTCCCACTCAGCCTTCAGTAGGTCTGCGAATAAGATAAACAATCAAACCTTGAATATGGAGTCTAATTAGTTACTACTGGATTGTTATATTTACAGAGTAGTTAGAAATATGAATAAAAGGTACGTTTCAGCCTGAGTTGTGCTCCAAAAAAACTGTAACGTCTGCTGTGTCAAGCTGCGGCTTCATCTGAGTGTTTGTGTTTTATAATTGTTGTTTAGTGTCCTCAGCAGAGAGTGCAGGAAACTGGCGCAACCAGCTGGCCGTCGGCCTGACAGAGTTTGATACACCTGACGTATCCCAATACTCTCCTGCTGGAGCTCAAGCATCTTTGTACAACCGCAGTCCCACACACAGCAGGTGAGCACCGTATTTTAGTGTAGCTCTGAGCACTAATCAATCAGTCAATGTCTGATTATCATTGTTTAGCCCAGGTTATTTTTGAATTGTGTTCTGCTGGTTTAATAATCAGATCTGCAGATAAGTTGTTCCTTATAGGTTTTGTTATCTGTTTCTCTTCCTGCCTTCTTTTCCTCCCTGGCTTATGATTAATTCTCGAATGTGAAGATTTTCCTCTGAGAACAAGGAGTCTGAAACAAAGACTAAAAAATCTGAGTCAGTAGATGTGGTTGATGCTGAGGCCACTAGTACAGAAGAACCATCAGACAACCAAACTAGCACTTAAGGGTGAGACGGTTTATGTCATGTTGGTCATCACCATTCTGACATAATTTCACCATTCATGTGTCTTGCCCTTTAGTGAAATTAGACTCCATTTTCACATCATGGTTTGCTGTATTTGTTTTACCATCAAGCCCTTGAGTTTTACATTTACAATGAAATTTTTATTTCTTTATTAAGCTATTTATTAATTAGATATATACGGAGGGAAAAAAAAACAAGATACAGTAATAAGAAATTAGATTTAATGCACTATTGCTACCTCAATTGCTCTGCAACTGAATACATCTCTAAACATTCGTTTCACTGTTTCGAACTAATAATATTTAGTTTTAGAGATTTTTCTCCTCCTGACATGAACTAGATTGTATTTTTAGTCCAGGTCCTCAATACATAGCAGGAATCAAGTTTTTTTATTTTATTTTAAGATGGTCCAAATGCCAAAGTAGCACTAAAATATATTTTCAGTTTTTTTTTTTTTTTTTTACTATAAGCTCAATTTTAATAGTAAAATAGCCATTTATTAAAACTAAGATATGAAGGCCTAATGCACTTGCCAAGTTTACTTTTAACTACACACTTATGTCTGGAACAATGTTTTTTCTTAAATAAAATAAAGTATATTTGCATTTAGTAGATGTTTATTTAACAGTGTAGCACTCATAATGATAATAATAAGTAACCTTGAAGTTCTATGCTGAGAGATGATAAGCATCACATATCAGACCTGACATGGGAAATATGACAAAATTTTATAATGCTGGCACTGCACAAAACTTAAAACATGTATTTTTAGATTTTGATGTCATAGAATAGAGAGGGACTTATTTTGCCCGCGTTGTTTATAGTTACCCTGGTCGCTAGCCACATCATAAATGATCTGGTTTTGTTTGGACTTGCAGGTAAATTGTTCCTAACCTGGGTGTGACACCCTTCTCAGAGTCATAGGATAAAATAGCAATTTCAATTTAGCAGTTGACAACCTTCAGACAGAACAAAATTATTTTATTTTTTATACCATAATGCGATAATGTTACATATTTCCTTTAAACTGAATGTAGTGTAAAGCGCTTTGGTCAAGTCTCCTGATTTGAAAAGGTGCTATTTAAGTGCAGGCCACTTACCATTTACCATAAACATACATTTTGGTGAATTTTATTTCCACATCCATCTCATTTTTTCTCCAAAATGCCTTCTAGATATTTCTTATCTTAAAACATTGGAACAACAGTAGTTCTGACTTTTTCTTTTTTTCTTGCTTGTTCAGATTTCATCTTGATGGGAGCTACATGGGAATCCACTGAAGAGGACCAAAATGAACCAATGGACACAAACAAGCCACAGCCAGCAGCACATGGAGGGAAAGGAGCTTTAGACAGAACTTGTTGTTGTTGCCAGTGCAGTCTACGAAAATAGCAACATTTCTTAACATTTTGCGCAGAAAGGTGCACAGGGACCTCAAGCTAAAGACAGCTATGAACACCGTGATGACATTCTTGAATGGCTTCCCCATGTGCCTTGGATTGGATGAACTGAACAGGCAGATGAGGATGTGTCAAGATGTTGCACAATTAAACCGGATTCAAACCTAAATGTGTATTAACGACAAAACAGTCCCCCATATTTTAAAAGGAACTAGCTACTGCCTTATACAAAACAGTAGTTTATAGAAGGAAAGCAATCATCCTCTCCATCTCATGATCAAAATAACTAATATGTTCACATTTGTGACCTGAAAACAGCTGATTATATCCTAGGATTAGAATTTTTTACATGTTGAATTAGAATGTATCATTTTATTATGTCATATATCCATCTGTCATGTTGGTGCAGTTTCTGTTTAAAAAGCAAAAAAAAAAAAAAAAAAAACTGCCATGAAAAACATTTTCTCATCTTCATTTTCCCCCGGTTTTGTACAGTGAGTGTGTAGTTTTCTCTTGTTAGAAATTGTCATAAAAATATTTTTCATTTGGAGGTGAATAAATAAATGTGTGATACATAGATGGGTGTTGCCAGTTTTTAAAGACAAGAGGAACTGGTATTGAACAGGTTTGGTTAATTGTCAATGAGTCATTAAGTCCTTGAGAAATAGTTGAAGATTTTGGAACAGTTTCTATTTTCCAAGAAAATTATGGTAATAAAGATATAATTTTAGACTTAGTCATTGCACAAAAAACACAAGGTGAATCTTGACAACGAAATGTCGCTTTAGACCGCTTTATTAATCCCATGGGGGAATTCGTTTGAGCAGTACAGGAGACAAACAAACAAAAATAAAAATCTAATAACATAAAAAATAAGATGATTAAAAAAAGAAATGTGACAGGGAGCTTAAGAACAACATTAAAAATGTTTAAAAAAAACAAAGAGATGGTAAAAAGATAACACAGTTATCTGTTTTAGAAGAATTACGAAACAAAAAAACAAACCTGCCACCCTACATAGAATTTAAAAGTTGAATGACTGTTATTATTTTAAAAAATTACATAGCGGTTTGTTTTACAGGGAGGCATTACATAGCGGGGTCCTGAAGGCAAAAAAGAGAATGAATTTTTGAGAACGTGTTCTGCTGAAGAGAGGACCACTTTAGCTTATTTTAGAAAAAATCAACCCTCAACATCTCTGTCACAACTCTGACTGTTAGCTAACAAAAGAGAATCATGCAGCAAAGCCAGTATTTCATTGTGTGGGAGCAAAATTGGCTGCTTCTGTACCAGCACAACGGACTGGATTATAAAATCAACAGGTTTCTGAGAAGCTGGTCAAAAACAAAAGCACACCACTGTCTTAGTAGTTGGTCAATGTTGCCTTCACACTTGCAGTTAACCATCGTATCATCCAAGGAGGGAACATAAGAAGCGAAAGGGCATATCAGGAGCGGCATCTAATGCTCTAAGGCAAGACTGGAAAGCTGGTCTGTCACCGGGCCTCCATCAATGCACACCACATTAATTAATCTACCACACACCATCAGATCTGGCATCTGCTGAAAACACAACAGAGTGTTATCACATGGAGTAAAAAAACCTACATTTTGAGGCATACTTGCCTGGCTGCGTCCCCGCCAGAGTTCCTACAACTTTGTGTCCTGGTTTTGGTTCTGTTTAACTTTTCTTTTTGCGTTTTCATTGGTTTCATTTCTATTTTGTGTTATTCACTGACGTTTTCTGGTTTTCTCTATTTTGTTATTTTTGCCTCACTTGTCAAATTTTGGATTATTAAATCTGCAAGAAACCACTTCAACTTCCTTCTCT
The DNA here is from genome assembly GCF_016077235.1 of Cyprinodon tularosa. Lineage (NCBI taxonomy): Eukaryota > Metazoa > Chordata > Actinopteri > Cyprinodontiformes > Cyprinodontidae > Cyprinodon > Cyprinodon tularosa. The sequence continues at coordinate 1,456,727 of NW_024038657.1, read as the reverse complement.
GCATTTGCGCCCTCTAGAAACCTCGACACAACCTGACACTTTGCTATTGTTGACTTATCTCTAACTTAGAAGGGCTACTATTAGACTCTTTCTCACTGCCCTGCCTCTATAATAATATTTAGGTCTTCATTTAGCCAGGACAGTCCTATTGAGATACAGCATATCTTCATTTGAGGAGCTGTGGTCAAGATGACAGCATAGACAAAATCTGAAACGGCTTAAAGAATGAACATAACCCAAAAGTAAAAAAAAATTATATATTTTAAAGACAGTTTAATTTTTTGAAAGGGCCATCACAAGTCAAACACTAGTTAAAACACTTAAATATTTTTTTCAGTGTCATTTAAAATAATTAGAAGAAAGTGTCTTAAAGCAATGCGGTGTAACTTTAAGCCTATAAGAATGTTAAACCTGTAACTTTTAGGGCTGGTTACGTATTAGGTCAAGCTTCTGTTCCTTGCTCATTTCTTCACCTTTCGAGGGTTTTACCATAACAACACAATTCAGGGTAGGAGAGGAACTCTGGACTGCTGTGCTGAATTTGGACATCCTTCAGTCTTATGAACATCATTACTGGTCTCAAACGCACATGGCAAGTTTTCATGTGTCATACAGAGAACATGTCGCAGTACATATCACAAAATAATTTATTATTGTTAAACTCAACAGACCAAGAAGTAATTGAATTGCTTGTAAAGATACTTCTACAATCCTACATCATATGACCTAAAATATATCTGATCAGGTAAGGTTTTGTTGCTTCACAGCTAGTCTTTTCTTACTTAGCTCTCGTATTCCGACTGCTGTAAAGCAGCACTCTGGGACACATAATTCATTCTACAAATGATTCAATCCTCTCACGGTACATCTCTGAATGTTCAAGAGGAGAAGCCCCCACAGAGCATCAGTACACATACAAGTGTTGTATATTGACCTGAAAAATCATTTAAAATATCTCAAATTAATGAAATAGTGGGGTAAAACCTAATCCATCTCCTAACATAAGTAGCACATCAATAAGGTTGATTTGCAACTTATTTATTACAACAAACATTTTTTTTTTTTACCACTGAATGGCAGCATGGTTTGGTCACAGATCTCTTAGTCTAATGTAATTTGCCTAAACTATAGTGAATGTAAGACTGATCAAGATTCCTGAGGTTTCAGGTCTCTAAATTGTATGAAATTGTGTCAGTAGAGAACATACTTTTTCAACATCTTTGATAATGTGAGCATTCCATATTTCATATCTCAGACATGCTAATATGCCTGTGGCAATCAACATCTGATGTAATATTCATGCCTTGTCATCATTACAAGTTTTGCTCCGAAGTGCTGGAAATCTTTTAGCATTGAGGATTTCCCAAAACCAGACAGATTAGTTTGAAGCAGAAGCCCCACAAGATCATTCCTACTGTCTGATGAATCCATTTGTTTGTTTTGCAAAAATACAGCAGATTAATACAATGAACGTGTTATCCAAGAGTATCAGTCCTGATGATAAAGCAGTTTGGTTGTAATGTGAAGGGCCCAAGTAACAGGTTCCTATGCTGGTTGCATCTTGAAGAGCATCCAGATATAAAACTTTGCCAAGTCTGTTGAGAGTTGAATATGGGAGCAATTCAATTCAGTTTATTTATAAAGCGACAATTCACAAAACATGTAATCTCAAGGCACTTTACAATTCACCAGATCATACAATCAAACTGATTCAAAGTTTTCTAACTAATGAAAACCAGTTGATTGCATCAACTCCTTGACTCGAATGCACACTAAGCATGCTTGTAGCGACAGTGGAGAGGAAAAACTCCCTTTTAACAGGGAGAAACCTCCAGCAGAACCAGGCTCAGTGTGAGCGTCCATCTGCCGAGGCAACCTGGGGTTCAAGGAGACAGAAGCAGAGATACAAAAAGCAACTGTAAAATGCGGCCCCGTCCAGGAAACACACAGCCTGGCAAACGAGCTGCGAGCCAACTCCCATGTCAGAGGATGATGAGAGCACATTCAGCCAGTCACAGTCAGAAAAACAGGACTACACTGAAAAACAGGCCGATCTCCAACATCTATAAACAAAGGTGTTGATGGCAGCAGCTGAAAGGACACAAAGAGTTTTTATTTCTGCATATCTAAATGACAAAGGACAACCATTCAGTTTTGAAACTACAATGCTTTGGTTTAAGTTCCTCATTATTGCTCCAAAAAACAACAACCCCCCCCCCCCCCCCCCCCCCAAAAAAAAAAAAAAAAAAAAAAAAAAAAACATTTTACCCTTGTTCTAAAGTGTGTCTGAACAACTTGTTGTGTCATCTTATGAAATTCCAAATAATGCAATTCACACTCAACCCCCTCACAGGTTACAGATCAGGCGAATAAGGCCATTTATGTAGTTTGAGATATGCTCATAGCAGTGCAGAGATGGAAGTTAATTAAATTAATTATGTAGGTTTAAACACCCAACAACCAACCATTGTTACCTATCCACCTGAGCTTTGGCAACAAATTTGCTTTGACAAATAAAAAGATGGATCCGTCCGTGACACTGGTTAGCAGGAATTCTATGGTGTCATTTAGAAGTTGTGCAAACAGTAAATACTGTGAGGTTAACTGTTCAGAAAAGCATAAAAGGAAATACAAAAACTAACCAGATTGAAAAAATGTGAAATAAAAAGAATATCTACAATGCACCTTGAGGGAAAAAAAATAAACTTTTCTGCTCTCTAAGAGCCTCACAATAAAAAACCAAAATGTATTAGAGGGCCAACGATCTAGATCTTGCATGACATTAACCCTTTAAAACAAAACATAACTTTATCTAACATTTCACCTCTACCTTTGGAAAAAAGGAAAATAAAAAGGGAATGTTTCTTGGCTAACAATGTTCTCTGGTTTATAATTTGTCATATAGCACCCCAAAGGTTATGCCTTCACATGCGTTCCAGGAGAGTCTGTTTGCTGTGGAGTCCTCCCCCAGTGTCATCAAACTGGGCTTGTGTTAATGGACCACCTGCTGCTGTCATTTCCCCGCTTTCCTTTACTTGAAGCAGCTGTCATCCCAAAAGATCCTCATGACCGAGCCAGCTGGGTGGAATGTTTGCATGTCTCTCCTCTGCTTCAACTTTAAATATCTTCCACACGGTTCACAGCATTTAAATTTAGACAAGACATGAGGCAACGTATCTCAGGCTGAAGTCAGAGGCTTCTCGCTTTGCTCTGTGCTCAACTCCGGACTGAATAGAAACTACTCACCTCAACATCAGCTACAGAAAGAATCAATACATTGCAGGTATGTCTGAAATCAGAGACTGTGAGGATCTCAATGAGGAGGACATTGATGAAGATGCAATCCTGGCAATGCTTTCACCTGAGGAGCTAAAGGAGCTCCAGAGTGAGATGGACATCATTATTGCTCCAGATGACACTGTACCAGTGGGACAGAGACAGAAGGACCAGACAGAGAAACCTCCAACAGGATCGTTCGACCACAGATCGCTGGTTGATTATCTCTACTGGGAGAAAGAATCAAAACGTATGCTTGAAGAAGAAAGGGTCCCTGCTACCCTGCTGCCCAGTGAGGTAAGAGCTCAAACCCTTGTAGGTTACTTTAGCCGTAAGGTTGTAAAATGTAAGTCAGTGAAGGAAAATACCTTTGCAAAGCTTAATGTCTTGGTTTGTTTCTTTTAGAAAATCCTTCAGGAGGAGGCTGCAAAAAAAGAAAAAGAAGAGAACTCAGATACCAAATATGTCTATGAAGTGGTTGAAGAAATTATTGAGGAAGATGGGGCTGACTATCCAGATGGAGTGGAAATCATTGAGGAGATAATTGAAGAAATATATGAAGAAGATGAAGGGGAGATGGAAAAGAACAATGTGAATGACCTTAACAATGAAAGTAGTGAGAAAGTATATTTTAAACTCAAACCTGAAAAAGCAGATGAAGATGAAGAGCCTCCCAATAACTTAGAAAAATCAGCTGAAAATAACAAAGTGGACAGCCAGTCTGTTCCAGACACAAAGGTAGCCTCGGTTAACAATGAAGCTAAAGAGGAGAAAGTAAATAAAGAGTGCTCTGTCCCGCATGAGACTCAAGATACAAATGAAATCAATGATGACTTTCCAAAAAGAGAGCCACTAAAAGTGAACAAGTTAAAAATTCCAAAGTTGGCTTTTGATAATATCAAAATGACATCACGGCCATCAGGAAACGAGACAAACTTGGAGTCAACTCTTGACAAAATCCGTAATAACAATCCTTCTGTCACTGAGGTAAACCTGAACAACATTGAAAACATTCCCAAGGAGATGCTTTTGGACTACGTGAATGCCCTGAAAAAGAATAAACATGTAAAAACCTTCAGCATAGCCAACACAGGTGCTGATGAAAACATTGCATTCAGCCTGGCTAACATGCTTAGAGAAAACCGCAGCATCACAACTTTGAATATTGAGTCCAACTTCATAACTGGAAAGGGCATTGTCGCCATTATCCGCTGCCTCCAGTTCAATGAGACTCTGACAGAGCTGCGCTTTCACAATCAGAGACACATGTTAGGTCACCATGCAGAGATGGAGATCTCTCGTCTGCTCAAGGCAAACAACACCCTCCTGAAGATAGGCTACCACTTTGAGCTCCCTGGGCCCAGGATGGTGGTGACCAACCTCTTAACGCGGAACCTTGACCGTCAGAGGCAGCTGAGGAAGGAGGAACAGAGGCAGCAGCAGCTCAAAGAGCAGAAAGAAATGATGCAAATGTATGAGAACAGTCTCAATCTGCCTCCTGGTTTGCTTGAGATGTTGGGATATATACCGCCACTTGAGCTCCTACAGGAGCATGGACTTGTCCCTACCATACCAGAAGAGAACACCGTAGCTCAAACGACACATCAGAACAAGCAGCCAGAGCAACAAAAGAATCCAAAACGCAACAGCTTTCCCAAACAGCCTTGTGCAGAACCAGCAAACCCATTAAAAGACATTCAGTTGAAGAGAACTCCCAAGAAACGGGATCCTTTCCTGGACCTGGACCCAAAGGAGGACAGGAGAGCAGAGAACCCAAGTTTCCAACTGAGAAAGACTCCCAGAGTAAAAGACAGAGGAGCTAGAGAGACAGTGGAAGAAAAGGCCAACCTAAAGGATGTGATAAAGACTTTGAAACCCGTCCCTCGCAGAAGAGAACCTCCAAAAGTTGATCTCACACCTCGTGATGAGCTCCTAAATGAGATTAAAAAGAGCAATGTGGCATATCTCAAATCTGTGAGTACCCCAATCTATATGGCTATAGAGAAAGTTGATCAGAAGCACATGTTAGTTATTGTTGTGAATAGAGAACAGGTATTTAAGTTTATTACTTTAGTTTCTTTTTTCAACTGAAAATAATAGGGTCATCTTCAGGCACTACATAATTTCATCCAGTTTCCATACAATTTAAGAACAGGTATATATATAATTTTAAGTGAGGTTCAAGGACATTGTTAGTTTCCTTACCTATTGAACAGTATTGTGAGCTGCTTAGAAGAGTGTGGAAAACCCCAGAGCTATGGCAATTTTAAGGAAATATTCCTAATCAAACAACATCAAATGGCCAGATAGGAAAAAAATCATATTTCCATAAAAACACCTCAGTAATACAAACTTATAAACTCAGCTCCAAGTCCACAAGAAGTGGTTCAAACTTTTTGATTTAGGGTTGCACCATCATTTTGTTCAAACTAAACAAAGATGGTACGTTCCTGTATTTCCATATCCTCTCTCAAAGGATTCTCTTGCAACACAATCCTGTGTTATTTGATTTCACCACAATGATGATTTATTTTTTTTAATCTAATTTGATTATTTCTATAGCAATAAAAAGCAAACTGAGAGGGATTATATCTTTACAAAACCTATCATTAAAAAAAATCCAGATTATTCCTTCATAGAAAAGTGAACTATTTGTTCTTTTTTTTCTCACAGGTGCCACTCCCAAAAGTCCTGGAATCAAGTGAAACAAGTCTTCTCTGACTCCACCTCAGCTATGTTCTCACTGTTGAGTGTGTCTGTTGTACTGATACTTTATGTTGGTAAATTACCTGCACAGCCCAAAAGGGTGAAAAGCATCATTGCCACACAAGGAAAAAAAAAGAAGTTTTTGTTTCTCAGCTGTACTTTTTCACTGAAATGTTAGCCTTATAAACTCTTAATGGAATGTATTTAATGTTCAGCCACAAAACATACCTTATTGAATATATTTACCCTTTCAAAGTAGTTTAATATCCTAAAATAAAAAAAATTGTATACTTTAAGGATTATGTCTGTTAAGCACACAAAGGTCAATCTTGTATTGTGAAAAGATCTGCAAAATGCCTTTCGTAAAGTGTGAAAAATCGAATGTATTTGCTTAGTAAAAAAAGAAAGAAAAGGAAACATCTGGATTTTTTTTTCTTCTATGAAACCAGCATTGTATGAATGCGTGCAAAATACACATGTAGTTGGGCATATCTTTATTTTCTTATTAGATTTACTTGCTTTGGAAGATAAATCTACTTATTTTACAATTTTTCCCCTAATTTAGTCTGATAGTGAAAGTAGGTTTAACTTAACATAAATGATAAATTCCAGCTCTAAAAATTGACTTGAATTTAGTATCTAGATTATCATAAATAAATGTTAAATCTTTTAATGCTTCTGTAAATCAGATACTTACATATTGAAATATGATGTATAAACCAAGAGCAAGACTTGTTTATATATCTCTTTATTCACACCAAGACTGCAAATTATTCAATTTACACAAGACAAACAGTACTTATTTTTGGTGCTAGTAAATGTCATTGGTGTACAGTATTTTAAATAATGAAAAAGACAGATAAAAATTGCATTTGTAGCATCTCTCCTTCAGGCCTTCTGTAAACAAAACATGCATAGCCTTCAAAGTGCATTTTTGAGAAGCAAAACAACAGAACAAAACAAGCAGTACATCATAAATTTGTGTCAGATGACGGGCTTAATTGGACCGGACAGTAAAAAAAGGGAACAAGGTGTGTTCATTCAGGTGTTGCTGCCATTTCAAGCTTTCTTTATGCTAATATAAAAAAACAAAAAACAAAACAAAAAAAAACTGAGATACAACATGCAGACTTCATAGTTATATAATAGAGACTTTTGCCATTCATTTTTCAGTATTGCATAGCTGCGATTAGAGGATATATATATACTGAGGTCAGTTTGGCAACTTACTGACAACAGAGAAAAAAAAGGAAATATTTCTGTTATATTTGGTCAGGCAATAAAAGGGCATTTATCAACGATACAAACTGGTCTCAGATCAGTATTTATAAAGCTCCTCCAAACATGATTGCCATTAAACAACCACTAAGGTGGCTTTAAATCAGTGGCTCTCCAATGTCTACACACTCCTGATTTAGAACAACTATTTATCTATTCCATGATAAATAATTTCAACACTTTGGCCAAAAATGGTGTGACCATGAGTTGTGGATCCTGTTTCATCATATAATACGCTCTGTGAAAATACCAGACATTAGAAATGCTCTGTAGACCAGAGAAATAGAGAATAGAGGAGGTTGTTCTGACTTGTAGAACCCAAACAGTACTTGACAGATATTCCTGCAGCTTTCTGACCACTTCCCATTTTGTCTTTGTTAGTTTTGGAACTAATATCCACTCTCTAATGTGTGTCACTCTTTTCACATTACTTTTTCAATTATGACTGAAAATGTTACAATGTGACCTTTTGTGTTTGCTCCTTTCCTTATGAATACCTCTGTTAAATGACTTATTCTGACTCATTATTAGCTTTTCTGGGTTTAAAAAATAAGAAAAATAAAAAGAACAGCAGGTCAATTAGATATTTTAAATCCCTTATGTTTGACGTGTCTCCAAGAAGATGGAACACTTTAAAGTTTCAAAACAAGGGTGCACATATTTATGTGAGGATAACATTACAGCTTTTATTCTATTTTGCTATATTTTCCTACCAAAATGTGCTTTCGGGTTGAACTTTCCTGGATGTATATCAAATGAGGATTGGAAAAAAAATCTTGGGTTAATAATAGATTTGTTTATAGGATTGTGCACACCTTCTAGGGCCTCTGTAATTTCAGTTATAGTTTAATATGGGCCTATTAAGTGACATTATACATTGCAAATCTGAGGTAACAAACAAGGATAAAGCGTTTAGGAGTCATTTTCTTTTCTTAATTTTTCTAGTTTTCACGCATAATTTGGGAGGCGATTTTGGATTTTTGCACATAGCAATAAAAAAAAAAAAAACTTAAGTCATACGACTCACATCTTTCTGCTCACACAGCAATCTTTAACTGTACAGTTAATATTGTAAGGGTTATTAGAACTATCATACGATCTAAAACTAAAATGGAACAAAAGTGGGAAATGTAAATATTAGTAATTTTACATGTGCAAGGACTGAAAATATTGACTCTCAGGATAATGCTCTAACCATTTGAACCCTTCTTTATACACCTGCTTTCTTTGGCATTCAACTTGCTTAAAGATTACTCCTTCACTTTACTTTCAAAGAAATCTTGAATCTTGTTAATCTTGTCCTCCTGCTGGTCAAGAAGATCCATCAGCATGCCCATTGGGGTCTTCTTCAGCCCAACGCCTTCAATTTTGTTCTCTAGCCTGTTTTTAATGTTGCGCAATCTCAGAGATGCATGGATCAAGATAACTAAAACAAACAAACAAACAAACAAAAAAAAGATTAGAATGAATGCATTTTAGTCCGATATCTAAATTATCTGCATTGAAAACAAAACTATTGTTTGGAATATTCACATCAGTGGGGAAGTATATAGGTATAGGTTTTTATTTCCTTGACAGATACTGATTGCATGACATCAGGCAGCCAATGCGGTTCTGTCCAAATCAACAAGCCCTAGCAACCTGTCAACACAGCTAGCGGGCAGATCTCCTGGGATGTAATCAAACAGCTTTGTCTGTTTGCCAGAGTTATAGAGTTGCTGTGTTTACTGATGATAAAGTCTGCTAAAATCCTTTGGCTGATGTCCAGTTTATGCCTCAGGATGGAGAGAAAGTTCAGGAGTCTTAAGCACATCTTTTGAAGCTTTTATTTCTGTCACATCCTTTTATCTGGCAAATATAGTAGATAGTGTGTGTGTGTGTGTGTGTGGGAGGGTTCCAGTTCTGTTCTTAGATTATTTCCTTTTTCATTAAACTAAAAAAGTGTTCATGTGGAAACTAAAATGAGCCCCTCCAAACAGTAAGTTAATGATGTTATTAAACAACACTTGGCAAGCTAAAAGTGGCATATCTTTTCAGCGACTGATGGCAGGCTCTTTCCGAGCAGCTGCTCTGTCTCATATTAGATTATTGTGCTAACAATACTCCATAAATAGCAGAACAGCAAAAGCAGAACATTCTGTGCAGTAAGAAGCTTTTGAATATATATATATATATATATATATATATATATACACTATATTGCCAAAAGTATTTGCTCACCCATCCAAATGATTGGAATCAGGTGTTCCAATCACTTCCATGGCCACAGGTGTATAAATTCAAGCACCTAGGCATGCAGACTGTTTTTACAAACATTTGTGAAAGAATGGGTCGCTCTCAGGAGCTCAGTGAATTCCAGCGTGGAACTGTGATAGGATGCCACCTGTGCAACAAATCCAGTCGTGAAATTTCCTCGCTCCTAAATATTCCACAGTCAACTGTCAGCTGTATTATAAGAAAATGGAAGTGTTTGGGAACGACAGCAACTCAGCCACGAAGTGGTAGGCCACGTAAACTGACGGAGCGGGGTCAGCGGATGCTGAAGCGCATAGTGCGAAGAGGTCGCCAACTTTCTGCAGAGTCAATCACTACAGACCTCCAAACTTCATGTGGCCTTCAGATTAGCTCAAGAACAGTGCGCAGAGAGCTTCATGGAATGGGTTTCATGGTCGAGCAGCTGCATCCAAGCCATACATCACCAAGTGCAATGCAAAGCGTCGGATGCGGTGGTGTAAAGCACGCCGCCACTGGACTCTAGAGCAGTGGAGACGCGTTCTCTGGAGTGACGAATCGCGCTTCTCCATCTGGCAATCTGATGGACGGGTCTGGGTTTGGCGGTTGCCAGGAGAACGGTACTTGTCTGACTGCATTGTGCCAAGTGTAAAGTTTGGTGGAGGGGGGATTATGGTGTGGGGTTGTTTTTCAGGAGCTGGGCTTGGCCCCTTAGTTCCAGTGAAAGGAACTCTGAATGCTTCAGCATACCAAGACATTTTGGACAATTCCATGCTCCCAACTTTGTGGGAACAGTTTGGAGCTGGCCCCTTCCTCTTCCAACATGACTGTGCACCAGTGCACAAAGCAAGGTCCATAAAGACATGGATGACAGAGTCTGGTGTGGATGAACTTGACTGGCCTGCACAGAGTCCTGACCTCAACCCGATAGAACACCTTTGGGATGAATTAGAGCGGAGACTGAGAGCCAGGCCTTCTCGTCCAACATCAGTGTGCGACCTCACAAATGCGCTTCTGGAAGAATGGTCAAAAATTCCCATAAACACACTCCTAAACCTTGTGGACAGCCTTCCCAGAAGAGTTGAAGCTGTTCTAGCTGCAAAGGGTGGACCGACGTCATATTGAACCCTATGGATTAGGAACGGGATGTCACTTAAGCTCATATGTGAGTCAAGGCAGGTGAGCAAATACTTTTGGCAATATAGTGTATATATATGTGTGTGTGTGTGTGTGTGCATAGGGTATTTACTATTGCTGCTCGTTTTGCAAATGTGCAAAACTATTTGATCAAAATATTTCAGCTAACTTTCAGAATACCTTCTGTAAAAAAAAAAAAATGTGACAGTTACCTCAGTTTAATTCGACTACATTTCATATCTACTATATAAATAATAACAATATCTATCTCTTTAAACAAACTCTGGCAGATTTAAATCCTTAGAGGAATTGTAGATTGTGACAATAGATCACACTCCCACATAGTGAGACTTACGCAGTAAAGGAAAAGTGATTCCGAAGATGAAGACCATGACACCTCCACACAGTGAGAGCAGAAAGTAGCTGGTGGCCATGACCCCGATCACAAACAGAGTGGGGTTCTTCCTCTTGAAGTTCTTGATTATGGCCTTGTTCTCCCCGGCCCAAACGGAACCAGCGAAGACCAACGAAACTACAGTACCACCCAGAAACATGCCAAAGGGATTCAGGAACCTGGAAAACAAAACAAAAAAACCGCTGTATGAAACATGAATGTATGGCAACTGTAAAACTGAAAGCTCTGCATCAATATTTAATATTTCAAAGCAAAGTCGACAGTAAGAATATTAACACATTTATATTTAGTTAAAAACTGTCTAAATATTTTACTGTAATGCAAAAAAAAAAAGAAAAAAAAAGCTGCATATCCGGGATGGGCGTGTGGAAAAACTGACGGATGCTAGTAGCATGCTATTAGCTACTGCAGCTAAGACTTACCCCACAAAGAGAAAGACAATCAAGACTACGATGAAATAATTAGTCTGGTAATACATCAAATTGCTGATCATTCTATCGTTCCACTTGGTTAAATCTCCAAACTCTGGTTTGGAGAACCTGTCCGCTCCGGGAAAGAAGTCACTCCACGGTCTGAGAGGAGCGAGCTCCATTTTGGCTGCCATGACTTCAGCTCAGCGTGTTATAAAAAAAAATAAAAAATCAAAACAATACTGTTTTGGACGGGTCAGCTGTTCTCTGCTCTCTATACAGAGCATACTAGAAGCAACTCTCGCGAGATCAGTCAAAAAAATATGAACCTTCTTCTTCAACTAAAGGTGCATTTACCGCCACCTACCAGACTGGAGTGTGGTTTCAAAATGAACCCGTGCTGTACAACGCGTAGCATGGGTTAAAACTGAATGGAAAGGAAATAAAAACGACAAGAAAATTGGACAACTAAAGGTTTGCTGACATTGTAGAAATAAGAACTCGACAAATTACATTTAACGAGAAACAAAAACCAACATATTATTTTTTTCTTACAAAGAAAGGAAATAACGTTATGATAACGGAATTTTACTTTTACTCCGGTCCCATTTGCTCCATATAAATAAACGTGTCACAAAAATGTATCAATTTTACCGTTCTTTACATGCAAAAGCGCATGAAAACATGTCACCATATAAATCTAATTGTTGTTTCATGTATATTATGCAGCTCAGTAAGATTTAATCTGGAAAAATAATGATTTACAGCATCCTGGTGCCATGTGTATTTTAAAGGCAAATGAAAAGCAACAGCGTTATATTTTCTGGATTAGACCCCAAAGTACGGAAGCTCCAGTCGAATATTTTCCAACTTCCGTCAATATTCTTCTTCTTCTTCTTTTCTATCATGGTGGATCGCAAGCAACTTTAAGGTGCATACCGCCACCTACTGTATATGAGTGTGTAGCAACATTACTTTACATCAAATTCTATTTTTTAATTTTGTATTTTGTAGATGAATGAATAATGCTTTCCTTAATCTGTGAATATCCTATATATTTCCTTAATTTCCCAATATTTCTTTAAGACTCCATTCTTGGCCTGCCCTTCCAACCATCCTTGTCAATTTCTCCCTTTCATGTTCATAAGTTTTACAGTTAATCAGTACGTCTTACATTTTCTTTTTCTCGACATCCTTCACATTTATCATTATTTTTCCTGCCTATTAAATATAAAATTTCATTTAAATAGGTATGACCCACTCTTAATCTGATGATTATTACTTCTTCCCTTCAGTTTCTCTCATTAATGATTCTATTTAATACTGATTTTTGTACCTTATATAATCCTCTTCCTTTCTTATCTTCATTTAATCTCTTTTGCCAAATTATTTACCTTCCCTTTTCCCAAAAGGAATTGTAATTGTTATTGTTCCCTCTGAAGCCCTTTTTGCTAATATATCTGCTTTTTCACTGCCTTTTGCACCTTCATGGTCTGGAACCCAACATAACCAAATATCAATACCACCCCTATATAATCTAAATAGACTGTGCTTGATTTCTAATACTAAATATTTTCTATCATTTCGGTCTCCCTGAATACTTTCTAAAACTGCTTTGGAATCTGTACATACCACCACCCTGTCTGTCTAACCTCCTCTACCCATTGTAAGCTTAGTATAATTGCCACAGACCATCAATATATTTCAGTTCATTTTCTCAATATATAACAACAGTAAAGCGCAGGAAGCAACAGTACCCTCTAGTGTCATAAAGTGTGAACTGCAGCGCGCTGCGCAGCTTTGACGCCCCTGAACACCGCGCAGCCTGAATCGAGGACATGGGACCTTGAAAGTATGGCGGATGCCGAGGAGCCGTAAGTCTCAATGAGCAATAAATATGAATTTATCATCGACATAAAACAGACATATTCGCATAAATACCCCTTTTTACCGTCTCATTTCCAGGGAGAAGAAAAGAAGGCGATTTGAGGACCTGACTGAGAAGTTAGTGACGAATGCTAAATAAAGGTCTCTGACTGGCGGCAGGTTTGCGTTGCACTGTGAGCAGCGACTGCTAGGCCAGCAGACATGGAAACATAAAACATGTTGGCTAAGAGCTGCAGCTTCGCTAACGTTATTAGCTAGTAGAGCTAATAACTGCTTGGCAGATCTGCAAGTGCTTCTTAGCTGCAAGCATGCTATGAGGATGTTTTCAAAACAGCACCATTAGCCTACTGAGATTAAATGCTAATTATTAACTAGGCCCTTTTCTCCCATGTTTATACTGCTTGATTACTAGATTTCTATTTTTTGTTATTAAAGGATGCAGGTGGTTTACTGAAGTTCAACATCTAAATGATGTTCCTGCAATTTAACCCCTTCCACTGAATTTCCCTAGTCATTTATTAGGTGGATTTTCTTGCAGTTCTTATTGTAGAAACATCATTTTCTTTGTGGCCAGTTTGATGCAAAGTGCTGATTTCAGCCTTGATGCTTCAGCAGAAGGGGTTTAGATCCTGCTCCTCTTTAATGCACTGATTCTGCTCCTTCATTTACATCTAAATGACAAAATAGTATCAGCCATCCTTTTCTGATCATTTTTTTAACTATTAGTCAGTCAAAATCATGTAAATATTTTTTTTCCATTTACTTTAATCAGCTTAATGATTAGTATTTTGTCTGATCAGTCCTCTAACTAGAGTAGATGTAAATTGAAACCAATCAAGATTTCTCTAAGTCTTTTAAACCTTTGGCTGTAAATTGGAGAATTTTTCCAAAAAATTACAGCAAGTATTTTGTAGATTAATTAAAATTCTGGCCGAAGCCTTCCTGTGTTTGGTTTGCTTGTCATCTGCATGTATGCATGTTTTTTTTCCCCATATAGATTTGGTGTCTAAAAACTGCACGGACTGATCCACTTACCCTTTAGGTGCAAGTTTATGCATGCATGCATGTATGTAATGGAGATTTGATCGGTAACAGCCCACTGATCTCTAAAGTTAGTTACCCTCCTTTAAGGAGTAAGAAATTATTGTTTTTGCTGTGTTTTGCATCCAGAATGGCTGTTGACAGTGGACACGGAGATAGCGGCTGCGACTGGGAGGGTCGCTGGAATCATGTGAAGAAGTTTTTGGAGAGGCCGGGTCCCTTCACCCATCCTGACTTTGAGCCTAGCACCGAGGTAATCATAGTGAAAATGTGTGGAAATGCTCACAAATGTTCAGACATACCAAGCTTTATGTACAACTTTGTTTCAAATCAGTCTCTGCAGTTTTTATTGGAGACTTGTAAGATTCTGGTCATTGGTGCAGGAGGACTTGGATGTGAACTTCTTAAAAATCTGGTAAGTAAATAGCTTTTATCTTTCCAATAATGACATGTTCTGTCTGGACCTTTTCAGATATATTGTTATATGAAAGGGCTTTTCTTTATAGGCTCTGTCAGGGTTTCGCCTTATTCATGTGGTAGACATGGATACCATTGATGTGTCAAATCTCAACAGGCAATTTCTTTTCAGGTTGGTTTTACCTCTATATTTAAAAAAAACAGTTAAAAGTCATTCTTAACCTTAACAGCAGAACAGAATAAAATAAAAAGAACTGTACTGCAAAACATTTGTATTTCTTTTAGGTTTTCCAATGAAATGCATGCATTTTAGTGGAAACGTAAAGATTTCCTAACCATTTTCAAGACATTTGATTTAGATATCTATTAGGTCTGGATCAGTATTTTAAAAAGAACACATAATATGTAAAAAATATTTGCTCCCTCCCTCACTAGGTTGCTTTCTGAACAAAATGGTTTATCCAGTTTGCCCCATGTTGCATTAATAAGATGTTAACGTTCTGTTATGTGAAGGCCCAAAGACGTTGGAAGACCAAAGGCACATGTGGCTGCTGATTTCATCAACAGTCGTATCGCAGGGTGTAAAGTCGTCCCGTATCCTTCACCCGTCATCCCTAAAGATAAAACCACTTAATGTTTATTTAATTATGTGCTCCTTGCTTGTATGTTACTGTTTTTCCTTAGCGATGGCACGCAGTCACTTTAAAAAGATTCAAGACTTTAATGATTCCTTCTACAGGCGTAAGTGAATTTATGTCTCATAATCTTAGCAGATCATTTTCATAAGTAAGTGGTTTCATTTTGAGCTGTTTGTCTTTGCAGAGTTTCACATCATTGTCTGTGGACTTGACTCCATTATTGCAAGACGCTGGATAAATGGAATGCTGGTGGGATATAAGTGGAAGAGAGAATAAAATACGTCTCTTTTTTTATTTTTATTTTTTACATTAGCTGCTGTTCTTTGTGAAGAGATTTAGCTTACCATGTTTGGTGATTACTTGTGGATCTCTAGATATCGCTCTTGAGCTATGATGAAGGAGTCCTGGATCCTAGCTCCATCATCCCCCTCATTGATGGGGGGACAGAGGGCTTTAAAGGAAATGCCCGCGTCATCCTGCCTGGCATGACGGCCTGTATTGATTGCACTCTGGAGCTTTACCCACCACAGGTAAACCACTCAGTGTTCCCCTTCTAGCTTCACTTTATACATCTTCTTTGAAAAGCCTTTTGATCTGCTTTGAGAATAAGCCCATTCCCAAAAATGATTGGCCTGATAAGTAAAGGTGTCTAAAAAGCTTTAAAATAAGTTCATCAACATAATCCCACACTGAAAAATGAAGGCCATTTTAAAAACTGAGATTTTAGGACTTTTACTTAATAGGAATTTTTTTATAAAATAAACATACTTAAATAAGCTCATGCACTATACAGGGTTTTTCTGGGATTTTTAGGCATGAAGGAGAAGCACAGGGGGTCGGTTTGCACAGACGTGCGAAAAGTGCAGAAAAGTTATTAATGCGACAGTGCTATGCTGTCTCCATTTTCAACCATTTAGCACTTTAGATTATTATTAGATCATTATTATAATTAAAATGTTGTTGATTATTGAGGCTTTATGATTATGTGACACATTCAGCTTTACAACCATAACCACCAGCAGGCATGTCTTTATTTTCCTGTATGTAATTAGAGGCAAAATAATTTCTAGAGTCACAATTTCATGAAAAAAAAAACAAAAAAAAAAAAAACATATTTGATACTATTGCTGAAAATAGAGATGGAAATATGCATTACTATTAAAACCTATTTTTGGACGCATTTTTTCAGCAATAATACATACATTGATTGTGCAATACATTGAGCATGGATAATTCATCCAACTGGACAAATATGTCATAAAAATGCAAAGTGATAACTCCTGCCACACGAAAATGTAGAATAAAGTAATATTACTCACACTTGATATTTTGATGATATTAGCAATTAATATATGTAGTACATCTAGTATCTGTTAGAAACTAGTTTCCTATGATGTTTTTTGCATGTTTATTGCCTCTGTTTAAATCATTTTACTTTTTAGTTGTTTCTTTTCTAATTACTTTGTCTTCCTGTCTTTGGGGGAGGGGCTTAGCTTGATATAAAAAAAATGTTAGTAAAACTAATGTTGGTAAAAAATCTTCCTACTCTTTAGTGAAATGAAAAAGTAAATATAGTATAAAGGGGTTTGTAAGATTTTCTACTGCAGTGAACAGATTAATTTACCAGCTGCAATTAGTGAGGAGAATTCTATTGGCAGAATTTAGTTACTGTTCGGTTTTTACTAATTAAGAAGAATCTGGACAGCCCAGGTACTGCTTTCGTTTCAATAAAAATTCAAAGATTGTGAACTTTAAAGTTTAAATATAAATGTGTCATTACTTTCAGACTGAGGAGAAATGTCTAGTGTAAAGTGAGGCGGGCCTGCTGTAGGTTTTCGTCCAAATAAAAGTTTAAAGAAACAAATCAGAAGAGGAAAATTTTGGAAAAAAAACATTATCTTGCGAAACGAAACAAAAAAAACATGACCCTCAACTTCCTGCAATGAATTGTGTTCACTTTTTCATGCTTAGATAAATTTCCCCATGTGTACGATTGCATCCATGCCGAGGCTACCTGAACACTGCATTGAATACGTCAGAATCTTACAGTGGCCCAAAGATGGACCTTTTGGAGGTTTGCTGACATACTTCTACAATTTCAAAGATTTCATGATGCTATGAAAATGACTGAGTTGGTATAAACGTTTCCACCCTTGGCTTTGTTCTAAACTAGACACGAGTTTAGACGGAGACAATCCAGAACACATCCAGTGGGTGTTTGAGAGATCACAGGAAAGGGCAGCAGAGTTTAGCATCACAGGAGTTACCTACAGACTCACGCAAGGTGAAGATGGGAATTATAACACCTTAAATCCTACAGTGCTAATTTGCCGTATCACCTCTTCTTATTTTTGTCGGAGCTGATGGAATTAAACTCACAGGGGGTTCTTGTGTTGCAGGAGTTGTGAAGAGGATTATTCCTGCTGTGGCATCAACTAACGCTGTAATCGCTGGTATGAAACTTCAGTTTTTAAAGCTACTATGTGCAACAGTGTTTAGGACATTATTGATAATGGATCCAGCCTTTTAGGAAATAATTACCATGCCTATCGGTCTAACTTTGTGTTTGCAGTGACATTTTGAATTTAACAGCTTTGTCTTACATTTTTTTTGTTTTTTTCTTTAAGTTATAACTTTCTCAGTAACATATTGTCTTCAGACTACAAACAAATGCATCTTAATTCATCTGCAAACTGGTCTCTGTTGGAATAGTAAAGGAGAAACAGATTCATTTTTTTATTAGGACACAATCGTTGAGTGCTATCAGTTTCATTTCTCTGAGGTCTGGTTTTTTGGCTGGGTTTAGACGGTCAGAGATGTCCGTATCTTAAATGATTATATGTTTGTCATTATGAGCTATTAAGACAGTTTTCAAATTTTCTCTTAATTTTTACATTTGCATAGTTTACAGGACATTTTGTATAGCCTTCAATTTAAAGTGCATTTTTCCTTCTCACATGTGTTTCATCCCCATTTAGCAGTGATGCATCAGTGCATTAGGACTGATGATGGTTTTGAAGTGATGATGGCCTCATTAAAAATATAATCTTCCCGGCTCCTTTTTCTGGCCTTGTTACTGTCTGAATTGGTGTCTTTTCTAAAATGGATTGGCATGCTTCAGGAGATCCCGTCAGGTTACTGATTTATTTTTAAACAGGTATTAGCTGATCAGGTCCATAATTTTAAGTTTTAGACGAAAGAGAGGCTCCAAAAAAAGCAGCAAAGCAGGATAGATGAGGGAGCTTGAGGGAGGGGAAAAAAAGCGTCCGCCTTCACCAAGAGCAGGAAGGAAGATCATTTCATCGACTGATGATGAGTTCATCATCAGCTATCATCTTGGCATTAATATCCACTTTACTATTTTTCTAAAAAAAAAAAAAAAAAAAAAAAAGTTATTTGTGAGTTTATACTGTTTGTACTTTACAATGAAGTGGGGCATAATGTCTTTAAGGCTTTCATTAAATGCCCTGTTAAAACTTTCTGCCTAATGCTTTAATCTTTGTTATCAGGGGAAGGAAAATCAATTATATTCACCTTTTCTTTCAATAATCTTGGTTTTGCTCTTTACAGCTGCCTGTGCAACAGAGGTCTTTAAAATTGCTACAAGGTTTGTAATAGAAACGTCTTTCTTTCAAGGTTTTTCTCCCATTGCGGGTATGAATTATTGTCAGATCTGTCCTTTCAGTGCATATATTCCCTTGAATAACTACCTGGTCTTTAATGACGTGGATGGACTATACACCTACACCTTTGAAGCCGAAAGAAAGGTTTGTGTTTTTCTTTTTTTTTTTACTAACTGTAGCGTGCTCACAGTTTCCATGCAGAGAATAATGGTCATTATTTTAAAACATCTTTCTTTGACAGGAAAATTGTACAGCATGCAGTCAGGTACCTCAGGACCTCCAGTTCCCTCCCTCTGCCAAATTACAGGAGGTTTTAGAGTACCTGACGGAGACGGCCTCCTTGTGAGTTCTAAAAACTGAACCAATTGCTGATTTAAAGAAAAAATCTGATCACTTTTAACGATTAATCTATTTTTTTCCTCTCAGACAAATGAAATCACCTGCCATCACAACAACACTCGAAGGAAAGAACAAGACCTTGTATCTGCAGGTAACTGTCTAAAATGTAGACGGCAGCAACAAAATTTTAGTTTGTATTAAAACAGATTTTATATTATTATTGCAGTCTGTAAAATCCATTGAAGAACGAACAAGACCAAACCTCTGCAAAACTTTAAAAGGTATACAAATATATGTTTCTTTGTTGTTTATTATTATTATTATTTTTTATTTTTTTAATTTGCAATTAAATTATAATTACAGATTGTTTTTATTTTGCTCCAATGCAGAACTGGGCTTGTCAGATGGTCAGGAAATAGCTGTTGCTGATGTCACCACCCCCCAAACGGTTCTGTTCAAGCTCAACTTCACCGCTTAAGCAAAGAACAGATTAAACTACTATGATGCATCTGAAAGTGAACTGGATGTTTAATCATGGCTGTTGCAGTTGCACATTTGACATTAGGATGTAATTAAGGCGAGTAGGTTTTCAATTTGAAACATTTATTTTGTTGTTTGAACATGAAATCAGATGTTTTTGTAAAACTGTTTACTTCTATTTGTCATGTTTAGAGTCGGATTGTATCTATTGTCTGTCATTCGAATAATCATGTACGTAACCTCCATCCTAATAAAGTTTTATCATGAGAAATTGCTTTAGTTGTTTTTTTTCACCTATAATTCATACAGTTTTATTTATTCGAAAGTGTCCCTTTTTATGTTAAAATACCTCATTATGCTCTTGCATATTTTCACTCTTTCAATGCACAATAACTGACAATCTTAATTCATGTAAACTCAAGACATCTGCTGTCATTTATGCCTCTTAGTCTGACAGACGGCAACTGGAGCTTCTATCTGCATTTCTGCCACTCATATGTTATCAAGTTTAATCTATATATATTTTTAAAATGTGGGGCTTTAGCCTTCAGTTAGTACTGTTATGTCTAAAGCACATCTTAGGCCAAATATAGAATAATGGTATTTAAAGCAAGGGCAGATGCATAGGCCCATATCAACAGTATAGGTTGCCAGAATGCACTAAAACTGATCAGCTTCAGTTCAATTCAAAGTTCACAAAAATGTGATTTCCACTCATGCATAGCTTTTTATGAATAGGAAGATAATAAATACTAACTGAAATGAACTAAAATGCATCAAAATGCATAAATTCTAGAGTAACTGTGGTGTAGCACTGATTTTCACAATTATTGTAAAATAATATTAGAATATTTATTGAGGTAATTTTTTTTTCACTACCACAGAATAAAATGGCTGAAATTATAGGATAGATTTTCTTTCTAGAAATGTTCAGTGAGATAACATATGTCACCCATTTAATTAGTGTAAATAAGAATATTAAAATTCAAAAAGTCAAACTTGGTACAATGATATTTTGAGCATCAAATCCAGTCCCTGTGCTTTGGACTTGGATTCGATTAGCTTTCCACTCTTCCTCTGGACTCTTTAAGACCTCGATTTCCAGATAACTTGCAGCTCTGATTCTTACCCCTAGAAAGTTAATTTGGCATTCCCTTAAATAAAGAGGTGATTCCCTATTGTTTATGCACCTTTCTCTGAATCTAGATGAAAATACATTATTTCTCACAAATCTTCAGTTTTGGGAACTGAGAATTTGAGTGAAGTTTAGGATAAACTATAAATCATATCTCGGTCTTTTGTTTACATTTTATCACTGCTGCACTTTAAGGAATGGAAATGTCTTGAGAGCTGCACTAAACGAAATTTCCTTTTGTATGCAGCCTGTGTATAAAATGACAATAAATTTTGTCTAAGTCATGTTTATATTGTATGCTTCAGACAACAGAATGTAAGTCAGATCTCTTATTTGAATTTTACTTTATATATTATATTCACTCATATCATTCCAGCTGAGCAAATAGCTAGTTATCCATTCTTCTCTGCCTCATTCGTTTCATGACCTGTACATTGAATGAAAGGAAGCATAGAAAGAAATAAACAGTCATTTTTTGGGTCAAATATGTGTTTGGAGTTTTTTTTTAAAGGCCACCAGCACAAACAGCTTTAAAACATTAATCCTCAACATCTGTCAACCTGTCCACAATTTTAAGTGGATATGTAAAAAAGCAGTTCATGCAAAGCATAATTAAATATACAAAGGAAATGTATTTTTGTGTAAATCAGAAAAATAAAACGCTGTCTGCACATTTATAGTCAATCTTTATTTCCAGTGGTCTTTCACTGAGGAATAAGCATGATCCTTTTTTATTTCTTGACTTAATAGTATAACTTTATTTTATAGTTTATGCTTATACATTTTTTTAACTAATTAAAATTTGAATTAATTTCAAATAATAAATAACAAAAATGAGACGGATGTTGAGTTAAATAAAAAGGGGTTAGTCTGCATGGCTAGTGTGCATGTCAACACTTCCTATAAGCTTCTTAAGGCACTAATGAAAGTGGTTGCTTATTGTCCAGAAGACAGATGGTTTCTATCTTGATTAAGTTTTAATTTTCCCCTTGGATGGAACTGACAGACTTTTCTGCTTCTGTCATAAACAAGCGTCTTTCTTTCATTGCTTCCCGTCTAAATGCTACCTCCAGGGTGACTCCTGGGACCAGAGCGGATCTGTGAGAGTGCTATTTTTTTTCTCTCCTGAGCTGACTTTTTGATTCTGTCAGCTGCTCTTTGTTTCGGAAAAGGCTGGAGCACCTTTGATTATTTATTTACATCATACTATTTGATATTCTTCAACTTTAAGGGATAATACCACATAAATGGAGATAAGTATTAATGCAACCTTGTTTTTCTCCTGAACCGTGCTCTTGATTTTTACATAGGCAGACTGATGGGAACTCCTGAAAAGCCTTACCATGCATATAAATAAGAGACAAGGCTCAAGTAAGTAAAAAGCAATGAGTATCGGCACTATTAAAATATAGATATACAGGAGATTATATATGGAGTTTTTAAACCTCAGTAACACAGTTGCACTAATCTATGTTTGTTTGCCAAAAGGAAAAAACATAGAAATATTCCTGTTTCTACAAACTGTATGCCACTGATAATGTCCATAAACACAATGTTTATTTAACTTGTGAGTTTTAAGGGATTACAGCATTACTTGATAATTGTGAGAGAAATTAGGGTTACAGGTAATAAGTAATAAATAAAACTGCCTCAAGGAAACCTACACTCTCTGATTTTTTTCACATCATGCTCCATTTTTTGTGTGACTCATCTGGAATATAATTTTATATAAAACAGCTACGACTGCAAAGATCTACACAGCTGAAAGGAAAGTATGACTCAGAAATGACTTTAGGTCTGGGTCTTGTCATCTTCAAATCTACTCTCTAATTGTTTTTTTTTGTGTTGTTGTTGTACAATCTAATGCTCTCACATCTAGGTGGAATGGTATTGGAGGCATATCATTTCCAGGGGAAATACAGCTTTATGCATATAGTTCAGATCTGCTTGTTTAATTTAACAATTGTGAATAAATATTTATTTGTCTTCTGTGTAGGTAATATGAAGACGATCAAATTGAAACAATTACTCTCGGGGTTCATTTTGCTCGGTGTAGTAAACCTAAGCATCCAGCAAGTGTCCAGTGGCAACCAAAGCTCTCGAGGACCGAGAAGTAAGCATCAGCCCCTCTCAGACCACTCATACACCCAGTGGGACTCATTAGTTCTCCTGGTCAAAGGCCTGCTGACTTGAAGCAGAGCTCAATTGAAGCAAAAACATCTTCAGACCTGTAAAACATCTTTTATGAGGCCAAAAGTTACAACATGTCAAATACATACAGATAATGAGATTACTGCTAATACTGTGCAGTTGAATCTCAATGTGTTTAAAATATCATGAAAATGTTTACTCATTTTTTTTTTAGTCCCTGCAGGCTTCCTCTATTTTATTTTAAAAAATGTATCTGTTGAAAAGCAATGGCTGACTTTCAGTTGTCCATTTTTATTTTTTTATTGCTTTTGTCAGATTCAAGTTATTTCTGTGAACAGTGATTTCTTTGAAACACACACACACATATAGGTATACAAATATATATATATGTGTATGTATTCTTCATGTATCCTATTCACTCAGTTACAATTTTAGAATAGACTGATATATCAGACCCATTAAAAACTCGTTTTATGACAGATATGTGGGTTTTATAAAGAAGTACATTTGTTACCTGCTCAAAGGCTATTCTTTTCAAAGAGTACATTATTTAAGACAATTTAACCTGTACTTAAACTGCATTTTCTAATTAATCAAAGTTCACCATAAAATTAGGATTTACGTTCTGAAATATATATATATTTTAAATGTTTAGATTGACTGATCTTTATTGTAATATCCAAAATGACAACGTTTGCCTGTTATTTAATGTCTGTGAATCGAAAGACATTTTTTTGACCTAACTGGTATATGTTACTTAGGTGCCCTTTTTACGAAATACTTTTTAACTATAATTTGTTAAAGTTTTAACTTCTACTTAAGTTAAAGCATGCTGCTGAAGTAGTGGTGTCCTTACCTGAGTAAAATCTCTGTTGTCCTCTGATTTCTGGTGATCACCTGCAGCATGTAGTCAAAATAAGAGCTGAAGTGTTACATTTTATTCCACTAGGTGGTGCTTAAGCTCTAACAATAACAAATCAAATTAAATCAAATCAAATTTATTTGTATAGCCCTTTACAATAGCCAAATGGTACCCAAAGTGCTTTACAACAAAGCCATAAAACAATACATAACACATACATATGTGTTATGTATTGTACACATACATAAAACATAGAGATACAATTAAAAGTGCTGTAGTGGTGCAGCGCTTCAGGACATTAAAAGCCTTCCAGAGGTGCATAGAAAGGAGCACACAGAAAGAGGACATCTAAGAGACAGCATTATCCTAGTCAGAATTAAATGCTAATTTAAAAAAGTGGGTTTTAAGCTTTTTTTTTTTTTTTTTTTTAAGTCTGAGATCAGTAGTGGTGCGGTATAACAAGAGCTCCAAGTAATTGATACATTGTTTTCTTACTGGCTAATGAAAATAATGTTATTTGTTTATCATTTTTAGAAATCATCACTGATTAAAGATAGGACAGTGTTCATATCTACTGAGACAAAAGGAAGTTTTTCAAGTGAAAGGCTAGATGGGATCTCTGATGACTGTTGGATGGGCACACAAAAAACAAAAGCTTTAAACAATTACTACAGGAGTTTTTTTTTTTTTTTTTTTTTTTACCATTTTCCCTTTAGTGGTGCCACTGTTGCAATAGTGAATGTTTGATCCTGTGCTAATTCTTTTCCATTGTGCATTTCTTCTCAGGATCATCACAGGAGAGGACAGGGATTTGTGAAGTGGTTACTGCTCATCGCTGCTGCAATAAAAACAAGATTGAAGAGCGCTCTCAAACAGTCAAGTGTTCTTGCTTCCCAGGACAGGTAGCTGGGACAACAAGGGCACTGCCCTCTTGTGTTGAAGGTAAAGTTACAGAAAACACCTCGTCTCTTAAAGAATAAATATTTTGTTATGACATGAAAGTACCATCTGTCAAAGTTAGGTCACATTCACCAAAGGTGGCTGATTCCAAGGCTTTTAAAGCCCAAAGAAGCATGACATCTGATTGGGATATTTTTTATTTTTTCAAACAACTCATCTTTTATTTTTTTTGGAAGCTTGAATTGGAAAAGTGACCTTCTGCTCTTTTTTCCCTTTAGCTTCCATTGTGCGTCAGAAATGGTGGTGTAAAATGGAGCCCTGTCTGCAGGGGGAGGAGTGTCGAGTTCTCCCTGACCTCACTGGTTGGTCATGCATCTCAGGGAACAAAGTGAAGACCACAAAGGTGAGGAGGGGCCCAGCATTAGTCTGAGTCACAGTTCGATTCATCCATCCATCCAGCTGTTAGTGTTACCCGCTAGATTCCTCAGAAGGTTGTGGAGGTGCTGGGGCATATCGTGGCTGACAGTGGGCAAGAGCTGAAGCACACCTTGAATAGTTTGCCAATCCAAAATAGCCATTCAATTCAAGTTTATTTTTATTGCAGCGATACGATAGCCATCCAGATTGTCTCAAGACGCAACACAGAAGTCTCTGCCCAAGCTCCCTGGAGCGTGCACTGAGGAAAAGAAATCAAGGGAAAGACACACACACACACAAAAAATCTGCCTTTTAACAGGAGGAAACCTTGAATGCTGCCAAGCTTTTTACAGATGGGATAGCGGGTGGAGGACTGATATGCATGAAGTGAGCCAGATATCCATGCAAACGGAAAAGAAAAAAAGTGACAGAAGAAGGAGATAGAGGGAGAGATCAAAAAGGCAAACCCATTTATTCATACCAACGTCACATTGGAGTTAGCCAAACTATTGTCTGCATACATGATCAATTCTGATGTTGCATTGCATTTACAAGAATGAAAATGGATAAAACTGGGAGAGCCAGCATCCAGAGTATTAATTATGGAACAGCTGAGTGGGCATACAGTGTGCTTATGAGGTTACTGTTGGAAGGATAAACAGAGCAATGAGGCAGATAACTGTGTCACAGATGACAGTCATTTACATTAGGGGTCGGTATGTGGGCACACTATAGAACAGATCTCATTAGCGAAATGGAAAGAAATGGAAAAACAGCCGTACACAATACAAAACAGGGAATATCATTACATTTCAGTATTTTATAGAAAAATACCTCTTTTTGTTGACTTATTTTATATGTCTTAAAACTTCATTTTGATGGATTCCACAATAAAGTGCAAGAACGGCTCCATTGGCTGTATCTAACCTCTTTCTCTTGCCAGATTTAGTGCGCTCAGAAAACCTAATTCTATAAGCTGGTGAATGATGGGGCCAAGAGGACAAACAGGAAATAAGCTGTGAACTAATTCAGCACACTAAAACCCATGTAATTAAATCTGACGGCCAAAGGAAAACCCCACCGCTTTTAGAAATGCGCTGTCTGTGAAGTTGGCTTTTTGTTGAACTGTTTTTTATACATTATTCATGGCAGGGGGGAATCATTTTACAGTGAAAGTGGGGCAGGTAGGCAACGGAAGCATGCCGAAAAAGATCAATGAACTCAGTACAGCCACAACACTGTAATCTTTAACAAAGGAAAAGCAGAACAGGATTCAGTTGTCTTTTACTGAAGGAAGGAGGATAACCTTTGGCTTAGAACAATTCATCCAAAAATATTCAGAAATCATAAGTGAAAAGAAAAAAAAAAAAGGAAAAATACATTAAACACAAATCCTACACCGTATAAAAAAAACCCCAAAGAAAATAAATCAAGGAGAACTTTGTGCCATAAAACATTTCCTTCTGCCTTACTCTGATGACAGGAAAAAAAAAAAAAAAAAAAAATCACTGTTACTTTAGAGAAAATGGTTTCACACCAAACCAATAGCCAATCAGTCTGATTTCTGGAGAGGATCACCCCGAAGTGGAACCAAACCAGGGAATAGAGGATGTGACTTAAGAGCAGGGCTTATACATAGAATTAAAAAGAAGAGAAAAAAAAGAAGAGAAAAAAGATATATAGAGAATGCACCCTAAAGCTGCTTCTGTGTTATCAATTTCCTTTTAAGGAAAAGCTGTATGATAACATATTTTTTTGGTTATGTTTATTTAGTTTCTTTTTCTAGTGAAGTATTAGGGGAATTTTGACCAAAGTTACAGAGGTCTTCATTGCAAAGGAGTGCCTATAAGGAGGCAATAAGTGAAAGGTTAGAATAAAGGTGTGATTAAGCAAAAAATGAAAAAGACTTTGGTATAGAGTTCATACTGCTGTGGGCCAACAATTTTTAACATTACTTTAAGGATAAAACATTTAATTTGGCTTGAATTCATACTTTGCAATGACTTCTTCTGCACTACAAATAAAAAGGATCATATTCAGGACAAAGTTATGGCAAATATCTGAAATCATGCAGTGAAACTAGTTGCAATTAAAGGTGGAGATAATGATGGTGGCTGAGGTCAGCTTTGATAGTCAAACTCAAGTATTTTGCAATGGGGTTGCTTTTTAGTTAGCAACACCCGCAGTAACCTTTCTTGCAGTATTTTTAAGCTTCTGCGGGATGTTCCCTGTGTAATCTGGCTTGTTTTGTGTTTATCACTGATCAAAAATAATGCAAACCTGGCCTGCCAAGCCACAGAGGGATGAGATGGGGAAGGAGCACCTCCAACTCAGATCTGTAAGGGTGATAACACCCTATAAAAGCAATTTAATCGCTTGATAACAGGCCAAGCAAATACACTATATTGCCAAAAGTATTTGCTCACCCATCCAAATTATTGGAATCAGGTGTTCCAATCACTTCCATGGCCACAGGTGTATAAATTCAAGCACCTAGGCATGCAGACTGTTTTTACAAACATTTGTGAAAGAATGGGTCGCTCTCAGGAGCTCAGTGAATTCCAGCGTGGAACTGTGATAGGATGCCACCTGTGCAACAAATCCAGTCGTGAAATTTCCTCGCTCCTAAATATTCCACAGTCAACTGTCAGCTGTATTATAAGAAAATGGAAGTGTTTGGGAACGACAGCAACTCAGCCACGAAGTGGTAGGCCACGTAAACTGACGGAGCGGGGTCAGCGGATGCTGACGCGCATAGTGCGAAGAGGTCGCCAACTTTCTGCAGAGTCAATCACTACAGACCTCCAAACTTCATGTGGCCTTCAGATTAGCTCAAGAACAGTGCGCAGAGAGCTTCAAGGAATGGGTTTCCATGGTCGAGCAGCTGCATCCAAGCCATACATCACCAAGTGCAATGCAAAGCGTCGGATGCGGTGGTGTAAAGCACGCCGCCACTGGACTCTAGAGCAGTGGAGACGCGTTCTCTGGAGTGACGAATCGCGCTTCTCCATCTGGCAATCTGATGGACGGGTCTGGGTTTGGCGGTTGCCAGGAGAACGGTACTTGTCTGACTGCATTGTGCCAAGTGTAAAGTTTGGTGGAGGGGGGATTATGGTGGGGGGTTGTTTTTCAGGAGCTGGGCTTGGCCCCTTAGTTCCAGTGAAAGGAACTCTGAATGCTTCAGCATACCAAGACATTTTGGACAATTCCATGCTCCCAACTTTGTGGGAACAGTTTGGAGCTGGCCCCTTCCGCTTCCAACATGACTGTGCACCAGTGCACAAAGCAAGGTCCATAAAGACATGGATGACAGAGTCTGGTGTGGATGAACTTGACTGGCCTGCACAGAGTCCTGACCTCAACCCGATAGAACACCTTTGGGATGAATTAGAGCGGAGACTGAGAGCCAGGCCTTCTCGTCCAACATCAGTGTGCGACCTCACAAATGCGCTTCTGGAAGAATGGTCAAAAATTCCCATAAACACACTCCTAAACCTTGTGGACAGCCTTCCCAGAAGAGTTGAAGCTGTTCTAGCTGCAAAGGGTGGACCGACGTCATATTGAACCCTATGGATTAGGAACGGGATGTCACTTAAGCTCATATGTGAGTCAAGGCAGGTGAGCAAATACTTTTGGCAATATAGTGTATCTCGCCTCTTTTTCATAGGGGTTGATTGATGATAATACTGAGCCAGCCTGACTTCTTTCTTTTTTTCATTTTGCCAAAGCTCGTTTTGTAATGGAGACTTTATACTTTACTCACCAAACTTCAGTAAATTGAGATCAGGTAAAAACTTGTAAATATAAAATATACACGGAAAACCTTTGAAAAGTAAAGGCAAAGAGGAAACCATGTGAACAGGGAATTTTCTTATGACCACAATCGATTCCATTTTTCTTGAAAAACTTAGTTTGATTCATTGGAATGCTTTGGATAGATTTTCTCCAAAATAGATTTCTTCCTGGTTTGTTCCACTGTCTCTTGTTGAGTCCACTTCTAGCCACTGGCAATGTTTTATTAATAGTTTTTTGTTGAGCAAAACCAAAGAAATTTTCTGAGGGTTGTGGAAACCAGACACAGCTGAGAATCTAAAATGTTTGAGAGCAGTTTTTAAAAAAAAACAAATCAGATGTAGTTAGGAGACTTTCTGTTTATTTTAAGACAGAAGGAGTTTGGTTCCTTATAGAAGAACTGCCTTTTTTTTTTTTTTTTCATAAAACTTTTTGCACCAGAGGATTCTTTTAAGATTTATCTATGAGATGTTTAAAGTTAGTTCATGAACCTGTCTCTGTGTTGAGTCTCTGGCTACTATAAATGGAAAATCATAATATTTTGGGCTGGTGTATAGAGAAAAATAAGACAAAAAGTTCTGCTTTGAAATTTTCCAACAATCTAATTAAGCCCCCAATGAAAAATTCCCTAGCTCTTTTTTATAATCTCAATGTCAGTAAACACTCATAATCCAGTGTGACACTTTATCTACCAGTTCAAAGTATTTGTCCAGCAGTCCCTGCAAGCTGTTGTCGAAATATCAGCATCTTAACATCTAAATCCTTTTAAAAGTGTGTTATGAACTGCTTTACAATAAAGGACATAATTTAAGATCTTATTAACCAGTTAATTATTATTATATTTATAAACTGAACCATGTGAACTTAAGAGGGAATGTGTTTCCTAACATTTGCAAAATACATTTACAGATTTATTGCTAAGAATACTGAATAAAGCAGCTTTGAAGAGTGCATTGCTCTGCATGTGAAAAAAATAAACTTCTTAGCCAGAGATAGTTTAGCTTTTCAAGCCAGACCTCAAGTTTAAACCCAGTTTTATTATCTGGACAGGGAAAGATTTGGTACAAAGATAGAAATAGATTTATTTTGAATGTCTGAATAGGAATGATTTTAGTAGACAAATGTCACTAAAAACATTTTAATACTTCTTAAAATATTTCATTTCACTTTCCAGATTCCCTCATAAGTTGTGTTTGTGATATTTGAAGTGAATCACTAATAGAGTAGAACTTAAATTTTATTTTTCTTTACATTGTATGCATGTGATCTATTAAGCTTTAGCCAAAACAATAAAATGAAGTATAAAACATGAGTATTGTCACAATAGTGATTTCAGTCAAAATCTGTAGAAAAGCTTCTCTGTCCAATAGTCTTACAAGGATCACCATTGTAAGTTTTTTTTCATTCCTTCTTTATAAAGAGTTATCCATTTTTGATAGTTTCTGTTTTATTACATGGAGTCGTGCACTTACTGTCAAGGTTATGTTAAGGTTTTAGATGACCCAAATACAGAGATGATGAGGCAGAGATAAGTTTAGCTGATATATTTGAGGTTCCAGAGGCAACAAAGGCAAAAATCCAGGAACAAAATAAGAAACCAAAAAACCAGGGGACGCCAGGAATAAAGAACACACAGGGAGCAAACTGTGGAGCAACAGGAAACCTGCAATGAGAAAGATTGGTGTATATATGAGGAACAGAACAAATTAAGGGCTAATGAGCTGATGTGGGGCAGGTGTGGATAGAAGGGAGCTGGGGGGGGGCAGAGACAGGCACAAGGGGGAAACAGAAAGTAACTCAAGAATCACAATACTGCTTAAAATAACTAGAAAACAACTTCAGTGACACAAAATGAAAGAGAAACAGTTATCAGGAAAACAGAATGTAAATGTAAAATGTACACACAATTATTTGTCCACAAAGAGCAGGATCATTACACTTACTAGCATATGGATAAGTTTACCACCTATAACACATTATCTCTTGGTAGACTTCAGCTTCCATAGTTTATAGAAACTTGAGTCTAAGCTATGCTTTGATGATTGCTTGAAACTGGACATAGAAACCTGTGAATATCACACTAAAATAACCAACACATTTCAACACATTGAGCTTTCCTCTGTGTCAAAAAATACAAATCTATTTTCTCCTGAACAAAAAGTAAAGAAGCACTAACATTTTCCTTTGATATTTGTTTTTAGGTGGCACGGTAGCAAGACAGAAGCTTCTGGAAAAGAATTAAATTCTCACCTGACATGCTGGAGTCAACTTCAGACAAAGCAGAGGAAAAAAAATAACGGCTATTAAATTAAATACCTCTTGGCTTGGCATAAAAACTGCAGAAACTCACTATTTAATTTTCATGTTCTTTGAACAGTTTTATTTTGTGTTAATCCTCCATAGAGAACACTCTATTAAATTCAAGTAAAGATTAAATGATGAAGTTTTTTTTTTTTCCAATCCAAACAGCTTCTGCTAAAGTCTTTGTTTCTGTGCTTAAAATGCAGGGCACACTGTGATGCGCTCAATCAAGGTTTGGACCGAGCTGCTGGCAGACCCTTAAAAAGAGATTCTGTGGATTTTTCAGGTGGCAGAAAGTGAACCCAGTATGTGCCTCATGAGTCGCTGCTGCTTAAAGCAGCAGACCGCAAATACTAAGAAATTTATGATTACATGGTGTAGCAATTGTAGTCAGTGCTGTCCCTTACTCTTAGCTTCCTAACGAGGTCAGGTCCCTTTAGACTAGTCCTTACCTCAAAGAATCACTCTCACACATTCACATACTCAAGCACATGCATACAAAGGCAGTTTTTTACTCCAGTGGTCACAAGCCACCACCTGCAAGGATTTGATGGCATGCACACAAGCATGAAGTCCTGACGCAAAACAAGGACTGTTTGAAATGCTAATCATCAGTAGAAAGAAGCAGAAAAAAAAAAAGAAAAGTAGGTTCTTAACTGTAGACAGTCTTTACACCAAGCTGTTTTGTTTGTCTCTCTAAACTGAGAGCACCCATGGAGGAGATTCTTCTTATAGTAATGATTTAAAACACTGGCGTTTTCCTGCCTAGGAGCGAATCGTCGCCTCTAACAGAGCAGAATGTTTATTACCACTTAATCAGTTGTGCTTTTAATATGCATAATGCACATATTCCTCCTGGACTCATCCTGATTGCTTCTCTTTTATCTCTTGAAAAACCAAGCATTTTTACCTTCGTGAAAATATTTTTTTTCACCCTTTTTTAAATAGCACAAATTTAGCAGCTGCAAATCACTTCATTTTAGGCATCATGCTTGTATGAAGGCCACATGCTGCGGTGGCTGAAAGCACCTGAATTTTAAGCAGCTTTCTCAACATCACACAATTATCCATTATAATTGTCTCAGTTCAGACAAGATCTTTTTTCGGGCTATCAGATCATTCAAGAATTTTTGCAGGATTTGCTTTGTAAACATTGAAGTTAGAATTACTGTACCATTTGCTATTTGAAGAACTGTGAATGTTGATCATATTAATCATATAACTCCAGGATGGTGACCAAATGTTTGTGCCTACCCTAAAACAGGGAGGTGACTGAGTGTAAAGTACATTTTGCACGACAGAGTTTCTGTCAAATGTCACATAAAGGCTAAACTTGGCTAAAGCTTGAGGCACTGCTGAAGCATTTGGGTTAAAAGATGTTTGAACTGAGCTGAACATGTGTTTTGCTTATGTAGAAGGTATTTCAGTAAAGGTTGGCAAGTACATAAGTGAGTATGCCATTTATAATTATAAAATTCTTAATCTAAAAAAAATTAAACAAGAGTAGAAACATTATATATATATATAGACTCAGCCACATTAGTCATTACCAGAAAAAAAAACTTAAATATTGCATCCCAAGGGACAGATTTTAAACATGTTAAGTTAGAAGCCCATCTTTGACTGTTTAAATGAATCTAAATAGAAAAGATATGATATAGTTTAAAGGGACAGCAATGCATTTTTGACTTGATGACCTTCTTTAAGACTGTAATAATACAGAAAGGTCCATATACAGTGTCGCCAAAGGTATTTACATACTTTTACTTTACATTTTAAGTGATTAGACACATTTTAATATCAAACAAGTTAATCCACATATGCCATTTTTCTAATGATCATAAACCACATTAGGAAAAACGAGTTAAACAGAGCCTGACTGAAAACATGAAGCGTTTGATTTAAATTAAGAACTGGTAATATGTAATTATCATCTATTAGTCTTGAAATGGTTTCCAAGGGGAATTCAGTGGATCATAGGGGAATCCATTATTCTGATCTATCCTTATTTTATTTAAAGGAACCTGGAACAACATTTAAACCAACTCAACCCTCAATTGTTTCATTTAGGATCAAACTGTGTCTTCCAATACATGTAAAGTAAATCTAGCAAAGAAATTAAAGATACCAACAATCACCCAAATGTGGTTGTATGATGCTGCTATTTGAGCACCTGAACAGCTTAAAGGAGAGCATCCTCTGACTACACTAAAACAATTTATCATGATCTTAAACCTGGAATTTGACCAAAAAACAGAAATAAAGCACAAATCCTAAAGAAAAAAAATATTTTTTTTACTACAATTATTTAAAATAAAAAAATTATTATTGTGACTTAGGCTTGGGGACTCTGCGTGTCTGTTGAAAGGGAAGCCTTTCTGATATGTAACATTAAAACTTACTTTAAAGAGAAAAGAAGTCAAGCATTTCAAAACTGTACTAGATAACACTACTGAAGCATTAAACCCACTACTCACATTACTGTGGTTGACTGTATCAAAGGCAGATGAAAGATCTCATAAAGCTAAAACAGCATGGTCCCTTGAGTTTGCAGAAAATATGAAATGGTGCATGACCTTAAGTGCTGAATTTTCTGTGGGATATTTCTTTTGGAAAGCTTTAGTCTTACCTATTTCTAAATGTATCCATACCCTGTTAATCATCTTAGGGTTTAGGAGCCAATCCCAGCAAACAAAGGTTTATTCTGGACAAGACTCCAAAAAAAAATAAAAAAGGCAGAAAGAGAAAAACTGCAATACAGTAATACAAAAAATCTTCAAAATATC
This sequence comes from Cyprinodon tularosa, assembly GCF_016077235.1. Classification (NCBI taxonomy): domain Eukaryota; kingdom Metazoa; phylum Chordata; class Actinopteri; order Cyprinodontiformes; family Cyprinodontidae; genus Cyprinodon; species Cyprinodon tularosa. The sequence goes on along the minus strand of NW_024038657.1, from coordinate 1,422,504 downwards.
AGTCAATTAGGTGAAGCAGTAACACACTGTTCTGTGTTCTGCTGCACAATGCGATGGATGATATTATATTATGGAAGGTTTATAATGTTTCAGGGCACTTTCTCAGTACCTATACATTAGCATATGAGAAAGTGCGCTGAAACATTATGCTTTTTTTGCAGGGGAATGAGACAAAGGTTATTATAGAGCTGCTTTTTTAATGGACTAAGACGTCAACATCACTCAATTAGACAGATATAAGAACACTTCATTGTTTTTTCTTTTAACTTTTACTATGAAAAACACCTTTCCTTTTGTCATTTTCTTTGTAATCTCTGTTGTGGGCAAAATGCTGTTTACATGTTTTTATTGGTTAGCATGACAAAAAAAACGCAGTTCTTGTAGTAATGATCTGTAAATCATAAAATCTTTTGAATTGTCCAACTTTTCATTTCAGTATTTTTGTTCGACTGAGAAAAAAACACATTTAGAATTATTTTCTTCATGCCAAAGAGAGTGAATTTAATTAAAACAGTTGCAATTAAATTTGAACTCATACAATTTTTTATATTTAGGCCTTAGTTTGCCGGTCATCCAGAGCGCATTCACAGGTTGCACTTGTTCCTCATTTAGAACTGCTACAGCCTTATTCCTTATGGTAAGAAATTAATCTCCTCATTCAAAAATAGTCACAAAATATGACAGTGGAAGTTTGAAATAAAATCAGATTGATGGTGGAATTTTGTCATCATTGTGTCTCCCAGAAGAAGCAATGAATTATGAGCTGTGAGTTACCCAAAGTATCAACAGCACAGGTACCAAGAATTGTGGTTTACATAATTTTGTGTTGCATATCAGTTTATTCCACACCTGTTTGGAAATTTCCAGGGGTGCTAATTATAGCAGAGGTTGCTACAATATTGCAAGTAAATTAAACTGCTGGATAATATTCCTTTTAGTCCCTGCAGTTCATAAAATGCCTGTGTCCCACTCTTCCTCGATGAGATGTTTTATATGTAGGATTCCTCTGAAATGCAAAGTTAATTGAACCTAAAGGTCCAGTGATTCCACTACTATTTTTAATGCTTGAAAGGATTTTGCCATGTAAACTTTGAAAAGGTCAGAAGCTCATGAGCTAAAACTTTACAGAATCTGAATACGAGGTGAAGCCAATGTAAATGTTTGATCAAAGGCTTAATTCAATATATTTTTTTTCTGTTTACTTTTAGACAAATCTCTTTACTTATATGTACATGCATGTATGTACTTTAGCTGTCATGCCTGTAACTTTTGGAATAATAGTCTGTGAATCACATAGAGTGGATGGAGTTATCTTTATTCTTACTTTTTTTAAATTAAGAATTCTTTTAATGCAATAAAGGGTAATCTTTTAACATTCAGGGGGCTTTTGTCAGTGTTGCCATCCTCAGATATGTGTTTTAGCCCCAAAAATACTCAGGACCATCACACTGTTTTTTTTTTTTCTTAAGGTGGTTTGAAGCATTCAAAGCATTTTCAAATGTGTTTGTGATCCAAAAACTCTTATGCAGGGTCTTACAGTACAGAAGTCCAGGAAACATGCCGTGTGGTAGTCTACCTTTAATCTGTGATATAACACTCAAGTGTCACACAGAGGTTTTATTTATGTAGGAACTTGCGTTCAAATGACTACAGGTAGAAAAGCTCTTAGCAGCTTTCAGAAGACTTTGCTTTAAAAATTAAACAGGGAGATGACAGGAGCCAAAATAATGTAAATAAGTTCATGAGTATTAGAAAAGCTACATTCAAAGTTGAAATGGGAGTGCTAATAATGGAGGTTTGAATAATGTGAATAATATTTGACAATTATGTTTGAGGAAAAGAAAAGGATTAAATACCTACAAAATGAGATGGAAATAATTATTCGACATTTGAGAGTCATGAGTCACTTCATTTTTATAATACAAACAAGATTCCTGAGTAATTACTATGAGTCCATTTGAGAGGAGTTTCTGGATGATATGTGGGAGGGCATCTTTGGTCTCTAAAGTATCCAGGGGCAAATTAAAAAGGTGTAGTTCATAGTGGATTATGTATAGCACTGAATCTAATTCAGCTCACAGGATACTTTTTGGGGCTTTGTGATGATTAATATGAACAGCATTTCAAAACTTTAGTGTGGGAGGGACATTATGACTGTCTCTGTCTGTGTTCTGAGTCTCTGATGCAAATTTTACCTATTTACCCCATGGGAGGTTTGTCTGTTTAATTTTTCTCAATGCTAACATTTTTCAAGGCAGGTTTTAAAAAAAATCATGTTTATCTCACTTTGCTGTCTATGATATATATATATATATAAATATACCGGTATATATATATATATATATATATATATATATATATATATATATATATATATATATATATATATATATATATATATATATATACAGTGGGGCAAAAAAGTATTTAGTCAGCCACCAATAGTGCAAGTTCTCCCACTCAAAAAGATGAGAGAGGCCGGTAATAGCACAACTATGAGAGACAAAATGAGAAAAAAAAATCCAGAAAATCACATTGTCTGATTTTTAAAGAATTTATTTGCAAAATATGGTGGAAAATAAGTATTTGGTCAATAACAAAAGTTCATCTCAATACTTTGTTATATACCCTTCGTTGGCAATGACAGAGATTAAACGTTTTCTGTAAGTCTTCACAAGGTTTTCACACACTGTTGCTGGTATTTTGGCCCATTCCTCCATGCAGATCTCCTCTAGAGCAGTGATGTTCTGGGGCTGTCGCTGGGCAACACAGACTTTCAACTCCCTTCAAAGATTTTCTATGGGGTTGAGATCTGGAGACTGGCTAGGCCACTCCAGGACCTTGAAATGCTTCTTACGAAGCCACTCCTTCGTTACCCGGGTGGTGTGTTTGGGATCATTGTCATGCTGAAAGACCCAGCCACGTTTCATCTTCAATGCCCTTGCTGATGGAAGGAGGTTTTCACTCAAAATTTGACGATACATGGCCCCATTCATTCTTTCCTTCACACGGATCAGTCGTCCTGGTCCCTTAGCAGAAAAACAGCCCCAAAGCATGATGTTTCCACCCCCATGCTTCACTGTAGGTATGGTGTTCTTTGGATGCAACTCAGCATTCTCTCTCCTCCAAACACAACGAGTAGAGTTTTTACCAAAAAGTTCTATTTTGGTTTCATCTGACCATATGATATTCTCCCAGTCATTGTCTGGATCATCCAAATGCTCTCTAGCAAACTTGAGACGGGCCTTGACATGTACTGGCTTAAGCAGGGGGACACGTCTGGCACTGCAGGATTTGAGTCCCTGGCGGCGTAGTGTGTTACTGATGGTAGCCTTTGTTACTTTGGTCCCAGCTCTCTGCAGGTCATTCACTAGGTCCCCCCGTGTGGTTCTGGGATTTTTACTCACCGTTCTTGTGATCATTTTGACCCCACGCGGTGAGATCTTGCGTGGAGCCCCAGATCGAGGAAGATTATCAGTGGTCTTGTATGTTTTCCATTTTCTAATAATTGATCCAACAGTTGATTTCTTCACACCAAGCTGTTTACCTATTGCAGATTCAGACTTCCCAGCCTGGTGCAGGTCTATAATTTTGTTTCGGGTGTCCTTTGACAGCTCTCTAGTTTCGGCCATGGTGGAGTTTAGAGTGTGACTGTTTGAGGTTGTGGACAGGTGTCTTTTATACTGATAACGGGTTCAAACAGGTGCCATTAATGAAGGTAACGAGTGGAGGACAGAGGAGCCTCTTACAGAAGAAGTTACAGGTCTGTGAGAGCCAGAAATATTGCTTGTTTGTAACTGACCAAATACTTATTTTCCACCATATTTTGCAAATAAATTCTTTAAAAATCAGAAAATGTGCTTTTCTGGATTTTTTTTTCTCATTTTGTCTCTCATAGTTGAGGTATATCTATGATGAAAATTACCGGCCTCTCTCATCTTTTTAAGTGGGAGAACTTGCACTATTGGTGGCTGACTAAATACTTTTTTGCCCCACTGTATATATATATATATATATATATATATATATATATATATACAACACCACCTGTCTGACTGTATTCACACTTCATTGCTCAATGGCTTTTCAAACCAAATACAGTACTGAATTTACTCTTTAAATGCACGGTACAGTTTATTTACTTTGTTCAATGAAAAACTAGTGAAAACTTGGCATTGAAAAACTTAACATTTCAGCCCAGAACACGAAAGGCCATATGTGAAGCAGGGATTTTTGTTATTGTCAACCATAACCTAACCTATCTATTTCCTTAGCAATATATAACTTCACATTAATTCATCATAATCAAGTCCTGTATGAAGTAAAAATAACACCACTGTCCATGCAGAATACATTTAAAGGCTAGATTTAGATTTCAAATCACACTTTACTAAACACTGCAACATGGACACTTTGAGGCAGTTTATGTGGTACAAGGAAGGCAGCACTGACATCTGTAATGATGTGCAATTTGTTAAAATAAGGTGTTATTGGGGATTTTTATGTGTGGTTTTATTAGAGTTACATAGGTTAAGGATTTTTTGTTATGTTTTATGCAGTAATATAATTTTATGCTGTTTGTTTTCTCTGTCTCATTTCAGTTAGTCTAAAATTCAGCTCTTTTTCTACCACCTGTTCCTGTTTTGCTGTTCACACCACCTGCGCTGTGTTATTGCTCTGCCTCCGTTAGTGTAAATAGTCCTTTGTTCTCTGTCAGATTTTCATTCTTATTTTTCCCGATATTTTTTCCAATGTAACAGACTATTAGCTAATGCTACGATCTTCTTTTTGCATCAGACTTGAGTTAAAAATTAGTCTGCATATATAGGTTTATTCATTTACACATGGTATAATTTATCATCAGTATTGTAAAACAGAAATCCAAGATGTACATTTTTGTGAATATTTTTTTCCAAGCAAGTTCTTTCCCCTTTTTTTAATTCTCTATGAGCTAAGCTACCTTTAAGCAGAAATTCTTAGAATCTTTCTTTAATCTTTAAAAACTGTTAGAAAGACATTTGCCATAACAATTATTATATACTTTAAAGAATGTAGACTTTATTAGAGCAACATTTCTAACACCGTAAGTTTGCAGTGCTGTCGCAAAGTATTTATATATGTTTGTATTTTTCTATTTTATTTTCACATAACATATACAATATAAAGTGAAAGAAAATGTATAAAGAGTTTTAATTTTTTTTTTTCTGGTTTGACATACATTTTATTTCAGTTGCCCTGGGTAGATATCACAGAACATTCAGCTTTGCACGCCTAGAGACAAATTATTTCTGATTCTAAGTATCTCAAGTTCACTTAAACTGCATAAAGAATTTCAATCATTTTCAAACTTGCCACCAATTCTAAAAGGATACAGCTATATGTGAATATTAAATTGATATAAATTGTAGTTCTGATTGGATCATTGCTTCTGGAAGGTAATCCTAAATTTTAAACAGGTGTCCTTCCATTGTTGCTTTTTATTTAGCATCATCTATATTCCAATTAGAGCCCCTGTTCCTGCTAAAGAAGACCATACTCAAATCAAGATGCTACCATTGCCACAATTCATTATGGGAGTGGTGTGTTCAGGGCATTTATTTTCTTCCACACCTAGCATGTGGCTTGAAGGCCAAAAAGTTCATTTCTGATTAGGTCTGATCTGACCAGAGTATCTTCCTCCACATGTTTACCGTATTGCCTACATGGCCTATGGCTAACTTTAAATATAACCAATTATGTCTTTCTTTAAACAATAGCTTTTTTAGAGGAAATTTTCTGATAAAGGTCAGACCTGTAAGGAAAAGATTAGTAGTTGTCTTATATACATATATATTAGAGCCCCTCAGCTGTGGCTATGGACCTCTTTGCTTCTTAAAGCACTCATTGGTAAGCATATTATGTCTTTATAAGTAAGCTTTATCACTGTACTTTTTCCATTTTTAGAAGTTAGATTCAAAAATTTCTCATATAATTTTTAAAACTTGGGATAATGTTTAATAATTCAACTTGCTTCCCACTTCAACCCCTCCCTCTGATCTGTCATCTTTGCTAGTCTTGATGATGCTGTTGGTTTTCAAATCTTTTCTAACAAATACCTAACACATCATCAACTAGTAAGGTGACCTCTAAAGCAAATCAATTAATGATATTAAAGAAAGGTGTGCCATTTTCACATTTTAACCTGTAAAGTATTTCAAAAATCACGTTCCACCTCCCTCTTACTTGATAATAATGCAAAACTTGACGCAGTGGTGTCACTGAAAAATCCAAGAACAATACACAGAATTTGTTGTGTAATGTGAAAAATTTTGGAAAATATAATTGAGTCTGATTTCTATTTTATCTTATATCTTAAGTCAGTGCACACAGAACCCAGCTGACTGATTTTGGTCGTGGTTTATGTGTTATAGATTTGTTTGTTATAGAAGTTTTTTTAGCATAGCAAGATGTATGCTGCAGTTTGCGAACAAACAAGTAAACAGATGTAAACAAGTATCTGAAATAAAATAGTTAAAGCAGCTTATCAAGTATGATGCAGGACTGGAGGGCCGTGCCTTTGTATGTTTAATTAACTCCATCCTAATTTCTCAAACTATTTTTAAAGTCTTTTGTATGGGTAATTGTGATTTACTGTCACTATTCATTAGGTGTAAGTGTGAGGGATGAGAGGTGGGGACAGAAAATAACCTCGAGCAAGAAACTGCACTCACAGAGAGAGATTGGACATGAGTCACTTACTGCTCATTTTACGTCCTCAGCCCAGAGGCACCTGTGTGTCATAGTTAGTCTGTTCAGGTTCTCAACCACTTAACCAAACCTATTTTTGCAAACCCAACTAACTGTGTATGGCCTACTACGTGCCGTGTTGTTCACAATTGGCCAACAAAAGGCGCAGGGAGCTCATCTTTAATTCAAAGCTTCTCTCTCTTTCCTTCCAATACAAAGAGATAAATCCTTTTCCTATTTATAAAGGAGGGGGAAAGCCTCCAAGTATTCATCTCTCCATTCAGCAATTACTTAGCATACCTGTTTCTCGACAATTTTATAGAAACATTCAATTTTACATTTCCATAGGCATTTAGGTGATGCTTTTACCCAGAGTGACAGTGAGTGTTTGCGCTCAGTTTTCTCCCACAAACCCACATGTGGTCAAACCAAAGCTTGTCAAATGTATCTATACACAGTCACATTAAGTATTTTCCAGGTCACACACAAGTATTTTGCTTTCTGGTGACGCCTGTTCATTTTAGAGCATCAAACTAATTTGAGCATAAGATCTCACAAGAGGATTTAATTTATCATGGACTAAAAATATATCTATATTAATTGTCTATTTAATGTTTAAAATGTATAATTAACTAATATAACTACTGTACCCCCATGCAATCAAAGTGTGCCTACCCAAGGGAGTGTTCCCCCATCTTTGGGAATCACTACCTTAAACTGATACTGGAACAACCTTGGAGATAGCTCTCATCACATAGCAATGAGTCTTCTACATGAATCCCTTCTTTTAGAAATGTAGGCATTACTCCAAGTGTTTTGTGAGATTAACTATGTAGGGCAATGTAGTCAGTCCACTTCTGTTACACCCTTTACTCATCAAAGAAGGTAGTCACTGAATTGCATCAGCTGTTATATACTGTAGAGACACACCAGCCTCATGGTTTAAGGCAGCGATGAATTGATGACCTATGGTTTTATGTGAACAGACAGCCAGAGGATTTAAAAGCGTAAATATGAGCTGTGACAAAAGTATTAACAAGTCTATGAAGTCTATTTTAAGTTATTTACAGGAACGCTGAGAGGTAAAATTAAAAGTGTTTGTGCTTTCTACTGTTGCATGCCAGTAAAAGTAAAACACAGTTTTGACTAGAGCTCCCATCTTAGTTTGCTCACATTGCTCATGTTCTGGGCTCTGAGTATTGTAATGATGGAGCATTGCATGTTTCTTTTCAGGGACAAGGTTTTGTGACCTAGTCAAACCCCACCAACAAAAACAGATTCCTGGCCCGGGGTCTTTCTGTGTGTTTTACATGTTCTCCCTGTGCATACGTGTTTTCTCTCCAGGGTACTCCGGCTTCCTCCTACAGTCCAAAAACATTCTCTACATCTACCACTTCTCTACATTGTCCTTAGGTGTGAGTGTGTGTGTGGTTCTATGTCTTTGTATTGCAACAGATTGGCGGCCTGTCCAAGGTGTACCACCTCTCGCCAATAGACTGCCGGATATAGGCACCGGACCCACGGCAACCCTGACAAGGACTAAAGCCCGGCTTACACTGTACGATTTTTTGCCCTTTTCGGGGCGATTTTCCAGTCTTGCAACAATTTCCCGATCGGGCCGACTTTCAGCCTGATCGTGCGATTTTTGGGAGCCAAAAATAACGATATATCACTATATTCATTTTTTTCTCCCACACACCTACTTCCAACTAGATGACTGAAAAAGGCATTTAGTTGTGCTTGACGGATTTAACCCAGGTTGAAATATACAACTTAAAGGTACTGTGGAGGATTTTCGCACATTTTTTAGAAAACCTGCCCTTTCCACTATGCAGAGGCATGCCCATTTCTCCTAGTCAATGCTCTGGTTAAAAGTTGCTGTTCTCTTAGCTAATACAAGCTTATTGCGTCCTAACATCCCCTCTAACCCCGAAATCCCTTAATCACTATTAAGGGACTCACTAGAGTGGGGAATATATAATGTATTTAGTAGCAAACTCTAACTTACCGTTCAGACAGATGATCACTACTTTTTGCTCTATTGGTCACGTAACTTCTACTTCACTGCACAGTGCCTGCTCCATTGTTGTGAGAGTTTACCAGAAGATTATGAATATATTAAATAACTAGAACTGGAAGTTATAGTTAATATGTGATTCAAATCAAGGGTAAAACTAATCAATTATTATCTCACTGCATTCAGCTCCTTCTGAATCTAAGGAAACAGGCAGTCTGACTTGGTCCAGCGAGTGCAGACTTCTCTGGAGGGATTTGGTCACTACTTAGCGTAGCCTTCAGCTGGAAGCGCTTTAGGATCTAGCCTTTGGCAGTCGAGGTGACTACCGGCAAAATAGGAAGTTGAACAGGAAGTTACCTCAAGCATGCTTAGTGTGAGGGATTGCATTCGAGTCAACGAGTCGATGCAATCAACTGGTTTTCCTTAGATAGAAAACTTTGAAGCAATTTGATTGTATGATCTGGTGAATTGTAAAGTGCCATGAGACGACATGTGTTGTGAATTGGCGCTATATAAATAAACTGAATTGAATTGATCTCTTTTAAAACCTCAGCCAGAGGGCTGTGTCTTCAGAGGGGAGTAGTTCCGGTTCCGGCACTTGATCGCAACACCATCTTTGTTATTAGTAGCTGCTGTCGGGTAGCAACAGCCTATGGCGACAGTGGGCCGCTTTGACAGCAAATCCCATGACGCTTTGCTAGGAGAGCTCTCCACGCAAAGCATTCCAGGATATATCTGGCTCTTCTGAGGTCCAGCTTTTCTTCTCATACACTTTGTAGACACTTTATCTCTTATGACTCTTAGCCATTTTCAAAGACCTGCGGTGAGAAAGGTGAGCTTCAATGACTGTCTGAATCAGTAGCTCACCACAGATATATGCCTGAAAATGCGCATGTGCAGAAAATATAGCTAACAGGGCGAGCATGTAGGTTGGCCTTATGTAAACATATCACCAAACTGATTAACAATTAGGAGGACCACTTATGATCCACCCAGAAATAAAAGATCCTCCTCTATAAGTTTAAGAGTAAAAAAGATTGTTGTTTATTCCTTGTGTATGTTTTTTTTTGTCTATCTTATAAAAATCTAACAAAGAAACTAATATTTAGAGGTTTAAATTTAAGATTGTAATATGTCAATTATAAATACGTCAGCAGGCAAGCTACTGTGTCCTTTGTTAATGTTACATTACATTGCTTTTCTGATATATCTTCTTGCAAAGAAATAACACCTTGCCTTTTTCTATAAGATAAAAGATAGAACATTTTCTTGTGGTGTTGAACAAATATAGCTTCAAATGGTAACTTAAAGCCCCTTTTTCCACTTACAATCTTGACATGATATGTTATTATATCTGTTCCATTATCTACTGAGGGATGAAACTTAAATGGTACATTCATAATCTTGCAGATATCTGCTTTGTCTAAAAGGACTCAGCTTTCACCAAGGGAGTTTTCAAATAATAGATTAAGTGTTCACTCCACTGCACAGGCCAGAGTAGTGGCCAATGCTGTCAAAAGAAATATTGCAGTCATGTTTTTTTTTTCTTGCCCCAGGCAGACAACATGCATTTGCAGCTTTAAAATAATGTCCTTGAAATAAAACAAACTAAAGAAATTGGTGCTGTGTAACAGGTAGAAAATAACGATTTGACTTTTATGACCTAATCAAAAACATGGACCCAGAATATTTTTCAGTCGTGCAACAGTACTCACATAGATGCACAAGAGCTCAGGAGGACACATGGCTGTTACTGACAAAGTCAGTTTAATTGATTCTACCTTGTGCAGGCAATATGAGAGCTACATGTAGCTGAAGCTTTTTAATGAGAAGAGAAACAACTTGTTTGGCTTTAATGAGAGTGATATTTTACTGTAAATTCAGGTGTGGGTGTATTAGCAATCAATACACATCTGAATGGCATTTATTCAATATTCATTCCCCCTGCAGTTTTTCTCGCCCTGCACATGATGTGCTGTCTGTGGGCTCTGAGAGTCGTGCAGTGAAGCAGGTGCCACATTACAGTGTGCTGTCCATCATCAGCTGTCCTCATATTCTAATATTCCTCACAAAGGCAGCTGTGGTAGCTATGTGTGAATTAGCAGATGTGCATGTTAGGTTTCACTTTATTTTCTTTCAGGCTTCCAGACTTTTAACAAGAATCTTGAAGGTCCTTTGTCCAACGTAGGATTCCTAAACGCCTATGTGTGTAAGATGCAAGCAAGCAGTATCCTTTCTCCATCAGTCTCCTGAGTGGCTCTATATGCTGCTGTGGGTCTCTGATGTTTCACATCACGCCAAAGAGCAGGGAGATTTAAGAAACAAGTGACGGTGATCTGCCCTGACTTTCTTTTCATGACGCACCGGGGACATCCAGCTTTTCAAGGCTCCCATGGGACACTTTCCACTCAACACACCCAAACAGTCTGGCCAGGCACCATATATCTGTACTTAAAATGTTTTTTTGTTGTTGTCTCTTTTCAGAGAGCAACTGTATAAAATGATAAGGTGTAGGGTGTGAAACGACACCCATTGAGACACAATACCCAAAGCACAGAAAATTATTAGCATGAATTATCAATACTGAGGATATCTTTTTAGTAATGCAATTATAATCAAATACAAGACTGAACAACAAAGGCTTGACCAATAAAACATTTCACAGAGTTAAAGCTATCAGCTGCTTTTTGTGGTTGTTTTCTGTGGCATCAAGCAGTGACCAAGATTACACAGTCTAATCACATCCTGTAACCGAGAACTGTCTCCACTTCCCCCTGCAGGACTCTCGGATTTCAAAGTCAAGGTAGCACGGACCAAACTGGATTCTAATTAAAGTTGACATCAGGTGCCTCATGCTCCTTCCCCCCCTCCTCCTTAGGCTTTCATCTAAATGATTCATGCAGAGAATACCAGGCCTTTCATGCCGTTAGGTCCCCGCAATGGAATAACAACTTGATCACAAGAAGGCAAACTTAGATAGATTTACAATGACACCCAGCACAGTGTCTGTTGCACTGGCTTAAATCGAGTTATGTCAAACTAAAGCAAGAACACTTGGATGGCATTTCATATATTATGTAAAGGTGCACCTTTTTTTTTTTTTTTTTTTTTTAAGAGTAAATTGAATTAGAGGGCAAACAATGTGTCTTTTAAAGGAAACAGTGCATTAAAGTTAAGAATGCACATATACTGCGGTATTTTAAAAAATCCCCCTTTAAAGATTTTTTGTTTTGTTTTTTGTCTCGCCTCAACAATTAAGAGTGTAAAATATCTAACTTTGATTTAAAATAATCGGATTAAATGTAAAAGTAAATACTTTAATCTAATCTTTAATCTATAATCTATTTCATTTAATCGTGAAAAAAAATAAATTATTCCTGGTTAAATCCTAAATCAATTTTAATGGACAACGTTTTTGATAAGTTTAGTTCAACTTCATTGGATAACCCCAAGCCTGGTTACTCCCAGACCTGCAGACTAAAAAAACTCCATGACGGAAAACATGACATTGAAGTACACTTTTTCAAATGTTTGATCTAAAATCATTGACTTCTATAAGCGATTTTTAAGGCTATGGGGATGCAGTGAAAAACAGTCAGAGCCATTATCCATGAACTGGGAAAAAGGCGAAATAGTGGAAAGCATTCCCAGCAGTAGCCTTTATACCAAAATTATCAGATGACTTCATTAATGAGGTTACAAAAAGCACCTTAGGCCAGGTCTAAAGAGCTGGAGGCATAACTTTGCTTAATAATGGTAATTATTATTGATTTTACATTAAGAAAGAATCTAAAAAATTATAGCATGGGTGAGTTGAAAGATAACAAAATCTATCCACCAAAAAGGGTATTTAACTTAATCCATCTTGATGATACCAAATACATCTGGGAAAATATTCTTTGAATTGACAAGAGGGAGATTCTTTGTACATCTGGCCTAAAACTGAGACATGTTTAGAAAGAGAACCATACCTGAATAATACCCTGTCAATGGCACTGGGATGACTTTTGTTTAAACTCAGTGCAATTTGTGACATTTAGCACTTAGACCCTTTAGTTATGCAGCAAAACAGTTATTCATAGCACACTAGGATGTTGCATCGACATCAGGAATTCCATCCATCCCCTTTCCTATAACCAGTCGCAGTGGCGGCTGTCCAATAGAAGGCGCTAGAGTGCCGTCCCACTCAGACAATGAGCCAGATTGAGACATAAAAAGAGAAATATATATATATTTTATAAAAATCTAAACTATTTCAAAATATATATATATATTTTTAGATATGCAGGATAAATATAAATAATATTTAATGATGAGTAAAGCGATTTCATTTTTCGTCAGATTGGTGACATATATCCACCCTTGGGTGCAAGAAGGTTTAACCATTGACGAGCAGTGACCTGAGGGGACAGGAAGTGTATTTGCTCACCACCTTTCACAGCTAGACACTTTTGGGGGTGATTTGCAGGTCAAGTCACGGGAGTTGTAGACGCATTGGGGGAGAGAGAGAAATAGCGGGAAAAAAAATAAAAAAAATTGGTGAAGACCCTTTAAGCAACACCTTTTGAGCAGAGAACTTACCAAGAGAAGCTGGAGGTGAAGGCTCTTGGCCCTGATAAGATGAATATCAATATTAATCAAAAGTCCAATGGTTGGAACACTCTGAGAGAATGATTATCACTAAGGGAAGCCGCACCACTCAATTATCTGATCCTCTTGTTGGCAAATGCATCAAATTGAAAACAATATATCTCACCCCTTTCCTTCTCTGGTAAGTGTGAAATTCCATTGAAACATACATATTCCAAATGTTCAAACTGACTAGACTTCTAGATTTTTGTAATATGTACAATTCTTTTGTGAAAAACTGCAGATACATGCTGGGGCATATGCACCAATATAATTTATCTAGTGACATTGGACATTTGTCTATGAAATAATCTAAATAGTAAATTTTGAATTTGTTTGGGGATCTCATGACAATTTTCCTGGGGAAGGAAGGGCACCCCCCTATTGACTGCTGGGCAAAGACTCACAAAAGTTGTTTTCGGGCTTAAAACTTTTTGGCGGGTGGAAAATGTTTTAAAATTGTCAATACAAAATATTTTTTAATTAAAATGTTTCTAAAAAATTTATATAAAAATTTATTCGCTTGTGAAAAAATTCCTAAAAGGAGTTAGAAATTTTTCCTTTAAAATAGGATAAAAACTCTAACAGGGAAACACGGGCCCATTTCCCGGGGGGCAAAAAAATTCCCTGAAGGCTTTGTATTTGAAAAGCTTGGTTAGTATCCAGCTGTGTTCTGCTCTTACAGCAGCCAATTCTGATACCCAATCTTCTTTCTGTGCAATATTTTACTTAGACTTATACTTAGAGACATAGACAGACTTTATTAACTTTATTACAAAAAATTTGAAAGGGGAAAAAGAAATTTAATTTCATTAACAGCCTCAAGACATTTTTTTTTTTTCCCAAAGTGCTTTTTTTGAAAAAGGAAAAGCAGCACCCAAAATGAAATTTAAAGACGTATAGTTACAGTTCCAACAATTAGGTTTTTTCTTATAACCCCATTTTATTTTAAACATTCACAGTTGGCGGGGGAAGAAACTGGGGGTGGAATCTCCCGGGACCTCACCAATCCTTCGATTTCCCCTAGAGGGCGGCAGGGAGAAAATCCCAGGGTTTGGGGGTTGTGGGGGTCATTTAATTTTTAATGTGCCCAAACACACAGTGTTTGGGAAAAAGCCCTTTAATGGAGAAAAGGGGAGCCTCAAAAAATTTTCCCTCTGCTTTTTCTCACCACTCTTCCCATTTCTGTTCCATTCTGGGGCGCTAAAGGGCCTTTCCACACCAAAAACAGGAAAACCAGTGGTTTCGGGAACGCTCTCTAGGGTCTTCGTAAAATGTGGGGGGATGGGTGGGGGGCAGGGGGGTTCCCTCATCCCCCGCAAAAAAGTCCACCCACTTTTGTCCCCTTTTAAATCATGAGGTTCATAAGTCCCCGGTTGAGGGTTTCTGGGCCTTTGGTTTTTTGGGGGGCCCTAAACCAAACCTTTTTGGGGGGGTTTTGGTGGTCTTTTGGGTGGGAAAAGGTTAGCGGGCCAATTGGGGGGAGGGTGTATTAAACCCCAGCTTTTTCCCATTTTGTCCCATCAGATGCTGGGGTTTTGTTTGGTATTGAAAATAAAACCGGGAAGTCCAGGAACAGCATCCGACGATGTTTCTTTAACCACCCTTTCGAAGAAATTTCCCCTAAAGGTTTTTGGAAATAAAGTGCGACGGGCCCGGTAACATTTATTTAGGGGGACCTGAGGTTTTTTGGGTTCCCGGAATTTTTTTTGGGCCAGACTTGAAGCATGGGGGGAAAACTAGGGGTTCGGCCCCAAACGGGGGTTAAAAAAAAATCTTTGGGGAAACCACCCCAACCCTGATCGGCACACCCTTATACACCCAGCCGGGTTTATTTTAAATGGGGCCCCGGGGGGCCCCTTCCCTTTGGAGGTTGACTTCCACTTCAACTACGTCCGGGTCTAGTGCCTCCCCCCCCTTTGGGGTGGAACACTTTTTTTTTTTTTAAATTTTTTATTAATTTTTATTTCAATATTCCTACGGGGGCTTTTTAGAGTAAACCAATTTTTAATAAACCCTGTTTCTGCCCCAAAAACATGTTGGGTTAAAATATTTTTTTTTTTTCTTTTTTTTTTTTATAAAATCTCCCGGGGTTAAAAGCAATAATTTGGGGATTTTAGGGTGAATATTGTTTTCCCCCGGTTGGATTTAGAAAATGTAAGGGATGTCTGCTATTTTGAAGAAACTTCCCGGGAAACCTTGTACCTTAGTGGAAAACAGTTTACCCAAAAAATTAAATTTTTTCCAAGTTTTCCAGGGTTTAAATGAAAACATTTTTTTCTTCTAACTTTTTGAATGATGTCTTCTTTTTACTTAACAAGAGGTTGCAAGAGTGAAAAATGAAGCCTAGGCAGAAGTTCAGCTGAAGTAACTATATTACTTGCTCTCATCATCAGAGGATCATCTGCCTCGGACACAAACCAGTCAGCTTTGAACCATACCTCCACTAAGTCCAATCAGCATCCAGAGTTCATCCTAAAAGGTTTTAAAATTCACGACTCAGTCTGCTACTAAGCCAAAGTGCAAGAAGTGGTTGCGCTTTGTCTTAGATGACCTCGATTCAACCCACCTCCATCCCCTTCTCCACCATCGTAGCTTAAGCTTCATCTGACTTTTCCAATATGCTTCTTCTACTTCGTCCCCATCAGAGTGTAATTCCCCCTGGTCTCTTACTGCATTCCCCGTCACATCTCAACCGGTCAGGCAGAAGACCCCCATGTTGAGCCTGGTTCTGCCAGAGCTTTCTTCATAAAGGGGAGTATTTTCATCTCTAGTGGTGCTTCATGCTTGCTCATCATGGACTGGTTCATTCAAACCTGTGTTTATCTAAGCTGGTCATCTATCTTTCCGGGTACTCTGAGTGAAGCACTAGAATTAGCTTACACTGTCTACTGGATCTCACCAATACAGCTCAAGCACTCTGTCTCGCCAACCAGCATTCTATGGAGTGACCAATTTAATCTATCTCCACTCCACCACCAGTTTCAGGCCTGGGGGGAAACATCCCTGTTCTAATACACCTGCTTATGCATAATAAAGTAAAAGTCAGCGTTAATGTTTCCTGCCAAGATCTGAGTGCCAAAGCCTTAAAATAATTTTTATAAATAAACTTTTTCTAATTGTCTTTTTCTTTCCGTGTGAGTTTTTCAGATTGAAATTACTCAGATTAAAATATGCTACGATGAGGAAGAATCATTTTATATAGGTGGGTGAAAAGTGGTGTATTTCTTTCAACATTTTAATTTCTAAACAACCAAACGGAAAAAGAAAAAAGTCAATTTTTAAGTAAAAAAAAAAAAAAACAAAAAAAAAAACACTGACCCCACTGGTTGATATTTAAGGAGTTTTACGTTTGGTTTAAAAAAAAATGCTTTTTTTGAATCAGCAAAACTGTAGTTTTTGAAGTATATTTAATTTTTTTAGACAAAAAACAAAAACAAAACAGCAAAAAAACATAGCCCTGGACATTGAAGATAAGATTAAATATTGATATCATTTCAGGTTATTCAAATTGTGTAGAGTGAAAGGAAAACTGCAAGTAAGTTACAGGAACAACAATTTTAATGGAATTCAGCACGTATCAATGAAAAGTTTCATATGTACAAAATCTTCATTTGAACCATTTACCATAAATAAGGCATTTCTAGGATTGATAACAACCCACTGATTGCTCGGTTGGGTTCCTCAGTTCTAGCATGAATGGTTGCAAGTTCAATTCGTAAAGCCATTTAGGAGGTGATAGAAAGTATGCATGTAGCCCACACACTATTGGTAAAATGGGTTTTTGGACAACAAACATTTCTTTTCAAAAAATCCCTTTCAAAACGAAATTTATTCGATTTCACAAACCCTTTTGGGTTTTTTGGTTTTATGTGAAATGTAAGAGGAAAAAGAGAAATTTTAAAAACGCTTAAATTTTAAAGGTTTTTTGCCCACTTTGGGAAAAAAGGGGGAAAAAAAATTTATGCAAATATTTTAACCCCCTCCCCAATTTAAAAAAAAAAAGGGAAAAAATCCTGAAGGTTTTAAAACCCACTTGCACTGTTTCCTTTTTAAGCTTTTTTGGGCCTTTTTGGGGGCCTTTTTTGACCCTCCTCCCCACTAAAAAACAGGGCACTTCCAAAATATTTTTCCAAAAATGCAAAAGAAAAGCCGTTTTTCCCTGTCAAAAGGGTTTAAAAAATAGAAAAGGGAAAAAGATTCATTAGAGTTTGGGGATAAATTCCCCTTTCAGGGTTTCTTGGGTGTCGGGATTTTCAGGCCACAACCAAAGGGAAAGCTTTATGTGGGAACATTTTTAAAGAACCCTTTTAAAATTTAAAGTGTTCATTTTTTTTTGGTTAATAAACAATAGGCTTATTGGGCTCTTTTTTGATTTAAATTGGGCCAATGAACAGAGCTAAAATAGAAAGGGAAAGGGGTGAAAATCACAGAAGTTTGCAAAAAATGGGCGGGGCTGCCCTTTTTCCCGAGGGTACCAAAATTTGCAAAAAAAAATAAATTACTACAGTGGTGCTTCAGGATGTAGAAAAAGACTGACCTTTTTAAACCAAGAGGTAAATTTCCCCGTAAAATAAAACTCCCAAACCCAAAAGTTTAATACTTTAATTTTTTGTTTAAAGGCTGAGTGTTCCCGGGGAAAAAAATAGAAGGAAAAAATAGAGGGGGAAAATCGGGGTTTTTTTAACAATCAATTTGCAGTAAAATTCAGAAGCAATAACCACTGTTTTGTTATTGCACAGCCAGCTTTGCATTACTGTCCATTTGTCTCCCTCGGCTTCGTTTTTACAAATGCTTTCAAAATTTATTAGGGGGAAAATTAGGGTCTTTCCCCCACATTATTTCTTTTGAATATTTTTTCAAAATCCCCAAACGCCTTTTAATTTCCCTTTTTATCAGGTTTTTGGTTTTTCCCCTTTTTAGTAGGAAAAAAGAAATTCAACAAATGGGGTTTTTTAATCTCTAGCTTAAAAAATTGGGCATATTTTTTTAAAGGTTTTAAATGTGAAAAAAAAACCCAAAAGGGGTGAAAAAATTTACAAAAGGGCTGCTTTTCTTACAAATAAAAAATGTTAGTTGTTATTTTTTTTTTTTCCCGCTTTCAACAAGAAACTAAATTTTATCAATGTTTGGGGAGGGAAACCCCTCTTTGCTCTGAAGCAGCATCCTTTTGGGGGGGGTCCCTGGGCTGTAGACCCATGTCAGGAAAACCCTTTTTTTGCAGACCTGCAAAAAAGGGGGCTTCCTGCACGGGCAGAAAAAGGAATTGATTCCCGAAATTTTTATTTTAAGCCTTAGGAAAGCGTTTCAGCCCTGTTAGGGCTGAGCATAAGGGAGTTGTTAAAATTTAAAGTTTAAATAGTAGGCAAAAAATCCCAAAAGGGAAACCCCCATTGGCGGTTTTGAAAATGTTCCCTTTTAAAAACCCAAAAAGGGGGGGCAATCCCCAAAAATCCAAAAAACAAGGGAAGTTCTATGAAATTCCCGATGGGGTTTTGAAAGGGAGGAAAATTTTGTGCGTGGGAAATAAGTTTCCAGCAAAGAACACTTGTTTGGGAAAGGAAACAGCTTTACGGCGAGGGTTTTTCCCAAAACAAACCTTTTTTCTTTTTTTAAACTTGAATAAAATTTCCGGTTTTTAAAAGCCCCAGTAGACCTCAAGTGCAGCTCGGGGGCCTGACAGTGCAGTTATGGGTTTTTGGGGGGTGCAGGGCTAAGCCATACCCCTCTATATAGCATTACTTGGACCCAACCCGTTTGGGGCCCCAGAAGATCCCTAATAAAGAAATGCCTTAATCCTTTTAAACTCTTCCTGCATTCCCTTTGGGAAGGGGGTTACGATGTTAAGATAAGGGGTTTTAAGGGGGGGGCCATCCCTCTATGGATTTCTTGTTTTTTCCCAAAACTGAAGTTACCGTAAGGGAAATTTAGGGTGAAGTTTGGGTCTAATGTCTTTCTGCACCCATAAGTTTGGAAACGGGTTCCCAAATTTCCTTTTATTTCCTGTTTTAAATTGCCGGAAGGGGCCTTTTTTTTTGCACCAATTAACCCCCAAAAATTTTTAAAATTTGTGTTTCCCAAAATTTAAAAAATGGGGGTTCAAACACTTTAAAAGCCTTCACCGGAGTCTTTAACTTCACATCCTTCAAAGAATTTTTTGGGCTTTCCAGCCGATGTTTCCAAATTTAACGTAGGGGGGGTAGGTTTTGCTTTTGGTTTGGAAAATTTTTAAAAACCCCAAAATTTAATTTTTAAGCAAAAGAAGAAACAAGAGAAATATAAAAACAGTCAGATTTATACTCAAGTTTTCAATTGGCAGATCAAATGTTTAAGATAATTAGTCTAAAAAAGACAAAATATTCCCAAAAGCTTGGCCTTCACGTCATTTTCTCTCAGGCTTTCACCTTTTTTTTGGGCCCCCAACTGCGGGGAAAAAGGGGAAAAACAGTTTCTCTCCTTAATGTTTTGGACTTTTTTTGAAATTTACACCCCACAAAAAATCCTCATGAAAAGGGTGGGGCCAGCAAAAACAAATTTATTTTAAATTTTTCCCGAAAGATCCTGAGGCAATGGTACCTAATGTCAAAAAGTAAACCTCCAAAGATTTTCTCCCGCAAATAAATCAAAAGGGTTTTAGTGGGGTCCCCCTTTAAGACAACGACATGTTTATCCATCCAATTTCAGGCTTTTTCCCGTAAGGAAAAAATTTAAAAACCAAAAACCAACTTCTTTTATAAGGAATAAACCTCCCCAAACTTTGGGAAAGGGAGCAGCAAAATGGGGGAATTTAAGGGTAGGGAAACAGCCCTGAAAGGTTTCATCTTCATAAACATCAAAAAGCAACCCCGGGGGGGGTTTTGTTTTTTTATTTTTTAAGGGGCAGGAAAAAGGGGGTCAGAATTTGGGGGGGTTCCCCCTTTTTTACCAAAAACCATAGACGTGACATAGAAAAACCCCAAATTTTTAAGCCTGCCTAAAAATTTTTACTTAAGCCCAGTTTGGAAAGGGAGCCGGTCAGCAGCAAGAATAATCAAAGAGCAGGTAAATTGGGAAAAAATTTTGTTTGAATTTAATATATTAAATATATTTTAAAAAATATATTAAAAATGGTTTTATATTTTATAATAAATATATATATAAAATAATTATATATATATATATTTAATTAAAATATAATATATATATTATATATTATATTTTTTTATATATATATTTATAAAAAAATTTAAATTTGGGATTTATCCTTCCCTTCTGGGGGGTAACCAAATGTTATCTCAGCTAAAAATATAAAATGCAATGTTATAAAAAGAAAATTTTTCCCTGCCCTTTAAAAAAGAAAAAACCAGGGTTACTTCCCTATAAAAGAAGAGAGTTTAGTTTTCCCAACTATACGAAAAACATTTTCCCGTAATTTTATTTTTTTGTGGAGGGACGGGGTGTTTATAGAAGTATGGGTGCATTCTTTACCACTTTGTGTTTTTTCTTCCCTTTTATGACACAGCGGTTTCCCCCCTTGTTTTCGTGGATAAAAGGGTCACAGTGGAAAGATAAGCTAGATCATTCATGTCTAATTCTTAAAAGTGGGGAATAACAATAATTGTAATAACCCCCTTCACCAAAACCTTAAAATTTACCTCCCAAAGGGGGAAGGACAGAAGGGGAAAAATTTAAAAGGGGGGGGAGAAAAAAGCCCCTTTAAAAAGTGGGTCTAAAGAAAGGAGCACCAAACAGAAAAAGTCTACTGAGTAGCAGCATCTTCTAAAAAAGACAAAGATATACAGTACACTAAAGATCAGACTGAAATTGTTCTAAAATTTATTTTAATGAGAACTGTGCAATGTTGTTGAATTTTGATAAGCCCTTGAATGTATATACAAACAATGGTATTAAAATAAAAAAAAAAGTAAATGTCCTCAAAATTAGTATGGTTCCAAATAAAAGGGGGTTGCTTGGGAAAAATCGGGAGAAACATACTAACTAATTTAATTTTGCAAGGACATTAAAAATCTTGAATAAAGGAAAAAGGTTTAAAAATAAAATAAAATGAAAAAATGTTATATGTCAAGGGTAAATCTTAAACCGATAGTCTGGTTTTTTTCCTAAAATTTTGCTTTTAAAAAAAACAAAAACAAAAACATTGGGGTCTATATCAAGGGGGGAGTTTTTCTCAAATTTTGTCACGAAAACACCCTCGGGTCAAAAAATTTACCCCCCTTTTTTAAGTTTTTTAAACCCCGGGGGGTTTTTGATACAGGGCTTGAGGTTTTAATAGCTTGATATGAATCATAAATACAAAACTTTAGGGCAAGGTGCTTGATATGAAACCGGATAAACCAAAGAACTTAAATTTTTGGCGTAGTTTAAAGATTAAAAAGTGGAGATAACCAAAGACATACATTGAAAAAAGCATTTTTTCTTCCCTTTTTGAAATTCCTTTTTTTTTTTTTACGGGTTTTTCACCATGGGATAATGGAATCTAAATTTCAAAAAATTAGTCAAAAAAAAAAAAATTTGGAAAAAAAGAAACTTTTAATTAATTTTTTTTTTTCTTTTGGGGGAAAATAGGAAAACCAAAAAATTTTGGGTAAAATAACCTTAACCAAAAAATTTTTAAATTTTTTTATTTAGGGGAAAACTTAATAACCTTATTCAAGAAGGTTTTTAAAAAAATTTCCCCCCAAAGAGAGTTAGGTTTCAAAGTTTAGGGGGAAAAAAGCATTTAATTTCACAATTTCTTTATCCAAGTACATTAAAAACAGTTTATAAAATAAAAAATGTCACATTATATCGGGCAAACTACTGGGCCCCGTTTTTTTACAAAAAAAAACATTCAAAAGTTCCTGGCCCAAAAAATTTAGAAAAAAACAAAGTTTTTTACCTATTCCCGATCGTACAAATATATATTTGATATTTTGAAAAAGTGAGAGAAAAAACAGGAAATTAAAGGGACATTTTTTTCATGTTTTTGTGAAGCGAGCTGAATTGAATTTTGCATATGGATAAAATCAGTTCTTAACTGTTAAAAAGCGGTTCGTACAAATTATTTTTTATTTCTCTCACCCGGGTGTTTAACTTTTCCCCTTTGGTTTTGATCTTTTGCCCCCAAAAAAACACATTTCCCGCCCCGAGTTGTCAGGGAAAATTTTTGCATTCCTCTCCAACCCCCAGGGAAAACCCCCATTTCACAAACCACCCCTTTTCCCCAAATTAAAATAATGATCTGCAGACAGGAAAGTCAGCGTGTGGTTATGGTTAATTTTGAAAACTAAAAAAAATCAAATCCAGCAAAATAGAAATTAAATAAAAAAAGCACAAATTCCCTTTTGGGTTAAAATGGGTCAATTAAACCAAAAGTTACCCGGGAAAATTTTTTTTTATTGGGTTTTTATGCTCTTTAAAAAATATGATTTTTTCCTTATTTTTTTCTATGTTTTTTTTGGGGAAATTTTTCCACCAATTAAAAAAAAAAATTTTTTTTTCAGGAAATTTAAAACCCTTTTTAAAAGCAGTAAAATTTTTCGGGTTTGTGGAAAAATTATTAAAAATTTTTTAAACCTAAAAATAAATAAAAAACAAAAAAAAAAACAAAAATAGAGAAATCATGGGCCCCTGAAAAACAAAAATTCTTTGGGAGACGGCCCTTTAATTTTTTCCCTGAAATTTACTGTAGGGATCTTTTTTTAAAAAAATTAAGTCGGGTTGGGTTAAAATGGACTTTTATGCTTTTAAAACCCCTTACCTCCAAGCATTGAGCAAATGCTACCTAATCACAAGGGTAGAAAAAAAACAAAAACAAATCAGTCTCCTATGATGATCCAAAAGCTATTAATAAATTTATTAAAATATTTTTGGGGTTTTTTTTTTTTTCTAAAATTCTTCCCAATTTCAAATTGGGGAA
Organism: Cyprinodon tularosa; assembly: GCF_016077235.1. NCBI lineage: Eukaryota > Metazoa > Chordata > Actinopteri > Cyprinodontiformes > Cyprinodontidae > Cyprinodon > Cyprinodon tularosa. The sequence continues at coordinate 1,399,234 of NW_024038657.1, read as the reverse complement.
ACATCATTTTTAAAAACATTTTTTTAATTTAATTTTAAAATTTTTAAAGCTTTTTTAAAGTTTAAAAATTTTTCAATAAAAAAATTGGCCCTTTATCCCCCGGGATTACAGGGGGTGTTTTAAAAAGCAACAATTTTTTGCACCACTAACATAATTAAAAACGTATTTCTTTCGACTTCTCCCAGGGTGGTTTTGGCCAATAGAGTATTTGGAAACAAAAATAAAAACAAAATTTAAAATTTTGATTATAAAATGAAAAATATATAAAAAAAAAAAAAAAGATATTATATATATATATTTATAATATATATATAAAATATAATTTTTTATTAAAATATATATATTTTAGTAAACATTTAAACTTTAAAAGGGCGAGTTTAAAAAAATTTTATAGTTTTTGGTGGGAAAGGCGAATTGGGATTTCCAAGGGGACGTAAAAAATTTGCCCCACGACTATCGTTAAAAATTTTACATTTGGGGGGAGGGTCCTCTTTCAAATTTCCCAAAAAGGGGGAAAGAGAGTTAAAAGGGGAAAAATAGGGGCACCCCCAATGGGACAAAACTTTTTTGTCACAGTTGTAGTTTCGGCTGATGCAAGGGCCAATAACAGAGGTGAAAATCCCTTAAAAAACAAACTTTTCAAAAGAACGGGGGGGGAAATAAATTGGGCCCTTAAACAGCTGAATATTTTAAAAAATTTGCTTCCCAAAAAAATAGGGAGGAAAAAACGGGTTTGGCCGGATCAAAGGTTTGCTTATAAAAAAAGTGAGATATTGAACGGCACCCCGCTTAAAAAATTTTACAAACTGATCATCAACACGTGGCCCAAAAGGGGTTTTTTGGGCTTTTAAAAAGTCCCAAATTTCGCCCCCTTATCCATTTAATTTCTTTTTTCTGCCCAAAGAAATGCCCCAATTTTTGGGGGTTTTTCCCCGCAAAAAGTGCCTTTTTGTGGGATGGGAGAACATGTAAATTAATTTAACAATTTTGCAATCGCAAAATATTTATCATTAAAAATGGGAAAACAATTTTTCTAAAAGGGATCTGACTTTTTATAAAAGAACGTTTCAAAAGGAAAGAGTGCAAATGGTCTTTTATGCGTTTAAAGGGGCACAAAATGGGAAAAGGGATTTCGAAAAGAAACAATCAAATGAAGAAGGAGAGCCCCGAGAAAAAGGGATTTTTTTTTTCCCCGTGGGAAATATTTTTTGGGAAAGGAAAAAAGGAAAAATCAATTCCAAAAAACCCTATCGTTTTTCCCCAAATTGCCGAATTTTTTAGCGGGTTGGGGGGAAACCCCAATGGAAAATTTTTAGCCAGCCCCAAGGAGGACCCACGCAAATACCAATAACAAAAAAACTCCTTTTCAACCCTTGCACTTTTTTTCAAACTGGGATCTCCCAATCTCGTTTTTTCAGAAGTGCTGTCCCCACGGGTTTTAAATCCATTTCCGCCCTGACCCCCACCGGAGAACCCCCGGGGCCTTCCCCCCTCGCCCTTTGGGGCAACATTTCCAATTTTGGGGGCGGGGGACGCCCAGTAATGTCACCACATCATTTTTGTGACCCTTTGGTATGGCTTTTTTACAAGGGGCCCTTTCCACCTGTTTATTTTTTTTTACTGAAAGGGGTAGAAAAAACAGCCACATACCACCTTAGGGAAAAGGTTGCCAAAAAATTTTATATATATAAATTTAATTTTAATTTTTTATATAATATTTTGGAAAATTAATATATTTATTTTTTATATAAATTTTTTTTTTTTTTTTTTTAAATGCAATAGTTTCATAACTACAAAAAATACTTTGCCTTTTCAAAAACCCCAAAAAACCCCATAAAAACCCTCATTTTAGGGGGGGTGTCTCCAAAGGTTTCCAAAAGGCCCCCCAGTTTTAAAAGCAATCACTCTTTTTTAAATCACCCGCAAAAACCCTGGTTCAGCCCCCGTGCAGAATTCCAGTTTGCAGCCGCAAAAATTCTGCAGCAAAAATTTTGGGTTTTTAATAAAACCCGGCCCCTTAACCCCCTTCATCCTGACTTTTCCCATTGGGGGTTCCTCCAATGCATTACGCCCCTTCTTCCTTTTGAGGGCCCTTCCCCATTTCTTCGATTTCATCCTTCTCCCCCGGGAAAACACCCGCTATTTTACATCCCCCCGGTTTTGGCGTTTCACCTAACCCCCTGTTGGGGGGTGCCTTGGGGCAACGAATTTATTTTTTAAGTCCAAAACCAGAAAGAGGGGGCCGGCTGGGTAGGGGGGAAAAAAAAAATTCAAAGGAAAATTTTTTTTGGGTGGTATAAACACTCCTTTCTTTTTTTTCCGGGCCCTTTTTAAACTTTCATCTTGGCCAACTGATACAGCCAGGCTAATACCCTTTTTCTAACCCTTTTCCCCCCCCATTTTTTCAAAAGTTTAGGGTCTGCCCACTTGGATAAAGATAGTTAGGGGTGTTTTTGGGAAATTTTTTTTAAAAAAAAAAACCACGGGGTTAAAGGTTTCCCAAGGGTTTTTAAAACGTTTTCCCCTTCCCCTCCAGGGAAAGCTTTCCTCAATTCAAATTCCCGGAACTTCTTTTGGGAACCCTTTTTTAAACCAAATCCAATAGTTTTGGGTTTTTAAAAACTTTTTAAAAAGAATGACTTGCCCGGGTTTAAAAAAAAAAAACCTTTATCACATATAGTTTGGGCTGATTTTAAAGTAACTTTTTAGAAAAAGGCCCAAAAAAACAGAAAATTTTTGGGAATTTTACATGGAAAAAAAAATTTAAAATTGGGGTTTCTTTTTCTTTGGGGTTCATTTAAAAGAAAGAACACATTCTAAGAAAAAAAACTTTTTGTATAAAAAAATAATATATAAAGGGCGTCAATAAGCTTCTTCAAATTTTAAACTGGGATATTTTTTTTTTTAAGGTTTTTGTCACAATATTGGACTTTCAAAACACAGTTTTTCTGCCCAAACTACCAGTAGTGAAGTCCAGCCTCTCAAAACAAAACACAAAAAGAATATGCACACCCCCCTTTAGCAATGTACATCCAGTCACTTGACCAATTGTGTGGGGAAAATCTCCGGGCCCTTTATTTTTAAAAAACCCCAAAGAAAAATCGGTCTTAGGGAAAAAAATTTTGTGTGGATTTGGGGGGTTTTTTAACTTTAAAAATTTAAAGATGATCAAATTTGGGGACCCTTTGTTTACTTTTCACCCTTCCCCTAAACCTTTTTTAATTTTTTTTTTTCCCTTCTGGGGGCTGGGGGTTACAAGCTCAAGCACACAAATGATTGGTTTTTGGAAAATTTTTTGTGTCCTCCAAACAAATTGTTTTGACTAGAATGTCTGACCTTTAAAGTAGGTAATGTTCAATATTTTCAGTTTCTTAATCTAACAGGTCTGCTTTCTGCAAGAAACAACAAAGGGGGCATCGCCCGGAAAGGGAAATAAAAATAAAAGTTCTGAAATGCATTTCTTTTTTTGCATCCCAAATTAAAAACCTAATCAGAAAGGGAAAAAATTTTGGTTTTCTTTTCAGAAAGAGGAAAAGGGGGGGTTGTGCTCCCGACTTACTTTAATGCACACCCCAAAACTTTTTTCCCTCAGAAGAAAAAATTTCTTTAAAAAAAACAAGGGGAAAATAGACAGTAATTTGGGTTTTTAATGTGGAACCCAAGGGAAAAAATCTGTCAAGCGGGCCCTCGAGAAGAGTTTAAAATTTTCCCGCGGGGCCTGCTTCCAAAAGATTGGGTGGGAATTTTTCAAAAGAATTTAAGATAAAAAAGCTGCAGGTAGAGGTTTTTCCCGGGGCCCAAAATGTTTTTTAAGTTTTTTTATACCCTTTTTGCCAAATCCATTTTTCCCGCAAAGAGTTTAGGCTATAAATTGGAAATATTTGAAAAAGCCAAAAAGAAATTTTTATGAAATTCCCCCCAAAATTTATAGGGAAAAACCCTTTTATTTGGGCCCGGGAAACTCTTTGAATTAAAGTTGGTTTTAAATTCCCCTTTCCCTTCCCCCCTTTTAAAGGGGTTTAAATTCTTCTTTTGCTGCGTTTGCGTCGATTTGAGCAAAGCCCCGCTTTCAGAAAAACATTTTTTGTTTTCCTTCCGAAAAAAAAACATGAGGATGTGAAAATTATCCTTTAAAATTGGGCTTGTTTGGAAACAAGTTACTGGGAAAGGGGTTTCTTTTATTTTTAAAGATATAAAAAAAAATACCCCTTTGCATTTTTTTCAAAAAATATTGACAGATTTTTTTTACACATATGATGGAATGCAATAATCGTTTTACTGTAGACATGCTCTCATACATTGTCTAAGCTTTTTGTTTTTGACTGCAAAACAAAGACGACCAGGGTTTTTGTCATTTTTTTTTTTACCAACCATCCCACACAAAGAAGGTCTATTTTTTGAGTTCCCCAGCTACCCCCCCAGGGAACCGGAGCAAAAAAACCCCCGTTTTGGGGGGACCGTTCTTAATTCGGTTTTTTATTTTCAGCACCGGGGGGGCTATTACTTCCCCACGTCCCACCCTCTAAAAGGGGAAGCAAAACAACCCAAAACATTTAATTTTTGTGAGGACACAAAACTCCCTTTTTACAAATAACAGCCTTCCTTGCAACTTTTAAAAAAGAGCAATTTTATTAAACCCGAAAAATAAAAAATTTTTTTTAAAAAAAAAAAATATGAATCCAAAATCAATTTTTTTTTTCTCTTTATTTTATCATAACCTTTTTAAAAAAAAACATATTTTCCCAACATCTCTTTGTATGTCCCAAAAAAGTTTTTAACATCCCCCTTTTTTTTTCGGCTGAGCCCCAAATGCTCATCTAAAAAAATTCCCCCTTTAGAGCCGATTTAAAAAATTCAAAAAGGGCAGGGTTAGATACTATTTATATTTTTTTTGATTTAAACATAATTTTAAAAACTGCTCAACAATAAATTAAAAATGCATAAAAATAGAAAAAAAAACTAATTAAATCATTTAATCATTTTTTAGGACCAATTTTTTTTACGAAAACCTGAAAAAAATAGGGTTTTTTTCTGATGGTATTGGGAGGGGGGCTTGTAGGTTAGCCTTTTGAAAACCCCAAAAACAGAAGGGTAATTTTTTGGCCCCGTTAAAACAGCATGAATTTTAGTCCCTTTTTCTGTTGGGGATAAGTTCCCGGAGGGGGTTCTGCGCAAAAATTTTGGGAACAAATTTTTTTTTTCCGACTTTTGAGGGAAAAAGCGAAAGACCCCCGGGAAAGTTTGAAAGTGTAAAAAGAATTTTAAAGAAAAAAAAAAAAAAATTGTGTTAGAGAAAGAAAAAAAAAAAAATATTGGGCCCGAAGGGAAAGGGCTGCTTTGGGGTTTTTTAAAAAAATATTAAAATCTGGAACCCCCCATCAAAATTTTTTACCAAATGCGGTTGGGGGTCCTGGGAAGGGTCAAGGCCTGGACCAAAATTTGGGCACAAACCCCCCGCAAACCCCCCCAGCCTCTCCCACCCACTGCTCTCAGACCCTCCACAGATGAGAGTTCTGCGGTAAAGGACCATCTGACAATTACACCCGTCAGTGTGAAAAACAAGGGTCAAGGAACTGGGAGAAGCCCGCAGCGGCTGGGGAAAGGGAAAAGTAATTTTTTGGTAAAAATTGGGGGGCCCAACCCCCCAAAATGATTTTTAAAATTATGGGTTTTTAAAAGAGCGTGGGTTTTTTGGAATGCGTCAGGCCCGGGTTTTTAAATCACTTTATGAAAATTTGAATATTTAAATTTTAAAAGGGGTCTGGGTTTTGAGCGGGGTTTTTCTTAAGGGGGAAAAAAACCTTCTCTTTTTCCCCCAGCCTTAAAATAAATCCTTGCTGTATTTTAAAAAGTATAAACCGCACAAAAACCCCTGGGAGGGTGATTTTAAAAAGAAACCCGGGGAAAAACTTGTAAGTTACCTTTTATTTTTTAAGGAGTTCCAAAGAATGAGGGTTTTTAATTTTTAAAGGGGCACAGAAGACCCTGGGTTTAAAAACTAAAACCATCCCGGGTATTTTTCCCCTAGAGAAGCTCAGGGGAGGGCTCCATTTGGGAAAATATAAAATACAAAAACCCAAATGACTGTAAAAAAAGTTTTTTTAAAAAAACAACCCTTTCCCCAACTAGACGGGGAAAAACTTTAAAAAAATTAGAAATTTTAAAGGGAAAACTATTATACTCCCCGCAAGAAAAAAATTTTTAAAAAGGGGTTCTATTTAACCCACCCGAGTCCCAAAATATTGGTGAAGCATCCCCCCAGGGGCAAACCTTTTTCAGTATGCCCCGTTTTTTTTTGTGCAATTTAAGAGCCAAAACATTTTCCTTTTAAAAATTTTTTTAAAAAGGGGTCCCAAAAACATTAAAATGGGGGAACTTTTTTTAAATTGCCCAAACTTTTGGTCTTTACCCGGTTTAGCATTGGGGAGATTTTTTGGGCACAAGGGTTTTGGGCTGGGTTATAACAAAGGAAATACTTTAATTTCCTTATAACCTGTCCTTTTTAAAAAAAGAATAGGAAAACCAGTTTTTTCTGTCATTTTTTTTTTTTTCTGGGAGGGGACAAACAAAACCCCTACCCCTTTTTTAAACAAAAATTGTCAAAAAAATTTTTTTAAATTTTTTTTTTTCTATTTAATTTCCCTCTTTTAAAAAGGGAATTTATTTTTTTTCATTAAAATTTTTTAATGTACAAAAAAAATTACTTTTTTAAATTTACTGCAAAAATAAAAAAAAAGACCCAAAACTGAAGAATCTTTTTGGGGTTTTTGGGGGGAAAACTTGGGGAAGAAATTTGGGGGTTTTTTTAAACCCAGGTTTTAACCCCTTAATAGTTAAATACAACCTCCAGCTCTTTTTTTGGGGGGGAATTTGGGGCTCCAACTTTTTCCGGGCATAATCTGCTTTTCTGACAGGAAAAATTTATGAAAAATTTTCATATTTACTTTCACATTTCCCAAAACAAAAAAAAGACAAGCCTGGGTTTTTTGCTTCATGGGTTTCTCTTGGGAAAATGTTACTTAAAAGGCTTTTCCCCAGGGAATTTAAAGGGGGTTAACAAAAAGCCCCTTTTCCATTTTATGTTTTTTGAGACCCCCCGGGGGGCAATATTTAAAAAAAAACCTAAATGGGTTTTTTTAATCAGAAAGACCCAAAAATTTGGCCTTGTTTTTTCCTTTTTTATCCAAGCTGGGAGGGCTCTACAATTTTTCCATTTATTTTAGTACAGTTTTAAATTTTCAAAGGGGTTTTTACACTGGTAAATTTCAGGGGAAAAGGAGGGGGGTTTGGGATTGTTATGAATTTAAAAAAATTTTGGGATTTAAAATTCATTTATTTTGGTTTTCATGGGGATTTTCTGTGGAGATTTTCTTTTTTGGGAGTCCCTTGTTAAAAAGGGACTTTTTTTTTCGGAATTTGTAAGCAGGGGTGGTTTTTTTTTTGGTTTTAAAAAATGGCAATAAGGTTTTTTGTCAAGGGGAACACAAAAACAAGGGGGGGAAAAAAAGATGGGGAAAAAAAAAAGAAACTCCAAAACATATTCCGGGCATTCAATAATGATAGCCACAGGGAAAACCCCCTTTTTTTTGGGAAAAAAAACTGCCCCGTTTTAGGGGGGCACCTAATTTTAAAGGGGTTTATCACTAATTTTTAAGGGGGCTTTTACTGATTTACCCCTTTAATTTTAAAAATCTGTTTTGAAGAGATTTAAAAATTTTTGTTGGGTAAAATTTTAAAAAGGGGAGATTTCTGTTTTGAAGAATTTAACATGATAAAAAAATTTTATTATTTGGGAGTTTAAGGGGTTAAAGGGGACAAATTAAATAGAATAGGGAAAAAAATTTTTTCCCTTTTTTTTTCCCCCCAAATTGGGGGAAATTTTGGGATTACAGAAAAATTAAGGGGAAGTGATCCACATAAAAAAAAATTAAAAAGATAGGAAATTAAAAAAAGTTTAAATTTCCTGTATGCCCCCATTTTTTGTTTTTTAAAAATATAATTTGGTTTTTGTATTTAGAGAATAAAAAAACAATTAACCAACTGGGACTTTTTCCCTTTCAATGGGGTAAGGTGAAAAAAATTTCAAAAAAACCCGGGGGAATTTTACAAAAAAAAAAAAAAAAAAGACAAAAGTAATTTTTTTATTTAAACTAATTGAACTTTAAAGGGGTTGTTTCGGAACCCGTGAAAGGGTTTTAAAGTCTTTCGCGCAGGGGCAAAATTGGTGATAACACTCCCCGGTGGGGATTTAGTTGCGGGAGTCCCGGGGGAGAAGGGGCTTTTCCCTTTTAAACAAAGCTTTATCAGGGTTTTAAAAGGGGGTTTACAACCCCCCCTTCACTAAGTAAATCACAGGGGTAAAGTTTCCCCTGCTAACCTTTTATTGAAGGGAAATTTTTTCTCTTGACTTTTTACAACTCTGCAACTTTTTGGGGGGTTTTTTAAGGAAAATTTGGCAAAAGCATTCTGCTCAGTTAAAAAAATAATTGATAAGTACTAAAAAACTTTATTCAAGTGAATATTTTTAAAAAAGGTATTATTTAGATGTGGGGTCAGGGTAGAAATTAAAAAGGGTAGAATGGAAAGTGAACTGAATCAAGAAATATTTGCTTTTGGCTGTTTTGTAAGTCTAGTCATTTTACCTGGGTTTCTAAAAGCATCATCAACCTTTGATTCAAAAAAAGAAGTATTTATGATCTTTATGTCGGTGTGCTAGGACATGGCAAGCTGTCTGCTGCGCTCAACAAAAGGGCATGTCTGCACAGCATTAATCGTAATGCGCCAGTGGAAGCAGTGGGGCATCATTTGAAAACAACAGCCCACAGGGGTTTGTTCTTCTTAATGCATCGCCTTAATTGCATAAGACAGCCCCAGATTCCGTCTTTGATCTATTAAAAACACACTACTCAACAGAATTAACTTGCATTGCTTGTTGCTAGCAAACAGCACGAATGCGGGATACTCTATATTTGGAAATCATCACCTTTGAAGAATATATTAAAATCAAATAAAAATGCAAATCACCTCAGTATTTTCAAGCCGGCAGGTGCATTGGGTACCTTCGCACAAAAGCAATGCAACACTGATTAGTGCTCTTCAAGTTCACCCATGATTTCAGCCTGCAAGTGCAACACGCTTCATGCACCAAGAGCCCATCTTTCCCCTCTGAATATTTCAGGGTAAAGGGAAGAATAACATGGATAGATTTGAATACTTTTCTCAGGTGAGGGCTGGAACCATGCAAGGGTATAATTGTTTTCTGTATTTCCATTTCTTCCATTATCAGGGACATTGAACAAAGTCGACTTCCCAAATAACCAACACCTTCGGGGTGTGTACGAGTGTGTGCTTGTGTTGCCTTTGCAGCCGCATTATAATTGACAGAGAACAAGGGTCATGCACAGACTGTCATTCATAGGTTCACAGGTCACAAGAAAAGCAGAAGGTCACCAGTGGAGCCGCTCTGATTTTGTTACCTAGCTCCTTTCTCCTGCCTCTTCATTACTTTGAGCGTGGATACAGATGCTGTCAGGCAAAAAGGTGAACACCAACCACAGCATGCTCATTTTCAGCTCAGACTGAGATGGATAAGTCAGGACATTGTGCTATATGTAGCAGCTATTCTGTCATGTTATTTTTAGGTCATATCTGCCCCTGGTATTGATTTTTTTATTGCTGATTTGATCTTCAGAAACTTAATCCACAGGAAAATGAATGCCTTGTGTGTCTACTAAGGCTATCTATGGTTGCACTGTCTCTGGTCTTTAATGCAGCTTTTCTTTTTTTGTTTTAGCTTTAATATAAACACCTGATTGGAAATATTATAAACTACAAATTATGAATTATAAAATATAAAATTTTCATTTTTTCATATTATCACTACAAATATTTATGTATTGTGTTTCTTTAAATAGAGTAACACAATATAGTGCTATGCTAAAAGTTTCCACCTCCATATAGGTTCTTCTATTTTTGCGTGAAGTGACACATAAATATTATCATTGCATTTTTTACTTAAACAATATGTTTCTAATATATAAGAAAAACATGTTTTCAATTTTTTTTTATTTATTTACAGATAAAAGTGGTTAGCAGGCATGACCTATGTACATATGCCTTGATCATCGAGGTGCCCGGTCTGCATAAAAAGATTTCTTTGTTCGGGGTATTAACCTAGCTGCCGTTAACTGCCCCTCCCCCAATAAAGAAAAAAGAAAAAAAATAAAGAAAGAAAGAAGGATTGCAGTTGTAGCACATTCAGCATCATGTCTGCCAGGAAGTTTTTTGGCCGTGGGCATGAGCGTGAACCCAGGAAGGATACATGACAGTCACCTTCTTGCCCTACGATGGGGATGAATTCTGGAGGAGTACAGACAGTTTCCTCCTGTGAACCCCCTTTCATACCAAAACGCTGCCAATACGCCATTATACAGTAGCTGTAAGTAAGAAACACGTTAAGCGATCATCTGAAACACGTCAAATCGCTGAAACACGCTCAAAATTTCTTGACGTACTCGCCATATGTTGATGTGTGCCAATGTGTTTTAGTGTACTTCAGTGTGTTCATAACTTATACAAAACGTAACCATAACAGAAGGTCTGGCATGAAGTATAAAACGATCAGTTAATTATCTGACAGACCATCTTTCAAAAATGAAAAGTGCAATCAGCAAAACAACCCAAACTTTCACATGCATCTAAACTGACAGACAGGGCAAAGGACGTGTTAATCAGAGAAGCAGCCAAGAGACCAAAGGAGCAACATAGATCCACAGATGAGCTGGAAGAATTTGTTGACAGGACAGCTAGCTCAGTTGGCAAGAAGAGAAGCATTGTTATAATGATTCAGCTGCGTTTGATGCAGCTAAATAAAGATCAAATCCTACAAGAAAACCTTTTTGAGGCTACAAGAGACTTATGGTCTGGGTAGAATGTTTCTCCTTTCATCAGGACAATGACAAATCTAACCATATTCGCCTGTAATTAGGGTCTAGTCAAAGTTCAGACCAAAATGTAACAGGAAATCGGTGACAAAAAGAAAAAATAGGTCCTCAGACACTATAGAACACCACAGATGTAGAAATCAAATAATACCATACTTTACTCAGACATAGACTAGAGACTTGTAAGTGCAGCAAAACGGGTTACTAGAATCATGACTTTGGGGAAGTGAATCCACAAGCATGACACACTTTTTAAAGTTTTTTTTTTTTTGCATAAAAAAAAAAATCATGTTTACATGTTTCCTAATATGTCATGATTATGAGCCCATTTGTGTGATCTATCATACAAAAGATCCAATTGAGTAAATGAAAATTTCTAAATCCCAAGAATTATAATAAAGTCTAAAAATAATCATAACCAAGGGAAAAGACAATACAACAGAGACACAAAATTCCTGTAAAAGATGAAACAAAACCACCATGTAGAGATTAAAGCAACATGAGACACACAATTACTAAAGTGAAAAACAAAATGTCAATGATAAAAACAAAAAACAACAACAATGGGATTAAAAATATCCCAGGAGAAGCACAGAAATAGGAGACAAATACCCAAAAGAAGGAGAAAAAAACCCACATGGTAACTGAAGATTCAAAACATTTACTACAGCTGAACATCTAGATATACAGTTGTAGATTAACAAGTTGCCAGGATTAGTTGTGTCTTTTTCTGTCAAGGTGTCTTAGACCTCTGCAGGATGAGTGGGAGGCATTTTACAAGCCTATGCCTAGAGGCTTGATGTATCATCATTTATTCATGTCTACATCCCAGAAATAAAAAAAGAGCAGTACGACTGTAACTGATGTGTAAAGGATTTTTTTTGTCACTTTTTAAACACTTGTAATACACAACTAATTAATACCCACTTCCCAGAATAGTAAACAAAAATAGCCTATCAAAAGATGGTGCCAAAAGAAAATCAATTATAGATTGAATTCCCATTTGCCAAAAGTGTAGTAAATACAATGTGAATAAATCTGTCAGAAGGGTCTGTTAATAAGTAAATTGTTTTAGTTTTGATCATTCAAAAGATTGAGAATATCTCAGATGCCATGAATAACAGACCAGGTATTTGGCAGCCTGTTTGGAGAAATGGTCATATTAAAGTTTTTACAGGAAAAATTATGATGACTAATGACTTTGCCAGTTTTAGTTCTATTTTCCAATACGTTATGTGCCATTTGTTAGGCTCTAAAATTTTTATTATAATTGTGACTCAATCTGATAAAATATATAAATTCAGTTTTTTTAGAAAAAAAATTAAATGGAAGTGAAAAAGTGGTATATACTGAATGACAAAATACAGCCCTATTCAATAAAATCAAATATGCATTCTGATTACACTCAGTTCTTGGATTAAAAGCATATTTTACAGGTATAAAACACTAAAAAAACATCAGTCCTTTTTTCACTCGGTTATTGCAGGCTAACAAAGAACCCAAACAACTCCTAGGGGGTGAACCCATTCTTATGGTTCAATTTGCATGTTTTCTAAGCCAAAGGAAGCCTTTGTTTTGGTCCACTCTATAAAGCCTCGAGATCAAGGCTACTTCTGAAATTTTGAATTGAAAAAGCTTCCTAGATGGGAAGCAAAATGTCTTCAAACTCGGAAACTAAGTCCAGTTTTTTTATTTTTATTTTTACTTTTTTGAAATGACTATGAGCTGGATGACTAAGAATCTTCACAAGCAAAATCACAAACAATATTGTGATACATGAGCAGCCAAAACATATTGGTTAGCTTTGCATTGATAAATGTGAAATTCAGAATCAATATGGACAAAGCTCTCATCATGTTGGCTTGAAGGAAGATGTGTTGCTGATAAATTGCAGTCTCAATACTTTAAAATCAATGCTTGTCAAAAAGCTTCGGTTAAAATACCTGGCATTGCTGATTCAGCAGAGTTACTGTAGGTCAACAGATCTAACAATTCCTGGGTTTATTAATGGAATGGTGGAGTTGGGGATTTTGGTATTGTTAAGTCTGTCAGTCCTGTCTTGTGGTTGAATAGGGTTGTTGGAAGTCTCTGTGTGATTACCAAGGCTCACTGGTTTCATTTGGTTGGCCTGAATTTCCCCAAACTGCTCCAGCCTCAGCAGAGACTATCCTGCTGGGATTCCCTCTCGTAGTTTGAAGAGGTTTAAAAAAAAATACTGTATGCCAGGGTGCTGAAAAGTCACGAACATGAGACTTGCCTCCTTTCTTACTAAAGGATTAGGAGCTCAAGCACATCCATTTTCTTGGAAAAATGTACATAGCATTCAGCTTATGTTGTATGGTCTGGGGCAGAACATGAAAAGAGCCTGACTTAGTATTACATCTACTTTTACTGTGCTTTTTATTTCTCATAATAAAGGTTACTTATTTCTACCATCCAACTGACTGTAGAGCGCCCACCACCACTTACATCTTCAAATGGCAGAATTAAATTCAAAAGACCTCCAGCTGCAGATCTAAAAAATGAAGAAATACAAAAGCTGTAGTTATTTTTTAACTACATTTCCAAAGGCTGAGAGCTTTAACAAAATGCTATCATATGTTGATTATTTTGGGCCTATGTGGATTTTTAATGTCAGAAACCTCTGTCAGCTGACTCAGGAGCTTACACTAAAAAGATGGTTAAAAGTCTGAATCAGACACAAATACAACACTGGGCTTCTATGTCTCAAAGCTGCTTTACTTTTTATACAATGCTGTATCACCATGACAACCTGTGCTGGAAAATTAATGTAATCTCTTACAGTTTAATTTTTACCTGATATCAATACAAATAAACCAAACAACCAATCAGTTCTGATGGCAAATGCCATCAATATTTCTTCCCTTTGGTCAAAAGGAAGGATATATCACTGGGAATGTTGTACTTGCAGTAATTAGATTCAAATCATATCTAAGGTGTGAAAAAAAAAATCTCATGTCCGCAAGCCACTGGCAAAATGATTTATTTGGTGGTTAAAGATCAAACTACCAGAATTTTTTTTTACAGTCTTAGAGTCTATATAAGCTGGTTCCTGGCTGAATATTTGCTCAGGGAGAAAAGCAAACACCAAAGTGCATGCCAAAAAGAGCAACAAGACATTGTCACAAAAAATCCCCTCCCTTATCTACTTGCAGAAACAGCATAGCACCTTAAACAGACTTGTCTAAACAACATGATATTGACAGAAAATCTGCATTTTTATTGTTATATTTATCTTGCCTTTTCATGTGTTTAAACAATAAGAGCAATGAGAAATAAAGAAAACGACATTTTCTAATATTCAACATTTCCTGAATATTGGAAAATGGAAATGATATTATTATAAGAATGCCTGCAATGGTTAAATACATTTTAAAGTGGAAGTAGTCCTTGAATAACTAGAGCACTAACTATTAGGCATTTGCAACAAAAGAAATCTCAGATCTATCTATCTATCTATCTATCTATCATCTATCTATCTATCTATCTATCTATCTATCTATCTATCTATCTATCTATCTATCTATCTATCTATCTATCTATCTATCTATCTATCTATCTATCTATCTATCTATCTATCTATCTATCTATCTATCTATCTATCTATCTATCTATCTATCTATCTATCTATCTATCTATCTATCTATCTATCTATCTATCTATCTATCTATCTATCTATCTATCTATCTATCTATCTATCTATCTATCTATCTATCTATCTATCTATCTATCTATCTATCTATCTATGTGTCGGTCTGTCTGTCTGACAGAATTGTCAAATAACAGGTTCAATCTCAGTCTTTTCACTTACAAGGACATCTATTCTAATTATACGCACAATACTTTTAGAGCACATCAATGAAATGTTGGCATTTACACAAATAACAACACCTGCTGTCAGCTGAACCCCTTATTCAGAAAACAGAACCCCAACAAATTGTCAAAGTCAGTTAAACCTGTGTCTGATAAGATTTAGAAGGAGGTTGATAGACAGAGAGTCAAGATGAAGGCAAATGCTGTCAAATCACGCATGACATAAATGTAGCACAGGTTCAGAATTTCTGTAGCTCTGCTGTACTGCCTGCTTAATGAATGTAAAAAGGGTTCACATGGGACCAGAAAATGGTTCTTCAGACGTGATGAAACAGCCATTGCACAGAGGAAAATGGTCAGTCTGTCTCAATAGAAATGTCACAATGCAATAAGTATGCAATGACTTGCTGTCTACTGTAATGAGCCCAGCCTGTGCGGCTGTCTCTGGAGACGTTGATAGCAAGTATATCCTCTGAATGGCAACACTTTTCTGCCATCTGTTCCAGGAGCTCAAGTCAGTGAATTCACAAAGAAAAGCCCTGTATGAACAATTCATACAGGGAATCTGAGCACCATATTTTATTTGGTTTAAAGCTGATTAATCTTTCCAAATTGTTGGAAATGAATAAATACAAGCACTGCTGGAAAGGAGAGTAGTTATACTTGAAATGGAAAGCCTTGGGGACTCAATTTAGCAGATAACCAGTTATTCTCCTGAGACGTTGGATTCTGTGACTGTCAGGCAATGACATTATGCGTATAGCCTGCACTGAATGTGTTTGCTCACAGACAAGTGCCATGTGACAATCTTGATAAGAATGTGACATTTGAATGCCTCCAAACACATCCTGGGCTGAGTTCATGTCAAACGCAAGCCCCTGCAAGTCCTCCAACACCTCTTGTTAATTATTTTGGAGCTTTAAAGTCATTTAACCCAGACAGCATTGCCTGATCCCTGAACCAATACCGTTTGTGTATTAGAGCACCACGTCTGCTACCTTTTAATGGAAAACACAACCAAGGTGACCAATAATAGGCTCCATTTTTTCCCCTTGTGCATGCCCTCTAAAGACATTCAAGCCAGCAAGGTGCAGCATTTCTATTGCTGACTGGAAACAGGAGTGCCAGATTAGAGAATGTCAAATTAATGCAGATGGAAACCACTGAGAAGCAGACATGTGACTGCATGTTGTCAGACCGAGTAACTATTTTTCTCCCTGCCCTCTGTAAAAACATCTGAAGTCCCAGCAACTCCGTATTTAATTTAGATGGAAACAATAGGGTCAAAATCAAGCAACATATTGCTCAATAAGCTGTGTAAAAATGTGTTGAGAGGAAAGACTTAGGACTGGCATCTTTATTTAAAAGATTGAAGTACAAAACAACTGTTTTAAAAACTGTTTTACAAAGAATGTGTAGGACATTAGAAAGGCTTTAATCTTTTTTAATACTTAGCCTAGATGCTTAAATTATATTAACCTCTTTTTAAATTAGCCTTTTGACATGCATTAATCAGCACATACACATAAATTAATAGAAAAGTCCATGAATTAAGCTGTGGGATGTTATACGGGATCGTTGAAAATGCTCATTGAAATGTATTCAATACTGCAGCAGTCCTGATTAGAATTACAACTTCGAAATTCTCCCTCTTGAATCCATTGCTAAGTTGTGATTCTTACCACCTAAACTATCTCCTATGCAGTTTTTCCTTACACACTCTCTTTGGGTTTGTATTCTTGGATAAAGGTGTGATGACTAAAATATTCTAGTAGCTTTACTGTTTTTCTCTTAAACCAAACAAAGGTTTGGGATCATCATCATGTTGCTAAGAAAAAAACAATTCCACTCTTGCTTTGTGTTTGTATTCTAATAAAGATTGTCGAAAAGCATTTCTCAAGTTAATATTCTTTTTCAATTTTATGTAGTCTGCCAATATCATACACCAAAAGACAGCCCTACACAATGATGTTCCCTTCTTCAAAATGAAAACAGTGCACACCTCTCATTAAACAGGACATAAAACAATGAAAATAAAGTAAATCATGATGTTTATTATTTACAATAAAATGAAAGCTCTTTTATGACTAAATAAAAAAGAAAAGCCACAAAAAAAGTTCAAGTATATTAATAGTAAATATAACATGGAAAAAATAAGCTATCCATCTTTCGGATATACCAACTTTAGGGAGGCTCACCCTACTGTAATCCCCTCTAAAAACTAGAAGTCCTTGTGTTTTCCTTCCCCACCTTCTTTCTTGTGGTATCTACCTTAACACATATTTGATCTGTATAACTGAGACGGTGTCTTTTATACCTGAGGTGGTGTCTCTTAATTGCCGTTATCAATCAACAGCCTTCACTATTTAAAGCCTGAAAATGCTTTATGCTTAAGAAGGTGTCCCATCAGTAGAAATAACTGTTACATTGTGTAAGGAGTTGTGTCTGGTTTGTGACTGAGGGACAAATCAGCCAATGGCTTCAGAGTGGATATTTAGCAATCATATATGTCTATTCCATGATGAACTGTAAGGCGTAAAAAGCGAATAGTCTTTGTTATGACATCAAGTTTGAAATGTGTACATCATCGCTGACTTCTAAATTACAAGGTGTCAGGTTTGGTGGAAGTTAGTTGAGAACCCAAATACAGAGATGAGGAGGGAGAGATGAGTTCTTTCAGATTTAATTTAAATGCAGATGGCAGCAGAAGCACAAATCCAGGAACAAAGGAGGTGTGATGCAGTGAAGATGATCCAGCAATGAGGAGCTGCACAGGGGGTGTATATATGGGAGACAGAACAATGAATGGACTTATCAGCTGATAAGGAGCAGGTGTGGATAGAAGTAACTAGAAGGGAGCTGGGATCAAAGGAGACTGGCACAAAAGGGCAACAGAGAGTAACTCAAAAAGTACAACACTGCTTAAATATAACACAATATGGAAAAGAAACCATCCATCCATTAATTTTCTGTCCTGCTTATCGCGAGCGGAGTCGCGATTGGTGCTGGTGCCTATCTTTAGCTGACTACAGGCGAAAGGTAGGATACACCTCACCAGTCCATCGCAGGGCGGAAAAAAAACCAGTGACCAACAAAACAGAATGACATAAATCAAAGTGTAACTGAAGACTGAAAAAGAAACTTAAACAGATGTCCATAAAGGGCACAATCTTGACACATGGAATGTAACTAGCAACTTTAGTGTATGCCATTTATCTCTGCTGCACAACAAATTGAAATAAATCTGAAAAAGAAAAGAATGTGGATGCCATTGTAGCTGGGCAATAATGACCAACTTAGGAGAGATGAAGGAATGTTGTAACATCTAACCTTTATGGTGATATAACAAATACATCAACCTGTTGGGTTAGACTCGTGAAGTGGCTGTATCTAATATAAAGAAACAAAATGCATAATCTACTCTTTCTGAAAGCAGCCCTACAGCCTGTTCCTAGATCCATTTCCTTCTCCTCTCATGTTGTCAACTGTAAGAACTGTATTGTTTGTTTGAAAGAAATTCCTGATTCTTGGAAGCTTTTGGCCTTCTGAATGTCATCAGGTGAAGAAAGTGCAAATGGATGATGCTTGTCAAACTGGAAGTACATCCTTCTGAAAAGGAGCATAAAAAAGTCTAGGAGCTTGGGGTTACAAATAGGCGATTTCAAGCACAACCTTTATGTTTTTGCCACGGACCTTGAGGCAGAAAGCAGCCAACCTTCCAGACCAGGTAACTCAAAAAGAGACAGTTAAACTAACACGATGTATTTGAAAGCCACACAGTAGTATTGTATGCACTTTGTGCATATGATAATAACATTGAGATCTCTATGTGTGGCTATTGCTATCGCAGGGGCATATATATTTTGATTTCTATTTCCCCATGTGGTTGAAAATACTCTTTACAGTTGCATTACTTGAAAACATCTGTTAATGCATAAGAGTCAGTATAAAATTCAGCAAAATGCATTATAGAAATATGAAAAATGTCTCTGGGTGAGGAAAGTAGTCTATGTTTTCACCAAAAAAGAGATCAATTAAATAATCCTGTTCTCACTTGGAAATTTAAAAAAAGACAATACTCTTTAGTGTTTTAACAACTGCGAAAGAAGTTATTTTGTAAGCATCTGTTATGAATGAGGAGACGTGCTGCTAAATATATCATTATTTCAGAGGTAGTGAACCATCTGAGTATGTACGTAGATATACTCAACTTATTGTACCATAGTTCATCTCAAATATAGAATAAGAAGTTACTGTTCTACTTCAGTTACTGTATGTTTACTCAACATAAAAATTTTTATTTGTCACACAGAGTTATTCTAAATTCTATGTTACTGAGTGTATTGTGATAAGGAGTATTTCTTGTAATCTGCAGCTTTAGTGTTGTGTGCCTTCCTGTGTAAAAGTTACCTAGAGTATTAACAAGGACATTTGAAGATCTGTATGTGTTTTATATTTTCCTTATCAGCACTGTTACAGGAACAGCATTCAACATTGTGAACAATGTGTTTGAGAACATGATAAAAACAGTTTTGTCGAATAGTGTTTTGTTTTTTATAAGTGTTTCCTTTGGTGAGGAATCTATTGAGTTTTGTTCTGCTGTTTAAATTCGCTGCTGTGTTAATTGTGTTAAGTGTCTGGAAATAAAACTCCTTTGTTTTCAAAATAGAAAAAACATGATTGAAAATACAATGATAAAAAAAAAGCTGGGAATTTATATTTATAGAAATTAATCAAGATGTTTGGCAAAAAAGCTGTTGCAAAAGTCTTGCTTTTTACTTTTTTTAACGTTTTTACTTTTTACTTAACTATTGCCTGTTTTTTAGTTTTGTCTCATTCTACACAATTTATTGACATATTTGAATAGATTATTTTAAATGTGTAGAATACTTCCATTATTACCAACATTTTATGTCAAGAAGCCCATTTGAAATAAGCAATATTCTATATACTTTTTGTGCAGTAAAAACACTGATGTGTCTTCATAGCATTTGGAACTTGCTTTTCTTAAGGCTTCAACATATATTTCTACACCACCTGAAGCCTACAGTTGTGTGTGCAAGTGTGATTCAGAAGAAAGAAGTTTTAAACAATTTGCAGCCACAGAAAACTACCCCAATGCTACTCTGAAGGAGCAGAGCCCATGACAAATAAAAATGCAGAAATTCTTGATATATGGCTGCTGGTTTTGACAGCATGTCACACAAGGAAGCAGTAAGATTGGTCCTGTGCACTGGGCCAAGGATGGCTGGTGCTTTATTGAAATGCAAAAATGACTACTTGCAGAGCCAGTGTCTTTTTTTTTTTAAGATGCATCAAAACGACATTCAACTGAGGAATCAGCAAATAGTTGGATAGGAGGAGGGATTACTCATTTGCATTGGGGCCTCACAACAACTTGTCTTATATAGGCACAGACACAAAAACAGGACACTACATGACTGGTCCTGATCAAGGCTAAACAAAATGTTATTGTGTCTCTCAAGGAGCTGTACTCATTAATGAAAAAGGCTTGTGGTTATTTGGCTTTCACGGTAGAGATGTGTGGTTTGCTGAGTGTCACAGTAGAGAGCCGAAGTCCCGCTTGCGGCTTTTATGTCTGTTAAACACAAATGAACAAAGGCACTTTATCTGCATTATTATCTTGTTGGACGCCTTTGCTCTACAGCTTTCTGAAAATCAAGAACAGCAAAACATAAAAATACATCCCCTGTCAGTATGATGTCATTCATTTCAAATGTCAAGCTGCTCCTGTCCTTCCATCTATGGCCCTTTTCGTCTGACTAGCAAATGTGTGGAAATGGTATTTTGCGCTTTCATATCTCCTGCTCTGATGAAAGAGATGCACTGAATGGAAAGACTGGAAGCAGACTGAGAGCAAAGTCACAAAGCCTTTAGAGAATGGTTGCTTTCTTCTGAGGTGATTGCTGGCCTTCCACACAGAGAGCAAATGTGGCTGTGAAGGTAACAAATGTGATATGTATGAAGACTTAATGGCATGATTCATGAAAATAATAAGGTAGCAATTATCCAAGACCTCTGATCAGGAAGAGAAACATGGTACGAATCCTATTCAGTGTGGCCACATGATGATCAGCTGCAAAAAGAAAGTGTAAGACCATATGTTGGTAAATGGTTGGGGAATATTTTAGCACCTACATCTCTAGCTTTTTTAATTTAGACGCTGTGAATGTCGTTTGTGTTTCATCGCATGCAATTTTATTTATTTTTTTTTACAGGATACAGTTTAGATATATCCCTGATTTTCTCTTGCAATATGAATTATTTTTATAATGACTGGCTGTCTATCAGTACCTCTATCACAGTGCTCATATTTGTCAGAATTTAATATTGACACTTTTCCCCTTTTTTCACACATGCACACTGCAGTCTCTGCAGAAAACGTAATTGGACATGCAGTGCAAATATGCTTTAAGACTTATGGCACGCTAAAGATGGAAAAAAAAAAAAAAAGACATGAAATCTGCCATAAACCCAATATTAATTACACTGCTTATTTCTGATACCACTCCCCCTTGGAACCAATTAGTAAGTTGAGATCCTCCTTTCCAGAGTAATGAGGTCTAAGTAATGATAATGAATTTCACATTCCTGCCAAGCATTTAAAATAGGATTTCACCACAGTGAAAGCTTGAATGTCTGAAATTACCTCATAATCAGAGTTCTGGTTTCTGAAGAATTTGTTTTCCTGATGAGAAAATCTAAAATGAGGAAAACGTCTCTTATTTTTAATGAAGCAACAATACAATTATAGAGACGATTTGATTTTCCTTAATACTGGTATTCATTTGACCGATTACCAGAGCTTTATTATTTGATAGAGTTTAGACTTTATGTTTTAATGTTTATCTTTGTTTAAACAGCTTTAGAAATTTGTTTATCTCTAAACACTGCGTAAATCAGAATGTATATGTCAAACAATAACTGCCTTTAGTGGATGATGTTTTAAGCAGGGTCACTTTTTGAGGGCTTCTAGCTACTTTTGAATTTAATACTCTCATAAGCCAAATGTTGGTAGTTTTACTGTTGTCCTATACTTATTCCATTTTCAAATGATGGATTGGACAGCACTTGGGGAAATATTGAGAGGGTTGGATATGTTTTATAATCTAATCTTAATTTTCTCTACAGCCTAATTGTGTACCTGTGTGCTGTTTGTGCCTTGTTCTAAATGATGCTGTATGTTCAGTGATGTCTTATAGCGAAATCCTTCACAGAACAGCTGGATTTATACAGAGAAACATATATACAAACAAATTATATTAATCAGATGACTCCATTTTCTAATTTTTATTTGTAAATCAATATGTTTTTCTCCTACTTTGTATTCATTGATTGTTTTTTTTAATGTAATTAAAATGAAATGAAGTTTGTCATCTCAACATTTAGTGAAAAGTTCAAGATGTAGGAATACGTTTGCAATCCCTTTCACATTGATCTTCCTTAAGGAAGGGGACTGAATTTTTCACATCCATATTTTCAAACAAATAATACCAATAAGTGCACATAAGTTGTAATTTTGAAATAAGTACTATTTTAAACAGATTGTATGCATGCATTGTTGCTACCAGAAGATGGCAGGAATGCAGTAAGTTGTTTGCCTTTGAAATAAAGACAGCTTGTTTGTCCGAGTTGGCTAGTGGGGGTGTTTGTGGTTGTTACCACTAAACAGTTGTCCCCAGAAAACCTAATCTGCCAAGCGGTTAAGACTCTTTTAATTCAGATGCAAAAAATGAAAAAAAAAAAAAAAAAGCCTGAATGTTGTTTATATTCTGCCTCCGTCCAACTCTGTGAGTAAAATCATTATAGGTAAAACAACTTCATGGCTTCAGACCAAGATGAGTTCAGGGGAAGTGATGCACAGATGGGTGAGTAGAGTCTGTTGATAACTTTTTATTTTCATTTCAATGATGGTGTCTTATTTGATTTATGAAGGAACAGAGACTCAGCGGGGGGTTAGCAGACATTGTGCCAGAAACAGAATAGTACAAGATTGAACAAGCTGCAATGATACTGCTAGAGTGGAAAAAGAGTCCACTGAATTAAAGACAGCAATCAACAGAATTGGATTTTGTCTACATATCCTTTATGCCCTACTGGCATTGTGAAAAAAGTTTTTAGTTTTCATTTATTAGTTATTCTGTTTTGTTGATCTTTGGTTTATTTTTCCACTTTACTCAAGCAGTTTTTAGTTTCTCTCTGTTGCCCCCTTGCACATTTTTCCTTTCCCCTTGACTTCCTTGACTCACACCGCTCCTTATTCAGCTCATTAGCCCATCCTTTGTTCGCTTCCCCTTATATATATATACCACCTCTTCAGTCACTCAGTGCTGGTTCCTTGTTGTCATTTTGCTGCTTCCTCATTGCTTGTTTCCCACATGAGTTTTTCCCCTCAGGTTTTCTGTTTTTTTGGTTCCTTGTATTTTTGTACTTTGGATTTTTGCCTCAGTTGCATTATTAAATCTTCAAGACTCACCTCTGCCTCCCGATCTCTGCATTTGGGTCCTCAAAAACCTCCAACCAACAGTGACAATAAAATTGTTACATTATTCCTGAAGAGTTAAAAAGATCCTCATAAAGGTAAACATAACAAATATATGTTGCCTTTCCATAAACCTGATTGCATTTTCAGTGATCACATTCACAATTTAACAGCTCATATTGGTGCATTTCTTATTTTAGCTAATACTTTAGTTTCATTAATACGCTGTTATGTTTTGTGCAAAAATAACTAGCATAATATGGGAAAACAGAAAAGATGCTTTGCAGAATGTGTGATGGCTTTCATTTGATCTGTAAATGTATATGTGTGCAGATGGTAGTACCTGTTTGTAGAACTTTTTTTATGCTAACATTTTATCTAGATAATATTTTTATGAATACAAAAAAAAAACAAAAAAACATGCTTATTTCATACTATGCTGGCAATAAAAAAATCCAGCATCTAGGAAAGTCCTCAGTACATACAAGACAAGGTTATCTTAACTTTCTGGCATAACATTTTCAAAAAGAGAGGGTATAAGTTATCATTAATTCAGAAGGAGCTTTTGTTCCAAGGAGAGATTGTTGAATTAAAGAGCAAGAGTCCTCACACACGAATGCATCTGAGTTCTTACAAGCATAGGAGTTATTGAAAGGAAAGGAGATGTTTAATGCTGTTGAAGCAGTTTTTAAATTATACTGGATTTTAGGTAATTGACATATTACTCTCCAGGATGTCATAATGGAGGAAATACAAAGAGAACCCCACATGTACAAGTGGGAATTGTTTTAAATGTTTTAAATTAAAAATGGCTCAAAATAAATAAAGAAAAAAGATTAAACTTTAAGTTAGATTATAATGCATCTTGATTTTTGAATTGTCAGACTAATTTTCCCACTTAAACATAAAAAGCTCATTCCCTTGCAGCTGGACAGGTGTTGATACAATTATATTTACTTAATCACAACTGCATTGCTTAAAAAAAATAATGTCAGAGTAAAATGTTTAGTATCAATATCAGGATCTCTAGAAGATCAAATGTCCAGCATAGAGTTTATTAAGAGCAAGAAATCTTGTTAAAACTGCAGTCTACTGTCAATCCCTACAACCCTGTATGACAGCAGTGATTGATCCAAGGTTTACATTTTTAGATTTTGCTTTTTATAAAAAAGATATTGCACTATTGGCTATATTTCTATTGCCAATATATATATATATATATATATATATATATATATATATATATATATATATATATATATATATATATATATATATATATATATATATATATATATATATATATATATATATATATATATATATATATGAATATATAGACACAGTTAAGAAAAGATAACAGGATAACGTGCTCTGAGTTAATTGACTTCATCAGCTTATTTGGAAAATAAGTTGACGATTTGTGAAACGAATGCTGATTATTAGTTATTTGAAGGTACACCTAAACACTTGCATTTGTGTGAATTTTGTTGTCTCAATGTTGTAAAAGGTAAGTTTAATTCTGTTCTTCGTTGTCCTTTATGCTGTGATTTAAGAAAATATCCATTTGATTCAATTCAGTTAGTGGAAAAGGCCTGCTATCTATGGCAAAGTTTTTTTGTACCCCTAATGATGAACTATGTCTAAATTTTCATACGTTTTCATTATGTCTTTGTTTGTTTTGTACTTCGCCACACGGCTATTGAATTACATATTATTTTTCTTTGTGTCTAATAGGTCAATGAAGTCTGGGGAGCAACCAAAGTGAGTAACACTTAAATAAAAAAGAAAAAATAAGTCAAAGTAGTTAAACAGTTTAAAATAATTACATTAATGTCTTTGACTTAAGCTACATATGGCCTGAATAAAAATCAGAAATTTAGCTTAAATCAATTTTTTAATGTGACCACCACCAGGCTCCCGTGTGAACCGTCTATGGCCCTGGAGTGACCAGGAGAAGAGCTAAGGAATTACACATGAATGCTACAGGTATTCTGTATGTGTCACTTCTCAGGTAATCCTGCATCAGAACTTATACTGATAAATAGCTTTATTCGTTTTGTCTAATGTGATGTTCATACACACTTTTGTTGATAGAGTTGTATTGTTTTGCAAGGAGAGTAAATAAAGAGAAGCAGCTAAATACTGCAATAAATAAATAAATATCTATATATATATATTAATCAGACTGCAAAATAAAAAAGAAATGAGCCTTCTAACCTTAAAACCCTCAAGATTTCTATGTCTTTTAATGTATTCCTATATGTTTATCTAAATCATTTTTGTCACTGGAGATACTGATAGCTATTGTTTTTTTTTACGAAGAAGACAAACCTTGAATATACAAAAGCATGTAGCAGACATATATTCTCATTATGGTTGGATGCCCCTCCCTTATTTCTCTGGGAACGTCCATTAAATGGCCCGATAAATGGCTCAATTTTGATAATATACCCTAGCTTAACAGTGTTAAGGGTAAATGTATTTCCAGTTAAATTTACAAAACCAAGAACCCCTGTCTAAGGTGAAATGTCAGTTGGAGGTGGACATTGGGGAATAATTGTCTGAGAGTTTGGGGGTAAGCATTAGATAGGGCTCACTCCTCTTCCACCTGTTTAATAAAATCATCCAAATCTAAGTTTTCCACCATGGTCTAATGTTAAGCTGGCAAAAATTTGATCCTGCATCCTCTGGTCATGTATAGAACTGATTGGCTTTTTTCCATCAAATTTCTCTCAGGGACTCTGAAAATAGCCAGAGAATTCTGCAGTCTAGTCAGCTTTGCCTCTGGGCAAAGCATGCCATCGCCGTCTTCACTCTGGACAACTTATTCTAATCAAGTTAAAAAAGAAAAACCCTCTAACATTCCATCATCGCTAAAGGCAGTTATGTTTGACACATGTACCTTTGTTCTGCAATTTTACCAGCAGATTATGAATATATTAAACAATTTAAACTGGAAGTGATACTAAATTAATAGGTTAGTCAAATCAAGTGTAAAGCCAATTTATGATCATTACTTAAATGACTATGACTGATTTCTGCTTACTCACCAAGGTTCTTTTACCCAAGGTTGGACTTCTGGACCGGTTGTTAAAACCCAGTTGTATTTCACCAACTTAGTAATTTAGACTATGGTTATCAGCAGAGTTATTAACTACTAACCAAATGTAATATTCTAGCAGGGGGTTCCAAACACTATCAGAATTTTTTTTTTTTTTTCCAAACCATTCATTTCTAAACATTAGATAAATTCAAATTACATAAAATGTTTAAGTTACATGCACTTTAGAAATAACAACAAAATCCTAAAATACAACATAAAAAAAAATCTTAAGTGCTGTACTACTACAGATCTTTCAGCACTGTATATAAAATGTTCTGTTGTTTCATTCTCTCACAATGGACATAATTCCATATGTTTTGCTTTTGCGTTAAAATATTAGTTCTTATTTGTTCAATTAATCATTCCTTGTAATTTCAGTTTGCAAATAAATATAAACCAATGAATGTTACTCTGTAACATTTGCAAGAACATCTTTCATATCTGCTTAACGCTGAACACTGAAACAACTCATTGCATTTACATTTATTTTGAAATAACAATTACACAGCATCATTATGTTTTAATAAAACCAAAGTATTAATATTATCCATAAACTAGAGGTCACAAATACATTTACAGCCATAAAAAATGGGTACCTTTCCACAGCAATCAGGGGATAAAAACCATTTTGTTGTTGTGTGCACACAAAATAGCTGCTTGAGCTTTGTTGTGGACTATTTCTGGATTAAAGCAAAAAGTGAGCACTTTCATCAGAATGCAGAGTTTCAGAGTCAACCATCCTTGAGCTATGTAAACTGCCATAGCAACATATTCAGCAAACTGCATCTAATTACAAACAACACAAACACCCAAAAGTCTTGCTGATGATGCCAGGAGGATGCTCCCCTTTACATACCCAGGGGAAAACAAATTAGTTTGAAAAAAATAACTAACAATGTCACTCTTAGGCGGAATGTGCTTCATTCTTTTCCATTATACTCTAGGGCTTTTATATTTAGTCCTAATGAGGTCTTGGGGAAGCACTTGGCCAGAGGCGGCAGTTCACACACTTGAAACTTTAGAATTAATGTAATAATTTTGTGACAGCAAGCTGTCTATTCCTAACAAACCGTATGGTCTAGTGCAACAACTCTTTGCTTAAAGGTTACATCATCTGACTTTAGTAATATGTGGATGAACTCTGTTCAAACCTTGGACACAGATTGAATGTATGGCACAAGCTGTTCATTTAGGATGGGTAGAGGGGACTATGGGATTTTGGAGATTAGGTTGTAGCTGTAACAGGTCCAGTATGAAAAAAAAAACAGAAAGCCTCTCCCTGGCAACATTTTCCCTCTCTGGGTTAGTAAGAAATATGTACATGACAAAAATAAATCTCATTTACAATATTCTATGTATGTGTATATAAGTTAAGCTGCATTTACTTCTCTATTTTTATTGTTTAAGGGGCACTTGGCTAAAAAGGTATTCTACAGAAGCTATAATGTTTAAAAAAGGTTGAGAAGGCCCTTTGTTCTCTAATCATACAAAAAATGGTAATTGGATGATATATGGTATACATGCCAAACACTGTTTTAAATAACATCTCACAGTATTTAGGCCTTTTTAATTTACCAGGCTCTAGAACCGGGATGACAAACTCAAATCATAGAGGGACGGTATCCAGCAACCTTTTAGATGTATTCCTTGCCCTACGAACCTAAATAAAATAGTTAAACTACCTCAATAGCAGCAGCCAAGCTCTACTAATGAGCTCATAGTAGGGTCAAGTGTATAAAGGAATAATGGAGGATTTATTCAAATGTTTGAAAAACCCCTCCTTTAATATAAAAAACAAAACAAAAATGCACTTGCACAACCCTGTACCCCTCCCAAGAAGGAACGCTTATCTAATGAGTGCAAGAGAATGAACGAGCCCATTTCTCCTTGTGCACGCTCTGTTTAAAGGTTGCTGTTTGCATCTCTCATACAAGCTTCCTTTCACAAAGGGGATTTGCAATTTTTCCACTACGTCAGACTCACTACCGGTGAGTGAAAATGGGGACACGCATGTAGGACGGCCTTACGTAAACATATCACCAGAATGATTGACATTAGAAGGACCACTTATTTTGACGATCCACCCGGAAAAAGAACAACCTCCACTATACCTTTAAGTAGAGACACATCGAAAAGTTTCAGGACACCACGGTTTGAGGATATGAGTTTGAGACTTTGGCTTAAAAAGTCACCTTCCCCTTTCTCTTTTTTTGTACACTAGAACACTTATTAATGTTTGGAGAAAAAAAACTGATTAATGACAAATCAGTCAATAGACCCTTTTGTTTTGGTCGACTCTTTGCTAACTCTGAGGGAAATGCAAAAATGAATAGAAAAAGTGTAGTGTTTGGGCTCCTCCCACACCCCACAGCACTCACATGTAGTCCTGTCCTGCTAATCCTGCCTTGGCTCATAAAAATACTCTACAATCATTTTATCATAATGTTTCAGTTAAAATAAATCTGGCAAGACCAACATGTGTCCTACAGGTTTTTCACTGAGACCGAGTCCAAATTCTCGTTAAGGAGGAGGGAATGGACCCTCAGTGTAAAAAATCCCAAACAAACTGTGTAGATTGTGATGGGACATTGCACACAGTAATATTGTGATGAAGACTATAATTTAGTGCTCTTATTTTTAGGGTGCTTTTACTCAATATCCTACCTCTGATGTTACTGTACGCCACTGCCAAAGCATGGTCAGTTTTTCAAATTAGCTGATGTTCTCATTTAGCAAATTGTAAAGAAATTCAGGACAGCCAACAGATAAATAAGGAATTGGCATCCCAGTGCTGCATCATCACAGACGCGACACATGGAGACAAAATTAGAGAACCAGTATATATACTCTATCAAACATCTCAGATGGAAAAACATTTTGAATCTAAATTTGCCAGGTATATGAATACATTTGGGCTTAATTTCATGTTTCTAAAAAATATCCTAGCAAAAGGCCCATCATGTATTCTTTAAACATCACTAAGCCACCTAAACGTTAGAAACACAAGAATAAAAGCAACACCTCTGCTTTCTGTTCAGAAACATAATCAGTGATGTTTTTATACGTATTATTTCTCTGAAATTCCTTTACTGGCTTACATACAACTACTGTTACTTTCCTACTGTTAATCTGGGAAATATTTGAAGGTTTGAAATTACTCAAAAACTGTTTTAGCTTTTCTATGGACCTTGATGAATCATACTTAATTTTTCTGCCTAAAAAAGGAAAGGAAAAGGATTAAAAATGTGCAGAAGATGACTTCTTTTTTAATAGCAGGGGCCAGCCTTCTCAGTGGAATCATACTCTTGCCTCTTTTAATTACCAATGTCAACGGCTTTTTTGGCTTGGTTGCCTTACCAGCTATAACTCTATTCAAGGTTAATGTTTTGCTTGAATTTAATTTTAAAAGTGATTTCTTAACATTTTAAAGAAGTACAATGAGGGACGGAGGATTTCAAAGCAGTAAAAAGGATTAGAATAATGGACATTGAATAAAGTGATTTACAGTAGCTCAATCTTTAACTTACGTGCTGTAAATACCTCTGTTATTATTAAGATATTTAGACAGTAGCTGTAGTTGAAAATAACATTTATTTATAAAACATCTGCTGTAGTCTCAGAGAGTGAAAGCTGGCTAATTAATTAGGCTGTGGGCCATGAAAAATCATTTTGTACATAAGTGATGGCAACCCATAGCCCCGACACTGAATTGGCTGAAAGACTTCAATTAAACATGCTGTTTAAACAAATATCCACAAGCTTAGAGGAGATTGTCCTTATGAATAATTCACATCCTGCAAGATGGAACAAATGGGAAATACTAGAATGTGCAAAACCTACTTGTGTTGCTCTGAGCATACAGTAATAATACAGCTAATGATTGAGTCTCGATTAATTTATGTTAAAATGTATATGTTTTTAAAGCCAGCAGAAACAAATTTCCATGTCCTTTATCCCTTGAAATTAGAAAAACAATTGATAAACTTCAGTCCTTTAAAGTAGGAAAACGTTTTAAAAGCCTATAGAAGACAATACTGATATTCAACTGAATAACCAAAGATTTTCTCTTTATCATCTGAGGACCATGTTTAAAAGCATCCAGACAAAGTGTGTTTCTACAGTTCCAGCTGTAGAGAGGCCCTAGGCTGAGGCTGAATGCCACTTCTTATTGGCGCTGCAGCGGAGCAGGGATGACACTAGTAAGAGCATGGTTGAGAGGAAGTCCAGGGGAGGGGTGGAGGAAGATGTATGTCAAAATAATATGCCTCCAGGATACATTATATAAGGCTATTAAATTGTCAGTGTCTAAAACAGTGTGGAGCGGATACAAGCTTTGTTTCTGACAGCTGAAAATCCATTTTTCATGTTTGTTTCAGAATGAGATTTATCAGCAAGTGGTTCTTTTGTTGGAGCACAAGAAAAAAAAAGGAATGGTCTTATTCAGAAAGAGTTACATGAGAGGTTCTTAAAGATGCATCAGTTGTCATGTTTTGTAGTTTGTGAGTAGGACTAAATTTGAAACGTGGAACTTTGGGTGAGCATAGTAAAGGTTTTATAATTAAACAGAAAATGTACAGATCTTCACCAGGATGAGCAGGAAGAAGAGGACATGAAGCACAGAGAGAATCACAGGCTGTGTAAAGGAGGGATCCAGCAAACAACAACTTATAAACTGTCAGAACTTAGAATTATATTAATAGCTGATAAGTAAATAAGGAGATTAGAAGTAGAAAAACAAGAGAGCAAAAACAGGCAGGTTGTCAGGAGAAGAATTATTATAATTAATGCAAAGAAACTAAAAACAAAGAAACAAAAAAGAGTTACACTGATCTGATCAAAAAACATAGAACAACACTGACAAAACACAAATATAACCTCTAATGCTAATAACACAAAGGAATAAGTGTGGCAATACCTTTCTAATAATAATGAACACAAATAAATAAATCAAATAAATAAAAATGAATTAATGATACAAGAACTGAAATAAAGACCAGCACCTAAACAGCAAACATTCATATGACCAAGCACATCTGATCAGTTTCTCTATATTTTTTTTCTCTTCCTTTTTTATGGCTCTTTCCTGCCAATCGTAATTTCTTAATTTAAAAAAAAAAGCTATTGGAAACCTGTTTTAGAAAAGGCTGGATTAGGAAATGACAGCTTTTTATAAGTCTGAGAGGTAAAATTAAAATGAACTTTCTATAGAATATATATTTGCACACAACTTCATTGTACTTTTGGCAATACTAACCTAAAAGATGTCAAAGGGAAAAAAAAAGTTTACTCCATGATCATTTCTCTGTTTTAAAATAGAACATGTTTCACAGTGAATGCTTTATCAAATTGGAAATAAAGAGAGCACATTGCATGTTATGTTAAATAGGTTACACTTATTGAGAGAGAAGATCATTACATTAAAGGTGTCAAATTACTGATGAAGGAAAAGTTAATTACAGTATATCAGCAAAACCTTTGCTTTCATTAGAATTTCATTTTGATTTTAATTTTACTTTTTAAATTATATGGACAAAAAGTGAGAAAATGCTGTCCAAAGAGGAAATACAACATATGAAACATGTAAAGAGAGACTTACACCTTTAAAATGTCAGAGCAGAAAATCAAGTATAGGTCAGTCAAGGTAGCAGATATTAAAGAAGCAACTTAGTAAACAAGAACATTCAAAAATACCATCATTGTTGTTTTTCCAGGATGGACGAAAAAAGGCCTTTGACAATATCATGTAAAATAATCATCATCTAATGTGTATGATGAATAATTTTCAATTGTACACCTATAAAGGTATAATCTAGGGAGTTTGAGGTGATATCAGGGGCGGATCTAGAAAGATATTTATGGGGTGGCAAGAGGGGGGCAGGAATTTTTTTAGGGGTGGCAACATATGGCATTTGTTTACACTGAATTTAATCACAGTTATCACAGTTTGGTGAGAATAGTATGTACAGTACTAGTGTTTCATGTGAAACAGTTCATTAGTAATACATCGTACAATGTGATCTCACTTAATAGGAGATAGAAGAATGATAACACTACTTCTAGAGGGGCCTTATGACAGGAAAGGTATTAAGGTAAGACACAGGTGCTGAGTCGCAGATGTGTGAGATTGACTGTCAGAGAGGCAGCTTTGCAGCATTTGCACAAGAAGAAACTATAGAAAGAAAAAGTTAGAGATCAGAGATCTATGGACTGAGCTGTTCTAAAGTGAGCAGAACTAGACAGTAGAAATAAATGGGTCAAGGCACCCGAACAAGGTACCAGACATCTATGTAATGTTTACTCTGAACACACATTTACCCCATTTGTTCCTCAGTAACTTGACATACAGCAGTTAACGCAACATGAAAGGGACATTTCATGCATGTAAATATGCTGTAGATAGAGCTGTATATGGAGGACCAACTCTGCCATATTTAAAAATAAATACAGAAATAAATAAATGCTCAATAAATAAATAAGCATACAATTAATTGCCACCAAAAATACAATCAACAAATAAATGTAATTAGAAATTATATTATAATGGCAGGCAGAAATGTTAAAAGGGCAGGCAGAAAGAAATAACGGCGAAGAAATAACTAGGGTAAAAAAATACAAAGGAAGAATAAAACAGACAAAAATATGATAACATGCACATAAATAAATACTTAAAAATATAAGTAATTAAAAAATGAAGTTGAAGATAATAAATGACAAAAAAATAAATAAGGTAAATATTAAAAAGGCAAAG
This sequence comes from Cyprinodon tularosa, assembly GCF_016077235.1. Lineage (NCBI taxonomy): Eukaryota > Metazoa > Chordata > Actinopteri > Cyprinodontiformes > Cyprinodontidae > Cyprinodon > Cyprinodon tularosa. The sequence goes on along the minus strand of NW_024038657.1, from coordinate 1,366,100 downwards.
AAATAAAGAAGCCAATTAAAAGAGTTATATACCTTTATGACTAGCTGTATAATTTAATTTCTACTTACATTTATTTGTTGTTTGTATTTTTGGTGGCAATTAATTGTATGCTTATTTTTTTACTAAGCATTTATTTATTTCTGTATTTACTTTTAAATATGGCAGAGTTGGTCCTCCATACTGCTGTATCAACAAATCAACAAAAAGGCAGGTTCTGTATGTTACATCAAAATCTCCACAAATCTGAAAAGAAGCAACATAAAAATACATTTTGCTTGTGAGTAGGTTCATACAGGTCATTTCTGGATAGTTTCATATTATATATACAAAAAAAGAAACATCAACACTGCTTCGTATTAAGCAGGATTCACACCAGTATCACATTTTTAACTTTTAACACTTTTGGTTTTATTAAAGGAAATATCAGATTTTCTCAGGTGCCAAAACAAAATGTAGCAGCTCTGTAAAGGCTCACCAGAGAGCAGAACATAAAGTTACCATGACTATAACAGCTGAATGCAGTGATTTCCATGTTGCTCAGCAAAACACTTCACAACTTTATTTAGATCCAATGCCTTTGTGCGTTTTGATTTGAGTACAACCAAACTTGATCATCTCTTTTCTGTCATAGTTGATCGCAGGGGCGTTGCTAGGCACAAAGCTTTACTGGGGCACTGGCCCCCTAGTGCATATGCCCCTCCTTCCATACATAAATACAGACAAGCACACTGCCCAACCCTGATACATTCCTACCAAAATTACCAGTTGAGATATTAATGAGTATAAGAGCATATTTGTTTTAACAAACATGAACATTTTCAACATTGCAGCTATAAAAAATAAGACATTACCAACTTTGACAAATAAAAAGTTTCCTTATACACATTCTGAAGTAATCATTCATTCCTAGGTTACAGAGTTTTAGTTCGGGGGAAATTTTAACTCATCCTGAGCTAAGTTTTCCTTTTATTTTTTGAGCATTAAAGTGTACCTCCTATTTATCATTTTTGCAAAGTGGTCAATCACTTGTGACTCAGCTTAGAAAGTTCTTCCTTTTCAACTGATAAAATAACAAGATGATGGAGCCTGTCTTGTCCCATTGTGCACCTCCGCCAAGTGTGGATCCTTCTCAACACACTGAATGACCTTTCACAACTCCAGCTGTTGACTGGGATTGTGAGGGAGATCTGGATGACCTGCGTTAGTGTTGGGAATATGATGTTATCAAGCAAGTTGAAAACACACTGCATATCCTTGATAACAAGGCTTTCTTTTTTAACCAGGAAAAGCTCAAACCATTTTGAATTAAATGAACGTTTTTTTACTCCAAATTTGTGCTGGGGATAGTGGGACAACTTCACCTAACCCTGTGTCTCCTGTCTCTCACCTGTCTCTTGCCTGTCTGTCTCGCCTCCTCCTCCCTTTCCTACTCCAGCACCTGCATTCTCATTCTCTACAGCAAACATAAAAAAAACGCAAATTTATAATTATGTAAATATCTATCATATTACTTATAACGTTCGTAATGTAACTAGTTACATTAAATCACTAATTCATTACGGGACCTTACCTCCCTCTCTCTCTCTCTCATCTTGTTTTACTGCTTCCCTGTCTCTGCTTCGTCTGAGGAATTTCCTGCTATCCATCTACAAACCAATGCAGTAATTTTCAGTTAGTAGCCTATAAATCATGTGGTTTCACTGGGAAAATAATAAAATTGACAGGTAAGAAACATTACCAGAACTAAAAATAGGTCGTGGCCGCACAGTGTCCCATCCAACTCAGTTGAGAGCAGCGTGTTAATTTACCTGCAGTTCATGCAGTGACATGCGCTGACGTGGGGGCGCTATTACATCCTCAATTTGGAGTTACCAACACACTTGCTACACATTTGAGTAGAAATATACGTCTCCTCCCATTGGAAATATCTAAATTGATGCATTAAAAAAATGTATCACTGTTGCAAATATTCATGAGATTTATACTGGGGCACAGCTCATTTATACTGGGGCACGTACCCCAGTAAATGGGGTCTGGCGACGCCGATGGTTGATCGCAAATATGTCTTTATGAGCCTGAAACGTCAGGCCTAACTAACATCATAGATAGAGAAACAACGTTCTGCAACGTTCTGATTTTTATCATCTCAAAATCAGCATTGCAGCTATGCTAGCAACATTGTGCTTTCATTATGATTTCATTTCTCGATAGATAGTTAATCAGTTTTTACCTGTTTCATCCTGTGTCTCCTCTCCCCATGACCCCTGGCTCCCTCGCTTTGCCCCGCTCGGTTTTCAAAACAATCAGTCTCAGTCGCTCTCGCGTCATCTCGTGCTGCATTCACTGCAGTCCGACATTGGAAATTAGGGGTCGTAATTCTCAAACGATCCATAATTTATAAGCCTCGCCACCCCTACCGCCAACTGGGGTGGCAGCAGGGGTGGCAAGGCTGTCATTTAGGGTGGCATTTGCCACCCTATGCCACCCCAGTAGATCCGCCTATGGGTGATATCAAAATGATCAAGATATTCCATATACAGTTACCTAGCATTTTCATTTACAATGAATTCAGATTCGTTAAAACTAACAGCGTATCTGAATTTCCCAAAGGCAAGTTCTTCCATCTAAAAACCATATTGGTTCATGCAAATGAATCTTTGAACCAACATCATGTTTACGATTGGAGTTGCAGGTGTGTCAGCTTCATCTCTGGAGAGGTTACAAGCTGAATGCCTCCCAACTGATCCTGATGTGTCTATCCACATCCGCTTACAAAGGCTGGAGACCGTTATCTTTGCCTTCCATAAACTGTTTAAAGGTATAGTACATGTGGTGTGTACTAATCACTTAAAAGAATGTTAAATGGCAAATGGCATGTATTAATACAGCACTTTTTTAAGTCCGGAGACATGACCAAAGCACTAGACACTACATTCACCCATTCCAGTACACACTCACACACATATTTTTTTTTCCACATTTTTCTTGTGTTGTGTACTGATCACTTAAAAGAAAGTACAGTGCTCCGACAGAACTCTTTATTAAATAATTAACAAACACTGAAACAGTTAGATGTGCTAAGAAACCAGACACTGAATGGTGACTATGGATGTGGTTTAAGTCTAGGTAAAGTATTCATTATTCAAACCTGAACAAGGTGCATACTTGTGAGCTGTCAGATCCTGTCCTCAGGTCCAGAGCTATGCATATTACACCTTGTTATGCACAATCATTCAAAGCTACACCTTTTACAGCAACACTAAGGTGGGAGGTAAAATGCACTGAGCTATGAATTAATGACATTTGAGTTATGAACAATTTGACCCCGCAAAGCCAACTGCTGTTGGATAGGAGTTCACAAAGGAGCAAGGCCACCTCAGGCAGCCACTATTGTTGTGGTTCTTTCTCCCAACACCTACACACCATGCTCTGCAGCAGTAATAGCTTTGTTTCCTTTTCTGGGTAAAACACTGCTGCTTGACACACAAAGTAAACATTTGTTATTTTGGTTTTAAAGCATATGTCTGCCTTTACCAAATAAAATGTGATTTGTCAACCACGCGAGGCATATTTTTTGTGGGGGGTATACTGAGGTTAAAAATCGTATTTCTGTTTATTTGTTTGTTTTTAAATCAGTGCTTCAGACAGGAAAATAACTGACCATATGTGTCTTTCTCTGCACATGTTTGAGGGTCGAGAAATACATGACCCTAAAAGCAATGTCTCTGCCCACTTTGTGAATGCACCGACACGCACAATCTGTTCTCTTTTGAGCACTGTTCACGCTCTTTGCACCGAATAAATACAGCACCTTCTGAATCATGCCGCAGAGAGGAACACAGACTGCACCAGGAAGCCAGAGAAACAGCCCAAAGCTTATCTGAGAGAGTGGCAGGCAGCAATCTGTAAGCAAGGCTGCAGGGTGAAAAGCAGGGCACCTTGTCCGAATCACTGAGCATGCACAAGCACCTACTCGAGGGTTATCTAGCTAATGGACTTCTCAGCACACTTTCCTTGTAACAGGGAGGCCAGTTAGAACAATATAAATATCTATATCTGTCTATCTATTCATATATATATATATATATATATATATATATATATATATATATATATATATATATATATATATATATATATATATATATATATATATATATATATATATATATATATATATATATATATATATATACATATTATTAGAATTATTAGACAGACAGACATACTTAGACAGATTTTATTTTGTCATTTTGTACACACAAGAGTATACAAAAAGGAATTTTGTTAAGTACAGCTCTCTAGACTACTTGATTTTTTAACATGCAGCCTTGTTATATATAAATATATTGTTCTTCGGTGTATTTATGTTATGTATTGAAATTTTCTTTGTGGGGGTAAATCTAAATAATAAAAACTAATATTTACTAGAAATGCCTAAAATCGCCAATGCCTTTAAAAAGTTCATATACCAGGTCACAGTTTTGCAGCTCCCCCAAACACTGCAGAAGAATGACTTTGATACTTCTCCCTGTGGAACTAAATTTCTATTGGCAAGGACACAACTGATCTGTTGCCCTCTGTAATCTCGATTTCCTCTGGCAATACCAGCCACCGTGAACCTGTGGCATTTTGCTGCCTTTAATGATTGGCCCAATGGTCTGCAACCAATGGCCTTTTTGCCACCAATTCATGACCCGTCAACCCCAATCCTCCCACCAATCCACCAGGCACACAACACACACGACACAGAACAAATGTTCCAGTGTCAGAAACAATCCAGACAGCCACCCGATCCTCCTTTCATAAAGCTGGCATCTCATCTATCCAGGAGTTAAGACTATGGTAAATATAATGACACAGCATTTACAATTTCTGTGACACAGAATCCTGAATGATTTAAACTGTTTGTACTGAACTGGATTTTTTTTTCTTTCAGACTTACCTGTCTGCACATCTGAAATATTTATTCCATTTGCCTTTGTTGACAGGAGACCACTTTTGAGGATGCATCCTGTTTGTGAATGTCTTCCATTACATTTCTTCTTCTTCCAGCACACACCTATACATCTTATAAAATGAGGGTGTTGAAACATGAAAACTTCTGACTCACAATATTGAGTCTATTGAAAAGACCTCTTGCTGATATGCTTGAGATGTGAAATAACAGAGGAACTGCACGCACACATATGCAAGCAACATCAGCCTTTGAAGTTCTGAGAGCATTGAGCTTTGTTCGTATCTCCGAGTGCTGACATCGTAATTATTTACCATATAAGCAGGGCCCCACGTCCCTGCATAAGAAAAACAAAAGTTTGCCCGCAATGGTTGGGTCATTTTTCATTCAATGCAATTTCACAGGGAATACAATCGCACAGATCAAATTGAGAGAAAGCATTCTAGCATGAATATCAACTGTGACAGCTCAAAAAGGAAAGCACAGGGGCATTCGGTGTCTATATGTGTGATCTTTTGAATAGCATTTCTCTTACTATTAAAATTGAATCTTAATAAACAACCCAAGTGTGAAAAAGGATCTATTAAACTGAAGGTAATTTCAGCTATATTAAAAGATTTTAGTCTTCATCACTTAAGCAACCACAGTGGTTATGAACTACGATAGGACTGACCTGCCACTGCAGCTAGAGGTTTTTCAAAGTCACTAGCCACTCAGGATTTTCATTAGCCAAAATGTTGTTGCCTGGAAATTATATTCAATATGATTAAAGCTGACATTGGCATACTAAAGTTTACTTCAAATAGATTCCCAACAATTTCAAACCAACACTAACTTTTTAAACTTCATCAAATATTTTCATAACTTTTGTGATTGTACGTGATTATACTAGGTTTGGATCTCAGGTGGTTTTTAACACAGCAACAAAAGCTTCAAAGATAGGAAAAGGATATAAAAAGCTTTTCTTAAGCCTAGACAACATGGCCTATAGTATGATGATGAATAATAGATATCTAAAGCACCTAAGCCCAACCTGCCATCCAGACCGGGCGATCAGTCCTGGTTCTTACTCCACCAGAACTGATACTTTAATAGAAATAAGTTTCTGGAAACCTTGGTCCTGTTTGTGTTTCTGTAAACCAAACAGCTTCTCTGCAGCACAGGCTTACAGAAGGGAACTTGTCATGGAGATTTTTCCCAAAACACAGCGTGTGACTAGCTATGCATACTGCAATTAAAGTTCATCAAAAGATATAGGCTCTGAATGGTTGTGTTATTGCCTTTAACACAGCTGTAGCTCAAATATCACGGCAATGACCCAATATTAATGTTGCCTAATCTATGCTATGCAGACTCCCTAATGCGGTTCGCTGGAACTTGAGAATTAACGAGTTGTGATTTTTATTTTATTTATTTTTTTGGTCAAAGTCAATGCCTTGTTCTATGACATCATCATAGGGAGTGCGGGCGGGGGGTGCAGCCATGCAGAAGAGGGGAAAGAAACACATGGACATCCTGCTGTTTAACCTAAGCTACATGCTTGCTTTTGTCAAAGGAAATGCTCATTGGTTACCTGTAGGATGTGGGCTATACTGAGCCCATAGACCACGCCAATTCGAGACCAGGTTTGCATGCCGCATGCACATTTTCATGCAGGCCCGCAACTTTTGAGTTGTTAAGATGCAAGTCGACTAAAATTAAGTCGCTTTGTCATCAACTCAACTTTTTGGTGAACGTTCTTCTTGAAAGTAAATGCATACATTTTACGAAAAGTTGACCACTGTGAGGACATGCATTAAATTAATTTTCACTCCTGGCTTTTAATTGCTCAGTTAATTTGAAAGAGTTCAATAAGTGAGATAATGAAGTCATGGTAAAGCAACATAAGTGCTCCGGACACAGTTGAACAATATAATTACCACCATTGATCCAGGTATACATGCACTCCTCAGAATGCATAAGCATAAAGAAAAGACTGCTAATAATTTTTAGAAAGATCCTCTAGATTTCCTACAGACACATGTACCACTTTTTTTTTTTGTTGAGGTTTTTACAGCACTAGTCGATCCATTTTCTTACAGTGGGCTGACAGGAAAGGGGACAGGAAAGAGACATGCGGCAAAAGACAACGGGTCGGATTGGAACCCGGGTTAGCCATGTCAAGGACTAAGGCCTCCATACATGGGATGTGGGCGCTAACCACTGCGCCACCGAAGCATGCCTGTGTACCATATTTTTTACCACCAGAACACGTCAAGGTAAGGAGTGATGTAATATCAACTTCAATATATGGTTCCAAGCCAATGCTGGTTATATACTACTTAATTTGCTTTCTACCAAACACATTAGGTCAAAAAGTAATACAGTAGCAGCCATTCAAAATGGCCCTTGAAGTCAAATGCCAGCCGAATAGCAGCCTACTCCCCTGCAACTCCCAGCAAAATCCCCTCCAACTTCCAGCCACTTGCCTTTTCCTGGACGTGCATTTTCTTTAATCTGATCCCAACCTTTCACTGAATTACTGCGTCTAACCAGGAGATGATGCTTCTCTTCAGATCTTAATCTCCACAAATCATCACAGAAACAATATTTCAGTACAAAGATTGATGTTTAAAAGGAATTGTAGGGGACCAACTATGGACCAGCCAAGGGCCCATCAAGGAAAGTGGGAAATTTTGAATGGATACTACTGTCACTTCATGGCAGAGTGTAATTAGAAAGAGATAATAACAGCAAAACCCAAAAATGCATGTTTTTCTTTGAATGTTTAGTTACCAGAGAAAAAAGAGAATGCACTCACCTATCATGTGAATTGTGGTCCGGCCAGGCCTTGTCCCAGGATGCTGCTGTATGGTCTCGTAGAATGTAGCCTGACACAGCAGGATGGCCGTTACACTGACCCAGAGGCACAGACAGAGCAGCCAGGACATGACCGGACACATCTGCTGAGGACCAGCAGAGGTGGAATCAACAAACAAGAATGTAGACAAGACATCATGTTCTTTATTTATGATATCCTGTCCTCAGTGCAAATACAAATTATATTAAATCCAAACTTTTTTTTTGGTATATACCTCAGTGCAGTTTTTTTTGTCCGTAAGATGTATGTAGATCTTTACATAAGTATAAAATCTTCACCTTTTCTTCCCAGTTTGCCCTGTCTTGTCCTCAAGCCACAGCACAGCAAATTTGGTGTGATCCCTGAGGACTTTTTACCATGCAGCACAGATTTCCCCTGACAGGCTGACTCGCCAGCTCCTGAGCTGTGCTCCTCTGCCTCACAACTAAAAGAAAAATCAAACTTAAAGAAAGATAAGATCTCGCAAGCTGCAGAGCCTTTTCTCTTGCTGCCAGAATAATGTGACAGTGACAGGGTGTTAACGGGAATCAAAAAGGCTAGTAATGTTTCACCGTGCTCTTCAGTTGAAGCAGTGAGAAAAAGGTCCAGAGAAATTTTTCTGGGCAAATAAGGATAAGAATACTTAACTGTTTGTAATTTGTAAAGTGATCTGTTATATGTTCACTATTAAATGCATTTATTTTAATTATTAGTTTTTATGATGCTACACTTAAGTAAAAAAAAATTTCGTTTATCAACTGTTCTGTGTTGTTTAATTTCCGTCTTCAGTTGTTCTTATTATAATTTCTTTTTCAGTACAATTTATGGTCTTTTTAATAAAGAAGAACAATATATATATATATATATATATATATATATATATATATATATATATATATATGTATTGTGTATATATTGTATATATATATATATAATGTGTGTGTGTGGAATAGTGAAACCAGACAGGTGAGTGTGTGTGTGTGTGTGTGTGTGTGTGTGTGTGTGTGTGTGTGTCTGAATTGTCTTACCTGAGCAACCCAACAATCAGTTTGCAAATATCTCAACAGTATGCGATAAATCCATCCATTTTTTCTGATTATGTTGATCCCATCAGAAACTCTGATTTTGGCTGGAGGATAGAACTCTGTTGACTCTGCCTCGCTGCTCCACACTTTGATAGCAACAGTCCAGTGTTTTAGAAATAACAGTCCAGCTGGAATCAGGAAAAAAAAGGAGAATTCAAATCTTCTTCAGTTCTTCACCTTGAAGAGCTGCCCCAGTGACTCTGAATTCATTTTCCCCCACGCATCTTAAAAGCACATGTGGAGCGCTTCTTAATTAACTGTACTGAAATCATTTCTTTCATCGCCTGCATCCTTCCGGTGTGAGGCAGCCTCCGAGCGAGCAGCGGCTCTCGCTGAGTCCCTCCTCATTCAGCGAGCTCTGAGAGACAAATGTTCCCATGCAGCTTGGCTGAGTGTAAAAACTGTATCACATGTCTTATAGCCAGACTGCCTCTGGATTAGACGGCATAGTGGGATTCCATCTGATCATGTGCTTCTGACAATTGCCAATCAGGGAAGCTGGCACAAGTCATATTGCCGTGACCATATGATTAACAATTATTTACATTTAGAACAGCTTTTTCTCCTGTGGCTGTTCATCCTTTTTTGAATTATCCTATCAGCTTTCTCCTCTGAGTTTCATGTTTCCCCACATCAGGAAAACTCATGAAATATGAAAGGTGATTAAAAGAGTTCCAAGAAGCTCTGCAGGATTACTGGAGAAAAAAGGAAGATATAAATAACTGTTTAATACTTCATTGTACTTATGCAGGGGATATAAAAAGTTTTTCAAACATGAGTAAATTACTTATTTTCTTTGTCTGGAACGTGGTCTTAAGCCAAATCCTTTTTTGAACTTTTTTCACCTTTAATATGTAACCTAAACACCTCAAATGTAAAACCCCTTAAACTATTTGGTGTCAAAAGTCATACATACCTCATCTCGATTGTGCAAAGTTTCACATCTCACTTTTTATTATATGTTCTATAACAGTTAGATTTTAACTTTGACTTTTTTTAGTTTTTTTTTCTATTGAAGCTGCAGTTTTGTTTATTTAGAAATATTTTATTTGCTGAAAGTTGAAGTCCCCCTTTATCTTGAGCTTTTAAGAGAAAACCTGCACATGTTCCATCATAGACTAGTATTTGGATACACATAATTCCATTCACTTTGAGCAAGGTCAAATATTAATTTCCCCCCTCAACGACGGGTTTGTTTTTTGATAAAGTTATAGAGGATCGTGGTTTCTTAAAGCTGATCATTCATGTTTTTTTTTTTAAACAAATATCTAGTATTTTATTATAGTTGCATATAATTGTTATATCCACTGTGGCTGTTTAAATGTTTAGGGCAACAGCAGCGCTTACACATGTAGATGTGATACAAAACAGTTTGAGTCACAATGAAGAGAATTTAATCATTGGGTAAATTTAAAATGAAAAGAAACCTCAAAAGAAATTGAACCAAATTAAATTAAAAGAAAAATACATTTGCACAAATAATTTTACATAAGATTTGTATTCCAATTAAGGAATAAAACTAGGAAATAATTTGAATGAAAGTATGATTCCATATTTTAATACATTCAATTAGGAAAAGATGACAATACCTTATGGAAATTGATGTCTTGGATGACAAAAAAGCATCAGCTGAATATTCTTTCTTTTTTTGTAAGCATTTAGAGAATATGAAATATCAGCTTTACTTATTATGTAAAGTGCTGGAGAGGAGAGTCCAGCTAATTGTTAAAGCCGTACTATAGGTGGAGAAGTGTGGTTTTCAACATACCTGTGGAATAATGGAACAACTCTACATCCTCTGCAGAAGGCTGAAGAGCTCATTGGAATTTGCCATACTCGGCCACATGTGTTTTTCGGACCTGGAGGAGGCATTTGAAACTGTCCCACATGATGTCCTTTGGGGGGTGCTCCAGGAGTACGGCATCAGGGACCCTTTCGCAGATGCCATCCGATCACTGGACTAGCGAAGCAGGAATTTAGTCTGCATTGCCGGCATTTGGTCGGTTGGTTTTCAGTGCATGTTGGACTCAGATGGTGCTGCCCTCTGTCACTGGTCCTAATCATAACCTTTATGGACAGGATTTCTATGCACAGGCAAGGGCTGAGGGTGGTCTGGTTTGGTGACCAGTCGATTTGATATCTGCTTTTTCCGGCCGAGACCTACAACATGCAGTGGGATGGTTTGCAGCTGATTGGAAAATAGCCAAGATGAAGATCAACTCTAAAAGGTCTGAGGCCATGGTTCTAGACACGAAAAAGGTTCAATGATCTTGGGAATGATGGGAGAATAGAGTAGGAGATCAATGGACAAATCGGTGTGGCTGCTGCTATAATATGGATGGCACATTATTCTGTTGTGGCCAAGAGAGAGCTGAGCCAAAAGAAAAAGCTCTCCCTTCAGTGGTCAGTCTACATTCTTGCTCTCATCTATGGTCATGAAATCTCAGTCATGACTGAAAGAACAAGATCTTTGTTAGAAGCGGCTGAAATTAGCTTTCTCCCCAAGGTGGCTGGTCACTTGCTTAGTGATAGAGTGAGGAGCTTGGTCATTTGGGAAAGAGGTGATTCTCCTTCACATGTCTTTCGGCTGGACAATGTCATTCGGCTGGCCTGGGAGGGCCACAGCAATTGGAAAGCGAAGTCTGGAAGTCTCTTCCTGGACTCCTGTGCTCCCCAAACCCAGTCCTATATAGGCAGAAGATGAGGAGTATAATCTTTACTTATACTGTTGTGCCATAGTAAAACAGGACCAAGTCCAAAAAGGGTAAGCATTCTTTGGAGCCCCAAAAACATCTAGGCCACATACAGAATGAAACAGGTGTGTCGTTGTTTTTAAAAAGGAATTTAGCAGTTTTTTATAGAGTATCACAGGAACCTCACACAGATCTGAAGCAGAGAGAGATGAGTACATGTTACCACAATCTCGCTCATGTTGGGATTGTCATTCCAAAAGTGAGTAGAAGATCCCAGGGGAGATAAGTGAGCAAATCCTCCTTATGAGCTTAAAGAGCAACCCAGAATATTTGTCATTTAGCCATACTGTACAAGTGGGTGACTGAATTAAGATGGTAGCAACATGGGGTAAAATATGCCCAGGTTATATACATTCAGGGACATTATGTCATGATCTGGCCTGTTTGCTCTCCCCTAATTAGTAATTCCTATCACCTGCCCTCTTCTTTCCCTGCCTCAATTATAATTTATTCCCCTCACCTGGATGCTCTGGTTTATATTCAGTTCAGCCTGAGCATTCAGGGCCAGATCATTGCTTGTCTTTCTGTTCAGTTTTTATTTGGTTCATGTCCTGGATCCTAGCTGCCAGTGGAAAGAGGGTTTTAGTGTTTGTCTCGTCTCCTGATCGTCCACTGTTCCTCCCCTGCGGAGTCCTCTGGGTTTTTGGCTCATTATGGGGGGAGGTTCAGTTTTTATCAAAGTAAGCCTGGCTCCAGGGTGGAGACCAGTTTAAAGTCTGCTTCAAGTTCCGGTTCCTACGTCCTGTCTCGGCTACCCTCTTCCACTGTGCCTGCCTGTCTGCATCTGATCCTGTCTGCTCCTGTGCGTGACCTACTGGTCATGCTTCTGGTCCCAGTAAGACTCTGAACCCTCCTGGAAGCCTGTGGATGCATTGAAGTCTGGATCCTGCCACCTGTCTCTGTTCCTGTCTGATCTGGATCCTGCCTGTTCCTGTCTGTTCTGGATCCCTCACCAGGATCAGCTTTCACCATCACCTCTGGGACTGCAGCACTGGGGACACTCATGGTCTGGACTGTTAAACCAGGTAAGTGACCAACACAGTTAATCTTCTGTCAGATGATCGTGGTCACTTACCTGTGTTTCTCCCCCAGAGTGTCTGAGATTGGGCGGTGCCCCGCCCCCCCGCCTGCAGTGTCCGCGAGCCACAGCTCCGCTTTCGATTCTGTTTTATTTTAATAAACCTTTTGAACTTTCCTACTGACTGTCTCTCCTGAATACTGGGTCCATCTGTCCGCTATTCCTGACACATTAGGGTCTACTGTTTGACTGGTTCAACAATTCACCAGGCAGAGAGGAGTCGGAGGTCAAATGAGGGTCAAAAATAAAACAAAACGTCAAAGCAGATCGTTTGTAGGAATAACCAGGCAGGTTAGGTAATGGGCAGGAGTTTAAAGAAACAGTGTTATGATCCCAAAGACAGCCTGACTACAAGTAACTGGATTTCATCTGCATAAAACTGCACTTAATCTAATGCTGTGGCTGAAAGCGGATTTTAACTTCAGAGCAAAAGCTGAGATATCTAGACAAGCACAAGTGTGCATGTGAGAGCGGTATGGAGTGTAGTGAGATGTGAAAAACCAGTGAAAGGAATAGTCAACATATGATATAAAAAACTGCCAGAAACATGAATCATGTATTGCATTTATAGTCATGTTAAAAAAAAAATCATAGAGACAGTCATAGAGACACAAAGATGATCCTATAAAATGCAGGAAGGTGAGTGTAGCTCACCATAAATAAGGAACTCCACTGTATGAGTATGGAAGCAGTTCGATCTGTCCCATTCTCAGCCACCTTTACTGCTTTCTTAGCTCTTGTTTTGAATTGGGATTTTTTTTTTTTTTTTATCACTGACATGCAGAACATGCCCAAGGCCCACAGCTCCCACTGAGATCTCTAAGGCATAAACACTTGACAATTTATTTTGCTGCTTGCAAGGGACAACAGGGTGCATCCCCAGTTCAGGAAAGAGTGAAGAATACCCACCATGAAGCTATAATACAATGCAATATTAATGTCTGAGGAGTTTGGCAACACTGTGGAGGGGATTAGGACAAACTGTACAGGAGAAACTGAACAACATAAACTGGTAAGATGCTTTTGAGGGCATTTCTTTCCAGAACCTCTAGTCATTAATTGTTCAGATTCCATTGTTTGATGGAGATATTTGTTGTTTTTTTTTGTCCTTTTGTGACTGAACTTTTAGCCACCTGGTTTAATGAGACACAGCTAAGAATTTCAGGAAATAGTTGAAAAATACATTCACTCTGTTGCAGATAAAGACAAAAGAAATGAAAAAAATGTATTAAATTTTTATTAAGGGGAGTGGCGGCCTAGTGGTTAGGGCAATGCGATTGGAATCCTAAGGTTCTGAGCTCAAGCCCCACTCCCATAGACTGACACTCTGGGTATCTAAGCAAGACCCTTAACCCCACACTGCTCCCTGGGCACCACACAATGGCAGCCCACTGATCTCTGAAGCTAAACGAGGTTGGGCAGAGTTAAAACCTAGACAGAAGTTTCCCTGGGAATACCAATGTGTTGTAAGATGTGGGTTTTTTCCATGGTCTGGTTATATATTAAATTATCCAGACAATAAAATCTGAGGGAAGGGGGGAAAAAAATAAATACATGGGGAAAAACTGTTTTGTTGGAACTAGGTTCTATTCAGCAGGTTCTATTTAATGCTGTTTGTTTTGAGAACATAACCAACTGAAATATCGCTAACATAGGAAAGACAAACTCTTCTTTATTGAAAAAACTAATAATAATAGAAGACATAGAATTGCTGATAAATACTATACCCTTCCAGACCCATTACTAATTCAGATGATGATGAAACTTGTTGATTCTTAGATGCATTTGGATGTGGAAATTAAAAACCTTGTATCAATGCAGGGACACAACATAATTACAAGTCAATTTTCAACAATAGAAAAAATGAGCAGGTTTATTTGCATTGCACATTTCAGCAACAAATCAGTATCTTGAAACACAGTTAATAAAGAATATGGTTTGTTAAGTTGCATTCTTACAATTTAGGCATTATTGGTACATTCAAGCTGTTTTGCTTTAAATTAAAACAATCCTCCAATCACAGAACTCATTCTGTTGCAGAAAAAGTCTGTAGAGTTGCAGTTGGGGCTGTTAGCAAAAAGCTTGCTTAGTATATCTTTATTCTGTATATTATATGCCATCTTTTGGTGGTGTAATGTAAATGGAGGAGAATTTAAATTTATTTTCAGCCTTATCTGTAAATGTCATGATGGGTTCACTAAAAGCGACCCAAGAATGCAGAACACCACTGACGGACACAGGGATGAAAGTTTAACAAGTTTATTATGCATAAGCACACAGAATGTACAGGTTCTGGTTCGGGGCCTGGATACTGGTTCACCGGAGTCTGCTTGAGAGACTGTTCAGTTAGCGTTGCCAACAGAGGTTTGATTTCCAGAGGATCACTGATTGTACCTTGAGGTTAGCCTTGGGAGAGTCACTGTCGGATCTGGAGAGGAGTTCAACAGCAGAGTCCGTTTGCTGCTTCAGCGTCTCACGTCTATAATGAACAGACCTTGGTTTTGGGTTTTTCAGCTCTAGTCAAGAGCTGCTTGGAGGTTCTCTGAGATTCTTCAGGTTTGGCTCTGAGGGTCGGCTCGGCAGGTTAGCTCTTCCTGAGCTTTCACAGAGGAGACACAGGTTTTCTGGAAGACAGAGACAATAGTTAGAATCCAGGCTGGATTCAAAGTCATAGAGTTTCACTGAGGATCTAGGCTTAAGCGCTGACCAACTGGAACAACACTGCGGCGTTGAGGCAAGGTCTGAAGACAGCTTAAGTAGTGGATCCTCTGATGATCTTGATGAGCTGCAGCTGAGCAGGAGGCTCCCTCAGAGGATCCACGGCGGACTCTGCTGGAGAAAGGTGGAATTTCTCCAGCTCCCAACAGTACCCCCCCCTCAACGACCGCCCCTTGGCGGTCCGGAAGAGGTTGATGGGCAGGAACGCTCGTACTCCTCGATAAGGGCAGGATCGAGGATGTACAAGCCCGGAACCCACTGGCGATCCTCCGGTCAGTAGCCCTCCCAGTCGACGAGGTACTGCCATCCGCGACCTCGTCGACGGGAGTCCACAATGCGACGGACAGTGAAGGCCGGATGACCATCGACCTCCAGGGCGGGTGGTGGGGAGTCGGACGGTGGGCACAGAGGGCTCGAAGAGACAGGCTTGACTTGAGACACGTGGAAAGTAGGGTGGATTCGGAGGGACTGAGGTAATTGGAGACGGACGGCTGAGGGGTTGATGACTCGAGTGATCTTGTAGGGCCCGATGAACCTAGGAGAGAGCTTTCGAGACATCCCCTTGAGGGGAATGTCTCGAGTAGACAGCCATACCTCCTGGCCCTCAGTGTACTCGGGGGCGGGACGTCTCCTGGCGTCGGCGAAGCGTTTTATGGACTCTGATGACTGGTTGAGGGTGGCGATGGTTTCCCTCCAGATTCTTTGGCAACGGCGGATGTGTTGGTTTACGGACTGGACCGAAATCTCTCTCTCGTCTGCGGGGAAAAGAGGTGGTTGATAGCCGAGACTAACCTGAAACGGGGATTGTCCGGTGGATGCAGATCTGAGGGAGTTATGTCCGTATTCTATCCAAGGGAGAAATTGGCTCCAGTCCACGGGATTGTTCGAAGTGAGGCAGCGAAGGGTTGATTCCAACTGCTGGTTCATTCTCTCAGTCTGACCATTAGATTGGGGGTGGTAACCAGAGGTGAGAGAGGGTTTGCAGCCGAGAGCAGAACAGAAAGCCTTCCAGACCTGGGAAATGAACTGAGGACCCCTGTCCGAGAGGATCTCTTGGGGAATGCCGTGTAAACGGAAAACATGCTTGATGAGGAGCTGGGCTGTCTGGAAGGCCGTGGGAAGTTTTCTAAGGGGAATAAGATGACAGGACTTCGAGAAACGGTCAACAATGGTGAATATGGTGGACATACCTCGAGAGACGGGGAGACCGGTGACGAAATCAATGGCGAAATGAGACCAAGGACGCGAGGGAACAGGAAGCGGCTGAAGCAGGCCAGAAGGAGGTTGGTGTGAGGCTTTGTTACGGGCGCATGTGGGGCAAGCCAACACATACTCCTTGACGTCCCTATGGAGAGTGGGCCACCAGAAGCGTCTTGAGATGAGGGCTACAGTTCTGCTGACTCCTGGATGAGCAGAGAACTTGGCGGCATGCATCCAATGGATGAGACGGGACCTGACGGAAGATGGAACATGGGTTCGGTTAGTGGGACCGTTACCTGGATCGGGTTCAGTGGCCAGGGCTGAGTTGATGAGGTCAGTTATTTCCCAGTTGACCACCCCCACTGTGCAGGAAGCCGGAAGAACAGGTTCAGGTGTCTCGGGATGATCGACAGAGTAGAGACGAGAGAGAGAATCGGGTTTGACATTCTTGGATCCGGGTCTGTAGGAGATGATGAAATTGAACCGAGAGAAGAAAATTGACCACCTGGATTGGCGGGGATTTGCTTGCTTGGTTGACTGGATGTAAGCCAGGTTCTTGTGGTCAGTCCAGACTAGAACCGGATGCTCAGCTCCTTCCAGCCAATGTCTCCATTCTTCCAATGCCAGTTTAATGGCCAGAAGCTCTCGGTCACCCACATCGTAATTTTGCTCTGCAGAAGAAAGTCTACGGGAGAAGAAAGCACAAGGGTGTATCTTTTGATCTGAATCAAGTCTCTGGGATAGGACTGCTCCAAAACCAGAATCTGAAGCATCCACCTCAAGAATAAACTGCTTCGCTGGGTCAGGTTGCATAAGCACAGGTGCTCTGGAAAACAAGGACTTTAATTTATCGAACGCTGCTTGAGCCTCAGGAGTCCACTGAAAAATGCGTTTGACAGAGGTCAGAGAAGTTAATGGAAGGGCGGTCTTGCTGTAGTTTCTGATGAACCGACGATAGAAGTTAGCGAAACCTAGAAACCTTTGTAGCTGTTTGCGGTTCTCTGGAACTGGCCAGTCTAAAACTGCCCTAATCTTGTCCTCAGATGGTTTTACCTGGCCGCCCTCGAGCACAAACCCCAAAAAGGTGACTGAAGGTTGATGAAATTCGAACTTCTCGGCTTTCACGAACAGCTTGTTCTCCAGCAGTCTCTGCAAAACAAGGCGGACATGTTTCTTGTGTTCATCGAGGTTCTTGGAGTAAATGAGTATGTCGTCAATGTACACGAAAACAAATACATTGAGGAAGTCTCTGAGAACATCATTTACAAGGGCCTGGAAGCAGGCTGGAGCGTTAGTTAGACCAAAGGGCATTACTAAATATTCGAATTGGCCCAAGGGTGTTTTGAAGGCAGTTTTCCATTCATCGCCTTCACGGATCCTAAGGAGATGGTAAGCGTTTCTTAAATCCAGTTTAGAAAACACTGTAGCTCCCTGTACGGGTTCGAACGCAGAGGCAAGGAGAGGAAGTGGGTATTTGTTCTTAACTGTATTCTGGTTCACACCTCGGTAATCAATACAAGGTCTAAGGGAACCATCCTTCTTCCCCACGAAGAAGAAACCGGCGCCCAATGGAGAGGAAGACGGGCGGATTATTCCAGCAGCTAATGATTCGTTGATGTATTTTTCCATGGTTTCTCTTTCGGGCTTGGAAATATTATACAATCTGCTGCTGGGTAGAGGAGCACCAGGTAAAAGTTCAATGGCGCAATCGTATGGTCTGTGTGGAGGTAGGGACGTCGCACTGACCTTACTGAAGACAGGGGCTAGGTCATGAAGACAGGGGCTAGGTCATGGTACTCAGAAGGAACTGAAGAAAGGTCAGGAGAGTCCATCTCCCCCCCACCTCTAGGAGACCCCACCAAGGGGGCAGCAGAACGAAGGCATGTTTCATGGCATGAGATGGACCATGATTCCAGGTGACGTTCAGTCCAGTTAATGTGAGGATTATGCTTCTCCAACCATTCGAAACCAAGCTCCAGCGGGGAACATGCAGAGGGAAAAACAAAAAATTTTATAGTCTCTCGGTGGTTACCTGACAGAAGTAGCTCGAGGGGCTGGGTTTGATGGGTAACTTGATGGAGTCTTTTTCCGTCAATAGCGGATACACAGAGAGGTTGAGTCAGAGGAATGGTTTCAATTTGGAGTTGCTGGACGAGGTTAGAATCGATTAGGTTATGTTCACAGCCTGAGTCGATGAATGCAGAAAAAGAGAGGTTTTGATTAGCACAGAACAACGTGGCAGGAAGTAACAGTCGAGGAGATTTCTTAGTGTTTATCTGGCCCGCCAGACTCCTCAGATCCTCTGGCGGGCCCAGGCTTTTGATTTAGCCGGGCAGGAAGCGATGAAGTGTCCACTATCACCACAGTAGATACATAGTTTGCTTAGAAAACGCCTTTGCCTCTCCTCAGGAGTGAGCCTAGTGTGTCCCACCTGCATGGGTTCGACATCCCTTTCGCTCGAATGAGAGGCCTGAATAGGCAACGGTAGAGACTGGGACTTAGGTCTCTGAATGGGCAGCTGCTCTGTAGAGGAAGAACAAACAGTCACATTATGTGAGGCAGAAGAAAGTGTACCCTACTTCTTTGAACTGTTTCTGGCACGAATTCGATTATCCAATCTAATGGAGAGGCGAATTAGATCTTCGAGGGTAGCAGGTTCGTCGAGGGTTGCGAGCTCATCTTTAATGTGCTCATTTAATGCCATGAAAAAGGCTCCCTTTAGAGCGCTTTGGTTCCATCCGGAAGCTGCCGCTTTAACCCGGAAGTTAATGGAAAATTCAGCCACCGAAGAGTTTCCCTGTTTTAGGTTGAAAAGAGCTCTGGAATCAATAGTTTGGTCAGTTTCTTGGTTGAATACCTGGGTAAATTCAGAGATGAAATCAGAGTAGTAGCAGTTTAAGCTATCGTCAGCGGCAAATCTTGCCTGAGCCCATTCCAAGGCTCTTCCTGTTAACTGTGAGAGAATGAAAGTTATCTTCTTGTAATCCGTGGAAAAGCTGCCAGGGGAGTTCTGAAAAATCAATCGACATTGAAATAAAAATCCTTTGCAATCTTTCATGTTACCAGAAAATCTTTCTGGAAGACTAGGACGGAACCCAGATGACGTCACTGCTGGTGACCTCGGAGGCGGAACTGGACCCGGAAATGGTTGTTGTGCTGCATTAGCGCTGTTCAGATAATTAGCATAGCTCTGTAGCATGTGGTTATGAGTGTCAACCAGGCGGTATAACTCACGGAGCGTTTTGGTTTGTCCTTGAATTTGGGCATCCTGCTCCTCGAGTCGACGGGTGAGGTGATCTGCTGGGCCTTGAGTTTGGCCGCAGTGTTCTGTCATGATGGGTTCACTAAAAGCGACCCAAGAATGCAGAACACCACTGACGGACACAGGGATGAAAGTTTAACAAGTTTATTATGCATAAGCACACAGAATGTACAGGTTCTGGTTCGGGGCCTGGATACTGGTTCACCGGAGTCTGCGTGAGAGACAGTTCAGTTAGCGTTGCCAACAGAGGTTTGATTTCCAGAGGATCACTGATTGTACCTTGAGGGTTCTTGAGGTTAGCCTTGGGAGAGTCACTGTTGGATCTGGAGAGGAGTTCAACAGCAGAGTCCGTTTGCTGCTTCAGCGTCTCACATCTATAATGAACAGACCTTGGTTTTGGGTTTTTCAGCTCTAGTCCAGAGCTGCTTGGAGGTTCTCTGAGATTCTTCAGGTTTGGCTCTGAGGGTCGGCTCGGCAGGTTAGCTCTTCCTGAGCTTTCACAGAGGAGACACAGGTTTCCTGGAAGACAGAGACAATAGTTAGAATCCAGGCTGGATTCAAAGTCATAGAGTTTCACTGAGGATCTAGGCTTAAGCGCTGACCAACTGGAACAACACTGCGGCGTTGAGGCAAGGTCTGAAGACAGCTTAAGTAGTGGATCCTCTGATGATCTTGATGAGCTGCAGCTGAGCAGGAGGCTCCCTCAGAGGATCCACGGCGGACTCTGCTGGAGAAAGGTGGAATTTCTCCAGCTCCCAAGAGTAAAATATCTAGCCCACACTTTAGAAAGGGCTATACAGAGCAGTAAGTTGGATTTGGGGGCCGAGACTGGACTTTTCAGACTTTACTGTGTGGACGTTTTTCCAAGGATGTGTAGCTGTTTTAAATACCTATTTTTATTTATCTATTCTATTATTTATTTATTTTATTTTTTTTTACAAACAATGAGTGCAAAAATATGGCCCAAAAACGGGATCCAAGGACTGAGATCCTCTTAAATCCAACCCAGCTCCTACATTAAGCCAATAAACACAGCCAACTCGAACTTACATTACAAAGCAACAAACAGCTAAAGCTCCTTTTTGTTCTTCACTCAATACTCAAAGAAAAATAAATAAATAGATTAATAGAAAAAATTAAAACTACAGCTATTCCTTTTCCACTGAATTGAGTGATTATAATATGTTTAACATTTGTGAAAAAAGGGGTTGTTAACTCTTTCTTAAAGTCCTTAAATTCATTCATACTGTAGCTTCTTTAGAGAAAACAAGGTAATATTGTACATTAAAATAAAAGCAGCAACAAAAATTATGTTGAAGTGCTCAAATCAATAATTTAGAAAGGAAATGAATGATGAGGTCACAGGATTATGTATTCTTTTCAAACTTCCATAATATCCATTTAAAAAAGTGTGTCAGCATGTAAACTTATTTTAAACCCATCTAATAGTCTTACGGTTTACCTATGGGAGAAGTCCACTGCTTCTAACTGCAAAAGGCTTTCAATTCTGAGGGATTATTGGACTCATCTTGTGTGAAAAGATTAAGTCTGTCCTCAGATAGTTGATGACCTTTATATCAAGACACTCTCTGCCACAATACAACTCTTAGGCTGCTTTTGTAAGTGTCTAGTGCTGACATATTAGATAAGTATTTAAGATAAAGTCTGTTTAAGCTCGACCTTTCTTTTATAAATTTGTCCATAATGTTACTCATTATTGCTTATACTGAATGTATGTTTACTTTGTGTGGAAAATGTTCATGAATAAAACCAATCACTCACTGACTGAGCCATACATAACAGAAGGAGTGTATTATTTTTACTCTGTAAGCACAAATTCCCATACAGACAGGCATATTTATTATTTATATCATACATATAAATAAAGTTATTAAGTCTGAAATATTTCATAACTTATAAGTTGTAAAATATTTCAGAAACTTAAGGTGTTATTAGTTAAATATTATCCATCTTAGGAAAACACCAAGACCTAATACTACATTCAATCAAATAAAAAAATTAAAAAACATTTTTAAGAAGCCAAGTTTTTCTTGAGCTTGAACGTTTTTACCAATCATTTAAGGGGAAACAGAATTAGGAAGGGGTTTGAAAGAACAATCCATCTACGTATCAAAGAGTTGTACCTATGGAAACTTTTCTAGGACTGGGGACTCCAAAGTGCATTACATTATATTTAAATATTCAAGCATACATTCATTCTCTTATGGCAGCAAGCAACACTATAGGTGCCACAGGGCCCTCTGACGACCATCAGTAGGCAAAGTGGCTTAAGTGTTTTGCCCAAGGACACAACAATTGAGATGGATTTAGCAGGGGTTTGAACTGGCAACCCTCCTGAATTCTACACCACTGTCTCCTAGTGAAAGTTACCTTTTTAAATCAAGAATATGGATTTTTTTTATCTGAAAATTACAACAGGAATTTTGCTTCATAGATTATATCTTTTGCAGAGTTATTTTATTTAACTTGAAGTTCATTATTTTTTACTGAAAAACATAAAAACTTTTAGAAGTATTCACATTCATTTTTTTCACTTTGCTCTTTCTCCTGAAAATGTAACATGAAACAGAACAAAGTGTATGATTTTGGAATACTTTTTTTTTCCCAGGTAGAGGCTAATCAACACTTAAAATGGGTATGTTTGACATGTAGGGTATTGTCTAATTTATTTAGGTTGAAACAAAATGTTATTTTTGGGACCCCCGGGGCCCATGGCCTGTTCCACTTTGGGGTGGCGCACGCGCTCCCGTATCTCCTCGAGGCTCCAGCACGGCCGGAGGATTTCTTCGGGTCTCTCTTCTTCCCTTGGTGGGGGGGCGGATTTCCTGGGTTAACAGCTATGAGCTATGAGTCAATCCTGAAGCTTAGAAAGTTTATTTGGCATTTATCTTTTATCATCTGCCAGTGTTGCGTTTTAACTGCATGATTCATTTGAAATAGAAACAAAAACTGATTGTCACAGTTATTTTTTGTATTATGATAAAAAGGGGATACAGAAAACGTTTTTCGACAAAATGTTGTGCAGCATTATAGTCCACACAAGCATATATTTATATATAATGACTTTTTAAATAACGGGTCAAGGCCGATTGACCAACATCACAGCTGTCGTTAGTCGGAGTTCATGCTCCACGTCCCGGCTCAGTAGGCAGCACACACCTGCAGTAACTCATGGCTCTAACCTTTTAACACCAATTTAGAATTAGGCTATGTCTTGACAAATTGACAACATATTTTAAGTCTTGAGGCGTAATTTCTTACTTAAAGACCTCTTAAAAAAACTTTGTGTTAAAATAATTGACTGACTTGCTGACTTTGAGAGTTAACAGGGTGCACTATATAGTGTCACACCCCTTGGACTACTTACTGTATTTTGTCTAACTAACTTTTTTTGGGTAATTTTTCAGTTTTAAAATATTAATTCTGTGCAACAATTGTTTGTGTTATAATTTATTTATATAAAAAAGCAATGATAAAAACAGCACGAGAAACAGAGAAATCCTCTTGCTGCTTACTGCCTTGTCTGTTGATATAAAATAAAAACGAACACAGACAAGTTTAATGTAAGAATATCTTCCTTATCTGTTGCTAAGCAAGCTCTCTTACTAAAAAGGTGCCCATTAACAATGGTACATTTATTTTTGTTGGATTTTTTTGTGATGCTGGTAAGCAGGGATTTTGCAGAAATACTGTTCTTTCTTTTATGAAATTTTTTTTTTATTTTTTTAGCATGGACAATATTTATATTTATTTCTGGTTTAATAT
The DNA here is from genome assembly GCF_016077235.1 of Cyprinodon tularosa. Classification (NCBI taxonomy): domain Eukaryota; kingdom Metazoa; phylum Chordata; class Actinopteri; order Cyprinodontiformes; family Cyprinodontidae; genus Cyprinodon; species Cyprinodon tularosa. The sequence goes on along the minus strand of NW_024038657.1, from coordinate 1,342,422 downwards.
AAGTAGAGCTGTGAAATAAAAACAAATTAAACATAAAACATATATCCTAATCATCCTCTATTATTTCCTGTACATCAGACCAATCAAAACAATAACAACAACAAACATTTGAACTGCAGACCACCAGCTTCTGTCTGAAGAAAGTTCATGCACAGTCGGTTCAGGGGACCTCTCCTTGAACGTTTCTGACGGTTGCTCTTAGAGAAGTAGCCCTGAAAAAAAAACTGACAATTTCAGCAGCAAAGATCACAAGGGTTGTCTCCTGGATCTAAAATGGTGTGTACAGAAAAGACAGCCCCTAGGGTCCTGTGGGCTTTCAACCTGGATGTTACACACAACAGAGACAGGATTCTACAAAGACATACTGTATACTAGAAGAAAATGCCTTTCTTGCTCTCAGAAAGACATGCTTAAAGTAGCTCTACTTGCATATAATGGCATCTTTATAGATTTTGTTTTAACGCCTGTCTGATTCCACATCAAATTCCCGTTCCCAGTGGTGTGCAGGATGAGGTGTTTATAGCTGCTGTGTCCGGAGGGTGGTCAGGCAGAGCGAAAATGTCAATAATTTGTTGTGTTTTGCTCAGAGCAAGAGACTGAATGAAAAAGCTGTAGAAGTTTCCTGTGCAGCTTACCCCCCACAGCTGTATGATCCTTGTCGAAGCAGGAATCTCAAAAAAAGTTGAACAGCCTAAAAAAAGAAAAAAAAAAGATTAAGTGACATTTAGTGATGATGTTGCTGCTGATTACAATGACACAGTGCCCAGGGGGAAGATTTCTATCAGACATGGAGAAGATGCCGTATTAAAGATCATGTCATGTATCACATGGGGTTGAGAGTGGAGATTTCTACAGATAAAAGTCAACTACTTCCACAGGCATTCCTGCAAGAATGCCACAAAAATCCCTGCATGAGCCCATCTGTTTGTTTGCCAGGCACAAAAAATACAAGTAGTGTGTAAATGATTTCAAAGAAACGATAATAGCAAAAAATGATCTCACATCGATTTAAGAACTTAAATTCCTTTCCCCCCAGAAGATCAATAAATCACTGCCAGTAAAAGTGAAACAGTCAAGAAGTGATAAATGCTTTTCAAATGATTCATTTGCATTTTCATTGAGTGTTGTTGTTTTCTGAAGCGTTCACTGCTCCTCCCTGGAAAGGTCAATGGGAAACGGTTGGTGTCTATTTTATCTGCTGGAACCAAATCTCAAGTTCAGCGAAGTAAGAAATAAGATTATCTTTACAGAAGCTAGTGTGAGAATCTGGCCTTTGAATCTTATTCAGAGGAGTATTAATGTCTCAGTGGCTGGAAGCAGCCCAGACTGCTATTAGAATAAGTGACGTCAATAGTGGGATTTTTTTTTATTTATTTAATTTTTCAGTTCAGAGAGCCTCTACCGTTTAATGGAAATAGGGCATTGTGCTAGTTATGTCAGTTGATTTGAGCATTTAATAGATTTTTTTTAAGGATATTATTCTTTTCTGTAATACCTTAGGTAAGACTGAGGCATATTGCTATGAAATGAAACAACTCATTAAATTTCCAGATGCAAAACTAAGGTGGGATATTAAAAGCTCAGAAGACAAACATAATGAAAAGGAAAAACTGTTTATAAACCATTACTTTTTCTGTGATGATTACACTTTGATCAAAAACGGGGAAAACAAAAGCCTTTTGCACTCATTATTTCCTCAGTCCAGGGGACATTTACTTGAAGCTACTCTATTAGGTGCATGCAGTCAATCAAATGTCATTTCATGCACATTATAAACATTTTTGCAGACTCAGACTTAAACAACAGCATTAACATGTAGATATTTCAGCTTAAGTGGCCATACTATTAGCCCAAACTGCTGGTGACAGTCTGCAGAGAGAGCAGATGCCGTTGCCTTCTGGCTCTTGGCTGCATCGTTCCAATCCAGTAAGTGCTTCTGTGCCTCTTGAGATTTGCTATTGTAACAATCTGCTCTCTCACGTGGCATCCAGGTGAAGAAAAATACAACTACAATAGCAGGCCTTTATTCTCTTCTTAAAAAAAAAAACACCACAAGCAGTTTTCTGGGTTGAATGCACAGGTGTGTTAACAAGTGAGAGGAAATGTTCACGTTCCATTTGCACATGAAAGCCTTTCTTAAAAATTGCAGTCTGATACGCCGCTGCGAGGGGAGACTGCAGCTTCTGGTGGGATTTCAAAAAGATTCTAAAATCTTGTGAGAAGAATTTTCCTCCCCAAAGTCACAGTCAATCATTTTCAGAGTCTTTATGGCGTCCACCTTAGTTCATGTGCTTGACTTGGCACATTGAAGTCACGCTGGCTCAATCATATCATGCATCAGGACAAAATTGTGGTTGCTGATGAAATTGAAATTGTCAGTCTTCTTGGTGTAGCCTCGTCTCCAGAGATAGAACTGCATTTGTCCTTCAAACATTTACATCGACACATGAATGACACAAACATAATAACATACCACTGAACTAGTAACAGCCATGTGTTAAATGCCAAGCAAACACCAACTGATTAAATGCTAATGTAGAAACATATTCATTTTTGCTATTAAACTTATATAGACTAAATAAGTTGACTAGAATTGATTATATTTTTTTAGTAATCAAATGCATAAAGATTAATTGAATTAAATCCCAAATCTAAGTTTATTATTAAAAAGCATTTTTTTACTTGAAAAAACGTTTATTATGACCATGGAGGACCGCTGCCTTGGCACATGTCCAAGAGACAGTAAATATAGTAAGGCCCCACAAAAAGAAGATGTTAAACAAGCTTTGATTTTACAAAGTGCTATAGTAAATCAAAAGTTAAGTGGAAGGAAAACATGTGGTAACACATCTCACAGGTCCTACATCTTCTATTCAGCAGCAAAAAAAGAAAAAGAAAAAAAGTGGCATTGTATTTGTAATTTATTCTCCAAGAGTTTGGAGAAAGACTAGTGGAAAGGGATTCAAACATAGAGATCAAGTGTACAGTTTCTCACACTCAGTGTTAGAGTTATAATTATAAAATTATGCTACATTTGTGTGCTCTGAATCAATCAAGAGGGTCACAGACTTTTGTGACCTGCATCCTGTGATTCAATCATTAGGTCATGAGGCAAAGTCACACGGTTGCATCCTGCTGAGATTCAATCAAGAGGAGCATTTTGTCCTATGATCCAATCAATTGCCTTGTCTGAAGAACACTGTTCTGTAACCCAACCCATGTGTTATGATCTGCTAATAAAAGGCTTCTGCTGAAGAGAGAGAGGGAGGGCAGATGTAGCTGAACGTGACTCTCTCCTCTTGGAGGAGCCAAAGAACCCTATTCTATGTGGACTCAGTTTCTTTTTTATCATAAACCTACAATTTTGAACGTAACACTCAGCAGTGATTTGTGTACTCAAGGCATTTGCTGGTGCACAGAGTTTATCAAATTCAGTCAGTAGAGCGATCTACCACAAAATTCATGCTTACCTCTGCTGAGAAGCTTTACGGAGATTAATATTCATTTTCCACAAGGACGTGCTCATTTTGTCAAAATGACCAATAAATGTTAAATGACCATATTATCACTGCATTTTATTGACCAGCAAATTTACTGGACCTAGATCCCATAGGCAATCTATGAAGTACTTTCAGTAGGAAGATGACAGACACCAGAACTAAACAATGCAGATCAACTAAGGGCCACTATTAAAGGACCTCCCTTAACACCTCATTAGAGCCACAAGCTGATCACCTCCATGTCATATTACATTGCTGCAGTTATGCATGAAACTCCAAACCAATTATTGAGTGCATACCCTGTATAATACACAGATGCACTTTTAGTAACATACAGTAGCAGCCATTCAAAATGGCCCTTCCCAGTCAAACGCCAGTCAAATGGCAGCCAACTTCCAGCCACTGGAGTGACCCCCTCCTTACCCTGGGTGTGCATATTTTTTTTACACTGACTCCACCCTTTTACTGAATTACAGGGTCTGACCAGGAGAAGGCGCTTCTCTTAAGATCTTAATGTCCACAAATCATGACAGAAAGAATATTTTAGAACAAAGACTGATGTTTAAAAAAGGAATTGTAGGGGACCAGCCAAGGGCCAATAAAGAGAAGTGGGGACATTTTGAATGGCTGCTACTGTTTGCTTTCTGTGTTCAAAAGTAAATTTTGTTATATTTATATATAGTCTTAATTTTCTTAGAAATCTTTGGTAAGCAACTAAAACGAATCACTGTGTATAATAGATATAAGGATTCTCCTTGTAGGGTTACATATAAGTACATGATAATATGCTATATATATATATATATATATACATATACATATATATCAAAGACGATTCTAGAAAAAGCATTATCTGTTTTGCTCCTCTACTGCCTGAAAGGGATTTTCAGTAAAACACCTTAGTCCAACCTTGTGACAAGGTCAGAGTGTGTCCAGCAACCTTTTGTAGAAAGCACTCAGCACTACAAATGGACCCTAAACTGTTTGATACCTGCTGTTTGCACTCTAAAAGTAGCTGGCTGGAGTTGATTATGGATTCCTGCCCTGGCACTCTCTATCCCAGAGTATTTGTTCTGGGCCACTGCTGACTGAATATGACTTGAACAGCTGGAATAACCTCACTGGCAGGAGTTGGCTAAAAAGAAAGCAAAAATCCTCAACAAAAATGACTTTTTTTTTTTTGTAAAAGCAGAATGATTAATTTTTAACCACAATAAAGACCAGATTTATTTATGAGTGTAACTCAAAGTTTAAATTATTGGTGAACTTTAAGCATAGCTCTTCTTTTCCAATATATTCCTCTCCTTCACCCCCATCTCAGATCACAATGTATTATTACAGTATCAGAGCTTAGTACATTTCCAACCCCTCCAAAAACAGTAAAAATACAAAACAGCAATGTGTTTGTGTTTTATTATATAGGCAGTAATGGTACCCATTCTAGCATGAGGAATTAGAAAGATTTATCCTGTAAAACTTCATATTGGTCTTAAAGGGATTCAAATGCAGGCATGGATAGATTTTTTACATAGACAAACATTTTTTCTTTTATTGCTTACCATTAATCTTAACCTTATTTTCAGTGCATGGGTTCATACACTCCAAAGCTGTTTCATTTAACATCACAAACTGTTTTGAAATGCAAACAAAAACATAAATAATACAACATAAATAATATACAACATAAATACAACAAAAATAATATAGATGCTACCATTTCACACTCAACTTTATTGGCTAAGAAATGAAGTCAAATGCCAAAGGAAATTTTAAAAAGACCTTCATCAGTTTATATCACTGTGGGGACCTTTTAGACAACCTAGGGTTACATTATACATTAATCATTGTGGTTAAAAAAAAAACAAAAAAAAAAAAGTAAATTTTGGAAGAAACCTGAATAAATTGCAATATAGTCAGCAATTGTTTTTTGAAGTCGGTATTTGGTTCTAAAACACAGTTTTCATGTATACTTAAAATGATAGGAACAAAAAATGATAACATGGCACCTGTAATAGAACGCATAGTAACCACAGAAAGAAAAAAAAGCTATTTTTAACTGGAATATCTATAACTGAGATATAAGCACTTGCAAATTGGGCCAAAGAGGATGGAATACTTTAACTTAAAAGCTATAACTATATTCAGGAATCACAGAAGTGCTCTGTGGTTGTAAAAAATTTTCTTGTCACTCTCAAAACAACAGTCTCTTTGTTCGAAGGACTTTTTATCTCAAAACTATAGAACAATAGGGGGTTAATGGTGGGATGCTTCCCAAACCTTGAGAAAGAGGAATTTAAGTAGTGTGCTGTGACTACAACTGATAATTTAGGCAATGTGTAATCCTCCACACAAGCAAGGTTGTTGTATGTAAACAGAGATTTATCATGTAAGAATATTCTTCCTTTACAGCTGTTTCGACCTTTTATATGTTTACTATTGGTTGTAAGCTGCTAAAATGTGTTAAATCAAAGACATCTCTAAAACAATCAGACAGACGTCACAGATAAGCGGACCAGGGTCCGAATCTGGACCCACCAGCTGGCTAATCTGGACCCAACCTGATTTAAAATATTTATTTTAAACATTGCCCCACTTCTCCTGTTAACATGGTAAAGCCCTCTGCAGTGTCCGGGACCAGGCTGCATGTGCTACAAATTAGCCAATGAGCGGTATCAGTTTTAGACACAGCAGGCAAACCTCTGCCAAGCCGGGAGGTGGGAAAGAAGGAGAAGACAATGAAAAAAAGAGACCAGAGAAAGTGTGGACTGCTGGAAGAACTGAGGTGAACTGGTAAAAGAAAAGTAAAATGGCATGCTCAAAGGTGACCCCTCACATTTTGATTATGTTTGGCTCAACTTACTGCTGTGAAGCAGGATTCCCCACCTTGAACATAATCAAAAATAGATATCGATCCAGGCTCAAAATGAGCACCTTGATATGAGCTTGAGAAAGGCTTTGTCGCCAATCAAACCCATTTTCCAAAGCCTTGCAGGGCAGCATAAAGCCCACTGCTCTGATTAAGCCATAAAAAAGAACGAAAAATACAAAACAAACTGTCAGCTTATGTGTTTTAAACTGAAAGATTGTAGTGAGGACCATGTGTTGATTCTCATCGACTCCCACTGACTTTTATTGTTTTTTTGTCATTTTCAACCCTTTCTATGCCCTAACCTTAAATCTAACCCTAAACCTAACCATTACCAATGTATACCTTACCCTAACCCTAACCAATCGACACCTTAGCCCTAAACCTAACCATTACCAATGTATACCTTACCCTAACTGTTGGGATCTGGAGCAGTACCATCCGTCTCCTGAAGCTAAGCCCCCAACACACCTGAGGCGCATCTCATCATCAGGAGGACCTGCAGTATATAACCGGCCTTCAGACCTTGCCTCAATGCCGCAGTGTTGATCCAGTTTGGTTAGCACCTAAGCCTAGAACCTCCTGAGAATCTCTAGTGATCTCCCTAGTGATCAGTCTCTCTTCTAACTTCCGTTGTCTATGCTTCACAGGAAACCTGTTCCCTTGGAAGCTCTGGATGAGCTTAACCTGCCGAGCCTGCCCTCAGAGCCAAACCTGAAGACCTTCCTCTGGATTCCTCTGCAGCTCTTGGCTAAGAGCTGGAAACCAAAACCCAAGGTCTGCATTCAAGTTAGAAGTAAGACGTTGAAGCGGTTATTGAACTCTGCTGAACAAATCAGTCTCTGGACCCAACAGTTCCTTCCTCAAAGAGAAACCCGGACTCCTCAAGGTAATCTTCTGAAACTTCCAAACTCTAACTCCTCAGTGCCAACGCTAACTGAACTGTCATCCCCACAGACTCCAGTGAACCAGTCCCCGGCCAGAACCAGTTCCAGTTCACATAATTCATGTGCTTGTGTTTTTAATAAACATTATAAACTTTCCATCTGTTTCCGTGGTGTTCTGCATATTGGGCTTCTCTGAGAACCAATCATGACACTAACCCTAACCAATTGACACCTTAGCCCTAAACCTAACCATTAGCAAAATAGCATGTGATGACCAGCAAAATGTCCTCACTTTGAAACAACTGGTGCTCAATTTGATGGTGAAATTGGAAAATTGGTCCTCACTCTGAGGGCTAGAAAGGTACACACACACACACACACACACACACACAACTATGTTTTAATAACAATTGGGAACGTTTCATTGATTTGCATTCATTTTATATGGCCTAACCCAGACCCTTACCTTAACCCTAACTATTACCAGCATATACCTAACCTAACCCCAGCTCACAGGACTGAACTTTACTATATTGGGACCAGTTGAATGACCCCATATGTACCTGTAAGTCCCCACAATGTAGGATATTTTAAAAAAACACTGCACCCACATTGCAGGTAAAACACGCCACTTAATTAAGTGAGCTGTCTTTCTGATTCCCAACTTAAAACACACCATTGTCTTATTAAAGCTTTTGAAACCTCTAAACTCCTGTCATTCATGTCTTCAGAATATCACAGCTGGTGACGAACAGTGGTGTCAAGTAACTAAATATAAAAATACTTAGATACTGTTGTTTGTATATCTTGGTACTTTTACAAAGTACCAAGATATGCTTTTTATTTTAAATATGCTTATTATCCACTTCTCACTTTTCTCAATTGCTTTGTTACTTTTCTGCCCATATTAATAATAACATTTTTATTCATTCATTTTTGTTAGAATTTACAATTAAATGGTGTTTATATTTCAAGTCCTATAGAACTTTAATGCTGTGAAAATCCGAGCTCTACAAGTATTCAACTGCTTATACAGGACTTCCTTTCTGCATAGTCTATATTATCCTGTCTGAAATTTATATGTAGAACACAGTTAGACCAAGTCAGTATTTTTTATATTCTTACTACCAACACAGTAACAAAACAGGATATATAATACTTTTTGTCCAAAAGACAACATTTTATCATTATCATAAAAACAAATTCTATATAATTTAATGCAAAACCATTATATTAATTTTGTTTCTAAGCATGGGAGAAAAAACATTCCTTTTTTTTGTTTAATTAAAGGAGTTATACAGCAATCTCACTTTTATTAGTCTTTTATCAGTGTTTTATTTTATACTGTAGTTTTTCTTTTATGTAAGTAAAGAAAGTGAGTACTTTTGAAATCTCTGGTGACACAGTTGTTAGGAGGAACATGTTGGCTAGCACACTAGTAACAATGACCGTCAAAACTGAAACAAAAATTGTCAGTCAGAACTGAAACAAAAATTGCATCTATCTTACTGTCACCCATATTTATTGCTTGAATGAAGGTTTTTATCACACTTGCCACTTTAGCAGACTATAGGCAGGTACAATGGATATTGTCCCTCAGGATGTTGCTGGTTTGTAAGGTATCAAAGAAACTGCAGTCAGCAACATACTACTCTCAGATCACATGTCAACTGGCTTTATTTTCCTTAGTGTATAAATTACCATATAAATAGTCAAACTGAACCCTGCATGCAGGGGTCCAAACGTAACCCAATCGGTCTTTGCTATACATTTTAGTTATGCTCTGTGCTGCCTCTTTGACTTTCATCCTTTTCATTGAAGCCATAGAAATAATTCATTATTTCCTGAAATAATATTCTTCTTTTGCTACTTACATCACCAGTGAATCTAAACTTTTATAAGTTCTGTTAAAGAAAAATGATTATTTTTTAGACTTTAATACAGTTAATCTTATGGCATGTGTAAACACTCTCACTTGAACATATTTCTTAATTTTGAATAAGGCTGGGTTGATGATTTAAAACTACTAATGGGTAAGTATTTAGAGCACCAGGCAATAGAATGAGTATCTCCTGGGGGGTGAATAACAGTTAAGCCTGCAGGAGAGATTTCTGCTTGGTTTACAGAAGGTCAAAAGTCTTCCAGAATAAACAACCAGGGATAGTGTGAAACTGAATCAGGAAAAAGGCCCCCGCATTCCACAAGCTGTCTGTGGAAGCTTATCTTGTGTTTTATGACTTTAAGAATTCTAGATGCCAGGACAAGCTTTCCGCCTTTTCTTGTTAAAACAGAGAAGCAAATGACCCCAGATGTTTGCAGTAAATTAGGTAAAGTTTTAGGCAGTGTCAGAGATGGCTTTTGGTTGGAGGACCGAGGGCCAGCCCTTTTTGAATGGATTAGATACAAGAGGATAAAGCTTTCTAAATAGAAGTTACAGATCAGATTTGCCCTTGCAACTCTCCAAAGATGTCTCTGTACTCTTTGCTTTCTTTCCTCCTATGTCAGGTAATGGAATGTATGTCTCTGTTGTTCTGCAGTTTTGTTGTTAATTCATAAGTTGTTTTTTGTTGGATTAAATTCTGTGATTCTGTGACGTTCGCATATCTTGCTGGTTTTCCTTGGGGGCCACACGCAGCTCGCTGAGCGCACCTGGGAGAGGAAGAGAAACACCCAACCTTTTTCCAAAGTTAACTATTTAGAATATTTTCTTCCTTTACAATTGGGGGCTCGTGCCGGTTCTGGAATCTCGGCGGGCGGCTGTTTGGTCCTGATTGATCCGTCTCGGCCCGACGCTTCGGTGTGGTAAGACAGTATTTGATTATTTTTTAGTTGTCTGAAGCGCCGTGTGGTCGGACCGGGGCTGATTTGCTGTGTGCGGCCTCACAGAATTCAGATGCTGCAGAGGTAGATAAAATCCCTTCTAAAAGAGTCGGTTGTTTAAGGATTTGAATAAATACACATTACAGGGAACTGTGGCTAGTTCAAACAGAGCCTTTACGTTAACTCTGACTTAAGCTGGGTTTTAAAAAATGTATATTCTTTTTACCCTGAGGAGCAATGCCTGGGCCTCTAAAAAAAGTATTTTGGAAATTTGTGTATTGGTTAGTTTTGGCTTGTATCAGCCGGAGATTTCGACTCATCTCCAGTGGACTTATAATTATTTGGGTTAATTGGATCGAGTTGTATCACTCATGGAAAAGGACTAATAGCAGGTTAATTGGACCGAGTTGTATCACTCGTGGAAAATAAAGGACTAATAGCAGGTTGGATCACCTTTCTTTGGCACCCTTAATCGGGTTGCTTATAGTATAAAGGACTAAAATAGATTATTTGATTTAGTACGGGTTCAATCGCTCTCCCCAGCTGAAAAAAAAAAAAAAAAAAAACCCTTTTGTCACTGGGCGGATTGATTGATCGAATAAACTAAATTGAGGCTTATTTTCGCCTCGAGCTTGACCCAGCTCTGAAGTGTTGGACTGAGAAGTTGAAATGAGAATAAAAGGGATTTTTAAAATTGAAATTGGAAAATTAAAAGATGCGTCATACATTCTTTTAGCCGGCACCTGACATTTTCTTTTCTTTTCTGTCTTTTCTTGACTACAACGTTGTCTGTGTTTCTGTGTTTTGTAAGTTTCTTTGTGTTTGTGTGCGTGCTTGGCTGCGGGTTGATCTATTGCTGTGTCTGTCTCCCCCCGTTATACTGTATGTTCCACCACGCGCTGCTGTTTATTCGTCTGTCTGTGTCTGAATTGTGCTGAGATTGTGCGGAAGTGATTTGTGTTTCAAGATTGTGTTATGAAATATTGTCAAATGTTTTTGCTGGATGTTGTATTACTAACTTTCTGTTAAAATGTGCTTCTGTGGGAAAGAGGTGTCTCCATTTTGGTTACAAGTTGTGTTTCACAGCAGGGGGACTGATTGACCCCCCTTATTTGCATTTTGGGAGTGCTTCAGTTCTGTTAGCACTGATGTCCAGCTGACTTTTTCAGGATTCTTGGATTTTGATGTGAATTACTCTTAGAATTGTGTTTTGTGTTGAGAAGAAAAGTACAAAATAACAGATTTACAGATGTTTTTACTTTCTCAGCGGGTGAAATGTGTTGCATCAGTTCCAGGCTAGAGCACTGGAATGATCCAATTGTTTTTTATAATACTGTAACATTGACAATCACTTCAATTTCTAGTTTTCCTGACACAGGAGGGAACACCCTCACTGATTGGAACAGGAGAACAAAAATGAGAACATATGGATGTTTTTCTGCTTAACAGTGTTTTCTACACTGTTAATGTTGGACATGTTGAAACACTAATGAATGACTTTGTTTCTTGTAGGACGATCTTCGTGTGCAGCCCATTTCGCATATTACATGACCACGTGAACGGTTTTTGGGTTTTCCTACAGGGGGTCTAGGTAGCCATTTAATAACAGTGGGCTATCATGAAATACGGTTGTGTGTATAATATGGAGTTTTTTAAAAGAAGGGTTCACTCAAAACTGAACAATATTAGAACTGTTGGATAATAATGTCTTTTTATTTTTTTTCTACCATGGTGTTATAATGATTGTGTTTAAGACTTTCACAGGACGAATTTTGGTTTGAAATCTGGGGTAACATTCTGCATCTTTCTTACAATGGGGTGTTGATGAGTCTGCTTGAGTGTGAATGAGAGTGAATGTGTAGGCAGATGGCCTTTGATGGGTTTTAGGATGGTCTGTGTAAATATGACCTCAGTTTAGTGTGTAGCTGTGTGATATTTTTCTTATTTTAAACTATTTAGGGACAGTAAAGGTTTTGTTTCATAAATATGTTTTTATTACTGCTTTACGGACAATTTTAAGGTAAAGACGATTACATATTTTGGTGTCACAATCTGGTTAAAGCTGAATCATCTGCTTGTGCAGTGAACTTAATATGAAACGAGAATTCAGCCTTGGCTTAAAGCAGATAAATGTAGTTATTAGGAAATTGTGTTATCCACTTTGACTAACAACACTAACACACTAACCTAAATTCTGACTAAATAAACTTGGTTTATATTTCATATGGGTAACTGATTGGACATGTTGAAATTTTAGCATAATGGGGGAAAGTTCTTCCATTTTTGTTTTTCCACCTCTAAATTGTTTTTCTTTTGGAAATATGAAAACACAGGGGGATGTTATAAAGATAAGATATTACGGATGGAACTTTGAAATTTACATAATCTCAGTCTAGTTTGAATACTAGATGGAAGATTTGGAGAAATGGTGGAACATCTTATAATATTTTGGTTTTTCAGCAAATTATTATATAACAGTGACATAGATTCCAAATTGTTTTCAAAATGATAATTTTATTATATCAACAGGGGGAGAAGGAGAAGTAGACTCTAATTCCTGGTAAATTTTTGGATATGGTTAATGGTAAATTAGTTAATCAATAATTTTGATTTTTTTCATTCAACAATAGTGAATTATGAATTTCTTTAATGTAGAGTCATATGGCCTTCCTGCTTTGCTAAAATATGGTGTATGTGATATAAAAGCTTCTACTAAATTAGATTTGATCATCTAAAATTGAACGGTTTCAAATAACATCTATGCCATGTTTATTTACATTTAAAATTGTTGATAGATTTCTGCATCACTGCTGACTTTGATTATATACAGTTGGGTGTAAATTCTTTGTTGAGGAAAATTTTGGTTAAAACTGCTATGAAATTCAAATAAAATGTAAATCATTTCTGAAATTTTAAAATAGGACTTTGTCTTGAAGCGTGGGACAATGATAGGGATGTTTGGTATTTAGTACAACAATATGAAATTCATAATTATTTGACCAAGGGCAATTCAATCACAACTTTTATAAGTATCAGTACTAGGACATTCTAGAGTTTGTTCTAATTCTTTAATGAGTTTGTGAGGTTGTGATTTTAGAATTTGTAGTTGATATTTGGCACAAGCAGAGTGAATGTCATCGAGGTATTGACGTTTATTGATTTTGAACAGTAAGTGTCATTATTTTCTTAATTCTGGCACATCCGATTGTGGACTATTTTAACAAATTTTTATGTTTATTCTTTTTGCAGTTCAGGATTTGGGGCAGTTGGCCGTTTGTGCTATAACAACAACAAATCTAGCGCCACACGGGAGGATGCATCACAAGATAAATTTTATTTATAATAGTGAAAGTAACAAAATGTGGCAAATATAAGTTTTGCTTTTTAATTACTTTGTATTATTTTTTTCTCTGGCAGTTCTCCTTCCTTCTGACTTGATGGCAATCTTGGGGGAAGGGTCTTTTAATCTCAGAGATCATGGGACGATGTATTTGAAGGGATCTTCTTGATTACCGCATCAGGCCGCTGTTGTTGCTGAACAAAGACATGATGATGCTGAACTGTGCCCATCTTCTGCTGGACTGCTGTATGAAAGCCAAACGCTGTTGAGCGATTACGAAGGTCAGTGAAGGCGAACTGTTCTCCTGCTGTACATGATGATGCTGCACGTGAGGGCAAAGTGCTGCTCATAGGACCTGGCAACAGATGTCTCTTTTGAGTGTTGCTTTTCATGCCTGGCTGAAAACAAAAGGGACTCAGGCGTTATCTGTGGGAGTCTTCTATGGCTGGGAATCAGCAGTGAGTCGGGACCACAAAGATCATAGACAAACCCAGACGGGGGTTTCAGTAGATGACTGGTCTGCTGGTTTCTATGTCCTGCTCTGTCGACCACGAAAGGCTGACCAAAGTTCATCAAAGCGGGACTGTATCCAGATGTTTCTGCACTGCAGGAATGACTGCTACTCTGGACACCTTCTGATTCAGCAGATAAAGAATTGGGGCATGCCAAGTCGCTCAGCGGTGGTCCTGTTGTGTGTTCTCATGTTTGATCCTGGATTCTCACCTCTGATCATGTGACCTGGGCGCCAAAGCCCACTCCTGGGGTTCCCTTCAGTCTGCAGGTTGGAGACGAAATGGGTGCCAACAATACTTGGTAGTGGTGAATAAGTTTTTTTTTGTAGTGTGTGATGCCATTCTTCTCTTCTTACTTTAGTTATAGCACTGATGCGCTCTGTTTTCTTCACTTCCTGAAGCCCTGCAGTGTAATTCTAAGTGTTAAGAACACCCCATCCCCTGGGGTCAGAGGTTTTACAATGCAGTTTGGGGGTTGGTTTGCACCAACTGTTACGACACTGCATTCCTCCTCCATGATTCACTCTGTTGGTCTCACAAAATGCTAATGTGTCTTTTTCCCTTCCTGCCTGAAAAGAATGGGCAGGGACTAATTATTGCAATTACATTTTTTTTTTAACTATAGCTGAATTGCATTGTGTGTTACGCTTCATCTACTAAGGAAGATGATTTTGAAATTTTATTTACATAGTACAGAGGCTACCATTCAGTAAAAATAAATTTTAAATTTAAATGGAATTTAAAATTAAGGTGTTAAAGTGGATTGATGGGTGTCTATAGAGCTTACTGAGCAAATGACACCAAGTTCTGTGTTGATTTCATAAATTTAATCAAACATTAGAATTCTTTGATTGAGGTGTGCAGATTGTAACAGTAACTGGGAAACCATGTTTGAATTGCATCCAACTGTGTTACATGAGGCTAAAGTTAGTGGTGATAGCGGATTTCATCTCAATGAGTTGTATAGGATTTTTATTGTATTCTATGACAGAACATTTGTTCTGTTATAGAAACAGGGGGACATGAATGGAATTGATCTGATAAGCAAATTTTTAGTGTGGATCTCTCTTTACTTTTCGGAAAAAGAGGTTATTGAAGTTAAATCAAAATACATTAAATGTTTTACGGTGTATTAGCAGCATTAAAGATGAGCTAACTATTTGGATATGAAATAAGTAAAATTTACAAATTGAATATACTAAACAAAATATTGTCTATCAAATAATTTACATAAAATAGTGTTTCTTAAACTAAGGAAGGTGATTGTTGGATTGTTGCATCTCTATTCATATGATTTAAAATAAGTTGTTTAACTAAGACATCCAGGAAGGTCTAAACTAAAGATTTACATCATTTAATAAATTTAGCTGTATTGAATCTCTCTCCAAAACTGAAAAGGCATTGATAATTGATAAACAATATAAAAAGGGTAATACATTATTCAATTAAATATGTTATAAATTGTTTTTCAAATGAATAAATGGATCAAAGGTAAAAATGGTTGAAATTTTTGGGATTTAAAATATGATTGGAATAAAGTAGGTCATTTTTGATATTTAGTGACTCATGTAAAACAGGCTGATCATTTTTTAAGGTTTAAAAAAAAATAGAAAATATGATGATTGAAATTAAATTGGTCTAAATTGGAGATTTACAAATTAACGATTATGGAACTGCTTCTAAAATACAGTTAAGTTTTGGGTTTAACATGATAGGAAACATTTATTTCTCATGTAAGCCTTATATAAAAAGAGGGTCAAAGGATTGATAAAATACAGCTCCAAAGTAGCAGATTTATAATACAAAAGGAAGACAGTGAAGCTGTCATAAAGTGTCGGATCAATCATTAACCAATCAACAGGGTTCTCCCCATATGAGCTCCAGACAGGACGGATGTTTCCAGGACCTGCTACCCGCATTCCAGGATGGAAAGGTAAGCTTGCACATTTATCTCATAAAGATTTCTTCAATGAGTTACAGGTCCTGGCAGCGGAATTTACAAAATACCAGACGACACAGGAACGTCCAGGCTCGGGATCAGTTCGGGAAATCGACTGGGTGCGCCTGAAGGTCATCAAAAGAAAGTGGTCTGAACCTCGCTTCGCCAGACCATACCGAGTCGTGGAGAGTACAGGTGCTGGTCATAAAATTAGAATATCATGAAAAAGTTGATTGATTTCAGTAATTCCATTTAAAAAGTGAAACTTGTATATTATATTCATACATTACATACAAACTCATATATTTCAGATGTTTATTTTGTTTAATTTTGATGATTACAAATGACAACAAATGAAAATCTCAAATTCATCATATCAGAAAATTAGAATATTGTGAAAAGGTTCAAAATTGATGGCCCCTGGTGCCACACTCTAATCAGCTAATTAACTCAAACCACCTGCAAAAGCCTTTAAATGGTCTTTCGGTCTAGTTCTATAGGCTACACAATCATGGGGAAGACTGCTGACTTGACAGTTGTCCAAAAGACGACCATCGACACCTTGCACAAGGAGGGCAAGACACAAAAGGTCATCGCTAAAGAGGCTGGCTGTTCACAGAGCTCAGTGTCCAAGCACATTAATAGAGAGGCGAAGGGAAGGAAAAGATGTGGTTGAAAAAAGTGTACAAGCAAGAGAGATAACCGCACCCTGGAGAGGATTGTGAAACAAAACCCATTCAAAAATGTGGGGGAGATTCACAAAGAGTGGACTGCAGCTGGAGTGAGTGCTTCAAGAACCACCACACACAGACGTATGAAAGACATGGGTTTCTGCTGTCGCATTCCTTGTGTCAAGCCACTCTTGAACCACAGACAGCGTCAGAAGCGTCTTGCCTGGGCTAAAGAGAAACAGGACTGGACTGCTGGTGAGTGGTCCAAAGTCATGTTCTCTGATGAAAGTAAATTTTGCATTTCCTTTGGAAATCAAGGTCCCAGAGTCTGGAGGAAAAGAAGAGAGGCACTTCATCCACGTTGCTTGAAGTCCAGTGTAAAGTTTCCACAGTCAGTGATGGTTTGGGGTGCCATGTCATCTGCTGGTGCTGGTCCATTGTGTTTTCTGAGGTCCAGGGTCAACGCAGCCACATACCAGGAAGTTTTAGAGCACTTCATGCTTCCTGCAGCTGACCAACTTTTTGGAGATGCAGATTTCATTTTCCAACAGGACTTGGCACCTGCACACAGTGCCAAAGCTACCAGTACCTGGTTGAAGGACCATGGTATCCCTGTTCTTAATTGGCCAGCAAACTCTCCTGACCTTAACCCCATAGAAAATCTATGGGGTATTGTGAAGAAGAAGATGCAATACACCAGACCCAACAATTCAGAAGAGCTAAAAGCCACTATTAGAGCAACCTGGGCTATCATAACACCTGAGCAGTGCCACAGACTGATCGACTCCATGCCACGCCGCATTGCTGCAGTAATACAGGCCAAAGGAGGCCCAACTAAATACTGAGTGCTGTACATGCTCATACTTTTCATGTTCATACTTTTCAGTTGGCCAACATTTCTATAAATCCTTTGTTTTTATTGGTCTTCAGTAATATTCTAATTTTCGGATATGATGAATTTGAGATTTTCATTTGTTGTCATTTGTAATCATCAAAATTAAACAAAATAAACATCTGAAATATATGAGTTTGTATGTAATGTATGAATATAATATACAAGTTTCACTTTTTAAATGGAATTACTGAAATCAATCTACTTTTTCATGATATTCTAATTTTATGACCAGCACCTGTATAATCTTTTTAAAATAGCATACACAAATTTCTAAATTTGAACATATTTTAATATTTGTCGCTATAATCCATAAAAACACTAAAGTATTTACTGTAACCCAACTATTAAAAAGCATGAGCATACGATTTTTTTGTCTAAGGCTATAGATTTAAAACGGAATTAGACAAAATGGTTTTAAACTGACCATTATTTTGTATGGGTATAACAGGTGGTATGATGAGAATGTTAGCTGACTTGGTTTTATCATCAATTTGCCAGCTAAAATGAAAAAAAAATATTTTAGATTTATTCAAACTGATCTAATATAAATTTTATTTTTGATTTTTTTGTATTGAAAGAGACAAAATCATATTTATAACATGAACATGTAATCTTTTAAACAAGTGTTTACTATAATGTTCTGGTTTAGATCCATAAAATAATGTTAGAAACAAGAAACCCTAGCTAATCACTGATTAAAGTACTAAATCGTAAGGCAGTTAATTAAGGTCATAAAAAGAACATTCTTAAGGCCAGATATTAATTTTCACCATTTTAGCCAAATATATATAGCAATTTAAAAATATATATTGTAAGAAAGACACTTTAATTTATTATCTTTATATAAAATTTTGGGGTTTTATAAAGAACCCTTCACTAATGTTCCGCTGTCAACACCAGGGTCCTCATCCTTTGCTTGTAGACTACAAATGAAGGCTTTGAAAATGTTATGCAATAATGATTTAAAACTAAAGATCAGTGTTACTCTACAAACAAAAAAAACCCCTTCTTTTGCACTGCTGTTACAAATAAGGACTAATGTCCTACAAGGATTCCACTGTCAGAAAATGGATGAATGCCTCTGAGACATGAACTGTCCTTCACAACACTTTGGATGTTTGGTTCTGCAAATTTAAAATCCTATGTTTTTTACAAAAAAATAATTTAGCCAATACTTCAAAGCAGCGTAATAATTTCGAACAATCAAGGTATTTGAGTGGAACTTTTTCAAAGGTGTCCTGCAACATTTTTTTAACAGCCAAACTGTAGATCAATAAATTTACACAAGTATTTACACACACCATGGTGTAAAATATAATTAAACATCAAAGTTTTAAAGCAACAATAAGTAATAATGATGCCAGAAAAATCCCATGTGGGGTCCCTCAAGCCTCCATTCTGTGGCCCCTCCTATTAAACTTCTACATGCTCCCTTTTGCTCAAACTATAGCTAACAACCAGATCAGTTACCATAACTATGCAGATGACACACAGCTTTACATCACAATGTCACCAGATGACTACGAACCCATCAGAGCATTGGCTAGATCAGCGGTCACCAATCTTTTTACTATGGCAGTTATCATTTTAGCAAATTTTGCAAATAAACACTTTTGAGCTAACATTGCATTACTGAACTTATCACTTTTAATTGTAATAAGTAAAGATGCTTCATTTGAAGCACACAGCTACATAGTTTTTTTTGTGTGATTTCTGATGCAGTCATAAAAATTACTTATTTAAATTTCTGTGAAAAGCAAAAAAATGTTCCTCCACTGCTCTAGAAAGGATAACGTTGATCGTGATTTTTTATCTCACATGACTTTTTAAGGATCTGCAGGAAGGAAGGGGTAAGTTTTTACGTAAATTAACTTACATAGTTACTTAT
The DNA here is from genome assembly GCF_016077235.1 of Cyprinodon tularosa. Classification (NCBI taxonomy): domain Eukaryota; kingdom Metazoa; phylum Chordata; class Actinopteri; order Cyprinodontiformes; family Cyprinodontidae; genus Cyprinodon; species Cyprinodon tularosa. The sequence continues at coordinate 1,323,104 of NW_024038657.1, read as the reverse complement.
CTATTGATGAACTCCGACTATTCTCCTTCTTCATTGGCTTTTCTGCTGCGTCAGCTTCTTCTTCTTCTACTGTCATGTATAACGACCAACTGTTGTGTCACTTCCGTTGTAGTTTTCAGATTTCCGTTGCGGCTATTTCTGTTTCTTGTGTTGCGGCTTTTGTATTTGTGTTGCGGCTCTTGTATTTGTATTGCGGCTCTTGTATTTGTGTTGCGGCTTTTGTAATTTATGTTGCGGCTCTTGTATTTGTGTTGCGGCTTTTGTAATTGTGTTGCGGCTCTTGTATTTGTGTTGCGGCTTTTGTATTAGTGGTGACACCTCTGGGCCACCGTATTTTTGCTTTTATTCTACTTTTATTTTTTTTTTCTATTTTATTGTCAAATTCATGTAAAGTACTTTGAATTGGCCATGTACCGAATTGTGCTATAAAAATAAAATTGCCTTACCTTGCATATTGTTTTAAATTAAAATAAATTAAATTAAATTATTTTTAATTTAAATTAAAAATAAAAGTTTAAATAAGAAGTTTGCTTTGTACCTCTAGGTTTGACAGGAGAAGAAGGAGGGGTCTGGTTTCCTTTTAAGGAGTGTTATCGACATTCCAAGTAACAAATAAAAATGAGTTTTGGTATATTTTACAGTAAATTTCTTACTTTTTGCTCCTTTAGAACTTCTGGTGGGAAACAGTACATCAACTACTGCATGGTAATAGAAATAAAAAGAATTAATAGAAAAAAAGGTGCTGCCCAAATTATTAAATTGGCCTTTATGTTACTATTACTTTGTTCACAATTTCTCTGCACCTCCACAAGCATAATAGGAAAATAACTAATATAAAAAGCGGAAATTGTATCCTTTCCTCTGTAAAGAGATATGATTGCACATCAAGTTGGCTGTTTGAAGTACCACCGGTGAATGACTCCTGTGTGGTAGGAGAGGAAGCATTTTTCTTCCAACCAATGGAAGAGTGAGTCAGGTTTATGACTATGGGGAGCAGAGGGTGGCCTTTATTTCCCTGAGAAGAGTCATTATTATTGCCCTGCAAATTTATGGCTTGCTTCTAGAGAGAACCTACCAGCAAGAGTGCCTGTCATTTCTCTCACTATCTTATGCATTATTGATAAGTCCATGGTCCTATCATCCATTGTATGGTATTGCCATAACCCAGGAGCAGAAAACAACTTATAGAGTACACTGTGGATGTTAGGAGTTAGTCTCTCTTTTTTCTATGTGCTATTTCCAGAGTTACTATGAACTCACTAAACTTTTCATCATAGATAGAGTAATGGAGGCGTATCAATTTTGCTTGAAAAAAAGAATGATCTACATGATCCTCCTGATTAATGCAGTAGATACCTATTATAATAAACCTGACGTATAGAGCAGATATAAAGTAATCACTGTTGACCACTGTGCTGTTTTAAAAATCCAAAATCTCCAAAATTATAACAATTTTATAATTATAAGCGAACAGGATTCACAGCATTCGATGCAGGACATGCAGGTTCTGCCACAGCTTTTTCCCCGATTGCCATAAGACCGTTGAACTGTTGAAAATCGAATCAAGTCACAAATAGAGACTCTGCATCACACTTGTAAATTGTATTTACACTACATGGCGTAGTTTCAAATCTCTTTAAACAGACCTCCACTCAGTGTTTCTACTGGATTTGCACCATATTCTTCTCATCACTGCTGCACTTAATAAATGGAAATGGTAATTTTACTGCTGTAAGCTGTTCACTGTTGAAAAGCAGTTTGCATAGAATATTTTTTTTGTCTGCACTCTGCGTATACAAAATGACAATAAAGTTTGTCTAATGTTTGCCAGGTTGCAAAACAACAGTTTAGGAGACCAAGAGACTCAGAGGTACTAATCTACAAAGAGCATCAAAGAAAAAGTTGTCTGCATTTTCAGGAAAGAAAAAGTGAAGTATTTTTTGGTCCACTTTTGAAGTATTAAAATAAATATCCAAAAATATCTAGGGACAATATCCAGTCTGAGACGATCAAAGGAAAATTTGGCCAGTTTTTTATCACCTGTCAATTGTTCAATGTTGTAAATAGTCTTACTGTATATCTTCTTAGATTTACAAATATTAGTTTTTATTTAGATTTAAACTGTGACTGTATCAGTCAATAATATTTTTACCAGGACGTATACTTTAGGCAGTAATGTCTACTTATTTGTTATATTTTTCTAAACTAATTTAGATTGCCTGTTGACCTGTTCGGTTTGTATCCTGCTTCTCCCATAGAAGACATATAGACAGCTTCCCTGTGATCTTGCACAAAAGAATTGGATATGGAAAAAGGATAGAAACTGTAACGTACAGGAACTGCACCCAGAACAGGTCAGTGACATTTAATTGAAAAGATCACAAGTGTGAGGAGTCGGGGCGTGCTTCTGGCTCCTAAACAGGAAATCCCCTATGGCAGAGACAACAGGTTAGTGAACAGCTGTTGGTAATGGACTAGAGTGTGAGAAGCGGGATCACTAACCTTCAGAGCCTGGGGAACCGGCTCTGATGTTGGCTAACTGGTGCAGTACAGGGATCCGACTTTGGGCCGAGCTTTGGGGGAGAAACCGTTGGGAGCCAACAGGCAGGCAGATACTCCAGCGGGGTCCGGGTTTGTATACTGAGAGGCAGATTCCCAGCGGCAGTCCAAGAAGGGTGTTCCATGAGGGGAGATCCAGGTCTCGTCCAGGTCTTATAATAGGCAGACTCAGAGATAACACACAGGTTAGGCAGAATCCGGTACTCCGTGGTAAGCAGGGTCAGGTTACCCTTGAAGGAAACACTAGGTCAGGCTCAGAGCATGTGAGCGCAGCAGAGCAGACGAAATATGTTGGAGTGCAGAGCAGTTTTCCATTCAAAGGCCAGAGCGAGGATTTTGCTCCACTCCAGTTCGCTCCGATGCGCTTACAACATCAATTAAAAATGTTGGATTATACAATTTGTAAAATAACATTTATTTAATTTAATTACAATAAAATTCATAAAAGATACACTATACTTAAAAATACAGAGCGTGTTTACATAAAGTGATCGTTGTGGTAAGAACCTGTTTTTTACATGCATCATATGCTATTATCTGATTTGCAATGGGATGCCAAGTGAACTTTTTTAATGTGTCTAGTAAAATAAATTAATAAATAAATAGGAAATGCGTGGCAACATGAATGAAGTGATGTGTTACCGTCACAGCTGGGAAACAGTGCGTTAATGTAACAGCCAGTTAAATAAGACAATACACATGTATTGGTCACATCATTAAATCAAATACTGCTTCTTCCCAGGGCTCTGGCATAATTACATGAAGAAAAAACGTCAGTAAATGCCATCTCCTGAAAATTTGAGCGAGCGTGGAGCAATTTCGCTGGAGCGGCAGCAAAATGAAGGTGAACGCGGAGCTCACGGCTCGGTTAGACTGCCCTTTCCGGTCCAGTCAGTGCTAGGCTGTAGTCCACCAAAATCCTGGAAGATTTTGAAATTCCCCCGGACATTTTTTTTATCTATGAAAAGTAGGACATGTCCAGGAAAAAGAGGACATCTGGTAACCCTAGGATAAGGACACTGGCATGCTATTGCGGGCGGCTTGAGGATATGTGGCACTGGCAGCTGATTTGCAGGGGGGTTATATGGAGGTGAAAACAGGTGGAACCAGTAAGAGCTAATTGCAGCGAGTGAGGAGTAGAGCAGGTGTGCTGATCTGTGGATCAGACCAGCACCAGTGCCGACATTGTCACAGAAACTGAAAAACTCAAAGACACAATAAAAACCAATGCACTCTCAAAACATACATATACCTGAAAACCTAAAGCATAACCCTTTTGATATATATCTTCATGATTGTGTTTTTACTCATTTACTGAATAATATTTTAATTTTCTGTTTAGTTTCTATCTTGTTTTCAATTTATATCCTGTTATTATTTTAAGTGGAACTTAATTAACATAATTCTACTCTACTAAAGCCAATAGAGATTTCAATTTTAATTTATCTCTGTTATCAGAATAGGACAAATGACCATTTTTTTATATATAATCTTATAATATACATAATGATTTTGTAAAACAATAAAGCAGATCATCCAATTTCTACTTTCAATGCACTCCCACTGCCCTTCACCTGTCTGTTTTTACTTTGAAGACAGAAAGTGAAAATGCGAACATCTGCTACTGAGACACTCTTCAATTTTCTCTCCAATTGCCAGTGAATTTTTCATTTTGAGCAACATAGAAGCACACATAGTGTAGCTGTGTACAGATGTGTAATTATGAGCGACACAATTTCTGCACATATTGAACGAGTTAATTAGGGATATTTTATTTGGCACTTCCCACATATGCTGCCTCTAAGTCTGTTTCGAAGCTCTTCTCATTGAAGGACCCTTTAGAACAGCAGCAATCATCCTTTTTAGACAGCTAAGAGTTCTGCCTCCTGAAAATAAAATTGTACAATGCTGTATGCATTTTCAATCATGCTCTTCACCACGAATTTCAAGGGGTTAAAGTAGAATTATTTTATTTGGTTGTTGATGGGTGATCTACTATGGTTAGTCTATCACATCAAGCAAGTGTTTAACTATAAACCTTTGCTTTTAATTTGTATCTGAAATTATCTGAAATTTATTGGACTGTGTGTTGTCTAAATAAGGATGTACTGTAGACACCTTTATACCAAGTGCGGTTTTGTAAAAAAAAAAAAAAGAAATAAAATAAAATATCCTCTTGTGTGCTTTTTTGCAGCCCCTTAACTGCAAACCCTTTAAATAAAACCTAGTACATTGAATCTCACCTGTATGTGGTATCATTTTAATTTGAATGCAACTTGTCTATAAAGACATCAGTGCTTGCAGAAGATTAACGAACAAACATATTAATTGTTGCAGCTCAGAGAAGTTTAAAGCAGTGTTAAGTTATCAAACAGTACCTTCAACTCTAACACAGTCTCCGTCATGCTCTTGGCACTGATGACTCTCTTACAGTAATTACTCATTTCATTCACCTGTGTAACTCTGCCTGGTTTCTCATCACTGATCATCTGATCCACCTGCTCCTGCCTCTATTTAAGCTGCCTGCATCCATTCATCAGGGCCAGATTAGTCTTGTTCTATCTAGCCAGTGGTCTGACGCTACGGAAACCGCGGCAGACCAAACCAGATGAAAGTGCGCATTCAGCTCAGCAAAGAACTTATGCTCTTCCTCAACACTGAAGTCCTCAGATATTTTTCTTTTGTTGTTTCTTTCTTTGCACAGGTAAACAGCACATTTCTTCTTCTACGCTTGCATTATCGGCAGAGCAGACGCTGAATGCGCACTTTCATCTGGTTTGGTCTGCCACGGTTTCCGTAGCGTCGTGAAGGCGCAGGCGCGCGCTTTTAGGAAATCCTATACACTACTGTTTATGCTCTAAAAACATTCTAAATGACTTTGTTTCGAGTAAATTATGGACGCTACCCACTCAGGACACTTGGAATACATTGGACGAGCAGTATGGAGGAATATTGACACGTTTTTTGTGGACTTTTATGGACCTTTCTGCCTTGGGCGCCATAGACCTCCATTATTTGAATGTCAGCAGACAGCAAGAAGCCTCCCACATCTCCAGATGCATTTGAGATATCAAAAAAGTACTCCAGAGTGTTGTTCAGCATGGGGGTGAGTAGAAAATGAAGGCTAATCATGTTTTGGGTGTACTATTCCTTTAACAAAAACACTGGGCAATGTAATCAGAGAAGAAACCAAAGGCCTATAGTAAGAGCTGAAGAGATTTATTGCTCAGATGGGAGGATACGTCAGTATGAGCTCTAATGGCTGTGAATTCTAAAAATCTGGCCTTTAATGGAGAGCTGCTTATTGAGATTGTTGGGGAAAAAAACAAACAATAAAAAAACTTCTAATTGCCGATTGCCAAAAATCTTATATATATTATATTGTATATATATGTATAGGAGACACTAAACATTTGGGTGAGTCTTTGGTCAAAAGATACATATTATATTATGTAAATACATTATATAAACCTATGTCTTCTAGATTCATACTGGTTGCAGTTCCTACAATTTTATTAATTTCTTCTCTGTGGAAAATGTAGTATATTACCAAAGCTAATGGTTTATCATTTGCCACAGAATATGAAAAAACTGCCATTTCCTGTTTGGATAATGGTATTTAAATGAAAGCAATCCACCTAGTCGTTCGTTCTTTGGGTGCTAGAAGTACACAATGACTTTTGTGTCTCTTCCTAAAGCCAAAAACAGCAAATGTAGCAGAATCTGCTCATGGCTGACATTTAACAGTTAGTAAAAGTGGAATTGTGTGGGAAAGTAGACAGCAAGACATTGTTTGAGGGCAAGAAGCAGATAAAAGGGTGGACTTTTGTTTTAAGGTTGTTTGTATGAGAGACAGAGAAACGGTTTTAAATGTCTCTGCAGAACTGTATTGCACAGTTCACATAACCAAAAATATGTCTCTCACCTTGATTTGATTGAGGGTTTATGTATGAGTAGGATTAAATAGTATCTTTTTTTTAGGACTTGTAGCCTACCTACTTTTCAGGGAGAAAGTAGGTTTTCATGTCCCTGCACAGCTAACCGAAATGAGAGACAAGTTTAAACTTAGATTTAAATAAGACTGTATGTGTCTTATTATGGAGGAGGCCCAGGGGGAGACCCAGGACATGCTGGAGGGAGTATGTTTCACGGCTGGCCTGGGAGCGCCTTGGGATTCCCCCGGAGGAGCTGGCCCAAGTGGCTGGGGAGAGGGACGTCTGGGCCTCCCTACTGAATCTGCTACTCCGCGACCCAACCCCGGGTAAGCGGAAGAAGATGGATGGATGGATGGATGGATGGATGGATGGATGGATGGATGGATGGATGGATGGATGGATGGATGGATGGATGGATGGATGGATGGATGGATGGATGGATGGGTAACATTATTTTGGCTTCATGTTGTCTCAAACATGAAGCACATGGTTATTTGATTATATTACCTCTGCCATTGGCAGATCAATAGCGTTAAATTCAGCATTTTATTGTTGTGACAGTTACTATATAAAGGTATCCTTTACTCCAATTTACTTTGAGTAAAGATTAGGACAAACATGAATGGTGTGTGGAAGATGATGGGGGGATGAAGTGGAGGTATATAGCCAGATTTAGGACAGCCAAAATGTGTGGTTCTTGGAAACAGAGGCAGTGAATTATCTGCTTAAGTTGTTTGAAGGACAGTCATCCATTTGTTCAAGAATAAGTTACTTGCAGCTAGTGAGGATTTACTGTCACATGTGTCCAATGTATTTTCTTTTTTTTTTTTATAATGATCTATTACTTATATGTTGTCATGATTAAAAATATATGGAATGATCTGTGAATAAAACTTGAATATACTTAATACAATCTTGAATATACTGAATGAAACTGAATATTCTGAATAAGAGTTGGAAAGTTTTCAATGAAACTGGAATATATTAAATGAAAAACTAAATATATTTTTTTCCTGGTTAAATAAAAAAATTTTATACATTAAAATAAACACTGAATATGCTGAATGAACCTTTGAATATGATAAATAAAAATTTTATGTAGTCTATTGACTATAACATTAGTGTGTTCCACTATATTATTAGTGGAACACACTAAAGGCATGCTATAATGCAACAGCGCTTTTCAATAACAAAAGCAGTCATGATTAGACTAGCAGCAGAGCAATATTTTAATGATGCCATTTATTTATTTAGTTTTTTCACAAAAACATCTTCAAAATTCAAACATATTTTCTTGGGCTAGATTGCTATTCTGTATCAAATTAATACCGGTACATATGATTGTGGTTTATTAAAAAATCTAAGCCTCTCAACTTTTACTATTTTATCCATTGTGAGAATTATGTAAAGGTCAATTGTTTCTTTGTCTGTCTGTGCAACACCATGCATAAGTTTTCTAATTTCACAGCCGATTTTCAAATGAAGAACAACCCTTTAGCTTTCTTTGCATATGATTGACCCAGTACATGTCGAAAGACATTATGAGCTTAATAATAAGAGTAATATAGAAACAGAACAAAGATGGTGTATGTATGAGGAGTGTAATATGTTTAGTGTCTGCCCCTGTGTGCATCTCCGTTAAGTTCCTGTATATGTCTGTAAGGGTGTAAGGGGGCAGTATTTTGAATGTGACTGGATGAATATTAATTTATCTTTGTCTACCTGTCAGGTGGAGTGTTTGCCTGCCCCCACCAATGAGAGGTGCCTGTGTCTGCTGATGGTTTTCTAGCTACAGTGTTGGAAACTTCAGTGGGAACTGTGTCATTCCTGGTTGCTGTCGGGCCAGGCCCAGGCATCCTGGCCCTGTTGGGTCCCCTTTAGAGGATGGTGCGCCCCCTGGGCTAATTTCTTGGTCCACCTTGGGTGTGACTGGCCACACCCAAGGTGGACCAAGATTGTCAAAATTTCTCACTTCCCACCTCAGTTAAAAAAAAAAAAATTTTTAACAAAAACATTGTCTGTTTCGATTTATTTTATTTTTTTGCAGTGCATGCATACATACCACAGGAGTTTACCTCCAGATGCTCACGGATACTCACTACTAAATACTAAGCCGCTACAGATACATACTGTACCACCCTGAATAATATTGTGTAATCATCTTAGGTTTTGCCTTCCACACACATGCTGCACTTTATGCTTTTTGGTGATGTTTACTTTGCTTGTCTGTTGTCTTCTTTTTGCTGTTGTTATGTTCTACATTTTCTTCCCTCTTGTCTCATACATGTGTGGAGCAGACTTCTAGGAGTTACTTTATATCTTCTGTGTTGTCTGTTTTTGCTGTTTTATTTTATTTTCTCTCTTCTCATGCGTTCTTTCCTTTTTCTATCTTTCTCTCTCTCCTTAGTTCTTACGCCCTCTATCTTTCTCCCCTCCCTTTCTGCCTTTGTGTATGTTGTATTTGTTTTTACTCCCAAAGTAATTTTCAATAAAGTTTCATATACCAAGCAGAACCTTATGGCAACATTCATAAAATAAAAAAATAAAAAACTAAATAAAAAGAAACAGAGTGAACATGGTAACAGTAACCAAGCACTGCAGCAACTTCCTCTGTATTGAACATCATCAGCAGTTCTGGCTGTTCTGCAGAAACTCTAGTTGGAAGAAAATATCTATTTCTGTAAACAAAAGGAACAATAAAATAAGCTGCATCTTGTGAAAAATCACAGTAAGTGATTTGTTAAATGAATACATTTCTAGTGTGTTACTTTACTAACATCCCAATTTGCATGTTTGAAATAGAAAATAAATTTAGAAGTTTTTTAAAGATTAACAAAAAAAAGCTTTTGCAATAGCTAAAATGATCCTTTTGATATAATAATTCAATGGTGGTGAAATCCGCTTTTATTCTGATTCCACTCTGAATAGCTTGTAGGTGGATGTCTCTCATATCAATTTCAACCAAATGAGAAAAATAGAGAGTGAACCTGTACCTGGATTACAAAGACATCTTTAACCAGACTTTTTGCCAGACTTTCCTTGAAACACAAAGACCTTCTGAAAACATGAATTTACTTCAGCTGATGCAGCAGCCATTCACAGTTACAATGGCCAGTTCCCTCCTAACCGAGACCAGCGTCAATAAAATGACTTAAAGCACTAATAATTTAGAAATGAATGTGTCCAGCTTCTCCAAAAAAAGCAACAGTCTCCACTTCTCTCTTTGGCAATTTTAATCCAAGACAATGACACACTTAATTTGGTGTGGTCTTAGTCATAAATGGATAAATTACATAGTTTGGGTTACATAATCCAGGTAAAACAGGAATCCTATTTGTAATTATCCAGATGTGGTGAATGAATCAGGTACTGTATATGGGTTTGTGGCTGATTTGCACCATTGTGTTTCATTCTGCTTTTCATTTTGAGCCACGGACAAGCCGCTACGCCTCACTTGCTGTTATAATTATTCCTGCTCCTCTCCCTTTTCCATGCCTATGGCCTCTGTCGTGCTCGCAGTCTGAGCCCATGCCTGGTGTCGATCCTTTAAGACCTGCCTGTAGAATGCCTATTACAGGATTCCTGGGGGGTGGGGAGACTCTGGGGGGACAACTGACGAATTAAATTAAATCCCCCAATTTCTATCTCGTGGCTGAGATTGGTCACTGAAGTATTTCCCCTGATAGAGTGATAACACTTCAGTATTAGCATCCAATTGGCATAGATTACATCTGTGTGTCATTATGAACAATGTGATATCACTGCCAAAAGTCCCTCCCTTAGTACTTAAACAAAATTTGCTTATGTAGCAATGTAATTCAGAGCATAATCCAAAAGAGAGATTATAATCCGCATGGAAATCCTTGTGTTCTTCCTTTAAAATGCACAAAACCACACTGCTGTCTTCAGACATGAAAGCTTAGTGGTTGTCTGTGTTCAACAGATAAAGAGGAACAATGGTTCTAATAAGCTGTTGAGTCCCCAAAAACCAGTCTTTCGGCATGCACATTTGTTCTCACAAAAGCTAATGTATTTTGAGTGGCAGATTAAGGATACTGGTCAGAGGCTCTGCATTGTTGACTGAAAAAGTGGGCTAAATGTGTGTCTGCGTGATAAATCGTACATTCTTTGGTTTGACAGCAAACAGAAAAGAACAGCTCTGTTTCTGGTTTTGGGAAATGTGTTTTACAGATTGTTAATTATGGGGAACCATAATCTCATTAAGTCCTTTTGCTTTGCGTCTCAATTTCCTTTATTAGCTTTTGCCATGATTGAGAGTTTTGGGGTTTTAAGGTCTTCTTTTGTTTGCATTCTTGATATGTCCGTCTCCATTCAAGCCCATTTTAATTCCAGATAAAATAGTCAGTACTAAAGCAGCAACAGCTAGGAAAGACTTAGGAAAGACTTGTAGCACCAAATTGGACTGGTCAAATTCACAATTCCAATTCGATAAAAGAGGAAAAAGAACATGGAGAAGATCCTGTTTTTCAAACTAAATAATGACAGATCGGTAACTACAATTTTAAGCATATTTTTTGGACATTCCCTGAAAAGAGGAGCATTTTATTTAATTGCTGAATGAAAACTTGTTCCCCAACATTTAAGAATGCAGATATTTCATCTAGATAAATTAATCAATTACCTTCTGAAAGGTTAAAGGAGATCATTATTATTTAGAACCCTTATGTGGCAGTATGCCCTGGTGGGCTTTGAACGCACCACACGGGTGCCTAATTCTAATTGGTTGTGGCGCTCGCTGGTTGCCTGTGGATATAAGGGGCCCTCCCTCACCGGGTTGACATTGCATTGTTCTCCTTCCGGTTCAGACCTCTGCGTTTGTTGGTGCTGCACGCCAGGTAAGGCAGGCTTCTTCTCTCTCGAGCAAGTTTATTACTTTTGATTTATTTTCATTTTTTGTATAACAGCTGCAAATGAATGCATGCACTTAAACAATGCGCTTAACGGCATACTGATTGTGGACCAATCGTCCTTCGGACTGCCAGTACAAGCTTCCCACGCTTTCCTCCCTGTAAGAGGCACTACTTAAAGAGCTCAGTGGTAAGCACAGTGCTAGTTTTTGCATGCTTTTAGATTCTGTTTCTAATATTTATTTCTGATAGCCGCTGCTGTTTGTCCTGAGCCGACTGTTCGCCTGCGTTGTTCGCCTGTCAGCTGGGTTATCTGTCAGCTGCCTATCTGCCGTCCTGTTGCTGGCTTCATACCTGCCGCCCCGGCCGGCATAAAGCTGTGACTTCTAACACTCGTCCAGCGTGGCTGATTGGCGATCAGCTCGGACTTACTCTTTTGGTGCTGCGTGAGTGACGTCCGCCACAGCGGATCGGTTCCTCCCAGGATGGGCCTTAATTCTGGACTATACTGCTGTTAAATTGTGGACTGAACTGTATTATGGGAATTGTACTCTGAATGTTGTTTTTTTTACAGGAACGGTCAGCTCGTGGTGTTGATGGTGGACTTCTGGGTGGTGGTTCCTCTTCTGGTTTGGTGCATGATTTTCTTTTGCTTTGCCTAGTTCTGTTTGCTGTGTTTATTTTTTTCTTTTTTGTACCCTACCCTGAATTTCACTCCTCACAGAGTTACGCTTGAAAAAAAATTTTAAATGTGAGGTTTTAATTTAGTCTTTTTGAATTAAACTAAAAGTTGTATAATAAAAGAGTTGAATGGTGAGATTGTCTCAAGCCTCATCTGTAGCGGGTCTGTGTGCCTTAATGGTAACATTTTAAGCGGAGTCATTAAAATCTATTAAATCTTTTCTTACCTGGTGTTTCTAAATTGAAGTTACCCAAATCTTATCACACCGCTCCCGCCACATTTTGGCGTTGCTGGTAGGACGGTTTACAGTTGTGAGGCTGAGACTCTTCTCTGTTTTATTGCATTTTTGTGACAGTTGTGTGCAAGCAGTAATTTTTTTTTTTGGTGTGTTAAGGACAAACAGCAGGGGTTCATTTGTTTTTTTTGAGCTGATCATTTGTAGTAATGGAGGAAGAGCTACTGGAATTGAAGACCCTGATTGCTCAATTAAAGGCTGACAATGAGAAGCTGCGTGCAGAGCGCTCACCTTCCACATCTAGCTCCAGTGCCGGGCCGTCTTCAGCTTCTGCACCCCCCACTGCCCAAATAATGGACAGGTTAGTGTTTGTCCCACGCGATCGTAAGTGTCCTATGTTTAGGGGACGGATGGGGATAAGTGTGAGCGAGTGGGTTGAGGAGGTGCAGGCATGTATGCGGGCACGAAATTTGTCAGCAGCAGATCAGGCCTTCTTTTTGTACGACCATTTAGAAGGAGAGGCTAGGGATGAGATCAAATATCGC